>NC_090438.1:236425620-237675620 GCF_031143425.1 Pleurodeles waltl | reverse complement strand
TTCCTGAAAGGTACTCTCGTAGCTGTTGCCTGGTGGATGGTTCTTTAGGTGTCTGGCAATTTTATTCAGCTGTTGCCTTTGTAGCCTTAATGTCTGCGTGAACCATCCATTTCTCCTCAGTAGTGGGCCGGCCTTGGATTGTTGATTGGGCTCCAGCTGGTTCCTTAATTAAGTTAATGTGGCCTCCCATTTTGAAATTATGTCCACCTGTTGCGTTTGATCCGACGCTAAGTTGGCTTTCCATACTTCGTATTTCTTCATGCACTTGGTGGACCATCTTATGCGATGAAGGTGGCTTCCTGGGTCTTGTTCAGCAGTCCTCTGTACTGGAGCAGCGAGAGCGTTACTATTCTCTATTTTCATTGTTTGTGGGTGATGGTCACTTTCGCATCTCACCTCTATGCTGAAATCCTGTAAGTACTCGAAGGTGTCCGTTGAGACAAAGGGGTAGTCTAGGGTGGTAGCGGACTTCTTGGTGATGTGGCTCGGCTTCATTTGGATGTCTTTAGGGAATCTGCCATTTAGGGCCCTAAGGGGGTCATTACGACCCTGGCGGACGGTGTAAAAGGTGCGGTAATACCGCAAACAGGCCGACGGACAAAAAAAGGGAATTATGACCCTGGCTGAAACCGCCAACAAAGACAGCCACTTTAACACACCGCCCGCCACGGCGGTACAGACAAGCAGCGCGGCGGTCACAGCCAACAGACAGGCGGGAGACAATGTACCGCCCACACTATTACAACCCGCCAATCCAACACCTTTTCCGGGGGGCGGAATCACCGTGGATAAAAACACGGCGGAAACAGCTTGTGCTATGGGAAAACGCTCACCTTAACATATCCCACGAGGAACGACGACTCCATGGACCCCAAACTCCAAATACTACCTGCCCTTGTCTTTCTGCTCCTTTACGACCAACAGCGAAGTAGGCGCAGAAGATACCGGTGAGTACTGCACCTACGACACGGGAGAGGGGGAGGAAAAAGTTAGGGGGACACCCACCAAACACACCCACCCTCGCATATTACAACATACACACCAATACAGTAAAAAATATCACATTAACAACCCACAATCCCCCCGGAAGAATCCAAAGACAAAGCGGATTTCGGTCAAAGATTGTAATGTGCCAATATACATGTTATACAAAAATATACAGATATATATGTCTAAATCACTCATAATTATATATACAATACAAGAAGTAGTGCAGATATGTACACAACAATGTCCGTGCACCAACAGTCCAAAAATGCATGGGCGAGGCCCACAATAGATACCTGACCAAAATCGGAGAGAACACTCCTGGGGCATCAGATAGAAATAAAACAGGCACCTCAGGGGGAAGGGAAGGGGGGGCACCTCAGCCAGATGAATGCGAAGCCAGATCCACGACGGGGCTCCATGCCCATTGATGTATCCTGGGGAGTGCAAAGCCACAGTCTCTCAAGTCTCTACAGTGGGTGGCTTGCCCACTGTGCCATCCTGGGGAGTGCAAAGCCACAGTCTCTCAAGTCTCTACAGTGGGTGGGTTGCCCACTGTGCCATCCTGGGGAGTGCAAAGCCACAGTCTCTCAAGTCTCTACAGTGGGTGGGTTGCCCACTGTGCCATCCTGGGGAGTGCAAAGCCACAGTCTCTCAAGTCTCTACAGTGGGTGGCTTGCCCACTGTGCCATCCTGGGGAGTGCAAAGCCACAGTCTCTCAAGTCTCTACAGTGGGTGGGTTGCCCACTGTGCCATCCTGGGGAGTGCAAAGCCACTGTCTCTCAAGTAGATGCAGGTCTCCACTTGTTCTGGAGGGGGACTGGTGCCCAGACTGGATGCGTCTCCCCGTGAAAGTTCCTGTCCTGTCACTGTCCCAGCTGCACATGGGATAAGGATGCCTGATGTGGCGGTCCATTCATTCCTACACGGTCCATGCCCTGTTCAGCGGTGCTTTACCATGGCGGTCTTTGCCCTGTTCAGCGGTGCTTTGACATGGCGGTCTTTGCCCTCTTCAGCGGTGCTTTACCATGGCGGTCTCTGCCCTGTTCAGCGGTGCTTTGCCATTGAGGTTCATGACTGTTCAGCGGTGCTTTGCCATTGCGGTCTTTGCCCTGTTCAGCGGTGCTTTGACATGGCGGTCTTTGCCCTGTTCAGCGGTGCTTTACCATGGCGGTCTTTGCCCTGTTCAGCGGTGCTTTGCCATTGAGGTTCATGACTGTTCAGCGGTGCTTTGCCATGGCGGTCTTTGCCCTGTTCAGCGGTGCTTTGCCATGGCAGTCTTTGCCCTGTTCAGCGGTGCTTTGACATGGCGGTTTTTGCCCTGTTCAGCGGTGCTTTACCATGGCGGTCTTTGCCCTGTTCAGCGGTGCTTTACCATGGCGGTCTTTGCCCTGTTCAGCGGTGTTTTGCCATGGCGGTCCTGATACTGACATTGGTGTGTGGCATGACGATCTCTACACTGGCCATTGGTGTGTGGCATGACGATCTTCACACTGGACATTGGTGTGTGGCATCATTGGCCAGCGGGGCTGTGGCATCCTGTCCCCTCCTGGGCTGTGACTCTGGCGGTGGTCTCTGGACCAGTGACGATGCTTGTGCCCTCCTGGGCTGTGACTCTGGCTGTGGTCTCTGGACCAGTGACGATACTTGGGCCCTCCTGGGCTGTGACTCTGGCGGTGGTCTCTGGACCAGTGATGATACTTGGGCCCTCCTGGGCTGTGACTCTGGCGGTGGTCTCTGGACCAGTGGCGACGGTGCTGGCGGTTGTGTCTGGACCGCCGGAAAAGATGGCAAACTTCTCCGCCGTGACACTCACAACAGGCTGGGCATACTTCCTCTGGACCTTCCCCACCTTTTTTGGAGTTACAGCTGACTCACTAATCGCCTTCGATCCCATTTCACTTGTTGTCCCACCAGGAATCTTGACACAGTCCCGTCGTCCACTCTCCAATTTTGGAGCCTTTTCAGGGGGTGGGCTGCCAGTGCCTTGGCTCCGGGTCCTACTGCCTGCCCTGGTGGACGGTGCACTCCAAAAACCTGGAACACGCACCACTGGTACTGGAGGCTTTTTGGTTGAGGCGCTACAACAGGACTGATGAATTGGAGGGGGGGAGTGGGGGCAAAAAGGTCAATTTGACAGAGGGACAGTTTCTGACGGACACTGGGATGGGTAGCTGTAGGGGGTCTGGGAGTGGAGGAAGAGGAGGTGGTTGTAGGAGGTGTCACTTTAGCTGTTTTGGGTGCAGGTGCAGGTACTGGAGGCTGTCGTGAGGTGGATGGATGTTGGGTGAGTGATTGCCGGCGTTTGGGTACTTTGGGAGGGGGCGTTACAGACACACTGGGAGAGGAGACAGGGGATGTGTAAATGGCAGTGGAGGTGGTGAGTGCAGGTGAGCGGCTTGTGGTGCTGGGTGTCCTGGTGCGAGTCCTAGTGCCTGTAGATGTGGTGCATGCAGGTGTGTGTGTAGACGAGACTGGGAGGGAGGAGGGAGAAGAAGAGGAGGGGGACACAGTGGAGACAGTGGATGTTGCTGTACCCGTATGTGTGTGATGCTTGTGTGAGTGCCTGTGGTGTGTGTGTGTGGTGTCTATGTTTGCTTGAGCTACTTGTGTGTGTTGACTTGTGTGCATGCTGGTCTGTAGGTGTGCTTGGGATGGGCTGGGGTACAGGGGATTGGGTCTGGGTGGAGGAAGTTGGAGGGGGGAGGCTAGACACAGGGACAATGGCTGCCATCAGCGCTGAGGCCAGAGATTGCAGGGTTCGCTGAAGGACAGCCTGACCAGAATGAATGCCCTCCAGGAATGCATTACCGTGTTGCAACTCTCGTTCTACACCCTGGATGGCATTCACAATGGTAGACTGCCCAACAGTGAGTGACCTGAGGAGGTCAATGGCCTCCTCACTGAGGGCAGCAGGGGTGACTGGGGCAGGGCCTGAGGTGCCTGGGGCGAAGGTGATGCCCACCCTCCTGGGTGAGCGGGCATGGGGCGAACGCTGAGGGCTGCTGGGAGGGTGGTACTGGTAGGGGAGGTGGCGGCTGTACCTGTAGAAGTGGGGGGCACAGATGGTGCCGCCACCACAAGGGAGCTCCCATCGTCGGACGAGTCTGTGTCGCTGGTTGCTGATCCGGTGGCCGACATGAAGCTCCCCTCGCCCTCCGTCCCACTGGTGCATTCAGAGTCTGTGGTGTGGCCCTCCATGGCCAAGTGGGATGCAGCTCCCTCGTGCTCCGGTGCCACTGTACCTCCGCCTGATGATGCTGATGTACAAAAGGACAGGGAGAGCAGAAAAAGGGGGGGAGACAGAAGTAAGAGAGTTTTAGTGCATGACATACCGCTACCGTTGGCGGACAAGACAGACGCAGCAGCCCCATGCATTACGCCGTGCTCCTGGCCTCTGCACATGCAATTTCTGGGATATGGCCTACATGGCAATGGTGGACATCTGCGCACATGGATGCCACAGGGACAACTATACCTCAACTTGGCACTCTTCTGAGGTGGGGTAGAGTGCCACATGGCCTACATTACGGAGGGGCCTTGCCTACCGAATTCGCCCTGGCCTAGGGACACCCACAGCCCACCTCCCCCACCCTGACACCTCCACTGCATGCAAAGTCCGCAGAATGAGGTTGTACTCACCCCCTTGTGTCTGCTGTGATGTCCTCAAGTGCCCATCCAACTCCGGGTAGGCCACCGCCAGGATCCGGAACATCAGGGGGGTCATGGTGCGACGGGCACCCCTCCCACGTTGGGAGGCCATCCCCAGCTGAGCCTCCGCCGTCTTCTTGCTGTAGCGGCGAATGTCCTCCCATCTCTTCCGGCAGTGGGTGCCCCGTCTCTGGCCAAAGGTCCCTCTTCTGGTGGGGGCTGACCTACATGACATGCACAAGGGAAGAGTAACAGTCATTACCAACGGCACCATCAATGTGAGTGGCCACCTCCCTACTCTGACCATGTGGCCAGTTTATTCCCATTCTTTACTGTAGTATGAACTCTGCCCCCTTCACTCTTCCCCCCAGCCCTGTCCACCCAGTCCTAGCCCATACAACGTGCTCCCTGTGTACTAACATGTTGGTCTGGAGGACCGTAGAGTAGCATGTACTGGGGGAGGACCCCATCCACAAGTTTCTCCAACTCCTGTGCAGTGAAGGCAGGGGCCCTTTCCCCAGACGCTGCAGCCATCGTCGCTTCCAGACCGAGGTCACAGCAGCACTAGCAGTGTAGGTCCTCTCCTGTCGAAGGTCAGGTATCTAGTGATTTAACAGATAGAAAATGGCGGTGACGTCCGCGGTGGTGACGTCCGAGGCGGTGTGCATCATCACCGCCAGCGCACCTGTTCATTGGCTCCTGGGACCCATAGGGTCCAATGTTAACCAATGCCGCAGTGCGCCGTGGTCTACGACCGCCTACCGCGACGGTGTGCAACGCCAGCGCTATTACCCCACAATCCCATTGTCCCAGTTTAGAGGTCAGGCAGCCGACATTTCAGGGGCCCACATGGATTCTTTTTCAACTGCGTCACACATACCGAGGCCTACACTCAACACACATACAGGAAGGGTTCATTGTCTGGTGTAGTCTTGTGTGTGACTGTGGATACATACCTGGAGGAATATTGACTGGTTATTCACTGTTGTCCTTCGTAGGCACCGTCAGCTGGGACATGTGAGAAGATGGTGGAATCCTCCGGTGTACCGACCGCTGGTGGACCTGTTGACAATGGAAGAGAGACATTTAATCGTCACCTACAGGTTTGACCGTGCCACAATCCAGGAACTATGTACCCAGTTGGAGCCAGACCTGATGTCACCAATCCGCCATCCGACTGGAATCCCCCCTGACGTGCAGGTGCTCTCAGTGCTCCATTTCCTTGCAAGTGGGTCTTTTCAGACAACAGTGGCCATGGCATCAGGGATGTCCCAGCCTATGTTTTCTAACGTGTTGTCCAGAGTGTTGGCTGCCCTGCTGAAACACGTAAGGAGATACATCATTTTTCCTGAGGTGGAGGATTTGCCTACAGTGAAAGGTGACTTCTATGCCCTTGGACATATCCCGAACGTCATAGTTGCCATTGATGGGACCCATGTAGCTCTGACCCCCCCCGCAGGAGTGAACAGGTGTACAGGAACCGGTAGAGTTATCATTCAATTAATGTCCAGATGGTCTGTTTGGCAGACCAGTACATCTCGCAGGTAAATGCTATGTTTCCTGGCTCTGTGCATGACGCCTATATCCTGCGCAATAGCAGCATCCCTGATATGATGGGTCAACTCCAGAGGCACCGTGTATGGCTATTGGGGGACTCTGGTTACCCCAACCTTTCCTGGCTATTGACCCCAGTGAGGAATCCCAGGACCAGGGCAGAGGAACGCTACAATGATGCCCATGGGCGGACTAGGAGGGTTATCGAACGCACCTTCGGCCTTCTTAAGGCCAGGTTCAGGTGCCTCCATATGACAGGTGGGTCCCTATTCAACTCACCGAAGAAGGTGTGCGACATCATCATCGCCTGCTCCATGCTCCATAATTTAGCATTGCGACGCCAGGTGCCTTCTCTGCAGGAGGATGATCCAGATGACGGTGTTGTTGCAGCTGTGGAGTCTGTGGAGCCTGTGGACAGTGATGAGGATGAAGCTGAGGAAGAAGAAAACGACAACAGGGAGTCAGTCATACAGCAATATTTCCAGTGAAACTCAGGTGAGTACATTTTCCGGTGTAACATTACATTAACTTTCACACGTCTACCTCTATCCTGTACCGACATTTCACTCACTATTTGTTAACTGAGTTGTCCCCTTCCATTTCAGTTTCACAAATGTGGTAACCTACGTGTCAACTGCTTGCATCCTTGAAGGGCTTGTGATGTGTGACATTGGTATGTTAGCCTTCCAATGGGTAATCCATTATGACACTGTCATTGATAATAGAAAAATACAAATCATAGACTGACTCCAGTTTTCTTAGTGTTTCAAGTGTTAAAAATGAAGGGGGGTTGTAAAATGGTGACGGGTGATGGTGGAGCAATGTCCATGGCAGAGTCCAGTCTATTAGCCTCACAGGTACATTGCACATCTGCCCATTGGAAGTGGAGCTGGGGCAGTTCCGATTTGGACAGGGTAACAAAGTGGGACAGTGGGGGGACAATCAGGGTGGTCTTATTTCCTGGCGGGGGTCTTGCCATCTTGCTCTGTCCTGTTCCTGGATCTCAGGGCCCACTTGCGTGGTGGTTGTCCGTCTGCAGGGTATGGGGTGCTGGTGTGGTGGTCCTGTGGCGGGGCGTCCTGTCCACTAGCGCCAGCGGAGGTGGTAGGCAGTTCATCGTCGTGGCTAGTGTCAGGGGCCCCTTAGAGTGCCACGGTGTCCCTCAAGGTCTTTTGAATGTCCGTCAGCACCCCTACGATGGTGCCCAGGGCGGAGCCGATGGTCCTGAGCTCCTCCCTGAACCCCAAATACTGCTCCTCCTGCAGACTCCTGCAACTTGTCCAGGACCGTGGCCATCGTCTCCTGGGAGTGGTGGTATGCTCCCATGATGGAGGAGAGGGCCTCGTGGAGAGTTGGTTCCCTTGGCCTGTCCTCCCTCTGTCGCACAGCAGCCCTCCCAGTTCCCCTGTGTTCCTGTGCCTCCGTCCCCTGGACCGTGTGCCCACTACCACTGCCCCCAGGTCCCTGTTGTTGTAGGGGGGGTGGGTTAGCCTGGGTGCCCTGTAGTGGTGGACACACCGCTGATTGACCTGTCCTGGGTAGGGAGGTTTGGGCCCGCTGGGTGGGTGCTGTGCTGGTGTTACCAGAGGGTGGAAGGTCAGTGTTGGGCTGTGCCTGTGCGATGGGAACCGACTGTCCTGAGGCCCACGATGGTCCGGGCTGGTCATCAAGATCCAGTAGGGCAGAGCTGCTCTCGTCACTGTGGGCCTCTTCTGGGGGTGGAGTGGTGTTGTCTGGACCCTCTGGTGTGGTGACGTTCCTTCGGGTTCCTGCGGGGGTATAAGTACATGATTATTGCATGTGTGTGTGTGTAATGGTGTGCAATGGTTGGGTGTGTGTGAACCCCAGTGCAGGCATTCCTGTGTGTGGGGTTGTGTGCTGATGGTTGAGGGGTGTTCTGGGTATGTGCAGTGGGCATGCTTTAGTGATGAGTGTCCATGGTTAGTTGTGTCATGCAGGTCTTAGGGTTGGGATGTGTAGTTGGTGTTATTAGTACATTAGTGAGGAGTTTGGATGATAGGGGAGGGTGTGAGGGTGGGGGTGTGTGATAGCATGCAGGTAGGGTGGGGGATGTGATAGTTAAGATTTGACTTACCAGTGTCCGTTCCTCCGACGACTCCTCTGAGGCCCTCAGGATGCAAGATAGTCAAGACTTGCTCCTCACATGTTGTTAGTTGAGGGGGAGGAGGTGGGGGTCCGCCGCCAGTCCGCTGTACCGCGATGTGGTGCCTGGATACTGTTGAACGCACCTTCCCCCGTAGGTCGTTCCACCTCTTCCTGATGTCTTCCCTCTTTCTTGGGTGCTGTCCCACTGCATTGACCCTGTCCACTATTCTTTGCCATAGCACTATCTTCCTTGCAATTGATGTGTGCTGTACCTGTGAGCCAAATAGCTGTGGCTCTACCCGGAGGATTTCCTCCACCATGACCCTGAGCTCCTCCTCGGAGAAGCGGGGGTGTCTTTGGCGTGACATGGGGTGGTGTGTGTGATGTGTGGGGTGGTGTATGTGGTGATGAGTGTGGTGAGTGTAGTGGTATGTGGTGTTTTGTGCTTGGATGTTGTGTGGGTGATGGTGTTGTGTGCCTCTGTGTGATAGGGTTGTCTATTTTGTGCTCTCTCTCTCGCCTTCTCTCAGAATTTCTGGTTGTAGGGGTTTGTGGGTGTGTGTTTTATATTGTGTTGGGTGTGTGGGAGTGGTGTGTGTATGTGTCTCAGGTGTGTGTATTTCGAAATGTCCAATGTGGCGGTGTTTTGGACATGTGTGTGTATTTTGAGCGCGGCGGTGTGTACCGCCAATGGAATACCGCGGTTGAAAGACCGCCGCGTGGATTCGTGGGTCGTAATAGCATGGGCGTGTTTCTGTTGGTGTCGAGGTGGAGGATGTGTTTCCGCCAGTTTATCGCTGACCTTTGGTGTGGCGATATTGTGTGGGTGTCTGAATTTCTGCAGATTCCGTGATGTGTGTCATAATAGCTGTGGCGGTCTACCGCCGCCGCCGCGGTATATTGGCGGTCTTCTGCACGGCGGTAAGCGCCTTATACCGCCAAGGTCGTAATGACCCCCTAAGTCCTAGCGCCTTTAGGAGTCTGACCAGGGGGTGATCACATTTGTCCTTGTCCTTAAATGGCGATTCTTGTAGTGGGATGTCCAGGTACTGGTCCAGGGCACCTTCCGGGGAGCTTCTTTTGCCATGATTGGCCATGTCAAGGTTAAAATCACCTGTGATGATCCAGGGGGTGTTTCCAAGTGCCGTTTTTAGAGCTAGGAAATCTGTTTCGGTTGTATCTAGCAGGAGTTGATTACGAGTCATGATAGGGTTGATGTCAATATTTATTATTATTATGGGCATCGATGTTTGCTCCAACATCCAGTTTTCGATAATAATAGCTAACTGATGAGCTGACTTTAGGTATATGCTCTTGGTATTGAAAGATTGCGTGTTGCTACATAGATTGAGAGGCCACCTTTCGGGTGCCCTTTGGGTTTAGGTTTAGCTGCCGGGCTTAAGAATTTTTCAAATCCAGCTATCGGATTTTCGGGTACTTTCCAGGATTCCTGTAGGCAGATGATTTCTCTGGCCCCTGCAATGTTCCAGGATAATACATTAGTGACCCACAATTTGCTTTTGGACAGCATTGGCCCATTTGGCTGAGTTTTGGCAGGGCAATGTCCGGATCTGTCATTGTGCTGCAGGGTTCCGTCAGGATTGATAAGTGGATCTGTATCTACAGCGACTCTCATCTTGCTGTCCTCCTTCCTGACAATGCCTTATCTCTGAGATGCCCTGGGCGGTGGATATAGTGATCTCTCTTGGGCTCTTGGTGAAGGTAGGAGAAGCCCCTTTAGTGTATTGCAAAACAGATTGCTGATTCGCTGCCCTGAAGTTGTCCCTTTTATTGGTCTCTTCTTGCGGAATTAGAAAGGAGAGGTATTTTACTTTGCACGCTTCCTTTAGATCTATGCCCCATTCTTTGAATGTCTCTGATTTGGACCGCACTAACTGTGCTATCTCTATGCTGTTAAAGCAGACTTCGGAACTTTCAATTCTGTCACCTTTTTTGGTGTTATGAAGCCCACATATTGCAGATCTTTATTACTTATTGTTTCTAATTCTTGGATTGCGCTGCAAATTCTCAGAAGATTGCCTTGATTAAGGATGTCCCAAAGGCCCTGAGATTTGTAGGAAGGGAGAAAAGTAAGGGTGTTAATGCCCCGACTTTTGGGGGAGTCAGCTTGATTGTTGATTTCACGCCGTTTGTGGTGTGCAGGGCTGATGTAACTGCAGCGTCTATGGTTGCCTTTTCTTCTGATTCGTCTGTCGCTTGATTCGTAATATTTGTGTGTTGCTGGTGGTATGGAGGGTTTGGATGAGACATTATTGATTTTGAAGTACAGTGTGTAGACCCCTTGTGGTTGGGATCACCAATCTGTTTGCTGGTGCCCTCTGAATCCAAGGAAGGATTCCTATGTGATAGTCTTGCATTGATCTGAGTAGAGCTGGTTCTTACTGTGTTCTTGTTCCCTTATTCTTTTCCAGTGTGTCATTGGGCTAGGGATAGATCTATGATTTGATCTGGACTATCTGTCTTCTTCATTGATGGTAGCTGTGTGGTTGCTTCTGGGGTTACGGATTGTGTCTCGGTTTTGGGTCCTGAGTGATTGGATTCTAATCAGTTTGAGTCTCCTATTGTAATTTTCGGGCCGAGTGCCCCCATGATCTTATGTCCGGTTTGTCCTGTTTTTCCTTCTTCTTGTAGCCTTGCGGGATTGTTCCTGGGCAATAGGGGCATCTGCTGAACTGTTGTGGGTGGTGACTTTCAGTCACACAGTTGGGCAGCTGTGGATTGCTTTTCATTTGCCCTGGATTTTCCTCCTGGTGAGCTGTGATTGCAGTGGCATGGAGGGGCGAGGGGGGAGTATTTACTTTCCGGCTCCGTCCCCATTTTATTGTGCATTTTTCTGAGGCGTTTTTTGTTTTTCCTGGAAAGGACAGGGATATAGGGACCATTTGTGGCTGTGCGTTCCTGGTTTGCACCCACTACTGAAGATATTAAAGCCTGTGCTGGACTTGCAGCATCCTGGGTGGGCTGGGTAGATGTTCTTTTTTGTGGGTTGTTTGTGTCTTGTGAGCACTGTGGGGGCTGCTTGATGTTTCTCCGCTGGAACAATTCCTGTTTTAGATCTGTCACTAATATGGACATGACTGATGGCGGTTCTTGGAGTTTATCTAAAATTGGGCTACAGTGACACTGGTATATCTGATTTACCTTGCCCTTGTCAGCCTCTGTGTGGGACTGTGCTCTTTGAATGAGCGCAGTTAACTTGTCCAGCTTATTTTCTATTGCCATTGTGGTGGTTGCCAGATTTTGCAGAATTTCAATTTGGATGTCTAATTTGTCTGTATTAAAGATCATTGCATTGGTTATGGCCGTTAGTTTGTTGTTTAGGGCTTCCCAACCGGTCCGCAGGACGTCCTTCATGTCCGTGGCGCTGTGGATTTGTGATGTTTCAAGTGCCTGTTCCCCTATAGTGCTGGGGTGTTCAATGCTCTTTTCTGTGTGTATGAGGAGGGTGTTTTCTCCCCCTTCCTCTGCACACTGCTCCTCTCCTTTGTTGAAGACTTCTTCTAATTCTTCCTGTGTAAGTGAGGCCTCCCAGCGGGGGGAGGTAGAGTGTTTTGCTGAGGCTGGTGCTGGTGATGCTGGACCCAGTTCTTCCTGGTTACCATATATGCTGTTTCCATTGGGATTGTGGTTTCTGGGTGTCCTGCCCCCACCCCTGCCTTTTATCTCTGTGATTGGAGATACAGGCAGTCCCCACTTTTGGGGTTCTTTGGTGTCCTCGAGTGAATTTTCAAGTTAAATGGAAGGGTTGAGTGCTTGGAACACTTGGGATTGACAGGTCCGGCATGGATTCTTGTGCCGTTTTAATTGTGGGAGCGGTCTCCCAGGAGGTGCAGAGTGTAATGGCGCTGTCACTGAAGGATCTCCCGTTTGGCTGTGATCTTGGGAATGTTCCTCCTCAGGGAGGTTTGCCGCAGACATTTTTTCCAAGTGGTGTGAAATACTTGCCGATTCCTTGACCCCTGGTGCTTTGGCTCCCTCCTTGTCCCTGCTTATGAACGAGAGAGACCAATGCACTCAACAATGTACACATCAAGGAGTACAAGTGAAAGCTAACATGTAGCTGGTTAGTTAATAAAGACAGTCAGTATTCGTCTTGGTGTCTCAGGAGAACCTTTATTCGGATTAGTATTCCATAAATCCAACAGGTACAGTCAAAACAGCACAGCCAACACGTGTTTCATCACAATTGTGACTTCATCAAGGCTGTAGAAGATATACAGAGCCAAGTTTTAAATATGTACATGGTTTTTAGACCAAAACATAATGAGTGAGGGAACCAAAAAAAAAAGGTTTGTGTATAGACATGGCAAAACCGAAGTGATGTGAGAATGTGAGGTGACACAGTATAATGAGTAATGATGGAGAATCTTCCAGTGGTGAAAAAACGTGGAGCTCCATTCGCAGATGTGGTGGTATAAGTGCAAGGTGACTAATATTATTACCTGATGTGAAAATGAGCAAGGCGTATTAAAGTTGATAATCACTGGGGTCGGTGGCTAGACACAGTGTGTAGTGGTGTTTAAGTCGAGAAGGTGAGTAAGTGGAGAAAAATGTATTGAGGCATACCTAAAATAGCAGTAGAAGGTAGGTATTTCACAAATGGTTATGTATATGTTCTCCGGGGGTACACACCTCTGGCTCCTCAAACTCGTTGGCATTCTGGGGGCCTGCCTCTATTGTGTTTTGATGTCTCCTAGAGCGCTTCATCTTTCTCCCACCCTGCTTGTTGGGCAATAAGTTTTGGATCCTGTTGTGGGCACTCAGGAGGAGGGAGCTGCGTGTTCTCATAGTCACTTACTGCTCCCACCCACTCTAGGAGTCTGTTGGTTGTGGCTGATAATATCACTGATAATACCGCCGCTGATTGGGAAAACTGTATTTGGTGGTGTGGCGGCGCACGTACCTCGATTCCTGGAGTGTGTCCCCTCTGGGCTGCGGAGCTGCTAATGGGGCCGTCTGTGCCTCTGGATCCGTCTGAGTCCTGCTGAACCCTGCGGGTTGCCCTGCTGTGGTCCTACTGTGGTCCTGCCGTAGCCCTGGTTGGTCCTGGTGGGGGCTTGGTGGCCTGGGGTGGCCTGCTTGCTGGCTCTTGCTGCTGTTGCTGATGGTGCCGTCTGAACCCTCCCGAATCCTGCTGAGCCCTACTGATTGCCCTGGGATCCTGCCGTAGCCCTTGTTGGCCCGGTTGGTCCTGGCGGGAGCTTTGGTGGCCTGGAGGGGCCAGTTGGCTACTACTGCGCCCTGGTCCTGGCCTTACTATGTGGCTGAGGCAGGGGTGCCTTGCGTGGACCCCCCCAGGAGAGCGTGGCTGGCGAGTGGGTCTTCCAGACTCCCCACAAACTGTACCCAGGCCTGGCTGGGCCGCTTCCGTGGGGGGCTGGGGCTCTCTCTTAACAGCAACCGCCTACCGGCTGCCGCACTTGCTCTGTGCCTCACCTGCTTCGCCTCACTTGCCTTCCCGCTCACTCTCCCTTCCTCCTTCTGCTTCCTCTGTGTTCTGCTCTGAGGGAGGGGGGGTGCAGAGGCCGGGGAGGCTAGGAGGTGTGGGGGTTATGGAAGCTGTGTGAGCCCTTCGTGGGGATGTTCAGATCGGACTGCGGCGTCCTGCGCATCCTGCACGGCCCGATCTGCTTCCTCCTCGCGGTCACGCTGCACAATGCACTTCTGGTTCAGCCTGATATGTTTCCGGTTTAATTACTCTGCCGAATCTGCTATGGTCTGTGAGAGATGAAAAGCTCTTTATTTCTTGATGTGTAGCATTGCAGACAACTGCTTTTTAACTAAAATGTCTTCTTACATACTCTAATCGCTTCAGTTCAGAAATGAATTATTTAATTCCAACCTATCGTGTCTCAACGGCGCACATTCTGCTGTTTGATCGTTGCAGTATTGGTTTAGGACAAAGCTCACCTTTACCCACACCATCTCTTTGGCCAGTATTGATGTAGGATATCTTGTTCAATGGGTAACCATGGCTTGCTAGACATGTTGTAAGGTGCTCTGACATAGCCTTGCTCTTTCGGCTGAGACATATGACTCAAAGGCCCTGTTTAATAAACCTTCTTTGGTCCAGTTAGCCCCATAAATAGCATTGCACCAAAATTGGAACTAATTATAAATGCATACATTACCAAATAACTTTAGTTCAAATGATAACACCTAAGTGTGGGATTCAGCTGCCTCTATGGATTCCTATATGTGCATTTTCTTTTCATATATTCGCAACATGCTCTTTCTTGCCGTACATTGCTTTATGTCAGAAGAGCTCATCTAGAATGACAAAAACCTTTCACTGAATAGGTAGTAGAAGTTTAGCTGGCATGATGATGCTCAAATCCCCCAGTAATGTGTTTCTTCTAACAAGCAACAGGACAGAAGCATGAAAAAAGTCACAATAGAATAGGTTAGTTATGCTTGTACAATCCTCTAGATCTTTCTTAACATCTAGAGAAGAGACAGTGTAACTGCTGGTGCACCTACTAGACTGGGTAGGACTGGGACAAAATAACAGGCCCAGACACCAAAATAAAAATGGTCCCTATTAGTGAACCAGATAGCAAAAGGACTTTCTGCAAATCATGCCAGTTTTGGATCAGTAAAGATATGATGTATGAGTATTTTGCATGGAGTGGGAGACTGCAAGCATTTATGCAAAGCTTGTGGTAATATCAGGGAAATTAACAGTAAATAGCAGTTTACTAACAAAATATCAAATCCCTAAATATCATGATACAAAAATTTTGCTACAAAAATATTGTTATCCTATAATAATTGAAAATACAAAAATATCAAAAAAATATCATCTTACACTAATATTGAAAAAAATATACAAAAGTTAAAAAATAGTACACATTAAACATTTTACCAAGTAATATTAATATAATGTAAATTATATATATTTAAATAATGTAGAACATATTTATAAATATATACTTATTTAAATAAACACACCTATGTGTGTCAACCAAGGCAGCACTCATAACGATTCTGCACCCAAGAGCAATGAGGTGAGAGGCCAGATGAGCAGAATGGTCATAATATCTAAAGTCCAAAAACATTCTTCGAAGGCACTCACTCAGGCAAGATTTGATCAAAGAAACTTTTAAGCACTCTTGATGACTCATTTCAGCTGAACAAGCGGTCTTGCTCACATAACCACTATGTTGTGCAAAATCACTTACAACACACTACAAAATGTTCATAAACAGTGAAAACTGACTTATGTAGAAAAGCATCAATAACAAATGAAAACTACAACGGGTGCCATTTTGTCATGTATTACTATGTACTTAAATTATGTACTATTTCATTCATTTCTCAGGTATACCTCTTAGAATATTCAGGATATCTAGACAATCAAGTAATTATGGGCCTCTTTTTGCAAGACCGCTGAGGTACCGCCGTGCTGAAGACCGCCAGTGCAGGCTGTTTTCCGCACAGCGTATTATGACTGCTGGCACCCCTCTACCCTTTTTTGGACGGGGAGCCGCCACCAGCCATACTGGTGGTCGGCGGGGAAGTGGAGTCTGCTCCACCTTCACTGCCATGTCATCAGAACACTGCCCACCGAATCACGTTCCATGATTCAGTGTGGCGTTGTTCTGGTGACGGGGAGCTGGCGGAGGAGCAGCCCCCATGGATCCCGTTCCCTCCCGGAGAATCACCGGACCAGGTAAGGTGATCGTCCATTACGGGAGGGGGGTGGGGTGGTGTTGTGTGCGTGTATGGGGGTGTGCGTGTGAGTGTGTAGAGGGGGTGTGTGAGTGCGTGTATGCATGCGGGGAGTGTGTTGTGTGTTTGGAAAATGTGTGCGTGTCTGTCTGTATGTATGTGTACGGGTATGTCTGTGTGTATGTGTGCAAGTCTGTCTGTATGTGTGCGGGTATGTGTAGTTGTAGTGTATGTGTGCGTGCAGGGGTGTGTGTGTGTCAATGTTGGGGGGATGGGGAGGGGGGTCCTGCCACCTTTGGGGAGATGTAGGGGGGTCGTGGGTGTGGGGGGAGGACTCTGGGGAGGCGGAGGGGGGTGGGGGAGACTCCTATCAGTGCCAGGGAAGGAATTCCCTGGCACTGATAGTGCCTACCGCCATCGATTTTGTGGCGGTACAGAACCCCACGAAATCCATGGCGGTATGCAGGGTCGTGATACAGCCGACAGTGTAGTGACAGCTGCCGGTCTGCAGACCGAATTCTCCAGCCCAGCGGTCGTTACCACCGTGGCGGTCAGAGTGGAGAAGTGGCGGTGTTGCATGGCGGTCACCGCCATGCTTGTAATGTCATTTCTTTTACCGCCGGCCTGTTGGCGGTATTATCGCCACTTCTCCACCACAGCCAGGGTTGTAATGAGGGCCTATATGTCAAATAGATTAATCATCAACAATAAAAATTATAAAAATTATATAAACACAATCATCCGAGTTATACAATAAAACAGAGTGCACTGAAAATACATGGCAGAGTTCCCCATGGATTAGCACTCCTAAACAATATGTTACATCTTTTCCAAATAATACTGTCCTATTATAGCCGTAATCTACAACTTCCGTATAAGTACCAACAAATGTGGGCTCAAACATGGAGCCCGTAGCTACTAGATTCCAAGTGAGATTGAAAGATGATTTTCAAGGATTCTTTTGTGATAAATGAGCAATGAAAATTATTTAAAGTAGAGACTACTAGACTACATCAGCATACCAGAAAGCTTTCCACTTTCTTACAAGTGAGCCCAATGCACACATAGCCAACACCAGTGAATTGAAGGATATCATATAAGGACAGTTAGAAGTGCTCCCCAACCGACATGAAGAGACAAATCAACAGCTCATTTCTCCTTTTTGTAAAATAAAAAACGCAACTAACACATAATTAACTAGATAAAACCTCTATATACATAAACACACTACTGCACTTACAATTAGGAGCATTAATTACAAGCATTAATTAATTTATTGATGCTCCTCATCAAGATTCAGCCCATTCGGCATCGGAGTCTGGAGATCAATAATTAATTCAAATTCTCTTTTTCTTAATTGGGCAACTCGATTTCACCTCTGAGATTGCTCCTGATCTGCTCAATTCCATAAAAAATCAATTTAGTACGATCTTTATAATGGCATTTCTCAAAATACCTTGCTATGGGTATCTCTGATCACCATGTTCAATGGCTCTCATGTGCTCTAAAACAGGTTTATTTAACGCACATACCTGGCTCTCCATATAACAGAAGGAGCAGGGGCATTCAAGCACATAAATTACAAATTGTGTGCTGCAGGTCAGAAATTGGTTTGTAGAGCGCGTATACCTACCAATGGGCGTGTAATCCTTCTTCATACAACTGAATTAGCATGCTTTACAGCACCGACGGGGAAAAAATCCCTGTAGTCCAAATTTTGCATCAATGGATTTTGTGGTGATATCACTGTGTATCAAAGCATCACACAATGATTTTACTTAATGATATATGATGCTAGGTTTGAACTCAATTCTGTTTCCAACAACATTGTCATTCTTCAGAATACCCCCAATGTTTGGATATGATCTTGTTTACTGCCCCAGCACTACTGTTGTAAGTTAAGCTCATCCTCAGGGTGGAATTATCTTTAGGTGTCATGGTGTTAGAAAACAGAATCTCATCTCTAGTGATACCATCCACCTTCTGACAGGCCTCCTGCAAACCCCAGTTAGGATACCCTCTGTATCTGAATCTCTGTATCATAATCTCCTTTTCAGCTTTAAAAACATTATCAGTACTACAGTTTTTCTTTGCTCTAAGAAGTTCCCAATGAGGTATACTCCGTTTTAAATTTCTGGGCTGTCCACTCATGTCATGTAATAGACTATACTCTGCCATAGGTTTTCTGAATAGCCGAGTTTCCACCTTACCTTGTTGAATTTCAGCTACACTATCAAGAAATTTTATATTTGTCTTGCTAGTGGTAAGAGTGAGGGTAAGATTGTTGTTATTATTATTCAAAATTCAAATAAAATTTTCATGGAAAATTTGATCTTCATATCTTGATACATTTTACAAGGCACTGTCCTTAGAAGACACTACAGGTCTCCCCAGGGAGCTTGTCCTATTTTTATTTATTTTCAGAAGGAAATATAGAACCGGCAGTTTTGGATATTCTTTATTTAAATAACTATACTCCTCCCATTCAAGAATACCTTTGTCACACCAGTTCACAAGTTTATCCCATAATGATGTAATACCTCTTGTATATGCCTCTCTATCTGTAATTACATATGATGTCAAATCACTCAGTTGGCGGTTAGCTTCAGCTAGATATTGTTCATGACTGAGAATCACAATGTTCTCCCCCTTATCAGCAGAGCGAATGACAAAAGTGGCATCCTTTACTAGTGATTCTAGTGCCTGTTGTTGTTATATAGTAATGTTGTAATTCACCCTTGTACTTCTGGTCATCCTAAGCTGCTTCAAATTTTTAATGACCATATCATCAAAGGTATCAATATTATCATGAGGTATGCATGGCAGAAAAGTAGAGGGGGTTTACACCCACTACCAAAAGGATCATTATAGACTAATCTGAGAGTGTAGAGGAACATGGATCATTAAATTCAGTTTAAAAACCTTGTAACTCATGTAGAATTGTAAGGGTCTCTAAATATCTAATCTGAATCTCATTAGATATAGGCCCTCATTATGACCCTGGCGGTCCGAAGACTGCCAGGACCACAGTGGTGGTCTCACCGTCGATGGGACGACGGTGAAGACCGCCACATTATGAGTGTGGTGGGTTGATGTCTGCCAACCCGCCACATCCCCGCCTGTACCGCCAGGGCAGTTGGACAGCCAGGCCCGAGATCAGCAACTCTGACCCAGTGGTCCACTGAAGACTACCAGAGGTATCACGATTCGGCTTTCCACCAGGGTTTCTGTAAGCCACCCTGCAGTCCCAATACCCCCCTTCAAAATAGCACCCCCCTCCCCACATACACGCACATGCACACACACACTCGTACGCACCCCGAAAGCACTCATTCACCAACACTTACATACATGCATTCACTCACATGCATCCATACTCGCATTTACACAAACATTCCAACATGTACTTACTTTAATAAATCAAACATGCATTCAAACACTCATACACAAATGCATACACACACACATACAAATTTAGATTCACACACATAGACAACACCCACCCACACACACGCACACACAACACCCACCACCCTCCCACCCCTGTCAGAAGATCGACTTACCTTGTCTGGTGAGGAGGTCGTCCGGCAGGGAATGAGAACAGGAGCTTCCACCGCAGGCAGCGCCCCACCATCAGGATACTGCCATGCTGTATTACTGCCCGGAATATGGCGGTTTGAGTCCTTTTGGTGGGGTGGGGCTGGGCCGGTGGTGGAACCGCCCCTGCGACTCCGACTGCCAGCACGACTTTTGTCGGAAATCCTTCAGTACTTGTAATATGGTAGTCGGTCTTATGTCACCCGCAGCTTCGACGGTCTTGAGAAAAGACTGCCAAAGTCATAATGAGGGCCATAGTGTTTTGTTCCTCAGTCAAAACAGAAGGTGTTACAGGGTTCGTCTTCAGATTATGCCATTTCACTAATTTAAGATTCCTAATGAATTTAAATAGATCCACTCTAGTCCCAATATAATCAAAATGTTGTTGTGGACAAAAACATAATCCAAAACATAACAATATCTTTTTGGTCTCAGTTAGTACCCTGTCTGATAAATTTATAATCATTTTATTTACCATCTCAGGATCCATTATGTCTCCAAATTCAGACTTGCCTTGGTTCCCATGGGTTCAGTTATTTCTGATCCATTTTTATATTTCTTTGCCATAACCTTTGTTTCTTCTGTTTGTACCACCTCTTTCTCTTCCCCTGCCATGAGGTCCATAGCCCCTGCCTCCATCCACCTTGTTTTTTGTTTCCCTGGTACTTTGCCAGCTCCTTCTTAGGAGCCGGTATTGCTCTAAAAAAGTTCTGGATCTGGAATTCTGTTCATATCCTGAATAGCTACTGTTTGTTGAGACAGCATTTTCAGTCTCAATCCCTGAGGCTCCGCATTTCTCAGATTGATCCACACTCATAGATACTGGAATGGAGGATCTCACAATGCTATTATCAAACTTGCTGTTAGATTGATGGCTAGAAGTCAATGTCCTACCACTCTCATAGTCTTCAATATCTGTCTGCCACTTAGTTTGTTCTTGTGCTTTGATCTCATGTTTCTTTAGCCATACATTCCTATCTAATATACATTTAGAGACATATTCCTTATCTGAATGCATTTTTACTTCCGTCTTTACAGTCTCAATTTGTTTGAGAAGATTCTCCCTATCCAGCCACGCATATTTGATTAATATATCAAGCATTCTCCGTGAACTTGTAGCTGCATTCTCTGACCATTCCTCGAGCATTTGGGGACTAGAAGATTCAGAAGAAGGTACTATATATATTCTTAATCATCTAGATTCCATTCCTTGGTCTACATAGTTCTGCAGGGATGTTTCCTGCCGTTTAGAAATGTCAGATCTGTGTAATTTTTCCAAACTTCTCAGTTTGTATTTTACTGATCTCCATCACCTCCTTTAAGTGGTGTGCCATTCTTTATTGGGTCTTTTGCAAACAAAGTAAGTGCAGCTGCTCTTAAGTTGCTCTACACTCAAATCTGTCATGTTGTGATTAATTCTGGCAATAGCCAAACTTTTTCTTAATGATCAAATCTCGCCCCTGTTCGCTTCATGTGAAAGTTCCCCTTACCGCTTATTACTTCAAATAATTATATAAATATATATGTATATATATATTTATATATATAGATAGATATATGTCTATATGTGTGTGTGTGTGTTTCCCACTGATGATGTTTAATAGTAAATCTTTAATTGAAAATGGACCAATAGTAGGATCATTCTTCCACGGCTTTATGGATAGAAAACCAGCCAATACTGCATAGTATGGCCTGTGCTCCCTTCTGCCTCAACTCTAACCACAGCCACTGCTGCAGCACTTTCCCCAGCAAATCTCCATTATTCCTTGCAGTCACGTTGCTCCTCCATCTGACCAGCACATTCCGTAACATCCAACTAAATAGTCTGGAACAACTTCAAAACATGTGCAGCCGGTGCGGGATCTCATATATAGCAACCAAGGTAGCACTTGTTACGATCCTACACCCAAGAGGGGTGAAGTGCGAAGCTGATGTAGTCTGGTATTCTCTACTTTAAATAATTTTCATTTTTCATTTATCACAAAAGAATCCTTGAAAATCATCTTAAAATCTCATTAGGAATCTAGTAGCTACATGTTCCATGTTTGAGCCCACATTTGTTGGAATTTATATGGAAGTTGTAGAGTACAACTATAATAGAGCAGTATTAATTGGAAGAGATGTAACACATTGCTTGGGAGTGCTAATCCATGGGGAACTGTACCATGTATTTTCAGTGCACTCCGTTTTATTCTATAACTCAGAAGATTTTCATATGTGTTTATATCATTTTTATAATTGTTATTCTTGATGATTAATGTCTTTGACATATAATTGATTGGTTGGATATCTTGAATATTCTAAAAGGTATATAGGAGAAATTAATGAAATAGTACATAATTTATGTATGTGGTAATACCCGACAAGAGGGTGCTCATTGTAGTTTTCATTTGGTATAGATGTTGTTCTACATAAGTTTGTTTTCACTGTTTAGGTATGTCTTGTAGTGTGTTATAAGTGATTTTGCACAACAGAGTGGTTATGTGAGCAAGGCCAATGGTTTGGTTGAAATGCATCATGAAGAGTGGTTAAAAGTTTCTGTGATCAAATCTTATCTGAGTGAGTGCCTCCAATGATCTTTTTGGACTTTGGACCTATGGATGTGTGTATGTTTATTTACACACATATATAAAATAAAAGTATTATTAAAATGATAATGTAATAATTTTTATATTATCTTTTACAATTTATTTTAAGTTTAGTGATATAACAAGTATATATATATATATATATATATATATCTAATATCTCTCTCTCTCTCTCTCTCTATATATATATATATATATATATCTTTACAACTCCCTCCAATCTTGAGAAGTAGCAGCACTCCAGGCTAAAGTGCTTATTACAGAATCTTAATTTTGCTGAGTGAAACCTACACGTTTTTATCCCAATGAGTCCCTTGTCACGAATACAGATACTAAGTTGGCAGAGAAATTAAGAAACTAAATGGAAGACAGAATTCAGACATATGAAGAATGGATTAAGTTAAAGAAAGTAAGAAAATTTGAACAGGGTCAACCTGATCTTGATTATGGAAGAGGACAAGTATAAACTTCTTCAAAACGCTTTGATGCTCTAGGAAAGCAGAGATTGAATGATAAAATCTGGGCCAGACAGGAAGCTTTAGCAAGTGACGTGAGTTCAGATATTAAATCCGACACTGATGGTAGTAGAATGGGAAGTATGAAAAATATGAAGCAACCTTCTAGAGCAGATGAGTTTCATTTTTTAGCCTTGGCCAAGAGGAACAATCACAGGCCACAAAGGAGTGGATACAGAAGAAACAGAAAATATGTTGTAGGTGAGGTGGCCAAGGGAGGCGGAAACACAGAGAGGCAATCTATTAGGAAAACCAGAAGTTGTAAGAAATAGAAATAGAAAAGAACATGGTAATGAACCTGACGGACATAACTCTATCTTGAGCAGAGACTCAATCTCTTTTGTTAGGTTTCTAACTTTGACTTTGTACAATCTAGGATTGATTTGTATTTGTTTATCAGGAAGTTACGGTTGAGGAAAATGTTTGATGAGAGTAAAAAGAAAAAGACTAGACATCAGATAAGGCAAGTAGAGTGAGATAGTAATTTATTGGTGGGGGATGTTGAAGTGTTTGTACAATTGTCCGAGCTTGAGAGAGAATGGAATATAGAGAAAGTGGAATCAGATATTTAGAATAATCTGCAGGTGGTGAGTCGTACTTTAAGACGAAATCAAGAGTTATTCCCCGGGTAAGACATGACTGCATAACCCTATTTTTGAAAGCAATAGAGAAGAAATGTAATGCCTTTAATGTTAATTCAACAAAGGGAGACATGATGAGACAAAGAGAGATCAGGAGTTTGATGGGGAGGCTAAGAAAAGACAGACATAGGGGGTAATGCTGGTATATAGAAGAGGCTTATAAGCAGCTTAATGATGCAAATTGTTATGTTAGGATTGAAAGGAGTGTTTATAATCACACCATAGTAGAATTTCAAGAAAAATTGAAAATATGGCATTCAAGAGAGTTGCTGAATGATAATGACATTAGATTCTTGAGGAATAATGTTCCCAAATTACCTATCTTCTATCTTATACAAGAGGTACATAAGGACCCATTTTGCCCTCTAAGGAGGCCCATTATAGCAGTGAATGAGAGCTTATCGTAGAACACTTCTAAATTTGTGGATTTGTATTTGAGACCTTTTGTTTCTAGCCTCCCCTCATATATATTAAAGATTCCAATACATTTTTGTAAGAATTTTTGATGTGATGTGGGAGCCTGATATGCTTATGATTACAGTGAATGTGTCTGCTCTTTATACCAGCATAATACATGAGGATGGTCTTCGAGCAGTATAGCATTATTTGAGAGCGAGACATATCAAGTTGTATGAACATACCCGATGCTTTTGATAAAAAAAAGTTTTTTACTAGAAATATATATGTACAGACAAGACCGAGGGGCAGCAATGGGCACCTGCTTCACCCACAGCTATGCTCATTTGTATACGGGCTGGTGGGAGGAGCAGGTGATTCAAGACCTTCCAGATAGTAGGAGCCAACAAATAGTATGCTGGCTCAGTTATATAGATGATTTGTTTGTAATCTGGTGAGGGAATGAAACATCAGCTCAGGAATTCGTAGAGGTTTGAATGTGAATAATCTGAATTTTAGTTTGTCCTGTGAGATTAATGCAATGCACAGCAAGTTCCTGGTTATAACTATTGATGTAGAAGATAGAAGAATGGTAACAAGTATGTATAGAGAGGAAACATCAGGAAACAGGGTCCTACATGCAGCTAGCTGTCATCCAGAGAGCTTGAAAAAGAATATCCCTATGGTGAATTTTTAAGGGCAAGGAGAATACGTAATAGAGAAAAGGGTTTCAGAAGTACAAGTGAGGAACTGTTTCATAGATTCAGACACGGGATACAGTGAATATATCTTGAGATCAGCACAGGAAAGGGCAGAGAGAGTAAGCCATGACAAAGTACTTTTTAGAGAGATTCCCAGGAGAGGGAAACAAACAAAAGATGAGATCAGATTTGTTACCACTTGCAGTAGAGATCACTTCTCAGTTAGAAAGATGCTAAATAAGCATTAGCATTTGCTGAGGAGGGAACAAGTTATTGCAAATAAGATTACCAATTGCAAATAAGACCACAGATATCATCTAGAAGGGCAAGATCATTTAGAGAGTTGCTGGTCTCGAATGATATTAGGAGCAAACAAAATGCTTTGCTCCAACCTCAAAAGGTCTTCTACAAATGCAATAAATGTAAGGCCTGTAGATATGGAAGTAACTTGAATTCGATAATAATCTCACAGTGACACTAGTTAAAGATCAATAAATATCTGACATGCAGAACTGAATGTGCTGTTTATATCCTCAAATGTAAACGTAATCGTATGCACCTTGGGAGTATGATACTAGAAGTAAATAAATACATTTTGCAGCATTTAAGGCCAATTAAGAACAAAGATTATGCCTATCCAGTGGCAAGGCATTTCTGGAAGGAACATGAGGGAAATCCAAATAAATTGAAATAGTGTTGAATTCTATCCCTAGAAGTCCTAGAGGGGGTAATGGAGAAAAAGCATTAAGGAAGTTGGAGGTGAGGTATATCCTTAGATTGGATACATTAGAACGAAAAATGTAGATACTGAATTACATGTATTTGTTTACTTTTGTTGTGCTGCTTAATAATTGTGTCAATGCTGGTCTGCAATAATTGATTTAAATGTAGCGTTTATTGTTTATTGTTTTTCAGTTCACTTCAAGACCAATCTCGTAGATACTGAGAATAGAGATTTCAAAATGAAAAAAATGAGAGAAAAAGAAAAGAAGACAAAAGAAAATGATTGTAAAAATGGGTAGAAAGGTGAAAGAAAGTGGAGAAGTAGGAAAGAATTATATTGATTTAAGCCCATCTGGGCTGGATTACGGCCTACTTCTTATTAAGCCTTTATTGAGAGCTAGACAATGTTTGTCATGATTAGTAGATTGTTGTTGTTTTGTTTTTTTCTAATATGGTGTTAGTTCTTATTTATAAGACTGTGAAAGTTATACTTTGTTATAAGAAACATGCTCTAAGATGGCCAACACAGAAACTATGTATGTCCTGCTGATGTGGTTAGTATTTTTTCAGTTTTGATGTTTTTTTCTGTTTATGAGCAAGTGGACTTGTTGTGACTGTAACCGTGACAAAGGTTCTACTGGGATGGAAACACATAAGTTTCACTCAGCGAAATAAAGATTTTGTAATAAGCTCTGTAGCTGGGAGTGTTGCTACTTCTTAAGATTGGAGGGAGTTGTGAAAATATTAGGTGTGCTGGCCATCACGCCTTGGCGAGCACGGTGGTCTGGCTGCACACCATCACAGCCGATGGAACTTTGATATAAATATATACACACACACACACACACACACACAATGGGCCTGATTACAACTTTGGAGGAGGTGTTAATCCGTCCCAAATGTGACGGATATACCACCAGCCGTAATACGAGTTCCATAGGATATAATGGACTCATAATACGGCTGGTGGTATATCCGTCACTTTACCGTCACTTTTGGGACGGATTAACACCTCCTCCAAAGTTGTAATCAGGCCCAATATATTAACAATAATAATCACACAATGTACAGAATTAATTAACAATTAAGTAATTAATCATGTATATATATTTAATAATATATTATTTAATCAACTTCCCTACCTCTACCCCTACAAACCCAACAACCTGCACCTAAAATGTAACTAATAAAATGTTTTTTGCTCAATTTACATACTTTACAAACAATTCATATTCATTAAAAAATATAGAAATGAGTTATACTTAATTAACTTCCCACCCTGTACCCTTAAAAACCTAACAACCTACTACAACAATATACATTACTATTGTTCAATTAAATTAAAAATATAAATAACTTAAAATTACAAACTATAATTGTTGGACCTGGCCCTTTTTAGAGGGTCATCCCCAAACTTTTTACCTGCTTCCTCCTTTGTTTTCTGACCCCTTATTGTTGCCACTAGGACGTTGAGCACTTTATCACTTCTGACCACTGCTAAAGTGAAGGTGCTCTCACTTCTAAAATGTGGTATGATTGGCTTACTCCTAATTGGCACATTTAATTTGTCTGTAAGTCCCTTGTACAGTGGTATCCATATACCCAGGGCCTGTAAATTAAATGGTACTAGCGGGCCTGCAAGGCTACTTGCACCTCCCACAGAAGTAGCCTTTCAAACCTGTCTCAGGCTTGCCAGTGTGGGGCCTGTGTGCGCAGTTCACTGCCACAAGTACCTGGCATCTAAATTTACTTGCCAGGCCTGGAACTCCCCTTTTACTACATGTACGTCACCCTTAAGGTAGGCCCTAGCTAGTCCTATGGGCAGGGTGCTATGTATGTAGGAGGCAGGACATGTACCGGGTTGTGTGGCCTGTCCTATTAGTGACAAATAGCCTATTTGGTTTCTCACTGCTGTGAGTGCTACCTTGCTCATAGGATTGCATTGGCAATGCCCTGCCTTATGTCTAGGAGGTATTGTCTCTTTTATGAGGTGTAGTGTAGGCATGTTTGGCATGGTTGTAATGGTAGTGAGAAATGCTGCTTACTGGTGTAGGTGGATTTTTTATTAACATTATAGAACTGCCACTGACTGATCCCCCATAATAATAACACTTCTTTTTGCAGAGTGAACACTCAATGTTACTAATTTAACCTAAGCTAAATCCCTTGGTACTTGTGAGACAGACAGGCTTACCTGCGGTCATCTATTTTTTCCTGACAAGGAGCTAAGCGCGATTTAAGGTGGACTGCAGTGGAGCATGTGTTGTATACAGAAACAAGGTCTGATTTAGTCTCTGAAATGAAAGTTGAAAATCCTCAGCAGAGGAGAGCAGCAGGCTGTGGCTGAGAAGGCCTCCTTGAGGCCAAATAGCTGTTGGATGAGGTGCTGTGGGATGAGGTTCTGGTGAAGATATTGACTTTTGATGGGAAAGCTCAAAGCAGGAAAAAATTTAAAATCTGTGCCCAAGGAAGGTCGCCTACCAGCCAGACAGTTTTGTCGGCTTCGTCTCATGAATATTTCTACATTTGGACTCAGTTACTTTTATGGAGCTTGGAAACACCCACTTGGGTAAGTCTGCAAGCTGTACCCAAACAGGGCTCTATGATGCCCGATACCGTCCCCACGACATTCCACGGAAATTAATTTGCTATTGCAGAAAAGCTCCAAGTGTGAGAAGCCTGAATCTTTGGTCCAGTGCAAAGCCCCTTCCTCGGATTGATTTGGCAGGTTAGAACAGGTAATCCAGAGGTCTTTAGAGCCAATAAGTTTCTAAGGATTTTATGTGTTTTGTCCTAGAGGGAGAGTATCATCTATATCATCAGAATGTCACCACCATAGGATAGGATGTTGGTTTCCAGGGCATGGATGATGCTGGCCAGCGAGGTCATGTACGTATTGAAGTGGGTTGGTCTAATTTACAATCATTATGAGGTTGTGAGAGTCTATGGAGATGGAAACCACAGTAACTGCCTGAATTCCACCCATCAGGAAGGAGCAAATCCGGGGGAATGCAATATGCTGGATGCAAGTTTCATGCAGCTGCTGGGTGAGGATGGGATTGGATACTGTATTGAAAGCTGTGAAGATGTCCAAGAGGATGAGGACTGCCATGTCTCCTCTGTTGAGGATATTAAACATTTTGGGGGTCATTCCGCCGGGGCCGGGGATGCGGGAGCACCGCCAACAGGCTGGCGGTGCCCCGCAGGGCATTCTGACCGCGGCGGTTTGGCCGCGGTCAGAACAGGAAAACCGGCGGTCTCCCGCCGGTTTTCCGATGCCCTCAGGAATCCTCCATGGCGGCGCAGCTTGCTGCGCCGCCATGGGGATTCCGACACCCCATACCGCCATCCTGTTCCTGGCGGTTCGCCCGCCAGGAACAGGATGGCGGTATGGAGTGTCATGGGGCCCCCGTAAGAGGGCCCCACAAAGAATTTCAGTATCTGCTCAGCAGACACTGAAATTCGCGACGGGTGCAACTGCACCCGTCGCACCTTCCCACTCCGCCGGCTCCATTCGGAGCCGGCTTCCTCGTGGGAAAGGGTTTCCCGCTGGGCTGGCGGGCGGCCTTCTGGCGGTCGCCCGCCAGCCCAGCGGGAAAGCCAGAATGGCCTCCGCGGTCTTTCGACCGCGGAGCAGCCATATGGCGGTTCCCTCCAGGCGGGCGGCTCCCGCCGCCCGCCGGGGTCTGAATGACCCCCTTTATCTACTGCAGCAATGAGGGTTGTTTCTATGCTGTGGTTTAGTCTGAATCTGGATTGAGTAGTGCTGAGGAGTTGGTATTTATTGAGAAGGGTATTTAGACACTTGTTGATAAGATTCTCCAGTATCTTGGTTGGGTAATGTAGCAGAGATAATTAGGCTGTAATTGGCTAGTTTCATAGGGTCCATGGAGGTCATCTTGAGTAGGGAGAGCTTTGTTGTGTGTTTCTGGGCATCCATGAGGTAGTTGTAGTGATAGAGGAATTCAGGAGGAGTATGAGCATTGAGATGATGGGTTCTAGTCCCTTGGAGTAGATGTTGTGGGGTCAGGGGTCTTATGAGGCCCCAGAAGAAATGGTGCCAGGGGTTAGCACAGTCAGTGGTCTAGTTGTTGAAGCTGGTAATTGAGTGAGCTAGGTTGCTGCTGTGTGTGGGCTGGCATTGGCTCAGTGTGGCACCAGACATCTTCAGGGACTTTGTCCCATTTTAGGCTGGACCAGTGTGGTGGTCCTTGTTCTATAGTGATGTGGCATGTTGTGAATTTGATGAGGAAAGATCAGCCTGGGTGATCAGGGTGGGCTTGTTGTCCTAGATTGTTTTGAAGGTAGTAGAGATGGGGTCCTGCAGTATGAGAGGGCCTCTGCTGAGTGAGGATGAGGTTTTCATTGTCTTCAAGTAGGGCTGTTGTGTTTGGGTCAGATGAAAATGTAGGTGCCAGAGGAGGAAGTGCTTCAGTCTAGTATGAGGGGTTGGATAAAGTTCATGATGATGCTTGCAAAATTGGTGCTTTGTGTAGGAAGTCAGTGTTGGTTAGTTATTAGTAGTTCTTACATTTAGTGTTGCAATTGTTACTAACAAGTAGCAATAGAGCTTGCTTCAGCTACTTTCATAGTTAAAAGAGTTCATTTGAGTTAGAAATGTGATATGCTCAAACCATGGCTGCTGTAAATCACCTTATTTTGAGTGGGATGCCCCCAGGTTCTTGCGTTGATATTTTTTGGTTGGTCATCGAAATCTGTGCACTTTACTCCTCCTTACCAGAGGTAACGTGCCTTTGATCCTCTTTTAAACATGACAAAGTTGTTATATATGTTTCATGGGCTCATTTAGGTTTCTTATAAGTCCCTAATATATGGTAAAAAGTGTACCCAGGTCCTGTCAGTTAAATGTCAGTAGTAGGCTGCAGCATATTTCCAGCCTGGTTGTGCAGTTTTCAACTACAAATTCAAACTATCAAAACATTTTTAATAGTACTAGACCTTCCTTTTAAGAATGAATGTCACCCCTAAGTAAGCGCTTTTGCCCATAGGATAGGGTTCATGGTAGTTGAATGAATGCCATGTGAGAGTTTAATGTTGCACATGTCCTAACAGTGAAAAAACAAAAACACAGTTTTATCTGTAGCAAGGCTGGCTGCTTTATTAGGGACACATTTGATTACATTATGACACAATGTAATGCTAATTTCTGATTGGTAAGAGAGAGATATTTCATGTCTCTTTTTAATAGCTAAAGGAAATCCAATTTAACAGTGAGGTTGAATTTTGTCTAACTGTTATGGAGAAGGTACTTTAGAAAAAACTACAATTTACTTGCGTAATGCCTTTGGAAGCATTTCTGCAAGTATTCAACTGTCTCCTGGTAGCTTGATGGCTACCATGTGGTAAGGTGTGAACTATTCCCGGGACAGGAACAATGGGCCTTGAGTTTAGGTAGGTGGTGTCCTTCACTTGACTGGGTGGCCTAGGGGTTATGCCCAGACCCTTGGTCAAATTCAAGGTGGCCTCTCCTGTCACTAGCAGATGTAGCTCACACCTGGAAACCTAATTAATTAGGGGTGATAGAGGATATCTGGCGCTCTATACCACAATATCTTAATCCTGTATTATTCCACGGTGCTGCTGTACTAGAGCTACACCCCCAATAAAGCCCTGCATGATAACCAATGTTATCCAATGCATTCAAATTGTAGCAGGACACGCTTAAATTGCTAATCAACACAAGTGTGGCAGTGAGTAACACAAATTAAACAAAATTACTGCAGATGCATATAGAGAGTCCTCATCCAGTCAGTTTCATGAGCAAATTCTTGTTTAATTCTTCTTATACTTGTTCTCAACTTCCATCAAATGTTTTTCAAGATGTTCCGAATTTCATCAAAAAATCATCACAATGTCGTATTCCAAGTTTCCATAATTAGGTCATCACTTTTCCATATTTCAGATTTCCATCAATTAAATCATCACTTATCATCACCACTTGTCACTTGTCTTGTCACTTGTCAACACGTGTTTTGTCTAGGGAGTGCCCATTGACTTCTTTAGGACTTCCTATAATAACATTTCCATTAAATGTTAGTTAGCATACGTCATTAATAGCTCAATGTCTTCCCTCAACCACTTAGATGAATATTTTTCATTTAGCATGCTTTTCATGTGGAAGCCGTGAGATTTAGGTGCAGACATTCTTAATTAAATGTGCCCCAAGTGATTGCGATCATTGGTCTACATTATTTTAGCCAATGGTCATTAAGTGTTGATTAAAGTCTCTAATATTAGTGTTACAAACCATATTCCCGTTTGAGGTACATAAAATTGATAGTGTTAGCCAGATAGTGCTGACTTGTGTTTTGCGCTGGGGGATCCCTGAACCGGTGTAGACTGGCTTATGCAGAGATGGGCACCATCTGTGCCCATCAAAGCATTTCCAGAGGCTGGGGGAGGCTACTCCTCCCCAGCCCTGACACCTTTTTCCAAAGGGAGAGGGTGTAACACCGTCTCTCTGAGGAAGTCCTTTGTTCTGCCTTCCTGGGCCAGGCCTGGCTGGACCCCAGGAGGGTAGAAACCTGTCTGAGGGGTTGGCAGCAGCAGCAGCTGCAGTGAAACCCCGGGAAAGGGAGTTTGGCAGTACCCGGGTCTGTGCTAGAGACTCGGGGATCATGGAATTGTCTCCCCAATGCCAGAGTGGCATTGGGGTGACAATTCCATGATCTTAGACATGTTACATGGCCATGTTCGGAGTTACCATTGTGACGCTATACGTAGGTAGTGACCTGTGTATAGTGCACATGTATAATGGTGTCCCCGCACTCACAAAGTCCGGGGAATTTGCCCTGAACAATGTGGGGGCACCTTGGCTAGTGCCAGGGTGCCCACACACTAAGTAACTTAGCACCCAACCTTCACCAGGTGAAGGTTAGACATATAGGTGACTTATAAGTTACTTAAGTGTAGTGGTAAATGGCTGTGAAATAACGTGGACGTTATTTCACTCAGGCTGCAGTGGCAGGCCTGTGTAAGAATTGTCAGAGCTCCCTATGGGTGGCAAAAGAAATGCTGCAGCCCATAGGGATCTCCTGGAACCCCAATACCCTGGGTACCTCAGTACCATATACTAGGGAATTATAAGGGCCAGTATGCCAATGTGAATTGGTGAAATTGGTCACTAGCCTGTTAGTGAAAATTTAGAAAGCAGAGAGAGCATAACCACTGAGGTTCTGGTTAGCAGACCCTCAGTGAGACAGTTAGTCATCACACAGGGAACACATACAGGGCACACTTATGAGCACTGGGGCCCTGGCTGGCAGGGTCCCAGTGACACATACACTAAAACAACATATATACAGTGAAATATGGGGGTAACATGCCAGGCAATATGGTACTTTCCTACAAAAGGTCAGTGATAAACTGGCGATAACAAAACCGACACCGTCACGCCAACAGGAATACGCCCACACTATCACGACCCACGAATCAACGTGGCGGTCTTTCAACCGCAGTAATCCACTGGCGGTACACACCGCTGCGCTCAAAATACACACACATATACAAAACACAACCAGATTGGACAATTCGAGATACACACACCTGATACACATACATATACCACTACCACACACTCACACCACTATAAAACACAAACCCACATTACCCACAAACCCTTACTACCAGAAATTTGAAAGCAGGCCAGAGAGAGACACTACCAAAAACAACACCAGCATCCACAGACACACAACACCATCACTTACATAACATCCATGCACCTCAAACAACACACATCAACACATCCCCTCACACATCACAACACACCCCACATCACACATCACCCACACCACATCATGGCACCTCAACGACACCCCAGGTTCTCTGAGGAGAAGCTCAGGGTCATGGTGGAGGAAATCGTCCAGGTATAGCCACAGCTATTCGGATCAAAAGTGCAGCACACCTCCATTGCAAGGAAGGTGGAGCTATGGCGCAGATTTGTAGACAGGGTCAACGCAGTGGGACAGCATCCAAGAACTAGGGATGACATCAGGAAGAGGTGGAACGACCTACGGGGGAAGCTGCGTTCCGTGGTCTCCAGACACCAGATTGCTGTACAGAGGACTGGCGGTGGACCACCACCTCCTCCCCCACAACTTATAACATGGGAGAAGCAAGACTTGGCAATACTGCATCCTGAGGGCCTCGCAGGAGTAGCAGGAGGACTGGACTCTGGTAAGACATATCTTTATTACCATATCCCCCACCCCACCTGCATGCCATCACATACCCCCACCCTCACCCCCATCACTGCAACACCTCACATATGCCCCACGATCACAACCTAGCCATCCCAATACCAAGCCCTGCATGCAACACCAAAGCATGGACACCCATTACTAAAGCATGTCCACAACAGATACCCACACAGACCCCAAACCAACTATCACACAAGGACCAAGACAAGAATGCAAGCACTGGAGTGCAGGGTCACTCACCCATTGCACATGATGGCACACACAGATGCAATAATCATGCCTTTACATCCCTACAGGACACCTACCCAATGTCACCGGACAGGAGGTGCTAGACATAGTCAGTCCCCCTACAGAAGAGAGCCAAAGTGATGACAGCAGCTCTGCACAACTGGATCAAGATGAACAGCCCAGCCCATCAGGGACCTCGGGACAGTCGGTTCCCCTGACACAGTCACAAACCACCACTGAACCTCCCCCCACAGGAAACACCAGCACAGCACCCACCCAGAGGGCCCATCCCTCTGTCCCCAGGACACATCAATCAGCAGTGTGTCCACCACTACAGGGAACCCAGGCAACCCCATAAACTCAAGAAAATGAGGGACCTGGGGGCAGTGGCAGTGGGCACATGGTTCAGGGGACAGAGGCACAGGAAAACAGGGAAGCTGGGAGGATTGCTGTGTGACAGGGGGAGGACAGGCCCAGGGAACCCACTCTCCACGAGGCACTCTCCATCATCATGGAAGCTTACCATCATTCTCAGGGGACGATGGCAACAGTACTGGCCAAGTTTCAGGAGACCCAGCGGGTGCAGGAGGAACACTACCTTGGGATCAGGGAGGACTTGAAGTCCATTAACAACACCCTGGTCACCATTGCAGGGGTGCTGCAAGACCTTGTCAACACCAGGAGGGACACAGTGGCACAACAAGGGGCCCCTGACACTAGCCTGGACAATGAACAGCCCTCCACCTCCGCTGACGCTAGTGGACAGGAGGCACAACACCAGCACCCCACCCCCTGTAGATGAAGAACCACCCTGAAAACGGTCCCTGAGATCCAGGAACAAGACAGAGAACATTGCCAAGACCCCCGCCAGGAAATGAGACCCCCCTGAATGTCACCCTTCAGTCCCACTTTGTCACCCTGTCCATCCTTCAACTGCCATTTCTCCACTTCCTATGCCCCTTTGGACAATGCATCTGTGAAACAAATAGACTGGACTTTCTCCACCACCCCCCCCAGCCCATTTTACAACCCCCTCCACTTATTTGCACAGAAATAAACACACTTCAATCACAAAACAATCTGGAGTCAGTCTGTGCTTTCACAAACGTGTAATTGCAATAACCATGGAATATCGCAATGTCAATTTACTTGTGCACATACCGATGTAACACAGCTGTAGGGCTGGAGGAAATATAGCAGAGGGCACAAAGTGGGACCCACATCTGTGAAATGGAAAGGCAAAGTGACAAGTCAGGGCCCATACACTGAGTGAAAGTGAAAATGACAGACTTATGCTAGCTCCAGAAATTGTATGAGATGTGGGAGGCAGTGACATCTCCTTACCTGTGTCTCACTGGAAGTATTGCATGATTATGTTGTTCCGGTTGTCGATATCCTCTACTTCTGCCTCCTCTTCTTCACTGTCCACAGGCTCCACAGCTGCCACAAGACCACCAGCTGGCCCATCCTCATGCAGAAACGGCACCTGCTGTCACAAAGCCAGGTTGTGCAGCATACAGCAGGCCACGATGACATGACACACCGTCTTCGGTGAGTAGTAGAGGGAACCACCTGTCATATGGAGGCACCGGAATCTGGCCTTCAGGAGGCTGAAGATTCATTCGATCACCCTCCTAGTTCGCCCATGTGCCTCATTGTAGCTTTCCTCTGCCCTTGTCCTGGGATTCCTCACTGGGGTCAATAGCCATGACAGGTTGGGGTAACCAGAGTCACCTGCAAATATCGAAGGAGAACTGTTATACACACACTAACCCTTAGGGACAACCCCATACCCAGACACCTATTCATACTGTATTGGGTCCTTCGCCTCACCTATTAGCCACACACAGTGCCTCTGGAGCTGCCCCATCACATAAGGTATGCTGCTATTCCTCAAAATGTAGGTGTCATGCACTGAGCCAGGAAACTTGGCATTCACATGGGAGATCTACTGGTCTGCCAAACACACCAACTGCACATTCATAGAATGGTAGCTCTTCCGGTTTCTGTACACCTGTTCACTCCTGCGGGGGGTACCACTGCCACATGTGTCCCATCAATGGCACCAATGATGTTGGGGTTATGTCCCAGGGCATAGAAGTCACCTTTCACTGTTGGCACATCCTCCACCTGAGGGAACATGATGTAGCTGCACATGTTGTTTCAGCAGGACAGACAACACTCTGGACAACACGTTAGAGAACATTGGCTGGGACATCCCTGATGCAATGGCCACTGTTGTTTGAAAGGAACCACTTGCCAGGAAATGGAGTACTGACAGGACCTGCACTAGAGGGGGTATCCCTGTGGGATGGCGGATAGCTGACATCAGGTCTGGCTCTAACTGGGCACACAGTTCCTGGATTGTTGCACAATGAAGTCTGTATGTGATAATTATGTGTCTCTCTTCCATTGTGGACAGGTCCACCAGGGGTCTGTACATCGGAGGATGCCACCATCTCATCACCTGCCCCAGCAGACGTGCCCTATGGAGGAGAAGAGCGAGCAGAGAGTCAGCCCACACTGAGGTATCCCAAAATGTCATTTGCACAAATTTTTAATCCGCAATGTGCCTGTAACTGTGAGTATTCCAGGCATACATAGGTGTGACGCAGTTATTATTAATGCCATGTGGCCCCACGAAATGGTGGCTGCCTGACCTGTAAGGTGGACAAGGGGATATGAGGTAACTGCACTGGCGTTTCACACCATCGCGGTGGGCGGTCGAAGACCACAGCATAATGAGGTAACTGCACTGGCGTTTCACACCATTGTGGTGGGCGGTCGAAGACCGCAGCACTATTCTGCATTGGTTAACATTGGGCCCTATGGGTTCCAGTAGCCAATGGCGATGTACGCCGGCGGTGACGGTATTCACCGCCGTGGATGTGACCGCCATTTCCTGTCTGTTCACTCACTTGATACCTGACATTCAACAGGAGTGGACTTACACTGCAAGTGCTGCTGTAACCTGTGTTTGGAAGCGAAGATGGCTCATGTGTCTGGGGAAAGGGCCCCTGCCTTCACTTCGGAGGAGTTGGAGAAACTAGTGGATGGGGTCCACCCGCAGTACACTCAACTCTACGGTCCTCCAGACAAACAGGTGAGTACACTGTGAGCATGCTGCATGGGCATGGGGGGGCTAAGGCCTGCATGTGCGGATGGAGAGTGTATGTGCATCAGGGTAAGGGTGGGAACTGGGGGCAATGAGTATGAGGGTCCGGATGGGTAAGTAATGTCCTTTGCCCCTGTACCATACCTCTAGGTCAGCGCCCACCAGAATAAGGGTATGTGGCGTGCGATCGCCAAGGACGTCCGGACCCTGGGGGTCCACCACAGACAGAGCACCCACTGCCAGAAAAGATGGGAGGACCTGCGCCGCTGGAGCAAGAAGACGGCGGAGGCCCAGCTGGGGATGGCCTCCCAATGTAGGAGGGGTGCACGTTGCACCATGACCCCACTGATGTTCCGGATCCTGGCGGTGGTGTATCCGGAGTTGGATGGGCGCTTGAGGGCATCACAGCAGCCACAAGGGGGTGAGTACACTCTCATTCAGCTGACTTTGCGTGCATTACGAGGTGTCTGGGCAGGGGGGGCAGTGGGTTCCCCTAGGCCAGGGTGATCTTGGTAGGCAAGGTCCCATGTGAGGCAGGCTAAGTGGCACCCCAACCCCACAAGTGGTTAGAGCAATCTACACCTAGTCAGGCTCCTATGACTTCCACGTGTGCAGCAATTGGGCTTAGGCCTCGTACCCCATGGGCATGTGATTAATCTAGGAACTATAAGTGCATGGCGTAGTGCAGAGTGCTGCTCACTGTCTGTTGTATCCACCAACAGTAGTGCTGTTGCATGCACTGAACATGTCTTTCTTCTGTCTCCCCCACTTTTTGTGGTCTCCCTGTTCTTGTGTGCAATAGCATCATCAGGCGGAGGAACATTGGCACTGGAGCAGGAGGGAGCTGCATCCCACTTTTCCCTGGTGGGTGAAGCAACAGAGCCTGAAGCCACCAGTGGGACGGAGACCAGCGACAGCGACTCCTCCTCTGATGGGAGCTCCCTTGCGGTGGCGGGCTCCTCTGTGCCCACCGCATTAACAGGTACAGCCGCCACCCCCCCTACCAGCACCGCCCTCCCAGCAGCCCCTCGGCGTCTGTCCCGTGCCCACTTCCCCAGGAGGGTGGGCATCTCCTTCACCCCAGGCACCTCAGGCCCTGCCCCAGTCAGCCCTGCTGCCCTCAGTAAGGCTATTGACCTCCTGAGATCCCTCACTGTTGGGCAGTCTACCATTCTGAATGCCATCCAGGGTGTTGAGAGGCATTTGCAACAAACAAATGCATACCTGGAGGCATCCATTCTGGCCAGGCAGCCCAACAGAGAGCATTTCATGCTCTGGCCTCAGCATGGATGGCAGCCATTGTCCCTGTGTCCAGCCTTGCCCCTCCAACCTCCTCCACCCAGACCCAATCCCCTGTACCCCAGCCTATCCAAAGCACACCATCAGACCAGCATGCACACACATCAACACACAAGAGTGGCTCAGGCAAACATAAGCACCACACAACCCACAAGCACTCACACAAGCATCATACCCATGCACACTTACCAATATCCACTTCCTCCACTGTGTCCCCCTCCTCCACGTCTCCATCCTCCCTCCCAGTCTCGTCTCCACTCACACCTGCATGCAATACATCCTCAGCCACTACCTCCATCACCAGCACGCCCATCCCCACACACCGCTACGTGCAATCACCACCCCCCCTACCATTCAGACACCCCCAGTGTCCTCTCCCAGTGTGTCTGTGAGCCCTCCGCCTATTGTACTGAAACGCAGGCACACACCCACCCAACAGCCTCCAACCCATGCACCTTCACCCAAATTCAGCAGACGTACACCTCCTACAACCATTACCTCTTCCTCCACTCCCAAACCCCCTCCATCTACCCGTCCCAGTGTGTCTAAAAAACTTTTCCTGGCTAACATTTACCTCTTCCCTACACATCCCCCCCGTCCTTCCCCTAGTGCCAGGATTTCCAGGTCCCAACCCAGCACCTCAGCCACTACATCCCCAGGCACAGTGGTGCCAGCAACTGCGGGGTCATGGAGTGCGCCAACCATCAGGGCTGCCAGTGTGCCACAGAGTGAGGGCAAGGACATTCCGCCACATGCCAAGGTTAAAAGGTTTCCCACATCCAGGAGGGAGAAGCCGAAAACACCTGCCACCAATGGGTCAGCAAAAATGAAAAGGGATAGTGGCAAGACAACTGCACCACCATCAAAGTTGGGGAAGGGCCAAAAACTGAAGGGCAGGTCAGGAGACGGCATGGTGGCACCGACTGAGGGACCAGTGTCACACCTTCTGTCCGCGTCCACGCCAGCCTGTACGGCGGCGAACACCACCACCTGCACCGCCTCTGGCACGTTTACAGCCGCTGCGACAGTCCCCAGCCTCTTCCCCAGTGGGCAGCCATCCGAGGCTGCAGGAGACATCCAGCTTTCTCCCTCAGCAGGTGCTAACACATGCCCCGTCGCCACGGACCCCGCCGCCAGCACTGCCGCCACAGACCCCGCAGCCAGCACCGCCCCCACGGACCCTGCAGCCAGCACCTCCGCCACAGACCCCGCAGTCAGCACCGCCGCCACAGAACCCACAGCCAGCACCGCCGCCACAGACCCCACAGCCAGCACCACCACAACTGAAACCGCCACAAGCACCTCCAGCGGCCCCATGACGTCCTCGGACAGTGGCACCACCGCAGACATGCCTACCATCCCCAGTGGTCAGTCATCCGAGGCTGGTGGTGATATCCAGAACCTTGGGCAGCTTCCATGAAACATTACTGTCATCACAGTTGTCTCCTGCAGGTGGAATGCGAAGCCGCAGCAGTGTGGGGTATGTCGCAGCCTCCATGGCGTATCATGCTACCTGTACTTCGGCAATCTCGTGGCACACACACCCAGGTGAGGGAATTGTACTGGCCACACTGCACGTGGAGCACTCTGTGCACCAAGCCCCCTCCAGAACCAGTGGAGAGAAACATCCACTACCTCAGTCCTTGGAAGGATGAAGCACACTGGGCACCAAGCCCCCTCCAGAAACAGTGGAGAAAGACATCCCCTTCCTTAGTCCTTGGCAGGATGAAGCACTCTGGGCACCAAGCCCCCTCCAGAACCAGTGGAGTATCACATCCACTACCTCAGTCCTTGGCAGGATGAATCACTCTGGGCACCAAGCCCCCTCCAGAACCAGTAGAGTATCACATCCACTACCTCAGTCCTTGGCAGGATGAAGCACTCTGGGCACCAAACCCCCTCCAGAACCAGTGGAGTATCACATCCACTACCTCAGTCCTTGGCAGGATGAAGCACTCTGGGCACCAAGCCCCCTCCAGAACCAGTGGAGAGAAACATCCACTATCTCAGTCCTTGGCAAGATGAAGCACTGTGGGCACCAAGCCACCTCTGGAACCAGTGGAGACTGTTATACACATGAGAGACTGCGGCTTTGCACTCCCCAGGATAAAGCAGTGGGCAAACCATCCACTGGAGATACTTGAGAGACTGTGGCTTTGCACTCCCCAGGATAAAGCAGTGGGCAAACCACCCACTTGAGAGACTGTGGCTTTGCACTCCCCAGGATAATGCAGTGGGGAAACCACCCACTGGAGATACTTGAGAGACTGTGGCTTTGCACTCCCCAGGATAATGCAGTGGGCAACCCACCCACTGGAGAGACTTGAGAGACTGTGGCTTTGTACTCCCGAGGATAATGCAGTGGGCAAACCACCCACTGGAGAGACTTGAGAGACTGTGGCTTTGCACTCCCCAGGATAATGCAGTGGGCAAACCACCCAAAGGAGAGACAGGAGAGACTGTCTTTGCACTCCCCAGGATAAAGCAGTGGGCAAACCACCCACTGGAGAGACTTAATAGACTGTGGTTTCGCACTCCCCAGGATAAAGCAGTGGGCATGGAGCCCCCTCGTGCAGCAGTGGTGTCATACGTTCATCTGGCTGAGGTGCGCCCCCTCCCCTCCCCCTGAGGTGCCTGTTTCATTTCGATCTGATGCCCCTGCAGTGTTCTCTCCATTTCCATTCAGGTGTCATGTGTGGGCTTCGCCCATGCATTTTGGGCCCAGTGGTCCACGGACAATGATTGGTGCACTATCCGGACTTGTTTAGTTGGTGTACATAATTGCGTTTACTGGATTTTGAACTTTGATAATGATCTTTCACATGATTACATTTCTTCAAATCAATTCCTTTTGTCCTTGTGTTCTTCCAGGGGGTGGGGAGGTGTATGTGTACTGTTGCTGCATGTATTTGTATGTATGGTGTTGTGGGTGGGGGTGGGGGTGTTGCAAGTTGCATGTGTGTGTCATTCTTTTTTCCCTCCCCCCTCCCCTGTGTTGTAGGTGCAGTACTCACCGTGGTCATGATAGAAGAGGAGGAAGACCAGCATCAGCAGTATCTGCAATTCGGGCTCCATGGAGTCCTGGTTCCGCGTGAGGTGTGGAGAGGTGAGTGTTTTCCCTTCTGTGTACTGTTTCCGCTGTGTTTTTGTTCGCGTTGGTTCCGCCCCGGAAAAGGTGGATAGGCCTGTTGTGATAGGGTGGGCGGTACATTGTTTTCCGCCTGTCTGTTGGCGGTGCCCGCCGCGCTGTTTGTTTGCACCACCGTGGCGGTCGGAGTGTTAATGTGGTTGTCTATGTTGGCGGTTTCCGCCACAGTCGTAATCCCATTTTTATTTTCCGCCGGCCTGTTTGCGATATTACCGCTGCTTTAACACCGACCACCAGGGTTGTAATGAGGGCCGGAGTTTCCCAAGGGTTACCCATTCACAAGCAGCGAGTCATATCTTGGGAGTCTTGTGCTGCGCAGCAGGCAGCAGCATGTGAACAAGGTGATTAGTAGCCACATGAAGGCCCACACGTGACTTGGAAGAGCACCAGTGTCAGTATATTGGCACTGGGTCATACCGTCATTATCACAACACAGTGATGCACCAGTTATCCACCCAAATTGGTGCATCCCTGTATTGCAATGTAGATGTAGGACTGTATGGGTAACTGTCCCTCAGCATGTAGCCCCATAAGTTGTACTCCATTTATGTGACACTTATGTGGTATGTAATAGGCGTGCGTGCAGGTCAAGGCCAGATGTGAGCTGGCATCATTGTGGGTATATTGGGCATTGTGTTGGCAGGTCAGGTGTTGATGGGTGTCCACACCTGGACACATGAATGTAGATGTGAATGACCTATGGATACCTATTCCTAGGTGTCAACCCTCCTAACATGTGTTCCACTCAATAAATCCATGTATAAGTGAACATGCTTCGTGGCTGACCTCGACAGTTGTGATGATGTATTGCATGCCGATCCCCCGTGTGGCACAGGGGTAGGGAAACAACATACATGTAGGTAGATGTGATGGTCACAGTGTAGATGTCAGTCATCTTATTCAGGCTTGCATGTGTCCCAATCAACACTGACCCTTATGATTAGCAACTACATACCATACTGCCAATTACATCTACTAGTCACTGGTGTTGTGTGCTTTGAAGTTGACTCAGATGATAAAGATTAGTGGGCCTGGCCCATGTGAAGTAGTTGCTGCCATTGCATTGTGACATATTGCACTAAATCAATGCACAGATTACTTTATTTGGTCCAACTCTTGTGCTTTGCTTGGTGTAAATGACATGATGGGTAGGGAGCGTTGCCATTACATTCAGCAGGGACATTGCATTATCTGGACTGTGATTTGGACTGCATGTGCAAATCGAGGCAGAGTGTTAGAGTATCACCTGTACATATATCACACACTGATGGCACTGATGGTTGGCAATTTTACAGCTGCCAACATGGATGTTGCGGAACTCAGGGCGTTCCAAAAGAGGGCAATACGATATTGCCACATATTGGATGTGGAGTCTGGGTACCACAAGATGGCACAACGCTATTAAAAAGAGCGAGCCACAGGGGAATGGTGGGCATTCAGCCAAGGGGGACCCACATTGGCCACAAACAGTGGACCGAGCACCACACCTACACAGGGGACCACAGCCGCCACTGTCACATCTGCCCCACCTGCAGCACCATCAACATCAGCACAACAGCCCATCACTCCTGCTGCACTGGACATGTCAGCAATAAAGGAGCTCCAGAGGGACATGCAACAGGTCCTCAAAAAGCTGGACAGCCTAGGGAAGGATGAGGACCGCATTACAAAGAGACTGAAGGCCATAAAGAGGACCCTCAGGAGGGCCAACCTCTGAACTACTGCCTCCCTTCACCCCTAGTTCAGTCCCCTCCCTCTCCATTCATCATCATGTTTTGTAGTGGGTTTAAGGGGGTTAGTTATAGGTTAGAGTAGGGTAGTTGTTTAGATTGTAGGTTTGGAGTGTTTTTTCATAATATTACATGTTAGTTTGTGGGTGGGTGGGTGGGGGCTAATGTTGGGCCATTTGTGTATAAAATAATAAAATATATATATATTTTTTAATAAAAATAAAAATATATATATATTTGTTTCGGATTAGGTAGTTTATGTTTAGGTTAGTAGATGTTGTCCTGATGTGTCTCGTCAAATAAGGTGGCTGGGGGGGCCAATGTTTAGAGTGTTTTGTTAAATGTGGTAAGTAAGCTTAGCATAGGGTAGTTATGGCCAGTTGTGGGTAATGTATAAGTAAGATAGATTAGGTTAATATTGGTGTGTCACATAGTTTTAAGTTCAGTTTTATACATATATAATACAACTTTGGGTATTCCCTTACCGCATGTGCCATATTCTTGGGGCTCAGGGTCTTTGCATGAGTGTACAGTGCCAATTGTCCAGATCCCTCTCTTGACATGTTAATTCCCATTTCCAACTGAGGTGACACATTTGCAGCTACAACAAATCTACTTCTCAATGATTTTGCCATCCAATGTACCCACCACTTAAGGTGACTATGGCTCCCATGTTTTGGGCATGTAGGTGTGCTTTTTAAGCTGTAATTGTTTAGCTCCTGTGTCAGGATGTTGGGCACTGTGGGATGTCTGCCTGCAGACTGAAGTTCATGTCAACACTGCTAAACAGAGCAGTGCCAAATTCAGATGAGGTCAAGTATAACTATTTCACACCAATGTGTTTCAATTGTACTCCCAGCTGACGTTATTGGATGGGCACTCTTACACAGCCATTCCTGCTTTATGTAGTGGGTAAGGCATATATGTTTTAAAACAAATGTCACATAAACAGTGACTTGCTTGTAGGGGATGTGGCCACATGGATGTTCATCATGTAGATACCTTGTGCATAGATACATGCCAAAAATATTTCTGCACTCTTGTACTGACACTCTGTGACTATAGACATGTTACGTGCATCATAAATCTTGGGCAAAGTAGATGTGCCACATTACACAGAGGCAAAGTGGTTGTGTAGGTGCTGCTTATCTTAAAGTGCTGTAGTGCAATATTTACATTCACCAGGTCTGTGACCCCATTAGTGTAAACCATTCTATTGTGACACAACACAAGTGCAGGGTTGAGGGACATCTCATTGGACATGCTGAGGTGAAGTGTCATTCAGTGCAGGTGAATATGAATTGCCAATGGAGTAGTGAGAGACAATTGCAGTCCATAGTGGAAAGGTTAAAAGTGTGTCGGTGAAGAGTGCATTTAACCAACTGTAGCAACACTGGCATGTTGTCAAGCACAGGACAAAGGGAAATCACTGGCCATGTGGCAAGGGCTGGTGCTACCGGGTACTCCTTCGGGTGAAGATGATCTGTTCCACATCTTCATCCTCTGATGTGTGTGTTGTATCCTCTGCCCTTGATGGTGGTTATGGTGGGGTTGAGGGGGCCACACACACTTCAGTGGTTGGAGAAATGGACACCAAATTCCCGGCAGCTGCCATCTGTGGAACTACATATGGCATCTTTGCAGCAAGGAAAAGCTGCTGATTGTTGAGTATGCAGTAACGTCCCTGTGGTAGGCAGCCATGTCTGCCCTGAGTGAGGCCAAATCCCAGTGCATGGAGTCCTGCTTGTTGTCATGCTTGCAGCAGCAAGATTAGGAGGGCAGGTGTTGTGGCAACCCCCTCACAGCAGTGGTTAGGTCCCTCATAAACTGTTAGACTCCATGCAGTGGAGATTGTGTGCTTTGTTTGGCTGCTCTCTGTTCAGTGTCCGTTATCATGCACATGCGCATACCCTCAAGGCTGGCTGCCATAGTTTTCATCCCCAACCGCACCTCCTTGGCCAGCTCCCGCTGTACTCCCACTACTGTGCTCTCAAAGGTGGTCCCTGTGTCATCAGGGTCATCAGCTGTGTTTGAGCTGGCATGTCGTACTATTCAGGTGGTGGGAGGGTCCTCTGGGGTGGCTGCTACATGAATGTTCCTCCTTGCAACTGAAGGTGGTGTCTGGAGGGTTCCCAGGACTTCTTGGAGGGTTTCCTGGCTGATGGTTGTCAACTGGTCATCCAGGTCATCCAGGTAGTCCAGGACAGGCAGATCCACAGGAGCACCATCATCTTCTGCAATGAGATATTGTACAATTAGTGTGTCTGTGTTGTACCAGTTGTAATGTGATGTCACTCACTTCCCATTGGTGGTACATTGTCATCTTGGTTCCCATGTACTGTTCCTGTCATCAATGTTTGCAGTCTCTCAGTCCTATGCCCCACCTACATGTCACATGTAGTGAAAGGCAGTTTGAGCAATTGTCTGCATCACATCTTCTAGGTGTGGGTTCTGTTCAATTTGTGGATTGCCACCTTCTTGTCCTCATCAACCCTCCCTCTGCTTCCATTTGCATGGTGAGGCCTTGCAATGAATGTTGTTGTGCTGATGCAACAGCACCACACATGAAAATATAGCCCTGTCCCATTCTTTCATTTTTCACATACATCTATGCGGTGCAGAGACCTAGCACCACACCATGCATGACATTTCCAGGAGGCAATGCACTTGTTACCATTGGTAGTTTCTCATGTTGCTGTTTGCGTATGTGTGCTACAATGCATTGCACTGATGGACCTGGCAGAGTTCAGTTTCCTCTTGTGACTATGCAGGTGTGTTGGCCTTCCTACACACATATGTCCTCCCACTCAATACAGTTGTCTTTGCACTGTGATACCTGAGATGTGGCATGGTGGTATTGCAGCTATTGTGACAAAGGCACAGGGCTAAACCCAGGGATGGCCAGCATAGGTATGAGATTACTACTGTGTACATCATTATGTATGTGACAGTGCCTGATGGAAATTGAGTCTATGGACATGATCAGTTGACAGGAGTTGCATTTGGATAGGGATTGATGGGGATTGATGACGTAGTCATACTTAACCTTCATTTCGAGTGTGTTTGTTCTATGGGCACCTAACTGCCATTTCCTAATTGACCAGCGCAAACAGCACAGGTAGTTATGGCAACTGTTGTCAATGGGGAATTCCGCTTGAGCCAATGGCCTGAGACTGGGCATGTTCCTACTGTTTACATTCTGACAACATCAGCTGTCCTGTGACACAAGACCAGTTTTACGTTCTACCCTACCCTCCTGGTCTGCTTCAGCATTTCCACCAGCCTTGGCACGGTGGTGTACCCCCATGCAAAGGTTGTTGGTGTTGTGTTGTGCAGTGCCCCTGGATGCCCTTGCTCAGCCCATGCACCTGGCAAGGGCAGTGCAGGGGGTCCCATGCCCTGCCTCTTTGTCCTTTCCACTGCCTGATTTGCAGGACTAACATGCATTGTTTAGTAGCTATGTGCCTCCACCTTCTTTCACTTGACATTTTGGCATTTTTGTCCCCCATGCAACTTACTCTGCATATTTGTTGTTTCCTTGTACTCTGTGCTGTCCTGTCCTGCGATACCAGTGAAGATTTCCTCTGGGATGATGACTGCAACCATCTCATCCATCTTTTCCAGATCCTCTTGTGGTCCCACCTCCGGTCTGCACTGCTGCCTTCCAGTTCCTTTCCATTTTCTCCTTTGTCCTCCGCTTGCAGTCATGCCAGCATTTCTTGCACTCAGTGACAGTTCTCCTGACCTCTGCCACACTGTTAATCTTGTCCACAATCTGCTGCCAAATTGCCTCTCTCCTTCCAATTGGCAATTTAGAGGTGATAATGGTTGGTGCTCCGTCACTTCTCTCAGCAGTATGTCATGCTCCTCTGCGCTGAAGCGACACTTCCTCTTTTTCTTGTCTCTCTCCTGGGTCTTGTCAATGTCCTCCTGGCTGGTTCCTGGTTGTCTGGGGTCGCCATGGTGTTTGTCTGGCTCTGTGGATCCATCTTGCCTCTCCTTTGCACTGCTTCTCTGCTAGCATCGCTTTTTGCAACGTATTTACATGTCGTAAACTGGATTAGAGTAATTTTTCTGCATTAACGTCATTTTGCCTTACGACAAGGCGCAATGGTTAGCATCAGGAAAAATGTCTCTAATCTCTTCTTAGCACCAACCAGTGTCATCGTATAAATATGATGCACAGGCATTAAAAAATGGCGCTAGACAGCGCTAAACTTTTTGATGCAAAACTGCGTTTCCGCAGTTTTGTGTCAAAAAGTATAAATCTGCCCCTATATTTATGACGCAAGAAATAACTTTCAAATGTCTCAAATGATATCAATGATGACATCTCTGTTGACATCACTGATGTCATCATCCATGATAATGTTATTCACATTCAAGTTGTCATTAAATGGCCTACAATCACATACAGCATACAATTACTGTGTGTGCATGTGTAGTTTCATAGAATTCATGAAATGGAAATATTCTGTGCATTGAAGTGAAGTCTGGCTGTGTATATGAAATGTCATATGGTGCATTGTTTATTGCTGGATTCAACATCCATATTGGGTGAAGTTTATAAAGGCTGTGCCCAGTCCCAAGGCCTTTGTTTGGCTTTGAGTCACCTTGTAATAAAACCTCCTGTTCTAGACTTCCCACACCTAAGTCCCCATCTTCCCTGTTTCTCTTGGAGGCAATCCCTCATCTTCCAGTTCAACCCCAGACAAGGGTGCAGAAGTCATCTTGTTCTAGAATACAACCTAATAAGGACATCAAATCTTCATCAACATCTGAAAGTATAAAAAAGGATCAGGGCACTCAAAACTTAGTAATAGCACTATTGCCAAAAAGTACCATTCTAAGACTTTAATTACATTAGACATACTAAGGCAGGAAATTTGAAGACTTTAAAGTCCCTAACAGAATAACATATTGCACAATCTCTGTGAAGCAATTGGGGGAGAACTGACCCTGTTCAGAGGATGTATTTTTGGAGAGTCTCAGGTCTCTAGAAGGAGAATCAGTAAGGATAGACTGCATGAAGAAAAGTATAAAAGACTGAATTTGTTGTTCAACTTTTACTGAATATCGAGCTACTGATTATTAAGGTAAAGCCAAAAAGGCATCCTGGCACCCACAACTAGGAGTTGGTGTTTTCTGTGCCTACCTTAAAGATGTGAATTCATCCCATTCAACCCTTTCTACAAACTCCAACCTCCCTACCTCTGAGGATTAGCTACCAACACCTTTAGATAATTGTGTGTTGAGGTTTAATCATGAGGGGTTTGGGGTACTCTCTCTGCTTCCACAGAAATCTGGACTTCAGGTGAGTGGTTCTTGAGACTAATACTAAAAAATTTTAATAATCCAAACAAATATTTGAAAATCCAAAAGAGGTGTTACTAGAGATGGATAGAAAGATAAATGTGAAATAACAATAACTTGATGGTCACAACATAAAGTGAGGTTTTGGATTTTCAGAGGCACCCTACAGAATATGGAGATGGACATTGATACACCAGAAACCTTTGCCACTATAGAGAGAACTTTTATAATAAAGTAGTGTGGAGTTCCTCAAGTTAATAGCAGGAATATCCCAACAAAATAGACAATACAAAATTTTTGTTTTGCAGTATCAAGTACTACACCACAGGCCTTCAACTGTAAAATAAAAGAGTCTAGTTTACTATTGTTGGATTTGGTATTCACCCTCACACATAAAATGTGTGTCTCTGTACACACCTGATGGAAATAATTGAGATTTTTTAGAAGTGCAGACAATATTACATGTAGAAATTTCCCAGATCTTCTCAAACACCGAAGTGGAAAATGTGATTCTTAATTAGCTGAGGTTAATTCTACATAAATAAACACTGATAAAATAAACATGGAAGGATACTTTCCTTAATATATTGTCATTGTTATTTACTTGGTGGCTGCAAAGGAAACGTTTGTTTGGCTTGTACATTTTTGTACGTCAGAACACATTTGTCTGCTAAAGGTAGCATACTAAATCAGAACGCATACTTTACCAATATAGTGGGACCATGGCTCCATCATAAAATAAACATGATATGATACTTGCCTTAATATACTTTCATTGTTATTTACTTGGTGCCTGCAAAGGAAACGTTTGTTTGGCTTATACATTTTTGTACGTCAGAACACATTTGCTTGCCAAAGGTAGCATACTAAATCAGAACACATACTTTACCAATATAGTGGGACCATGCCTCCATCTCCTTTTCTATACTTCTAGTTTTTTGATTTCTCTCTTTTGATCTTCATTCTCTTCACTTTTTTACATTTTGCTGATCAAAATTTGTATTGTTAACCTGGTGTCTTATATCATAATCTTTAGTTGCTCTTAAATTATTTTATTTCAAAGATAATACCTGATTCCACAACACATAGAGCACATTTTAGATGCATATGTTAGAGTATTGGTTAGGGTGATGTTTGAATGGCTTTGTTCCCACAGACACTTTCTCATATTTCTTGTCTTTCAAATGGCAGTAGGGATTTACTTTTATGTATGTTGTTTTTGTTTTACTTGCAAAACTCATTGAAATCTTTTAAGATAAAACATTTATAGTCAAGTTTGTGCTCTCTAGTCACCTGTAATAAAGATACAACATTTCTGCTCAACAGTAATAACTTCATCATACTGCAACCTGCCAGAAGCCTAGGTGAAAAAAGGATCATTGTGCCTAATTACAGCTGCAGTTTAAATAAGGAAAATGAAAATTGGCTTTTTCTTCTTCTGATCCTTTTTTTTAAACAACAAGAGATCAGCAGAAAGGAGATGTTTAAGGCAACATGTTTATATTTTTACAGGAAATAGGTCATAAGTAGAATCTCTCTGCATGGTTGTACTTATCCTAAGTTCCATCACGCTTTTAATCTGACACATTTGCCAAGTTTGAAAGAAAATCTGTTTTTAATTTTGCTAAACAGCATCTACTTTTATTCATCATGTCTGCAAACATTGTGTGTCTTTGGTATTAAAGAACAACTTATCAAGAATTAAAGAGGTTTGTAGGAAAGGTCTTGCATGACCATGTATTATAATAAATACAGTAATCTCTACCCAACGTTATAAAGTCATCTTGTCACCTCTGAGTTTCTTGCGCTTATGAAGGAACTCCACCTTCAGCCTTGTTCTTCTATATGGTCACAGAAGTTGTCAGTCGCTTACAGTGTCCTAGTATAGGGTGGCGGTGGCTTTTATCCCATATAGCATGGTGAGCACATTTGCTTGTAAGCGAAAGACTGTCTATGGAAACTGGCTACAAGAACCGATTTGGTATTTCCACCGTCCTTTCCCCAGTGTGTGACACTCAGTAATGAACAGGCCTGAAAAATGTATGGAAATGGTTGGATAGACTTTATTAAACTAATGTACTCTGCTGAAACTGCTTGTAAAGCAAGGCTTGCTTCAAAACACATCACATAATATGCAGTGGCCTCGCTTACCCCGCAACAGCCAGTTAGACCTATAACCATAGCTTTACTTTTAGGATCGCACTTGATTGGTCAACGGTGATGGAAAAACAGTTTTTGTGAACTCTGGAAAGTTCCAGCCGTTAGAAAATGTAGACATCATGCCTTGCTCCATATTGTATCATGCAGTTAGCACACAGGCCACACAATCTATTCTTGGTTGGTGATTGGTTGGGTACATATTGTTTGTGTAATGTGTGCATCTCCTGATCAACATCGATCCATGTACTGATGAAGAAATTGCCTTTCTGCTATTCTGATTGGACGCCTTTGTGGTTTTCATGTAGAAAAAGGTGGTTATGGTTTCAAGGACACTTGGCTCCGTGACTCTTTCTGTGTTTCTTTATTTGAAGGGGCATCCACATCTCTGGTGAGCAATGTGGTCCTAGGCAGACAGCTTGGACACCCCTGCCTTCACCTTGGTGAGGCAGACAGTGGACACCAATCAGGTACTTGCTGCCCGGCTGTCTCTCTCCTGACCTCACTGCCATGAGGCCCCCTTCCTTCACTTCCCCAGCTGCGAATATCTGGTGAGTGTCCTTACTCTTCTGCCCTAGTTTCACTCCTGCTCCTTGGCTTTAGGCTTGCTGTACTGCTTTATTTTTAACATTGCTAGTTTGATTTGCAGTATATTTTTGGAAATTCCCTTTTGCTTCGCTGTCTGCTGATCTTTGAGTTGCCTGGTTTACGGTACTGAGCAGCTGGAGCTCCCCTGTGGGTTCCTTCTTCCACGCCGTCACTGGATTGCGGACACCTGTGGGTCTCCCATTGTCACTAAGGGCTATCTGTGGATAGAAGAGGAGGGTGGTGATAGAAAGGAGGTAATCAATGGGATACATGCTGGGTGGTTCCCGCATTTAGTGCATGCACAATGTTGGTTTTAAGCAACGAGTTGACGTCACTGGGCCCAGGGCATAGTGCCTGATGGTTAAGTGGTTACCAGGTACTGACGACAGGGCCTGATGGTAGGGAACTCACTACGTACAGAGGACAGCTATACTGTGTGTAAATGAGAATTGCATTTTATGTTTTGTGCGAAGAGCACTTACTGTGCATGCCTTTTAAATTATCCATCTGGGGTGACAATATCTTCCCTTAGGTCCTTATGTCTTTGTCACCTGCTAGATATTACGGCCCACGTTTTTTTGCATTCTCAGCATTGCAATCTACAGAAGGCTGATTTTGCTGTGTGTTCATTATTTCTTGGTGCTGGTGTGTTTTCCTGTTGTGATACAGTGATAATGTCAAACCTGTCCTACTGTTTGAATGCTTACTGTCATTGTATTGGGTCATACCTTTTGTCTGTATCACAGTCGTAGTATGGGAGTGCCTCCACATTTTGCTGATAGTATCACCATTTTTTCACCTAGATTTTGAGTAAGATCTCATGTCCTGGTGCATGGGTAGGAAGCACCTACGTTAACAGGGCGAGTCCCTGTGTGTGAAACTGCATCTCTGAATAATTGTTGGTTAACTGCTGTAAGCAAGACCATCTTGTAGGAGGCTGGCCTGGCTTATAGTGGGTACCTGATGGTACTTACACCTTGTGCCAGGTCCAGTTATCCCTTATTAGTAGATTAGTAGTATTTTAGCAGCTTAGGCTGATAGAGGTAGCTATAGCAGAGCAGCTCAGGCTGAACTAGGAGCCATGCAAAGCTCCTACCATACCACTTATATCATATAGGTACTATCATAAGAAAGACAATACTCAGAGTTACTAAAAATAAAGGTACTTTATTTTAGTGACAATGTGCCAAAAATATTTCATAGGATATACTCCTTTAGGAGGTAAGTAAAATACACAAAATATACACACAAACCAAAATCAGGTAAGTAAAACAGTCAAAAAGTACTGCAAACACAATAGGCCTAGAGCAACACAAACCATATCCTAAGAAAGTGGAATGCGAACAACAAATGGACCCCTAGGCAAGTGTAGTGTGTAGAGGGTCACTGGGAGTGTAAGAAAACACTAAGGGTGTCCAAGATACCCTACCCCAAGACTCTGAAAAGTAGGAGTAAAGTTACCTGACTACCCCAGAAAGACAGTAAAGTCGAGATAGGGGATTCTGCAAAGGCAACAACTGACTGCAAAGCACTGAAGACGGATTCCTGGTTCTGAGGACCTGCAAAGGAAGGGGACCACGTCCAAGAGTCACGCAAGTGTCCAGGGGGGGCAGGAGCCCACTAAACCACAGATGAAGGTGCAAAAGGGCTGCGTCCGGGTGGAAGAAGCCGAAGAGTCTGCAACAACAGAAGGTGCCAGGAACTTCTCCTTTGGTCAGAAGATGTCCCACGGCGTGCTGGAGCATGCAGAGTTGTTTCCACGCAGAAAGACTGCAAACAAGCCTTGCTAGCTGCAAGAGTCACAGTTGAGTATTTTGGGTGCTGCCAGGGCCCAGGAAGGACCAGGAGGTCGGCCCTTGGAAAAGGAGACAGAGGGGGTGCTCAGCAACAGAGAGAGCCCACGCAGAAGCAGGCAGCACCCGCAGAAGCACCTGAACAGGTGTTCAGAAAATCTGAGCACAGTGGTCGTCTCAACACAACAAAAGAGGGTCCCTCGAAGTCGGAGTCCAACTCAGCGAGTTGGGCAATGCCGAACCGAGTGCTGGTGACCTGGGCAGTGCTGTGCATGAAGGAAGTCTTGCAAAGTGCACAGAAGCCCTAGCAGCTGCAGTTCACTCAGTACACAGGATTACTGCCTGGTTTGGGGAGGCAAGGACTTACCTCCACAAATTTGGACAGAAGGACCACCGAACTGTCGGGGTAAGTTGGATCCAGCTCCTGTGTGCAAAGACCACAACAGACTGCAAAGCACTGAAGATGGATTCCAGGACCTGAGGACCTGCAAAGGAAGGGGACCAAGTCCAAGAGTCGTGAAAGTGTCCAGGGGGGCCAGGAGCCTACTAAACCTTGGATGAAGGTGCAAAATGGCTGACTCCAGGTGGAAGAAGCTGAAGATTCTGCAACAAGAAAAGATGCTAGGAACTTGTCCTTCATGCAGAAGATGTGCCACGGAGTGCTGGAGGAGGCAGAGTCATTTCCTTGGCAAAATACCACAAACAAGTTATGCTAGCTGCAAGAGTTGCAGTTGAAGAAAAAGAATGCTGCCCAGGCCCAGGAAGGACAAGGATGTCGCCACTTGGGAGAGGAGACAGAGGGGCCCACAGCAACGGTACAAGAAGGTAGCACCCGCAGAAGTCCTTGAACACAGGTTCAAGAAGTCTGAACACGGCAGTTGTCTCAACACTGCAAAAGAGAGTTCCACGAAGCCGGAGATCAACTCAGGGAGCTGAGCATCACAGGACAGAGCGCTGGGGACCTAGGCTTGGCAGTGCATGAAGGATTTTGTGGAAATGTGCACAGAAGCCCTAGTAGATGCAGTTCATGCTGTGCACAGGATTACTGTCTGGAGAGTGGAGGCAAGGACTTACCTCCTCCAAATTTGGACAGTTGGACCACTGGACAGTCTGGGTCACTTGGGTCCACCAGCTGTGTTCCAGGGGCCACATTTGTCAGGATGAGAGGGGTCCCAGAGTACCGGTGACACTGAAGTTTGGTGCCTGCTGGAGCAGGGGAAGATTCTGTCGACCCACAGGAGATTTCTTCATGGCTTCCAGTGCAGGATGAAGACAGGCAGCCCCCAAAGCATGCACCACAGGAAACTGTTGAGAAAGCCAGCAGGATTAGGCGCTACAATGTCACGGGTAGTCTTCTTCCTACTTTGTTGCAGTTTTGCAGGTGTCCTGGAGCAGTCAGCAGTCGATCCTTGGCAGAAGTTGAAGAGAGAGGTGCAGAGGACCCCTGGTGAATTCTTGCAAGTCGTTATCTGAGGAAAAGCCCACAGGAGAGACCCTAAATAGCCCTCAGAGGAGGATTGGCCACCTAGTGAGGAAAGCACCTATCAGGAGGGGTCTCTGACGTCACCTGCTGTCACTGGCCACTCAGAGGCCTCCAGAGTGCCCTCACAGCTCTGGATCCAAGATGGCAGAGGTCTGGGTCACACTGGAGGAGCTCTGGGCACCACCCCTGGGGTGGTGGTGGACAGGGGAGTGGTCACTCCCCTTTCCTTTGTCCAGTTTCGCACCAGAGCAGGGACTGGGGGTTCCCTGAACTGGTGTAGTCTGGCTTATGCAAGGAGGGCACCATCTGTGCCCTTCAAAGCATTTCTAGAGGCTGGGAAAGGTTACCCCTCTCCAGCCCTTAACACCTATTTCCAAAGGGAGAGGGTGTAACACCCTCTCTCAGAGGACATTATTTGTTCTGCCTTCCTGGGACTGGGCAGCCCAGACTCCAGGAGGGCATAACCCAGTCTGTGGGGTGGCAATGGCGGTAGCTGCAGAGAAAACCCCAGAGAGTTAGTTTGGCCGAACCTGGGGTCCATAGTGGAGCCCCGGGAATGCATGGAATTGGCACCCCAATACAAGATTTGGCATGGGTGGACAATTCCATGATCTCAGACATGTTACATGGCCATATTCGGAGTTACCACTGTGAAGCTACATATAGGTATTGACCTATATGTAGTGCACACGTGTAATGGTGTCCGGCACTCACAAAGTCTGGGGAAATTGCCCTGAACTACGTGGGGGTATCTTTGCTAGTGCAAGGGTGCCCTCACACTTAGTAACTTTGCATCTAACCTTCAGGAAGTGAAGGTTAGAAATATAGGTGACTTATAAGTTACTTAAGTGCAGTGAAAATGGCTGTGAAATAACATGTGCGTTATTTCACTCAGGCTGCAATCACAGTCATGTGTAAAGGTTTGTCTGAGCTCCCTATGGGTGGCAAAAAAAATGCTGCAGCCCCTAGGGATCTCCTGGAACCCCAATACGCTGGGTACCTAGGTACCATATACTAGGGAATTATAAGGGTGTTCCCGTGTGGCAATTGAAACTGGTAAAAGTGGTCACTAGCCTATAGTGACAAATTTAAAGGCAGAGAGAGCATAAGCACTGGGTTTCTGATTAGCAGAGCCTCAGTGACACAGTTAGTCGGTAGACAGGTATACACATTCAGGCCACAACTATGAGCACTGGGGTCCTGGCTAGCAGGATCCCGGCGAGACAGGCAAAAACAAACTGACATACATGTAAAAATGGGGGTAACATGCCAGGCAAGATGGTACTTTCCTACACATCTGTGTGCTTGAATTTCTGGTAGATTTTGGAAATGACCGCAGAAATACAGCCATCACTGTTCAGTACAGAATACCTGTTGAGGGAAAAAGCTAATGGATAGAAGCAAGGAATTGTAATTTCCTTTACATAGCACATTTTATTAACAAAGGTTAGGTTATCTGAGGCAGTTGTTGTTGTTGAAAGGCAAAAAGATTAGCCCAAAGGAGTGGAGTGCATTTTGGATGTGGGATCTGAGCGCATGTGATTTAAAAATGAAAAGTGATGAAAGGCTAAGGTACAAAAGGAATTGTAAGGGACCCAGCAAAGATGGCTCATGATCAGATTAATAGTGAGCTTTGGGGAAAATGTCAGCTTGAAGTTCAGGGAGTGTATCCCTATCTTCTTCTGCCAAGCATGCCAGCAGAGGAAGAAGGAGAACACACAGGTCCTCTCATAAGCATCGTATCACACGGTGGATAAGAAGTCCCCTCCTTATGTGTTAACAGTAAAACATGCTGCAGATGACACCACAGTGGTTAAGCAACAAAGCACTGAGGCTGCTTAAAGAGGAACTGAACAGAGTAGAACAGCATTTCAAACACCCAGTCCATTTTTCTTATGAGACAGGAAATAACAATGGCGCAGACGAGCTCAAGTCAGAGCGTGCATGGCTGATTAAAGAAAGTAAAGATAAAAATAAACCACTGCCCACCACGACCTGCCCTATTTGGCAACAGAGGTTTGGAGGTGAATCCTCTGATCACACCTTGGATGTAAAGGACTGCAGGATTGTACAAATGCAAAGAATTGCATGTACAATATTAAGGTGGTCATTATGAACATGGTGGTAAACACCACGCCGGCGGTGGTGGTAACTACCGCCAACAGGCTGGAGGTATGGACCGACAAATAATGAAGCACATGAGAAACAAGGAGCAGGCCATCCACACATGTCGCCGGGACATCTTTGTAGTCCAGACGAGGACAGAGGAGGCTGCCCACAGGCTGGCGGAAAGGACTTACCTGCCCACCAAATAATGAAACACCTCACCGCCTGCAGTTCCGGGGCAGGAATCACCACCACACAAAGGGCCTCATTCAGACCCTGGCGGACGGCGGAGGCCGTCCGCCAGGGTACCGCCGCTGAATGACCGCACCGCGGTCAAAAGACCGCGGCGGCCATTCAGACATTTCCTCTGGGCCGGCGGGCGCTCTCCAAAAGAGCGCCCGCCGGCCCAGAGGAAATGCCCCTGCAACGAGGACGCCGGCTCAGAATTGAGCCGGCGTAGTTGCAGGGGTGCGACGGGTGCAGTTGCACCCGTCGCGTATTTCAGTGTCTGCTTAGCAGACACTGAAATACTTTTCGGGGCCCTCTTAAGGGGGCCCCTGCCGTGCCCATGCCATTGGCATGGGCACGGCAGGGGCCCCCAGGTGCCCCGCGGCACCCCCTACCGCCATCCTGTTCCTGGCGGGCGAACCGCCAGGAACAGGATGGCGGTAGGGGGTGTCAGAATCCCCCATGGCGGCGCAGCAAGCTGCGCCGCCATGGGGGATTCTAAGGGCAGCGGTAAACCGGCGGGAGACCGCCGGTTTGCCTCTTCTGACCGCGGCCGAACCGCCGCAGTCAGAATGCCCTGCGGGGCACCGCCGGCCTGTCGGCGGTACTCCCGCCGACCCTGGCCCCGGCGGTCTTAGACCGCCGGGGTCAGAATGACCCCCAAAGTGTGGCAGGAAATCAACAATATAAAAGGAAACACTCACCGGAGGCACACAGAGCATGCTGACACAGACATGGAGAGAGAGTTGGAAATAATCCCAGTGCTGGTCCTTGCCATATTCCTCCAGGACTGTGACCGACGACGAAGACGACGATGGTAAGTACAGCAGCCTAGTACACATGGGAAGAAAGGGCACAATTACACAACCACCCCACCCACCCTGCAACGCACTCCCAACCCCACCCACCATCCCAAGCCAAACATACATGACTGTTGGCAGTCAGGTTACCCCCTGTCCAAGCAAGGACCCTCACTCTAGTCAGGGTAAGTCACACACAATCCAAATTATCCTGTGCCCACCCTCTGGTAGCTTGGCACTGAGTAGTCAGGCTTAACTTAGAAGGCAATGTGTAAATTATTTGTGCAATAAATCATGCAATAACATAGTAGAACACCACAAAAATACACCACATGGAGTTTAGAAAAATATATAATTTTTATCTGGATAAATACAGGCCAAAACGATTAAAATGCAAAAAGTATATTTTGAGATACCACTGTAAAAATTATATAAAGTGTCTTTAGTCTCTTAAAAGCAACAAAATGTCTCGTACAAGCACAAAGTACCTGGTTTGCATGCAAACTCCCCGCAAGGAACCGCAGAGGAAGAGATGCATGGAAAACAGGGAAGTATGCGTCGATTTCTCGGGCCGCACACGGTGATGTGGTGTTTATTTTTCACGCAGGGAAGGCTTTGCGCTGATTTCTGGTGCTCAGTCTTGGATCATCTTTGGGTTGCGGGTGCCCCAGGGATAATGAGTTGAAATCCAGCGCTGACAGGACAAAGTCACAGTGGCTGCGTCGATCCAGTGGGCGTTACGTGGAAATTTCTATTGCACAGCAGGCGCTGAGTTGATTCCTCTCTGGAAGTCGGGCTGCATCATTCTGGCTAAGCTGTGCATCGATCCTATGGACCCTGCATCAAATTTCCGGTTGCAACGTTGATGCTGCATCAATCTTCTCATTGCGAAGTCAGGCTGTGTCATTCTGGTTCAGCGTGCAGTGAATTTTTCACCGCGATGCAGACAGTGCGTCATTTCTGGCAGGCTGTGCATCGATTTTCTTCTTGCAGAGATGAAGTCTTTTTGGTCCTGAGACTTCAGGGAACAGGAGGCAAGCTCTATCCAAGCCCTTGGAGAGCACTTCTCAGTAGAGCCAGAGAGCAGCAAGGCAACAGATGAGCCGGAATGACGCAGCCCGACTTCCAGAGAGGAATTGACGAAGCACCTGCCGTGCGGTAGAAAATTTGACGCAACACCCACCAAATCGACGCAGCTCCTGTGACTTCATCCTGCCAGCTCAGGAAATCCACTCATCGTCCCTGGGGTGTACAAAAAACCCTGCAACCCGAAGAGGATCCACGGATTATATGACGGAACACCGAATTAAAAACAACTACTAACCTTAACAACGAGGTCATAACACCGACCTCGTCCTTACTACTAATGATTTTACCACGAATGCCTTAACAACGATATTTCGTTGTAAAGGCATTCCTGATAAAATCATTAGCAATAGGCACCATTCACCCTACATCCCTCACCCCACTCCCCCAACCCCACCCCAAAACCTAAAACCCCCTGACCCCTCACCCACTCCCCAAAACCAAAAACGCCCCACCCCCCCAACCCCACCCCAAAACCTAAAAACCCCTGACCCACCACGCCCTCCCCAAAACCAAAAACGCCCCACCCCCCCAACCACACCCCAAAACCTAAAACCCCCTAACCCCCACCCCCTCCCCAAAACCAAAAACGCCCCACCCCTCCAACCCCACCCCAAAACCTAAAACCCCCTGACCCCCCACCCCCTCCCCAAAACCAAAAACGCCCCACCCCCCCAACCCCACCCCAAAACCTAAACCCACCACTTACCTTCGCCAACTCCCTTCTTTGTACCTTAACCACGCATGTTCGTTGTTCAGAACATACGTAGTTAAGGCACAAAAATACGAAGTCGTAGTTAAAAAAAGCGTTGTTACGCTTTCGTTAACCACGACTTTCGTAATAAAAAAGTCATAAAAAAGGATGTTTCCCGGATCCACGACCAAGCACCGGAAATCATTGCACAGCCTTCCCTGTGTGCAAGCTAAATGACACATCGCCGTGTGCGGCCTGAGGAATCGACGCACACCCCTTTTGTTTCCACACATCTCCTCCTCTGCGGTTCTTTGCAGAGCTTTTTTCACGGGACCCACATACTTTGCACTTGAAAGAGACTTTGATTGCTTTTAAAACACTTAAGATACTTGATGTCACTTTTCCAGTGATATCTCCACATATACTTATTGCATTTTAATCGTTTTTGACCTGGTTTTATCCAGATAAATATTATATATTTTTCTAAACAGTGTGTGGTGTGCTTTAGTGGTGCTATACTGTGTTGTTGTATGATTTATTGCACACATACTTAACACATTGCCTTCTAAGTTAAGCCTGACTGCTAAGTGACAAGCTACCAGAGGGTGGGCACAGGATAATTTGGATTGTGTGTGACTTACCCTGACTAGAGTGAGGGTCCTTGCTTAGACACGGGGTAACCTGACTGCCAACCAAAGAACCCAATTCTAACACTGGCCAATAGTGGAACAAGAGTGAAAAACTGTTGTGAAAAGGTTTGGAGAGTTAATACTACATTTAAAGACAAATAGAGGATAGGGTAAATTTGTCAAAAATAGTGAATACAACAAAGGCAAAGGACGAAACAGTCAACGCATATTATGACAGCCTGTTGTAAATATACCAGAAGAACAGTGGCATGTGCAACCTTTTGGGTGAGGGTCTCCCAGCATTTGTCACAATGTTTGTGCAAGGATTGCGCCCCCCCAATAAGGTCACATTTACAGACATCCTTTGTCTGCTTGCAACAGGAGAAATTAGAGGAAATATTGGCTGCTGCTAGATACTGTGCCAGCTATCAGGTGTACTTACAAGCAACGGAAGAGGCCAAAGCCAAGAAAGATTAGGTGTGATTGATGATTGCACAGGAACAATACTATCAGAATAATGGGTAGATAGGTAGGGCCAGGGTGAGAGGCCATACCAGGGGAGGAGGGAGGTCGGTGGGAGGTCAATGGGAGACAGGGCACCATTGCACACCCCACCTTGCACAACTTGATTCCACTGTAACTAGGCCAGCCACTGGTGGGCCAATTGCCTCTGTCTAAATGCTTCAGCATTAGCGATTGGAGAACAAGGACCATGTGTGGACAGGACAAGTCCCATCCTACCCCCTAACTCTTTTAACATCCCACCTCCTCCTACCCCTCCTTCCAATGTACCTAACAATGTCCCGCCCTGACACATGACTGTACTGAATCCCTCCACTGCTGCCAAACTCATGAACAATGGTGCACAATGGACTGCGGACATGGACATGTCAGATGGTTACTACCCACCTTTCCCCAACCCCATGAAACATTTTAGGACTACCCAAAAGACGAGGACGGCCTACTAAGTCTATTAACAGAAGTTGACCAAGCAGGCCCCTATGTCACTGGGACAGTCATGGGCAAGACAGTACCTTTCCTCATAGACAATAGAACTACTAGATCAATGCTGAAGGCATCAGATATGTCTGATGCATCTCTTCCTGGAATACAGATAGCAGCAGTTGGTTTAACTGGAAATATTTGAGCATTTGACATAACAGATTAAAATGACTATAGGCCCAATAACAGTACATCATTAGTTCATCTTTAGTCACTGCTGTCCTGTGGATTTATGCAGGACCTGTACTTCTACCTGAATTGAGGGAATGCTGTCCCATACCATGTTTGGGCATATCATCAGAATAATGTGTGTCAAGTGCTGGATTTCCCACCAAACGCACATCAGTGTAAAATCTGGAGCCCCATTACCACACATTCCACAGTACAACATTTCTAAGGAAGGAGAGGAAAGCATTGCTCCAGTAATAGATAAGATAACATATTACAGTAGGGAGTGACACAGGAATTGGGATACAGCCCTTTGCAATACCCCTATGACACCTGTGAAAAAGGCTGCTAGGGGCCCAGATGGGGCCCCTGTGTATAGATTCACCCAGGATCTCCATGCCTTAAAGAGAATTGTAATACCATCCTTTCATGTGGTCCCTAATTCTGCCACTATACTGAACAGAATCTCCCCCACATTTGAGTTCTTTGTGTTTCTGGACCTCACCTCCACTTTCTTTACCATTCCCCTCCATTCGGACTCCCAGTACCTTTTCTCCTTTAGTTTCCACAGAGCAGTTATTCCTGGTGTGGGTTGCCACAGGGGTATACTGAGTCACCTTCCATTTTGTCCCAGGCCCTAAAGAAAGATTTAGTCACCTCACATTAGCAGAATGTTCCACTCTCATCCAATACATTGAAGACCTCCTATTAGCCTCACCACTACAGGCAGCATGTACATTTGATACAATAGCACTTCTCTGTCACCTTGCAGCAAAGGGATAACAGGTGTCCCCCAAGAAACTACAATTCTGCTCAACTGCTGTCAAATACCTTGGTCATGAGTTATCAGAGGGAACACAGAAATTGCTTCCTGATAGGGTATCGGCCATTACACACTTTCAATCAGAGAGAGATGAGGGCAGTCTTGAGAATGGTGGAAGTCACCATTGGATGACAGACTTTTCACTGGTTGTCCACCTCCTCCAAGCCCTCACCAGCAAGGGAGTACCCAACTCTGTGCCCTGGACATTTGCATGCTGGATTGTATTTCTCACCTTGAAGCATGACCTGTGTGTTGTCCTTGTTTCAGGCCTGCCAGACGACTCCAAGGAATTCCACCTTTTCTGTAATGAGGAGGGCTGCTTTCTTGCTGTGCTCACCCAGAACCATGGTGACTTTTATTGTCCCATAGCATACTACTCTGCTACCCTCCCGTCATGCCTGCGGGTGGTAGCTGCTGCTGCCATGGATGTGGGACAATCTGAGAACATTGTCCTTGCACACACTTTAATCCTACATGTTACCCATGCAGTGGACACACTGTTGATAGCCACAAAGACACAACACCACACAAACTCATGCCTGACAAGGTATGAATTGATGCTGTTGGCACCACACATTATAAGGAGATGAACCACCCTAAACACTGCATGCTCTTTACCAAGTGATCATGGTCCACACAAACTAACTGCAGATGATGCTCTTCATGATTGTGTGTTTGCTACTGACAGACACACCAAGGTGCAACCAAACTTGTGAGATGCCACAGTTCCTGATGCTGATGGTTATCTGTTTGTAGATGGTTTCTGTTTGAGGGATGCCAAGGGGAATATGCAAGCTTCCTATGCCATCATCACCATTTGTAACCTGCTGGAAGGAGCACGCTTGCCAGTGGTGAAAAGTGCTCAAGCAGCAATAGTACTGACCAGAGCTTGCTCTTTGGCCACAGGGAAAAAGGTCAATATACACACTGATAGCCAATAGACCTTTGGGGTTGTGGAAATGCATCAAAAACAGAGACATGAACTCATCAAGAAAGATAAAAGAAAAATTTATGCTAACGTGACACTGGGACAGTGACTTGAAAAGTCAAGTCCAAGACTCTGAATTGTGGAACTCCAATACGATTGTTTATGCATGAAAACCACAAAGGTGTGAAAATACTTAACCCTATCAGAGCAACAGAAAAGTAATTTCTGGATCAAGTACATGGTGTGATGTTGGTCAGGAGATGCATGGTGTTCTGCCTATAGTAGGCATCAAACCAATCACAGTAAAACAATACTTCCTAATGTCATTATGATACAAGATGACGGAAAGCGTGACCTTCACATTACTCAAACTGTTGGGACTTTCCAAGGCATCACCAAAACAGTTTCTTCATAACCTCTTGTCAGACCTATGTGGACATCCAGATGTCTGTCTGTTGCTGAATGAATGAAACAATGGATGTTGCATGAGGCATCTTTTTTTTAAGCAAGGCTTGCATTATGGGCTATATGTCAGGGTAAATTAATTTAGTAAAGGTCATCTAATCCCATTTGCCAGTCTCAAACCTTCATTTTTAATATGTATGCCACCCTTAGGGTAGGCCCTGGACGGCTCCAAGGGTAGGGTGCAGTATATTTAAATCATTGAACATGTACGTTTAAGTTTTAGATGTCCTAATAGTGAAAATCTTCTACATTTGTTTTTCACTACCCCATGGACTACCTCTACCATAGGATAGCATAGGGTTATATTATTATATTTGATAAGTGATAACCTTCAATTGGAAGCACGTAAAGTGATACAGTTTGGTGTTAAAAACAAATTGTATTTAAAAATCCTTTTTAATTGTAAAGTGAGATTTGTATTCACAATTCTGAAAATGCAACTTGTAGAAGTTGGCATTTTCTAGTCCTAACCATTTGGTTTCTATAGCCCTTTCCTGATTTACACAACTATATGTAGCTGCAGTTGGTCTTTGTGTATTAGTCCCAGACAGTGAGACGAAGGGAAGATAGGTGTTGGTAAGATAGGCCACTCTGAGTTAATGAGGGGGAGAGCGGTACCCTACTACACTGGCACATCACAAAGGCTAAGCCTGAGAACTCTCTAAAAGGGTTTGTCAATTGTCTTTTGTGTCCCCAAACAAGATGGGTTCAGGGCAGAGAGCAAGAGGGATGCCTGACATCTCACAGAGTGGAAGCCTCTAGAATCTTCTTTCACATAATAGTGGGCACCGGGTATAAACATTAGTCCTCAGAGTCCAGCTCTTCAGTTCACACGTAGACCTGTGGAAGACTCAAAAACAAAGCTGTACTGGCTGCACTGGTCATAGGGTGTTTCCCTAGAAGTCTGGAAGGTTGGGGGGCTGGTTTTGTTACTGCGACTGGTTTTGTAGAAGTGCAGCAGTTTTACAAACACCACTGCAGAGTTCCTTATATAGCCAGAAGGTTTGAGGCAACAATAATAGTGTCAAGAATTAATAACGCTGGTGACTAATGTACCTGCGGCAGGGATTGGAGTTTTGTTGTGTGTCAGATCTGACTCATCTAAGGTAGTTCAGAGGGTAAATATGCTTGCTGCAAAGAATGTGTAACAATCAGATCACAGAACAATTATTTATGTTCATAGCTCAGTGGCTCACTGCTTTTTTCACAAAGATCCTTTGTTACTGTGCAGTTTATAAGTTACAATCATAATCTAGCACAGTAAGCTATGGACTGCCATCAAAGAACTGTATGCAAACTGCATGGTGCAGGTTACAAAGTTATGTTTCCCCAGTCTTTCATTTTCCCTAATGTTACTAAAAAGGGATTTGTTTGGGGAGAAAAAAATTCTTATTAGTAACCACTGTGTTATATTCTGAAACCTCAGTTTGTCCTTCTTCCAACCAAACACTCTTAGAAATGCCTCCCAGTATGGATGACGTGAATCCTACACCTCGTCTTATGGAACATTTTCTATACACAGATTTACACATGTATGATTCATTGTCTCTGCTTGTGTCTGTGAGGTAAAGTGGTGCAACACTCTACACTGATAAAGGAGGTGCTATAAAATAAATGAAATATGTGTGAAAAAAGGACTATGGGCAGATGAGGGGCACTGTTCGAAGGTGATAGTAAGGAAATCATTGAAAAGCACCAACAGAAACTGTTGTTTTCTTTTTCACTCTCGGATCATCATTTACTATGGTTTAAAAGCTAAATCAATTGAATATATAATAAAAAATGTGTTGTAGCATGCACAATTTCTGCCATTTTTCCCATCTTGCTGGGAGGGGTTCTCCCCTAAACACCCCTTGTACCGGTCAGGCTTGCTCACTGCGCTCGCTATGCACTAAATGGAGCTGGTCTCAGAAAATTTGCCAGGACATCCTTAGTTTCCCAGTCCGGCCGAGCTCAGGAGAAATACTGCTGTGCTGTTAGCTGCAGGAAGGACCGCCACTCTGCTGCCCTGTTGTGCTGCACTGCTGCCAGGCTGCCCACCTGCCTAAGTGAGAAGGACTGGAGCTGCATCTTCAGCCCATGCCATACATAGTGAATCCAAGGGCTAGTTGCCTGGCCTCCTGATCAAAGCCTCAGGGACAGAACAGGCTCCAACAAATATGTTACCAGCACCAGAACTCTTCCAGTTGTGTGTCCTCCCCCCTATGCACTGCCACCCTAGCCCTGGGCTTTAGAAAGTGGTACTAAAAGATTCTATGCTAGCCCTGCTGTAGTCCCTATCAGAGCAGATGCGTAGTGATGTGAAGCCCTACAAAGTCTCATCACACACCTGCCAGACTTCTCAGAATCAATACTGAGTGATGTACATCCCTGAATGCCTCGTCACACAGTTGCCAGCTCCATCAGAACCAAACCAAAGTGACGTAAAGTCTCCTGAACATTGGAACCGACGCCCGAAAATGTGAAGCAGTGCTTCGCAGACCATTGACCAGGATTTAGGCAACTTTGTTCAGCGGGCCTAACCTGGTCTCTGTATTTAGCCTGCAATCCAGTGTGATTGGCCTGAAATTTTGACTTTGCCCAGTCCAGTGCAACCAAATAATCACAGCTTTAGTGTTAGAAGCTATTTTCACTTAGATCTATACTATTGCATATTTACGGTTTTACTGATAGGATTATTGCTGTTTCGGGTCTCAATTGATTTATTACATTTTCATTAATTGTTGTAGCTTTTTTCATGTGTTGTCTTTTCACTTTATGACTGTTTGTGTGCTGCATAAATACTTTACACATTGCCTCTATGTTGAGCCTGACTGCCTTTTTGTGTAATACAATACTACCAGGCTTAAGCACAGGTTAATTTAGTGACTTTTGTGGTTCATACTTAAGGGATTGAGGCTCACACTCTAGTAAACTAACAACTTAGTTTCTAACAATACCCATAAAAACAATGTTGCTCCATAACATAAGTAAATTATATGCATCATAGCCGTTAATGAGCTTATCTTACAAAGAATTACTCAACTCAGAGAGAGAAAGAGAGCAGTGCTTGATGTGACAGACCCAAAAATGTTAAATATTTTAGATAGTTGTTTTTCTGATTACAGACATCACATTTTAGCTCCAGAAACCATCTAGACCAGAATAAGGTGTTTTATGTTTGTCACATGTCTCTGTGGTATGTGTGAGTAGATTGTATTGTGCATATAATAGTGACACACCTGGCACAGAAAACTGCACTGTTGAAACTTGTCTGACATTTCATTATGAGTTATGCTTTGTCTGGGGCTGCTGACACAGAAATAAATGTCTTGTGACCTTGTCCATATTTGCAGCCAAAAGATTGTACTTGTGTAGATAAATGGTTTCATTGTGTTTATGTTAAAGATATTCTCTTTTTTACAGCTTTTTTACACTGTGTTATTTGCTGCTTAATTTCTTCCTAACCATCTTCCCTGGCACAAGAATTCACTCTGTGCTTAGAGCAGAAAAGAACCAGACTCCTGTAGATCTCATAAGCTAGTTCCCAGGGCTGCCAGGGGTCAGAGAATGATGCAAATAAGGTTTTATGAAGTTCTTAAATTAGGGTGGGGACCATAAACCTTCAGGAAGTTGGAAACCTATAATTTCCAAATTTCTGATTTACTAAATGATTGTCTGCTGATTGAGGCAATACATAGTCAAAAGAAGTGTCAAACTACAATATTTTTAGGTTACCTTTACCACCTCTATACCTAATTTGAATCAACTGATCATCTTTTCTCAGTCATTAAATGCTTGCTGTGTTCCACCAATTGTCAAAAAATTCACAAGAATTCCCATGAGTGCACATAATTCAGTGTGTACATTCTATGTGTAATTTTCCTACCCCATATTTACTCATGAACAACAACAGGGTTGTGTATTCAGGTACATGGCATCAGCATTCTGCAATGGAAAGCAATGTGGATGAAGTAGTGCAGTGGTTCCCAACCGGAGATCCAGGGACCCCTGGTGGTCTGCAAAGCCTCCTCAGGGGGACGGTGATTGCTTAGAACAGTACATAATATTAACAGATTAACAAAGTGACTGAATGTACAATAAAACATTTTAAAATGTAGTGTAAATGTTAAGGAATATGAAATTGGAAGCTACAAATTAAATTAGTATCTTTGACTCGTAGGAGCAAGGCAGGTGCATTAAACAGAACAATGCAATCATTGGCAGTGTTTAGGTTGAGTCTCCACCTTCCAGTAATGGTCAATAGGGGGGGGTTCCCCTGGATTCCAATAATGATTCTGTGGGGGTCCCTGGGGTCCTGTAATGATAAAGTTAGGGTCCACAGAAGTCAAAATGTTGGGAACCACTAGTGCTAGAATAGTAGGGCCTGGCATTTTTGTACAATATCTGTTCTGTTTTTCCTTAAATGCTCTGCCATTTATAAATACATGGAATGGTCTGCAAGCAGATTTTCTGTCTGAACACTTTTCTAAAAAATATGTAGAGTCGAATAAGGCCTTGGATGGTTGCCCATGCGAGAATTAAGTCAGTGGATGCCTTGACCTCTGCTCCCTGGCAAAGAACCACCAATCAATTTAGAAATGCCCACCTGTCTAGCTCGGGTATCTAGTCTCAATTTGAGCCTCTGCACTTGTGGCTGTAGTGTAGGCTGAAAGAAATGCAGAACAAATGCTATATTGTTTTTGCCCTGTTCCTCATGTATGTTTTATACATTAAAAAACTCCCACAGCTGAATTTTTTTTTGTAAATCAATCAAATGCCCTGATGTGCAGCACACTTTGGCCCTGATTTCTACTTTTTTGCACCGCATTACCGTCATATATTGATGCAAAAGCGGCGCAAACTTAAAAAAATACAACTGGCCTTTGTCCCTAAATTTGTTTGGGATTTTTCTTGTGTTGTATTTTCACTTTATTACTGTTTGTGTGGTGCATAAATGATTTGAACATTGCCTCTAAGTTGAGCCTGGCTGCTTTTGTGCCAAGGTACCAGAAGGTTAGGCATGGTTAGCTTTAGTTGTTTACCCAGACAGGAATTGCTGCTGTTGCTTGAGCAGGGTTTACACCTCCCTCAGACAACATCCCTATTTCTCACACTCAGGCTGCACATATGTAGTGAACATTGTAGGACAGACAATTCCTACTGCTTACAAATCACATTTGTATGCCACAGCTAAAGCACACTTTGCTTCCATAGAGAAAATTCTTACTGCTGTGCAAACGGCCATTTTGAAAGAGTGGCTGTTGTCACAGGGAGAAACCTATCATTGTAGTTGTTCTTATTCCTACACTAGAAGCAGCAACAAAACCAGCATGCCTAATGCGAGTACAAGAATTTCTGCAATACTAACAAAACATGCCACAAATTACTAAAATTTTACCTACTAAATGTTCTGCACCAACAGCTCCTATGGGAGATGTAGGTCTCACAGTAGGGAAAATTAATTTGTAAGTACATTTCCAACCTTGTAAGTATAATGCACTCTGCCCTATGGGCTGGCTAGGGCCAACCTTAAGGGTGACTTATTCATAATAAAAGGGTCTAAAGGTTATTTTGCCAAGTCAAGTTGGAAGTTTAAAACTACATACTGGATACAATGGCAGAACAAAGATGTGTTTTAACGGGCTATCTAAGTGGCTGGCACAATAAGTACAGCAGCTCCACAAGTATAATTTAATTTACAGGCCTGGGTTTATGTTATATCACTTTACTAGAGATTTATAAATAAATGAAATATGCCAATCAGGTGGAAGTCAAAGTTACTATGTTGTAGGGATTGAGCACAAACACTTTACCACTGGTTAATAGTGGTAAAATGCACAGTGTACCAAGATCAGCAAAAAAATAATTCTGAAAAATAGGAAAGTGAAGGCAGAATGGAAAGACCACCCTAATGCTGACAGGTCTAACACGGTGGAACTGGGGACAATTCTAATAACTATTTTCGTTTTTATTCCCACTCAGTAAATAATTTATCACTAACATGTGCTTGTATTCCTTGTAAGATAGGTATGTGTTTTCATCCAATGTTTCTCAGAAACAAGAACTGATTTAAATTAAGACAAACAAGATCCTCACTCACTCAGCACAATGCAGTACATAAGTCCTTCGAAAGTTAAGAAATGCCATAATTGTTTTATTTTCCTAACATCTTTGGCAGCTGCAAGATCGCACACTTCTATAGGAATTCCGATGCCAGACCCTTTAAATTGCTGGAAAGTCCATATCCGAGAAATCATATTGAAGTGAGCAATTTTAGGTTATTTAAAGTTAATTTTCTAACCATGTGTGAGCAGTATTGCCACTATTTGGGCTATTCGAGTTGGATAATGTTTTAAGTCCTCATTTGTAATGTAAATATCATCGATATAGGATAGCCCTTCAAGATTCTTCAGTAAAAAAAGCATGATATGTGCTGCAAATAAACTATGAACATTCGTACAGCCCATAGGCTATATTAGAGAGCAAATGGTTAAGTACTCACATTCAGGAGCTATGCTGTGACTGAAAAACCCTCTGGAAGTGTACAGGGTTGTTTTGTATTTCTTCTATATCAGATTCATCATGTGTCCTGTGTTGTGAACATTTTACACAGCAGAAGTACAGGTGTGTGAGTTTAAATTTATATTTCCTAAAACTATTCCATATGATCCATCAGGTTTTAAAACTGGAAAAGAGGGGTATTCATAAGGGAGGTGCAATGCGCTATAATAACCTCATATTGCAGCTAATCTAAAGTAGCTTTTATGGCGTGGTTTGCTTCTGGTTTCAAGAGATCATAAGCCTTTATCTGAGCTCACTTCATAAAGGAATTGTAAGAGATTGTGTTACTGGTTGGTGGGTGGTGATACCCTATTCAAGCAGCAACCATAATCCTTGTCAGGGTGAAGTCAGAATTATCTTAGACACAATGGGGGTCATTACAACATTGGCGGTAAAAGCCACTTACCACCGTGCAGAACACCGCCAACACACTGCTGCGGCCGCAGAAATCCGCCACAGCTATTATGACCCACAGCACGGAATCCGCCAAAATTCAGACACCCACACAAGTCCGCCACACCAAAGGTCAGTGATAAACTGGCGAAAACAAAACCTCCACCGTCATGCCAACAGAAATACACCCACAGTATCACGACCCACGAATCCACGCAGCGGTCTTTCAACCGCGGTATTCCATTTGCAGTACACACCGCTGCCCTCAAAATACACACACATCTCCAAAACACAGCCACATTGTACAATTCGAAATACACACACCTGATACACATACACACACCTCTCCCACACATCCAATTCAATATAAAACACACACCCACATCAACCACAAACCCTTACTACCACAAATCACGAACGAAAGCCAGAGAGAGACACCACCAGCAACAACACTAGCATCCACAGGCACACAACACCCTCACCCACATAACTTCCATGCACCTCACACAACAGCCCACTACATATCAGCACACTTATCACCACACATACCACCCCACAGATCACCTACACCACCCCATGACATGGCAAAGACACCCCAGGATCTCGGAGGAGGAGCTCAGGGTCATGGTGGAGGAAATCGTCCGGGTAGAGCAACAGCTATTTGGATCACAGGTGCAGCACACCTCCATAGCTAGGAAGATGGAGCTATGGCAAAGAATAGTGGACAGGGTCAACGCAGTGGGACAACACCCAAGAAATCGGGAGGACATCAGGAAGAGGTGGAACGACCTAAGGGGGAAGGTGCGTTCTGTGGTCTCCAGACACCACCTGGCCGTTCAGCGGACTGGCGGCGGACCCCCACCTCCTCCCCCACAACTAACAACATGGGAGGAGCAGGTCTTGGCGATTCTGCATCCTGAGGGCCTTGCAGGAGTAGGTGGAGGAATGGACTCTGGTAAGTCAAAGTTTTACTATTACATCCCCCACCCTACCTGCATGCTATCACATACCCCCACCCTCGCCCTCAACCCCATCACTCCTAGTATTCACAAATGTCCCAACATCACAAACCACACATCCCAACACCAAGCCCTGCATGCAACACCAAAGCATGGAAACCCATCACTAAAGCATGCCCACTGCACATACCCATACACCCCCCTAAACCATCATCACACAAGGTCCCACACAGGAATGCAAGCACTGGGGTACACGGTCACCCACCCATTGCACACCTTTACACACACAGATGCAATAATCATGCCTTTATACTCCTGCAGGACCCCTACCCAACGTCACTGCACAGGAGGGTCCACACATGTCCACACCACCAACAGAAGAGGCCCACAGTGATGACAGAACCTCTGTCCAACTGGATCTAGATGACCAGCCCGGCCCATCGGGGACCTCGGGACAGTCGGTTCCCCACACCCATTCACAGGCCACTACAGAGCTTCCCCCCTCTGGAAACACCAGCACAGCACCCACCCAGCGGGCCCATACCTCCGTCCCCAGGACACGTCAATCAGCAGTGTGTCCACCACTACAGGGAACCCAGGCTAACCCACCACCCCAACAACAACAGGGACCTGGGGGCAGTGGTAGTGGGCACACGGTTCAGGGGACAGAGGCCCAGGAACACAGGGGAACTGGGAGGGCTGCTGTGCGACAGGGGGCGGACAGGCGCAGGGAACCCACTCTCCACGAGGCCCTCTCCTCCATCATGGGAGCCTACCACCACTCCCAGGAGACGATGGCAACGGTACTGGCCAAGTTTCAGGAGACCCAGCGCCTGCAGGAGGAACAGTATATGGGCTTCAGGGAGGAACTCAGAACCATCAATTCCACCCTGGGCACCATTGTAGGGGTGCTGAAAGAAGTACTCAACACCAGGAGGGACACTGTGGCACAACAAGGGGCCCCCTGCACTAGCATGGATGATGAACTGCCCACCACCACCACCTCCGCCGGCGCTAGTGGACAGGACGCCCCGCCACAGGACCACCACACCAGCACCCCACCCCCTGCAGAGTGAGAACCACCTCGCAAACGGTCCCTGAGATCCAGGAACAAGACAGAGAACGATGCCAAGACCCCCGCCAAGAAATGAGACCACCCTGATTGTCATCCTACTGTCCCACTTTGTCACCCTGTCCATACTTAAACTGCCCCAGCTCCACTTCCTATGCCCATATGGGCAATGCACCTGTGAGACTAATAGACTGGACACTGTCATGGACATTCATCTGCCATCACCCCTCACCATTTTGCTACCCCCTCCAATTTTGAGCACTCAAATAAACACCCTTAAAGCACAAAACAATCTGGAGTCTGTCTGTGATTTCAGAATACTGTATTAGCAATAACTGTGGCAAAAAGCTCTTTCATTTGTAATGTCAACATGCCTATGTCACAGAGCTCTAGTCTATGAGGAATCAAAGCAGATGTCACACTGTGGGACCCAGATCTGTGAAATCGTAAGGGACAGTGACAACTCAGTGACCACACACTGGGTGAAAAAGACAGACAGTAGAGAGGCAGTAGTGTTTACGTACATGTAGTAGGCAGGTTTGTATCCTTACCTGTGTTTCACTGGAAATATTGCTGGATCACTGAGTCCCTGTTGTCCATGTCTTCTTCCTCTGTTTCCTCGTCTTCACTGTCCACAGGCTCCACAGCTGTAACAACACTGCCATCTGGACCATCCTCCTGCAGAAAGGGCACCTGTCGTCGCAAAGCATACAGCAGGCCATGATGATCTGGCACACCTTCTTTGGTGAGTAGAATAGGGATCCACCTGTCATATGGAGGCACCTAAACCTGGCCTTCAGGAGGCCGAAGGTCCGCTCGATCACCCTCCTAGTTCGCCCATGGCCTCATTGTAGCGTTCCTCTGCCCTTGTCCTGGGATTCCTCACTGGGGTCAGTAGCCATGACAGGTTGGGGTAACCAGAGTCACCTGCAAATGGCGAGGGAAAACTGTTAGACACAAACTAACCTGTAGGGATATCCCCAGACCCAGACAACCATTCCCACTGTCTTCCTTCCAGGTGCTCACCTAATAGCCACACACAGTGCCTCTGGAGTTGCCCCATCACATAAGGGATGCTGCTATTCTGAAGGATGTAAGCGTCATGCCCTGAGCCAGGGAACATGGCATTCACATGGGAGATGTACTGGTCTGCCAAACATACCATCTGTAAATTCATCGAATGATAACTCTTCCTGTTTCTGTACACCTGTTCACTCCTGTGGGGGGGGACCAAAGCCACATGGGTCCCATCGATGGTACCTATGATGTTAGGGATATGTCCCAGGGCATAGAAATCACCTTTCAATGTAGGCAAATCCTCAACCTGAGGGAAAACGATGTAGCTCTGCATGTGTTTCAGCAGGGCAGACAACACTCTGGACAACAAGTGGGAAAACATGGGCTGGGACATCCCTGATGCTATGGCCACTGTTGTTTGAAATGACCTGTAGGAGGCTGGACTGGCTTGTAGTGAGTACCAAGGGGTACTTACACCAGGCCCAGTTATCCCTTATTAGTGTATAGGGTGTCTAGCAGCTTAGGCTGATAGATAATGGTAGCTTAGCAGAGCAGCTTAGGCTGAACTAGGAGACGAGTGAAGCTCCTACAGTACCACTAGTGTCATATGCACAATATCATAAGAAAACACAATACACAGATATACTAAAAATAAAGGTACTTTATTTTTATGACAATATGCCAAAAGTATCTCAGTGAGTACCCTCAGTATGAGGATAGCAAATGTACACAAGATATATGTACACAATGCCAAAATATGCAGTAATAGTATTAGAAAACAGTGCAAACAATGTATAGTTACAATAGGATGCAATGGGGACACATAGGGATAGGGGCAACACAAACCATATACTCCTAAAGTGGAATGCGAACCACGAATGGACCCCAAACCTATGTGACTTTGTAGAGGGTCGCTGGGACTGTAAGAAAACAGTTAGGGTTAGAAAAATAGCCCACTCCAAGACCCTGAAAAGTGAGTGCAAAGTGCACTAAAGTTCCCCAAAGGACATAGAAGTCGTGATAGGGGAATTCTGCAGGAAAGACACAAATCAGCAATGCAACAATGATGGATTTCCAAATGAGGGTACCTGTGGAACAAGGGGACCAAGTCCAAAAGTCACAAGCAAGTCGGAGATGGGCAGATGCCCAGGAAATGCCAGCTGTGGGTGCAAATAAGCTGCTACTGGACAGTAGAAGCTGAAGATTCTGCAGGAATGACAAGGGCTAGGAACTTCCCCTTAGGATGATGGATCCCTCACGCCGTGGAGAGTCGTGCAGAAGTGTTTTCCTGAAGAAAGACCGACAACAAGCCTTGCTAGCTGCAAATCGTGCAGTTAGGGTTTTTGGATACTGCTGTGGCCCAGGAGGGACCAGGATGTCGCCAATTGCGTCTGGAGACAGAAGGGGTGTCGAGCAAGACAAGGAGCCTTCTCAGAAGCAGGCAGCACCTGCAGAAGTGCCAGAAAAGGCACTACGAAGTGGAGTGAAATGGTGCTCACCCGAAGTCGCACAAAGTAGTCCCACGTCGCCGGAGGACAACTTAGGAGTGCCGTGGACCCAGGCTGGACTGTGCACAAAGGATTTCCGCCGGATGTGCACAGAGGCTGGAGTAGCTGCAAAAGTTGCAGTTCCCAGCATTGCAGTCTGGCGTGGGGAGGCAAGGACTTACCTCCACCAAACTTGGACTGAAGAGTCACTGGACTGTGGGAGTCACTTGGACAGAGTTGCTGGATTCAAGGGACCTCGCTCGTCGTGCTGAGAGGAGACCCAGGGTACCGGTGATGCAGTTCTTTGGTGCCTGCGGTTGCAGGGGGACGATTCCGTCGACCCACGGGAGATTTCTTCGGAGCTTCTAGTGCAGAGAGGAGGCAGACTACCCCCACAGAATGCACCACCAGGAAAGCAGTCGAGAAGTCAGCAGGATCAGCGTTACAGAGTTGCAGTAGTCGTCTTTGCTACTTTGTTGCAGTTTTGCAGGCTTCCAGCGCGGTCAGCAGTCGATTCCTTGGCAGAAGGTGAAGAGAGAGATGCAGAGGAACTCGGATGAGCTCTTGCATTCGTTATCTAAGGAATCCCCAAAGACAGAGACCCTAAATAGCCAGAAAAGAGGGTTTGGTTACTTAGGAGAGAGGATAGGCTAGCAACACCTGAAGGAGCCTATCAGAAGGAGTCTCTGACGTCACCTGCTGGCACTGGCCACTCAGAGCAGTCCATTGTGCCAGCAGCACCTCTGTTTCCAAGATGGCAGAGGTCTGGAGCACACTGGAGGAGCTCTGGGCACCTCCCAGGGGAGGTGCAGGTGAGGGGAGTGCTCACTCCCCTTTCCTTTGTCCAGTTTCGTGCCAGAGCAGGGCTGAGGGGTCCCTGAACCGGTGTAGACTGGCTTATGCAGAAATGGGCACCATGTGTGCCCATGAAAGCATTTCCAGAGGCTGGGGGAGGCTACTCCTCCCCTGCCTTCACATCATTTTCCAAAGGGAGAGGGTGTAACACCCTCTCTCAGAGGAAGTCCTTTGTTCTGCCATCCTGGGCCAAGCCTGGCTGGACCCCAGGAGGGCAGAAACCTGTCTGAGGGGTTGGCAGCAGCAGCAGCTGCAGTGAAACCCCGGGAAAGGCAGTTTGGCAGTACCCAGGTCTGAGCTACAGACCTGTGGGATCATGGGATTGTGCCAACTATGCCAGGATGGCATAGAGGGGGCAGTTCCATGATCATAGACATGTTACATGGCCATATTCGGAGTTACCATTGTGAAGCCACATATAGGTAGTGACCTATATGTAGTGCACGCGTGTAATGGTGTCCCCGCACTCACAAAGTCCGGGGAATTGGCCCTGAACAATGTGGGGGCACCTTGGCTAGTGCCAGGGTGCCCACACACTAAGGGCCATATTTATACTTTTTGACGCAAAACTGCGCTAACGCAGTTTTGCGTCAAAAAAATTAGCGCCGGCTAACGCCATTCTGAAGCGCCATGCGGGCGCCGTATTTATTCAATGACGTTAGCCGGCGTTAGCCGCCGGCGCTGCCTGGAGTGCGTGAAAAAAAACGACGTACACCAGGCAGCGCCGGCGTAGGGGGATATGGAGCTTGGGCGTCAAAAAATGGGGCAAGTCAGGCTGAGGCAAATTTTTCGCCTCAACCCGATTTGCGCCATTTTTTTTGACTCCCAACCCCCATAGAAATAACTCCTGTCTTAGCAAAGACAGGAGTCATGCCCCCTTGCCCAATGGCCATGCCCAGGGGACTTATGTCCCCTGGGCATGGTCATTGGGCATAGTGGCATGGAGGGGGGCACAAATCAGGCCCCCCTATGCCACAAAAAAAAAAATATATATTACTTACCAGAACTTACCTTAATGTCCCTGGGATGGGTCCCTCCAGCCTTGGGTGTCCTCCTGGGGTGGGCAAGGGTGACAGGGGGTGTCCCTGGGGGCATGGGAGGGCACCTCTGGGCTCCTTCCGAGCCCACAGGTCCCTTAACGCCTGCCTTTTCCAGGCGCTAAAAAACGGCGCAAAAGCGGCAGTACGTCATTTTTTTTGACCCGCCCACTCCCGGGCGTGAATTTTGCCCGGGAGTGTAAATACGGCGCACATGCCTCGGAGTCAATTTTTTAGACGGGAACGCCTACCTTGCATATAATTTATGCAAAGTAGGTGTCCACGCTAAAAAATGACGCAAACTCTATGGACTTTGGCGCTAGACGCGTCTAACGCCAAAGTATAAATATGGAGTTACCTTTGCGTCGGAATTGCGTAAAAAAAAACGACGCAATTCCGGCGCAAACGGAGTATAAATATGCCCCTAAGTAACTTAGCACCCAACCTTTACCAGGTAAAGGTTAGACATATAGGTGACTTATAAGTTACTTAAGTGCAGTGTAAAATGGCTGTGAAATAACGTGGACGTTATTTCACTCAGGCTGCAGTGGCAGGCCTGTGTAAGAATTGTCAGAGCTCCCAATGGGTGGCAAAAGAAATGCTGCAGCCCATAGGGATCTCCTGGAACCCCAATACCCTGGGTACCTCAGTACAATATACTAGGGAATTATAAGGGTGTTCCAGTATGCCAATGTAAATTGGTAAAATTGGTCACTAGCCTGTTAGTGACAATTTGTAAAGAGAGAGCATAACCACTGAGGTTCTGGTTAGCAGAGCCTCAGTGAGACAGTTAGGGATCACACAGGGAACACATACCTATAGGTCACAAACCTATGAGCACTGGGGTCCTGACTAGCAGGGTCCCAGTGACACATAACAAACATACTGAAAACATAGGGTTTTCACTATGAGTACTGGGCCCTGGCTAGCAGGATACCAGTGAGACAGTGAAAACACCCTGACATACACTCACAAACAGACCAAAAGTGGGGGTGGGTAACAAGGCTAGAAAGAGGGTACTTTCTCACACAACCACCCCCCAAACGAAGGACAATAAGGCTAAACTTGGCCAGTTGAGACTTTATTGTCTAAGTGGTGATAAGTAGAGAGTAGCTCTGCAATAGACTGGTTACTCCCTTTATCATCCACTATATGGTTACTTCCCTGTGGGGATGTAAACCACCCTGTTTGAAGTTTTTTAGCTAAGCAACAATGGGAAGATGTATTTTCAGAGTTTCTATCAGTAAGTTTTAGTTTAGAGCAGTGGGAATTGTCCACTGAACCTATTTGTAGTGATGGAAATGCCAGACAGGGATGCTGTCTCAGAAAAGCCATAGCTGAGCAAAAACTTTGTCCATATGGCTGGAAGAGAGAACAGGGATGCTGTTTCTCTTGGGTTGGAGCAGGGCAGGGATGCTGTCCTATCAGCTCTACACTAGGGCACGGATGCTGTCCTAAGTGTTGCGAGGAAGTGCAGAGTTTCTGCACTACAGTAAAGTTTCTCTGGGAGGGTTGGAGGGATGCTCCATGTTAACTAAAATGGTGCTCTTTTTCTCACCAATGTTAGTTATCCCACAGAGAGGTACTTCTACCTCAGGGAGTACAGCTTTGCCAGCTGATGCTTCCCTTGGAACAGGTGCCACCCCAGGAGAGGTTTCTCCCACCACAGGAATGGTATCCTGAATGGCAGGGTGGTTAGGGGATACTGTGATACCCTTTTTACCTGTTGATGGAGAGGGATCCTGAGTTTTCAGGCCTTCTCTCCTTTGCTTTTTCATTTCAGTAGAAATGAGAGGGAACAATTCCTCTGGGATGCGCAGCATGGCTGCATGGGCATAAAACTCTACATCAGCCCAACCTGAGGCCTCTAGGTCATTACCTAAGAGACAGTCTACAGGTAAGCTAGGTGATACCACCACCTGCTTAGGGCCAGTAACTCCACCTCAACTAAACTGAATTATAGCTAAGGGAAGAAACTTAGTGGAGTTATGGACATCAATAATTTTATACTGTTGTCCAATGATGTGTTGTTCAGGAGCCACTAGGTTTTCAGTCACCAAAGTGATACTGGCACCTGTGTCCCTGTAGGCCAAGGCCTCAACACCATTTATTGAAACTGTCTGCCTGTACTTATCCATTGTAAGGGGACAAGCAGCCAGTGTGGCAAGGCCAATGCCACTAGGTGTGACAGAAACTGTCTTGGGACTGACTACCCCAGTTTCTATAAGGACCCATAAGTGAACCCAACTACACCCTTAACTTGACTGTTGCCAGCAGTCCCACCACTAGTACCACTACTGCTAGGGGCACTAGAGCTTGATGTATTAGTGGTGGTAGGCTCAGGGGGTTTACCTGGACAGGACTTATCCCCTGGCCTATGGCCTCTGTTTTTACCCACAAAGCACCAAGGCTTTTTAATGTGTGCAGGTTGAGAAGAAGAGGAAGAATTTGTTTTATCCCCACCCTCTGAAGAGTGTTTAAGATTTGAAGTGGGATCTTTGGTTTTACCCTTATCCCCATGCTTATCTTGAGATTTTTCACCATCTTTCTTCTTGCCATCCTTGTCACCACCTGTATGAACTTTTCTGTTCAATCTTGTTCTGACCCATTTGTCTGCTTCTTTCCCAATTCTTGGGGAGAGGTCAGATCTGAGTCCACTAGATACTGGTGCAACAAATCAGACACACAATTATTAAGTATATGCTCTCTCAGGATTATGTTATATAGGCTTTCATAGTCAGTCACTTTACTGCCATGTAACCACCCCTCCAAGGCCTTCACTGAATGGTCAACAAAATCAACCCAGTCTGGTGAAGACTCCTTTTTGGTCTCTCTGAACTTCATCCTGTACTGTTCAGTGGCTAAGCCATAACCATCCAGGAGTGCATTCTTAAGAACTGCAAAATTATTGGCATCACTTTCTTTTACAGTAAGGAGCCTATCCCTACCCTTTCCACTAAATGATAGCCATAGGATAGCAGCCCACTGCCTTTGAGGGACATCCTGTACAACACAGGCCCTCTCAAGTGCAGCACACCACTTGTTAATGTCATCCCCCTCCTTATAAGGGGGAACTATCTTGTGCAGATTCCTAGAATCATGCTCTTTTGCAGGATGACTATTGGGAATACTGCTGCTGCCACCATGGGTTTCTAAACCCAATTTCTGTCTTTCTTTCTCCACTTCTAAGGACTGTCTATCCAAATCCAGCTGTTGCTTCTTGAGCTTCAGTCTGGTTTGTTCAACTCTCAATCTATTGAGCTCCCTTTCTAACAATCTGTCATCAGGGTGGGTGGGAGGGACATGTCTAGAAACAGAAGTATGATGAGAAAGGACAGAAGGAGACCTGTCCCTAACAGAAGGCACCCTAACAGCTTGGCTCACAGAAACAGCACTTCTACTATGATGAGAAGGAATACTCTTACTGAGATGTGAGACCACACTATCTGTATGATGTGACTCAACATCAGTTCCAACTATGCTAGGTTGTCTGCTAGGGGGCAGGCTTGGAAGTTTCCCTCCCACTTCTTTAGCTAGGGGAGCCCCAGAGTCAGAGTGGGAACCATCAGCTAACTTTTCAACAGGAGTGTCAGCTGTGGCCTTATCCTGTTCAATAAGCATATTCACTAACAGTTCTCTAGAAGGATTCTTCCTTACACTTAAACCTCTATCTATGCAGAGACTCCTTGCTTCTTTCCAGCTAAGGTTATCATAGGCAAGTTTGGACAGATCAACAGTTTGGCCTGTGCCAGACATTTTAGACAGTGTTTAAGTGACAGAAAAAGTGAAGAAAAAGCTTTTCAGAACTTTTAGAAAGACAGAAAAAAAACTTTTAAAACTTTTTAAGAACTTTTTAGAAAGTTAGAGGTACTTTTCAGCACTTTAGAGAAGAAGTGAGAAAAGAAATGCAAAACATTTTGGTTAGGTTTTATATTTTTCTCTTATGAAAAGTACAATGACAGAAGTGGTAAGTAGTTACAGAGCACTTATCCCACCACTGCACAACCAATGTAGGAGGCTGGACTGGCTTGTAGTGAGTACCAAGGGGTACTTACACCTTGCACCAGGCCCAGTTATCCCTTATTAGTGTATAGGGTGTCTAGCAGCTTAGGCTGATAGATAATGGTAGCTTAGCAGAGCAGCTTAGGCTGAACTAGGAGACGAGTGAAGCTCCTACAGTACCACTAGTGTCATATGCACAATATCATAAGAAAACACAATACACAGATATACTAAAAATAAAGGTACTTTATTTTTATGGCAATATGCCAAAAGTATCTCAGTGAGTACCCTCAGTATGAGGATAGCAAATATACACAAGATATATGTACACAATACCACAATATGCAGTAATAGTATTAGAAAACAGTGCAAACAATGTATAGTTACAATAGGATGCAATGGGGACACATAGGGATAGGGGCAACACAAACCATATACTCCAAAAGTGGAATGTTTACCACGAATGGACCCCAAACCTATGTGACCTTGTAGAGGGTCGGTGGGACTGTAAGAAAACAGTTAGGGTTAGAAAAATAGCCTACCCTGAAAAGTGAGTGCAAAGTGCACTAAAGTTCTCCAAAGGACATTGAAGTCGTGATAGGGGAATTCTGCAGGAAAGACACAAATCAGCAATGCAACAATGATGGATTTCCAAACGAGAGTACCTGTGGAACAAGGGGACCAAGTCCAAAAGTCACAAGCAAGTCGGAGATGGGCAGATGCCAGGGAAATGCCAGCTGTGGGTGCAAAGAAGCTGCTACCGGACAGTAGAAGCTGAAGATTCTGCAGGAACGACAAGGGCTAGGAACTTCCCCTTTGGAGGATGGATCCATCGCGCTGTGGAGAGTCGTGCAGAAGTGTTTTCCTGAAGAAAGACCACCAACAAGCCTTGCTAGCTGCAAATCGAGCGGTTAGGGTTTTTGGATGCTGCTGTGGCCCAGGAGGGACCAGGATGTCGCCAATTGCGTCTGGAGACAGAGGGGTTGTCGAGCAAGACAAGGAGCCTCTCAGAAGCAGGCAGCACCCGCAGAAGTGCCAGAACAGGCACTACGAAGTGGAGTGAAACCGTGCTCACCCGAAGTGGCACAAAGGAGTCCCACGTTGCCGGAGGACAACTTAGGAGGTCGTGCAATGCAGGTTAGAGTGCCGTGGACCCAGGCTGGACTGTGCACAAAGGATTTCCTCCGGAAGTGCACGGAGGCCGGAGTAGCTGCAAAAGTCGCGGTTCCCAGCAATGCAGTCTGGCGTTGGGAGGTAAGGACTTACCTCCAACAAACTTGGACTGAAGAGTCACTGGACTGTGGGAGTCACTTGGACAGAGTTGCTGGATTCAAGGGACCTCGCTCGTCGTGCTGAGAGGAGACCCAGGGTACCGGTGATGCAGTTCTTTGGTGCCTGCGGTTGCAGGGGGATGATTCCATCGACCCACGGGAGATTTCTTCGGAGCTTCTAGTGCAGAGAGGAGGCAGACTACCCCCACAGCATGCACCACCAGGAAAGCAGTCGAGAAGGCAGCAGGATCAGCGTTACAGAGTTGCAGTAGTCGTCTTTGCTACTTTGTTGCAGTTTTGCAGGCTTCCAGCGCAGTCAGCAGTCGATTCCTTGGCAGAAGGTGAAGAGAGAGATGCAGAGGAACTCGGATGAGCTCTTGCATTCGTTATCTAAGGAATCCCCAAAGACAGAGACCCTAAATAGCCAGAAAAGAGGGTTTGGTTACTTAGGAGAGAGGATAGGCTAGCAACACCTGAAGGAGCCTATCAGAAGGAGTCTCTGACGTCACCTGCTGGCACTGGCCACTCAGAGCAGTCCAGTGTGCCTGCAGCACCTCTGTTTCCAAGATGGCAGAGGTCTGGAGCACACTGGAGGAGCTCTGGGCACCTCCCAGGGGAGGTGCAGGTCAGGGGAGTGCTCACTCCCCTTTCCTTTGTCCAGTTTCGTGCCAGAGCAGGGCTGAGGGGTCCCTGAACCGGTGTAGACTGGCTTATGCAGAAATGGGCACCATGTGTGCCCATGAAAGCATTTCCAGAGGCTGGGGGAGGCTACTCCTCCGTTGCCTTCACACCATTTTCCAAAGGGAGAGGGTGTAACACCCTCTCTTAGAGGACGTCCTTTGTTCTGCCATCCTGGGCCAAGCCTGGCTGGACCCCAGGAGGGCAGAAACCTGTCTGAGGGGTTGGCAGCAGCAGCAGCTGCAGTGAAACCCCAGGAAAGGCAGTTTGGCAGTACCCAGGTCTGAGCTACAGACCTGTGGGATCATGGGATTGTGCCACCTATGTCAGGATGGCATAGAGGGGGCAATTCCATGATCATAGACATGTTACATGGCCATATTCGGAGTTACCATTGTGAAGCCACATATAGGTAGTGACCTATATGTAGTGCACGCGTGTAATGGTGTCCCCGCACTCACAAAGTCCGGGGAATTGGCCCTGAACAATGTGGGGGCACCTTGGCTAGTGCCAGGGTGCCCACACACTAAGTAACTTAGCACCCAACCTTTACCAGGTAAAGGTTAGACATATAGGTGACTTATAAGTTACTTAAGTGCAGTGTAAAATGGCTGTGAAATAACGTGGACGTTATTTCACTCAATCTGAAGTGGCAGGCCTGTGTAAGAATTGTCAGAGCTCCCTATGGGTGGCAAAAGAAATGCTGCAGCCCATAGGGATCTCCTGGAACCCCAATACCCTGGGTACCTCAGTACCATATACTAGGGAATTATAAGGGTGTTCCAATATGCCAATGTAAATTGGTAAAATTGGTCACTAGCCTGTTAGTGACAATTTGTAAAGAGAGAGCATAACCACTGAGGTTCTGGTTAGCAGAGCCTCAGTGAGACAGTTAGGCATCACACAGGGAACACATACCTATAGGTAACAAACTTATGAGCACTGGGGTCCTGACTAGCAGGGTCCCAGTGACACATAACAAACATACTGAAAACATAGGGTTTTCACTATGAGTACTGGGCCATGGCTAGCAGGATACCAGTGAGACAGTGAAAACACCCTTACATACACTCACAAACAGGCCAAAAGTGGGGGTAACAAGGCTAGAAAGAGGCTACTTTCTCACATGACCCACATGCAAGGAAATGGAGCACTGACAGCACCTGCACTTGAAGGGGGATACCTGTGGGATGGCGGATAGCTGACATGAGGTCTGGCTCCAGCTGGATACACAGTTCCTGGATTGTGGCACAGTCAAGCCTGTATGTGATTATAACATGTCTTTCCTCCATTGTCGACAGGTCCACCAACGGTCGGTACACCGGAGGATGCCGCCATCTCCTCACATGTCCCAGCGGACGGTGCCTATGAAGGACAACAGCGAGCACAGAGTCAAACAACTGAGAGGTGCGTACCCACAGCTTACACAGAACACCATTCATACTCAAAAAGTGGCCTGTATGTGTGTTGAGTCTAGGCCTAGGTATGTGTGATGCAGTTGAAAATGAAGCCATGTGGGCCCCTGAAATGGCGGCTGCCTGACCTCTAAAGTGGGACAATGGGATGTGAGGTAACTGCACTGGCGTTGTACACGGTCGCTGTAGGCGGTCGAAGACCGCGGCGCAATGCTGCATTGGTTAACATTGGACCCTATGGGTCCCAGGAGCCAATGACGATGTACGCCGGTGGTGACGGTACGCACCGCCGTGGACGTGACCGTCGTTTTCTATCTGTTTAATCACTCGATACCTGATCTTCGACAGGAGAGGTCCTACACTGCAAGTGCTGCTGTGACCTTGGTGTGGAAGAGACAATGGCTCGAGTGTCTGGGGAAAGGGCCCCTGCCTTCACATCGGAGGAGTTGGAGAAACTCGTGGATGGGGTCCTCCCTCAGTACACGCTACTCTGCGGTCCTCCAGACAAACAGGTAAGTACACTGGGAGCATGATGTATGGGCTATGCCTGTGTGGAGAGGGGTGGATGTAAGAAGGAAGGGGGGAGAGTGCGGCTTGCATGAAACGACGGTGAGTGCATGTGCCACATGGCAAGGGTAGGGATGGGGGCCAATCACTTTGACGGTGCAGTTGGTAATTACTTTCTATTTCCCCTGTACAAATCATGTAGGTCAGCGCCCACCAGAAAAAACATATTTGGCGTGCCATCGCCAAGGACGTCTGGACCCTGGGGGTCTACCACAGACGGAGCACCCACTGCCGGAAAAGATGGGAAGACATTCGCAGCTGGAGCAAGAAGACGGCGGAGGCTCAGCTGGGGATGGCCTCCCAACGTGGGAGAGGTGCCCGTCGCACCATGACCCCCCTGATGTTCAGGATCCTGGCGGTGGCATACCCGGAGTTGGATGGGCGCTTGAGGGCATCACAGCAGCCACAAGGGGGTGAGTACACCTGCATTCTGCTGACTCTGCGCGCAGTGGATAGGTCTGGGTGGGGGAGGAGGGCTGTGGGTTTCCCTAGGCCAGGGCGAGTTCTGTAGTCAAGGTCCCTCCATCAGGCAGACCATGTGGCACCCCACCCCACCTCTGTAGAGTGACAACTACACCTAGTCATGTCCCTGTGTCATCTATGTGTGCAGATGTCGTCCATAGCCTAGTAGGCCATTTCCCAGGGATTGAACAGTAGAGCCCAAGAGCGTGGCGTAGTGCAGGGGGCTTCTGTGTCTGTTGTGTCCGCCAACGGTAGCTGTAATGCATGCACTCAACATGTCTTTCTTCTGTCCCCCCCCTTTTTGTGGTCTCCCTGTTCTGGTGTGCATTAGCATCATCAGGCAGAGGAGCAGTGGCACCGGAGCACCAGGGGGCTGCATCCCACATGGCCATGGAGGGCCACACTATGAAATCGAACTTCACCAGTGGGACGGAGGGCGAGGGGAGCTCCACAGCGGGGACAGGAGCTGAGACCAGTGACACTGACTCGTCCTCTGATGGGAGCTCCCTTGTGGTGGCAGCAACATCTGTACCACCCCCATCTACAGGTACAGCCGCCACCCCCCTTCCAGCACCGCCCTCCCAGCAGCCCCTCAGACTTCGCCCCGTGCCCGCTCACCCGGGAGGGTGGGTATCACCTTCGCCCCAGGCACCTCAGGCCCTGCCCCAGTCACCCCTGCTGCCCTCAGTGAGGAGGCCATTGACCTCTTCAGGTCCCTCACTGTTCGGCAGTCTACCATTTTGAATGCCATCCAGGGTGTAGAAAGGCAGTTGCAACAAACCAATGCATTCCTGGAGGGCATTCATTCTGGTCAGACGGCCCTTCAGCGAGCTTTTCAGACTCTGGCCTCAGCACTAATGGCAGCCATTGTCCCTGTGTCTAGCCTCTCCCTCCAACTTCCTCCACCCAGACCCAATCCCCTGTACCTCAGCCTATCCCAAGCACACCTACAGACCAGCATGCACACACGTCAACACACAAGGGAAGCTCAGGCAAACATAAGCACCAAACATCCCACATGCACTCACGCAAGCATCACACACATGCAGACATACCAAGATCCACTGTCTCCACTGTGTCCCTCTCCTCCTCGTCTCCCTCCTCCCTTCCTGTCTCGTCTACACTCACACCTGCATGCACTACCTCTACAGCCACTACGTCCCTCTCCAGCACACCCACCACCACACCCCACTCACGTGCAGACACCACCCCCACAACCATTCACACGTCCCCTGTGTCCTCTCCCAGTGTGTCTGTTACGCCCCCTCCCAAGATACACAAACGCAGGCACACACCCACCCAACAGCCATCCACCTCACGACAGCCTCCGGCGCATGCACCTTCACCCAAAGTCAGCAAACAAACACCTCCTACAACCACCACCTCTTCCTCCACTCCCAAACCCCCTCCAGCTACCCGTCCCAGTGTGTCAAAAAAACTTTTCCTGTCCAACTTTGACCTCTTTCCCACACCTCCCCCACCCCGTCCGTCTCATAGGGCCCGAACTAGCACCTCAGCCACAACATCTCCGGGACCAGTGGTGCCTGTAGTCACCGGAATCTGGAGTGCACCGGCCACCAGGGCAGCCAGTGTGGCACGGAGCCACAGCACAGCACCAGGGGTCCCGGTGGGAGTGTGGAGTCAGCTGTGACACCTTCCAAAGTGGGGAAGGGCCACAAGAAACCCGGCAAGTCTGGGAAGAGCAGCACAGCAGAGAAGACTGCCATCATCCCCGCTGCCCAGGAGGCCACCGCCAGCACAAGCCCAGGTGCCCAGGAGGCCACTGCCAGCACAAGCCCAGCTGCCCAGGAGGTCACCGCCAGCACCAGCCCAGCTGCCCAGGAGGCCACTGCCAGCACAAGCCCAGCTGCCCAGGAGACCACCGCCAGCACAAGCCCAGCTGCCCAGGAGGCCACCGCCAGCACAAGCCCAGTTGCCCAGGAGGCCACCGCCAGCACCAGCCCAGCTGCCCAGGAGACCACAGACAGCACAAGCCCCGCTGGGCCATGAAGGACCGCCAGCACAAGCCCCGCTGGGCCATGAAGGACCGCCAGAAAAAGCCACGCTGGGCCATGAAGGACCGCCAGCAAAAGCCCCGCTGGGCCATGAAGGACCGCCAGCAAAAGCCCCGCTGGGCCACGAAGGATCGCCAGCAAAAGCCACGCTGGGCCATGAAGTACCGCCAGCAAAAGCCACGCTGGGCCATGAAGGTCCGCCAGCAGCTGAGTCCCTGCAATGGAGACCGCCGCCTCAAGCACCGCTGAACAGGGCACCGCCGTCTCAAGCACCGCTGAACAGGGCACCGCCGTCTCAAGCACCGCTGAACAGGGCACCGCCGTCTCAAGCACCGCTGGCCCATGAGCGCCAAGGGCACTGACGCTACTGAGTCCGTCACGGGGTGAATGAAGCACTCTGGGCACCATGCCCCCTCCAGAACCAGTGGAGAATCACATCCACTACCTCTGTCCTTGGCAGTATAAAGCACTCTGGGCACAAGGCCACCTCCAGAACTAGTCGAGAGATACATCCACTACCTCTGTCCTTGGCAGGATAAAGCACTCTGGGCACAAGGCCCCCTCCAGAACCAGTGGAGAGATACATCCACTACCTCTGTCCTTAGCAGGATGAAGCACTCTGGGCACCATGCCCCCTCCAGAACCAGTGGAGACTGTTATCCACTTGAGAGACTGTGGCTTTGCACTCCCCAGGATTGAACAGTGGGCAAACCACCCACTGTAGAGACTTGGGAGACTGTGGCTTTGCACTCCCCAGGATGGAACAGTGGGCAACCCACCCACTGTATAGACTTGAGAGACTGTGGCTTTGCACTCCCTAGGATGGTACAGTGGGCCAGCCACCCACTGTAGAGACTTGAGAGACTGTGGCTTTGCACTCCCTAGGATGGTACAGTGGGCCAGCCACCCACTGTAGAGACTTGAGAGACTGTGGCTTTGCACTCCCCAGGATGGAACAGTGGGCAAGCCACCCACTGTAGAGACTTGAGAGACTGTGGCTTTGCACTCCCCAGGATTGAACAGTGGACAAACCACCCACTGTAGAGACTTGAGACACTGTGGCTTTGCACTCCCCAGGATGGAGCAGTGGGCATGTGGCCCCCTCGTGGATTTGGTGTTGTGCACTCAAGCGGCTGAGGTGCCCCCCTTTCCCTCCCCCTGAGGTGCCTGTTTAGTTGTTCTCTGATGCCCCTTCAGTGTTCTCTCTGTCATGGTCGGGGATCTTGTATGGGCCTCGCCCATACAGTGTGGTCCCAGTGTTCCACTGACTTAATTGGAGCACTACCTGGACTACTATGCTTGGTATATATTTTTTAAATGGTGTATATATATATTTCTGCCTACTTGACTTTAATATATTACGATGGTTACACTCATTTTCTATTGTCTTTGCATTCTTCCGGGGGGATTGGGGATGTAATTGTGATGTATTAATATGCATTAGTGTGTGTGTTGAAGTGGGTGGGGGGTAGGGGTGTTGCATGTGTGTTTCCCTGTTTTTTCCCTCCCCTCTCCCCTCTCCCCTGTGTCGTAGGTGAGGTACTCACCGTGGTCTTCGCCGCCGGCATTCGTGCTCCTGGTAGAGGAGCAGGAAGACTATCGCAGGTAGAATTTGGAGTTCCGGCTCCATGGTGTCCTTGTTCCTCGTGGGGTGTGTAGAGGTGAGCGTTTTCCTTTAGAAATTCCTGTTTCCGCTGTGTTTTTATCCACGGTGAATACGCCCCGGAAAATGTGGCGGATTGGCCTGTCATAATAGTGTGGGCGGTACATTGTCTCCCGCCTGTCTGTTGGCGGTGACCGCCGCACTGTTTGTTTGTACCGCCGTGGCGGTCTGAGTGTTAAAGTGGCTGTCTTTGTTGGCGGTTTCCGCCACGGTCCTAATTTCAAATTTATTGCCGCCGGCCTGTTGGCGGTCTTACCGCTGCTTTAACACCGTCCGCCAGGGTTGTAATGACCACCAATGTGTAAAGTATTTAGGCAGCACTCTAACAGTAATAAAGTGAAACACATCACAATATGAATTCCACTCCAATTTAGAAAAACAGAGTACAATGTATTAAGTAATTTCAAACTAAACAACAAAAATCCAATCAGTAGAAACAAAGATATGCAATTTTAACGGTTTAAATGAAAATAGCACCAGAAAATACAAATCGCCAACTCTAGTTATCTGATTGTGCTAAACTAGGACAAAGTCACAAATTCAGGCCAAAGGCAATTGAGTATGGGTCCGATACTGGAACTCAGTTAAGCCTGCTGAATAAGGTACTTTAAATCCTGATTGTGGAGCACTGAGTGATCCTGTATTGAGGATGTGTCATGTAGCACTGGTTTTGAGGGGCTGAGAGACTGCGATGCAGGGTCCTGCCTTGTCATTGAGGATGCGGTTGATGAAAGGCTTGCGATGCAAAGTACTATGTCAAAAATGTGTCGCGCACAAGCTGGTTTTGAAGAAGTTGCATGGCTTTTGATGCAGAGTCCTGCATCTGCGCCAAGGGTGCAGTTGACAAGTGGCTTGTGATGCAAAGACCTGCATCAGGGATGCATCATGCAGCAGGATTTCTGAGGAGGCTGCATTCTGCAATGCAAAGTTCTGCATCAGGATGTGCAGAGACCATGGCTGGGCAGGCAGAGCACCTTTAACCTCACCTCCAAAGGGCCAGAATAGTGTGGCACCATTTTAAAGGGCCTGGCTCACAGCTGGCATCGTCCTTGTGTTGGGTACAAGTTTGGTGGAGCTTGTTCTTTCTCTAAGGCTCCGATCAGGAGGTCAGTCAACTTGCCCTTGGAGTCACTATGGTAGTCCTGGGTTCAAGATGAAGGTGAGGCGACCCCTCAAAAATCACCATATGAGCCAGTAGGTCGAGACAGTCTCCACTTCTGAGAGTAGGTAATTTTCTCATTTGTATCTTCTCTAGTACTTAAGTACCTTGTGTGTTAGTACTCCACCTCCCTGCCCTGGACCAGCTTGTTTGGGGACACAAAAGACTAGTGGTAAGCCCGTTTTGCAAGTGTGTTCAGACAGAACCTTTGTGATGTGGAAGTGGCTCACCCTGCAAACACCTATCCTTCCCTTGTCTTACTGTTTGGGAGCAATACACAAAAGAACAACTGCCAGCTACAGCTAGCTACGTGACCCAGGAGATGGGCTGAACATACCAAATGGTTGAGACAAGAAAAAAGCAACTTTCTAAAAGTGGCATTTGCAGAATTGTAACTCAAAACCCAACTTTACCGTAAAAGAGGGGCATTCTTTAGACACCAATCCCAACATTCCTGCCAGCTCCAAATTGAAAATTATTACTTATTAAAGCTAATAAGTAAACCCAATTTTATCCTATGGGAGAGGTAGACCTTGCAGTAGTAAAATTTCATTTAAGAGTTTTCACTACCGAGCCATGTAAAATTTAAAAGTACATGTCCAACATTTTAAATACATTCTGCTTTGCCCAATAATCTGTTTAAGGCATACCCTAGGGGTGACAAACACATTGAAAAAGAGGGATTGAGCCTAGAAAAAGGTTTATTTGCCAGGTCCAATTTAAAACTGCACAACAGGCTGCAATGGCACAGCTGAGGCATATTTTGCAGGGGAATTTCTGTGGGTAGTACAATCATTGTTTCAGGTCCACTAGTAGCATTAAATTAAAGGTACTTAGTACATGGTCCACCACTCTGCTAGGGACTTACAAGTAAATTAAATGTGTTAAAAGCGTATAAGCCAATTCTGCTATGTTTTAGGGAGAGGGCACAGGCACTTTAGCACTGGTAACCAGTGGCAAAGGCCACAGAGCACTATGGCCAACAAAAATGAAATCAGTAAAATAGGAGAAAAGGCAAACATTTGGGGGAAGACCCCCACAAAGGCTGATAGGTCTAAAAGGAATGAATTGTGGAACTAAATTTGTATCCCAACCTACTCTATTCCCACTCTATTTTTTGCAACACTGAAACTTGTTTCAAACCCACTCACAGTCTGAACCTGTACAAATTCATCAGTTAAATTCACCACAAGAAACTTATGGAAAGTATGGGGCACTGTCCTCACTGCTGCTGCACTGTCCAGAAGTGCTATTGCCCAAGTCCCATTCCACTGAAGTATCTCCTTTCTTCTTAGAGTGGGATCCTTCTCTTCTTTCTTTACAATAATCTTAGATTTATGTTCTGATTCACTTTCTGCTTGACATGGTCATCCTTTCTGTGGTACTCGGCCCAGCCTGTCCTTATAATCATAACCCCCTTGGCTAAATTCCTGACATGAGAAAGATCCAGTCCATTTCTTCTTTTGGTTTTCATTATTTTTTTTAAGTCTGCAGCATTACTTTTTCCTTGCCGGAAATCTCAATCTGTCCTTTTATTTTTTGATGCAGTTTAACGGCTTGTGATCCCAAGGTATCATGGCCCACAGATGTACATGTTTCAGAAATTATCTGTAGTAACTCCAGTTCATGTTCTTGAGCAGTAACCACAACATGTCTCTGGCATATTTCCAAGGTTCAACTTCTCCACTAATTCTATACAGAGTTTTTCTTGGAATTATTGAGGAAACTGTCTCAAAATTTCCCATGAATTTCTTCCCAAATCTAGAAATAGTCTAGCTCTTTGCTTATTTTACTTTTATTTTATTACATCTGGTAGCACCACCAATGAAGACTGCCATGCACAGTCAATCAATCAATCAATCAATCATTGGATTTATAAAGCACACTACTTACCCGTGAGGGTTTCAAGGCGCTGGGGGGGGGGAGCTGGTGTTACTGGTCGAAGAGCCAGGTCTTGAGGAGTCTTCTGAAGGTGAGTAGGTCTTGAGTCTGTCGCAGGTTGGTGGGGAGGGTGTTCCAGGTTTTGGCGGCGAGGTATGAGAAGGATCTGCCACCGGAGGTCTTTCTTCGGATGCGGGGGACGACGGCGAGGGCAAGGTTAGTGGAGCGGAGCTGCCGGGTAGGGGTGTAGAAGCTGAGTCTGTTGTTTAGGTAGTCTTTTGTGAGCGTGGGAAAGAAGCTTGAAAGTGATCCTTTTGTCCACGGGGAGCCAGTGAGGGTTTCTCAGGTGGTGGGAGATGTGGCTTTGGCGGGGTACGTTGAGGATCAGCCGGGCGGAGGCGTTTTGGATGCGTTGGAGGCGTAGTAGGTCTTTTGCTGGGATGCCTGTGTAGAGTGCGTTGCCGTAGTCCAGCCTGCTGCTGATGAGGGCCTGTGTCACTGTTCTTCTTGTTTCTGTCAGGATCTACTTGTAGATTCTGCGGAGCATGCCGAGTGTGTTGTAGCAGGAGGAGGAAACTGCGTTGACCTGTTTAGACAAGGTGAGGGAGGAGTTGAGGATGAAGCCCAGGTTGCGAGCGTGGTCGAACGGTGTCGGTGGGGTTCCTAGTGCGGTGGGCCACCAGGAGTCGTCCCAGGCGGAGGGGGTGGGTCAGAGGATGAGGACCTCCGTCTTGTTCGAGTTCAGTTTCAGACGGCTGTTTCTCATCCGTTCGGCGATGGATTTCATTCCCTTGTGGAGGTTGGTTTTGGCGGTGCGCGGGTCTTTGGTGAGCGAGAGGATGAGCTGGGTGTCGTCGGCGTAGGTGAGAATGTTGAGGTTGTGTTGTCGGGCCAATTGTGCAAGAGGGGCAATGTAGATGTTGAACAGCGTCGGGCTGAGGGATGAGCCTTGGGGGACACCACAGATGATGTCAGTGGCTTCGGAGCGGAAGGGGGGGAGGTGGACTCTCTGGGTTCTGCCGGAGAGGAATGAGACGATCCAGTTGAGGGTTTATTCTTGAATTCCGGTTTCGTGGAGGTGTGATTTCAGGGTGCGGTGGCAAACTGTGTCAAAGGTGGCAGATAGGTCCAGGAGGTTGAGGGCTGATGTTTCGCCGTTGTCCATTTGGCGTCTGTGGAGGCGAGAAGGGCTGTTTCGGTGCTGTGGTTTCGTCTGAAGCCGGACTGGGAGGGGTCTAGGATGCCGTTGTCTTCGAGGTGGCTGGTTAGTTGTGTGTTGACGATTTTTTCAATCACCTTTGCTGGGAAAGGGAGCAGGGAGATGGGTCGGAACTTCTTGAGGTCGTTGGGGTCTGCTTTGGGCTTCTTGAGGAGGGCGCGGATTTCGGCGTGTTTCCATTTTTCAGGGAATGACGCTGTTTTGAAGGAGATGTTGATGACCTTTTGTAGCTGGGGGGCGATGGTGGAGTCGGCTTTGTTGTATACGTGGTGGGGGCAGGGGTCTGACAGAGATACTGAGTGGATGGTGTTCATGATCTTGCACGTCTCTGTGCCGTTCACGTTGGTCCAGGAGGTCAGGTGGTTAGCACAGATGGAGTGTTCGAGGGTGGGCTCTGGGGTGGGAGTGGCGTCGAAACTGTCATGGATGTCGGTGATCTTCCGGTGGAAGAAGGTGGACAGTGCGTTGCAGAGTTCTTGGGATGGAGGGATGTCTTTCACGATGCTGAAGAGCTCTTTGCTGTCGTGTACGTTGTTGTCCAGGCGGTCTTTGAAGTGGGATCGTTTGGCTTGTCTGATGAGTTGGTGGTGCTTGCAGGTGGCGTCCTTGTGAGCTGTGAGGCTGTCAGGTGTGCGTTTGAGGAGCCATTCCTTTTTTAGCTTCCGGCAGTCACGTTTGGAGTTTAGGAGCTCGTCGGTGAACCAGGTGGCTTTTCTTCTGGCTTGGTTGTCGGTGGGTTTTTTGAGTGGCGCGAGGGTGTTGGCTCAGTCGTTGATCCACAGGGTGAGGTTGTGGGCGGCGGTGTCTGGGTCGGTGGAGTCAGGGGGGTGGGTTCTGGGCGAGGGCGTTGGTAAGCTGGTCTTCCGTAATTTTGCTCCAGCATCGGCGGAGTGGTTGTTGGGTGCGATGGTGCTCGGTATGTTTCTTGTAGGTGAAGTGGATGCTGTGGTGGTCGGTCCAGTGGAGTACGGTGGTATGGTTGAAGGTGACGTGGGCACTTGAGGAGAAGATGGGATCAAGCGTGTGGCCGGCGATGTGGGTTGGTGTGTTGACGAGTTGTCTGAGGCCGTGGTTGGTGAGGTTGTTGATCAGAGTAGTGGAGTTGGTGTCGTTGTTGTTCTCCAGGTGGAAATTTAGGTCCCCAAGGAGGATGTAATCCGTTGAGGTGAGTGCGTGGGTGCTGGTGAGGTTGGCGAGGGATTCGCTGAATGGTGCTCATGGTCCGGGGGGATCTGTAGATGAGCGTTCCTCTGAGAGTGGTGTTGGGGTTGGTGTGGATGCAGAAGTGTAGGTGTTCGGCGGTCTTGAGGAAGTCGACAGCGTGGGTGTCAACCTTGAGGGAGGATTTGTGGGCGATGGCTATGCCTTTTCCGATTCCGTTGTTGCGGTCCCTACGGATGATCTTGTAGCCGTCCGGGATGGCTATTGCGACGTCGGGCGCAGAGGAGTCGTTCCACCAGGTTTCGGTCAGGAAGGCTACGTCTGGGGCGGTGGAGTTGAGCAGGTCCCAGAGCTCGATGGCGTTCTTGCGTGCGGAGCGGGTGTTGAGGAGTTTGCAGTGGAGGTGGTTAGTTTCGGTCTTTGTTGGTTTCGTTGTTCTGTCGCAGGTGAATATGCAGGTGCGGCATGTGAAGGGTCCGTGGGTGTTCCTTGGTGAGGACTGGGAGCATGCTGTGATGCGGCCGGGGTTGAGGGTGTTGAGTTGGTCGACCGTGTAGCGGCGTCCGGAGGTGTAGGCGTCTCGCGGACCAGGGTGGGTGGCGCTGGGCGCGGTCCAGGTGCAGACGGGCGCAGACGGGTTTGCCTTTGGCGCGCCAGTGTTGCGGTCGCATCGCGGCTGCCATAAGAGGAGGGGAGGGTGGGAGTGGCAGCTGGGAGGTGGGAGGGCTTGTCCTATGAGAGGGCTGGGGGGTGGGGCCGCAGGGGACGCAGTGGCGGGGAAATGCAAAAGAGGGAACAAGAACGGAGGTAGCGCGGAAGGCGGAGCGGGGAGCGACCTACCTGCAAGCAGGGTCAAAGGTTGCTCCCTGCTAGCGTGCCGCGGCTGCCATAAAAGGAGGGGAGGGTGGGAGTGGCAACTGGGAGGCGGGAGGGCTTGTCCTATGAGAGGGCTGGGGGGTGGGGCCGCAGGGGACGCAGCGGAGGGGAAATGCAAAAGAGGGAACGAGAATGGAGGTAGCGCGGAAGGCGGAGCGGGGAGCGACCTACCTGCAAGCAGGGTCAAACGTTGCATTCAATTGATCTCTCACTGATACTCCATCATGAACATTGACCCACAACCAGAACGCACCCAGGAGCTTAGAGGTTACTCTATTTTTGTTCAGAACGGCGTTGTATCTTAGCAACAGCGCGACGCCCGAGACAACTACAATACACATAAATACATTTCCCTAGGTATGGTACCCTAGTGCAATTGGCACCATTCCAATGGGAAACACATACACGTCTATGCTGGTCTTGGGGTGCTGAATGAGAATAGTCAGTTTCCAACTAGTTGTTCTTGCAAGCAATCTAGAAGGTTGTATTGTTTAACTTTATGGGTGTTTTCCCCTAATAGTGTTTTTTGTCTGAGTACTGATTGTGCCAGTATTGCAATCTGTGCCTCCGGTGCTGGTCCTATTGGAGATCCTCTGTCTACTATACTCTGCAGTTGTTATTGTTGGCGTTGCCTGTATAAGGTTACTACTTGATTTAGCAAGTTTACTACATCCCTATGCTGTAAAAGTACTGGAATGGGATAAGATGTAAACCCAGCCTGGTAGCCCCTTCATTATTTAGGAGAACCAGGCTAATGTTGTGCTTTGTATGTGATGACTGACCACCAAACCAATTTTGGTGTTCTTGTTAAACCAAAGGGACCTCCAAATCATGATATGCATGATACTATGCAGGCACTGATGCAGGTGCATAGGTATGAAAATGTCAAGTGTTAGGAGCTACAGATTCAAGCTCCACCCATAAGTAAGTAAATAAGCAAATGCAACAAATACTTTACAACAAATTCTACTGCTCCCCTGGTAGCAAGGACAGCTCCATGTCACTGCTGCATAACTGTTGTCCTGTAAATTACTCCTATCACCACAGAATCATTAAACATGAGAGACAAAATGAATAAACCACAGAATGGGCAAAACTATGTCGAGAGTCAGGCTCAACAAACCAATAGTATTTAACCTGAATTAGGTAGCCAATATTACAATAGGTCTCTCCATATTCGTGTAATGACTTTTTGTGTGTCTTTCATCAAAAATGGCTTAAAGATTCATACAATCCATGCACCATATTGTGTGTCAAAATGATATGATCTGAAGGGCCCCCACTCAGAGCCACAGGGGTAGGATTTCTCACCCCCTAGGGCAAGGACACAATCAATACAACTATATCTATTGTTCGAAATTGCGATTCTGGTTGGTAGAGGTGTGCACTTTGCCCAAGCAGGAACTACAATCCTAGTCTAAGTTACAAACACTCCATAAATTAACCTGTGCTCATCTCCTGGTAGTTTGGCACAGAAGGGTCAGGCTTAACTTAAGAGGCAATGTTTTAAATATGTGTACAACACAACAAACGTAAAATAGGAAGAACACCACACAAAAATATACTACACCTGGTTCTGAAAATAGAGCTTAATTTAATGACAAAACAAGACAATAACAACAAAAATCCAATTAGTATTTGAGATAAATTTCTAAAGAATAAAAAGATATGTAGTGCTTAATAGTATAAAGCACCAAGCAAGGTTATCTGCTTGCAATAGACCGGGTCAACTCTGAAAAGCCAGGTCGACCAATATGGAGCATGGGTGGGATACAGGGACCAGCCTTGGCTCGCTAAAACAGTACCTTGGTTTGGAGATTTGGGACATCAAGAGCAAGGAGCAAAGAAGGTGATGCACTGGCATCAATCCCGAAGTTGTAGGCAATCCTTCAGATCCAAGCCACGCAAAGCTAGAGATGTGTCAGGAATGGAGGTGATGGTTGTGCAGTTAGCGATGTGGTGTTCCCCGTCCTCACAGCAGCAGCAATGTGCTGATGTTGATGGTGATGCAGTGTCCATGATCCTCGCAGCAGCTGTGATGCATCAACATCAGTGGATATGCGCAGGTTCCAAGTGGTGCAACAGCATTGGTGCATAGACTGGGGCAACTCTTTATACCCACTTCTATGGGCCCAGGACTGGATTGGCACCACTTGGCAAGGTAAGACATTCAGCAAGCAAAGTCCAAGTGCTGTAGGTGATGAGATGGAAGTCTTTTGTGTCCCTAAGAAGAACAGGTGGCAAGACAGCAAGCCATTGGAGGCACTCTGATTCTGGGTTCAAGTGTTGTAGGTCCAGTCTTGCTCGCCCAGGCAAAGAAGGTAGCAGAGAGCAGGTCAGCACAGCAAGAAAGCAGTTGTTTTTATTTTTGCTAACTTATTTTTTTGATTTTTCTACTCTGTTAGATAGTTGTTTTAAAAAAGAAGAAGACATGTAATACATCCCAGAGCTATAACAGGGTTCCACTCACAAATGATACCGATAACTTAACTGTTGTACTATCAAAGACCTGTTGAATTTTGTTGTCACTCTGAAGTGGCAGTGTACGAGATGGTCGAGCAGTTCTTCAATGATTCAAGATCATTTATTCTTGTTTATCCCAATCACCCATTTCGCCCTGGAGGCAGCAGGTAAACAAAAGTTGACTTTACCTTAGTTGAGTACCTATCTCAGGTGGAATTGGGGGTTCTGCCTCGTCCCCATGGTTGAAACCAGGTGAGTGCATGGCAGAAGCTCAAGCCTCACACTTTCCCCCACTCAGGCGATGTGGACGACCAATTACTGGTTTAGCTTAGACATCATCTGATGTACAAGGTGAAAAAGGAAAAGGAAAATCTGTTGCTTAAGGACATGTTACTTAGATATCACCCCCCCCAGTGTCCCTGTTTATCTGATGCAGTGGCTGTGGCCATGTCTGAAGACTTGCCCACTCAACAACCAACACACTTGGTGGAACAAAGAATACCACTGGTACACCCTCAATTGGTAATGCTAATCCTGTGCTTGTCACTATAGTTACTCACACTTCTGTGCCTTTGGAGTCAGTGCCAGTTGAAATGTTTGGTTAAAACCAGAGCCTTTCTTCTGACATAGCTACAGTAGCTTTCAATACATCTCATCTTGGGGGCATAGCTGCTGACTGGGCAATTCCACTCATTGAAAATAATGATCCTGTCTTACATGATTTTGGAATATTTAAAGAGGTGATACAGCATCTCTTTGCTAAACACACATTTGTTCAGGTTAGTGATAATGGGTTACTGAATTTAAGTCAGGGTAGTAAGGATCTGCTGACCTCTGTTATGACTTTTTGTAAACTGGTTACAGAAACCCAATGGCCAGAAGAGAAGCAAACTTCCCTCTTATATAGCGGCCTGAGAGATGACTTGAAATACTCTTTTGCACACATTGTGAACCTCCCTACTGACTGTTTTTAGTTTATTGACTTAGTTGTTTGGTTAGACCATAGGCTGACAGAACATAAGGAAGACTGCCCTTGAGGAGAGCCTAGATCATTAGTGATTCATCCAGAACATAAAGTGATTGAGAACAAGAATTGGGTAAGGTCCTAGTGCAGACCACTTTTGGCAAATGCATCATATAAAGTCCCGCAACATTTATTTGTTACTTTAATACTTTAAAATCAACAGCTGAAGGCATTACCCCGTTTTGGGGCTACAGGAAATGTTTTTACCTAGCCTTGGCCAGATCTTTGCTAATACCTTGCGTTCAGAAAAAAGAACCAGAACCAGATAGAGCTGTGTATGGGTCTGAGTTTTTTCCAGAATGATTACCTTTGAGACTGTTCCTATCGCCCTCATATGCGGGAACGGGCATACTTATACCTTGACTTTGGACCTCATAGACACACCCAACTTGACAGTTATTTTAGGGGTCCCCTGACTTCAGCTTCACAATCCATTCATTGATTGGTCCCATTGCCTTGTTACCCTGGGTTTCTATTTTTGTCTAAACCATTAATATAAAGAGCCACAGAATTGTGTGACTCCCTTGATGTAAGCAGCATTAACACAAGAATGCACAATTCAAGTTCCTGTTGATTATCAGGAATTTCATGATTGTTTTGATGAACAAAGGTCTACGCAATTACCTCCCCACAGTAAATATGATTGCCGCATCGACTGAATTTCGGTAACTGCTCTTGTGTGCAGTCGCATCTATGCTCTCTTAGAATCACAGTCAAAGGCCCTTATTATGAACATGGTGGCAATCACAGCTCCGCCGGCGGTCGTGGTAACTACCGCCAACAGGCTGGTGGTCCGGACCACCAAATAATGAGACACATGAGAAAGAGCCAGCAGGCCATCCACACACCGCCATCATTGGAGTGACGACAACGACAGAAGAGCCCTCCCACAGGCTGACGGAAAGGCCCCACCCAACAAATAATGAAGCACAAGAGCGCCGTCAGTCCTCGGGCGGAAACGAACCAAATAAAAGGAAACACTCACCGTAGGCACATACAACATGCCAAAGCAGACATGGAGAGAGAGTTGCAAATAATGCCAGTCCTGCTCCTTGCAATATACCTCCACGACCGTGACCGCTGACGAAGTTGACGACGGTAAGTACCGCAACGTAGTAAACATGGAAACAAAGGGCACAGTTACACACCCATTCCACCCACCTCGCAATGCACTCCCAACCCCTCACACCATCACATGCCATACACACCAGAATAAGAGGTACTTACCCGACACAAGGAAAAGAAAACCTGCCCAAAGTACACACATGTGCACCCCACACCCCCACAATGAAACGATGAACCACATCTCCATATTGTGCCAACAGCACCACTGGGCACACAAACTTTAATACAAAAGTAAAATAGTAATTTCCAAATAAGGCCATTGGTCAGTCCATGTAGAATATCCTGAAGGCCCAAATGGGCCGGACTTGACTCCCACATGTGCACAGGGTACTTCACCGAAAAATGACATCAATGGGGCAGCCAGGCACCTCAGGGAACAGGGGCAGGGGGTGGTGGGGTTAGGACTTACGCCTGGAAGTCGGGGGCTTGGGCTTACGTTTGGGAGGTGGAGGGGGTTTTGGTTTTCCCTTGGAAGGTGGGGGAGTGGGCTTGGAACGGGGGGTGGCAGAGGGACCTGGGGCAGCACGGGGCTTCTTCCTCTCTGGGGAAGTGGCACAGGAATGGGAAGGGTGGACTGGAGCAGACTTGGAAGAGGAAGGATTGGACAGGGCAAGGAGACGGGCACACTTAGGGACGATACGGGGTGGGCCAGTAGGTTCAAATAGGTCAACACGGGAAAGGAAAAGTTTCTTACGGGCAGTTGGGGTGGATATGGAGGAAAGTGTGGGAGTGGAGGTAGAGGGAGTGGTTGTACCAGATGTAGGTGTGCTGGACATGGATGCAGGTTCCTGTACAGTATGCTGATGTGTGGTGGATGTGTGTTGTGTGGGTGTCTGGGAACATTTGAGTGTCTTGGGAGGAGGGGGGTTGGACACAGTGGGACAAGACAGGCTGCCAGTGTAAATGGATGTTGTCTGGGTTTCTGCAGGTCTGGTGAGTGTGCTTCATGTGTCAGTCAATGTAGTTGTGGTGAGTGCGGGTGTGGTGTATGGGGTGGATGACTGGATGTCAGATGTTGTGGTGACTGCAAGAATGGGGTAGCAGCAGTGACTGAGGGTGCAGTGCTTGTGGGTGTGCATGCTGAGGTGACAGACAGGTAGGCGGGAGAGGTGGACACACTGGGGGAAGTGGATGTTGTCATGTCTGCCTTTGTATGTTGGCTGTATGTGTGCCTGTGGTGGGAAGTGTGGTGCTTGTGTTTCTTTGTGTGCTTCTTGAGTGCTGAGGTGTGTGCATGGCTGCCTGAATGTGTGCTTGGGATGGGTGAAGGGAGTGGGGTGCTGGAAGGGGTAGAGGTGGTTGGAAGGGGAACTAAAACACCAGGGACACTGGCTGCTGTCAAAGAGGAGGCCAGAGCCTGAAAAGATCTCTGTAGGCCAGACATGGCACAGTGAATGCCTTCAAGGTATGCATTGCAATGATGCATCTAGGATGCTAGCCCCTGGATGGCATTCACAATGGTTGTCTGCCCTACAGAGATGGTCTTCAGGAGGTCAATAGCCTCCTCCGTGAGGGCAGCAGGGCTGACAGGGGCAGAGGATGAGGTGCCTGGGGTAAAGGAGATGCCCACCCTGTAGGGTGAGCGGGCAACTGGGTGAGGAGCAACTGGGAGGGCAGTGATGGCATGGAGGGTGGCAGAAGATGACAGAGAATGGGTGGGCCCATTAGGGTCCGCCTCCACTAGGGAGCTCCCATCAGAGGAGGTATCAAAGTCACTACTGCCAGTGGTAGTTGCCTCCCCTGTGGTACTCCCCTCACCCTCTAACACACTGGTCGCCTTGGGGTCCACCGACTCTGCCTCCTCAGAACCGTGGGCCACTGCATCACCACTCGCCGGTGCCACTGCTTCCTCGCCAGATGATGCTGATGTACACAAAGAACACAAGAGCACAGGGGTGGGGAGACAAAACATTAGATAAATCTGTAAATACCTGAATAGATGTACATACTTGGTGCACACACACTCCTATCCAGCTTATACACCTACACACAGCACCTACAACAATAGTCATGACTATGCCCCTGACTAGTGGCCACTACCTCAGAATATAACTAATTTCCCACATGAATCACGGATGAACTGTGTGGACTACACACATGGGGGATCATGGCCAGACAATGCACCCACTAGTCCATGTGCCCACAAAGAATCCTGCAGTACAGGTAGATCAACCCCCAAGGGCCTACTGTGACCGATGACACCTGCCCCACACCATTTCCGTGCCCATGGGGGGCAGGACTGCTGGAACACACCTGTCTGGGTGCCTGGAACTAGACAGCATCCATACCACAGCATCCAAACACATCCATCAAAGTGGTATTAAACAGTGTTGGTACTCACCTCTTTGTGGCTGCTGTGCTGCCTTCAAACACCCATCCAAATCTGGATATGCCACCACCAGAATGCAGGACATTAGGGGGGTCAGTGTCCGATGGGCACCCCTTCCCCATTGAGAGGCCTTCCCCAGCTCGGCTTTGCAGGACTTCCTGGCCCAGCGCTGCAGGTCCTCCCACCACTTCCTGCAGTGGGTGCTCCACTGTTTGTAGACCCCAGGGTCCGCACCTCTTTGGCAATGGCTTGCCAGAGTCCCCTCTTCTGATGGGTGCTGCCCTGTATGGGACAGAGAGAGAAGAAAAACAGACGTCAGGATATGCCCATCTGATACAGCTGACATGTCGTCCCCTGTGGGACGGAAACTTCACAGGATCATTTTACCAAGTCACTAGCAGTACATGCCACACAATCCATGCCTGTGCAGTTACAAATCAAGCACACAGGCATACAGGCATCCGCCACCATCACACACATCCTTGCAAGACAGCCAACTCACATGCTCCTCTGGTCGCCCATATAACTTTGCATACAGGGGTAGGACCCCGCCCACCAGCTTCTCCAGCTACTCCGTGGTGAAGGCCGGGGCCCTTTCCCCTGTGATTCATGTCATTGGAGTAACCAGAGTCAGGACACAGCAGCACACTCAGTGGAGTACTTGAATGCACGGGATTCGGGAGTCAAGTGAAATTAGGGTGACGACATGGCGTACGCTTCGCGGCAGTGTGCACCATCACCGCCGGCAGCGACCATGATAGGCCCAGTTTTCCCATTGACAACCATGTAAACCAATCAATGGGTGCACAGCGGTGAACACTGCCTTCCGCCATGACATCTACCGCCAGCGGAAGGATGTTACTTCCACTCCTTCATATCTGGATGTCAGGAGGCTGCCATTTTGCTAGCACCACGTACATATTTCCTGGTCAGGGGGCCCATTCAGCCTTCAAATCCCAGCCCTTAGTCGCCTGCCCACATGAGTGTCTGTTCCTCACATCAGACCAGAGGTATCACTGCATACATGTCCCTAAAGTTGTACATCATACATCGCTTGTGTGTGTAACCTACGTACAGTTATTTATTCACAACATGTTTAGCATGATTATGTGTGTCCCTCATATGTGTACTTTCCTCCCCATAGGTACAGACCCATGTGGCGAGGGAGGGACCCATCTGTGTACAGACCTCTTGTTGATTTGGCTACCATGGAGGAACGTAACATAAATGTCACCTACTGACTCAATCCATGACCTATGTGCTTTTCTGGATCCCGTACTGAGACCGGCTAATCGGAATCAGCATGCCATCCCTACTGAAGTGCAAGTGCTCTTTGTACTCCATTTTTTGGCTACAGGATCATTTCAGGTGACAGTGGGCATGGGTTCAAGGTTCTCACAGCCAATGTTTAGCCACATCCTGTCCAAATTTCTGGATGCATTTTTACAACACCTGCAGATATATGTCCAGTTTCCCGAAAGGGCAGAACTCCCTGCCATCAAGTCTGGATTTTATGCCCTTGCTAACATTCCTCATGTGATAAGTGCAAACGATGGAACCCACATAGCTCTTATCCCCCCAAGAGAGAATGAACAGGGGTACAGGAACAGAAAGAACTTCCACTCAATGAACATACAATTGGTGTGCACTGCTGACCAGTACATATCACATGTAAATTCCATGTTTCCAGGATCAGTTCATGATTCCTTTGTCCTGAGGAACAGGAGTGTGCCACAAATGATTGAACAACTACAAGGGGTCAGTACATAGCTGACAGCCAGGCTGTATGCAAGTAATGGCAGTTTATTAAAGTGCTCTTTCACACCACTTTTGCAGATGATTGTGGCTACCCCAACTTTCAATGGCTCCTGACACCAGTGAGGAATCCCAGGACAGATGCAGAGAGGAATTATAATGAGGCCCATGGACATACTAGGAGGGTGATTAAGCGCACTATAGGTCCCCTGAAGGCTACATTTTGTTGCCTCCATCTCTCTGGGCCCTGAAAAGGTGTGCAGAATAGTGGTGGCCTGCTGCATGCTGCACAACTTGGCTGTGAGGAGAGCTATCCCCCTACTAGAGGAGGAGGGTGCTGTACATCCAGACCTGCTACCTCTGAGAGGGGATGAGAGTGACGGTGAGGATGAAGAGGGGGAAGATGTCCACTCCAGGAACCAGCTGATCCAACTATACTTCCAGTGACTATGAGGTACTGTTCACAGATGCTGTTGTCTGCACTGCACAATGTTTGTCTGACTCATTTGTTTGGGGATATGGGTGGTCATTCTGATCGCGGCGGACGGCAGTCGCCGCCCGCCATGCGGTTACCGCCGAATGACCGCACCGTAGTCAAAAGACTGCGGCGGTCATTCCAACTTTCCCGCTGGGCCGGCGGGCGACCGCCAAAAGGCCGTCCGCCGGCCCAGCGGGAAAGCCCCTGCAACGAGGAAGCTGGCTCCGAATGGAGCCGGCGGAGTTGCAGGGGTGCGACGGGTGCAGTGGCACCCGTCGCGATTTTCACTCTCTGCAAAGCAGAGAGTGAAAATCTTTGTGGGGCCCTGTTAGGGCAGTGCAGGGGCCCCCAGGGGCCCCACGGCACCCATTCCCGCCATCCTGGTTCTGGCGGTGGACACCGCCAGAAACAGGCTGGCGGGAAGGGGGTCGGAATCCCCATGGCGGTGCTGCAAGCAGCGCCGCCATGGCGGATTCCCTGGGCCAGGGGAAAACCGGCGGGAAACCGCCGGTTCCCCTTTTCTGACCGCTGCTTTACCGCCGCGGTCAGAATAGCCCAGGAAGCACCGCCAGCCTGTTGGCGGTGCTTCCGCCGCCCTCTGCCATGGCGGTCATGGACCGCCAGGGTCGGAATGACCCCCATGGTGTCTGAAGTCATTGACACTGTTACCTGATGACTGAGGTGGCATGTGCCATGGAGACAACCATAGTGTACATTCTGAGTTACTCCAGACACTGTTGTGCATGGGGTACCATTCCTTCAATAAAGATATGAATATGGAATTGACTGGCCAATGCATTTACAATTACAATTGAATAATCATAATGACAGAGAACATACAAGTTGGTGTAAATGTGTTTTATTACATGTCATAATTTCATAGGTGCACTGTACAGTGATAGCGGGTTGGCTCATGGTGCGTGTCCATACCAGGTACATGGGCTCAGCGATTGGTGGCAGTGGGTATTGGTCCATATATCCCTTGAAAGTTGGTATGTTGCTATTGGCAGGTCAAGATGGTAGCAGAGTGGCACACTTGGGAGACAGTTCAGTTCAAAGTCACTTCTTAGTGGGGGACTTGGTCTTGGCACGTGTTCCAGTGCCATATCTGAGGGCACATCTGAGTGACTGGTGCTGGGCTGCTGGGGTACGGGTGCTGGTCTCCTGTGTGTCATCTGCCAGTGCTACCAGTCCAGTGGCTGCTGCAGATGTAGAGGGCAGGCTTGTGTCCTGGGCAGTGGTAGGAGCTTCCAGGTTTGTGGCGGTCTCAGGCTGGCTTGGGTAGTGGTGCTGCAGCACCGCTGCAATGGTGGCCATGGTGGCATTGAGTTGTTTCCACTGCTCCATGGCCTCTTGCTGTTGGGCTATCTGCAGCCTTTGATTCTGCTCCAGGGCGGCCAGGATCTGGCCCATCCTGTCTTGGGCATGGTGGTGTGCTCCCAGGACCTCTGAGACCACCTCCTGGGCTGCAGCATCCATCCTTTGGTCTCCCCCCTGGGCCACTGTTGCCCTCCCACTGGGCCTAGCCCCCTGTGCCTGTGTCCCCTGCACAGATCTGGCAGTCCCACTTGCACTTGGGCCATCATCATCCTGCCTGTTAGTTGGTGGAGAATCTGGCCTCTGTACATGTGGTCCGCCAGCCTGTGGCCTGGAGACACTGGTGTGGGGTCGTTTGACCACAGCTGATGTTGGTGGCTGGGTAGTAGGGGTATCAGTGGTATCCTGGGTAGGGCTGCTGGAGGGTGACAGTCCAGGACTGTGTGACGGGCCAGGGTAATCCTCACTGTTTATACATCCCTCTCCAGTCTCTTGAGTGGGGCCTCTGTCTTCGTGTGGGGTGCTGGAACTCCTTGACCTTTCTATCCGGGTGGCATGGGTAGTGGTGCCTGTGGGTGGGAGTGGACATGTATGTTACATGTACAGAAACGGATAAGGATGCACAGCCCTGCACTATTTTCTGCTGTTTATTCCCCTGTCGGGCCATGCAGGGACCTTTTGTGGGATTATCCTTTCATTTTGCATGGGATGTGGAGGTGCATTGTGGGTGCAGTAGTACCATTGTGATTCCTTGCAGGGGTAGGTGACTGTGCACAGGGGGAGGGACGGGGACCTGTTAGTGGGTGTATGGGCATGCAGGGTGACTGAATGTAGTTATTGTGGCCTGGGTGGGGTAGTGGTCCTGATGGTAGTGAGGGGATGGGGTGGTAAACGCATCACAGGTGTGTTGGATATGAAGAAATTGTAGTCCAGTCCTCCAGTGACTCCAGTGAGGCAAGATAGCCAGTACCTTCTCCTCCCGGTCGGTGTTGTCGGGGGCTGTAAGGGGGGGTCCTCCCCCAATCTTCTGTACCATAATGTTTTTGCCTAGATGCCATATACCTCACCTTCCAGCGCAAGTCATTCCATCTCTTGCGGATGTCGTCCCTTGTGCGTGGATGGTTTCCCACTGCGTTGACCTTGTTTACAATCGTCTGCCATAACTCCATCTTCCTGGTGATGGGTGTGTGCTGGACCTGTGCCTCGAAGATTTGTGGCTCGACCTTCAGTATTTCGTCCACCATGGTCCTTACCTCCCTATCTGTGAAGCGTGGGTGCTTACGGAGTGCCATGGTGTGTGTTGTGGGTGTGGTGTTCTGGGTGTATTGGTGAGGGTGCTTTTGTGTATATGTGTGTGTGCCTTTTGTTCTGTAGTGTACTGCGTATGCGTGTAGTGTTGTCAGTCTGATTTGTGCAATTGGTGTTGCAAAGGATTCTTGGTGTGTGTTTGTGAGTGTTTTATAGTGTTGTGGATGTGTGTCAGGTGTGTGGGTTTCAAACATGCCAATGTGTGCATTTCTTGCTGTTGGGTCTCATTGCAGACTGTGGCGGTCATACCGCCGATGGTCGTTCGACATCCACTATCCGCCATGGAGATTTGTGCATCATTATTTGGTGGCCAGAGTATTTGTCTGCTTGATGGTGGCGGTGTGGGGTGTACAGTCTTTCTGCCATCAAGGTCCCTGGTGGTGGCTGGAGGTTGCTGAATTTTTGGAGGTTGGTTTCTGTTTTTGGCATCATTATATGGCAGTGTGCTGTTCACCACCACCGGCATTCTTGTGTTCACTGTCGCCACGGCGGTGTTTCCCACTATGTTCATAATGACCACCAAAATGCCTAAAAAAATCCCTGTAGGAGTTACTAGCCTTGGGATGTATCCGTCATTCCACCTCCCCTGCCTTTTCAAAGCTGTTTTTCTTACTGAAGAATAACAGTGAGTTAAAGTATAGACTATAGGGCCCTGAATAAGGTTACCATTAAGGGACAGATATCCATAACCCCTGATACCAGTCTTGCTTGATCAGGTTTGGAAGTCCACATTGTACACTAAATTAGATGTACGAGGGGCACACCACCTTATCCATGTAAAGTAAGGTGGTGAGTGGAAAACAGCATTCCGAACCAAATTTGAGCTATTCAAACATACAGTCATGCTTTTTGGGTTATGGGTTATGTAATGGCCCGCAGCATTCCAGTTCTTTTATCAACGAGGTGTTGCAAACCTATTGGATGTATTTGTTGTCATATATATCGATGACATCCTTATCTATTCTCAAAACAGGCCAAGACATATAGAGAATGTCAGGAAGGTGCTGCAACGACTCCGAGAACATGATATTTTTCTTAAATTAGACAAATCTTCCTTTCACACTCAATCTGTAGAGTTTTGTGGATATTACCTATCCACAGAAGGTGTTTCCATGGATCAAAAAAAGGTACAAGTGATCCTGGATTGGACAGCACCAACTTCAGTCGAAGTGGTACAAAGTTTCATGGAATTTGCAAACGTTTATAGCAGATACATCACCCATATCTTAGAAATAGTAAGCATGATTTCCAGTCACAGGAGGCCAGTGATGCATTCAAATCTTTCACTGAGAATTTCACCATGGCCCCTGTGCTTAGACACCTGTACCCCACCTTACCATATTTTGCAGAGATGAAATGTTGTAGGAGGTATTCTGTCACAATGTGACAGCACAACTGGACAAATGCATCAAGTAGCATTCTTTTCTAAAAAGTTGTTGCCAGCTGAAAATAACTAAACAGTGGTTGACCAAGGACTACTGGCAATTAAATTATGTTTTCAAGAATGGTGGAAAAACCTAATAGGGGCTCAACATGCCATTACAATATATACTGATCACAAGAATATGCGGTCCTTGTTGTCATTAAAAGTTTTGACCCCAAGGCAAGTAAGGAGGTTGTTATTCTTCAGCAAAAGCAATGTCATCATTACCTATCATTCAGACACACAACAGACTAGTGAAGACCTGCTATTCAGATGGGGTTACTCCAATCAGATTATTCAGGACCAGGCACTACAGAACATCATAGAGTCTGAACACATAGTTGGGCTTTTTGAAAAAAAGTCATTTCTGAACAGAATTAGACAAAGCATGAGTCAGGAGAACTTAGATTCTTGGGTAACAAATCCATATTCATATGTGCTTAATGGTCTTCCATATCCTGGAAACATCGTGTTTGTTCCCTCTAAGGTGTTATGACAGGAGACACTAACCTGTCGTCATGATACTCCTCTGGTTGGTCATTCTGGGATTCACAAGACCATACCTAATTGTCAACAATTGTTTTGGTGACCTAGATTGTCCAAGGATGTGAATGATTTTGTCCAGACCTGTCCCATCTGTTCTCAGAATAAGACTTCTAACACTGTCCCAGCAAGTCAGTTAAGAATCTTGACTGTACCCCCACACTCTCTGCAGACTACAAGCATGGATTCTATCACTGAATTACATAAATCCAATGATTACAAAACTGTTTGAACAATAGTTGAACTGTTTGCTAAAATGGCTGCCTTCATTGCCCTAAAATAAATACCTAATGCAAGACTCTTTCTACCTTGTTCGTGCAGCATATCCTGTGGTGACATGGTCTGGCCTCCGTCATTATTTCTGACAGAGGCACACAGTTCATTGGTGTTGGCTCAGTATTTCCACATCATTGGACACTGACGCTCAACTCTTGTCTGCTTATCACTTTCAAACTGACAGACAGCGAGTAAATCAAGTACTAGAACAGAAATGATGATGTCTGTTCCCAAAGAATTGTAGTCCTTGTTACCTTTTGTAGAGTTTGCGTCCAACAATTCACAGCATTGTGACAATGGAGAATCTCCTTTCTATTGTGTAACTTCCACTAATCCACAAAAGTTACATGAAAATATTTGCTAAAACATTAGAAAGTGTAACTGCTATAAAATACTTTGTAAAGCACCTTGCTGATTCACAACAAGAAGTGTTATAACACCTTCCAACATATCTCAGCTCAGGAAGAGCAGCAAGAAAAGGTTGAGGTAATCACTAACTTGAATGAGGCCTTCCTATCCTTAGTTGAGTGCAAAGTAAGACTTTTTTCTGAGGCTGTTTGTACACAGTTTAGCACCAGCTCAAAGTATGACAGGTGTTTCTAAGAGTCACACCACCCACTATCTAGTGCGTACTATTAAATTTAAAGGAGATCCTCAATTCCAACAAAACAGAATACATCTGGAACTGTAGAAGGATAGAAGTAAACTGGACCTGGTGTCTGTGAGCTGCAAGGGTACTAGGCCTGGGTGGAGCTCGCAGATTCTGCTATATGGAATTCCACATATGGGACCGAAACAAGCTTCTGTGGAATTACACCAGTGGTCGGATTTGCTCGACATGCCTGATCATGCTTTGTTTTTGATGTTTAAGAGCACAATGCACGTTCTTGCTCTGAAAACAACACACAAACTGTGCCATGCAGTTCGCATGTGTGTGGCCATTTTGTTTTTTCCTGTTTCTCTGTGTATGGTGCTGAGCCTAACTTAAGCCAGCCTTTATCTTTTCAATCTCACCCTTATCTAATTCATTCACCCCTCCTTTTCTTTTAATGTATTAGTGTGTGCCTTTGTGTATTTCACATTTGTAATCGTTTGTGTGCTTTTGTGACTTTTAATACTTATTTGCTTTTCCCTCCACTTCTTTATTTTTCTTTCTTCCTTCCTTCCTTTTATTTCTTCCTTTTTTTTATTCAGTGCCATGGCAGAGCACGGAGGCAGAGGGAGTGGTGGTGCCAGTGTGGCTGCTAGCTGCACACCTTGCAGGTGATTGCGCCCCCAAGGGGTGCAGCCCTGACCCATTTTTACTGAGGCGGACATGGCAGCACTTCTGCTTTTTGTGCAGCACCACCTCCCCTCCATGCTGGCAGCAAGAGGCAGGCCTGGGAGTGGTTGCACCCTGTGGGAGCGTTGACAGCTGTGGGGGAGGATGTGCTGGTGTGTGCGTTGGCACACTGGGGTCCAGTACACTCAGCAGCAGTTGACGCACCATTGGACGGACATTTAGGACCGCGAGCAGGGCCTGCTCGAATTGCTTGGCGTTGAGGTGTCGGGGCTCGTGAGTAAATAATTATTTATTTGTTGTGTGTGCTTCATAATGTTAACTGTTTTCAAATAACAGTGCAGACTCACAGAGTTAAGTTTACATTGCGAATAATAATATGTGATCCAGTTTGAGCTGGCCAGGTGCTCAGCACTACCTAGTTATACTCGTTGGCGCTCATTTGGGCTGATTAGTCAAGAAGCCATGCTGGAAGAGACTCCTCTGTCCTGTCACTAAGATAGTGGCAGTAGTAGTAAGTAATGTCAGTGAGTTAGTGTTCTCTTCTCTGTGCCTTTCTTTATGTATCTTATACAGTCCCAATTGATATCTCCCAGTGATACATAGTATGCATCCATGGATTGAAAAGGGAGTCTGAGTTGGCCATCAAACGTGGCTGAAAAGCAAAGATCTTTCATTGCAATGCATTAGTGTCAAAAATGTTTTTTAAGAAATTTTGATTAGGGCTTAGGTTTTTTAAACTAGTTGATCAATTCATGTTTTTTTTTCTATATTTCATGTTTCTGTAGCTGACTTCCTTCTGTCTATACTAGTATGTAGCTTTCTTTCCTTTGTTAGTAAGCTTAACTTTCCCTTCTGTAAGACTAAATGGACAGATTTTAGTCATGTACTCTAGTGAGAAGACTGTATTCTCAAGTCAGCTTTTCTTTGCGTCTTTGTTGAGAAGACTTTCTTTTCCTTATTCATGATCAGAAAGTAAAATCAGAGAGTAGCCACGGTGGTACCATACCAGTAGTTTCAATGACAGTGCAGCATGGCTGTAAAGTAGTATGAGGACAGTCCCATTGCATTTGCCAACCAAGACCTCAATACATGTCCTTGATTGACCTATTATTCTACCCCTTTATTATGCTTCATTGACTTAGTTCTGCCCCTCCATTATGAAATGTTTGCGGTTGACTTGACAACCTGGATTTTCTAATATAGCTAACCAACTAAATTCTTGATAGCTGAAAATAGAACTGTAGCGGGTTTATTCTGCCAAATTAGTTCTTAAAAAATACTTAGGGGAGGAGTTTCTGGCATCTAAAGTGTGTAATGTATTTTTCCAGCCACACCGATCACCAGTGCTGAAGTCAGAGGATATATCAGTGTGTGGGTGGGTGAAAGGATGCATAGGTGAGTGATAGGAGATGCCTGGGTGGGTTAAAGGATGGATGAAAATATATAGGGGTAAAAGAATGCCTGGGTGGGTGAAGGGTGGATGGGTAAAAGGATGCTCAGGTAGATTAAATCATGGGTCAGTGTATGGATGAATGGAAGGATGGATGGATGGATAAATGGACTGTAGAGGTGGAAGATTGGATGAAAGAGAATGTAAAGCTTAATTGGTGGATATCAAAGAATGAACAGAACTATGAAAAGATGATATAAGGAACATAAAGGAGCTCTTTTGGAGTGGGATGTGTTCACCTACTTTGCTTGGTTTACTCGGTTATCAAAGCTTTGGTTCAAAGTGGGGGACTGTTATAATTTTCTCTTTACTCCCTTAATTAACTGTATTTCTTAAACAAGGCAAATAAGTATCATCCCACCCATCATTATTCACTACCTCCCTGTCAATGGCAGTTAGTCATGATAAAACTGCAGCGTGGTTCAGTTTGAAAGTACAATAGTGCACCTGCTTCAGTCAATACAGCATTTACAACGTTGTCAATGCCTTGCAAATTTAAAACAAGGTGTGTTTCCCTTCCCTCCCGGTACCTACTCTGTCACCTCTTAGTTCTTCAGTCTTTTATTCTTTCCTAAGTTCTGTCCCAGACAACCGAAAAAAGGCACCACATTATGTACAAGTAATATATATTTCATGGCTTCTATAATGGGCTCATGCCAGTTCAAATTTTACTCTTTCGAATTCATCAACTACAGTGAGGCATGTGTGGATAAAAAAATGAATGTGTAACTCGTAATCAGCCCCATCAAATTCCAATGGCCCTAGTTACCAGCAATGTACTGCTACTGTGCCACACTACTTTTTTGAACAATTATTTGTACAAATCACTTTTTACAATTTGTCATTTTCATTTTTCTTTCTTGCTATACCTACTCCTGGTTGGCATCCTACTACATGCCAGGAGATAGCAAGCCAGCTGTGGCAGCAGAGGCTGGAGGCCATCTGTATGGAGTACCAGTTGCTGATGGCTCTGTAGGAAGAGAAGGACAAGGCAGCTGCCATGGCCACAGGTCTGAGCTCCTCTAGCTAGCGCCTAGTACTTCCAGCCTCCCAACGGCAGCAGCATTGTCATCAGCACTGCTGCGAGTTGGCAGCAGCCCATCCATGTAAGACCCCTGCTGTCCCCCTAACCTTCAGACTGCATATTACAGCACCGCATCCTACACCACTCAAGCACATGGGCACAGATTGAGGAAACACTCAATGATCCCCAGACTCACATGGAGAGCGCCCACTTACTTTGGTGGGAGGGGCACTTGTTGTGGGTGGAGATGGTGAAAAAAGGAGTTGGGAGAGTTTTTTTCCACTTTGAACTTTTTCTTTGGACTTTTGTTGGACTTTGGTTAGGAACATTGTGATTTGTTTGCAGAATTATTTTCCCTGGTATCTCCCAGATTCTGCTGGGGTCCACTCCATGTCGCCATCATCATTATCATCACAAGTGGTGCTTGTAGAAGATAGTGGAGTACCCTTCATTTTCCTTCCTGAAGACCTGGGAGCCAATAATTCAAAAATAGAAGATTGTTGCTCAGCAGGAAGCTCAACCACCTGTTCTGCTCAAACGTCCGGAAGATCTGCTATTGTTGGCTGTGGCTGCTGTCCACTTTGCTTTGTTTCCTGAAATGATGGGGTACTACTTTGCAAAAGGGACAAATCCAATTCAATGTCACTGCTCATCTGCGTCATCATGATTGCAGTAGCTGCCTCAATGACAGACATCGTCCTGGGCTTCGGTTAGGGTGGTGCTGTTGATGGGGGAATGCTGCTCCCAGCTCCTCCCGGAGGCTGGTGTGGCAGGCACATATCTCCTGAAAAAGGTTGTGGTCGGCCCATCACTGTTGGAAAGATGCTTCTTCTCACTGACGGCTTTATTTAGAACAATTTTCTTTGGGGCCATCTTGAAGGTCCAAGTTGGCAGTGGCACTATGCTGCACAAGTGGGAGAGATTGGAGGACTGATGTCACTGTACAGGCCTTCTGTTTAGCAGTACTGTGGGTGATGTCTCTTCTTCTCTTGTGCATCTAAAAGCAAACAAGCAAGAAAAACGTTTAGTTAGTGAAACATGGCATTGGACTGGTACAGACAAGGGCAATTTTGTGTGGTTGGTTACTTAGTTAATAGATAACAATGTATCCAACCATTTTAAAGTCAAACCACACAACAAGCCATGAAATTTCATTTCCAATCAAGATTGCACAAGATATAGCTCATTGCTTTATGTGTCTATTCTGAAGGAGACATCTGTGGCAGTCACGGAGGTGCAAGGATAAATTGAATAATCCTTTAAAAAATGAAGGTTAGTGTGTGCCATTGACAGACAAGGTGGTCTACCGGAAATGGAATTATACCTAAAAAAATGAATGCTGTTGTGTGGCTGCGTGCCTATCATGGATGGATGGATTGGGGTAAAATACAAAAAAAGCAATATAGTATAAACATTAAAATAACAAATTTTAATTGAAAAATCTCAAAAAAATGTAAAACATTTTTAAAAAATGAAACAAAATAACAAGATTCAAATAAAAAAAATAAAGTAGCAAACTATAAAAAATTGCTGATGTTTGTATGGGAGCATGAAAAACCTATTGTAAGGTGCAAATGAAAAATGCAAAAAAATGCATTGAATATAAGCACTGTTCATCATATTCATATTATAAATGTACTACAATAATCCTCAAGCATATTGTTAAACTTGTATCACATCATTTCATGCAATCCTATGACAGACTCATACTGGCTAAATGCATAAAATGGCCGCCATCCACACGGTCAAACAATAACAGTGAGCAAGGAGTCACAGGCAACAAAGAATACATATAAGCCTATGGCAAAAGCACACTGGCTTGATGCACAAAATGACCAAAGCTTCATGGTCAAACAACAATATTCAGCAAGGAGGCTTCGAGAACAAAGAACACAGGCAAGCCTATGGCAAAGGCACACTGGCTGGATGCACAAAATTACCGCCAGCCGCATGGCCCTACAAACAACAACAGCGAGCAAGGAGACATGGGGGACAAACAACACATGTAAGCCTATGGGAAAAGCACAGTGGCTCGATGCACAAAATGGCGACCAGACACATGGTCATACAACAACAGCGAGCATGCAGGCATGGGGAACAAAGAATACGTGCAAGCCTATGGCAGAAGCACACTGTCTGGATACACAGAATGGCCCCCATCGACATGGTCAACAACAAAAGCAAACAAGGAGACAAGATGTACAAAGACCACATGCAAGCGTATATCAAAGGTAAACTGGCTGGATACACAAAATGGCTGTAGCCAAATGGTCCTACAAACAACAACAGTGAGCAAGAAGGCATGGGGAACAAATAAAACAAGTAAGCCTGCAGCAAAATCACACTGGCTGGGTGAAACAAAATGGCCACCAGACACATGGTCAAACAATAACGAGGAAGGAGGCATGGAGAACGAAGAACACATTCAGTCCTAAAGACACAAACTACACAAAATGGCCCCTGGCCGCATGGCGAACAAAGGCAAATGGTGGCCTGTGACAAACTACTCAACCACAAGCTGTACAAAATGCAAAACATGATAATGAACTGATCTATAACAATTTTACAACAACTCACATGCTTCTGTGGCAAATATTCTCCCACATACATGATTTTTACAGAAAAAAATGAAATACAAACAATAGTCAACATTTTTAATTTAATCCAATGCCATACTTGCCCTAAATGATTATTTAAAAACATATAGCACAGAAATATTTATTTCATGTCTGATGGCTAATACTGGGCCTACTGGCTGGATGGCCCATTGGAAGACCAGGCCACATAGTAAAATAAACAGTTATTGCAAATGTAACACACTTGGAGAAAAGGTATTGGATTGTGTAACATTTTATCTTTACAAAATGTCAAAAATGAAATGCAAATATGACTAAGCCCCTACTTAAATGCCAGTCCACCCACCACAATTAATTTTGAAATTGAAATAACAGTACAAAGAAATACTGGTGCAAATTATCTCAAATAAAACACACCTTCATACAATAGGTTTCGTAGCTTAATTGTGTGGTATCACAAAAATAATGTATTTAAATCAAAAGGTATATATCCAATAGACAAAGAGAGTGATCCTTTCACCTTGAAATCCAAGTGAAACGTGACTAGGAGAAGTCATAGCACTAGGAGGAGCCTGCTGTATAGGAACAGGAAGTTGGAGTCTCTAGGGCACTTCCATCCTTTTGGAAAGAAAAAGTAAAGAAAATACTTCTTGCAATAAACAACAGCTTCAGTGGTCAATTGGAGAAGAAAATCCACGTGAAAAAGTATTTTTGAGTGGATTTTGCAGCTTCTCAAGTAGAAAATCAACTTGAGATGCATCTGTGCTTGCGAGTGGCACTATATTGGTGGAAGCCGCATGAGCGGATGTGAAATCTCATGAATGCTCGCTAGTGGCCTGAGAATATTGTGGTGCTCGCAATTGAGCACCAAAAACAAATCCTGCATGTGCAAATGGAAGCTAAGAGCTCAGCTTTGCGATTAATGACAGAATTCAGGAACTCCAAACTACTCTGCATAGAGCGGTGAGCCCAAATTCTGAAAACTCCATGAGCAGAGTGGAGTTTAGTGCCTGGGCCTATTAGAGGCCTGAAGGGCTGGGCATGCTTCTACCCACACCCAGAACAAAATGTGGGCTCAAATGTTCACTATGCCAACCTCCTGTGTGACTGCAGGGAAACAACAAACTGTAAGAGAGTCTATTACTGGAGTTTCCAAGAGCCTTGGAGCAAATGGATCTGGACTAGCCTCTGCAGGAGGTCTCTAATAGAGTGGGCCCTGGCCTCTTGCGCTGTCCCTGGGAACCTTAGAAGTGACCAAGAGGTACTGTTGCAAAAATGCCTAAAAAGCTGGATGGGTTACTCCATCACAAATGTAACAGATATCCCATCTTATGTATTAGAGTGTCCATAGAAGATAATCGAATTGTAATACGGTGGACAGGATATGGGTCACGTTTGTGACAGAGTAACCCCATCGACCAAACTCTAATTTAGGACGTAAGTCTGAAATTAGAAATGTTGAAATCTTGACCAGGTAAAGGCATGGAAAATATCCTCCCTTAAAAGCAATTTAGAGACAGTGCAGTTTGAATTTCTTCCACTCAGAGCTTTCCCCACCAAAACCAAAGGCTTCAGTTAGACTTTGTCCTATGACTATCTAGCTTCAAGAGGGCTTAGTAGGATACCACCTGCAAACAGCCCTGCTGGAGGATTTTGACTTTCATTTAAGAAGATCTTTTACCATGATCAACTACTTGATGTGTTTGAATGGTGCTCTAGCTCACTCATTCTGAAAACCTGCCTAGGACAATGTCAACCTCAAACACTGACAACTGATTGGAGCTTTACTTTTTCATCATGTTTTTAGTCTTACATTTTTAATAATTCACATTGTTGGATCTCCTAATTGCATTTTTATTTGTTGGTGTTATTTTGCTCATTATATTTTTCTTTTTGTTAGTAATTGGTGTGGAATTTGTATTGGCTTGCATTTTGGCTTTTAACCTGTTCTGTTACTGCTTAATAAATTACAAACTTTCCTTTCTGTAGCCAGCAGTAGGATGAGATAAGGTTCAAATATTTGAAACTGTGTTTCACCCTAACAAGTTTGTGGCTATATTCCATGTGATGAACTCGACAATTAATAACCCACTTTCTCACAAACTGGATAAATAGTAAATGGATAGCTCAGGGGAACTGGTGTTGGGCAAGTGAGGGTTTAGTACAATCCAGTCATCATTACTGTAATGAAGACATTGATGACCATCCAAATATAGCCAGAATATATATCTTACAGTTCAATAGAATTGCCCTCAACACAATACAAACCAAAATTGAACAATAATGTACAACAAATAATATTTAAACCAGGAACTCATTCCCTGTCTATTACATACTTTTCCAATTTTCACCACAATTCTGTAAAAAAAAACACAATGCCACACCCATGCAGTTAATAATCCAATAACTATATTATGGTCCTTATTATGAGTGTGGCGGTCCACAGACTGCCATGGTCACAAGGCTGCCCAACAAGGCTAACGGGGACAGTGTTTCTGCTGGACACATTATGAGTTGCACACTGCCAATGTGACTGTGGTGGTCCAAACACTATGTCTCAGCAGACGGAAACAGACAGTATAAAGAGAGATACTCACCTGCAGGCAGCCTCACACGTCCACTGCTGCCATGGAGCCCATAACACAAGTCTGGCCGCTGTTGTTGATCATCAAAGGTGCACAAAATCCACACAACTGTGGATGCCACTGACCATAGGCATACACATCTACCTGTATCATAAACCTTAAAAACAGATCGTAGCTCCGTTGTCCACATCACATGGAGGTCACGCTATGGGCACCAATTACACGTCTCATCCTGTACACAGTCCAAATCATACATTCACAGTCACTCACACTGCTCAGCAACACCACACAAAACACACGGCCACACATCTCAGGCACAGGGATAGAGAAGGCTACACAATGTTCTCTCACATATCACCAACAACATACAAACATCACATCCACAAATACAACTCATACACTCTCATTCCACACAGGCAATGGACTGTCATCACACAAAACACACATACGAACCAATGTGGCATGAACACAAATACCAGTACCAGGAAACAGTCCTGAAATTTTCATACACATAAACACATCACAGCACAGTGGAAGAACAATGACATGCACAGAAGACAGGGAGACAAATAGACAAAGAACACTATGTAAACAATACCAGCATAATTGGGATGGCAGCATCAGTAACACTCAGGGAGAGAGGCTGCACTGGGACACATATCACTTTGTACACATCCCTAAAACAACACCTGCACAGGAGATGGCTCTACACGTGTCTCAGGGAGAAACAGTACTAGATCCAAATGTCATTCCTATCTGCACAACATGTAAGTGCAAGTCAACAAGCACATACAACTCCAACTGTATGGGACATACCTCTACAGGAACTAGCTGCAAGAGACACACAGATAAATGATATGTTCTGAAGCATGAGGCAATGGGTCAAACAAAAACAATGGTGACACACTCCTGTATGTGGCACAACATGAACTATGTCCCCATTGTAAATGTACTATTCCACAAACAGTTTGCCATGCACATATATGTGAGGGATTACAGACACCATCCCATCGACATAGGTAGATCATGCATGAAACTGCAGCTTACATATGTATCCTTAAGAGAAAGGGACACATGCTGAAACGTAGGCACAAGGAATATTGGCAACAGTGATGGTACATTTCAATGGACATTCCCCACTTACCAAGGGAATGTAACGATCTATAGCTGCATCCAAAGAACAATGTAAGCACTGTCACATGTATGTTAGACACCTTCACAGTACAGACTGCAGAGAGGCACCAGCACCCATCACATACAGAAGACAAGTGGCTTCTGGGCGCAGATGCCATCATACACATCTACCCAGGAACATGGCAGAGGACAGTGATTCATCACTTACTTACCTTTGGCCTAGAATATTGAGGAGTAGCGGGCTGTTGAATAGCAATTACACACAATACAGCAAGAAACAATACATGATTGCAATGTACCCAACCATATATGGGTCCTGCAGAGCAAGTGGTTTACGATTTCCACCCACTTTTGTCCTGGGCCCCTGGTCCAATAGGCAAGTCACATCAGCATACAACACATGGTATGTCAACACAGTCTCTCATCTGCTGCGTGGCACGTGGCTCATCCCTAATTGTCAGGGGGAGCTGTCAGAACCTCACTCATTCACTTAGGAATGGGCCAGGCAGGAATATGCCCTGTTCTCACCCCCTTGTTGCTGCTGTGCTTCCTTCAAATGCCCATCAAGGTCTGGATAGGGCAGTGCCAGAAAGCGGGTCATTAGGGCGATCATGGTCTGACGGGCAACCCACCCACGTTTGGAGGAAAGCCCCAGGTGTGCCTCCATGATCATCCAGGCCCAGAGTCTCCGGTCCTCTCATCTTTTTCTACAATGGGATATCTTCTGGCTGTGGACCCCCAGGATCTGCACCTTCTTGGCAGTGTTCATGTTCACAAGTTTCATCACAAATGGTTGAGTCACATACATGTCAGTAACATCAAGCTAGAACTTTCCTATTTGACAATACTCCCCAAGTGTGACACATACAAGCCAATGAGTAGAGGCCATGATGACAGACATACATTTCACAATCTGCAGAACACCCCCCCACCACCCTGCTCAGGCCCTACGATGACTAAACAAGCTTACTGACATCATGTGGGACATGCTCTAACAACCTGACTGATATGTGAGTCACTATGAGTCACATCACACCTCTCTGCCTTCTGAAAGGTAAACTCCAAAGGCATGTATTGACTAACACATCCGCACTCTGTGAAAATGACTCTCTGCATACAGTTCCTACAGGCGACTGCCAGATTGCAATCTTCAATATTACACATGAGTAACAATGACGGGACTGGCATGGTGGATACAGAAAGTGTCTACCCTGTCCAAGTGTGGACGTTTGCAATGAAAAATGTAGACTCATGCCACTTCAGCGGTGGGTTTCTGTGTTATATATCCGTACTATAGGACACAATTTTGGACACATGTGTCCATCCTACAGAGATGGCATCAAACAAACAAAGGCATGCATTGTCCATTTTCTGCTATGTGACCAAGCTACAGAGTCACATATCATGGTCTCTCAGGAATCAACACACTGTCTACACCTTGGAAATGTCAATTATGCAATGAGCCTGCTCAGGACAAATATGACCTGTGTGAAGGTGACTTTGGCTGTGGGAGTAAGGGACCTGTCATGAGTCAGAGACACACAGTGATAATGATGCCTAGCACACACATGTGTACCCTGTAACCATTCCTAATCTGATCAAAGGAATAAGGCATTCTGGGCAGCATATTATATCAGAGCCTCATATTGGCCACATGAGAGGATCTGGTGGGGCACAGTGCCACATTTGCATAGCCACAGTGACTTCTCCCCAGCCTAGACTAGGGCCTACACTGGGAGATACATGTGTCAGGCCATGGTCTCTGCAGGCTGAGCAGAGAGAACCTACATGGCACTACATTCCCATCATTTCCATGCATGACAGTACATCATGTATCCAATAGCTACTTGGCATTTGGTGTGTGTGGAAACCTGAAGGGCAAAGAGAGTGATGACATGCCTTACAAACTACAGTCTACCAAGGGCAGATGTGTGAAGAAATATATGTGGCAACATACACATATCTCACATTTCTCACAACTGGCACATTCAACATGCATACTCAGCTCATGCTGCTATGCACATACATGTTGTCTCACATATACAACAGACCTGAGGAAACAGATATCAGTGGATGGTTGTAATGTTCACTCACCTAGTTATGTACATCCAATTCAAGGTGGATCTAGTTACACAAAAACACACACACAACATTGTGAATTAACTCAACGTATAGTATTGTCCACAAATACCTTTACCTTGACCCTCAAATTGACACAACACAGACTGCACCTACAGGCACATGACTAGTCAATCTGGCACATATGAGAACAATCTAGCCTGTGAGAAGGGAAAGGATGGTGAAGTACAGAGAAGACGGTGCACATTAGGCACACACCTGCTCCTCGGGTGTTCCATTGAGCTATCAATACAGGGGTAGGACCTTGTTAACTAGTCTCCTTAGCACCTGTAAATGGAAGGCTGGGCATGATTACTACCAGAAGTGGTACATAGCAGCTCGGTAGGAGAGGTCTTGCTGCAGCAGTGTCAGGAGTCAAGTGAGGTAATCTGAAGAACATGGCAGTCACATCTGCCATGTATGCGGTCATCACTGCCGGCGGACACAGCCATTGGCCCGCAGCCGCCACTGGTAAGAATGTTAGCCTATGGCTGTGTCCACCATGGTTGCAACCACCATGATGATGTCCGCCAGCAGTTGTGGGCGGTTCCTATTGTCCAGTGGAGTAGGTCAGTCAGCTACCATTTTAGAGGCTTGAAGTGCGGTATTGGGATTCAAAAACTGCATCACACATTCAAAAATGATGCTTTGAGCACACAAACATGCTCAGACATCATGTCTTGTTATGTAGGTCCCGCAACTCAAACACTATTGTAGTGTGTTACAGGGCACAGAAAGCACTTTACAGTGGGGCACAGTCCACCCCTGTCAAAGGTAATTTTGCAGACGGGACATCCTGTCACATTCCAAGGAGCGTTTTTGATGCACAATTTTGTTTTAGGTTCAGATACATCATGTCTACACCTGTGTGGCAACCCAAGGGGGTCACATGTGACCCTTGTGTCATTAGCAGCTGTGATATGTACTGTTTGCCTTGTCCATCCCTTCTTAATTGTCTTGTCACATGTTACCATTGACATACATCATGCATGTATCTGGGGACACAATGACTAATGTCAGAACTCATTTTTTGTCATATGTAGGTACCCAGGGAGAGGAAGGATGCAACAACCACCTGTCTACCGTCCACTGCCAGACCTACAGACCATAGGAGAATGCCACATAATCCCCCTTTACCATCTTAATCAACAAACGATAGTGGACTTAGAGCCAAATCTGATGCCAGCTATTAGTTATCCAACCAGCATACAACCCATTGTATAAGTCATATCAGTGTTGCACTTTCTAGCCACAAGCTCCTTCCAACATACAGTGGCCCAAGCTGCTGGTATGTCCCAACCTAATTTCAGTCTGGTGTTAAACAATGTCCTTTCAGCAATGTTGACGCACATTGACAGCTACATCCAGTTTCCCCAGCGTGAGGATTTAGCCCATCTGGAGGCTGACTTCAATGGTTTTGAACGCATCCCACATGTGGTAGGAGCTATTGACGGTACACATATTGGCTTGGTCCCACCGCATGCCAATAAAAAAGTATGCCACAACAGAAACAACTTCCATTCCATCTACGTCCAAGTTGTATGTTTGGCGGATCTATACATATCACAGCTCTGTGCCTGTTATTCAGGTTCAGCCCATGATTTCATCATAATGCAGACAGCACTAGCCCCCAGCTGATGTCATGACTGTACCTAGAGAGGACTTGGCTGGTTGGTAAGTCACATCTGTCCTGTTTTTGTATGGCCAATGTCTGGTGCCACAATTCTGATGAGAGGGATTAATTGTTGTACATATGTGCCATTCCATTACAGAAGACTCCATGGACAAACAATGCGGGTAGTGGAGCGGGCTTTTGCGTTCCTGAATGCCAAAATTAGGTGTCTGGACCACACTGGTAGAGCCCTCCTCTACTCACCCAGAAAGGTGTGTCAGATCATTGTGGCATGCTGCAGGCTCCACAACATTGCCCTGCTGTGGAACATCCCAGACATCCCAGAGGAGGGGGAGCCTGCAGCACCTCCGGGTAAGCCTCCTGAAAGGCCACGTGAGGATGACAGTGGTGAAGAGGAAAGAGCTGACTTGCTAGAAGATCTCATCAATAGCCACTTTACTTGAGTATAAGTATGTCATGTGATGTAATGTTTGTGACTGCACGAAGAATTGTAGTTGGCAAAATGTGTTGATTAGAGTGTTTTGATAAAACACTGGTGAGCTAATGCTCTGCAATATTCAGCCAAAGGGTAATCCCCAACTTGAAGACTTATCCTTTGATGTAACCACAGCCTTGATGTAGCTACTTTGTGTCAGTCTCATTGCAATGTAATTTCCATTCCAGATGCTTGCATGCAACTTGAGTAATAGGTATGTTTTTAAGCCTATACTCCTTTTTTTGTTTTTGTCTAGGTACCTTCATTATGACATCCTCAAGTGTGCATTTCAGAGTTGTGGCATTGGCAGGTAGCTGGTGCAGTTCTGACATCTAAAGTGAACATGGATTGTTACAGGTAAATTTGATCACACATTTGGGGTGTATGAGACCAGTGTCAAGGCAGCTTGCACAGGTTTTGGGTGGAAGGTCTGAAGTGCATATTATACTTGTTTTTGTGCTGTGTTGGTCTGATTGCATCATGTCTGTGATCATGTGGGCATGACTTTTGTAGTCATCAATTACTAGCAAGGCATTCACCCTTCACATTGGCTAAACACTATTCTTTTATGACATATATGTAGCTGTAGATATGTTTCATCATTGCAGGCCACAGTTCCCGTGCGACAACACTGACATATGTTTGTGTCATACCACCAGAGTTATGGTCATTGAATTATGATAGGCCTCTGATCAGAGAATGTTGTACTGCCCTCTGTCTGTGTCTTGGACAACGTGATGTTGGTTTTCTTTGGAATGATATAAGGCTAAAGCTGGTAACACCATCCACTTTTCAGTTTGCCTATTATATGGGACAATGTCTGACTTGGCCCTTCCTTCTGTGGTCTGGGGAGGGCTGTACATTGAGATATCTACCTTCACACAATATGAGTCAGCCATTCCTGGCTCAGACAGTCCAGAAATATGAACAACCTATGTGCTGAACAGTGAAATAAAAATGAAATGTTTGATCTGACTAGACACTTGTAGCAATGTGTTGGTGTGTGTTGGAAGTAATGATTAGAAAGACACTATACCTGTTATACATCCCTCCTTGCATTAGTATCTTGTGCCTTCCTCATTTACTTCACATGGTGTTACATCTCTAAATGGCAAAATGTGGAACAAAAGCAAGCAGATAATGACTTTGTGATAGGTGGATTTATTGTACAATTGTGCTATAAAAGTGATTTGGTGCACGGTTGGAAAAAAACAGTGAAGGGTTCAGTCATGGTGGATGAAATAATTTGGAGTGGATGCCGCACAATTGCCAGTCCAAAGTCCGGTGTGTTTTCCCATAGGAAATGGAGGTTGGTTGAAGAACAGTCAATAGAGTGAATATGTGGCACACAAAGGAATTCATTTAGGAAGAGTTCACTTGCAGGCAGTGTTGGGTGTCTTGCCATCTGCTCTTCCTGGATTCTTTGCTTGATGTTCCCGCTTGCGTGGGGGTTGATCTGCTGCTACAGAGGCAGGGGTGTCTGTGACGAGTTATTCCCCTGGCAGGGCCTCCCTTCTAGTGGCTGGCACTAAGAAAGGGCCTGGTATTTCTGTTCTGTGCCAAAGAAAGGGCTGTTGACGATCCCTGATCAGGGTACTTACTGTTAATGTCCCTTAACCCCCCGTTAGTGAGGCCCGGTTGGTATTGGTGGCGTCCCACTTTTGAAGCAGATCCGTATGGATTTCCCTCTGCAGCTGCTTGATCTCCCTGGGTTCTGCAAGTACCAGGCCAATCATGCCTTGGGGCTCCTGGTAGATGTTTAAGACGTGGCTGATGGTGTCCTGGCCAGGAGCTTTCAAACTGCCCTCACCCCGCTGGCCCACAACATCCCTCCCACACATCCTAGTCCCACAGGCCTGTGCCCTTGCCATAGGTTGCACCCTCTGGTTCCAGGATCATCATTGTCCAAGGTGTTGTGCTGTGACTCCTGGAATGGGGGCACAAGATGGTTGCCACTGTTGTAGGGACACAGGTTGATGGGCGAATGGATCCCTGTGATTTTGAGGCAACCAGGCTGGGAGGTGTTGATGTGACCACAGTGAAACTTACCGCTGGGGAATGACCAGGTTGTCCAGATGGGCCTGAACCATCCCCCATGTTCAGACATCCAGGAGAGTCTTCTTCACTGAGGGCTTCAGCTATGGGGGTGGTAGTGTTCTCGTCTGTGGCCTCAGTGTGCTCAGTGGGAGCTCAGAATGTTGATGTGAATGATACAATGTTATAGGTTGCATTGTGATATCTACCTCCAAATGCTTAGAGTGACATTTTGCAAAGGCTGTGTACATAGTTTATTTGCACGTTATCCTATTGTGGTAGGTACCCATGCTATTGGTTGTATTGACCTGACATTTGTGAAGCATGCCAATTCCATGTAAGGCAAGCAGCTGCTGAATTTAGCAGGTCATTAGCACTTGGGGGGGCGGCCTGAGAATGACAACTTGGCAGCAGTGCAGACAAAACAGTGGCTGGCAGGATGTGGCTTGGGCCATTTTAAGGCCTAGTTGATTGTGATGTAGGCAGACCCAGGTGTTTGTTGTGTATATGATTGGAGTAATCATTTGGTCAGTGCTCTGTACATGTGTCTTCTGCCAACACCATTCTGGTGATGCATCTTGAGGGCCTTGGTGATCATTTTGGCTGTACACTAGGTGAGCTGTCTTTTCTGTCCTCAATGGTTTCATTTTGGTTAGTGCTTCAAGATGGAGGTAGGTGGCCAGACACATCTCTGATTTGAGCCAGCTATGTATCTTGGTCCCTCCCAGGTGAGTAATTATCATTTGAGACTGAACAGGCAATGATTTTTGGGCAAGTGACAACTGTTCTGCTATCTGAAGTCACTTGAACAGTGCCTCCTGAGAGCTGCATTCAGGTCACTCCCTCTAGTTCCTAATGCGTGACAAAGGTTATCCTTCCTGGTGAGTAGACTGCAATTGAGATTTCATAACCAGATGGACGTGGGCAATTGGACATTGCTTTTGCAGTTGGAGTTAGTGACACCGGGCCTATTGGGCTTTGCATTCAGGTCACTCCCTCTACTTCCCAACACTAGACAAATGTTATTCTCCCAGGTTAGTACACTTCATTTGAGAGTTCACTAACGGGTGCACTGGGGCAAGTGTACAATGGGCTGGTGATTGGAGTCACAGGAGAGAGGTCCTTCTGGGTGTTGCAGTCATGGTATTTCCTGTACTACACACAGTATACACATTATATCCTCCCAGGTGAGTACACTGCCAGTGCAAGTTAACAAACCAGGGTATTTGGACAAGAGAACACTGGGCTTGTGTTTGGAGTTAAAGAAACAAAGCCTTCTGGCCTTGGCAGTCATGTCATTCCTTCTACTTCATACACTTGCTAAATGTCTTCCCTCCAGGTGAGCACACTTCATGTGTGATTTCCCAAACACGAGTCTTTGGAGAAAAGGACACTGGACTGGTGGTTAGAGTGACAGCAGGAGAACCTCCTGGGAGTTGCAGACATTTAATTCCCTGTACTACATACACTATACAAATGGTTCCTTCCCAGGCAAGTACACTTCAATAGAAAGTTAAGACACAGGGGTCTTTTGCGGAGAGAACACTGGGCTGGTGCTTGGAGTTACTAAAACATGGCCTGCTGGGAGTTGCAGTCAGGTCGCTCTCACTACTTTTCAATACTTGACAAATGTTAACTCCCCTGATGAGTAAAATTAATTTGGGAATTGACAAACAGTGGTCTTTGGAGAAGAGAACATTGTGCTGGTGCTTGAAGTTACAGATACAGGGCCTGCTGATAGTTGCAGTCAGGTCTCTCTCTCTAGTACACACACTTGGCCAATGTTCTCCCCCTGGTGAGTACACTACAATTGAGAGTTCATTGACAGATGTATTTGGGCAAGTGAACACTGTGCTGATGGCGGGAGTTAGAGAAACTGCTGGGAGTTGCAGTCATGTCACTATCTCTACTTCCCAACTCTTGACAAATGGCACCACTGAGACTATGGCCCGCATTTCGACTTAGGGAGATGGGAAAGCCCACCAGCTGAAGTCCCGCGGTCAGGTCACCACTAGTGCAGATCCTATTACGAGTTTCTCACTAGCCCAGCAGGAAACAGTCCACAACATTAATGCCCGCTCATAATCAAGCCAGGTGCAATGTTGCGGTGCTTAGGTTGCAACAGCACCCGCCGCGCTTTTCACTGTCTTCTTAGCAGACAGTGAAAAGTGCGACGGGGCTGTCCATGGGGGCCCCTGCACTGCCCATGCCAAGTACACCCAATCTCCACCAGCTTTTACATAGTGGTGCAACTGCTATGTAAAATCTGGCAGAGAGGGGGGTCGTAATCCCAAAGGAGACACTTCAGCACTGACCTGGCGCGTTAAGACCACCAGCACTGCCATTCACTTCAGTGGTGGGAAACTGGCAGTGTTGGTGGTCCGACCGTAGCCAAACCACCACGGTCATAATGTGGGGTCTGACTGCCGCCAAAGAAGTCAGAGCACCGCTTTGGCGGTGGTCAGCCTGCCACCACAAGTCTGGCGGTCCTAAGACTGCCAGACTCATAATGAGGGCCTGTGTGTTCTCCACACATGACAGGAGGGTTAACTGCTTGTGCCAAAACATCATTCAAGTCCTTTCCTAGCTCCTCATAGAATAGTAATGCCAGTTTCTTTTCCTGTTTCGAACAACAAATGACTGACTCACATGATATAACCTAAGAACATGTTTTTGCCACTGTTAGTAACTCAATATTCAAAGAAAGATATATGTTTTTCTTTAAACAATTTCTACATCTCAAAACAAAAGCTGAAAACATATATAGCAAAGGAACATTCCTCTCTTTTAATTGAATACTCCAGTTAGCAGCATTCTCACTTAGATGCAAAATAACAGTGACTTTGGTATGAAGGTTGTGGGTTTACATGAAGAATTCAGCCACCATTGATTAAGGAACAAAGCTAATTTTGCTGGATCTCACAAAATCTTCAGGAGGTGCCAAGGGTATCATAAGGGTCAGTGCTGAATATAAATGTGATTTAAACCTTGGTGTAGGAAATACTCTGTCACAAACTTGACGAATATTCTGTCTGTTGTATTGTGATCCCCATAGTATATTATGAGATCGTAATACGGTGGACAGGATATCAGTCACATTTGTGACATAGTATTCCCCTCCCAAAAGATCTAAATCAGACCCCTAGCTTCTCATAAATGAGGAGGAACTACCCAAGGGTCTGTGTCCTTTGTAACTGAAGACAATGGAGTTTAACTAGCATCATTCCTCTCTATCTTTTGCATAACGATTATTGTTTCCTTACCCACTTGTGATTCTGACATTAAAGAACAGATCTCATCCTGGAGTCAGTTTTGAAAGCAAACTGGCAGCTGTCATCTCCTGTGCCTCCATGCTGCATCTGAGGTGGGACTTCATCCCCCATAAGACTGTGTGTTTCAAGGTAGAGGGACACTTCTGCTACTGCACTAGAAGCACTTTGGGCCATATTTATACTTTTTGACGCAAAACTGCGCTAACGCAGTTTTGCGTCAAAAAAATTAGTGCCGGCTAACGCCATTCTGAAGCGCCATGCGGGCGCCGTATTTAATCAATGACGTTAGCCGGCGTTAGCCGGCGTTAGCCGGCGGCGCTGCTTGGTGTGCGTGGAAAAAAACGACGTACACCAGGAAGCGCCGGCGTAGGGGGATATGGGGCTTGGGCGTCAAAAAATGGGGCTAGTCAGGTTGAGGCAAATTTTTCACCTCAACCCATTTTTTTCGACTCCCAACCCCCATAGAAATGACTCCTGTCTTAGCAAAGACAGGAGTCATGCCCCCTTGCCCAAAGGCCATGCCCAGGGGACTTCTGTCATTGGCAAAGTGGCATGTAGGGGGGCACAAATCAGGCCCTCCTATGCCACAAAAAAAAAAAAAAGCACTTACCTGAACTTACCTTAATGTCCCTGGGATGGGTCCCTCCAGCCTTGGGTGTACTCCTGGGGTGGGCAAGGGTGACAGGGGGTGTCCCTGGGGGCATGGGAGGGCACCTCTGGGCTCCTTCAGAGCCCACAGGTCCCTTAACGCCTGCCTTTTCCAGGCGCTAAAAAACGGCGCAAAAGCGTCCGTACGTCATTTTTTTTGACCCGCCCACTTCCGGGCGTGAATTTTCCCCTGGAGTGTAAATACGGCGCACATGCCTCGGAGTCAATTTTTTAGACGTGAACGCCTACCTTGCATATCATTAACGCAAAGTAGGTGTCCACGCTAAAAAATGACGCAAACTCCATGGACTTTGGCGCTAGACGCGTCTAACGGCAAAGTATAAATATGGAGTTAGTTTTGCGTCAAAAAAAACCACGCAATTCCGGCGCAAACGGAGTATAAATATGCCCCTTTGTGCTTCCCGTGTGCAGAATGCCTAAACTGGCTGCTGTCACATTCTGTACAAAAAGTGATTACTGACCCATCCCCACTGCCTGAGGTCCAATGTTGGATTTCAACTGCAGGGTCCAAATTGGCTCCTGATAAAACTACCCAAATGATGTTTTACCATCTAACCCCAAAACACAGAAGAAGAATAGGGGCAAAACTAAAATGTCATGAGTAGTGCATGACAATATGAACAACATTGAGTCCACCTTCAATGGTAATAATCCACCTTCTTCTAAACGAAAGTTAGAAGAAAGGAATACAACTAGGTCCCCTCAAAGTTTCAAGAGACTTTGCCTATAGGAACAGGGGTTTATCTTCTGGCTCTACTTAGACAACAGTGTCACCATGGACAACATTCATGCTGTTTTTCAAATTGATTGTCAACCTTTTATAAAAAAGCTTGGAACCATTGTTGAAGTCTTTTCAACAGGACATGCTGGGTCCGATTACATTTTCAAAAGAAACAATTAAATCTCTGTCCGAGGCTTTTAACAAAGTCTTACCAGATAACACAGGGGAGCACTGTGTAGCTCCTTAACAGACTCATATAATTCAGTGTAATGTCATTAATAACCCCCTGGGCCAATCAATCAAGATGGCCAAACATGGTGGTACCTCTGACAAGTGGATTAAAGATTCTGTAGCCCAGGTGAGGGAGGCCGGCAGTCCTTCCTCTCTTAAGAGTTTTCACATTCAATAGCCCCTTGCTTTAGCTTTAATGGGCCAACCTGCTCACTTACATCTTCCTCCTGAATGCACCCAGTACATGATTATCTTGGAGGGGATTCTACCATTGAAGAAAGAAGTCCAAGAGGACAGCCAAAGCCTCATATATAAAGCTGCACACTGGTGCAAAAGAAATGCAGGGTGTCGAATCAATTTATTGGCTAATATCATTATGGTCTGGAAGGTGAGCTGGATGGGCACTTCCCCAAAAATACAGAGGGGTGATTGTGTGTTTATAAACATTAAAGATTCAGATCTCGTACCTTTTTTTCATGTGACGTTTGGGCTATCTATCAAATTAGCGGATCAAAATGCGTGCCCTTCCACTAGGCTTTTTCTACCGCTGACCTCAAATAAAGCCACTGACACCACTTGGTGTAGACCCAGCTTAATTAGTAACATACACCGCTGTGAACCTCTATTGGGCCCTTCAAAAACTGATTGCTTTTATACGACTCCCAGCTAATGTGGATTTGACAGAGTCAGAAATAATGGAGGCCTGTAGTCGTTGTAATAGATTATGGTTTTATTTCATATTTCGCAAACTTTTACATCACAGTCATTCTATTCGAGTGTCTCTTGATTTTTCTTTTCTTTTTTTTTTCTCTCACTCTCTCTCTTTCTCTCTTTTTCTGCTGGTACATCTTCAGGGTCTTGCCTCTGATCCGTCTTTCTTTTCTCTTTCTTTTCAGGTAGAATCTCCAGTACCATCCAGGCGGGCCAGAGGAGGAAAGAAGAGCATAGAAGACCTTTAGGAGACATTTATTATTTACTTTTCTCTCTCTCTCTGACCTTTATTTCTTTCTCTCGTATCTTTCTTTCCTGGGTATTTTCTTTTTTTCTTTCTTTTCTGTCTTTCTTTTTCTGGCTGTTTGTTTTCACAATTTTTTTTTTACTCTTGGCTTTCTCTTTCCTTTCTTTTGGACTTTTTTTTTTTTTCTTCCTTTTCCCATGGCTATTCTATAACTCCCTGTCCGTGATATCTGGTCTGTCTGTGCTTCTCCTCAGACTTCCTCTCTGTTTCTGACTAGGCCACATGTAAATGAGCCTTTAGAATCATAAAAAAAATTCTGTGCCCCGTGTCAACGTGCAATTTCCAAAATTGCGTTTTTGTGCACCCGCTCCATTTCCCTATGATTAATTACTTCCGTTTCCCACTCCCCCTTCTGAGTAATTATAAAAACAAATTCCTGACTCCCGTTTTTGGCAATAGCCCATACCTGACTAGGCCATGTCCACTGTCGAAGAAACTTGGACCCAGCTCCTGTGTTCCAGGGACCACGCTCGTCAGGATGAGAGGGGACCCAGAGGACCGGTGATGCAGAAGTTTGGTGCCTGCGTTGGCAGGGGGAAGATTCCGTCGACCCACGGGAGATTTCTTCTTCGCTTCCAGTGCAGGGTCAAGGCAGACAGCCCTCAGAGCATGCACCACCAGGAAACAGTCGAGAAAGCCAGCAGGATGAGGCGCTACAATGTTGCTGGTAGTCTTCTTGCTACTTTGTTGCGGTTATGCAGGCATCCTGGAGCAGTCAGCGGTCGATCCTTCGCAGAATTCGAAGAGGGAAGTGCAGAGGAACTCTGGTGAGCTCTTGCATTCGTTATCTGGTGAGATGCCCACAGGAGAGACCCTAAATAGTCTAAAGAGGAGGTTTGGCTACTGAGAAAGGTAAGCACCTATCAGGAGGGGTCTCTGACGTCACCTGCTGGCACTGGCCACTCAGAGCTGTCCATTGTGCCCTCACACCTCTGCATCCAAGATGGTAGAGGTCTGGGACACACTGGAGGAGCTTGGGGCACCTCCCCTGGGAGGTGCTGGTCAGGGGAGTGGTCACTCCCCTTTCCTTTGTCCTTTGTCAGGGGATCCCTGAACCGGTGTAGACTGGCTTATGCAGAGAGGGCACCATGTGTGCCCTTCAAAGCATTTCTAGAGGCCAGGAGGGGCTACTCCTCCCAGGCCCTTCACACCTATTTCCAAAGGGAGAGAGTGTAACACCCTCTCTCAGAGGAAATCCTTTGTTCTGCCTTCCTGGGACCAGGCTGCCCAGGCCCAGGGGGCTGAAACCTGTTTGAGGGTTGGCTGCAGCAGTATTTGCAGTGGAGACCCCAGAAAGTTAGTTTGGCAGTAAACGGGCTCTATGCTGGAGACCCGGGGATGCATGGAATTGTCCCCCCAATACCAGAATGGTATTGGGTGACAATTCCATGATCCTAGACATGTTACATGGCCATGTTCGGAGTAACCATTATGACGCCACATATAGGTACTGACTATATGTAGTGCACACGTGATAGTGCCAGGGTGCCCACACAATAAGTAACTTTGCACCTAACCTTCACCAAGTGAGGGTTAGACATGTAGGTGACTTATAAGTTACTTATGTGCAGTGTAAAATGGCTGTGAAATAACGTGGATGTTTTTTCACTCAGGCTGCAGTGGCAGTCCTGTGTAAGAATTGTCTGAGTTCCCTGCGGGTGGCAAAAGGAATGCTGCAACCCATAGGGATCTCCTGGAACCCCAATACCCTGGGTACCTATGTACCATATACAAGGGAATTATAAGGGTGTTCCAGTGTGCCAATGAAAATTGGTAAAATTAGTCACTAGCCTGCAGTGACAATTTTAAAAGCAGAGAGAGCATAAACACTGAGGATCTGGTTAGCAGATGAGGGTCTGAGGTATGGACTGAGGGTCCATGGTGGATACATGGAATTGGCTCTCCAATACCAGATTTGGAATGGGGGGTCAATTCTATGATAATAGACACCTTCAATGGCCATATTCGGAGTTACCATTGTGAAGCTAGATATAGATATTGACCTATATGTAGTGCACACGTGGTAATGGCTTCCCCGGACTCACAAAGTCTGGGGAATTGGCCCTGGACTGTGTGGGGGCACCCTTGCTAGTGCAAGGGTGCCCTCACACTTAGTAACTTTGCACCTAGCATTCAGTAAATGAAGGTTAGACATATAGGTGACTTATAAGTCACTTAAGTGCAGTGAAAATGGCTGTGAAATAGTGTGTGCACTATTTCACGCAGGCTGCAATGGCAGACCTGTAGAAGGGTTTCTCTGAGCTCCTTATGGGTGGCAAAAGAAATTCTGCACCCCATAATGATCTCCTGGAACCCCAATGCCCTGGGTACTAGGTTCCATATGCTAGGGACTTATAAGGGGGGCCCAGTGTGCCAATTGAAATTGGTAACTGAAGTCACTAGCATATAGTGACAACGTTAAAAGCAGGAAGAGCATAAGCACTGAGGTTTTGCTTTGCACAGCCTCAGTGACACAGTTAAGCATTACTGACAACACACAAATTAGGCCACAAACTATGAGCACTGGGGTCCTGGCTAGCAGGATCCCAGTGAGACAGGCAAAACACACTGACAAATAGGGTTTTCACTATGAGCACTGGGTTCCTGGATAGCAGGATTCCAGTGACACAGTAAAAACACATTGACACTGTTAGAAATGGGGTCTTTGGTTGACAGTCAGTGTTGGAAAATGGGTTATTGGTAAGGAAAGGTAGGTACCTACACTTAGCAGTAGGCCACTAACCTCCACTTAGGTCCAGTTAGGTCTCAGTAAATTAAACCCAGCTCAACCCTTGGTAGCTTGGCAACGAGCGACAAGGCTTAACTTAGGAGACAGAGTATAAAGCATTCAAATATAACAAAAAAGTAATTAAATAAAACACAGGAAACAGTTTAAAAATCCAAAACCAATTTATAACAATAGATTATATTTTTATCTTTAAAATGACACAAAAACAAATAAAATCGGATAAGGGAACCGGAGATATGAATTTTTTAAGAATTATTGTTTTATAGCGCCTAGAAACAAAAAACGCCAATCTGGTCATCTGGTTGCACCTCGACCTGGGCAAAGTCAAAGTTTAAGGCTAACCGCGATGGAGCCCTGCTCGGCTACAGCTCGCAGGAGGCCTCGGTCAAAAGTTACCTTCGGACTTAGTCTCTTTTCTGAAGATTTTCTTCAGCGGAACGAACCTGCCAGTCCAATCCGACCTCCTGGAACTCTTCTCCGGATACGCGTCGCGGAAGCCCTCGGTGGAGATTTTTACATTCGGACTTAGTCATTTTTTCGAGGTGAAAATCCTTCGACCAGGGCAAACCTGGATCTTGGTACAACGTCCCTGGACCCCTCCTCGGATACGCTGGCTGGGAGGTCCCGGCCAACTTTCCACGTTCGGACTTAGTCTCTTTTTTGGAGAATTTCTTCACCGGGACGAACCTGCAAATCAGGCTGGGTCGCGGTTGAGGCAAGCCGGCTAGAGTTGCCGCGGCGGGTCGGTCCCTATATGGAGCTTTTTTTCAAAAGTTCTCCAAACTTCTCCAAACTTCTTGGTCTTCTCCAAGATGTTCTTTTGAGGTTCTTTTGGGGTCCACAGCTCACCCCAAGGGTCCAGAAGCTCTGAGATGATCCCTGGGGGAGTGTGGACTACAACTCCCAGAATGCACCTGGCACAAACTCCTTCTTGGCCACTGGACAGTGGTCAGCTGGTTGATTTCTTCAGGAGTTGGTGCAGGGGACTCTGGTTAGCAATTTTTCACCTGTAGCAAACAGGGATTCCCTCCTTGAACCAGTTGAAGCCAGGCAAAGTCCTTCTTGTGGTGAAGCACAAGTGTGCAGCTGGTGCAGTCCTTCTGAGTGCACATTCCAGGTGCAGGCCAGGGGTCCAGCAGGGCAGTCCTTCATCTTCTGTAGTCCTTCCCGGTAGGGATCTGGTAGGGAACTGAGGTGTGGGTGCAGGTCTGCCAGTTTTATCCTTGCTCCTGGGTGAAAAGCAGGGGGGTCCTGGTTCTCCAATCAGGTGCAGGGTCCTTCCCCCTGTGATGACCCTTCCTGGGAAGTGTGGCAAAAATCAATCCCAGGAGGCAACATTCTTCAAGAATCCATCATGGCTGAAAATTATTTTTGGAGGTTGCATCTGGCTGAGCCCACCCACTGGTGTGGCTAAAAATCATAAACACACCCCTCTTCTGCCCTCTCCTAATCTAATCAAGGGGGCACCTAGTTGTCTGGGGTTGCAGGATGTGGGGGTGTTGCTGGGTTGCTCCAAATGACCTTCTCTGCCTTTGAAGACCAGTTTGGCAGCCCTCCCCCTTCCTGCCTCACCATCTGCTGAGGGGAGATTCCCTCCCACAGGCACATCTCTTTGTGTGAAGCCAGGCCACTTCACACCTCATCAAGGCAGCCTGGCCTGGCTGCCAGAGGCTGGCCAATCAGAGCACAGCAGCAAAAACAATGCAGGACTGAAATTGGCAACTTTACAGGTAAAGTTTAAAACTCTTTACCTGAACAAGTTATATTAAATCCCACAACTGGAAGTTGTGGGATTTATTATAACAATTAATTTGATACCAAACTCTTTGTATCTGTCATTTAAGGGGACTTTTAAAATTAAAATAAAGACTCCCCATTCTAGCGCATGGGGGCCATTCACTACAATGAGGGAAACACGAATTTGGCTGTTTTTCCTCACCAGGGCTTATAAAACTATTTGTTTAAGGTCCCTGCTTATAGTTACATGGCACCCAGACCTAGGGGCACATAGGGCACACCTTAGGGGTGACTTATATGTAAAAATAAGGTAGTTTAAGACTTTGGATCTACTTTTAATTCCAAAGTCGAATTTGCATGTAACTTTAATTTAAAAGCAGCCAGCAGGCAGGCCTGCCTTTAAAATGAAACTGGGCACCTCAGCAGTGCACCCATGGGTGCACTACCTATGCTACGGTCCCTAAACCTCCATGCCCTACCATATACTAGGGAATAGGTAGGCTGACTTAGCCAATTATAATTAGCCTAATTTTCATATTGATTTTACACAGAGCACAGGCCCTAGGACTGGTTAGCAGTACCCAGGGAACCATCAGAGTCAGGAAAACACCAGCCAAAGGTGGAAAAGTGAGGCAAAAATGTAGGGGGCCTCTGCAATCAGCCCTGTTTTATCACAGTCAGGTTACCCCCTGTTCAAGCAAGGACCCTCACTCTAGTCAGGGTAAAAGAGAATCACCCTCAGCTAACCCCTGCTTACCCCCTTGGTAGCTTGGCAGAGCAGTAGGCTTAACTTCAGAGTGCTAGGTGTAAAGTATTTGTACCAAGATATACAGTAACACAATCAAAACACTACAAAATGACACAACACAGGTTTAGAAAAATAGGAAATATTTATCTAAACATAACAAGACCAAAACAACAAAAATCCACAATACACAAGTCAAGTTATCAATAAAAATGGAAAGGGTCTTTAAATAGTTTTAAACACACACTAACACTGTTAGCGTGAAAAAGTCCCTTGGGCGCATCAAAAATAACCCAGCATGGGCGAGTGTGTGTCATAAAGGGCTTGCGATGCATCGATTCCACTCACGATTGGGACCATGCATCGTTTCTCCTTTCGTCGGGTCGGGGTGTGTTGTTTCTTCTCTCTGCAGGAGAGTGATGCATCGATCCGGTCAGTACTCTCGGGTTCGGGCAGGCCTTGCGTTGTTTTATACACACCCAGCGGTACTTGCATCAGAAATCCAGCCGCATGATAATCCAAAAACCACGCAGCGCGTGTTGCGATCTCCGTGCCTCCATCAGCGATGCTGCCTGTCGTTTCCCCTGCTCCGTGCGTCTATTTTTTTGGGTTGCGTTTCTGGCAAGTGCCGATTTTCAGCTGCAGAGCCGGTGGCGCATTGTTTCTTCAGCTGTGTCGATCTTTTCACCGCACGGCGCTCTGTGAGTGGATTTCCATTTCTTTAGGCTGCCAGCTTCTCCTTTCAGGGTCCCAGGAACTGGATGGGCACCCCAGGGCAGAGTAGGAGTCTCTCTAGAGACTCCATGTGCTGGCAGAGAGAAGTCTTTGCTATCCTTGAGACTTCAAACAACAGGAGGCAAGCTCTAAATCAAGCCCTTGGAGAGTTCCTCTCAAGACGGAAGGCACACAAAGTCCAGTCTTTGCCCTCTTACTCTGGCAGAAGCAACAACTACAGGATAGCTCCACAAAGCACAGTCACGGGCATGACAGCTCTTCCTTAGCTCTTCAGCTCTCCTCCAGGCAGAGGTTCCTCTTGGTTTCCAGAAGTGTTTCTAAAGTCTATGGTTTTGGGTGCCCTTCTTATACCCAATTTCTCCTTTGACGTAGGCCTACTTCAAAGTAAAGTCACTTTTGAATGTGAAATCCTGCCTTGCCCAGACCAGGTCCCATGCACTCACCGGGGGGTTGGAGACTGCATTGTGTGAGGGCAGGCACAGCCCTTTCAGGTGTGAGTGACCACTTCTCCCCTCCCTCCTAGCACAGATGGCTTATCAGCATATGCGGGCTACACCCTAGCTCCCTTTGTGTCGCTGTCTAGTGTGAGGTGCAACCAGCCCAACTGTCAAACTAACCCAGACATGGAATCCACAAACAGGCAGAGTCACAGAAATGGTATAAGCAAGAAAATGCTCACTTTCTAAAAGTGGCATTTTCAAACACACAATTTTGTAAAGGAGACTTCCACCTTAGCACTGGTTAGCAGCGGTAAATTGCTCAGAGTAACAAGAACAGTAAAAATGAGAGTCCAGCACACATCAGCAACCTGGGGAACAGAGGCAAAAAGTTAAGGGAGACCACGCCAAGGATGAAAAGTCTAACACGTGTCCACCCCAGCTGAAAGTGGGGAGCAACTACCCAACCTCATGGGAGTTCTCATCACTAAGGTGGAAGAACCTGGACAGACCATCAGCATTGGCTTGCTCTGTACCAGGACCGTGTTCCACCGTAAAGTCCATCCCCTGTAGGGAAATGGACTACCTCAACAGTTTTGGATTCTCACCCCTCATCTGCATTAACCATATGAGGGACCTGTGGTCGGTCTGAACTCGGAAGTGAGTCCCAAACAAGTAGGGTCTTAGCTTCTTCAGTGCCCAGACCACAGCAAATGCTTCACGTTCTATGGCACTCCACCTATGTTCCCTGGGTAGTAACCTCCTGCTAATGAAGGCTACTAGTTGATCTAGGCCTTCTAGATTAAGCTGTGAGAGTACTGCTCCAATACCATGCTCTGAGGCGTCTGTTTGCACAACAATCGCCTTAGAGTATTCAGGTGCCTTCAGCACAGGTGCTGTGCACATGGCAGCCTTCAGGGCATCAAAAGCGTTCCAGCAAGCCTTCGTCCAGATCACTTTCCTGGGTTGCTTCTTCAAAGTCAACTCAGTCAAGGGAGTAACAATGGTACCATATCCCTTAACAAAACTCCTGTAGTATCCTGTGAGACCTAAAACGGCTCTCACTTCTGTCTGGGTCTTGGGAGGCTCCCAAGCCAAAATTGTGTCAATCTTAGGCTGTAGGGGTGCCACCTGGCCACTCCCCACATGGTGTCCTAAGTACACCACAGAACCATGCCCTATTTGGCACTTCCTCGCCTTAATAGTGAGGCCTGCCTTCTGCAGGGCCTCTAACACTCTCCAGAGGTGTTGCAGGTGTTCCTTCAATGTGGAACTAAACACAGCAATGTCATCCCGGTAGGAGGCACTGAACTCATGCAGTCCTGTCAACACCTGGTTGACCAACCTCTGAAAGGTGGCAGAGGTGTTCTTCATCTCAAATGGCAACACTTTAAATTGAAAGTGTTCATCTGGGGTAGAGAATGCTGACCTCTCCTTGGCCCCCTCAGTTAAGGCAATCTGCCAGTACCCAGATGTTAAATCAAACGTACTGAGGTACATGGCAGCTCCCAACCCGTCAATGAGCTCATCAGCTCGGGGGATGGGGTGTGCGTCAGTCTTGCTGACCGCATTAAGTCCACACAGAACCTGAGTTCTGGAGTGGCACCAGGTGCAGCAGCCTTTGGGACCAATACCACTGGGCTGGCCCAAGGACTGCTGGAGTGCTCAATAACCCCTATGGTAAGCATTTTGGATACCTCATCCTTAATGCATAGCCTGACCCTGTCAGTCACCCTGTAAACCTTCTGTTTAATGGGTGTACTATCCCCAATCAATCAGTAATTTGTTAAGCGCGCTATTCACCTGGAAGGGTCTCAAGGCGCTGGGGGGTGGGGGGAGTTGCTTTCTGCTTGAAGAGCCAGGTCTTGAGGCGCTTCCTGAAGGTCAGGAAGTCCTTGGTCATACGTAGGTTGACAGGGAGGGAGTTCCAGGTTTTGGTGGCAAGGTGGGAGAAGGATCTGCCGCCGGTTGAGTTACGGTGAATGCAGGGTACAGTTGCAAGGGGGAGGTTGGGGGAGCGGAGCTGGCGTGTCGGGACGTGGAAGTTGAGACGCTCGTTGAGGTCGGCCGGTCCTGCGTCATGGAGAGCTTTGTGGGCATGGATTAGGAGTTTGAAGACGATCCTTTTGTTGACGGGTAGCCAGTGGAGGTCTCTGCGGTGGGCTGAGATGTGTTCGCGGTGAGGGAGGTTGAGGATGAGTCATGCTGAGGCGTTCTGGATGCTCCTGAGCTTCTTCTCGAGCTTGGACATTGTTCCCGCGTAGAGGGCATTGCCGTAGTCCAGTCTGCTGCTGACGAAGGCATGGGTGACCATTCTTCTGGTTTTCACTGGAATCCATCTGAAGGTCTTGCGGAGCATTCGAAGGGTGTTGAAGCATGAGGACGAGATAGCTTTGACTTGCTGGGTCATACAGAGCGAAGAGTCCAGTATGAAGCTGAGGTTACGTGTGTGGGTGGTGGGCGTTAGGGCCGACCCCAGAGCGGCAGGCCACCAGGAGTCATCCCATGCTAATCTGTTGAGGCCGAAAATGATGATCTCGGTCTTCTCCGAATTCAGCTTGATGTGGTTTGCTTTCATCCAGTTGGCGATGGTGTGGAGTCCGGTGTGGAGGTTGATCTTAACGGTTGCAGGGTCCTTCGTGAGAGAGAGGATGAGCTGAGTGTCGTCTGCATAGGAGACGATGTTGAAGCCATGGGATCGGACGATGTTGGCGAGCAGAGCCATGTAGACATTGAAGAGGGTGGGGCTGAGAGAGGAACCCTGGGGAACTCCGCAGATGGTCTTGGTGGCCTTAGACAGGAATGGGGGAGGCACACTCTTTGGGTTCTTCAAGAGAGGAAGGAGGTGAGCCAGTCAAGGGCTCTGTGGCGAATTCCGACGTCGAAGAGGCGTGTGCACAGGGTGCGGTGACAGACGGTGTCGAAGGCTGTGGAAAGGTCAAGGAGGGTGAGGGCAATGGTTTCACCTTTGTCGAGCCTGCTCCTGATGTTGTCGGTGCAGGCGATAAGGGCGGTCTCGGTGCTGTGGTTTTTTTGGAATCCGGACTGGGAGATGTTGAGCAGGCTGTTGTCCTCTAGGAAGCGAGAAAGTTGGTTGTTGACTATCTTCTCAATAACATTCACAGGGAACAGGGGAGTAGGAAGATAAGTCGGTAGTTTTTGAGGTCTTCCGGGTCAGCTTTGGGCTTTTTGAGCAAGGCGTTAACTTCAGCATGTTTCCAGCTCTCCGGGAAGATGGCGGTCTGAAAGGAGCTGTTGATGATGGTCCGGTGCTGGGGAGAGATGATTTGGCTGGCTGTATTGAAGATGTGATGAGGGCAGGGGTCAGCGGGGGAGCCGGAGTGGATGGTGCTCATGGTTTGGTGGTTTCCTCATCGTTGGTGGGGGTCCAGGCGCTCAGTACGTTGGTGCGACAGGGTCTGATGCCGTCGACCTTGGCAGTGGTGGTAGTGGGAGATGGCGGTGCGAAGCTTCCATGGATGTCCACATCCACTGATCCGGTGTCCACATCATGTGTGCACGGGTGTGTGACTCCTAGAATCAGGGAAAACAGTGAGAAAAACTGTCCCAACACGTGGCAACAGTCACCTTGCTGCTCCTCAGTCAGGGACGGGGAGAGGATCATTCTCTCCCCTGACCCTTCTTTTTCTCCTGCAGACGGGAGGTCCGGAAGAGGCTTGCTCTCCTCCTCTACCCCATCATCTGTTGCAAGGAGCATTGACAGCTCAGTCCGCTCAAAGAGTGGCTTGAGGCGGTTGACATGCAGGACCCTTAAAGAGTTCCTTGGAGACCGCAAGTCCACCAGGTAGGTGGCTTCACTCTTGCACTCCACTACCTCAAATGGCCCAGTCCACTTGTCCTGGAGCACCCTAGTCTCCACTGATGCCATCACCCATACTTTTTGTCCAGGGTGAAACTCGACCAGAGTGGCATTCTGGTCATACCACTGTTTCATATCCTCCTGGCTTGCTTCCAGGTTCTCCTGAGTGAGACTCCTGAAGCGGCCAGTCTGGTTTCTCAAAGCCAGCATGTAACTGAATTCATCCTGGGGGGGTTTACTAGGAGCTTTCTCCAAAGCTTCCTTAACCAAACTCAAAGGTCCCCTCACAGGGTGGCCATAGATCAGCTCAAAGGGACTAAACCTAAGTCCCTTTTGAGGCACCTCCCTGTAGGCGAACAGAAGGCATGGCAAGAGGGCGTCCCACTTTGGCCTCAAGGGCTCTGACTGGCCCATGATCATGCCTTTTAAGGTGAAGTTGAATCTCTCAACCAGACCATTACTTTGGGGGTGGTAAGGGGTGGTGAACTTATAGGTTACCCCACACTCCTTCCACAGAGACTTCATATATGTGGATATGAAGTTGGTACCCCTATCAGATACCACTTACTTGGGTAACCCCATGCGGGTAAAAAACCCCATCAAAGCATGACCCACCACAGGGGAAGTGATTGATCTCAAAGGAATGGCTTCTGGGTACCAGGTGGCATGGTCCACCAAGACCAGGATAAACCTGTTGCCCATGGCTGTCTTGGGATCCAGAGGTCCCACAATGTCAATGCCTACCCTCTCAAAAGAAGTACTGACAACAGGCAAAGGCTGGAGGGGAGCCTTACATTTCCTCCCACTCTTGCCACTTGCCTGACAAATCTGACAAGACATGCAATGTGCATCTGAGTGCCTGCGCACTAGGGGCCAGTAAAAGTGGGTGACAAGCCTCTCAAAGGTCTTGTCCTGCCCCAAATGTCCAGCTAAAGGCACATCATGAGCCAACCCAAGTAGGAAGGCCCTGAAGCACTGGGGTACCATCAGCACACGGGCTGACCCAGGCTCAGGCAGCTTAGGCTCACTATACAGTAGGTCATCCTCCCAATAGATCAGGTGTGATCCTGGCTCCTTGCCAGCCACCTGGTCTGCAGCCTGCTGCTGCAAACCCTCCAAAGTAGGGAATGTTTTCTGTGCTGCACAGAATGCTTCCCTGGTGGGCCCCCCTTCCTGCTGTCACTGCGACAGCTCAGGAACCTCCCCCAGTCAGCCACATGTTCCCCTGTAGGCTCCGGGGTGTTACCCACAGGCTCTGCCTCCTCCCGGACCGTGAGAACTTCTGGGGCTTTTCCGTGCCCCCTGCCCCTCCTCTTCTTGGCGGTCCCCTGGGCCACTGTTTCAGGCTCCAGGGGCTCTTGATTACACCTGCCAAGCTGCCATTGACCGGGTGGATACGCATACCCACCCAGGCAGACCCAACATGTCCAAGTGAGACCTGTGTTCCACCTCCTTCCAAGGGGAATCCTCCGGGTCATTGCCTAACAAACAATCAACAGGCATGGTTGGACTCACAGCTACTTTCAAGGAACCTGAGACGCCCCCCATTCAAAGGGAACCTGCACCACTCAGCACAGGCGCTCTGAGTTGTCCACTGCAACTACTTGGTGAAGTACCCGGGAATCTATCTGCTCTTCAGACACCAGCTGACTCTTCACTGTAGTCACACTGGCTCCGTATCTCTCAGAGCCTCCACCCTCTGTCCATATATGGTCACCCAGTGCCTGTACTTCTTAGTGTTTTCAGGCACTAGGGTTCTCTGGACCATCTCACTGTCCCCTAGTGAGACAAGGGTCATCTCAGTTGGTTCCCACCCACCTGAAACCAACTCCTCCCCAAGCGCTACACTGGCCAAACCCTGGGAGGGTCCGCCAGTGGATGCCGGTGTACTTTTAGGGCATTTGGGGTCCCTCCTCACATGACCCACCTAGTCACATGCATAGCACCTACGTGGGGGACCACCTGCCACTGGCTTCCCTTTGGAGTCTTTTCACTGGGGGGTTGGGAATCTTTACCCTGGGAATCAGTTTGGGGCCCTTTAGAGAACTCCCCCTGTTTACCTTTACCCCCCGTCTTCTGAGAGGGACCCTGCCCACCCTTGGCGTGGTCTCCCCATACCTCTTTGAACCCTGGTGCTCTTCCAGCGGTCGGCTTCCTGTGCAAGCTTCCTGGGGTCAGTCAGCTAGCTGCCAATCAGGTGCTGGTGCAGTTCTGGAAAACATAAACTGTACAAGTGCTCCCAAGCAATCAGTTTGTAAAGCCCCTCATACGTAGTTACCTTACTGCCCTTCACCCAACCATCCAGTGACCTACAATAACAATCAACACATTACAACCATGTTTGGGATTCCTTCTTCTTGTAGGATCTAAACTTATCCTTGTACTGCTCAGGGGTAAGACCATACCTTGTAAGCAAGAAATTCTTCATATAGAGTAGGTGAGATCCTGAGCATCCCCTAAGGCTGTCAGTGTATCCCTGCCCTCTACCTCAAAGTGCTTCCACAGGCCCGCCCCCCCAATGAGCTACAGGGACCAGATTCATATGGAGAACAGACTCATACCCCTTAAACCACAATTATATGTTGTCCTCCCTTATATAATCCTTCACAAGATCTTTAGGAATGTGCACCTCCTTTCAGGCTGCACTGTGATGTGGCTTCCACCATCCCTACTAGACTGGCTCCTCTGATCCAGCTCCCTCAAGCTGAGCTCAGGAGCTAACAGCAACTTTTTCTCTTCAATGGCCATCCAAATTTTCTCCAACTCCCTCTGGTGCACCCTCTCTGCCTGTCTGTCCTGCAATTCCTCAGGGGTCAGACCCTTAGATGAGACACTGCTACCTGTCCTGGACACCCTCTCCCTGGACATAACAGGCCCACCCACAATACCATTGTGTATGGACTGTACTTCCTCCTCCTCATCTTCCTCATCCTCTGTGTGACCTTCAGTGCTCTTGGCTGTCACCCAGGTCCTCAGCGCCTTTTGCAGCTCCTCCTTCTTGGATGAGCTCTTAATGGGACAGTCAAAGATTTTGCAGAGCTCTTTTAACTGAGCCTTGGTATAGCTATCTAATTTCTCTAGGCCAAAAGTAGCTCTAACTGATGCATCTCCAGATTGGGACATGATGAAAAGTCAACAAAAGTGCAAAGTTCCAAAAAGCAGAAAAGTTCCCAAATGAAGTTCAGAAGTCAATCAAAGATTACCACAAAAATGGATGTGGGGAAAAATCCAATCAAAAAGAGAAAAATCAAAGATCACCAAACAGGTGGTATGTGGTCACGTAGTGGTCGACACTTAAAACAGTAGTGTACACTTAATCACTGTATGTCAAGTACAAATACAAGTCCAAATCCCAACCGCTGATCACCAATGTTACAAATAGGGTCTTCGGTTGACAGTCAGGTTACCCCCTGTTCAAGCAAGGACTCTCACTCTAGTCAGGGTAAAAGAGAATCACCCTCAGCTAACCCCTGCTTGCCCCCTTGGTAGCTTGGCGGAGCAGTAGGCTTAACTTCAGAGTGCTAGGTGTAAAGTATTTGCACCAAGATACAAAGTGACTCAATCAAAACACTAGAAATTGACACAACACAGGTTTAGAAAAATAGGAAATATTTATCTAAACATAACCCCTCACGGGTGAGTGTGCATCAAAAAGGGCTTGCGATGCGTTGATTCCACTCATGAGCGGGACCTTGCCTCATTTCTCCTTTCGGCGGGTCGGGCGTGCCGTCTTTTCTCTCCACAGGAGTGCGATGCGTCGATCCGGTCAGCACTCTCGGGTCCGGGCAGGCCTTGCGGTGTTTTTACACGCCCAGCGGTACTTACATCGGAAATCCAGCCGCACGATGATCTGAAAACCACGAAGCAAGGGTTGCCATCTCCCCGCCTCCTTCAGCGATGCTGCACGTCATTTCTCCTGCTCCGTGCGGCAATTCTTCAGTCGCGTTTCCAGCAAGCATCGACTTTCAGCTGAGGAGCCGCCAGTGCATTGTTTCTTCAGCCGCAGATAGGAGACGCATCAATCTTTTCCCCGCACAGCGCTCTGTGCGTGGATTTCCTTTTCTTTAGGCTGCCAGCTTCTCCTTTCAGAGTCCCAGGAACAGGATGGGCACCACAGGGCAGAATATGAGTTTCTCCAGAGACTCCAGGTGCTGGCAGAAAGAAGTCTTAGCTGCCCCTGAGACTTCTAACAACAGGAGGCAAGCTCTAAATCAAGCCCTTGGCGAGTTCTTCTCAAGATGGAACACACACAAGGTGCAGTCTTTGCCCTCTTACTCTGGCATAAGTAGCAACTGCAGGATAGCTCCACAAAGCACAGTCACAGGCAGAGCAGCTCTTCTTCCTCAGCTCTTCAGCTCTTCTCCAGGCATAGGTTCCTCTTGATTCCAGAAGTGATTCTGAAGTCTGTGGTTTTGGGTGCACTTCTTATACCCAATTTCTCCTTTGAAGTAGGCCTACTTCAAAGTAAAGTCTCTTTTGAATGTGAAATCCTGCCTTGCCCAAGCCAGGCCAAGACACTCACCAGGGGGTTGGATACTGCATTGTGTGAGGGCAGGCACAGCCCTTTCAGGTGTGAGTGACCACCCCTCCCCCCCCTAGCACAGATGGCTCATCAGAATATGCAAGCCACACCCCAGCTCCCTTTGTGTCACTGTCTAGTGTGAGGTGCAACCAGCCAGACTGTCAAACTGACCAAGACAGGGAATCCACAAACAGGCAGAGTCACAGAAATGGTATAAGCAAGAAAATGCTCACTTTCTGAAAGCGGCATTTTCAAACACACAATCTTAGAATCAACCTTACTAAAAGATGTATTTTTAAATTGTGAACTCAGAGACCCCACACTCCACATGTCCATCCGCTCTCAAAGTGACCCATTTGTCTGCCTTCTTTCCCAATTCTTGGGGAGAGGTCAGATCTGAATCCACAAGATACTGATGTAACAAATCAGACACACAATTATTCAATATATGCTCTTTCAGAATCAAGTTATATAGGCTTTCATAGTCAGTCACCTTACTGCCATTTAACTAACCTTTTAGAGCCTTCACTGAACAGTCTACAAGATATGTCCAATCCTGTAATGACTCCTTTCTGGTCTCTCTGAACTTTATCCTGTATTGTTCAATGGTTAAGGCCACGCCATCTAAGAGTGCACTTTTTAGAATGTGGGAGTTATTTGCATCATCTTCCTTGACAATAAGGAGTCTGTCTCTCCCATTGACAGAGAAAGATAGCCACAGGATAGCAGCCCACTGAACTTGAGGGACTCTCTGAACTTTACAGGCCCCCTCACGTGCAGCAAACCAATTGTATATGTCATCTCCATCCTTGTAAGGAGGGACAACTTTATGCAGATTTCTGGAATCAAATGAGGGTTCCCTTACATTAGAATTTCTGAAACTGCTGCTGCCACCATGGGGAACTAACCCCAAACCCTGCCTTTCCCTTTCCACAGCCAGGGATTCCCTGTTTAAGGTCAACTGTTGCTGCTGTAGCCTCAGTCGGGCCTCCTCTAACCTCAGCTTTCTTAGTTCCCTATCTAGGGACTCGTCCTCAGGGATAGATTTATGGGATACTTCTGAGACAGAAGTAACATTGGAATTTGCAGAGGCTAACTTGAGCCACCCTAGTGACCTGGCCTCTAGGTGTGAAGGGAGCCCTACTGTGTGTAAACCCTTCCTACTCCCAGTTGTAATAAGGGGCCTATTAACAGACAGATCAGTGGAAGGACCCTCCTCAGGATTATCAGTGTGCTCCTCTGAGCCTGCCTGGTTGGAATCTTCCTCTACTCCCCCCTTTGTCTGATCTTGACCAGTGCTGAGTCCCTGGTCATCTTTCAGGAGAAGATTTAAGAGGAACTCCTTATTGGGGATCTTCCCAATCCCTAAACTTCTTTCAATGCAGAGACTCCTCAAACATTTAAAGTTAAGATTCTCATAGGTAGTTTGTACAACTCTACGGGTAGCTTCTACAGAAGACATATTGAAAGAGAAAAAGTTTAGGACAGTGAGCAAAAAGTTAGTAGACTAACAGAGCTTACTTTTTAGAGAACAGAAGAACACTTTTCAGAAAGTTTGTAAAACTTTTGCAAAGTTTAAAGAATTTTTTAGAAAGATAGAAATTACTTCTGGGCATATAATATGTATAGCTCTAAGTATTGGAGCAAGCTTTTCTTGTGAAAAGCGCTAGTAACAAAGTGGTAAAGCAATTGCAAGTACTTATCCCACCTCTGCCCCACCAATGTTGGAGGCTGGCCTAGTTTGTAGTGGGTACCTTGGGTACTTACACCTTATACTAGGTCTAGTTATCCCTTATTAGTGAAATGTAGCAGTGTTCTAGAATTAGGCTGATAGAGGTATCTATATCAGAGCAGCTTAGACTGAACTAGGAGACATGCAAAGCTCCTACAATACCACTTATAGTTACACAGTACTTATACACAAGTAAAGACAATACTCAGTGTTACCAAAAATAAAGATAGTCTATTCGAGTGACACAAGGCCAAAAATATCTTAGAGGCAATTCTCCTTCTGGAGGTAGGTATTATACACAATATATATACTGGACACCAAAATAAGGTAAGTAATTAGACATAGGATATTGTAAACAATAATAACATGCTATAGAATGCAATGGAAGAAAATAGGTCTAGGGCCAACACAAACCATATACTAAGAAAGTGGAATGTGAATCACAAATTCCCCTATAGACAAGTGTAGTGTATAGGGAATCACTGGGAGAGTAAGAATACAGTAAAGGTAAATAAAGTACCCCACCCCAGAGCCCAGAAAAGCAGGAGTAAAGCACTGCAAGTTTCCTTAGGACACACTACAAGTCATGATTAGAGTTATTGCAAGAACCAAGCAAGACTTCAACCAACAAATGGTGCATTCCTGAACCTGAAGACCTGCAAAGGAAGCAGACCAAGTCCAGAAGTCGAAAGAAGTTCCAGGAAGGACAGGAGCCCCTGCCAACCCAGAAGAGGGTGAAAAAGAAGAGTCACTGGTTGGACAAAGACTGCAGAAATGCAGCCAAGGAAGACGTCAGCGGGTTCCTGCATGATGCACTGGATGTCAAACGGAGAGAACTTGGATGCAGGCGAGTTTAGGTGCTGGATTCCTCCAACAAGCCTTGGTTCTGGCAAAGTCGTGTTTTACGTCAAGTCCAAATAGAAAAGGTCCAAATTTCCCTCCTTTGGAATGCCCCCCAAAAAAATAGATTGGTGAATGGGTAGTCAGATGGGGGTTAAGACCAGTTGTCCCCAAACAAATATAGAGTCTGTAAGTACTAAAGTTGAGAACCCACTTAATTAATTGTAGAAGTTATTATGTAGTTCCAGGCAGCAAGCTGACAAAAATATATCAAATCCACATTTTTTAAGTTCAGGTGCTTTTATTGGATCCCGATTTGAGAAAGATTCTTGAAAGTTGCAAGAAGAGACAGCCGACACATGTTTCGCCCTTTGTGGTGTGTTCACCTAGGGCTTTCTCAAGGCATTACTTATTCATCAGAATATATTCGTATTTAAACGTGAATAATATGAGTTCTAGAGTCTGAAAATTTCAGGGTGAGCCAAGAGTCAAAATAGCGGCATGCTGGTTAGGCGCCATATTGAAGGCGCTTTGCATCAAAGTGGCGCTATCTGGACCCAGAAGGGACCTGGGGGCCTCAACTCTGTGAGAGGCAAAAGAGGGGGCTCCCAGCCCTTTAGAGAGCCCTCAGAACACCAGATAGCACCCACAGGAGTCCCAGGTCACGGGGACAAAGGATGTGCAAAATGTGGTTGGTGCACCAAGGTCCCACGCTACCGGAGAACAACTCAGTGAGTTGAGTGTTACAGGATAGAGTGCTGGGGACCTGGGCCAGGCTGTGCACGAAGGAATTTTGCAAATAGTGCACAGAGACCTCCGGAGGTGAAGAAGACACTGTGCTGTCGTACTCAGGGAAGGCAAGCTCTTACCTCCTCCAAATTGGGACAGCAGGACCTCAGGACAGTCTGTGTTGAAGAGGTCCACCACCTGTGTTCCAAGGAGCAAGCTCATCATCAGGAGAGGAGTCCAAGAGAACCGGTCGACTTAGAAGGTGCCTGCGTGAGCAGTGAAGTGACTCCGTCACTCCACAGGAGATTTCTTCAGTCCTTCTGGTGCAGGGTGAGGACAGGGAGTCCCCAGAGCATGCACACCACGGACACCGTTGCAGTTGCTGGCTGGAGCTGAAGTTGCAGAGGAAAAGTAGCCCTTCTGGATAATTTGGTGCTGTTACAGTGGTTCCTGGAGCAGTTTGCAGTTGATCAGATGATGAAGTAATAGTTGCAGAGAATACCGGTTGGAAACTTGCAAGTAGAATCTGAAGAGAAACCCATAGGAGAGACCCTAAATAGCTCTGAGAGGGGGATTGGCTATCATATCAGGTATGGACCTGTCAGGAGGGGTCTCTGACATCACCTGCTGCACTGGCCACTCAGAGTCCTCCAGAGTGTCCCCACACCTTGGAAAACAAGATGGCTGAAGTCTGGGACAAACTGTTGGAGCTCTGGACACCACTCCTGGGGTGGTGATGGACAAGGGAGTGCCACTCCCCTTTACTTTGTCCAGTTTCACGCCAGAGCAGGGACTGGGGGTCCCTGAACTACTCCAAACTGGCTTATGCAAGAAGGGCACCATCTGTGCCCTTCAAAGCATTTCCAGAGGCTCTGAGGGGCTACCCCTCGCAAGCCTGTAACACCTATTTGCATAGGTAGAAGGTGTAACACCCTACTCCCAAAGGAAATGCTTTCTTCCACCTTCCTGGGACGGAGCTGCTCAGACCCCTGGAGGGCAGAACACTGTCTGTGAGGTGGCAGCAGCTGTAGCTGCAGTGCAAGCCTCAGAGAGCTGGTTTGGCAGTAGTGGCGGTCCATGATCTTAGACACCTTACATGGCCCTATTAGGCACACGTGTAATGGTGTCCCTGCACTCACAAAGTCTGGGGAATTGGCCCTAGACTGCGTGGGGGCACCTTTGCTAGTGCAAGGGTGCCCTCACACTTAGGAACTTTGCACCAAGCCTTCAGTAAATGAAGGTTAGACATATAGGTGACTCATAAGTTACTTAAGAGAAGTGAAAATGGCTGTGAAATAGTGTGAGTACTATTTCACTCTGGCTGCAGTGGCAGTCCTGTGAAAGGGTTTGTCTGAGCTCTTTATGGGTGGCAAAATAAATGCTGCAGCCTTTTAGGATCTCCTGGAACCTCAATGACCTGGGTACCTAAGTACCATGTACTAGGGACTTATAAGGGGGGTCCAGTGTGCCAAATGGAATTGGTAAATGAAATCACTAAACTATAGTGACTAATTTGGAATCAGAGAAAGCATAAGCACTAAAGTTCTCGTTAGCAGAGTCTCAGTGACAGAGTTGAGCACTTCGGACAACACACACATTAGGTCACAGACTATGAGCACTGGGGTTCTGGCTAGCAGGATCCCAGTGAGACAGGCAAAACACACTGACATATAGGATTTTCACCATGAGCACTGGGTCCTGGCTAGCAGGATCCCAGTGACACAGTAAGAACACACTGACACACACTCACAAACAGGCCAAAAGTGGGGGTAAACATGCTAGAAAGAGGCTACTTTCTCACAATTTCCCATTGGAGCAGATAGAGATATGGAGTTAGGGGTCGTTGAACATACAATTTAAAAACACATCTTTAGGTAAAGTTGGTTTTTAGATTGTTAGTTTGAAAATGTCGCTTTTTATAAAAGTGGGCTTTTTTTGCTTAACCATTTTGTGTTTCTGCTTGGCTGCTGAAACGACGTCTGGGTCAGGCTAACAGTTGGGCTGTTGTGATTTCACTCTAGACAGTAACACAAAGGGAGCTGAGGTGTGTCCTGCATATCCTGATGTGTCTTCCTGGGCTAGAATGGGAGGGAGGAAATGACACCTGCACTTGAAAGGGCTTTGAATCACCATCACAATGCAGTCCCCAACCCCATGGGGTGACTGGGGCAGGGCATGGAAGAGGCAGGGTCCTGTGCACTACAAAGACTTTGCTTTGACATTTGCCTACTTCAAAGATAGAAATGAGTGTAAGTATTGGACTACTGACCCCACAGTTTTAGAACACTTCTGGATCAAAAGGAACCTCTGCCAAGGAGAAGCAATGAAGAGCTGTGAGGAGGAGTACTGCCCCTTTGCTGTGTGTGCTTTGCTGGGTTAGCCTGCAGATTCTGCTTCTGACTTGTAGAGGGCAAATACTGGATTTTGTTGTGTATCCTGCTTGTAAAGTTTCTCCAAGGGTTTTCGACTGAGCTTGCCTCCTGTTAAGAAGTCTCAGGGACATCAAAGACTTCAACTGCCAGCATATGGGCTTTCTTGCTGAGACCCTCTGACTTACCAAGTGGTGCGACATCCAGTCCCTGGTCCACTGGAAGGAGAAGCTGGAAGAACCAGAGAGAAAATCCACGCACCTGAGCCGAGCAGCAGAAAAATAGATGCAGCGCCTGCACTGCGGCTGAAGAATCTATGCAGCGTCAGTGAAATCAATGCATCACTAGCTCAGCATGGATTCATCATTGCCATGCACCTGGATTTTCCACACATCTTCCTTGGGCATCACAATCTTTAACATCACCAAACAGACCAGATGCTGCTTGTCTGAAAATCAACGCTCCCCTTCCCTGAAGAAAGAATTGACGAATCGCTTACCCGGTGGAGAAAGAAATGACGCACCACCTCACTTGCAAGTAAGGAATGGATGCATTGGTTGACACAATTTCACCCCTGGGGCTTTATTTTTGTTGCATACCAGGTACTTTGTGCTAAAACAATGTATCCATTGATTTTTATAGATTAAGATTCTTTGTACTTTAAAAATTGATTTCTTTACTTGTGTATGCTGGATTTTTGTTGTTTTGGTCTTGTTTGATTTAGATAAATATTAATTATTTTTCTAAACTGGTGTTGAGTCCTTTAGTGGTGTTTGCAGTGTGTTACTGTATGTGTTTGGGCAAATACTTTACTTTACTTTACACATTGTCTGTGAGATAACCCTGACTGATTGTGCCAAGTTACAAAGGGGGTGAGCAGGGGTTATCTGGGTTGTGAATCTCCCTTACCCTGACTAGAGCGAGGGTCCCTACTTGGACAGGGTGTAAACTGACTGCCAACTTAAGACCCTGTTTCTAACAGATCTGAAGCCAAGCTTTCCTTGTCAGTCGAGTAGATGACCACCAGTGACATTTTATTGTCCCTATTATTAGTGTATTTCCTGCATAGGTTTCAAATAGCAATTAGAACCTTGGAATGTTGGGAGCTCCTTTGAAAGCAATGGAGTGCTCTGGGCTTCTAAGTAGAAGCCAGACGCTCCAACATTTCAATGTTTTTGTTCACAGCTCTTGCTGTCAACAAAGGCCTCACGGAGCCCGAGAGAATTTCAATCCCCTCGGGCTCCATGAGGCCTTTGTTTTTATTTATTAGAACATTTGACCCTTAAGTGGTGTTCAGTTCAGGCCTTTAATACTGGAGTGGGCCTTTAATGGCCGGTAGAGCCCGCTACTGGAGTCTATAAGGCTAAATTAGACTACTCTGTGGAAGTGTCAGAACACATAGGCCCTCATAAAGAACATGGCGGTCTGGACCGGCAGGTGGCAGTCATTGCCGCCAACAGCATGGCGGTCCAGAACGCCATATTATGAACGTGGCTGAACTGCCACGGTGGAAATGCCACCACCAGGCAGCCTGGTGGTGGCGGTGTTTCAGATCCGCTTAATGAGTTGCATTCTGCCAGACTTTCCCTGGCGGTTTACACCTCCAGGAAAAGGCCTGGAAGAATGAGTGACTTGGGCCCCACCTGGGGGCCCCTGCACTGCCCATGCACTTGGCATGGGCAGTGCAGGAGCCCCCATGCACAACCCAGTCGCGCATTTCACTGCCCGAATTACAGGAAGTGAAATGCGCAACGGGTGCTGCTGCACCCGCCGCACTGCCACATTGGCGCCGGCGCCATTTGGAGCTGGTGTCAATGTTCAGGCCCTGTTTCCAGCTGGGCAGGTGGGCTGAAACACTGTTTCCGCCCGCGGGCCCAGCAGGAAGTTCATTATGTGGCCGGCGGAGGGTTCTTCACGCTGGTGGTCTTCTGTCGGCCGTTAGCGCAGATCTCAGCGGGGTAACCTGCCGAAATCATGATGAGGGCCATAGTCTGGAGGCTAAACAGCATTGCCCCAGTGTGCACGGCTAAAAACCAACAAAATCAGTCCATGCAAAAATAGAGGAACTTTTCACACCCACCTAGCATGTAACAAAATGACCAAAAGCTGAATTTTTCAAGAACATGTTCATAACTTAAATATAATAATACACTTTTGTTCCAATAATGAATGTTGATGTTTTGGGTTTTTTCAGGGGAACACGCAAGAAAATATCTCATTGAGAAACTCTTGTAGTAATTTTAAAGAAATAAAATTATTTTTCAAACTACCTAAATATGTGCTGCCTATGTTCCGTAGGTGAAGTGATTATTGATTCGAAGGAACAGTCGTTTAATAACATTAGTCGGATGACAAGGTGTGCTTAATAAACACCTTTGCATCTATTTCGTGATCTTATGTACTTTTAAAATATTGATGATCTTCTGTGAAAAAGTAGCCCGAAGTTCGTGAATGGTAACAGCTTAATGCTCATCTGTGAAATTGGCATAGTCATATTAATTAACAACATCATGCACATTGAATAATACGTTGTAGCAAGAATCAGCTGGAACAGGTGCAGGCCTTTGTCGCACTACGAACTGTTTATTCGAAAGCTGCAACTGCAGCACTGATGCAAGAATACATTCAAACGCCATATAACACTTTTCATTAATTAATATTGTATTTCTGTATAGTAGGCTATTTTCCAAAAATATTCTTCGGCCTTGTATTTTGCACTGCAATATAAGCACGGCATCGACGTTTGAGATTGTTATCAGCGTTTGTTACTTAAAGTGTTGCACGATATAACTACAGACATTCTAGATCTATGTGAAGGGATGGCCTCTATTGTTCAGGAACAGATGTTGAAAGTAGCAACTATAACATAGCTGTCGGCTATAGAACATAACATATGTGTGACGTTGGAAGGGGATGCCATGATGTTACTGTGAGGGAAGTCTGCTTCTACATGTATCTTAACTAGGTTGTGGGTTTTTTTTTGCTAGTAAAATATAGCCAAATTCCAGATTGACAGGCTTCAGAAGTGTCAGAGCTTCTGCTTTTTCTGCACCTTCCCTAAAGCAAAATGATTTCTCTGTGCAGCTTATTTTGCATTGTATTATTCATCTGCTTCTTACCTTTGAGCTGATGTGCCTACAATTTAGCTCACAACTTTAAATGAAACCAGTTGGCGATAGCATTTTATCGCAATTGGTTTGCTCGTACAGCTTGCTCTGAATATTGTCCAAGTGGCGTTGCATTTTGCTGATTTCTAAGTCCTAGCAGAAGAGCTTCGCATGGAAATATACTGTTTGCATGCTTTGTCATCACAGGTTATAGAATGTCTTTGCCTAGCAGTATTAGCCCCTTTTTAAATGCAATGATTGGTGACCTAACAGTGAGTCTTAAAAACATAATCAATGTACCAGAGCAAGTTTACTTTTGTGTGATATGTCTCCAAGAAAGGCGTACAGTTAAGCGTGCCGTATGTATGTGTTATAATATGCAATCTTAAACTCCTACAAATTAAAAAAATACAATTTAGAAACAAATGTTAATCTCGCAATTTTATCCGAGCACACAGACAACACCTGAGGTGAGGTGCATCCGTAAAAGGATGCCAACCGCATAACATCAAAATTGAATTGAAAACTTCCAACACGCACGTTAGTATGAAAGGGAACCACAACCTTGAATGCAATGTTTGAGATATATGATCACTGTGTAGGCTTAGCCCAGCTCAATCTATAGTAAAACTGACAGTTATCCATAACAAGGTTGCCTATTGATTAGTATCTGAGTATTCATTGACTATGACCACCAAGATATCTTGAGAGGTTAAGGTAGTGTAATAACTTTCATCTTTAAAGTGTCTATGCATGCGTTGACTAACACCCTGAATGTTTACCATCCACACTGATTTTCCTTACTGGAGAAATAGATCCCTAAAATCATGTGGCATGGATGGGTTTATTAAGCTAGGGATTCCTGGAAACAACATATGACCCCTACATTCAAGTAATCAATTGCATCCAGTTTATTCAACTGCTGCTACAGACCAAATAAAATCCAAGAAGTAATAAATTAATTTGTTTGGTATTACAGATGTCCCCATCCATTTTAGGTTAAGAATCCCTTAAAATCCATTGAAATCGTTTAGATGGGGGCATATTTGACATTGTAGGTAATGTTATCAGGGAAAATTCATAGCTCGCTCGAACCCCCGTACCGATGCATTAACAGAGACAGAAGGAAGAATAAAATATGGTGATAAGTGAGACTCGAGTTAAATATTTGGGTGTAGGTGCCAGCCAGACCAACTAAGATGGCGGTGTGCATGTTAAGTGTAAAACGCTTTAGAAAGAGAATGACCTCATTTTGACTCTGTGTGTACTAGCATAGCGTACCCACAGTAGGGGTGGTAACAATGTCTAACATCCGTGGGCCTATGTCACCCCATATCCCTAGTTACTATTACTTATGTTTTTGGCAGCTCTTGGTCGTAATGGCAGAACCTGAAGCTCTGGTCACTGAATGTGCTGACCCCTTTGAAACCTGGATCAGCTGGTGTAACCAGGGGCAGCTCCTCTGCTAGGGCAGAGGATCATCGCCACCCCGCCAGCAACAGGAGCTGTAAAACTTTTATGGTAAATACATCATAAACTCTGTTTACTATGTTTTTACTATGAAAGTGTGTGGGACTACAGGCGTGACGGGGCACATGTATGTTGGGCCAGCCTTCTTGTGAAGGCCAAACATACATGCGCACCAGGGTATCTCCAAACCGGCACTGCATTGCTAGGTTGGAAAGAGCAGGCAGAGGCTCCCAGTCTGCCTGGGAGCGCCCTCTCTGGATGCTCCCAACCAATCCTAACGTTGCTTTGAGCAGCGTCAGTATTGGCCACTGGGCAGGCTGGGAGCCTGTGCCTGCAACAACAGAGCAGAGCAGATGGAGCAGCACGGTGCAGAAAAAAGGTAAGTTTTATTTTTATAAACATTTTTTGGTGCCCCCCTGCACCCTCTCTGCCATGTGCTGCCCCATTTTCCTCCCGCAAGCCACTCCTGGGTATAACATTGCTTTAGTGAGTATCAGGCAGCCAGGATATTTTTCACTGACACATGCGCAGTGCATGTGCCCTCAATCGAAACTTGGTTGGCTAAACCAGGGCTTACCTTGATCCAACCATGGTTTTGCATTGTTCAAGGATTCCTTAACCCCCCCCCCCCCTAGATGACAGAACAAGCAACAAGCAAAACTTTTTACTGCAGCTTTGGCCGTTCCAGCTTTCAGCCTGATCCTGTCCAGGAATATTAATCAATTACGGAGTTCTCATCACAGATGCCTACGTAGGGGGCGTGCCAGTAATCATGTGACCAGGCATCATCACCTCTGATGACTCTGAGGTCAGGTCACATGTAGTAAGTAAGCAGACACACTGGCGTACAGCATCCATTTTAGGACATCATCATTCCTCACTCCTCATCCCTACTTCTCATCCATCATACATCATCTCTACTTCTCATCCATCATTCCTGCTTCTCTTCCATCATCCCTACTTCTCATCCATCATCCCTACTTCTCATCCATCATATATCATCCCTACTTCTCATCCATCATCCCTACTTCTCATCCATCATCCCTACTTCTCATCCCTGCATCTCATCCCTGCTTCTCATCCATCATCCCTACATCTCATCCATCATCCATGCTTCTCTTCCATCACCGCTACTTCTCATCCATCATACATCATCCCTACTTCTCATCCATCATCCCTACTTCTCATCCAACATCCCAACTTCTCATCCATCATCCGTGCTTCTCTTCCATCATCCCTGCTTCTCATGCATCATACATCATCCCTACTTCTCACTTCTTATCCATCATCCCTACTTCTCATCCATCATACATCATCCCTACTTCTCATCCATCATCCCTGCTTCTCATCCATCATTCCTACTTCTCATCCATCATCCCTGCTTCTCATCAATCATTCCTACTTCTCATCCATCATCCATCATCCCTACTTCTCATCCATCATCCCTGCTTCTCTTCCATCATCCCTACTCCTCATCCCTGCGTCTCATCCCTGCTTCTCATCCCTTCTTCTCTTCCATCATCCCTACTTCTCTTCCATCATCCCTGCTTCTCTTCCATCATCCCCGCTTCTCATCCCTGCTTCTCATCCCTACTTCTCATCCATCATTCCTACTTCTCATGCCTCAGCCATCATCCCTACTCCTCATCCATCATCCCTACTCCTCATTCCTCATCCCTCAGTCATACGAACACATTTTCAGTAAAACACACCTTCGCACAGATTGGTTAGGAACACTGGTTTGGGAAATACAAGGAGCACACAGCCTGGGCCATAAATCAGCTCTTGGAGAAAGGGTTTTACAGGTCATCTACAGTTCAACCGAAAACCTTTCTGGTTTCAGTTTCATATGTAGATCTGAGCCTGCTTTTTATTTGTAACAAATAATGTGTTTACATCTGAGGCTGCTTTTATCTCTGAGAGCTGTTCTTTTTCTTTTCTGAAACCAGAAAGATTTTCAATGAACTGTAGATGAACTGTATAACCCTTTCTCCAAGAGCTGATTTATGGCCCTAGCTATGGGCTCCTTGTGTTTCCCAAACCAGCAGAGCTGTAAGAATGCAGCTCTCTCTCATAACTCTGATTGGCTGTTCCTTACCAATCAGTGTGGAGGTGTGTTTCACAAAACTGAAAATGTGTCAGTATGACTGAGGGATGAGGAATGAGGAGTAGGGATGATGGATGAGGAGTAGGGATGATGTCTGAGGCATGAGAAGTAGGAATGATGGAAGATGGATGAGAAGTAGGGATGAGAAGCAGGGATGAGGGATGAGAAGTAGGGATGATGGAAGAGAAGCAGGGATGATGGATGGGAAGTAGGGATGATGGTGTATGATGGATGGGAAGCAGGGATGATGGATGAGAAGTAGGGATGATGTATGATGGATGAGAAGTAGGGATGATGGATGAGAAGTGAGAAGTAGGGATGATGTATGATGGATGAGAAGCAGGGATGAGGGATGAGGAGTAGGGAGGATGGATGAGAAGTAGGGATGATGGAAGAGAAGCAGGGATGATGGATTAGAAGTAGGGGTGATGGATGAGAAGTAGGGCTGATGTATGATGGATGAGAAGTAGGGATGATGGATAAGAAATAGGGATGATATATGATAGATGAGAAGTAGGTATGATGGATGAGAAGTAGGGATGATGGAAGAGAAATAGGGATGATGGAAGAGAAGCAGGGATGATGGATGATCAGTAGGGATGATGGATACGGAGCAGGGATGAGACACAGGGATGAGAAGTAGGGATGATGGATGAGAAGTAGGGATGATGGATGAGAAGCAGGGATGAGATGTAGGGATGAGGAGTGAGGAATGAGGATGTCCTAAAATGGATGCTGTACTGGCATGCTTTGCTGTGCACACATCGTGAGTTTATTTAAACCAGCACCAGTTTTTACTTTCACTTGTTGCTGTGTCTCTCTGATGGTCAGACCAGCAGAGAAGGAAGGGCCAGGACTTCAGAGAACTGGTCCTGCAGAGGAAGACTGCCTATGCCTCGTTCCACTCAACCCCACCAAATGCAAGTCGGTCTCCCAGTGCCCTCCGTTATCTCCTGTATTCAGTCCGCCTGCAGCTTTAGCTGAGAACAGGTAGTTGTCAATACTGTACATTTTTGTATTGCACTGACGCACTGTGGCTATGGGACCTTTACTTCCCTGCAATCAGTTTAAACTCTTATCCAAAGTAATGGTGTAACCAACCAAGTTTTCATTTGCAAGGAGAAAGAGTTGCCATTTTCTGAGTGCCTTGAAAACATTGAAAGTAAGGAAGCAAAGCCTTGCTGTCATTTGATCTGCCTTGGCTTTCATTTGCAAGATACTGCCTGATTGCCCTTTAGGCCAGAGTGAGGCCTGCATGTGCTTATCTGCTTGTGTGGGTTTGTATCTGTGTTCACAGGCATGTGTAGGTTTTCGTGCACTGGTCCATGCTTGTGTGTTTATGTTTTTTTGTGTGTGTGCAAACGTGCTTGTGCATGTCTGTGTTTGTGTATGCACACGTCTGTGTGTGCAGGGATGTATATCTGTGCATGTCTGTGCTTCTTGGTGTGTTTTGTGTGTGCAGGACTTCCTAATTCTTTCTATTTTGTACCCAGTCTTCTGTTCCATTTGTATTATATGTGCTGTTACTTTCTGTTTTGGTACATGTTTCGAGTGTGATCCAGTACTCATATCTTTTTATTTTTATTGTTCTTTATCAGTATCTTTTGTTTGTCATTCACTTCCATCTCACCCCTAAGCTAGGGACTTGCAGAGAATGTCCCTTCAAAATAACATCTCCGCATTTCTAGGTGTATCAAAGAGCTCCTCACACAGAGACAATTGTTGTTCAGTTTTAATTTGAAGACACAAATAAGCAGTGTGAAGTTCACACAAATTTGAGGGTAGCTTCCATAGTGTGTGCACCACACACAAGCACTAGAACATGCAGAAGTGTTAGAGCCCAGGGGAAGACGGCCTTTAGACGCACCCACTCGGAAAGTGTATATGTTTCTGATGCCAAGGAAATTCCAGCGCCATCTCCAAAATCCATTCACTAATGGATGCCTTAAGGGGTTTCCGTTTCAAAGATCATGAGATGCCTCAGTTGAGCACACGCTGGAACTAGAAGGATTTTGTTTCTGGTTGAGGCAGGGGTTCTGCCTGTGTACCAGAGGAATTCACTGTGCAGGAGAGGTAGCGTTACTTGTTTTGTTTAGAGCATTTTGGCACACCAGTAGAAGCTCTGTTTGTCATATATGTTTCAAAGAAGAGTTTGTTTTCTCTATATGACTTTATTGATCTTTACGGCGATGGATACAATAAATATAAACTCATCTAAGTATCAATATTTATTTAAAAAAGTAGGATGGAAGGTAAGGGTTCTCTAAAAGGAGCAAAGCACTAACTTACCAGTGTCTGTGTAAGTGGTAATGGTCATCAAAGTGCTTTCATCACTCCCAATCTCTCCTTCACACCACTTTCCTCTGCAGTGTCTCTCTGTTAGAAATGTGGACCCATTTTCTCCCTACATCTTTCTGGAAACTTGTATCTGCAATCTCCCATGTACTTGCTTTCCTCTTCAACACCAGTTCCACTCCCTTCTTTTTACACATGCTTTGTTCATCTTCACTTCATCATCTCACATGTGCAGACAGAAAGCCCACTACACTCACCTGTGAGCACTGCATTTTTCTTTTCCTTTCTTTCTGTACATATTTTAGCCATTGTCTGACATCTTTAATGTGCTGAAAGCCTTACACAACATCGATCCCAGATACATCAATTAATGTGTCAGCTTCCACCAACTTACCCAATATCTCTGCTCAGCCAGACTCTTATTCACACAAATTACCTGCGTAGACAGAACCAGAACATACCATTGTGCCTTCTCCTACCTCGATCCTAAAACCTAAACAACCTGCCCCTACACATCAAGACAGCCTCCTCAGTTCTTGGTTTGTGCAGGAAGTTGAAGATGTGGCTCTTCAATGAGGGTTGTCCTCCACCTGACCTAGACTGCTTCTGCTTCAGCAATAGGATACCCTCCCAGTTGATAGTGCACAGTACAAATACACATAACACAGCATGTCTGTAGTTAGAACACCTTTATGACCCACTGATAAGTGCCCAACTCAAATGTTCTCACTACTACCCTGTCATAAACAGCTCCAACAGCCTCACCCAAAGAAAAATGTTGAGGCAGGAACAATTGAACATATTTATGTGTTGGACTTTTCCCTTATGCAGGGTCATCCCCAATCTTTTTGCCTCCTTCCTCCTATTTTTTCTGACCTGTTTTTGTTGGCTTTAGAACTCTGAGAACTTTACCGCTGCTAACCAGCTCTCTGTGTAAATTGTATGGTTGATTTGTTTATCCATGATTGGCATATTTGATTTACTGGTAAGTCCATGGTACAGTGCACTAGAGGTGCCCAGGGCATGTAAATCAAATGCTACTAGTGGGCCTGCAGCACTGGTTTTGCCACCCACATTAGTAGCTCTGTAAACATGGCTCAGACCTGCCACTGCAGTGTCTGTGTGTGAAGTTTTAAACTGCTAATTCGACTTGGCAAGTGTACCCACTTGCCAGGCCTATACCTTCCCTTCTCTTACATGTAAGACACCCCTAAGGTACGCCCTAGGTAGCCCCATAGGTAGGGTGCAGTGTATGTTTAAGGTAGGACACATACTAATGTGTTTTACATGTCCCAACAGTGAAATACTGCCAAATTTGTTTTTCACTGTTGCAAGGCCTATCCCTCTTAAAGGTTAACATGGGGGCTGCCTTTAAAAATGATTAAAGCGTAGATTCCCTTTGGGAGTGGACAGACATGTGGAGTTTGGGGTCTCTGAACTCACAATTTAAAAATACATCTTTTAATGAAATTGATTTTAAGATTCTGTGTTTGAAAATGCCACTTTTAGAAAGTGAGTATTTTCTTGATTAAACCATTCTGTGATTCTGCCTGTCCGGTTCAGTTTGACAGTTGGGCTGTTGGCACCCATTTCTAGACAGTGACACAAAGGGAGCTAGGGTGTAGCATGCATATCCTGATGAGCCATCTGGGCTAGGAGGGAGGGGAGGAGTGGTCACTCACACCTGAAAGGGCTGTGCCTGCCCTCACACAATGCAGTCTCCAACCCCCTGGTGTGTGTCTGGGGCCTGGCCTGGGCAAGGCAGGATTTCACAAACAAGAGTTACTTTCCTTTGAAGAAAGCCTACTTCAAAGGCCAAAATAGGTATAAGAAGGGCACCCAAAACCACAGACTTTAGATCACTTCTGGACATCAAGAGGAACCTCTGTTGGAGAAGATCTGAAGAGCTGAGGAGAAGTGCTGCCCTGCCTGTGACTGTGCCTTGTGGAGCTATCCTGCAGTCTCTGCTTCTGCCTGTGAAAGAGGACATAGACTGGACTTTGTTGTGCATTCCTGCTTGTCAAGAAACCTCCAAGGGCTTGTCCTGAGCTTGCTCCAGTTGTTGAAGTCTCAGGGCCATCAAAGTCTTCTCCTGCCAGCACCTGGACTCTCTGCTGAGACTCCTACCCTGAGACTCCTACCCTGCCAAGTGGTGCCCTATCCAGTTCCTGGAGCCTTGGAAGGTGAAGCTGGCAGACCAAGACTGAAAATCAAAGCACAGACCGCCGTGCGGGGCAAATATTGATGCACCTTCCGAGATGCAGCTGAAAAACAATGTGCCAACAGCTTTACAGTAGAAATTGACGCTCCACCAGCATCGCAGCTGGAAGATCGAAGAACGCAGTTGGAGAAATGATGCTCAACACCCACTGACAGAGGCTGATAACGTCACAACCCACATATCGCGGTTTTGCTGATACCGTGCGGCAGGATTATCAACGCAAACCTTGCTGGGCATGGAAAAACAACGCAAACCCTGCCTGGACCTGACTGCTTGCCCGGATCAATGGATTGCTCTCCAGCGGAGAGCAAAAACAACGCACGCTGACCCGACCGGAGGGGGAGAAATTATGCACGGTCTCACTTGCAGGTGCGAAATCGACGCATCGCTAACCTTTTCCGACCTGTGCGTGTTTTTTTGACACTACCCAGGTACTTTTCAACGCTAACAGTGTTTTTACTGTTTTCTCAGGTATTTAAGACTCTTCTGCTTTTAAAATTAATAACTTGACTTGTGTACCTTGGATTTTGTCATTTTGGTCTTGTTTTGTTTAGATAAATGTTACCTATTTTTCTAACTTGTGTTGTGTAATTTTGTAATGCTTTCACTGAGTTACTGTGTGTGTTGGTACAAATACTTTACACCTAGACTCTGAAGTTAAGCCTGCCTGCTCGTGCCAAGCTACCAAGGGGGTGAGCGAGGGTTAGCTGAGGTTGATCCTCCTTTACCCTGACTAGAGTGCGGGTCCTTGCTTGGTCAGGGGGTAACCTCACTGCCAACCAAAGACCCCATTTCTAACAATGCATTAGGATGCAGTGCAGTCTTTGTCTTTAAATATCTCAAACCTACATGTTCAGAATTGGTTTATAAACCTTGCTTTCTTTCAACACTCTTTATTAATATGAGCTTTCATATAGGCCATTGGGTTCTCTCCCAATAAAATATCACTGGGGGAGAACCCCTCCAAACCTCTGTTAGGTCTGTCAGGTCTGTCGCTTTATTTCCTTAGTAATACTTATCCCCAACATTTAAACCTCACCACTTTGAAGTGTCACCAGCTTGTACTGATCCCACTTGAATTGTCTAACCACCGGTACAGCAATAAGACAACAATATGTTCTGTGATGTCTTAAGCATCAGCCTGTGCTGTTTTAAATCCTGCTGGGCTAATATTCCTGGTTTTCGAAGGGGGCCAGTGCATGCAGTTTGTAGTTCATATACACATCACCCGTGAGGAAGAAATGTTTAAAGTACTTTTTTTAGATTTGTTTTACACCCATCACAGCATGAACGTTGCACAAATGATTAGGTTTATCCACAATGTAAAATGATCTTCAAGAAAGGAAGTGTTGGAACAAGTGTGACCTGCAAACCTAACACTAAATGCAAAGTAATGGATTTCAGTGCTCATCCTATCACCTTACTCACCAAGCATCCACATTTGTCAATAATCCGCAGCCTGGCACTGATCTATGACCACTAACCCCTGGAAGATAAGGCTGTGTTAGGGCAGCGTTAATTCCACTGTCATTGACATCACATATCCTTTATGTGTCCATGTAATTTAATTGTTTGCAAAATAGATTCTATATATAAGGTATTGGCTGCAAAGCTGGACATATGGGGACATATTGTAGGAGGCTGGCCTGGCTTATGGGGGTACCTTGTGGTACTTACACCTTTGCCAAGTCGAGTTATCCCTTGTTAGTAGATTAGTAGTGTTCTAGCAGCTTAGGCTGATAGAGGTAGCTATAGCAGAGCAGCTTAGGCTGAACTAGGAGACTTGCAAAGCTCCAACTATACCACTTATATCATATAGCACTATATCATAAGAAAAACACAATACTCAGAGTTACTAAACATAAAGGTACTTTATTTTAGTGGCAATTTGCCAAAAGTATCTCAGAGGATATAAGTAATATACACAAAATATACACACAAACCAAAATCAGGTAAGTAAAACACTTAGAAAAGTAGTGCAAACACTGTAGAACACAACAGAATGCAATAGGAGAAAATAGGCTTAGGGGCAACACAAACCATACACTCCAAAAGTGGAATGCGAACCACAAATGGACCCCAGGCCTAGTGTAGTGTGTAGAGGGTCTCTGGGAATGTAAGAAAACACTGAGGGTGTCGAAGATACCCCACCCCAAGACCCTGAAAAGTAGGAGTAAAGTAACCCGACTACCCCCAGAAAGACAGTAAAGTCGAGATACGGGATTCTGCAAAGGCAACAACTGACTGCAAAGCACTGAAGATGGATTCCTGGATCTGAGGATCTGCAATGGAAGGGGACCAAGTCCAAGAGTCACCCAAGTGTCCAGGGGGGCAGAAGCCCACTAAACCCCGGATGAAGGTGCAAAAGGGCTGCCTCCGGGTGGAAGAAGCCGAAGATTCTTCAACAACAGAAGGTGCCAGGAACGTCTCCTTTGGTCAGAAGATATCCCACGGCGTGCTGGAGGATTCAGAGTTGTTTCCACACAGAAAGACTGCAAACAAGTCTTGCTATCTGCACGAGTCACGGTTGAGGATGTTGAGTGCTGCCAGGGCAGAGGAAGGACCAAGATGTCGCCCCTTGGAGGCGCTCTGCAACAGAGAGAGCCCATGCAGAAGCAGGCAGCACCTGCAGAAGTACCTGAACAGGTGTTCAGAAAATCTGAGCACAGCGGTCGTCTCAAGACAACAAAAGAGGGTCCCACGAAGTCGGAGTCCAACTCAGCGAGTTGGGCAATGAAGGACAGAGTGCTGGGGACCTGGGCTGTGCTGTGCATGAAGGAAGTCTTGCAAAAGTGCACAGAAGCCCTAGCACCTGCAGTTCACGCAGTACACAGGATTACTGTCTGGCGTGGGGAGGCAAGGACTTACCTCCACCAAATTTGGACAGAAGGACCACTGGACTGTCGTGGTCACTTGGATCCAGCTCCTGTGTTCCAGGGACCACGCTCGTCAAGATGAGAGGGGACCCAGAGGACCAGTGATGCAGAAGTTTGGTGCCTGCATTGGCAGGGGGAAGATTCCGTCGACCCACAGGAGATTTCTTCTTGGCTTCCGGTGAAGGCAGACAGCCCTCAGAGCATGCACCACCAGGAAACAGTCGAGAAAGCCGGCAGGATGAGGTGCTACAATGTTGCTGGTAGTCTTCTTGCTACTTTGTTGTGGTTTTGCAGGACTCCTGGAGCAGTCAGCAATCGATCCTTGGCAGAAGTCAGAGGGAAGTGCAGAGGAACTCTGGTGAGCTCTTGCATTCGTTATCTGAAGAGAATCCCACAGGAGAGATCCTAAATAGCCTTAGAGGAGGATTGGCTACCTAACCAGGTAAGAACCTATCAGGAGGGGTCTCTGACGACACCTGGTAGCACTGGCCACTTAGAGGTCTCCATTGTGCCCTCACACCTCTGCATTCAAGATGGCAGAAGTCTGGGACACACTGGAGGAGCTCTGGGCATGGACAGGAGAGTGGTCACCCCCGTTTCCTTTGTCCAGTTTCGCGCCAGAGCAGGGGCTGGGGGATCCCTGAACTGGTGTAGACTGGTTTATGCAAGGAGGGCACCATCTGTGCCCTTCAAAGCATTTCCAGAGGCCAGGAGAGGCTGCTCCTCTCAGGCCCTTAACACCTATTTCAAAATGGAGAGGGTGTACCACCGTCTCTCAGAGGAAATCCTTTGTTCTGCCTTCCTGGGACCGGGCTGCCCAGGGGGGCAGAAACCTGTCTGAGGGTTGGCAGCAGCGGTAGCTGCAGAGAAAATCCCAGAGAGCTAGTTTGGCAGTACCCAGGTTCCATGCTGAAGCCCCGGGGATGCATGGGATTGTCCCCCCAATACCAGAATGGTTTTGGGGTGACAATTCCATGATCCTAGACATGCTGGATGACCATGTTCGGAGTTACCATTGTGAAGCTACACATAGGTATTGACCTATATGTAGTTCACGCGTGCAATGGTGTCCCCGCACTCACAAAGTCTGGGGAATTTGCATTGAACAATGTGGGGGCACCTTGGCTAGTGCCAGGGTGCTCTCACACTAAGTAACTTTGCACCTAACCTTCCCTAAGTGGGGGTTAGACATATAGGTGACTTATAAGTTACTTAAAATGGCTGTGAAATAACGTGGACGTTATTTCACTCAGGTTGAAGTGGCAGTCCTGTGTAAGAATTGTCTGAGCACCTTATGGGTGGCAAAAGAAATGCTGCAGCCAATAGGGATCTCCTGGAACCCCAATACCCTGGGTACCTAGGTACCATATACTAGGGAATTATAAGGGTGTTCCAGTGTGCCAATCAGAATTGGTAAAATTAGTCACTAGCCTGCAGTGACAATTTTAAAAGCAGAGAGAGCATAAACACTGAGGTTCTGGTTAGCAGAGCCACAGTGATACAGTTAGGCACCACACAGGGAACACATACAGGGCACACTTTATGAGCACTGGGGTCCTGGCTAGCAGGATCCCAGTGGCACAGACAAAAACAAACATCCATACAAGTAAAAATGGGGGTAATATGCCAGGCAAGATGGTACTTTCCTTCACATATTTAGAAGAGGCTTGTGCTGCTGATGCTCAGAACCTTTTGATGCAACTGTGGTGCAAGCAGTACTCCATATCTGTGAGATGACGCATTAGCTGAAATGTATAGTTGTTTAAGACTTGCATCGGGCAAAAGCTGTGTCTAAACCAGCTGCACCAAGCACACGTTAAAATATGCAAGGTAGGAGTTCCCCTGAAAAATCTCACACAAAAATAATGCAGTGATATTTATGGGTTTAACAATGTGTGACGCATCGTTTGGATCCTGCGTTCAATGCCTGAAATGGTAATCCAAGCATAGGAAATGACACAGTGGCTGTGGTAGAAGAATCTGAACACCCAAAAGCACTCAACTATGCCATGGAGGCTGCAATTGTGCAGTTCGGAGTTGCAAAGCGAGTGCCACCAACAAGTAGGCAACAAAGGAGAGAGAGTGTGTTCGGGGAGCTCAACTCCCTCATCGACCTCAGGGAGGATGAGGTCATCAAAACATCATAGAATTGTTCCACAAGATTGGGTCAAGTCTCCAGCCACTAACTGCCAGGCCCACTAACATTCCTACATAGGTTAAACTGATGTCTGTGCTCCAAATGCTTGCTTCTGGTTCCTTTCAGGTCACAATATCCAGAGAGACATGAATATCACAGGCATAATTTTCTGTCTTCCCACCCACTGTCCTGGATGCCATCATCCAGTTCACACCCCAGTATCTCCTCTTCCCTAAGATCCACCAACAACAGCTTTATACCAAGCAAGGCTTCTGTGCCATTGTTGGATTTCCCTTGTGTTGGGTGCCATGGACTGCATACATGTGCAATTTGTTCTCTTTCCAGAGACCTCAAACTTGTACAGGAACCCGAAGCAACAATTCCAGGCCATCATTGACCATCTGGGGATGTTCACAAATGTGCTGTCCAAATATCCTGGAAGTTTGCATGAAGCATTCATCTCCCGGGATAGTATCATCATCAAGAACTTCCAGAATGGCCGATATGGGAATGGCCTACTTGTTGGTATAGAAATCTGAAGTATGCAACATACCAACAACCATGTAGAAATGTATGACATAGTAGCCATTGCTGTGTCTGTCGATGGAGCTAGATACATATGTACGAGTCGGGGTGTTATACTTGCACTATGCATTGTGATACATGTGTGATGCAAACTCAAGTCAGATGTTTGAGGGTATGGCAAGCAACTTTGTGTGACTTGGAATGGTATTTAAAATCTAGAGTAATGAAACACAGTGCCAAAGGCTGTGTTGCATTACTGTGTGTAAGGAAGGTGTTCCCTGGGCGTTGTGTGGGTGTATCCATGCAACTCCCATGGTTGATGACACATGCCAAGTATACCAATCATCGTAAATCTGGGAATGCATAAAATAAATATGCCTTCCCAAGTGATGTATAACAAGGATACATGAAGTAAGTCGTCCAAGTCACTTCTGCTTCCTATGTGTGCTGCATTCTGTGGCACACATAGATAAATGAATATGCCTCTAAGGATTGTTTATGTGTTGGAAGCTACATCTTCCTGCAGTAAAACAATCATTTATGCAATGCAGAAATACTTGCACGATGGTGCAAGTGTGCCTGTGTTTGTGCTAGGCAGCCTATTGTGTGCCACTGTAGAGTGAAAGGACAGAAATGTACCATATGGCTTAAATACTCTGTAGTCCTATCCTTGCCCAGTGATTGTCATTGTGGCCTTTCGTCAGGATCTGCACGCTGCTGAACAAAAGGCCCACCTCCCGGCATCACCAACTCAGAAAGCTATCAGAGCACAGAGCTATGATGAAGCCAGGCGGGGGGAGGGAATTAGGGTACGGAACTGCAGGGAGAGAGATCTGAAAAGGAACGTTTAGAACAAATATGCATATACTCATTCATGACAGTATGAACTCACCAATAGACTCTTGAATAAAGGCGTCTCCATGGTATCAGATTGAGACCCTTTGTGAATTGGGCGTAGCCCCTTCTGTGAATCATGGAACAAGAACAAACTGCAACCTCTGAACCTAGAGATGGCAAGAGCTTTGGACTATGGTCATACTCTGAATATCAATCATGTAACAATTATGCATTCATAACATAAACGTTTGATCTCAGCCTAGAAATTCTCAAAGACTTAAATATGTATCTCACATATTATGCTTCCCAAAAACAATGAAACCATAACTTGTTTATCTCCAAAATGTTTTCACATTTACTACTAAGGCCTGAAAGTTTTACTCATAGAACTTGAATCGCTTTGTTCATTGGGCAGAAGCGCCTTGTTTGTTGTTCACAAAGCGCTTTGATTATCATACATGAAGCGCTTTGTTCATTATGCCAGAGAGCGCTTTTACTTGGTCACTCTAAAGCGCTACGCTCATTGTGCTAATGGGCGCTTTACTCATGTGGCCTGAAGCATTTTGATCCTCATGCCAAGACCGCTTTACTCATGTGGCCTGAAACGCTTTGATTGTCATGCCAAGGGCGCTTTACTCTTGTGACCTGAAGCGCTTTGCTCGTTGTGCTAAGGGGGCGCTTTACTCATGTGGCATGAAGCGCTTTGACCGTCCTGCCAAGGTCGCTTTACTCGTGTGGCCTGAAACGCTTTTGATTGTCGTGCCAAGGGCGCTTTTCTCGTGTGGCCAAAGCACCTTTGATTGTCTTGCCAAGGTCGCTTTACTCTTGTGGACTGAAGCGCTGTGATTATCGTGCCAAGGGCGCTTTACTCATGTAGCCTGAAGGGCTTTGCTCGTTGTTTTAAGGGGCACTTTACTCATGTGGTCCGAAGCGCTTTGATTGTCGCGTCAAGGCCAATTTACGCGTTTGGCTTGAAGCGCTTTTATCGTCTTGCCAGGAGCACTTTACTCTTTGGACTGAAAACGCTTTGCTTGTTGTCCTAAGGGAAGCTTTACTTTTGGAAGTAACAACTCCCTTCAAGATTGGGCTTATCAAGACCTTACCGCTACGAGTACGACCTACTCATAATCTGAATTCACCATGGAAACAAGGATACTCTGATTTGCTGTCAATCTGCCATGCAGGAAATCTGCTTTTCTTCAGAGGAACCTCCACGAGGTCTGACTGCATCGAAGTCTTTAAAATAGTGAGCAATGTGCTTGGGTGTGGCTGGGCTTTAAGGGCCTGCCACACCCCAAGATGGCCGCTGCCTCTAGAAACCTGGGAATTGTAGTCCCTTCATAGAATAGCACTGATAAGTGCATCTTGTCCACCAATGTCCTAACCCTGCAGCTACATAAACTTTACCACACAGCAGGCGACGCTGATAACCACTCCTAGAACAAGAGGGAATTACAAGTGGTGCGCATGAAGCGCAGCAAATACTCACAGCGTAGTTTCGGGCGGGACCTGGACCGCGCACAGCCTTATTCCTGACAGTGATGCAGTGCAGAACAGCACAGTGACTTTCTCTGCTGCACTAGCCACTTTGTTAAGTGCCTAACCCCTAGTATCATGTGCACATAGTGAAAACAACTTACAGTAACATGTAGGCAATGATTTCCCATTCTGTCATACCCTCACTAATCCTGTAATGGTAGTAATGGCAGTAGCAACAGAGAATATGTGCCTAGTTTGTCAAATTTCACACTGGTTGAAGGACTAAACCACATTATCTGCACTGGTTAATGAATCAAGATAATCATGTGGTACACAAGACAACTTAATATTAGTACAAAGTGCACATGATGTCTAATTGTGGGATGAATGGTTTTTCAATGGTGTACCTAGACTCGGTTTAACTGCAAAAAAGGAATGATGTGTGAACGAATACTGTGTTCATAAGTAAGTGTGTCACACATGGCTTACTACTTGTAAGTAGACCTTCGTTTCTAGAGTAGCTCTGGAAGACGTAGTTGTAAATTTCATTTGTGCCATGCAGTGTGAGTGTAGGCTCCATTCACTTGTAAAGTCTATTTAGTGTACCGATGTGAGATCGAACAAAAAAAACACACATATGTCTCAGCCATACTGACAGTCAAGTGCCACACATACATATATATCAAGCCACATTGACTTATGTAACTGATGTGATGGATTACGATTATGGTAGTGTAACTTGGCCATCTTTCCTGCATATGAATCCATCATGTTAAACTCACAAACTCAAACAGAATGCTGTCAAATATGTCATACACCAGTAACTAACATAGAATTAAATGCAACCAGGGTAAGGAATCACAGTGTACACAGGATCCCAATCTCAACACTCTCTTACCGCATTAATGATGAAATAATCAAGGCATAGAAGTTCAGAATCCCCCACATGGTAAAATCATCTACATAAATGCTAAAAAATAAAGTATTATGCCCTTGACTATGTTAGAAAGTAACTTATATCTACATCAGTGTGTCCTACATAATAATGCTAACATTTCCATACCTATGTGTCCATCTAAGTTTAGCATTACTTATCTGACAACAAGCATTAGCTAAAGGCTGACAACAAAATGTAGAACCATCCATGTCACATGTTGCAAATGCAATACATGTAGGCAACAATTTTCAATGCCAAAGTGACCAAATCTCAGGCTGGGTCAATGTCATGTAGCCAAGCAACAACATTCATATGCTTCAAAAGCACATATGTACGTGTGTGCGTCAAACAGGCAGGCACTGTCCAAACCTAGCTAGTGCTGATTGTGTGATACAAAATGTTATCACTACTTTGCCACTTTGCACATGTAGTGAGTCGACCTGCCATAGAGTTGTTCACAATTTTTAGAAATACCTATCATGGTAATCGACTGCCTGAACATGAAAGTCAGCTTGTAGAGGTGCCCAAAGTATCAGGACATGGAAAACATTAGCAATGACACACATAACTGGAAGAGACTTACCAAACCATGGCCAACTGTATATATAACAAATAAAGTTGAATAGTGTAAGAAATATCTATGAGTTGGTCAGTATATATAACACACATGGACAGATAGGTATAGGTAACAATGTGCATAATCATTATCAGTTGTTTCTTTTCTGTTCAAGGATACAGTGGCAGCTTTGGGACTTTCCACCATCCCCAGTCGGAGGCCAAAAAATGGTTGAACCAGCCACTAACCGTGACTTGGAGCACGATAGAAAGGACACTGGGTTTTCAGAAGTCCAGGTTTAGGTGCCTCAATATGTCTGGCAGAAGATTGCTATGCTCTAATGGTGTGCAAGATAATTCTGATATGTGCAATCCCAGACAGCATTTTTGCTAGAACAATTGTTCCATGGGACTTGGAGCCAAAAGAGAGTGACCCAATAAAGGAAGAGGATGACGGTGGTGGAGATCTCCAACACACAATTGCTGGTCAGTGGCGACGGGACAACTTTGTGTCCAATTATTTTCATAACTAATTTACATAATGGACAAAATGTCTGACATTTTCATGAAAGTTCAACATGAGAATAAGGTGGTCATTACAACCCTGGCGGACGGTGTTAAAGCGGCAGTAAGACCGAAAACAGGCCGGCGGGAAAAAAAAGGGAATTATGACCATGGCGGAAACCGCCAACAAAGACAGCCACTTTAACACTCCGACCGCCACGGCGGTACAGACAAACAGCGCAGCGGTCACCGCCAACAGACAGGCGGGAGACAAAGTACCGCCCACAGTATCACAACCTACCACTCCGCCACCGTTTCCGGGGCAGATTCACCGTGGATAAAAACACGTCGGAAACAGCCATTTCAATGGGAAAACGCTCACCTCTACACACTCCACGAGGAACGACGACACCATGGAGCCGGATCTCCAAATACTCCCTGCGATAGTCTTCCTGCTCCTGTACGATCATCAGCAACGCCGGCGCCGAAGACAACGGTGAGTACTGCACCTATGACATAGGGGAGGGGGGAGGCAAAAGTCAGGGACACACACACGCAACACCCCCACCCTCACCCCGACCCTCACCCACTACAACACACACATCAATGCATATCCAAACATTACAGTAACAACCCCCAAACCCCCCGGAAGAATGCAAAGACAAAATGAAATGAGTGCAACCATTGTAATATATCAAAATACAGTAACCAAATATATACAGATATATATACACAATCAACAAAATATACATCACGATTAGTAGTGCAGGTAATGCACCATTCAATGTCCGTGGACCACTGGGCCCAAAATGCATGGGCGAGGCCCACACACGATACCTGAGCAAAACAGAGAAAACACTGCTGGGGCATCAGATAGAAATACAACAGGCACCTCAGGGGGAAGGGAAGGGGGGGCACCTCAGCCAGATGACAGCACCACGCCAGATCCACAACGGGGCTCCGTGCCCATTGATGTATCCAGGGGAGTGCAAAGCCACAGTCTCTCAAGTCTCTACAGTGGGTGGGTTGCCCACTGTACCATCCTGGGGAGTGCAAAGCCACAGTCTCTCAAGTCTCTACAGTGGGTGGGTTGCCCACTGTACCATCCTGGGGAGTGCAAAGCCACAGTCTCTCAAGTCGATAACAGTGGGTGGGTTGCCCACTGTTCAATCTTGGGGAGTGCAAAGCCACAGTCTCTCCAGTCGATAACAGTGGGTGGGTTGCCCACTGTACCATCCTGGGGAGTGCAAAGCCACAGTCTCTCAAGTCTCTACAGTGGGTGGGTTGCCCACTGTACCATCCTGGGGAGTGCAAAGCCACAGTCTCTCAAGTCTCTACAGTGGGTGGGTTGCCCACTGTTCAATCCTGAGGAGAGCAAAGCCACAGTCACTCTCCCTGTGACGGTGCCAGTTCCGTCGCTGCCCCAGCCGCACATGGGCTAGTGGTGCTTGAGTTGGCGGTGCTTGCCTTGTTCAGCGGTGCCATGGCAGTCTTTGCCCTGTTCAGCGGTGCTTGACTTTGCTGTCTCTGACCTGTACAGCGGTGCTTGCCATGGCGGTCTTTGCCCTGTTCAGCGGTGCTTGCCCTGTTCAGCGGTGCTTGCCATGGCGGTCTTTGCCCTGTTCAGCGGTGCTTGACTTTGTGTCTCTGACCTGTTCAGCGGTGCTTGCCATGGCGGTCTTTGCCCTGTTCAGCGGTGCTTGCCCTGTTCAGCGGTGCTTGCCATGGCAGTCTTTGCCCTGTTCAGCGGTGCTTGACTTTGCTGTCTCTGACCTGTGCAGCGGTGTTTGCCATGGCGGTCCCTCATTGCCCAGCGGGGCTGTGGCTGCCAGGGCCCTCCTGGGCACTGACTCTGGCGGTGGCCTTCTGGCCAGTGATGATGGGACTGCCCTCCTGGGCACTGACTCTGGCGGTGGCCTCTCCTGGCCAGTGACGATGGGACTGCCCTCCTGGGCACTGACTCTGGCTGTGGCCTCCTGGCCAGTGGCGATGGGGCTGGCGGCGGCCTCCTGGGCAGAGGGGATGATGGCGGGCTTCTCTGTAATGGTAGTAATGGCAGTAGCAACAGAGAATATGTGCCTAGTTTGTCAAATTTCACACTGGTTGAAGGACTAAACCACATTATCTGCACTGGTTAATGAATCAAGATAATCATGTGGTACACAAGACAACTTAATATTAGTACAAAGTGCACATGATGTCTAATTGTGGGATGAATGGTTTTTCAATGGTGTACCTAGACTCGGTTTAACTGCAAAAAAGGAATGATGTGTGAACGAATACTGTGTTCATAAGTAAGTGTGTCACACATGGCTTACTACTTGTAAGTAGACCTTCGTTTCTAGAGTAGCTCTGGAAGACGTAGTTGTAAATTTCATTTGTGCCATGCAGTGTGAGTGTAGGCTCCATTCACTTGTAAAGCCTATTTAGTGTACCGATGTGAGATCGAACAAAAAAAACACACATATGTCTCAGCCATACTGACAGTCAAGTGCCACACATACATATATATCAAGCCACATTGACTTATGTAACTGATGTGATGGATTACGATTATGGTAGTGTAACTTGGCCATCTTTCCTGCATATGAATCCATCATGTTAAACTCACAAACTCAAACAGAATGCTGTCAAATATGTCATACACCAGTAACTAACATAGAATTAAATGCAACCAGGGTAAGGAATCACAGTGTACACAGGATCCCAATCTCAACACTCTCTTACCGCATTAATGATGAAATAATCAAGGCATAGAAGTTCAGAATCCCCCACATGGTAAAATCATCTACATAAATGCTAAAAAATAAAGTATTATGCCCTTGACTATGTTAGAAAGTAACTTATATCTACATCAGTGTGTCCTACATAATAATGCTAACATTTCCATACCTATGTGTCCATCTAAGTTTAGCATTACTTATCTGACAACAAGCATTAGCTAAAGGCTGACAACAAAATGTAGAACCATCCATGTCACATGTTGCAAATGCAATACATGTAGGCAACAATTTTCAATGCCAAAGTGACCAAATCTCAGGCTGGGTCAATGTCATGTAGCCAAGCAACAACATTCATATGCTTCAAAAGCACATATGTACGTGTGTGCGTCAAACAGGCGGGCACTGTCCAAACCTAGCTAGTGCTGATTGTGTGATACAAAATGTTATCACTACTTTGCCACTTTGCACATGTAGTGAGTCGACCTGCCATAGAGTTGTTCACAATTTTTAGAAATACCTATCATGGTAATCGACTGCCTGAACATGAATGTCAGCATGTAGAGGTGCCCAAAGTATCAGGACATGGACAACATTAGCAATGACACACATAACTGGAAGAGACTTACCAAACCATGGCCAACTGTATATATAACAAATAAAGTTGAATAGTGTAAGAAATATCTATGAGTTGGTCAGTATATATAACACACATGGACAGATAGGTATTGGTAACAATGTGCATAATCATTATCAGTTGTTTCTTTTCTGTTCAAGGATACAGTGGCAGCTTTGGGTCTTTCCACCATCCCCAGTCGGAGGCCAAAAAATGGTTGAACCAGCCACTAACCGTGACTTGGAGGACGATAGAAAGGACACTGGGTTTTCAGAAGTCCAGGTTTAGGTGCCTCGATATGTCTGGCAGAAGATTGATATGCTCTCATGGTGTGCAAGATAATTCTGATATGTACAATCCCAGACAGCATTTTTGCTAGAACAATTGTTCCATGGGACTTGGAGCCAAAAGAGAGTGACCCAATAAAGGAGGAGGATGACGGTGGTGGAGATCTCCAACACACAATTGCTGGTCAGTGGCGACGGGACAACTTTGTGTCCAATTATTTTCATAACTAATTTACATAATGGACAAAATGTCTGACATTTTCATGAAAGTTCAACATGAGAATAAGGTGGTCATTACAACCCTGGCGGACGGTGTTAAAGCGGCAGTAAGACCGCAAACAGGCCGGCGGGAAAAAAAAGGGAATTATGACCATGGCGGAAACCGCCAACAAAGACAGCCACTTTAACACTCTGACCGCCACGGCGGTACAGACAAACAGCGCAGCGGTCACCGCCAACAGACAGGTGGGAGACAAAGTACCGCCCACAGTATCACAACCTACAACTCCGCCACCTTTTCCGGGGCAGATTCACCGTGGATAAAAACACGTCTGAAACAGCCATTTCAATGGGAAAACGCTCACCTCTACACACTCCACGAGGAACGACGACACCATGGAGCCGGAACTCCAAATACTCCCTGCGATAGTCTTCCTGCTCCTGTACGATCATCAGCAACGCCGGCGCCGAAGACAATGGTGAGTACTGCACCTACGACATAGGGGAGGGGGGAGGCAAAAGTCAGGGACACACACACGCAACACCCCCACCCCCACCCCGACCCTCACCCACTACAACACACACACCAAAGCATATCCAAACATTACAGTAACAACCCCCAAACCCCCCGGAAGAATGCAAAGACAAAAGGAAATGAGTGCAACCATTGTAATATATCAAAATACAGTAACCAAATATATACAGATATATATACACAATCAACAAAATATACAACACGATTAGTAGTGCAGGTAATGCACCATTCAATGTCCGTGGACCACTGGGCCCAAATTGCATGGGCGAGGCCCACACACGATACTTGAGCAAAACAGAGAAAACACTGCTGGGGCATCAGATAGAAATACAACAGGCACCTCAGTGGGAAGGGAAGGGGGGGCACCTCAGCCGGATGACAGCACCATGCCAGATCCACAACGGGGCTCCGTGCCCATTGATGTATCCTGGGGAGTGCAAAGCCACAGTCTCTACAGTGGGTGGGTTGCCCACTGTACCATCCTGGGGAGTGCAAAGCCACAGTCTCTCAAGTCTCTACAGTGGGTGGGTTGCCCACTGTACCATCCTGGGGAGTGCAAAGCCACAGTCTCTCAAGTCGATAACAGTGGGTGGGTTGCCCACTGTTCAATCCTGGGGAGTGCAAAGCCACAGTCTCTCAAGTCTCTACAGTGGGTGGGTTGCCCACTGTACCATCCTGGGGAGTGCAAAGCCACAGTCTCTCAAGTCTCTACAGTGGGTGGGTTGCCCACTGTACCATCCTGGGGAGTGCAAAGCCACAGTCTCTCAAGTCTCTACAGTGGGTGGGTTGCCCACTGTACCATCCTGGGGAGTGCAAAGCCACAGTCTCTCAAGTCTCTACAGTGGGTGGGTTGCCCACTGTTCAATCCTGGGGAGTGCAAAGCCACAGTCTCTCAAGTCTCTACAGTGGGTGGGTTGGCTACTGTTCAATACTGGGGAGAGCAAAGCCACAGTCACTCTCCCCGTGACGGTGCCAGTTCCGTCGCTGCTCCTGCCGCACATGGGCTAGTGGTGCTTGAGTTGGCGGTGCTTGCCTTGTTCAGCGGTGCCATGGCAGTCTTTGCCCTGTTCAGCGGTGCTTGACTTTGCTGTCTCTGACCTGTTCAGCGGTGCTTGCCATGGCGGTCTTTGCCATGTTCAGCTGTGCTTGCCCTGTTCAGCGGTGCTTGCCATCGTGGTCTTTGCCCTGTTCAGCGGTGCTTGACTTTGTGTCTCTGACCTGTTCAGCGGTGCTTGCCATGACGGTCTTTGCCCTGTTCAGCGGTGCTTGCCCTGTTCAGCGGTGCTTGCCATGGCGGTCTTTGCCCTGTTCAGCGGTGCTTGACTTTGCTGTCTCTGGCCTGTGCAGCGGTGATTGCCATGGTGGTCCCTCATTGCCCAGCGGGGCTGTGGCTGCCGGGGCCCTCCTGGGCACTGACTCTGGCGGTGGCCTCCTGGCCAGTGATGATGGGACTGCCCTCCTGGGCACTGACTCTGGCGGTGGCCTCTCCTGGCCAGTGACGATGGGACTGCCCTCCTGGGCACTGACTCTGGCTGTGGCCTCCTGGCCAGTGGCGATGGGGCTGCCCTCCTGGGCACTGACTCTGGCGGTGGCCTCCTGGCCAGTGACGATTGGACTGCCCTCCTGGGCACTGACTCTGGCGGTGGCTTCCTGGCCAGTGGCGATGGGGCTGGCGGTGGCCTCCTGGGCAGAGGGGATGATGGCGGGCTTCTCCGCCATGCTGCTCTTTCCAGACTTTGGTGCATTCTTCTGCCCATTCCCCACCTTGGGAGGAGTCACAGCTGAGTGGACAGTCCCCCGGGACCCTTGTGAGCGGCTTTGCCGGCTGGAGTCTTCCCCCTATCCCGTCGGGCACTGTCCAACTTCTGGTGCTTCACAGGGGGGGGACTGGCTGTGCACTCCACATACCTCTAACAGGCACCACAGGTACTGGAGATTTTTTGGCTGAGGTGCTAATACGGGACCTATGAATTGGAGGGGGGGAGGTGGTGGGAATGAGGTCAAGGTTGCTCAGGAAAAGTTTCTGACGAACACTGGGACGGGTAGCTGGAGTGGGTCTGGGAGTGGAGGAAGAGGAGGTGGTTGTAGGAGGTGTAACTTTTGTTGATTTGGGTGCAGGTGCATGTGCTGGAGGCTGTTGTGTGGTGGATGTATGTTGGGTGGGTGTGTGCCTGCGTTTGTGTATCTTCGGAGGGGGCGTCACAGACACACTGGGAGAGGACACAGGGGATGTGTAAATGGTAGTGGGGGTGGTGAGTGCAGGTGAGCGGGGTGTGGTGGTGGGTTTGCTGGTGCAGGACCTAGTGGCTGTAGTGGTAGATGACACTGGGAGGGAGGAGGGAGACGACGACGAGGGGGACACAGTGGAGGCAGTGGATGTTGCTGTGTTTGTATGTGTGTGATGCTTGTGTGAGTGCCTGTGGGATGTGTGGTGCTTATGTTTGCCTGATTTTCCCTTGTGTGTTGACGTGTGTGCAGGCTGGTCTGTAGGTGTGCTTGGGATAGGCTGGGGTACAGGGGATTGGGTCTGGGTGGAGGAATTTGGAGGGGGGAGGCTAGACACAGGGACAACGGCTGCCATCAGTGCTGAGGCCAGAGATTGCAGGGTTCGATGAAGGGCAGCCTGACCAGAATGAATGCCCTCCAGGAATGCATTACCGTGTTGCAACTCTCGTTCTACACCCCGGATGGCATTCACAATGGTAGACTGCCCAACAGTGAGTGACCTGAGGAGGTCAATGGCCTCCTCACTGAGGGCAGCAGGGGTGACTGGGGCAGGGCCTGAGGTGCCTGGGCCGAAGGTGATGCCCACCCTCCTGGGTGAGCGGGCACAGGGTGAACGCTGAGGGGCTGCTGGGAGGGTGGTGCTGGTAGGGGAGGTGGCGGCTGTACCTGTAGAAGTGGGGGGCACAGATTTTGCCACGACCACAAGGGAGCGCCCATCGGAGGACGAGTCTGTGTCGCTGGTTGCTGATCTTGTCCCCGCAGTGAAGCTCCCCTCACCCTCCGTCCCACTGGTGTATTCAGAGTCCGTGGTTTGGCCCTCCATGGCCATGTGGGATGCAGCTCCCTCGTGCTCCGGTGCCACTGTACCTCCGCCTGATGATGCTGATGCACAAAAGAACAGGGAGAGCACAAAAGGGGGGGACGACGACAGAAGAAAGACAGGTTGAGTGCATGGCTTACCGCTACCGTTGGCAGACAATACAGACACAGCAGCCCCCTGCACTATGCCGCGCTGTTGGGCTCTACTGATGCAGTTCCTGGGATATGGCCTACATGGCTATGGTGGACACATAGATGGTGGACACAGCACACATAGATGACACAGGGGCATGTATACCTGTACTTGGCACTCTACAGAGGTGGGGTGGAGTGCCACATGGCCTGAATCACGGAGGGGCCTAGCCTACGGAACTCGCCCTGGCCTAGGTTAACCCACAGCCCTCCTCCCCCACCCAGAAACGTTCACTGCGCGCAAAGTCCGCTGAATGATGTTGTACTCACCCTTGTTGTACTAAACACTTCCTAGTACACGTCAAGAGGGAGATTCCGGCTAGGAACCTACAACTAGATGCTGAATGCCCCGTTGCAGATGCTGATGCAGATTACAGGCCTTTGCTCAGGAATGAGGGTTGATGTCCTCCCGGGGGAACCTGAAAGGCAGGCTTAGAGCTTCATATGCTATGCTCGAAATATAATTTAGAGAAAATAATCTAGTGGCCCTTTGAGAGCATTATTCTTGTGCTTCACTCTCATCGTTACTATTTTATTCCTACTGTGTTGTGCAGTTCTGGGTATTGCAGCTCACGCTTTGCTATTTAAAATGCAGTTGTGTTATTAAACCAATCTTTAAAACTTAAACTGCCTTTGTCATTTATATGTGAGACCGTACTGTGTATGAGAGAACCGGTTGTGACCTGAGTGACCACAACTTCCCTGGGAAGTGCTAAGATGTCATGCGCTCGGCTTCCCAATTGTCTCTTCCATTTGGGAGAGATGAGGCACTGCTAGTTAGTCGGAGCAAAACCCGGATTTAGAGTGACAAGGGTCCTCCACCGTGGGTCATACTTAGTCCCCCACACTGTGAACGATCTTGCCGCTCAAAATCCAGTATTCTCATTAGGATAATGAGAGCCTACGCAACAGTAGCAGGGCTCACTGGGGCAGGGCCCTGGGCGCCTGGGGCGAAGGAGATGCCAACCCTTCTGGGTGTGTAGGCGCAGACAACTCGCTGAGGAGCTACTGGTAGGGCGGTGCTGATACAGGTTTGGTGGATGTACCTGCAGCTGGGGTGGTCACAGAGGTGTCCGCCACCACCAGGGAGCTCCCATCGGCGAAGGAATCAGAGTCTGTGTTGTCACCTTCTGTCTCCGCCGTGGTGCTCCCCTCGCCCTCGGTCCCACGGGTTCCCTCGGCATCGGTGGACTCTGCCTCCTGGGTCCAGTGGGATGCAGCTCCTTCTGACGCCGATGCCCGTGCTCGTCCACCAGATGATACTAATGCACACATGGACAGGATGATAAAAGGAGGAAGGGAGAGGGAGAGGGAGAGAAAGAGAGCACTGGGTCTTATTACAGCACTAATACTGCAGTTGACATACACAGCACCGTCGCACACAGGGATCAAGATTGAGCACAATGCATTGCATTGGGATTGAATTGGGTAGATGCCACAGCAAGATGAGGGCCAAACACCGGCAACTGCACACCTCCTGGGACTCACAAAGCCCTGACTGTCATGGAATGCAAACGAGCTAGGTTACCTGCATTTGTCATACACCCATTACCCTTGAGCTGAATCACGCTGCAATGTCTGTCCTGCATTAAGGGGCACCCACTAACTTACACCCACCACCCGGACCCCATGCCACTTACCAATTAATTTAGTAATGCCCACTATATTCACCAGCTTGTGGCTGCTATTATGCCCTCAAGTGCCCATCTAGCTCTGGTTAGGCCACTGCCAGTATGCAGGCCATCTAGGGTGGTCAGGTTCCAACGGGCACCCCTTCCTCGTTGGGAGGTCATCCCCAGCTGGACCTCCATGTTCTTCCGTGCCCAGTGTCTCAGGCCCTCCTATTGTTTCCTGCAGTGGGTGCTCAGCCTGTTGTAGACCTCCAGGGTCCGCACGTTCATGGCAATGGCACGCTACAGTCCCTACTTTTGATGGGCCCTCACCTGCAGAGCTAATACAGACAGGAGGACAGTGTTACACATACATTCCACCCTGTCAAATATATGGCCCACAAATCCTGTTTCCAGATCCATTGGCACACACATCGCCCGGCACACACTATGTACACAACCACCAGACATACCACCCCACATATGAAATGATGCCTGCACACAGATCTCCATGCAACCCTCCCACATGCATCGTGCCCAAAGTGTACTCACCTGTTGGTCAGGAAGCCCATAAAGCTGTCTATACTGAGGCAGGACCCCATCCACCAAGTGCTCCAACTCTATCGAAGTGAAAGCAAGGGCCCTTTCCTGGGTCACACGGGCCATGGAAGGTTCAGACACAAGTCACAGCAGCACAAGCAGTATAGGTGTTGTCCTGTGGAAAGTCAGGAATCAAGTGAGGTTATAGACAGAAAATGGTCACGTCTGTGGCGGTGTACACTGTCGCCGCTGAAGCTGATCTCCATTGGCCACTGTACTCCTTAGAGCCCCATATCAGACAATGAGGAATTGCACAGCGGCGCAAGACCGCCTTCCACCATGACGCCCAACATCGGCAGAGTTATCTCACTTCCATTTGTCCCTAGATACAGGACAGGCGGTCACCATTTCATGGTGGTGGACTACATACAGATCTTTCATAAGTGCGCCATTGCCGAAAATTGCACATACATTGCCATACCCACTGTCCCATCACATTAATGCTGTATGCACACTGAGGTGGTGATTCCATTGTTCAAATTGTGACAGCCTACTCACTCTTGTGTCCCTTAGATACTTACCACTGCGGATGAATAGGAGGAGGAGACACACCCTTGTGTAAAGACTCCTTGTGGACTTGGCTACACTGGAGGACAGGCACATTATACTCAGCTATAGACTGCACAGGGCCACAATCACAGAGCTGTGTGCACAGTTGGAGCCTGACCTGATACCATCTATCCGCCATCCCACTGGGATGCTCCCTCTTATGCAGGTTTTATCAATGCTCCATTTCCTGGCAACTGGTTCTTTCCATGTGACAGTGGGCTTGGCAGCAGGAATGTCACAGCCAATGTTCTCAATTGTGCTGGCAAGTGTATTGTCTGCCTTGGTAAAACACATGTGCAGCTACATTTCTTTCCCCAAGGTGGAAGATTTGGCCACTGTGAAAGCGGGATTCTATGCAATGGGACATATACCCAGTATTATTGGGGCAATTGACAGTACACATATTGCGTTTGTCCCCCACCATAATGAACAGGTTTTCAGGAATCAGAGGAGTTTCTACTCCCTTAATGTGCAAATGATGTGCAAATGATGTGCCTGGTGGACCAGTACATCTCCCACGTCACTGTCAAGTATCCTTGGTCGGTGCATAATGCCTTTGTTCTGAGGAATAGCAGCATCCCAAATGTGATGGCCCTACTACCGAGGCACAGGGTGTAACTAATAAGTGAGCCAGAGTCCCCACCCACTGTGTGTAGGAAATTACCATCTTGCCTGGCATGTTACCCCCATTTTTTACTTGTGTGTCAGTTTGTTTTTGCCTGTCTCACTGGGATCCTGCTAGCCAGGGCCACAGTCTTCATAATTGTGGCCTGAATGTGTTCCCTGTGTGGTGCCTAACTGTGTCACTGAGGCTCTGCTAACCAGAACCTAAGTGCTTATGCTCTCTCTGCCTTTAAAAATTGTCACTACAGGCTAGTGACCATTTTTACCAATTCTAATTGGCACACTGAAACACCCTTATAATTCCCTTGTATATGGTACCTAGGTACCCAGGATACTGGGGTTCCAGGAGATCCCTATGGGCTGCAGCATTTTTTTTGCCACGCATAAGGGGCTCAGACAATTCTTACACAGGATTGCCACTGCAGCCTGAGTGAAATAACGTCCACGTTATTTCACAGTCATTTTACACTGCACTTAAATAACTTACAAGTCACCTATATGTCTAACTCTCACTTAGTGAAGGTTACGTGCAAAGTTACCAAGTGTGAGGGCACCCTGGCACTAGCCAAGGTGCCCCCACATGGGTCAGGGCAATTTCCCCGGACTTTGTGAGTGCGGAGACACCATTACACGTGTGCACTACATAAAGGTCAATACCTATATGTAGCTTCACAATGGGAACTCCAAATATGACCATGTAACATGTCTACGATCATTGAATTGTCCCCCCATGCCAAATATGGTTTTGGGTACCAGTCCCATGCATCCCTGGGGCTCCAGCATGGACCCCGTGTACTGCCAAACCAGCTCTCTGGGATTTTCACTGCAGCTACCGCTACTGCCAACCCACAGGCAGGCTTCTGCCCTCCTGGGGTCTGGGCAGCCCAGTCCCAGGAAGGCAGAACAAAGAATTTCCTCTGAGAGAGGTTGTTACACCCTCTCCCTTTGCAAATAGGTGTTAAAGACTGGGGAGGAGTAGCCTCCCCCAGCCTCTGGAAATGCTTTGAAGGCATAAATGGTTCCCTCCTTGCATAAGCCAGCCTACACCGGGTCAGGGATCCCCCAGCCCCTGCTCTGGCACGAAACTGGACAAAGGAAAGGGGAGTGACCACTCCCCTGTCCATCACCACTCCAGGGGTGGTGCCCAGAGCTCATCCAGTGTGTAACTCTGAGTATTGTGATTTCTTATGATATAGTGCTATATGATATAAGTGGTATAGTGGGAGCTTTGCATGCCTCCTAGTTCAGCCTAAGCTGCTCTGCTATAGCTACCTCTATCAGCCTAAGCTGCTAGAACACTACTAATCTACTAACATGGGATAACTGGACCTGGCACAAGGTGTAAGTACCCTCAGGTACCCACTATAAGCCAGGCCAGCCTCCTACACTGTGTGTCAGTGTATGCCTTCAAGTTTTATCTCCATAGCATTGTGTAAGGCTACATTTTGTCCCTCAGTACTTGCAGGTGACTCTGACTACCCAAACCTATTGTGGCTCCTGACCCCTGTGAGGAATGCCAGGACAGGGGCTGAGATGCACATGTGTGAGCCAGGAGAATTATTGAGTGGACCTTCGCCCTCCTGAAGGACAGGTTCAGATGCCTACATCTGACAGGTGGATCCCTGTGCCACTCACCCGAAAATGTCTGCCAGATAGTACTGGCATGCTGCATGTTGCACAACCCGGCCCTCAGATGACATGTGCCTTTTCTGCAGGAGGAAGGGACTGGAAATGACCCTGTGGCAGCGGTGGACCCTGAGGACAGTGAGGATTAGGAGGCCTGAGGATGAGGACAACAGAACATCAGTTATACGACAATACTTACAATGACACACAGGTGAGACAGTGGAACTGACCATTACTCTGACTATTCATGTTTTCTTTGTGGCTGTTGCATGAAGGCATTCACTTCCTTTGCATCTCAACTTACTGTCACCTACGGCTTGTCATTTTATAGATGTAGGTGATATGAAAACAATGTCCTGATGTGTTTACTGCAGACAGCTACAGGTCATTATTTGTATGCTATCACAGAGTTCAGATCATTTGCACTAGATGTGACTGTTCCCATAAATGCATATTTTCAACACATAAAACGGTGTCACTCAAGTTGTGTTCAAGGGTGTTTATTGTAGAGCAAATAATTGACTGAAAAGTGCAATGGAATGGAGTGATGGTAGAGGAAAGTCCAAGGTATTGTTTACGTCTGTTTGTAGCCATAGGAAGGGGAGCAAAGGCATTTCAAAGTGAAAAGGTGACAGGGTGGGACACAAGGGAGACAATCAGGAGAGTCTCATTTCCTGGCACTGATCTTGGTCTTGGCAAGTGTCTATGGCTCCTGTCTGGGTCGCAGGGAATGTTTGCAGGGTGATTCACCTTCTGCAGGGGGAGGGGTGCTGGTGGCCTGTGGATCCTGTGGCTGGGCCTCCTGCCCACTAGCTGCAGTGGAATTGAAGGGCTGGTCCATAGACTGGCTAGTGGTAGGGGCCCGCTGGTGTGCTGTTGATTCCCTCATGGTGGCCATAACTGCCAGCACCCCTGCTATGGAGATCATGGTGGTGTTGAGAGCCTGCAAGTCTTCCCTGATCTCATGATGGTGTTTCTCCTGCAGCCGCTTGTTCTCCTACATGTTGTTAAGGATCTGGACCATCATGTCCTGCGATTGTTGGTAGGCCCCCAGGATCTTGGTGAGTGCCTCCTGCAGAGTCAGTTCCCTGGGTCTGTCCTCCCCCTAGCACACAGCGGTCCTCCCAGTGTCCCTGTTGCCCTGTGACTGTGTCCCCTGAATGGTGTGTCCACTGCCACTGGGCACAGGTCCCTGATTGTCTTGGGCGAAGTGTGGACAGGGGTCCCTGTACAGGTGGGCACACTGCTGATTGATGTGTCCTGGGGACAGAGGTGTGGGGATGATGGGTGAGTGTTGTGGTGTTGGATACTGATGGGGGAGGCTCTGCGGTTGACTGGGAGTGGGCTGGGGTGACCAACTGACCAGTGGTCCCTGATGGGCCAGGTTGTGGATCCAGAATTCCAGAGTTAGTGTCATCACTGGGGGCATCTTCTTTGGGGGGACACCTCCTCTCCGCTGACATTAGCTGGGGCACCTGCGGGAATGTAAGTGATGTATTATGCTTCATGTCTCTGACATATTGTACATCCCTAGCTTCTCCTCTATCGTTGCTGTTGCTGTGCCACCTTTGTTTGTGTATGGTGATATATTGTGGGATTCTTAGTTCCCCTATGCTGTGCATTCTTTTGTGATGGGTGTTCATGCAGGGCTGGGAGGGCTGTCTATGCATTGGTATAGCATGAAGGGCTTGGCATTGGGGTTAGTCAAATGTGTAGGTGCATTGTGTGAGATGGAGTGGCGTGATGGGAGTAAGGGTGAGGGGGTGAGATGGCATGCAGGTATGGGGGTGATAAGTAGTAAATGTTGACTGACCAGTGCCCAGTCCTCCAGCAACTTCAGTGAGTCTCTCAGGATGCAGTAATGCCAAGACTTGCTCCTCCCATGCTGTGAGCTGTGGGGGAGGAGGTGGCAACCCACCTCCAGTCCTCTGTATGGCGAGCTGGTGCCTTGCTGCCATGGAACGTACCTTCCACCGTAGGCCGTTCCACCTCATCCTGATTTCGTCCATTGTGCTTGTTCCCTCCTCCTCTCTCACAGCTCACAGCGTGGGAGGAGCAAGTCTTGGTAATCCTGCAGTTGGGTCACATGAGGGGGGATCCCAAATGTCCCAAGGGGACACAAGCACCCACTGGTGCTCCGTCAAAGTGTTTGGCCAGTGTAGCCCTGGGGAGGAGTTGATTCCAGGAGAAGGTTGGGAGCCAGCTGAGATGACCCTTGTCTCACTAGGGGACAGTGAAATGGTCCAGAGGACCCTCATGCCTGGGATCACTAAGAAGTACAGGCAATGGGTGACCATCAATGGACATAGGGTGGAGGCTTTGAGAGACACAGGAGCCAGTGTACTACTGTGAAAAGTAACCTTGTGTCTGAATAGAAGGTAGTTCCCCATGCACTTCACCAAGTAGTTGCAGTAGACAACTTTGAGGGCCTGTGCAAAGTGGTGCAGGTTCCCTTCGAGTGTGGGGGTGACAGGTTCCTTGAGAGTAGTTGTGTGTCCAATCATGCCTGTTGATTGTCTGCTAGGCAGTGATATGGAGGATTCCTCTTGGAGTGAGATGAAACACAGGTCACACTTTGATTAGTTGGGTCTGCCTGCGGGGGGATGTGTCAGCACCCAGTCAATGGCAGCCTGTTTGGGTGATTAGGAGGCCCAGGTCCCTGAAAGAGTGGCCCAGGTGCCTGCCATAAAGAGGAAGGGCAAGGGGCATGGTAAACCTGCCCCAGAAGTTCCCACAGTCCGAGAGGAGGCTGAACCTGAGGGGGATGCCTCAGAGCCTACAGAGGAACAAGTGGCTGACCTGGGGGAGTTATCCGAGCTGACCTATTGGCAGCAGGAAGGGGGCCCCCACCAGGGTAGATTTCTGTGAGGCAGAGCAGTCATGCCTTACTCTGGAGGGTCTGCGGCAGCAGGCTTCAGACCAGGCATCTGGCAAGGAGTCTGGATCACATTGGATCTATTGGAGGATGGCCTCTTGTATAGTGAGCCTAAGGTATCTTAGAGAGTGGGGAAGCATGTGTGCTGGTAGTGCCCCAGTGCTTCAGCGCCTTCCTACTGGGTTTGGCTCATTTTAGGCCTTTCGCAGGACATTTGGGGCAGGAAAATACATTTAAGAGCATTGTCACTAACTTTTACTGGCCCAAAATGCACAGGCACTCTGATGCACATTGCAGGTCTTGCCAAACTTGTCATAAAACTGGCAAGAGTGGGGGGAAATGTAAAGCTCCTAGCCAACCTTTTCCCTGTGGTCAGCACACCATTTGAAAGGGAGGGCATTAACATTGTGAGGCCTCTGGATCCCCAGACAGCCATGGGCAACAGGTTTTTCCTGGTCTTGGTGGACCATGCCACCTGGTACAAGGAAGCTATCCCTCTGAGATCAATCACTGCCCCTTTAGTGGGCCGGGCATTGATGGGGGTCTTTACCTGCATGGGTTTCCCCAAGGAAGTGGTATCTGACAGGGGTACCAACTTCATATCTACTTAAATGAAGTCTCTGTGGAAGGAGTATGGGGTGACATACCAGTTTACCATTCCTTACCACCGCAAGGAAATGGGTTGGTTGAGAGGTTCTACCAAACCCTGAAGGGCATGATATTGGGCCTGTCAGAGCCCCTGAGGAATACATGGGATGTCCTCTTCCCATGCCTTCTGTTTGCTTACAGGGAGGTACCACAGAAGAGACTTGGTTTTAGCCCCTTTGAGCTGTTGTATAGCCACACCGTGAGGGGACTTCTGAGTCTGGTATAGGAGAGCTTGGAGAAGGCCTCCAGTAAGCTCCCCCAGGATGTGATAAGTAACATACTGACCTTTAGAAACCAGGCAGCCTGCTTCAGGAACTAACTCAGGCGAATCTGGAAGCAAGCCAGGAAGACATGAAACGCTGGTATGACCAGAATGCCACTCTGGCTAAGTTTCACCCTTGCCAGAAAGTGTGGGTCATGGCCTCAGTAGAACATTGTGCTCTCCAGGATAAGTGGACTGGGCCTTTTGAGGTGGTGGAGCACAAGAGTGATGTTACCTATCTGGTGAACTTGCAGACTCCTACGAACACTTTTAGGGTCCTACATGTGAACCACCTCAAACCTCACTTTGAGAGTTCTGAGTTAACAATGCTCTTGACAACAGATGATGGGGTGGAATAGGAGAATGAGCCTATTCCTGACCTCTTGCCTGCCCAGCAGAAAGTTGGGTCTGCGGAGGGTGAATGACAAGGTCAGAGCTAGCATCAAGGATGAGGTGTCCAAGATATTAGTGTTAGGTGGTATTGAGTTTTCCAATAGTCTTTTGGCAGCCCAGTGGTCTTGGTTCCAAAGGTTGCTGCCATCGATGTCACCCCAGAACTCAGGTTCTGTGTGGACTCAATGTTGTCACAAACACTGACGCGGACCCCATCCCCAGAGCTGATGAGCTCATTGATCGGTTGGAAGCTGCAAAGCTTCTAAGCACGTTTGATTTACTATCTGGGTATTGACAGATTGCCCTAACTGAGGGAACAAAAGAGAGGTCAGCATTTTCCACCCCAGATGGGCACTACCAGTTCAGGGTTCTGCCCTTTTGGATGAAAAATCCCCCTGACACTTTTCAGTGGTTAGTTAACCAGGTTTTGGCTGGGTTGGAGGATTTCAGTAAAGCCTGCCTGGATGGCCTTGCTGTGTTTAGCTGGGAGGAACACCTGCAGCACCTCTGCAAAATGCTCGAAACTCTGCAGAAGCAGCCCACACTATTATGGCTAGCAAGTGCCAAATAGGGCAGGGTTCTGTGGTTTACCTAGGATACCAGGTGGGGAGTAGCTAGGTGGCACCCCTGTAACCAAAAATGTATACCATTCTGGCTTGAGAGTCTCCCAAAACCCAGACAGAGGTGACAGCCTTTCTAGATCTCACAGGATACTACAGGAGATTTGCAAGGGGTATGGCATTATTGTTTCCCCCTTGACTGAGTTGACCTCTAATAAACAACCCAAAAAGCTGATCTGGACTGAAGCTTGCCAGACCGCTTTTGATACCCTGAAGGCAGCCATGTGCTCGGCACCCAACTTCTCCACTGATTTCGTTGCGCAGACTGGCGCTTCAGAGGATGGTGTGGGAGCAGTACTTGCACAGCTAACTGAAGAGGGCCTAGACCAGGCTGCAGCCTTCATTAGTAGGATGTTATTTCCCAGGGAATGTAGGTGCAGTTGAGAGATAAGCTTCTGTTGCGGTCTGGGTACTGAAGAAGCTAAGACCCTACTTGCTTGGGACTCACTTCTGGGTTATGACAGACCATAGGCCCCTCAAATTTTTATTTCAGATGAGGGGTGAGAACCCACAACTGTTGAGATAGACTTTCTTCCTACAGGGAAAGAACTTTATGGTGAAACACCACCCTCGTAAAGAACACACCAATGCTGATAGTCTGTCCAGATTCTTACGCCTCAGTGATGAGAACTCCCATGAGGTTGGGGAGTTCTCCCCACTTTCAGCTGGGCCAACAAGTGTTAGATCTGGCATCCTTGGCGTGGTCTCCCCAGCCTTTTTGTCTGCTTCTTATGCTATGATTGTGTGCTCGACCTATTTTGATTTTTAATATTCTGACCACTTTTACACTGCTGACGAGTGCTAAAGTGCAAGTGCCCTCTTTGTAAACTGTATGTGTAATCGGCTTTTCCATGATTGGCATATTTGGTTTACTAGTTAGTCCCTAGTCAAGTCCACAAGATGTGCCCAGGGTCTGTAAATAAAATTCTACTAGTGGGCCTACAGTAGTGATTATGCCAATCACATGAGTAGCCCTGTGAACATGGCTGAGACCTGTCACTGCAGTGTCTTTGTGTGCAGTTTTCAACTGCTAATTCAACCTGGCAAGTTTACCCACTAGCCAGGCCCAAGCCCTCCCTTTTATCATGTAAGGCACCCATAAGATGGGCCCTTGGTAGCCCAATGGGCAGGGTTGAATATATGTTAAAGGTATGATATGTACTGATGTGTTTTTCATGCCCTGACAGTGAACTACTGCCAAATTCAGTTTTCACTTGTGCAAGGCTTATCATTCTTATAGGTTAATATGGGGACTGCCTTCAATTACATTTTAAGTGCAGTTTCCTATTGGGAGGAGATAGAGAGGTGGGGTTTGAGGTTTCTGAACTCACAATTTAAAAATACATCTTTTGGTAAAGTTATTTTTTAGATTGTCAGTTTGAAAATGCCACTTTTAGAAAGTAGGCATTGTGTTTTGCTTAATCATTCTGTGCCTCTGCCTGCTTGAGTATTCCACGTCTGGGTCAGACTGACAGCTGGGTTGGGTTGTTTGTGAAGCCTGCATATCCTGATGGGTTATCTGGGCTACAGTGGAGGGAGTAGCTGACACTTACACCTGTAAGGGCTATACCTGCCCTTACACAATGCAGTCTCCAATCCCCTGGTGTATATCTGTAGCCAGGCCTGGGCAAGGCAGGATCATGTCAACAACCAAGACTTTCATTTGAAGTTTACCAACTTCAAAGTCAGAAAGGGGTATAAGTAGTGGACACAAAACAACAGATTTTTACAACACTTTTGGAGCAAAAGGAACCTCTGCCAAGGAGAAGAGCTGAAAGAGGAGTACTGCTCCTTTACTGTGTGTCCTTTGCTGGGTTGGCTTGCAATTGCTGCTTCTGCCTTTAAGAGGGCAAATTATGGAGTTTGCTGTGTATCCTGATTGTGAAGTTTCTCCAAGGGCTCAGGGCCATCAAAGACTTCCTCTGCCTGAGGAAGCAAAGGCAAAAAGACAGGGGAAACCATGCCAAGGATAGCAGGTCTAACACATACAAATCATGTACATGTACAGCCTGAGCTAAAACTGTTTTTACATTACTACCCTAGATAACGTAACAGCTGAAGGAGCAAAAACCTTCAACGTGCACTGGGACCATAACCGTCACATCAGACATGCCTCTAAGGCATACAGGAAAATGAGAAAGCTATAAAAGTATGCAAGATCTCCTGGGTCCTGGAATGTCCATGTTAAAACAAAATTGGCCACCTTTTCATCATCCATAGCCCCAACCACAGGAGACCCAAGCCAGCTGCCACCCCAACCACAGGTACCAGCAACTACACCTGCAACCACACAGCCCCCAAACACATGGGCCAGGAGGCCCAGAAGAAGCTGGGACTCCATGTTTAAATACTGTATCCTATGTGAGTTGCGCAAAATTACAAAGAGGCTTAATGAGATACAGAAGGAGCAGGCCAGCCTACATGAATGGATACCTTCAGGTGTCACAACTATAATATACTCTGCCTTAGATAGCTCTGTTCTATTGTTACCTTTCTTGTTTGAATTTTTAGTAGTTAGGCATAGAGTAAGTAAGGTATTAAGGTAGGTTTAGTGTAGTTAGGCTTTAGCTTTTACATATATTTATAGGCAACTGTTTTTATATCCAGTTTTATGTTTTGAGGTTTTTAGTGGGTGAGGGGGTGATGTGTAGTATTTGTATAAAAAATAAAATAAAATATAAAAAAAGGAAATACAAACAAATATATATGTTTAAGTGTAGTTACTGTTTGTATTGTGCCAATCTATGTGTGTTACGTTGGTGGGGGAGGTTGATTTTTAACATGTTATTTGTGTTTAGTGTTTAGGATGGGAAATGTCCTGAACAATGCAGATGTTTCCCACGCAAGCGTAACCATGCTTGCCGGAACAACGCATGGATTTTTCTCTGTCACTACTGTCCCTTTGTGCTCATTTTCTTAATTTCTCTCTCACTCCACTCTCTCTCTCTCTCACTTTCGCTATCCCCCTCTTTCTTTCCCCCACCGCTGCTGCCTCTGTGGCCCTGCCCCCTCCTCTCTCTCCCGCACTGCACTCCCCCCTCGGCTGCCCCCCGCGGCTACGCCCCCTTTTTCGTGCCATTTTTGGTCCCCCTCCCACCTCCCAGCTGTCCTTTCCTCCCCCCACCTCCCTACTTAATGGCGGCCACTGCGTGAGTACCCGTCCATACCTGGCCTGCACCCAGTGCCAGAACCCCTAGCTCTCATCCCCGCCACCGCCGCCACACACGTCTTCACTACGCAGACCACCCACGGATCCTTCTCCTGCCGGAACTGCAGCTTCACCAGCCTCCACGCCAATGACCCACCCACCAAGGCAGGACGCAACCATCTCAGATGTATCCTCCTCAACACCAGCTGCATCCACAAGCATGCAGTAGAGCTATGGAATCTACTTGACTCAGTCTCCCCAGACATCGGTTTCCTGCCCGAGACCTAGATGAACCCCTCCTCAGCACCTGACCTCGCCATAGCCATCCTGGACAGCAGTGACCGCTCCAACAAACCAGGAGGAGGCATCGCCATCATCCACAAGAACACCCTCAGGATCAAGACCAACACCGAAGACACCCTCAGCACCGCCGAACACCTGCACTTCCAAATCCACACTGACCCAAACACCACCCTCCGAGGGACCCTTGTCTACAGGCCCCCTGGCCCCCAACAGCAGTTCAGTGACTCCATTACCGACATCATCAGCACGCATGCTCTTGCATCCACTGACTACATACTCCTCGGGGACTTGAACTTCCACCCTGAGAACACCAACCACAAAAACACTGCAGCCCTGCTAGACAACCTCTCCAACTTCAGCCTCAAACAGCTTGTCATGACACCAACCAACTCCACAGGAAACACACTCGACCCTATTTTCTTCGCCACCAATCAGTCTCTTTCAGCCACACCACCGAACTCCACTGGACAGACCACCACTGCATACAGTTCTTCAAGAAATCCACAACACACCACCACCCACAACGGATCCCCCACCGCAGTTGGAACAAGGTCACCGAAGATCAACGTATCGCAACCCTCTTCCAGAAGCCACCCACCGACACCACCGACACTGATGCAGCAGCCCGCAACTTCAGGCAATGGGTCAACATCTGTGCCAATACTGTCGACCCAATCAAGAATTCATTTCACAGACGCACCGACAGAAAGGCCTTCTGGTTTACCGCCAACCTCCACGAATCTAAGCAAAGCTGCCGAAGACTTGAAAGAAAGTGGCACCAAGATCAGACTATGGACAACCTCACAGCCTTCAAAATCACCATCCACAAACACCACCAACTCATCCGAGCAGCCAAGAGAACCGCCTTCAAAGACTGAATCAACAACAACGCACACAGCCACAAGGAGCTTTTCAACGTCATGAAGGAACTCTCCAAACCCAGCTCCAACGCCAATGACATCCTGCCATCCCAAGACCTCTGCGACTCCCTAGCCTCCTACTTTCCCCGCAAGATTGCAGACATCCACGACAGCTTCAGCACCCAGACCCCCCCGGCAACCACCAGCACCACAGATTCACCTCCGACCAACCACCTGCTCTCCTGACCCCGTCAATGACAACGACACCATCAAAATCATGAACACCATCCTCTCTGGCTCTCCATCAGACCCCTGCCATCACCACATCCTCAACAAAGCAAGCTCCGTCCTTGCACCCCATCTATGGAAGATCATCAACAGCTCCTTTGAGTCCGCCTCCTTCCTGCGGTCCTCATCCTCCTGGACCTCTTGCCCGCATTCAACATTGTGTGCCACCACACCCTACACTCACGCCTCAGCAACGCTGAAATCCAGGACAGAGCCCTGGACTAGGTCACCTCCTTTCTCACCGAGTTCGCCTTCCTCCATTCCGCTCGGAGACCACCAAAATCATCTGTGGCATACCCCAGGGTTCGTCCCTCAGCCTGACCCTCTTCAACATCTACATGGCCCCACTCACTAACATCGCCCAAACCCTCAACCTCAATATCATCTCATATGCCGACGACACCCAGCTGATCTTCTCCCTCACCAAGGACTCCACCTAGACCAACCTCCACAAAGGAATGAAGGCCATCGCCAAATGGATGAAGAGCAGCTGCCTCAAACTCAATTGCGACAAGACGGGAGTCCTCATCTTCGGCTCCACCCCTTCTGCATGGGATGACTCCTGGGGGCCTGCCGCCCTCGGAACCGCTCCGACTCCCACCGACCACACACGCAACCAAGGATTCATCTTGTACCCTTCACTATCCATGACCCAGCAAGCCATCTCCTTCTTCTGCTTCAACACCCTCTATATGCTCCGAAGGATCTTCAAATGGATACCCACCGAAACCAGAAGAACAGTCACCCAAGCCCTCACAAGCAGCAGACTGGACTACAGCAATGCCATCTACGCAGGAACCACAGCCGAACTGCAACACATCCAGAACGCCTCTGCATGCCTCATCCTGGACATCCCCCGCCACTGCCACATCACAGACCACCTGAAAAACCTGCACTGTCTCCCAGTCAACAAGAGAATCACCTTCAAACTCCTCACCCATGCTCACAAAGGACTGCACAGTACCAGACTAGAATACCTCAACAGACAGCTCTCCTTCTACACCCGACCCGTCATCTCCGCTCCGCTGAACTCGCCCTCGCCCTTGCAACCGTTGTATGCGCCCGCAGAACTATAACCGGCAGTAGATCATTCTCGCACCTCACCGTCAAAACTTGGAACATTCTTCCCACCCACCTGCACCAAACCAAAGACCTCCTTACCTTCAGGAAACTTCTCAAGACCTGGCTGTTCGAGCAGTAGCAGCATCATCTCCCCCCTTCTCCCACCTCCCCTCGTCAGCACCTTGAGACCCTCACGGGTGAGTATTGCGCTTTACAAATTCCTGATTGATTGATTGATTGATTGATGTGCTGAACTACCCATATGCGTTGTTAAGGCACAGAAAAAGGCAGAGTGGATCAGGACAGGACGCATCAGGTAAGTTGGGTTGGGCAGGGTTGGGGTAGTTTTTAGGGGTAGGGAGTAGATAAAGGGCTTGGGATGGGGTGGGGGATTGGGCCATTTTTTATGTGCGGGGTTGGGGAGGTATTTGGAATGTTTTTTTTTTTAAAGGTAAGGATTAGGGTAGTGGCTCGCGCAGTGTAGGGGTTAGTTTGTAGGGGTGGGGTGGATAAAGGGATTGGGGTGGGCATGGGCGGTTAGGCTATTTTTTTTAGATGCGGGTGAATGGATGTTTTTTTTTTTCAGGATGGATTGGGAGAGGGCACTGTTAGGTAAGTGGGTTTGGGGCAGGGTTGGGTGTAGTTTTTAGGGGTGGGTGTCAGGCTAGTATTTTATGGTAGGGGGTCTGGGTAAATTTGTTTTTAGAGTGGTTGGAGGTCAGGGTAGTTTTGTTTGTGGGGTGGAGGTGGGTGGGTCTGGCTAGTTTTGTTTTTAAGGCAGGACAGGGGTCAGTTGTTTTTAGGGTGGGTTGGGGGGCCAGGTAAGGTTTTCGGGCTCAGGGTGGGTTGGGGGTGTTGGGGTAGGTCAGTTTTTAGAGGCAGGGGTGGGGGTGTAGGGATTATTTTGTTTTTAAGGGTGGGGGTTGGGTAGTTTTGTTTTTAAGGTCGAGGTAGTTTTGTTTTTAGGGCGGGTGGGGGAGTCGGTTGTTTTTAGGGCTAATGGGGGGTCGGGAAGGTTTTAGGGCTTAGGATGACTGGGGTGTCAAGGTAGTTTTGGTTTTAGGGGCGGATGGGGGGTCAGGGTAGTTTTGTTTTTAGGAGCAGGGGTCAGGGTAGTTTTGTTTTTAGGACTGGTGGGGGGGTCGGTTATTTAAAGGGTGGGTGGTGGGGTCGCTGAAAGTTGTAGGGCTCAGGGTGGGTGATGGGGTCAGGGTAGTTCAGTTTTTAAGGGCAAGGGCGGGGGGTTGGGGTAGTTTTGTTTTTAGGGGCAGGGGTGGGGGTTGGAGTAATTTTGTTTTAGGGGTAGGGGTGTATAAGTATTTTTGTTTTTAAGGTGGGTTGGGGGTCAGGGTAGGTCAAGTATTAGTGATGGGGTACTTTTGGGCCTTTGGGTGGGTGGCGGCAGGTGGGGTTGTTGTAGTTTTATTTTTAGGGCAGGTGTGGAGTCGGGGAAGTTTAAGCATTGGGGTGGGGTACTTTTGGACCTTTGGTGTGATAGAACCACGCATGCCGTTCCCACACATGACTTTACAAGGCATGTTTTTACAATGAAAAAATCGTTGTAAGTTGATGTGTGGTAAAGGCTTGCATGGAAACATCGCAGTCATTTTTCTGACTGCGTTGTTTAGGAATGCGTGGTTCACGCATGCGGTGTTCCATCATACATTCAGTTAGGATATGTCACGCTAGTTAGGTAGTGTTAAGGTTAGTTTAAGTAGGATAGGTAAGATGCAGGCAGTTTTGGATAAGTTCCGATAGTGTAAGGTAGTGTTTAGATTATTTAGTGTAGGATAGGTTTCATACAATTAAATTTTTTTCTTCTTTCACATTGTAACGATTGATTCATTAAGAGTTTTTATCATTGAGTACATTGACTAGAATACATGATGTAGCCATCGCCCTGCAGTTATATGTTGTTTTATGAGAGGCCTATGGTCAAGAGTTAGAGTACCTCACATTTGAGTCACTTAAGGACTCTAACATTCTATATGCACTGCAAGTGGGCAATATAATGTGATTTGACACACAGCCCAACAAAGATAGTCACCTACAGGAGCACTGTGTGTGGAAGAGATACAGCATATATATTTTGTATGGTTTTCTCAGTGCAGATTATGGATTCCTGGCTGCTCTTGGACACACACTGGTACCTGCCACTAACCCACATGCCCCTGCACCTTTGTGCAAGTAGGTCATTTTTTTAGCTGGGTACAAATCATGAATATGTCTCCTCCATTCCTGGAGAACCGCAATCATCCTTGGCATTGAGTACTTTCTAAGTGTGGCACTACATGCATGTAACTTTGTGCAAACCATAAGTGTCCCCTTTCCTCTTATTCTGGGGAGGCGTTGTTTTGTTCCTGGTTCTGTGCTCTGGCTCCTATGCATTAATATGTTTGTATGTTGTACAATTTATGTCATGTGTGGTTACATTCACACTGAAAACATGTGGTGCCTCTCAGGGGCAGAGGAACACATTTACCTTATGTATCCCAGCGTAGCTTTGTTCCACCATATATGAGTGGGCACAGAACATCACCAAAATGCAGTCTCCAATCCCCTGGTGTATATCTGTAGCCAGGCCTGGGCAAGGCAGGATCATGTCAACAACCAAGACTTTCATTTGAAGTTTACCAACTTCAAAGTCAGAAAGGGGTATAAGTAGTGGACACAAAATGACAGATTTTTACAACACTTTTGGAGCAAAAGAAACCTCTGCCAAGGAGAAGAGCTGAAGGAGGAGTACTGCTCCTTTACTGTGTGTCCTTTGCTGGGTTGGCTTGCAATTGCTGCTTCTGCCTTAAAGAGGGCAAATTATGGAGTTTGCTGTGTATCCTGATTGTGAAGTTTCTCCAAGGGCTCATGGCCATCAAAGACTTCCTCTGCCTGAGGAAGCAAAGGCAAAAAAACAGAGGAAACCATGCCAAGGATAGCAGGTCTAACACATACAAATCATGTACATGTACAGCCTGAGCTAAAACTGTTTTTATATTTCTACCCTAGATAACGTAACAGCTGAAGGAGCAAAAACCTTCAACATGCACTGGGACCATAACCGTCACATCAGACATGCCTCTAAGGCATACAGGAAAATGAGAAAGCTATAAAAGTATGCAAGATCTCCTGGGTCCTGGAATGTCCATGTTAAAACAAAATTGGCCACCTTTTCATCATCCACAGCCCCAACCACAGGAGACCCAAGCCAGCTGCCACCCCAACCACAGGTACCAGCAACTACACCTGCAACCACACAGCCCCCAAACACATGGGCCAGGAGGCCCAGAAGAAGCTGGGACTCCATGTTTAAATACTGTATCCTATGTGAGTTGCGCAGAATTACAAAGAGGCTTAATGAGATACAGAAGGAGCAGGCCAGCCTACATGAATGGATAGCTTCAGGTGTCACAACTATAATATACTCTGCCTTAGATAGCTCTGTTCTATTGTTACCTTTCTTGTTTGAATTTTTAGTAGTTAGGCATAGAGTAAGTAAGATATTAAGGTAGGTTTAGTGTAGTTAGGCTTTAGCTTTTACATATATTTATAGGCAACTGTTTTTATATCCAGTTTTATGTTTTGAGGTTTTTAGTGGGTGAGGGGGTGATGTGTAGTATTTGTATAAAAAATAAAATAAAATATAAAAAAAGGAAATAGAAACAAATATATATGTTTAAGTGTAGTTACTGTTTGTATTGTGCCAATCTATGTGTGTTAAGTTGGTGGGGGAGGTTGATTGTTAACATGTTATTTGTGTTTAGTGTTTAGGATGGGAAATGTCCTGAACAATGCAAATGTTTCCCACGCAAGCGTAACCATGCTTGCCGGAACAACGCATGGCTTTTTCTCTGTCACTACTGTCCCTTTGTGCTCATTTTCTTAATTTCTCTCTCACTCCACTCTCTCTCTCTCACTTTCGCTATCCCCCTCTTTCTCTCCCCCACCGCTGCTGCCTCTGTGGCCCTGCCCCCTCCTCTCTCTCCCGCACTGCACTCCCCCCTCGGCTGCCCCCATGGCTACGCCCCCTTTTTCGTGCCATTTTTGGTCCCCCTCCCAACTCCCAGCTGTCCTTTCCTCCCACCCACCTCCCTACTTAATGGCGGCCACTGCGTGAGTACCCGTCCACACCTGGCCTGCACCCAGTGCCAGAACCCCTAGCTCTCATCCCCTCCACCACCGCCACACACGTCTTCACTACGCAGACCACCCACGGATCCTTCTCCTGCCGGAACTGCAGCTTCACCAGCCTCCACGCCAATGACCCACCCACCAAGGCAGGACGCAACCATCTCAGATGTATCCTCCTAAACACCAGCTGCATCCACAAGCATGCAGTAGAGCTATGGAATCTACTCGACTTAGTCTCCCCAGACATCGGTTTCCTGCCCGAGACCTAGATGAACCCCTCCTCAGCACCTGACCTCGCCATAGCCATCCTGGACAGCAGTGACCGCTCCAACAAACCAGGAGGAGGCATCGCCATCATCCACAAGAACACCCTCAGGATCACGACCAACACCGAAGACACCCTCAGTACCGCCGAACACCTGCAATTCCAAATCCACACTGACCTTGTCTACAGGCCCCCTGGTCCACAACAGCAGTTCAGTGACTCCATTACCGACATCATCAGCACGTATGCTCTCGCATCCACTGACTACATACTCCTCGGGGACTTGAACTTCCACCCTGAGAACACCAACCACAAAAACACCGCAGCCCTGCTAGACAACCTCTCTAACTTCAGCCTCAAACAGCTTGTCATGACACCAACCAACTCCGCAGGACACACACTCGACCCTATTTTCTTCGCCACCAATCAGTCTCTTTCAGCCACACCACCGAACTCCACTGGACAGACCACCACTGCATACAGTTCCTCAAGAAATCCACAACACACCACCACCCACAACGGATCCCCCACCGCAGTTGGAACAAGGTCACCGAAGATCAACGTATCGCAACCCTCTTCCAGAAGCCACCCACCGACACCACCGACACTGATGCAGCCGCCCGCAACTTCAGGCAATGGGTCAACACCTGTGCCAATACTGTCGACCCAATCAAGAATCCATTTCACAGACACACCGACAGAAAGGCCTTCTGGTTTACCGCCAACCTCCATGAATCTAAGCAAAGCTGCCGAAGACTTGAAAGAAAGTGGCACCAAGATCAGACTCTGGACAACCTCACAGCCTTCAAAATCACCATCCACAAACACCACCAACTCATCCGAGCAGCCAAGAGAACCGCCTTCAAAGACTGAATCAACAACAACGCACACAGCCACAAGGAGCTTTTCAACGTCATGAAGGAACTCTCCAAACCCAGCTCCAACGCCAATGACATCCTGCCATCCCAAGACCTCTGCGACTCCCTAGCCTCCTACTTTCCCCGCAAGATTTCAGACATCCACGACAGCTTTAGCACCCAGACCCCCGCGGCAACCACCAGCACCACAGATTCACCTCCGACCAACCTCCTGCTCTCCTGACCCGTCAATGACAACGACACCATCAAAATCATGAACACCATCCTCTCCGGCTCTCCATCAGACCCCTGCCATCACCACATCCTCAACAAAGCAAGCTCTGTCATTGCACCCCAACTACGGAAGATCATCAACAGCTCCTTTGAGTCTGCCTCCTTCCCGCGGTCCTCATCCTCCTGGACCTCTTGCCCGCATTCAACATTGTCTGACACCACACCCTACACTCACGCCTTAGCAACGCTGGAATCCAGGACAGAGCCCTGGACTGGGTCACCTCCTTTCTCACGAGTTCGCCTTCCTCCATTCCACACCAAAATCATCTGTGGCATACCCCAGGGTTCGTCCTTCAGCCTGACCCTCTTCAACATCTACATGGCCCCACTCACTAACATCGCCCAAACCCTCAACCTCAATATCATCTCATATGCCGACGACACCCTGCTGATCCTCTCCCTCACCAAGGACTCCACCTAGACCAACCTCCACAAAGGAATGAAGGCCATCGCCAAATGGATGAAGAGCAGCTGCCTCAAACTCAATTGCGACAAGACGGGAGTCCTCATCTTCGGCTCCACCCCTTCTGCATGGGATGACTCCTGGTGGCCTGCCGCCCTCGGAACCGCTCCGACTCCCACCGACCACACACGCAACCAAGGATTCATCTTGTACCCTTCACTATCCATGACCCAGCAAGCCATCTCCTTCTTCTGCTTCAACACCCTCTATATGCTCCGAAGGATCTACAAATGGATACCCACCGAAACCAGAAGAACAGTCACCCAAGCCCTCACAAGCAGCAGACTGGACTACAGCAATGCCATCTACGCAGGAACCACAGCCGAACTGCAACACATCCAGAACGCCTCTGCATGCCACATCCTGGACATCCCCCGCCACTGCCACATCACAGACCACCTGAAAAACCTGCACTGTCTCCCAGTCAACAAGAGAATCACCTTCAAACTCCTCACCCATGCTCACAAAGGACTGCACAGTACCAGACTAGAATACCTCAACAGACAGCTCTCCTTCTACACCCGACCCGTCATGTCCGCCCCGCTGAACTCGCCCTCGCCCTCGCAACCGTTGTATGCGCCCGCAGAACTATAACCGGCAGTTGATCATTCTCGCACCTCACCGTCAAAACTTGGAACATTCTTCCCACCCACCTCCACCAAACCAAAGACCTCCTTACCTTCAGGAAACTTCTCAAGACCTGGCTGTTCGAGCAGTAGCAGCATCATCTCCCCCCTTCTCCCACCTCCCCTCGTCAGCACCTTGAGACCCTCACGGGTGAGTATTGCGCTTTACAAATTCCTGATTGATTGATTGATTGATGTGCTGAACTACCCATATGCGTTGTTAAGGCACAGAAAAAGGCAGAGTGGATCAGGACAGGACGCATCAGGTAAGTTGGGTTGGGCAGGGTTGGGGTAGTTTTTAGGGGTAGGGAGTAGATAAAGGGCTTGGGATGGGGTGGGGGATTGGGCAATTTTTTATGTGCGGGGTTGGGGAGGTATTTGGAATGGTTTTTTTTAAAGGTAAGGATTAGGGTAGGGGCTCACGCAGTGTAGGGGTTAGTTTGTAGGGGTGGGGTGGATAAAGGGATTGGGGTGGGCATGGGCGGTTAGGCTATTTTTTTTAGATGCGGGTGAATGGATGTTTTTTTTTTTCAGGATGGATTGGGAGAGGGCACTGTTAGGTAAGTGGGTTTGGGGCAGGGTTGGGTGTAGTTTTTAGGGGTGGGTGTCAGGCTAGTTTTTTATGGTAGGGGGTCTGGGTAAATTTGTTTTTAGAGTGGTTGGAGGTCAGGGTAGTTTTGTTTGTGGGGTGGAGGTGGGTGGGTCTGGCTAGTTTTGTTTTTATGGCAGGACAGGGGTCAGTTGTTTTTAGGGTGGGTTGGGGGGCCAGGTAAGGTTTTCGGGCTCAGGGTGGGTTGGGGGTGTTGGGGTAGGTCAGTTTTTAGAGGCAGGGGTGGGGGTGTAGGGATTATTTTGTTTTTAGGGGTGGGGGTTGGGTAGTTTTGTTTTTAAGGTCGAGGTAGTTTTGTTTTTAGGGCGGGTGGGGGAGTCGGTTGTTTTTAGGGCGGATGGGGGGTCGGGAAGGTTTTAGGGCTTAGGATGACTGGGGTGTCAAGGTAGCTTTGGTTTTAGGGGCGGATGGGGGGTCAGGGTAGTTTTGTTTTTAGGAGCAGGGGTCAGGGTAGTTTTGTTTTTAGGACTGGTGGGGGGGTCGGTTATTTAAAGGGTGGGTGGTGGGGTCGCTGAAAGTTGTAGGGGTGATGGGGTCAGGCTAGTTCAGTTTTTAGGGGCAGGGGCGGGGTGATGGGGTAGTTTTGTTTTTAGGGGGAGGGGTGGGGTGGGGGTTGGAGTAATTTTGTTTTAGGGGTAGGGGTGTATAAGTATTTTTGTTTTTAAGGTGGGTTGGGGGTCAGGGTAGTTCAAGTATTAGTGATGGGGTACTTTTGGGCCTTTGGGTGGGTGGCGGCAGGTGGGGTTGTTGTAGTTTTAATTTTAGGGCAGGTGTGGAGTCGGGGAAGTTTAAGTATTGGGGTGGGGTACTTTTGGACCTTTGGTGTGATACAACCACGCATGCCGTTCCCACACATGCCTTTACAAGGCATGTTTTTACAATAAAAAATCGTTGTAAGTTCATGTGTGGTAAAGGCTTGCATGGAAACATTGCAGTCATTTTTCTGACTGCGTTGTTAAGGAATGCGTGGTTCACGCATGCGGTGTTCCATCATACATTCAGTTAGGATATGTCACGCTAGTTAGGTAGTGTTAAGGTTAGTTTAAGTAGGATAGGTAAGATGCAGGTAGTTTTGGATAAGTTCAGATAGTGTAAGGTAGTGTTTAGATTAATTAGTGTAGGATAGGTTTCATACAATTACATTTTTTTCTACTTTCACATTGTAACGATTGATTCATTAAGCGTTTTTATTATTGAGTACATTGACTAGAATAGATGATGTAGCCATCGCCCTGCAGTTATATGTTGTTTTATGAGAGGCCTATGGTCAAGAGTTAGAGTACCTCACATTTGAGTCACTTAAGGACTCTAACATTCTATATGCCCAACAAAGATAGTCACCTACAGTAGCACTGTGTGTGGAAGAGATACAGCATATATATTTTGTATGGTTTTCTCAGTACAGATTATGGATTCCTGGCTGCGCTTGTACACACACTAGTACCTGCCACTATCCCACATGCCCCTGCACCTTTGTTCAAGTAGGTCATTTTTTTAGCTGGGTACAAATCATGAATATGTCTCCTCCATTCCTGGAGAACCTCAATCATCCTTGGCATTGAGTACTTTCTAAGTGTGGCACTACATGCATGTAACTTTGTGCAAACCATAAGTGTCCCCTTTCCTCTTATTCTGGGGAGGTGTTGTTTTGTTCCTGGTTCTGTGCTCTGGCTCCTATGCATTAATATGTTTGTATGTTGTACAATTTATGTCATGTGTGGTTACATTCACACTGAAAACATGTGGTGCCTCTCAGGGGCAGAGGAACACATTTACCTTATGTATCCCAGCGTATCTTTGTTCCACCATATATGAGTGGGCACAGAACATCACCAAAATGATCCCTTGCATTTCTTGCTTACTGACATCCATATATATGACTGCCCTAGAACATCCTAGTGTGGCACAGGTGTGATGCAAATTCAGAAGTTGTCTGAGCATGGGTATCTGCAGATAATCAGTGCAGTCATGATAATGTATGCACTTTAAAATCTATGCAGTGTGAGCATTGAGGCTATCAAATGTTATTATGGTATCATGTTCACTGAGCTAGATATGTATGGATGAGTGAAAGAGTGTTATTGGCTCAGATGTCTCCCAGGACCCATATTTCAAAGGATAGACATTTTTGTGATCAGTAAGGGTTTTCCATTGTGTGCCTGTCAAGTAACTGAAGTTTATTGTCGGATTTTGACGTACTATTGGGAGACAACACATTCTTGATAATGACATCGCACTGGATAGACTTGATTTTGGTATAGTGATTTTTTACCCTCCCTGAGATGCTATGAAGTGGGTTATGTACATACATATCTACCATAGTATAAGTTGTCCTCCTTTCTGCACTCTGGTCTGTAGGAGTCAATTTATTTTCAAATGTGGGTGGGTCAGCATGAGCTTTCTTTGCAGTGTTTGAGGCAAAAACATCTACATTGATAGTAAGCAAAGGATGTCCAGACAGAGTAGATTTGGGAGATATGTCATGCAACATGTAAAGGTGAGGAGAATTGCAATGAGTAGGTACAAATTGCTGTTAGAGAGGTAGGCCTTTTCGAAAGTCCACAAGTGGATACATTTGACATGTACACAAAAAAGTTCAGTACTGGGAGAAAAAGGAGATAGTGTGGTGTTAGGCACAGGACCACTGGGAAATGGGCTGGGGGGACAGACAAACTTCACCTGGCAGTTCTCCTACAGACATTAGGGGAGTCCACATCTTTCTCCTCTGATGGGTGTTGTGCCTACCATGCAGTTGGTGGTGTTTGAGTGGGAGGCATCCGAAGCACACATACAACAGACACCGAAGATGTGGCTCCCCTGTCCCTGCCAGCTTTTGTCTGTGCCAGCAAGGAAGGCAGCATAGCACTGACAAGGGTCTGATGGCTTCTCAATGCGACAATGTCTCTATGGAGGGCACCGGTTGTTGCTATGTAGGAGTCAAAGTTTCTCTCCATAGATGCCATGATGTTAATGATGGTCCCCAGCTTGGTGGCAACCACACTGGTTTCAGATGTTGAGGCTTGGTGTTCTTGCCTCTGCCTCATGACTCCAGCAATGCCAGCTAGGGACTGAACCATGCTATGGAGGCAAATGTAGGTGCCTTTAATTTCCTCAGATGTATCCTTATTGGGATCGAGGCACCTAAAGCCTCTTTCTAGGATTCCCACTATGGTCTCCATCCCCACCCACCCCTCTTCAACCATCTTCTGTTGGACTCCTACCACTCACCATTGGAAGACAACTTGGGGTCTCTGAGTCCGCAGCTGGACTGGCAGATGGGGCATGTCCTGTGGATGGTGGTTCCTATGGAAACCCTTCAATACTGCCATCCCTTGCCATGTCTGGAGTTTCTATGGAGTCCAGGAGTTGCTGAAAGATGTTATCGTCCATGGGGGGCAGGTTGTCAGACCAACAGCTTGGTCATCCAGGACAGGCTGCTGAACAGGCGATGTTGTTTGTCCTGCTGCAATGAAATTGTCATATGTGAATGATGATTTATGACACATGTTAACAATAGTAATTTTGGTGACAAACAGAATTTATTATCATTCACTTTACTTTTTACATAGATGTGTTGAACATGTGTTACTAATAGTAAATGATGGCATGTTACATTGTTTTTGCCTCCCACATGGCAATGTCTGTACATTGCTGACACAATCACTGTATGACAAGGGGGAAATTTTTGTGTCATACCACACATTGCAAGGCAATTACGCAGCTTGCTGGTCTGCCCTGGCTGAAGTGGTGAGTGCAGGTATGGGCCTCATTTACCATGTTGCTTGGCTTATTCTCATATCATGGCTATATTGATAAAAGTTTTACCTATTGAGACTACTACTGAGAACATAGTACTATGTCATTAGTCTGCCTGCATTCCCAATAGCCATTACTTAGCCCACAGCTCCTGACAAAGTGATATTAGCTTAGTCATCTATCGGTTGTGGTCCATCACTCTGCCTTAAACACAGTAAACCATGACGATATGACTTGCAGTGCTGTATTGCATGCAATTTGTGAAATCATATGGCCAAGGCCTCATTTGACACACATCCACACAACTCTACACAGCAAGCAGCCATGCTACAATGCAGGAATATATATGCACATGTACTTACCATGGTACTCCTGTGATTTCCTAGCATAAACAGTCATATCCAGAACAATAGGCACTGTGAGCCATCTCTGAAGGGAATAAGCACCTTCACACTTGGAAATATGCAACCACTGAATGTCACCCCCTTTCATCATTACACAAGTTGGTGCTCTGCAGTATATCATAAACCTTTTCACTCAGCCCTCCTCACTCGTACCTGCATATGACTCCTATGTCTATCATCATTTGGGACCAGGGCCAGGACTTACTCTCACATATTGATGACACCCAGATCATACATTGACTCTCAGGAGACACCTACAACATCCAACATTTGTTTTGTTTCAATAAGCAATTGACCAACATGCCTACCTGTATGTGAGAGCTATGGCTCATGCTAAACCTTTGAGTAGTGATGATATCCTGTAACATGTACCTACACTGATTGCCCACAGGACTCTGCACAGGCACCTCACCCTCCAACCATCCCTAAAACCTGCCCATCATCCTGAACACCTGGCTCATCCGTTCATTTCACTGTTTCACATCTTCCTGCTTCCAGATATGCAGCATAGTCTGACTTTTCTTCTTACTCCTCCATCCTGACACTTACTACACTTTCTATCAGGCTCACTTCACATGTCAAGTGCAGTGGACTAATGTCCCTTTCTATGCCATCCCTTCATAGCTGCCACACAAGTGTAACACTATCAAACACAGCAGTGCATGACTATCGCTTAGGCTACCTTGCAGCACAAACATCACACATAAACTCCTTGACATCTAATGGCTCCCCCCTCAGACCCACTGCCAGTTTAATGTGCTCAGCCATTCCTCCATGACACTACATGACCAGGGACCGACCAAACTCACACACCATCCATGCTTCAGACATACACTCATGGACCTCTGGTCTACATCACTTGAATTCATTCCAGCCCCAATATTCACTTGTGCATGACAGGAGGTAATGTGGTCTCTAACATGGCAGGCAATTCATTGTGTGATCCGACCCAGCACATCAGGACAGCTGACTGCAATGTGGTTTCATGCTAGTGACTGTACACTTGGCTCTTCACATGATCCAACTTGGAGATATTCCACATACTCAACACCTGGATCCCCTCTCAGGTGGGAAGTTAATCCTATAGCAACACTATTCCATTCCTTTACTTTACATTCCACTTCTGGCTGCATAGCCCAAAGACAAAAATATTTTCCTCATGGTGCAAGGGGGCATGCAATGTCACAGTAAGGTTGGACAGGTTTGTAAGGTCCATGCATGAGGTACTGGTCCAGTCCGGGATTGTTTTGTGGGACGTGTAGTCCTGGTCACTCATGTTAAACAGACTACAAGTCACAGTATTCAAAGGACAGCCTGGACTGGGGCAGCACATTATGCGTGGACCTGAGAAATTTGGCAGGGCTGGACTGGGCTGGATGAATTGTCACTGGGCAAGAAACCTACATTTATATGATGTATGAATTAGACATTCCTGCTCTTCCCCTTGCAAAAAGCACAGTGCAGTGCGTCAAAGTGTCTTGCTGCGCTGCATGACTTTTTTCACCATATTGTCCCTTGTTGACATTTACCCTGCAGATTTTCCTGGTCCTCAACCCCAGCACTGTCCTGTCCTTCCCCTCCTGCCACCAACTGTATTGGGATGACTGACACCAACTGCTCCTCCAAGGCTCCCAGCTTCTCCTAGTCCTCAGGTCCTCCTCCAGTCTTCATGGCTGCCCTCAGGTTTGTGGCCATATTCTCTTTGGTCCTGCACTTATAGTCATGCCACCTCTTCTTCAACTCTGGTGCTGTCCTTTTTGTCCTGTTAATCTTACCCACTATGGACGGTTTCCGCCAGGGTCATGATTCCCTTTTTTTCTCCGCCGGCCTGTTTGCGGTTTTACCGCCGCTTTAACACCGTCCGCCAGGGTTGTAATGACCCCCAAGATGTCCAAGGGGTCGTTCCCCCATTAGGAGGGCTAAAAAAAATTGATTTATTTGTTCTATCCAGGGGATCCTCAAAGTTTAATGAAGAAAGCAGGGTCTGACAAAAATGCCGTGGAATAAGAAGCTAAGGGCCTGATTACAACTCTGGAGGAGGTGGTAATCTGTCCCAAAAGTGACGGTAAAGTGACGGATATACCACCAGCCGTATTACGAGTCCATTATATCCTATGGAACTCGTAATACGGCTGGTGGTATTTCCGTCACTTTACCGTCACTTTTGGGACGGATTAACACCTCCTCCAAAGTTGTAATCAGGCCCTTAAATAAAACCTCCCACTTTACAATTTGAAAAAATATTGACTAGAGTGGAATTGACTTTGAGGATCCATAAGAAGAGAAAGAAAAATTGAAAGAATTACTAGACAAATCATCATTAATTGCAACAATCTATTTTGTTACTTCCCTAATGTATTTATCATGATGAAGAAAGCTCTTTGTCATTTCGATCACGTGGCAAAAGCTGAGAAAAGCATAATGGAAGTGTTTCAATCAATCTCCTATCAAAGCTTCCCAAGCAGTCACTCAAGAGTCTGGTATCTGACTTGGAGCCAATCCAGTATTTAGACATAGGGGGTCATTACAACGCCGCCCGCCAAGCTGTAACCGCCGGGCGGCCGCCAATGCAGCCGCACTCCCGCGATACCCATTTGGACATCCCCGCTGGGCCGGCGGGTGGAAACCAAGTTTCCGCCCGCCGGCCCAGCGGGGATGTGGGCCGCTACATGGAAGCCAGCTCCAAATGGAGCCGGCGGTGTTGCGGCCGTGCGACGGGTGCAGTTGCACCCGTCACGCTTTTCACTGTCTGCTATGCAGACAGTGAAAAGCTGCATGGGGCCCTGTAAGGGGCCACGACTCCCCGTACCGCCAGCCTTTTCCTGGCGGTTCATACCGCCAGAAAAAGGCTGGCGGTCGGGGACTCGTAATCCCAGGCGGATTATCACCGCCGGGGCAAAAGTGGTGGAATACCGCCGGACCCGGCGGTGCGACCGCGGCGCTTCCGCCGCAGTCGTAATAGGCCAGGAAGCACCGCCAGCCTGTTGGCGGTGCTTCCGTCATTTTAATGACCCCCATAATTTGAATTTAGCTGCAGAAACCCCCAAAGATTGTGAAACTGACTGTTTCTTACACACAGTACTGTAATCCTGGAGGCGTCTTGCATAGCAATCTACAACAGCATTGTGTACCAGGAATGCATGCACATATGACCAATATCTGAAGTGTCAGACAATAGTGTATTTGAAACTTTGCGCTGCCCTAAATATGACTGACTTAACATAAGTCTGTTTTTATATATTCCATGCAGTGAAGTACCAAACAATTGACTTTCTTCTCTTTTTGTATGGAAAATAAGCTACCAAACATTTCTAAATAATTAAAATATCTTTTGAACTTATTCTGATGTAAACCTTGTCTCTACGTTCAGCATACCCTTGGAGACTTGCATCAGAAGACTTAGAAAAAGAAATGAATCTTACCCTTCCATTATAATGCTTTGTGTGTCCTAACCCCCAGTGGGTGTCTCACTGGTCTCTTGATCTAAAAGAATGATATTGGAGAAAGCAAACCCTTTTCTTAGCTTGAGGGTCTGTAACCTACATGTAATCCTGTAAAAGGAAGGACTAGGAAATATATCATGGAAGAAGCAAAAAGACCTACCACTTCAGCAATATTTGAGAAGATGGAATGTTCTCATCACTAGAGGGGACCATAATCCTTCATGTGACTTCTGTGTTAAGCCATCCTGGGATGCCTAGTGCTACCCTTCTGAAAGCCTTTTTGGGTGTGGAAGCTCAAAAATGTAAACTTCAAATTTATAAGAAGACATAAGAGTCTCTTCTGTGTGCATAGCAGAAGGCAGGAGTTCTTCTGGTATATCTATGAAATATAGATTGTGTATAACAAGTGCATCTTCTTGGACCTGAGACATTACTAAGTCCCTGTTCAGAGTCATAGGGATCATGCATTTGAAACTAATTAGCATGCACATTTTTTGTGATTTCAGTACTTTTTTACCTTTTTTTAATACGCAAGTAGGCTGTTGATAGCATAAATTAAAGGTTAGTGAATAGGTATATTTTCCTGTCCCAAATAATTTTTGCGACTTGCATTCTCTGTTCAAGGTGAGCACTACTTAAACATCCTTTAGATTGATTACACTCATTTAATTTCATTTAGATTGCCAATTATGTCCATTACGCATTGTACGTATAGGGAAAAACACAATGAAGTTCCATGCACTTTTATTGGCCTCAATTGCATATCTTTTATTTTTTCAAGAGAAATGTTACTTACTTAACATGCAGACCATCACTGGCACAGTGAATAGCTACACATCTGTTTTATTCTCTTTAAGGTGTCAGATTTACATAACTCAAACATTCTCTAAGATATGCATTTACCTAAGACATCACAAGTTGGAATTAGAGTCAATCCCTGCTGTTAATTTAAAACACTCTTTAATGGTAAAGTCGGATTTTAAGTAACAGTTCTGAAAATCACCCTTTTAGAAAGTTATCAAGAACCCAAATGTTCATAAGGGAGTTATCAATACACAAATCCACATATTTTATTACATTAGTCAAGCAAATCCAGTATCTACAAATTTATCAAAGTAACTGTACGCATGTTCTGTTAAACAAAACTGTATTGAAATCAAAACCTATACAGACCATAAAATGCAGTGTATTAACATTGGTACATCAATACTTCCATCAACACTTTGCAACCCCTGCATATCTTACTCAAGCATCAAACAAATGACATTAGATGCAACCAATTCATGTGCCTTTAAGTGTAACCCTCATGAAATTAGGGCAGCCTCTAAATGTCCCTCATGTGACTTCTGTGTAAAGCCAACCTGGGATGCGAAGGGCTACCCTTCCACCCTGAAACGACATTGCGTGGAGGGGCAGTTAACTCCCTCTTAATCAATGTGCGTTCTATGCAAGAACACAAAGGCCCTATGCATGATCTCCTTTGTGATGAATCACCCAATGATCTATTTGTCACTGAAGCATGCCTTTCTGCCACTTCTAAGCCAGTGATTGAAATGGCTATCCCCTCAGGATATAAAATATTTAATCTGGCTCCCTAAAGGGATGGGTTGTGGCAATGCGATTGTATACAAACAACTACACATGTACTACCTTCCCTATTAATGAGTTAGTAAAGGCAAAGGCATTTGTCTTTCGCCTTTCACTGAATCCTCAACAGTCAGTAGTTGGAACACTGATATATAGACCATTGGGACTGGGTGGTCTTTTTTTAATTTTGTGAATGAGGAACTATCCCACCTAGTGTTATGATTCTGTCATTTTAAATCATTAAGGGGGTCATTTTGACCTCGGCGGTCTTTTTGAAAGACCGCTGAGGGACCGCCATGCGGAAGACCGCCAGTGGTGACGGTTTTCCGCTCAGCCTATTATGACCGTTGGCAGTTCTCCGTCCTTTTTCGGACGGAGAGCCGCCAACAGCCATACTGGCGGGAGGCGGGGAAGTGGAGGTTGCTCCACCTCCACGCCAAAAGAACACCGCCCAGCGAATCACGGGAGGGGGTGGGGGGGTGTTGTGTGTTGTGTGTGTGCATGGGGGTGTGCGTGTGTGTATGTGAAGGGGGGTGTGAGTGCGTGTATGCTTGCGGGGGTGTTGTGTGTATGGGAATGAGTGCGTGTATGTCTGTGGGTATGTCAGTATGTTGCGTGAATGTGTGCGTGAATGTTTGAATGTGGGTGTGCTTGTCTGCCTGTGTGTGTGTATGTAGGCATGTATGTTGGCGTCCGTGCGTGTGAGTGTGTAGGTGGTGCCTGCGTGCGTGTTGTGTGGGAATGGATGATGTGATGTTGGGGGTCGGGGTGGGGAGGGGGAACCTGCCACCTTTGGGGGGTGGCAGGGGTGGTGTGGGGGGTAGGGGAGGGAGTCGGGGTGGGGGTTGGGGGAGACCCCTATCAGTGCCAGGGAAGGAATTCCCTGGCACTGATAGTGCTTACCGCCATGGATTTCATGGCGGTTCAAACCGCAGGAAATCCACGGCGGTAAGCCGGGTCAAAATACCGCCGGCGGTATAGTGACGGCCGCCGGGCTGGAGACCCAGGTCTCCAGCCCGGCGGGCGGAACGGAGAACCGGCGGATGACCATGGCGGTAACCGCCATGGTCATAATCCCATGAGGGGAGACCACCAGCCTGTTGGCGGTCTTACCGCCGGATCTCCGCCTTCCGCCAGGGTAGTAATGACCCCCTAAGTGATTTTAACATTCACTGGGACTGCTCCTCAGATAAAGAGGTGCGCAGCCTGAGAGATACTATGCTCCACTGGATCTCACTCAATTTGTTTGAAAGTACACCCATCACAGAGGACATTTGATTGACCTTGTATAAAATACTAGAAGGTTATCAATGTCAGACCTTCTCCTCTTACGATGGTCAGATCACTATTTAATTCAATCTATTTGTCCCATTTCTACACGTTAGCCAAGAAACTGGCATGCTTTTTACCCAGTTAGAAGGCACACTAAGGCCCATATTTATACTTTTCTAGCATCACATTTGGGTCATTTTTTTACGCAAAAGTGGCACAAACTTACAAAATACGGTTGTATTTTGTAAGCTTGTGCTGCTTTTGTGTCACAAAATGACGAAAATGCGGCACTAAAAAAGTATAAATATGGGCCTAAGTTCACCAAAAAAAAACTGTCAACCGCCCTGAAAGACTCAACCTCATCTCTTCTGGGCTTGTCTGAAATGGATGCCGTAGCAGTAGACAAATGGACACTGGAAAACTGGCAAACGTGTTTGGGTGTAATTCTTGTAGAACCAGATCCTCCAGGCCTTGGATTACTGAAAGTTTAAAGTTGGAGAAAAAACACTCCAAAAAATGCAAAAAGGAAAGGGCACAAAGAACATAAAATGGAGGATAACGTCAAATTCAAGGTGGTCCTCAAGAAATATCAGGCTCTGGTAAAAACAGCCAAAATGAATTTTATGAAGGCAGGATTGATGAAGTCAGTATTAATCAAGCGAATCCATTAAATCTGTGAAAAAATTCACAGAGGTAATAGTCTGTAACATGACAGGACTGTGGGATTCTAGCTACTATAATGCCTAAAAAAGTGCCATGTTCATTACTTTCCTTTGATCCCATTTCAGCAGAAGATACCATGTCAGTCATTCTAAGGGCCAGATTTACAAGAAAGTAGCGCATCTGTACTGATGAGCCACTTTCATTGCGTGCCCCTACCGCTACCTAACAACATCATGGTTGCACCGTATTTACAATATTGCGCACCATGGCACATATTAGGACAAAAGAGGCAACATATTTTATGTTAGTGTGGCGCTTTGCTTTTGTAAATCTGGCCCTAAGTCTTAAATCGAGGTAGCCTTTAGATCCATGTCCCCCATCCTTTTAGCCATGGGAGCAGAAGCTAATAAGCTGACGGTTAATGCACTCCTCATTGATTCCTTGCCACAAAACTGGTTCCCTCATTTCTGAAACAGGCAAAAATTGCACCTGTTTTAAAAAAATCAACTGCAGACCCTAATGTGCCAGGAAATTATAGGCGTATTTCTTTGCTGTTTGCATCCTCTTAACTAATGTACATGTTTTTTGTCAATTGACAACTTGCTTGTTACTTAGAATTAAATGAGTAGTTACACCCCAAGCCAGTCTGGCTTTAGGCCTAACTTTAGCACAGCGACTGTCTTGCTGGAAGTGAGTGAGCTTGTCAGGAATACCCTGGCTGCAGCGTGTAAGGCTGTTCTGGCCCTATTATACCTATCAACATCCTTTGATACTTTCAGAAATCGGGTCTCTAGTTGGCAGAGTTATGCACCCTGTCCAAGCAGGGACCACAAACCCAGTCAGGGTAAGTCAGACACACACCATAAATTAACCTGTACTCACCCTCTGCTAGGTTGACACAGAGCAGGTAGGCTTAAATTATGAAGCAACATGTAAAGTATTTGTGTAACACTTAACCCCTTAGCTGCTGGGCCTCCCCTCCCCAGTGCTGAGCCCTTTTTGTCTATTTGGGGTAGTTCACGCTTAGGCCCTCATATCTTTTTGTCTACATAAGCAATCCATGCCAAATTTGCGTCCTTTTTTTCCAATATCCTAGGGATTCTAAAGGTTCCCAGAGTTTGCGGGTTCCCCTGGAGGAGACAAAGAAATGTGCCAAAATACAGCTAAAATTGTGTTTTTTTTCAGAGAAATGGAAAAAGGGCATCAACAAAGGATCACAATCTTCCCAGCATTCAGGAACAGGTAGACCTGAATCAGAAAACCACATTTCTCACCACAATTTTGGCCTTTTTCCTTGGACATACCCCATTTTAAATATTTTTTATGCTTTCAGCCTCCTTCCAGTTAGTGACAAAAATAGGTGTAAAACCAATGCTGGATCCTGGACAGCTAAACATTTCTGAAAAATTAGACACAATTCTGAATTCATCTAGGGGTCATTTGTGTAGACCCTTCAAGGTTTTCCTACAGAAAGTGACAGATAGAACCAAAAACAAAAAAAATATTGAAATTGAGGTAAAAAAGAGCCATTTCTGTCCACGTTTTCTTCTATAACTATTTCCAGCTATGGCATATTTTTAAAAGCAATATAACGTCACGTCAACTGGACTCTTCTGGTTGCAAGCATATATAGGACTTGTAGGTTCATCAAGAACCCTAGGTATCAAGAGCCAATAAATGAGCTGCACCTTGCAATGGGTTTTCATTGTATACCATGTATACAGCAATGCATTTGAGGAACTATAAATAGTGAAAAACTTTGTATTTCCAAAATGGTGGGGTAACACTGGCTGGTAGGGATTTTGTTGATCCCAGCATATTTCTGTAGTTTTTGTGTCAGAAATGCAAGAAAAAATTGAATTTGAATTCAACAATTCACCTTTGCAGGGTATTCTGGGTTAGAACATTTTGGGGAATCCACACATGTCACACCTCTGTGGACTCCCCCAAGTGTCTAGTTTGTAGAAATGTCTGAGTTTGGTAGGTTTCCCTATATGCCGCCGAGCCCCGGACCACAAACACAGGTGCCTGCCTTACAAAACCAGTTTGTTTTGTGATAGATAATTTTGATGTCTCCACAATATGATTTGGGCGGTGGAATTTGGGGCTGAACTAAACTGGGGAGCTCCCAAGAGAGCACTCTCTCTCTCTGCTTGCCGCCGCATTCACCTGCTCTCTGGGTTGGGCTAATCCACTATTACCCCGTTGCACAGACTGTGCTTGCGAAAGGGACAGCAGGACTGTCCTCATCACCTCCCTCATAATTTACTGGATGAGGAGTTATCGAATGGGACTCCTCCGACTGAAAAATCACTCCCAGAGTCTGCGCCATTGACCTATCCCTCAGATGCTGTCACAGTATCTGATGTCTCAGCCTCTGATCCTATGTCAGAGCTGTCCTCTATAACCTGAGTGACGGCAGCAGTCATCCATCAAGATGCCATCTCTGCTATTGGCTAAACAGTTGCTCTAAAACACTAGCCTACGTAGACAGTCACAGAATCGATGGTCACTTTTATGTGTGGGTCTGGATTTCCTGGGGGCCGATCGCAGCCCCCAGGGAAACCACACATGTATGGACAAAAGTGATCTATATCTATATATATATATATATATATATATATATATATATATATATATATATAATATATATATATATATATATATATATAGATCTATCTCTATATAGATATATCTATCTACATAGATATATCTATCTACATAGATATATCTATAGATAGATCTATATATATATATATATATATATATGTATAGATCTATCTATAGATATATATCCATTTAGATAGATATATCTACATAGATATATCTATATATATATATATAGATCTAAATATATATCTATATATATATAGATCTATATATTTTTTTAGTAGTTGTATGGTTTCCTTGGGGGCCAAAATGGCACCCAGGGAAACCCTACAACAACTTAAAAAAAATATTGCCACCCACAGGGGGTCGCCCAGCCCACGGGTGACCCCCTTTCCATTTCTTTTTATTTTTTTACATTTTTCAATTTTTTTAAATAAAATTTTGCCCGGGGGGGGGGTGCGATCGAGAGCGATTGTGCCCCCCAGGGGACACCTACCTTTTTTTTTTTTAAATATGCCCCCGGGGGCGGCCCGTTTTCCAAAGGGGGCCGACCCCCCCAAGGGAAATCCCTGGTGTCTAGTGGTGTTTCCTTGCCCCCGATCGCAGCTGTGCTTTGATCGGGGGCCAGGAAACACTTTCAGGAAGGCCTCGTAAGAAAGGGGAGAGTCTCCCCTTTCTTACGAGGCCTTTCCGAACGTGGGGAAGGCCGTTTGGGGCCGTTTTCCCCATCGGAGCAGAAAGCAGCCTTAGGCCGCTTCCTGCTCCAATAGGGAAATCAACAAGGTGACGTCAGCGCGCCATCACAAAGAGGCGGGTGGGGGGCGGGGAGAGACACGGAAAAGCTTCTGTGACTCCTGGGTATTAAAACAAACAAAACAAAAAAAAACCTCCCTGGTGTCGGCCACTGGTCGTGACCCGCACCAGGGAGGTAGCGTGGGTGTCGGCCAGTGGCCGACGCCCGCATTAAAGGGGTTAAGAGTGACTTATATGCAATAAAAGTGACGCTTACGGTTTGGCAAGTGGGTCATATTGCCCAATTGGATTGGCATTTTAAAATTGCATTCAGGCTGCAGGCCCTCTATTAGCATTTTGTATACATGCCCTTGATATATAATATACTTCACCACAATGGACTTACAAGTAAATTAAATATGCCAGGCAGGTGTAAAGCAATGTAACCATATTTAGAGGAAGAAACAGAAACACTTAGCACTGATCAGCAGAGACTCCAAACGCCAACAACGTCAACACCTTAATCCAACTGAGCAGGGGACGAAGGGCTCACAGATCACTAAGATATTTAACACCCAGCTCGTTATGTATTCAGAATGATGTGGTGCTTTAGGGAACGCATAACAAAACACTTTAAAAATGTCTTTCCATAATCTGAATTCTCCATATCCCCAGATGTCACAATAATTTGAGACCTTGGAAACATATTTAGCCTGATAAACCATCACCAATGCCTTTATCGATCTACTCCCCAGTCTCAAGGCAAAACTGAACGTGGCTACATTGGCCCTTGTAAACTCATCTTTTTACCTATTAGCAGAGTTTTCCAACTTAGGTAAAGTCAAACAGGACACCCAAGTAAGGGAAAGCCTTTCCCTTGAATAAGATGTGGGTCCCCACTATAAAGTTTTTTAAACCTGGTTGAGTAGGAGCACACCACCACATTGAAGGATTTGGTGAAATTAACAGATAAATTCAGCTCACAAGGCTACAAAGGTGTTCAATAAGATTTGTAGGTCATTTGCAGTCCTGGCCATTAAGACCGTATCATCAGCGTAAAGCAGAACCAGGAGATAGCGTGAGCCTGTTTAAGGGCAGCCTACCTGAGCAGTCACTAGAACCTGTTCAAGCTTATTCACGTATAAGGTAAACAAAATGGGAAGAGAATACACCCTTGGCGTATCCCCTTACCAGTTTGAAAACATTGAGTACAGGCATAGTTGTTGGTATAGTGAACAGTGGCTGATGTGTTATTAGTGTGGAAGTCCCTCAAAAAATAAGACATGTCTGGGTCCACCCCTCAATGAAAAAAGGATACACCACAATTTATCATGGCTTTCCCCATGAAATACGGAGGGAAGGTCCATAAATGCCAGTGGACAGATTTAGAATGGGCCACTGTATAGTTGTTGGTAACATATACAGATTCAGTCACTGGTTGATAGTAGACCTGCCAGGCCTGAATCAGTATTCTAAGTCAGATATTATATTGTTCTCATCTGCCCAGGAAAATAGTCCATCCAAGGACCTTTACGACTGAATCAATCAGAGATATTGGCCTATAGCATTGTGGGTTATTCGTATCTCCTTTTTAAAGACTGGTATTATGATGAGGTGGCCCAGGATGAAGGCGGTCCTTTCCTGACTGCAGCATTTAAAGTCTGAGTTGGAACTGGGCCCCATATCGCAATGTGACTAATATATAAATCTGGTGGGATCTCTTCAGAACCCAGGACCCAATTCTTCGATAGACCCAATATACACTGATTGACTACACATGTAGAGTAAAAAACTAGATTTCATGTCCCCTTTATAGGTTCCTCTGTCCCATGAGCCCCTGAAGGAGACACACAGTTTTATAGCCTTTCAAAGTGAGCAACCCATTGATCAGCGGCAATATGATGACCTAATTCAGGTGTATTTTTTAGGCCAAATAAGGTTGGTTTATGATGCACCAAAATGTGCCACTGTTTTCCAACAACTAGCTTGCGATAAGTCATCCCAGGCTATATCTACTATTGATTTTTTGCACTTACTTATTTCAAGCATGTAGGTTCTGCGACAGGTTATTATACTGGCAGTAACTGTAGGTGTAGATTTCAATGCTTGCTTTAAACTTCTTTGTGTCGAGAAAACTCCTTTCAAACCATTTAGGTGCTGGCAGAGCGTAAGTAGCTATCTGCAAATGAAAAAGAGATGACACTTTTTTCAGGAACTACTGCCAAAAGCATCTAAAATTGCCAGGTTAGAAGATTTGTTATCCAAATAGGTGGGGAAAGTCTGTACACAACAGGAAAAGAAGGACTGTATAAAACACGTAGAGGGATATTTCAGAGCCCCTAGCTCTACCAGAGCGTCACTTTTAGTGATGCTCCGGTGGTGCTATGCACTGAACCATATTTAGAAGGTGGCGTTAAGCCCCTTTTTGTGGCTTAACGCCACCTTGTAAATACGGTCCCTTCACTTGCAGCACTTTGCGTGGAAGGGGTGTGCGATGGGTGTTGCTGTGGGTGTGCCACAGCAACACCCATTGGATTTTGACGCTGCCCCAGGTTTACAAGTTTTTGTGAACCTGAGGCAGCAGCAAAACCTAACGTCACCCTAGGGGTGGCGTTAGCAGGGCGCAACGAGGAGAAATGTGTCTATTTGCAGCACACACAGAAAGAGCAAAAGCCCATTCACTGTTGTTTTTGTGCAGGAAGGTTTTCCTTCCTGCACAAAAACATTCTGCCCCTCAATGCAGCCATCCTTGCACAATTGTGTAAGGGTTGCTGTGTTGGTGTACAGCAATAAATCCAGGTCCGGCGCAGGGAGAAACACAGTAGTGTGCCTTAAACTATTAAATATGGAGTAACCCTGTGTTGTGAAAATGACGGTGGGTGACCCTGCCAAATTTGACGCAGCCACATGCACCATCGGTTTCTCTAAAATATGGCCTTAGGCTCCACATGGGTCCATCTAAATCTTCTACCTTCATTAACTGGAAACCCCTGACCCTGATCCCCTTGAGTTCTCATGATGAGGGGCTGTGACCAGCGCAAAGAAAGGCAGACCGGGTTGTGATCTCTATTCGGGTTTTCAAAGATTTCTGTATTAGAAATCATCAAAAAGAAGGGGGCTGAGATAAAAATAACATCTATTATTGAGGCATAGCTCCTGCCATTAAAAGATAATCCTGCAATGATATAGAATTAGCCAGCTTTTCAGACAAAAAAAGCAAGGTTATACTTGTTTATATTAACATTTAACAAGTTCCCTCACTAGAATGTTCCATTTGTAGACCCTCCATAATCATTCACCTCAGCGGCTTACTTAATACCTCCTGAGGGCTCTCACATAAAAGAATATTAAAATGTTTTGCCACAATTTAGCTGTCTAAGCCTTTATTCTTCTCTCACATTTGCTCGGAAAGGAGCCCAATGTGCTGAGGTTAGTCATCTCCTGAGACAAAGTTTTTACATTGTAAAAATTCAACACAGTTAACATCATAATGCCAAAAGGGAAATGTTTAGTGTCTGTAATGTATTTCATCAAACTTGGCATTAACTGTGAATTAAATAAAAGTTACTAAACTCCCTTTATCCCTTCTAGAACATGATTCAACTGTACGGATACAATATGAGATGTACCCTTCCAAAAACAATTAGTTGTCTCCAAGGTCTCCTGTAAACATGGCAACTCCTGATAAATTGAAGCCAATTTGTGTCCTTAAACTTAGAAGCAATACATACAATGTTCTAACATCAACTTGAGTTCATACAAGTTACTAACAGATGGAGTGTGAGGAGCCTTCAGGGGAAGAAATATCAAACTTCTGGTTAGGTTCGAGCGAATTCAGTCAAAGCTGCATATCTGTTGAAGGTTCTAAAAAACAGAGAAAGTAAGAGGTCCTCTTTGATGGCAATTGCCTTGATAGTTAACCAGTTTCCAGGTTTCAGAGCATACCTCTTCTGGCCTATAAAAACAGCATAATGGGAAGGCCTGAACTTAAGAGGGCTTGCTGACTACTGAGGAACTAATAGCAGCCAGAACATTAAGGACCATATTTATACTTTTTGACGCAAAACTGCGCCGGCGCAGTTTTGCGTAAAAAAAATTACCGCCGGCTAACGCCATTTCATCGCGCCCTGCGGGCGTCATATTTATACTTTGACGCACGGCGGCGCAATCAACAGGTGGGAGTCATTATTTTTTGCGCACACAGCGGCATCAAGTCATAAAGGAAAACAACGTTAACGCGGCGGAAATGACTGTGGGCCGATTTACGACACCGCAACCCGGATATGCGCCGTTTTGTGATGCAATAGCGTCAAAAAAACCAGCGAACACTGCCAGTTCACCAGAGGAGAGCCAAAATGTATCCCAGATGCCACTACAGACCCCAGGAAGATGACAGCAGACCAGGAACCAGCCAGGACGATCCATACAAGAACCAGGACACTTATAGAAAGAAAAGAAAGTGTCGCTTCAGTGCAGAGGAGCAGGAAATCCTGGTTAAAGAGGTGACGGAACACCATCACCAACTGTTTATCACCTCAAAGTTGCCAATCAGTAGGAGAGAGGCTATATGGCAAGAAATTGTTGACAAGATTAACAGTGTTGCTGAAGTACGCAGAACAGTCATTGAGTGCAAGAAACGCTGGCATGACTGCAATTGCAGGACCAAGGAAAAGATGGCCAGGAACAGGAATGCAGCACTGCAGACTGGAGGGGGGAGTCCAGCACACCAGGAGGCCCTGGACCACATGGAGGAGATGGTCGCAGCCGTCATCCCTGAGGAGATCGTCACAGGGATTCAAGGACAGGACAGCGCAGACTACCAGGAGACAACGCACTGTAAGCAGGGGGGGGGGGAATACCTACTACACATTGCATGTAAGTCATCATATACATGGAGTGGCATGGGTAAAGGGGCACGGCAGGGGGGCATGGCCTGCACAAACATAAGCTGGGGCACACCATTACACTACACCAACAACAGTCCCGTGGGGGCTTGCTGTCATGCCAACGATGGAGCAAAGGGAAAGCCTCGACAGGAGGGAAGGCCACTACGTCAAACTTACATCCTGGCACTCGTCAGCCAACATATCTCCTACATTAACTAGGGCCCTATTAGCAATCCTCTAGCCAAACCGACAACTGCAATGTAACTGCAACAACAGTTGCCACTACCACCTCTGATCTGTGTGCAGCTCAAGTAGCCAATGGCAGTAACCTCCCCATGGAACATACATACCTAAATTAGGGGGTGAGGATGACATCTGCAACAATCTCCAGAAACAAGACAAAGGCCCCAGTACACTCAAATGTCAATGCCCATAAGTGTTACAAAACATCAGCCAATGTAAACTACAATAGGAGTGACACAGCACTAAGGACACACCCATGCTGCATATGTCAGGGTCCATCCTGTGCCTGGCTAACAAGGCAACATCACAAATGTCATACTGCTCACACAACAGCATTGAGGAGGAGACACGTGTAACTGGTCACTGAAATACACCTGCACAGTCAGAGAACAAAATAAGACACTGATAAGACTATCAGGGCAATCCAATGTAACACACGTTGCCCAACATCAGCAGGACACATCAACAATGTCAACATCCATATCACATCATAACATTGCCATGCATAGGATATGCTACATGTCAAGTACAATTAAGTCGATGTGAAAGATCAGGGATTGGGACAGGTCCTGATAGTTAAGTGTGCTGCCAGGGCCATCAGAACACCCACAGCCAGTGAAAGGTCTCACCATGAGAATGGATGTACACAGAGGGTCGAGTAGGACAAAAAGGTGCCTATTCCCTATTTGGCATAAAGCAACACCTAGAGGCAAGGAGGCTGACAAGTCTGATAACTCAATAACATATATGTGACACACAGGGGGGCCATAGGCCTGAAACAATGCCCATCTGAAGGACTGCAGATATTAATACAAAACAAGATCACAAAGTGAATTCATCAAAAGGCAGGCACGTCACGTCAAAATTGTCACAACACAGACACACTAATTGCACCCTGTTTCATTGCAGAGGAAGATGGATCTCCTGCCGATATTCCTGTCCCATATTTCCCTGATGACATGGATGACGAGCCCATAAACATTCCCCAGGAGACCATCCAAAAGGTCCTTGAAACCCTCCAGACCCCACCTTCAGTCACAAGGAGGAGCACAGAACAAGCAGCCATCGCAGAGGATCCACCCATCACCCCAATTGTAAGACCTGCCAGCTCCAATACAGCTGAGGACTCAGACGACACTGGAACCAGCTTTGAGAGAACTGTAGTTGGAGTACAGCGGGAGCTGGTCAAGGAGGTGCGGGTGGGGATGCAAACAATGGCTGCCAGCCTTGAGGGGGTGCGCTCGTGCAAGATGTCATCTGCAGATCGGGCAGTAGCTATGCAAGCCCTAACATCCGTACTGCAAGGACTATAAGAAACTGTCAAGGAATTCACCACTGCAGTAAGGGAGTTGCCACAACACCTCGCACCCCAAACCTTCCACTGCATGCACGAATGCAATCATGACTCCCTCAGGGCCGACCTGGCTGCCTACCATCGTGATGTGGCTGCTATTCTCAGGAACCAGCAGATCGTCCTTGTTGCAGTACTGCCCTTAACCCTTCACAGGGAGCAGCGACCGGGATGTCTGACGCCACGTCTTCTAACACTGAGGTGTGAGTTGCCCCTTCACAACCAACAACAACAAGGACGAAGCAGGCAACACACACATCAGAAGAAGAAGACATGGAACAGATCACATTCACACGGAAGAGTACCCGGAAGCACTAGTTCCTGCACCATGGCCTACTTTGACCAAGGTCCAACGTTTTGTCAAATGCCAGTCTTACAACAACTATACTCAATGACTGTTCTGCTAACCACTGTATAACTTGTCAGCATGCCCAGTTAATGTCTCTCTCCTACTAATCGGCAAATTCTGTTCCTCTGCAACGTCTGTAACATCACCCCAGCATGACAGTAGCATTACCTACACCCCTTCTGTAGGATCACAATGTAAGATTTCACTAGAACGGACTCAGCAAACATGGACAATGTACATATTGCACTACAGCACTTTTCAATAAATAGCACTTGCACAACAAATATGTCTCTGTGTAATTTGACACATCAACTGTGCAGTAGATAACACAAATGTGCCTGTGTTCCAAACATGTAGCTTGTCAATACAACTGTCCTGACATCATGTAGTCAGATCCATCTGCACAGTGGCCAGGATTGCATCATAGCCTGCCCATCCTGAGGAGAATAACTGATGAAGTTAGAAACCACACACCATCATGCTGTGTTGGACAGAATAATGCTTCCTCAAGAGATATCAAAGTCAACTAATAGTGGCTGATAAATGTTGTCACCATGCAATACTAACACATAGAATTGTGCAGTCTAATCTAAGCAAACCCTACAATACACAGCATGAATCAATCTTTCTGAGTTAACATCCAAATAGGTAATCATGCTGAATATTGACACAAATGATCTATGTCAGTTATGAAGACAAGAAGACAAGAGTGTTAACAACACCTCATCTTAGAAGGTGTCCCTGAACATCACACTGCAGTCAGACCTATAACTGTCCCCACAATACCAAGTCTGGAAGCACACTTTGTGACGTAGAAAACATACTCATCGACAAAAATGCTTTGTGATCCATGTCAACTCCGATTGGTGGTTCAAACAAATGGTGGATTCTTACCAAGGTAGCACTGGGGTAGCTGCCATTTTACACCTCAGTTTGTATTTGTTTGTAGCATAGGACACAAATGTCATAGAACAACAATCATCTACACAGATGCCAAGGCCATGATCACGTAGCAGTTAACACATAATGTAAAGGGTTATCTATATATTTATTCAAAACTAATCACACCAGAGAAAACTAAGGAAAAAGTCATACCTACCCTAATCTAACCTGACTACTCATTACCCACAACTGTCCCTAACTAACCTAAGCTAAACTTACTCATCACATATAACGAATCGTTCTAAACATCAACCCCCCCACCCACCATTATGAGACAGGACACATGGAGGACAACACATACTAACCTACACACATACTATACTATCCTAAACAATCATATATTTTTGTGATATATTTTTTTCATATTTTGTAATTTTTTTTGTTTTTTTGGTAACACACAGGAACCCCAACATTGCCAAACACACTTAATAAGGAAAAGTAGGAAGAATCAGGACCCCCCACCCCCCTCACTAACACTAACTAAACTAACAACCTATACTAACCTAACACTAATCCCCCAAGCCCACTAATCATGAGAACAAGGAAAGAGGAGGGAGGGGAGGGAATTATGTCCATTGAAAAAATATATTCCTAGAGGTTGGCCCTCCGGAGGGTCCGCATGATCGATTTGACCCGCTTCTTGATGAAGAGGAAGTACATGGAAAGCCTGCCTACAAAGGTCATTTCACACATAGCACATCCAAAACCTACATGATGGGTAACAACTGGCAATAACTTGTCATCAAAGTACTGACAGTTGTCAGCTAACAATCATGCTGCACATCCTCTGCCTATTGCCTGGACTACATATGTCAGTGTATGTGATGATAATCACAAACCTCAAGGTCTGCGATTTGTAATAGGATTTGCTAGTACAGTACTCATGTGCCATACCTGAGTGTGTACATTAGGTTCAAAAGAAACTTCCAAATAGTCACAAGTATGTGTAACATACTGGTTGCTTCTGTCCTAGGTACCCTATTCACAAACCCATGCCTGTGTTTGAGGCGGGGGGGGAGAACAACAAACAATTCCAAAATACATGCACACCCAGGAGTCTATAGAAAGCTCAACATGTGTTTGGCTCTACACACACACCACCAGTAAGGGCTATCAACAAATTGGAGTCAGCTAAACCTTGTTCTATCCAAGGCCCACACATGTCAGTATGTACTGACCTAGGTCAACATCACATACTTCCAGTGAGGCCTAATTTTTAACAGACACAGAGTAGCAAGAACACCCATGATCATGAATAGCATGCACACCTAGGCCTTTGCACTCTAGTTCCACACACTTGTAGTACAACTTGTGGAAGTACATGCTCCCAGAAGGTTCAACCTACAGTACATTGGTTAATAGGGAAGCAGCAGTCTTCAGAAAAGCCATTTCCAGAAGCTATCTGGGAGAATGTCAGTCTGACATGCAGACTCAGTCAGAGACGAGTCCCAGTGCAACTCTTATTGTAACTAGTGTATTCCACATGACTCACCACAGTTCTCATAGCGGGCCCTACAGGAATGGCCTACAAACCCAAGATCAGACAAGTGGATAAGCATTGGTCAACTCAAAATTTTCTAAGAACTGAAATCCCACTAATGGAACAAGACTAATGATTGGGCAGCGCATCACACCTTGCAATGTGTTCAACACACAGGAGTCCATCACACATCACCAGCAAACACAAAACATAACACACATGTCAACACTCACTGTAGGTGTCGGGGTCCTCAAAACGAGCCACCTCTCCCACTGTGTACGGTGCAGGTCCACCTGAAAAGTATGGAAGGAAGAATATGCTCAGAATCAGTGCACTGACAAACAATTTCAATTACAAAAACAATGCGTAAGCTGACATGAGTAATGAAACACTTTCAGACATGCTCATACTGCATGGAATATTTCATGGCCAACATTTACATAGGATGGGTCTCCTGCTACAGTTACACACACTTCTACACACATGCAGTGGCCCTGACTGTCATGTGGTGGCAAACATGCACCTCCATTAGTGAGCAGCAACAATATTGGTGTGTATTCGTCTCATCATGTGCATCCAAGGGAGACATCCAAAGGCTGGTTACTTGAGGACTGCATGACCTGTCAAACAGCCTATGTGGTCATGAAACATTTGTGACAGATAGGTACATGGTACAGAGGGGCAGGGACTTTGGCAATACCTCAGGTTGTTAAAGTGTCATAAATTGATGAGTCCCTACAATGTTGATTGGCACCAAACATAGATGTTTGTACCCTAGTCCATACCTTTGGACTGCCATCCCTAATCGGATTTTGGCACAAGAAACAAAAAATACCTGTCTAAGATGTTAGCTGAGGGCACCTGACTCCTTTCCAAATATGGTTCATGTTCAGATCTGGCATGTATCAATAAAATACGAAGGAGCACAGTAATCCCTAACATGCATAGCACTTCCGTGAACACTTTCCTTACACACTCACCAGACACACATGAGACATATGTCTGGGCCACATTGCAATCATCAATTGACGTGAAGGCAGCACTCATTTTCTGCATCATGTAGGGTTTCCAATGTCAGTCTAGCTATAGCGTCAACATATGGAGGTATGACGTTAGTACATCCATACTTCACTGGCAATTGTGACCTGTAGAGTCATGATTGCCTCATTAATGTTTCGCTTGTCTGACACAAAGGCGGCACTAAATTACATTCAGCAACAAGCAACCTGTAAGTGTGCAAAACATGAGCTGCCTGACTGCTAGCATTTGTCATCCTTCACTTCCAGAGGTGAAAATTATGCTGCATCCAAATATTATTTACCAATTATTAAAAATATTTGGATTCAGCATTATTTGCACTCCTGTGCGTCAAAAAATATGACGCACAAGCTGTATGCATGAAAATATGAAGCATAATGACAAATATGTATTTTTTATGTCCAAATGAGTCATGAAAATGTGCTTCACCTAACGGTGCTAAATGATAAATACTGGGGTTAGCGAAAGCAAATGTGCCTTACAGGATGTATGGAAGGCATTCACAGTGAAATAGCAATGATTGGCCAAAATGGAGATTACTCATAATTGCGCACACATGTAGATAATTGCTGATTGCGATTTTCCAAATATGAATGAGCTAACAGGAAGTCTTTATTAGCTAATTTGTGAGCACATGTATCAAGATTTTCCAAATTGCAAAATGGCCATTTAGGTAATGCAATTGACGCCTAAACAATTTTTGGGGGTAGCCATGTGCTAATTACAAGTTAATGTAGCAAAAATATGTTTCACTATAGACATGTAGCGCACACATGCCCCTTAAGCATGTGTGTGCTTCATGTGTCCGTAAAAAGTTTTTAATTGGGGTGCAGCAGAGGGGGACTTAGGCCCCCAGCACCCTGGGATTTGCTGTTCCTGACTTTCCCAGTTTCTGTAATGGTAAACCATTGGCAGCAGGCCCATAGATGCAAATTGAGTATGATTCTCTTTTTGCAAATCTGTAATACCATTTGCCTATTTGACGTTTGCCCTATTACTTCTTTAGAAAATTCAGATATAGCATTTAGCATAGATTTAATAGCAAATTCTCAAAGTTCCTTATGTTATAATTGCAAATAGGTTTTGGATGCATGTGGCCCTTAATGCATTACCTGGTTTAGTGGCATGTTTCAATCTTCATGCTAGGTTACAATTGGGACACTACTGTGATAGGCTGCTTGCAACCACTTTGGTGATTGGATGGTACATGTACATGTGTGTGGTCCAATGTTGATCCTGTATCAACTGTTAAGGTGTGTGTTGTCACTGTTACGTCCAGGTCTCATCATGAGTTAGTGGCAGCTAATCGTGTATCTAATGAGTATCCTTTGGAGATAAATGTGAGTAAAGTCATTGAGGACATGGTAACCTACACGTGGATGGTCCCACCCTGTCACTGAAGACGTGTAATGAGACTTTCAACTGGGCAACCTTGGTGTGCTGAGTGAGAGAATGTCTCAGGTGTCAGAATCCGGCATGTGTCATTGCAACATTTGTACTCAAGTTGGCCTCTGCGGATGGAAATGCATCTGGGAACATCATAGCTTTTGTCCAGAATAATATGGCTGGTATTCACCACACACAAGCCATCTCTATTATTTGGACAATGTTACTCAGCGTGTGAACTGTCAGGGTCCTCAAATGTGTAGACTTTTCATGGACATTATCTGAGGTTGCTGGTTCTGCTGGAGGCCACGTACACCATCAAAGGCTATAGCCCAGGTACACTCTCGCACTTTGTAGTTTAGGCATTAATGAGGCCCAGACAACAGATGGGCCATGATTTAGCTATTCAAGGGCACTGTAACCAATATGATACAAATAAAAGTCAGATGATGCAATACAATGTATTTGAGTATACATTGATGAGGCAAATGACAAATTAGCCTCTGAGGAAAGAGAGGTTTTGAACAGCAAGTGTGGTCCATACGTGGCCACCGGGAATCTTTAGGGGGACCCACGGACAGGTGCCAGTCAGGCTGACAGGATGCTGGGTCAATCAGGATCCAGCTCTTTCACAATTGACATGACTAAGACTGGTCGGAGGGAGCAGTAGACAGTTGACATGTCAAACTGTGTATGTCCTGTGTTGTTTTGAAGGTGACACATGAACCCAGATACAGTGTTACACGGCAATATTAGTAGCAATGCTTAACGGTGTAATTGCCAATATGACAACATTTATGCTGTAGGAGGCATCAGCAGGGATGGTGCATGTAAATTTGGGTGGTGTGCATGGAGGTGATCACTGGTGTGGCCTCCATCAGTGTCTCACAAGTCCTGTTGGATGTGATTTGCTTTCAAATGGCCTACAGTACCTTTCACACGGGAAGCAATCTACAGGTGATACCAGGCCTTAAAAACTCCAAGCCAGTGTATTATTTGAGCTGACTTCCATGCAGTCAGATAGTACTATGACAATGGTATACCATAGGAAAGGGTGTGGCACACTGGATGACTCTTGTTAGTGTGTGTGTGTGTAGATGAGGGAATATCAGGGTACACATATTTGTATTCCAGGGACCTCTTCAGACAGGTGGGGTGTGACCAGGCGCATGGGTGTGTCAGCTTTTTAGAAAAGGGCTGACATGTAGATGGGATGTGATGTGCTGGATGCTTGTCATATGTGTGGCACTTGTGCTGTGTATGTTCTGCTTATGTGTACCTCTAGTGACAGATAGTCATTGCAAAGATTGTATGTAGTTGGAATTACTGCTGTCAAGGGTCTGGTCATACATTCCTGTTCCTGATGCAAAAGCATGTCTACTGCCTGATGTATGAGGCCTGTATTCCCCTAGTTGAGTGATGGTGTTTTGGTTGTGTGCCATATGCTGCGATGAACCATGTTTCCAACATGTATGTGTGTAATAGGTGTGGTCCTCAGCTAGTTCCCTTTAAAGGTGAACTGTACAGGATGTCAGTCATTTACATTGTGTGTGTATGTGACCGTTGTATGATAGGCATCACATTTGAAGTGGGATTTTCTGTGTCCTGATTGTTATATCATCAATGCTCCATGAGGCAACACTCTTCTTCTGATATTTAGAGCTAAAGGTGTGCAGAAATGATTAGCCAGACCATGATGTGGTGTTTCTTATCAGTGTTTATTTACAATAGTTCATTAAGTGGTGATGGTGATAATATTTAAAAGAAATTGTTCACAATGTGTTGGTGCCTACGCACTCCAGCAGCCGTGTTTGGTTGTTCCCCCTCATGTTGCAGGGCAGCATCCTCCTCTTCCTCGTCTTCAGGTATGTATGGGTCTGGTTCCAGGGAGGGAATGTTCCTTTTGATGCAAATGTTGATGTCGAGGCAGTGGAACCTTGACTTGAGGATGCCGAAGGTCCGCTTGACAATGCTGCGTGTCCTCCTATGGGCCTCGTTGTATGCACGCTCTGCAGCTGTACTCGGGTTGCCAAATGGTGTCATTATCCATGGCTTGATGCCATACCCCTGATCAGCTGCAAGAGAAAAAGAATGGGATCATGTTGATGTAGCTGACACTATTGAATAGACCTTTCATGTCTTGTGTTGACTGTGACTCATTTGTGTACTGATGTGACATCCTATACTTGTAGGCTATACCATCTGCATTGTGTTGTTTCCTTGGCTGAGCAAGTGTTTGTCTGCTAACCATTTGTCATCAGTATGTTTTGGGATTTTCAGTACAGTGTGCCCTCCCTAGCATTGTGACTTGTGATAAAGGTGTCCGTGTGTCTTCACTTGGGGTGAGATGATAGTTCCATGCAGAGTTAAAATTGAAAGTGTTGTTAACACGTTCATATGAAAGTACCCTGGACATCCCATACATTTAGACGTATGCAATGGATTCATGTAAAGGTCATTGGGACACTTACAATTTGCAAGGTGACATTTCGGCAACCACACTCATTAATGTCTTAACATTAGGCTGTACAATAAATTCCGATGTGTGACAGGTTCAATGGTGACTTAAGAAACATGGCTAGTGATGTCAGGACCTCAGTGTGTTCCTGTTGACATGTTGCTGTTGTGGTGTATGTGTTGTGTGTCCTAGAGGGTTGCTGTGCATTGTATATATAAGTAGGTTTTTGTACTTACCAACAAGTAGTCCATTGCCATACCGTCCATCCTGGAAGTGTTGATTGATGGTGCAGTAACGGAAGATGAATGAGTCATGTACACTCCCAGGATATTTAGCCACGATATTGGTGAACATTCCTTGGTGATCAACTATGGCCTGCACATTGATGGAATGTGTGTGCTACCTGTTGCGGTAGAGGTGTTCAGTTGCAGCAGGTGGCACAAGGTGTACATGTGTGCAGTCGATTGCACCAAGGATGTGTGGGAAGCCATTGATTGCGTAGAACCCCTGTTTAGTTTCCTGCTGCTTCTGCAGTGTGTTAGGGAAGCAGATGTGGCGGGGTGTCAGTTGAATGATGGCATCCAGTACTTTGGGCAGAAATGCGGAGAATGATGGTTGTGATATTCCGCCTACCAGGGCACCAGTTGTTTGAAAAGAGCCACTTGCCAGCATGTGAAGTACGGCAAGCAGCTTTGTTTCTGTTGGTATGGTGTGGGGTGTCACCAAAGTGGGGGCCAACTGCTGTTCAATATTTCGCAGCAGCTTCTGAATGGCCTGCCAGTTCAACCTGTACCTCTGTATGATGTTGTGTTCCCTGAGGCCCTGAAGGGTTGTTCTGGGGCGGAATATCCTCTCCTGCCTTCTGCGCTGCCTTTGGGGTCCCTGCTGGTGTTGTTGTAGCTGCTGTTGTTGCTGCTGGGCTCTGCGTCTGCGTTCATGCTGGATTAGAATGACCTCAATGGCTCCCTGTTGCTGTTCTGCTGCTCTGCTGTTTGTTCTGTGTGTTCTGATTAAATACAGGTGTGTTTGCCCCATTTTAACGCCTGCCCTGACCCAGGCGTTAATTTTTGACGCAAATCGGGCTGTGCGTCATTTTCTGCCTCCGCCTCCCGGCCGTGCGTCATTTTTACCTAAAAGCATAAATACGACGCACGGCCGTTTAAGCCATTTTTTGGACAGGAATGGCTACCTTGCATATCATTAACGCACGGCGGGTTGCCGCATCCAAAAAATGACGCAAATGGCGGAATTTTGTCGTCCGCGGGCTCCGGCGTCAAAGTTTAAATACAGGGCAACGTTTGCGCTGATTGTGCGTCATAATTTTTGACGCACAATCGGCGCAAACGGAGTATAAATATGCCCCTTAGTCTATTGAAATATGAAATCCTGTGCCAACTACAAAAAAGTTTCAGAAAAAGAAATGCTCCACATGCTTTCCTAACCAACAGATCAGTAAATCTTTCTCAAACGTAAATAGAATACATTTTGTTGTCCTTTAAGCTACCCTTGTATTTATGAACATCAGTCTTAGGATCCCAATAGGTTCATAGAAGCAGCATGCAGGTTGTTCCCTCTGTCCGGTTTAATCTCCATGTAGCTCTCCATGCACCCTGGAAACAACTCAGGGTAAATAGAGAATATCAGGGATAAGGGGAATGGCACAAGAGTGGAGGATGGTTTGCAATCTTGTTGGCTTTTGCTGAGTCATGCTTACTCTTTTCCTCAACGAGTAAGTACACACATGTTAGGTGATTCATGATACAGTTTTGCAGGTAGAGATGTGCCCAGTTCCCCTTCTAAACTTGTACCTCTGTTGAACACTAAATCATATCTACTCTTACCTATACTTTACTGGCTTCCTTGTCTTTCTTCAAGCACATATCTATGCATCCATCAGGTTTTTGAAGTCCTAACAAAATCATCCAGGAAAAGTACACTGACCTCCCTGATGCTTTATTCGTTTGTGCTTTTGCTAATTAAATGCTTCTGCCAAATCCCTTTTAGTCTCTTGAATGTTTTAAACATTAACTGAATGTTCTGGGTTTTGCTGTATATTGATGGACTATGCTTTACTGTGAAGCTCAATTTACTTACTGTATTCTTCCTATATGAAGCTCAATCTTTTGATATACTTCTATGCTACAAAACATAATTCTGGAACTGCTGTTTCTGAGTTATTTTTGTATGCTTTCTCTATGCTTGCAACTCAGTGATGTTTCTTCCTTCATTAGGCCTATGAATGAACTCTGTAACTGTTTTCTCTATTGTCCTTAGACACTAATGACAGTAAGATCAGGATGTGCCTGAGCACAGAAACAGAACAGAAGGATGTCCTAAACCCTTCAATGCAGAATGGGAACATGTTGTAAGTATTTTGATTATCTGTAGCCTACATAGTTTCAAAATGCAAAGTATTGTTAGAAACACAAGGTTGTTTTTTCAGCTTCATGTTAATCTTGTGAGACTCGCACCTACTTCTGTAAAATACTGAGGCTCATATTTATAAAAACTTTGCTCGGCATTAGCATAATTTTCTTTTACGCTAAAGCGGCACAAACCTAACTTCATATTTATTTTTGATGCTAGACCCATCTTGCGTAAACATTTAGGAGTTAGCACCACTTTTAGGGAGCTCCAATCCTCCTTCCGTCTCATTGCGACAATGAGATGCAAGTTAGGTGTTCCCTTCCTAACAAATATGCTAGCCCCCAGTGCCATATTTAACTTCAGATGCAGAATGATGCGCAACTGGGAGGCAGGCTTAAATGATGGCACTTAGCCCGTTTACTTCCATTATTCAACGTCTGGTCAGACCAGGCATTAAAGTGTAGGTAGGCCCATTTCCATGGGTAAACACCATGGCATGGACACAAAGATGCCCACACCAAACCCCAGCAACATCACCACCCACACCACAGGGACACTAGGGAGGAGAGAGCCCATCCAACGTAAGTAGCAGGCAAGTGTTTGTGTATGTGTGTGGTGTGCCACTGGGGGACCCTTACCTTGCCTGGCATTGGGTATGTCGGGCTTGCCCAGGGAACACTGGCAATTGCTGCTCGCTGACTCTAAAGGGGTGGAGCATGTATAGCGCACGGGGAGGGTGGGGGTAACATTTAATAATAAAAAACACTTACCTCCTCCGTTGCTGCCGTACCGCTCCTTCTCCCTTGTTCGTCGCTCCAGGCTGCATGCACAGGCTTCCAGCCTGCTCTGCGGCCAATCCTGACGCTGCTCAAAGCAGCATCAGGATTGTCTGGGGGCACCAAAGGAACACAATGCCGGGCTGGAGAGAGCCTACTGCGCATGTGTGTTTGGCCGGCCCGAGACGGCGAGCCAAACACACATGCACTCTGAGGGGAGTGCTCAGTGCACTCCCCTCAAGTGCTCGTCACCCCCAATGCCACACCCCTTTCCAAGAAAACGATAATAAACACAGTTTATTATTGTTTGCTTGAAAAGGAAATTGCAGGAGCACTATTGTTTGCTAGTGCTCCTGCTGGTAGGGAGCAATGCTACTCCACCCTAATAGAGAAGCCATTGCTGGACACTGGTTGCCTGTTGGGGGCATTGGGGTAGGGGTAATGACTTCTGTCTAAACTTAGACAGGAGAACGTTTTGGCTGCTTGTGCATCAGAAAATGGCGCTAGGCTGACTAGCGGCAGATATTTTGCCACTAAGCAGCCTAACTCACTAGTGCCATTTCCCCAACCGCCATCCATCACCGGCAAGTGTCTTTTTTTCAGACGCTAGACATTCCTTAGCGCCATTGTGCGCCATTCTATAATTATGGTGCACGGATGGCATTGGGGAATGGCGTTAGCACACACACACACTACCAGCACACACACACAATGTGCCTGCTGCACAACACTTCACCCTTCGTGTATTGTACTCGATGCAGGCACACACACACTCAACACATGCTTTATCCACACACCTCTACATTTTGCATTTAGGGGCATATTTATACTTTTTCACGCAAATCTGCATTAGCCGGCGCTAATGCCCTGTCAGCGTCCTTGCAAAGGATGCTAACAGGGATGGGGAGGTGTAGGGGAAACCGGAGCCTGTGTGATGAATTATAGCGCTACACTGTTCAGAGGCAGAAAAATTGCCTCTAAGCAGTGTAGCGTCATTTTCTGGCACACAACCCCCATGGACATGACTCCTGTCTTAGTAAAGACAGGAGCCATGCCCACTACCCCATTGGCCATGCCCAGGGAATGAATGTCCCCTGGGCATGGCCATTGGGGCCAGCGCCGTGCAGGAGGCCCCCAAGTCAGGGCCCGAGTGGTGTTGGAGAAAACAAATATATATACTTACCGGGACCTACCTGGGATGGGTCCCCCATCCTTAGGTGTCCTCCTGGCATGGGTGGGGGCACGTGGGGGTGTCCCTAGGGCCAGGGAAGGGCACCTGTGGGCAATTTCCATGGTCTCTGACCATGGAAATATTCCTACAAGTCCCCTTACGCCTGCCCATACCAGGCGTTAAATAATGGCGCTAAGCAAGTTTGGCGCCATTATTTAAGGCCCCCATCCCCCCGTGCTGGATTTTAGCACAGGGGAATAAATATGGCACAAAGGCCATATCGTCATTTTCTGGACAGGAATGCCTACTTTGCATCTTATTGACACAAGGTAGGTTTTCTGTCCAGAAAACAATGTTAACTCCATAACTTTGGTGCTAGACGTGTCTAGTTCCAAAGTATAAATATGGAGTTAGGTTGATGCTGAATTAGTGTAAAAAAAAGATGCGCATTCTGCGCAAACCGAGTATAAATATGGGCCTTTATGTATTCTTCGCAGGCATACATATGCCAAGTAAATGTACTAACCACACATGCAGTGCACAACTACCTGATGAAGGCTGAGGGCTGAGGGTGAGTTAAGCACACACATCTGAACTTTTAAAAAGGTGAGTGAGCCTGTAAGCCTCACTCTAGTGACACTGGGTAAAAAAGGTCCTGTTCACTACTAGTGATCACCTCACGGTATGCAACCACCCTGCTTGACTTTTTTAACTCCTGGTGAATCAATAGCCTTCCACTATTTTGAGGGTAGCACTTTGGGCACCCCTGCCAGTCCAACAAGACCATAATCCATGAGACAAGCTTATGTCATGGCTCACAAATGTGATCTGAGTTCACTTACGAGAAACAATCAGAATTAGGGATCCAGGCAACAATACAGTTGGGCTTTTAAGGCAGGGGTACATGTCTATAACCATGCAGAGGACTTTTGCGTCCCAACATAAAGCGCACCATTTTTTGAAGGCAATGCAGTCATGTCAACCTCAATTATTGCCCTCATACACATAATACAAAACTATATTAGGTCACACTAAATACTGCATTTCTTCTGTGTCGACACACTGTTGATGACAGATGTTACCAACACTCAATTTGTAGTACTCAATGTACCCACCTCAGGAGGATGGGAGCCTGACTGTGCTAACTGCCCTACAACCTTTGTTATGTTATGGGTATTTGTAGAGTGCATGACTCATCCAGGAGGCATCCTGATGCTGATTTGTGAATGTCTTTCTGGTGAAGGGTGATGTGGATGCAGGAATGGAATGCAGAGTATGAGTCAGCTGAATTTTGTTTGGTCTGGAGTGCCCATAAAGTGCATTGCTGTAGTCCATGTTGCTAGTGATGAGGACCCGGTTGTTGGCTCTGCAGATGTTAATGTGAAACCAGCTGAAACACTGTTTTGCACCTTTTGTGTGTGGGAACAGGAGGTAAAGAATGTGTTCACATGGCCTGTCCTGGCAAGCTGGTGGTTAAATATTATTCCCCATGTTCTTCACAGGAGTGGTTGGGTTGGGTGTGTGTCTAAGATCAGCAGGCCACCAGGTGGATCCCCATAGTGAGGTGTCTTTACTGAATGTGACTACTTCCATTGTATCTGTGTTGAGCTTGAGACAGTTTTTTCTCATCCATCTGGCATCTTGGAGCATGCAGGTGGAGTAGTTGGTGTGTGTGTATTATGTTGATTCAGTAGGTTCTAACGATGCTGGTGAGTGGAACCATGTGTACGCTGAACAGCGTGATACTGAGTGAGGATCCTTGTGGATTTGTTTGGTGGCCTGTGAGGTGAGAGGAGTCAGGCTGATGGATTGAGGCCTATGAGGAAAAAGAAGATTCAGTGTAACATTTGTCCCTGAATGCCAGTATAATGTAAGTGGTAAATGAGGATTAGATGAGACACAGTATTGAAGGTGGTGAAAAAATCCAGAGGAAAAATGACAATGCCAAACCCTCTGTCCATGGTAAGTTCGATGTCATCCTTGGCAGCAATGAGGTTGGGCTCAGTTTTGTGGTTGGGTCTAAAGCTAGAGTGGATGGTGTTGAGGAAGCTATTGTCATTAAGGTAGACCGATAGATGTTTGTTTTTTGATCTTCTCAATTACTTTTGCCAGGAAGGGAAGCAGGAAGATGAACCACCAGTTACCTGCTGTTTTAGGGTTGACTGAGTGTTTCCTTAGGCGAGAGAAAACTGTGGCTCATTTCCAGCTGTCTGGAATGGTGGCTGTGTTAACCAAGCCATTTAGGATCAGGGTGAGGGCTGGGCATGTGGGATCCAATTTGTTAGTGAATATATGACTAGGGCATTGGTTCAGTGATGCTCTGGAGTGTATGATGCTCATAGGTGCTGCAGTTTGTGGAATGGTGAGGGTAGGCCAGGTGATCAGGGTTGTTCTTTGGGCAATGCAAGTGATGGTTGGGATGGCAGCAAGGGTGGTGGAGGCTGGTTGGGGCTCAAAGTACCAATGGATGCTGGAGATCTTGTTGATGAAAAATAGGGAAACCTAGGTGCAGAGTTGTTGGACTTGGCCTTCTCTGAAGGGTTACCCCCAAATCTTTTGCCTTTACCTTCCACTTTTTGCTCAATTCGGATTTACTGGCTTTGGGACTTTGTGCACTTCATCACTGCTAACCAGTGGTAAAGTCATTCTTCCCTCTCCTTAATACATGGTAGAATTAGCATATATCAATTAGCATATTGCATTTGCTTGTGAGCTCCTTGTAAAATGGTGCTACATGTGCCCAGTACCTCTAAATTAATTGTTACATGTAGACCTGAAACACCAACTATGACACCCACATAAGTAACCCTCTAAACATTTCTCAGGCCTGCCACTGCAGTCTATAAATGCAGTTGTGAACTGCAATATTGATCTGGCAAAGTAGATCTTTTGCTAGGCCAACATTTTTAAAACATATTTCAACCCTAGAGTAGGCCCTGAAGGGAGTGGGTGAAATGTATTTAAAAAAGTAGGACACATTCTATTAATCTGTTTATGTCCTGATAGTGAAGAGCTCTTAAATTCGATTTTCACTACTGCATAATCTATCTCTACCATAGGATAGCATTGGAGTGACCTTATTATATCTAATAAGCTGTAGTTTCCAAATGGGAGGAGATAGTCACTTCATGTTTGATGTCTTTGAAATTGTAATGAAAAATCCTAGTGACTAGTGAATGCTTTCAACTTACAATTTTGAAAATGCCTTTTTTAGAAAGCTGCCATTTTCCTGCCAGGATGCCTGGGGACTTCAAAAGGAAACCTCTAGAAGCTTCTCCCTCACTTCAAAGGTACAAATGGGTATAAATACTGGACCTCCGACAACTATTCATCAGTACACCAGTACACTTCTGGAACTGTGGATACTCTGTCAGAAAGAAGGACTGCTGTGCTGGTGAAAGGACTGCCACTCTGCTGGACAGCTGTTCTGAAGGATCTGCTGCCCTGTTGTCCTTATCTGCTGCCTGCTGTCCTCTTGCTTGGGTGAGGGGAAAAAGGGACCTGTAACTACACCCTTGAACACAGGACATCAGAGTAACTCAAAGGACTAGTCTGTTGCCCTTCTGTTCTGAGCCACAGGGATACAACAGAATCCCAACCACCTATCCCTACACTCAGATCCAGATGGAACTGGCCCCTCACCCCAAATGGTGCCCCTTAGGCCCTGGACCCTTGGTGTGGCCTCAGAGAGGCTGAATTGAAGTGTGGTATTTGGGCACTTCGTGACTGCAAATGTTTTCCGGTGCCACCAAATCCTTCACACTCGCGCAGCCTGGCAAAGCAAAGTTCTGTGTACCTGATCCTGATTCTACAATGTTTACTGTTAGTGGGGAGCGACACTGTGAAGCATCATCCCTACCATTTGCAATGACCACAGGATCCTTGCACTACAGCAATGACCGCCTGCGACGTCCAGCCTGCCCTTTGCTACAAGACGGTCCCTTGCTCATTGCAGACTCCTCTACCACAAATAGGATTCTTGGTATTGTACTGAGAAGGTAACTGTTCAGCTGGACTAACCTGGTCCCTGTATCAGACCCACGCTCCATCGTAGTCAGCCAGAACTTGCAACCTTCTTCCAGTCTCTCAAGGCCTGAATATTAATGAGGTGGGTCGCATTTTGCGACCCCATAGCAAGTCCATGCACACACAGGGATGGTGGCCTGCTGGAGACAGCAGACCTCCATGTCTGTGACTGCTTTTTTAATAAAGCAGTTTTTTAAATCTTTTTGCAGCCCGTTTTCCTTAAACTTAAAGGAAAACGAGTTGCAAAAAGAAAAACTTCCGAAACCATTTGTTTTTGTTTTTTTCAGAGTAAGCAGTTGCCTGCTCTGAAAAAACATTTTTTTCGTCATTCACAAAGGGGAAGGGGTCCCATGGGAACCCCTTCCCTTTTGCGAATGAGTTATCACCCACTTCAAGTGGGTGGTAACTGCGAGTTGGTTTGCGACCGCATTCGCGGTCACAAAGCAACTCAGCATGGCGATGCGGTCGCAAATAGGAAGGGAACACCCCTTCCTATTTGCGAGTCACAGCCTCAAATTGCGAGTCGGTACTGACTCGCAATTTGAGGTTGTGCATCGCATTAGGCCTTTTGCACATTTAATTTAGGCCTTTTCTGCCCACGGGGGGCAGAAAAGGCCTAAATTAAATGTGTCCCCCCCACCTCCCCCAAACACCCCCGGGGAGCGACCCTTGCCTACGGGGTCTCTCCCCTTGCGTGACATTGGCGCTCCCCATCTCTAAAAAAAAAAAAAAAAAAAATAAATCGTCCTGGCGCCTAGAGGTTTCTGCCCCCCGGGGAGCGACCCTTGCCTACGGGGTTGCTCCCCTTGCGTGATGGCGCAAAAAAACAAATCCCCGGTGCCTAGTTGTTTCTGCCCCCTTTGGGGGTAGATTGACCTAAAATCCACCGATCTGCTCCCAAAGCGGGCAGAAATGGCCTAAATACAATTTGCTCCTCCAGGGGAGCGACCCTTGCCTAATGGGTCGCTCCCCATCTCTAAAAAAACAATCAAACAAAAAAAACACAACAAAAAAATTTACCCTGGCCCCTAGAGGTTTCTGCCCTCCCTAGGGGCAGATCGGCCTAATAACAATAGGCCGATCTGCCCCCGGGGGGGCAGAAATGGCCTAAAATAAATTTTACCCCCCACCACCCGGGGAGTGACCCTTGCTTACGGGGTCGCTCCCCTGGCGTGACAGCGCAAAAAAAAAGATCCCTGGTGCCTAATGGTTTCTGCCCCTCTTGGGAGATTGACCTAAAATCGGCCGATCTGCCCCCAGAAATGGCCTAAATACAATTTGCTCCTCCAGGGGAGCGACTCTTGCCTAAGGGGTCGCTCCCCATCTGTAAAACAACAAAGAAAATCCCCGGTGCCTAGTGGTTTCTGACCCCCTTGGGGGCAGATCGGCCTAATTAAAATAGGCTAATCTGCCCCCCAAGGGGGCAGAAATGGCCTAAAATAAATTTGCCCCCCAGGGAATGACGCTTGCCTAAGGGGTCGCTCCCCTTGCGTGAAATTCACGCAAAAAAAACCTCCCTGGTGTCTAGTCGTTTCTTGTCGTACATTTCCTTCCCTTTGAAGCCTTTCTGGGCCTCCTCCACGTGATCGGAAGAGAAATGCTTTGCATGGAGGAGGCCTTCTGTGACAATCAGCGCGCTAATGTCACAGGGGTGTGGGGGGGTCGGGTGGAATGGGAAGGTCTTCACCTTCCATCCCTGCCTTGGAGGGGTGGGGGGAACCCCACAGAAGGAGCGCTAGCGCTCCCTCTGTGCTCTGTGCCCAAGACGTAATGGTTACGTCCTGGGCACACGAGCACTGTGCCTCAGGACGTAACCATTACATCCTGGGCACAGAAGGGGTTACATTAAATCCTACAACTTACAATCGTTGGATTTAATATAACAAGTTCAGGTAAAGAGTTTTAAAATTCTACCTGAAAGTTGCTAACTTCAGCTCTGTATTGCCCTTCTCTGATAGGCCAGCCTCTGGCAGCCTAGACAGGCTGCCTTGATGAGGTGTGAAGTGGCCTGGGCTGAACACAAAGGATGTGCCCGAGGAGGAAATATCCCTCAGCAGATGAGAAAAGAGGATGGGGAAAGAGCAGCCAAACAGTTCTTCAACGGCAGGGAAGGACATTTGGAGCAGCTCAGGACCACCCTTACCTCCTGCAACCCCAGCCAATTAGGTACCCTCTCGATTAGATTAGGAGAGGGCAGGAGAGGGGTGTGTTTAGGATTTGCAGCCACACCAGTGTGTGGGCTCGGCCAGATCCAACCTCCAAAAATCACTTTCAGCCATGATGGCTTTTTGAAGAACGTTGCTCCCTGGGATCGATTTTTGCCAAACTTCTCAGGAAGTTGTCATCAAAGGGGGAAGAAGCCTGCCTGTGATTGGACAACCAGGACTCCTCTGCTTTCCACCCAGGAGCAAGGATAAATATGGCAGAGCTGTACCTCAACCTCAGATCCCTACAAGGAACAATCAAAGAAGGAGAAACACTGCCCTGCTGGACCCTTGACCTGCACCTGGACACTGCACTTTGAAGGACTGCACCAGCTGCACACTTGGGCTTCACCCCTAAAAGGACTTTACCTGCCTTCTACTGCTCTATGAAAGGACTCCCTGTTTTCTACAGGTACAAAGGAGCTGCCCAGAGTCCCCTGCATCAAGTCCTGTAAGCAGAGCCCAGCTGACCAGCGCCCAGTGGCTATTTGAGGATTCTGACCAGGTGCATTCTAGGAATTGTAGTCCCAGGGCACAACTCAGATCTTCTGGAACCTGGGACTGAGTTGTAGACACTTCAAGGACCCAAAAAGGACCCCTGGAAGAAGATCCAGAAGTTTGGAGATGATTAGAGCAACTCCATAAGTTGAAAAGGTGTATTGTGGGAGTTGTAGTCCCAGACCCCAGAACCTCTGAACCCTTAGCTGGTGCTGTGGGCCACTTTCCTGAATCAGGAAAAACTTCTGAAAGTAAGTGTAACAGTGTTACCTCGTGGGTGGCCTGAACTCTGGAATTTGACCCTTTCCAGTTGAGCTTTTTTAGCCCTTGAAACGCTAGTTGCTTCTATGCACTAGAAAACATTAATTCTTTAAAATTCATATCTCCGGTTCCCCTTATTCAATTTTAATCATTTTGTTGTGATTGTAAAGATACAAATATAATCTATTTGTATACACTGGTGTTGGATATTTATTGTGTTTTGTGTTTTACTTATTTACTGTTTTGTGATTTTTAAATGCTTTACACACTTGTCTCCTATGTTAAGCCTTGTCGCTCGTTGCCAAGCTACCAAGAGTTGAGCTGGGTTTAATTTATTGAGACCTAACTGGACCTAAGTGGGGTTTAGTGGGCTATTGCTAGGTGAAGGTACTTACCTGCACTTACCAATAATCCACTTTCCAACACAATGTCGGCACTACCATGCTGATCATGACGTGCCTTTCTGTGGCCTTTTCATAGCGAGGATGGCTGTGAGCTTCTCCCCCCATTGCTTCACTGTTTGCTAACTCAGTCCACCATCCAGCCTTTCCAGCTTCGCAGTTCTCCTGCTGGGGAATCGTTGACAAAACCACAGGTTAGCCGCAAGCTACCAACAACAAGCTTATAACCTCTACTGGACAGATATGTGGCAGCTCTGCAATACAGGACGGTGTAGCCTAACACCATTGCTTTTTTTCCTGTGGTGGTCAGTGCACCCTGGCTTCCTAGTGGACTGAAAGCTTTCAGGGGCCAGCATGGCACCAGAATAATCATCTGCACTACATCTGGCAAATCTGCAAAATCTCATGCAACCCTCAGAGGAGGAAGGTTGGAGGCTGCAGAAACAGCTGGTAGGGCCGACGATGGATCTTTAAGTGGCAACATTTTTCAGGTTGGACTTCCTATTTTGAAACTACTACATACAAGCATGGCTTCACGCCTCTCTTAGGTAGCGGCACAGGCGTGCTTGGACAAGAGTACTGCAACCAGAGAGGAAGCTACACTACTGGATATTTTTATGACAGCTGCTGTCCCGGTTGTAAGGGCTGATTCCCTATTTGACATTCTTATAACTGACTGCACCATTGTCTCAAAGGTTGCTAAGCATACAAGTCCTTTTGTATCAATACCCCTCTATCCATTTCCTTCCCAAAGTATTGTTTCAACTGGTGGGAGGTACAGCTGAATCAGTACCACAAAAACAATAACAACTTTACCTGGATTGGGTCTGGCTGCTGACTCCGTGAGTTCTTTAGCGTCCATTACGGAGGACAATGTAGGTGGGGACAGGGGCTGTGCTACAGCTGATGGTGTGGGTTTGGGAGATGCACCATATTCTGGGATAGTAGGCCAAACCCGGATCTTGCAAAGTCTTTTTCTATAGCCTTGCCTCCACCTCCATCTCCAATTTCGGCTTCAGATCCGCCACCAACTCCCCCTTCTAGGATCAATATTAGCGGTGGGTCAGTTCTATACAGACTGTTCAGGAAGCTACTGAGGGGGCTCCTCGGAATTCTGCCTTAAAGAAAGACAGGCAGGGTTCTAGATCTAGCCAGAGGATTTGAAAAAAGTTAATGTATCTACAAAAGGGTGTGGAAGGGCAAGATTAACTCTTTATTCCCCTGTTTATCCACCACTAACATTAAAGGTCAGCAATTGTAGCTCTGGAGCCATCTCACCTCCTGTCTCTAGCTCTGACTCCCTAAGTAGCCCTCCCTCTGACTATTCCATTTTAGGGGATAATGAGGATACTTCTGCAGCGAATGGTGCACAGTTTCTCCTAGTGGCAATTTTCCAGCTTTTACAGACACAATGAGCCGGGGCACAACAACATTATCACAAGTCCGAGCAGATAATTCTGCAATTCAGCAATCGCTAGCTGAAGTTACTGGCAAAGTGTTGGCTCTTTCAGTGGAGATAGTAGAATTGTAGCAGCTGCTGGCTGATACTGAAGAAATGGGCACGACTATGACAAAAGCATTTAAGAATCATGATCAAATTCTGGGCCTGATTCATATTAAACTAGAAGATCTAGAGAACAGTCGAAGGAGGAATAATTTGCTGGTGTGTGGTATACCTGAAGGGAAGAAGGGGAAGATCCTTGGCAGTCCACTGTACAGCTGTTTGGCAATGCGTTCCTTGACATTATGGAATGGGACATGGACTCACAAATTCAGAGGGTTCACCGTCTCACCTTTAAATCGCAGAAACAGTATGAACTCCTCAAATGCCTGCTTGATACATCCTCATCCTATCCTAATTTATGTAGGCATTCTTTTTATTAAGGCAGGCAATTTCTATGAAAGCACCCACTGCTGCACCTGTGATGGCTGACTCCATGTCTATCTTTACAGATCAGACCTGTGCAAGTCTACTATGGATTGGCGCTTGAAACTCTGCTAGCTGATCGACCCTCTGAAGGTGGTTGGGGCTCAGGTTTTTTTGCAAGAACCAGCCAGCCTTAAAATTGTTAGCAATGGACGTGCTCGGATTTATTTCACAGAGGCTACACAGGCCCTCAGTAGATTGAAGGGGTCTACATTGTAGGTTGAGCTTTCTCTGCTACTGCATATTGATTCAGAGATATTTTTCACTGATATGCTTAATTGCTTAATTGTTAGATCATGCTGTTAGCTCATGCTGGGGCAAGCAAACTCTTACATGTGCTAAGTTTGGCTTCCTGAGTTTTTGTACACACTCTTTCTTTACTGTGTTTTCCCACTTATTTTTTCTACTCTTTCTTTTTTTTCCAGGCAGGGAGGATGGTGACGGTGGTGCTCGGTGAGGCACAGGGGGTAGTCTCTCACGACTGTCATTGACCATTGGCAGCACTATGGTGGAGTTGATTCCCTGTTTTGGAGACTCATCTTTCCTATAAAGACTGTTTCTTACTCAATCAGCTGGGCTACAAAAGTCGTATAAGTACCTCTCAGTCTGTCTCCATTAAGGGATTGCTATTATGGTAGCTAAGAATTTAGAGATTAAGGTATTAAAAACAGCTGCTGACCTGTGGGGGAGATGGGAAATTGTGCAGTTGGTGATATATAGTTAGAAATTTGTTGTTTGTGTTACATATGGGCCGAATATGGAAGAACATTGTGTATCTGATATGCTTGGTCTTGAATTGTTGGAATGGTCTGGGGTGCTGCTTATAATGGGGGACTTTAGCTGTGTCATTAGTTACAGTATTGATTCTACTAATCACTGTGCTACTCCTCACATGGTTGAAACTAGAGCTTCTACACAGAATCTTACTCATCTGCACAGGTTGATAGATACTTGGAGGGGACAGTATCTGACCACCCCAGGCTATATCTTTTTTTTTTTCTCTTCACAAAAGCACTACTCAAGGATAGATATGATCTTTGCTAGAGGGGCAGACATGAAGGTCTGTGCCATGGTCGCCTCTGATCATAACCCCATATTATTGTCAATTAAACTCTTGACGGTAAGGAGGGAGAGACGTCAGTTTATGTTTTTATGACATTTTCTTACCAACCCGAGTATTATAATTTGTTATAAGCTCCCATACAGAATTTTTGGGGATTAATACAGGCACAGCTTTGACCATTGCGGTGTGGGATACAATGAAATCCTACATTAGGGGGAATGCAGAGCAATTTATTTAAAGCACAAGACAAAATGCTTTAACTACGCTGAGGCAGTTGGGTCAGGCAATTACATTACTGGAAACTCTGCATGTCAGGGCAATACATGGCTAAAAATGGTCTTCTTTAGGGAAAAACCTAAGAGAAACGGTAGCAGTTAGCTGCGCTAAACATAAGGACCTCCAATATGATTGTGGAGAACAGGTGGGACGGGTCCTGGTGCATCAAAGTGTAGATAAAAGGGCAAAATGTGCATTACAAAGTATTAAAGGCAGTGATAGATTGGTTTACACCAACCCTCGGGACATCACAGACCAGTTTTTTCTTTTTTATCAGGAATTATATGGCCAATCCCAAGCAGTCAGGCCAGTTGGGTTAGAGACCTATATTCATTATAGCAAGTTGCTTTGATTGGGGGAGCCTTCAAAGTTAGCACACCAGAAAGACATCACTGCCGGGAAAATCGAGGTGGCTATGGAGATTTGCCATTAGAGGGCATGATTCATAGTATTATATTTTTGAAGAAGGGCTAACCACCTGAGGAGAGGGGGTCATATGGACCTATCTCTTTGATTAATGCCAATGCCAAAATATTGACAAAAATGTTAGTGACCCGGTCTGCCCCCTTTCTGGTGGGTTTGGTCTCACAACAGCAACATGGTTTAATAGCTCTCAGAGACACTACTATCCATTTTAGCACACCAATCGCTGCCTTTGAAGTGTCCGAAACAATGAGGAAAAAGGTTGGTATGAAATTATTGGATGCAGAGAAAGCATTTGATTGGGTTGTTTGGGATTTCCTGTGGGTTACAATGGTTTTTTTTGGGGTTGGCAAACAGTTCTGTGGAAGGGTGCAGTCTTTATATCGGAATCCCTCTGTAAAGCTGGCTTGCTCAGGGATTTCCTCTCCACCTTTGAAGATACTGTGAGGCACCGGGCAGGGGTGCGCACTCTCTCCCCTTTTGTTTGCACTTTAACTAGAGCCTTAGTTGCAATCCTTGTCTCAAAAATAATGGAATTTGGTGTATGGTTTCTGGAGTCTGCCAACTTAAAGTTACTGGGTATGCCAATGACTTATCTAAACCACTAGATGCAACAAAATATGTGATTGAAGAAGCATAATGGCTCAGCTCATACTCTGGCTACAAGTAAAATGTGGACAAAACTCAATTATTGTTGAATTTCAGACTGGCTGATCAAGTCCCTGGGGTAGTTTCCTCAGCTACCTACCTGGGTATTAATGTGAGTACACAGGCTATCAATATTTTTAAGTTAAATTATCAACCTCTGTTGGAATCAGTTATTTCTAGGCTGTGGCTCTGGAATAGGCTTCTGTTAAGCATTATTATCTGGTGCAACATCATTAAAATGAACATATTGCCTAAATTTTTATACTTATTTTGGCCAATCCCACTTAAGGTCCAGAATTCATTTTTTAAACCACTTGAAGGGGCCATAAGCAGCTTTATCTGGGGATATAAGTGGGCTTGTTGCGCTCTTCGGTATCTTAATCTATCAAATAAGCAGGAGTGGGCTAAAATTACTAGATTTTAAACTCTACTATTTGGCAGCGTTTGCTGGACGACTTTGCAATCTGCTCACTGTAAGTGAGCCAGATCTCTCAGTACAGGCATTAGGACAAAAATACTGACTTTTTCTATTTAGAATAACTGACCCCAATTACTACAAATGGGCTAGATTGAACGTTTATTAAGCTTATTATCTCTATAAGGTAGACAATCTATGTCAAATACTCTTTAGGGTTAATAAAATGGAACACACCGTTATGGAACAACTCAGCATTTCTAGAGGCGTTTCATGATGTGATTGGCTGGGATTGGGCCAGGATTGGGTTTGAGATGTATGGGGCAGTTGTATGATTTTTATGGATTTCATGTATTTGCTGGGCTCCAAGCCGACTATAATATTCCCCAACAACAATTCTTTTAAGTACTTGCAGTTAAGAAACAACTTCCTGTCTGGTCGTAAGACCCATATTTTTCTAGCAGACTCTTAATATCATAAATTGCCTGCATAATGCTAGCAGTAAATCCCTAATCAGTGTGATTTATCTGAGATTTTTTGAGCCTAAAATGGATGATGGCTCACTTTTAGCTTCTAAGTAGAACAAGGTGCTCACCAGTGAGGGTAAGCCTACAGACATATACAGAGCTTTGGAGAAAGTGGAGGGGTCTATGCACTCTATAAAGCTTGAGCTACAGCAATTTCAGACCATGTGTTTGTTATATCATACACCCGTGAGAATTATGAGGTGGGGTGGGGACATTAGTTGGGATAAAACTAGCTGCCCCAAGTGTGTTCTTCTGGCCACTGACATCCCACATATGTTTGTAACCTGTCCAACTTTGGCAGGATAAGCCAATTAACTGTGCTATGTTGTGGCTTTGAGTCACAATTCACCCATAAGGAAATAATGATGGGATGCAGAATGGAATATGATGTTGGTTTTAGGCTGCTGCTGTCTATTATTATAGTTGAGGCTAGACTTTGTATTGCCAGATGTTGGGTGTCCTCAGCCCCACCGCCAGCCACAGACTAATGGTTGAACATGCGTCAGATTTATGAGTCAGAACTTGCTCTTGCCAAAGCAAGGGGGCATGCGCTCATTTAAGAAGTTTGATAGAACCTGGTTTGGGCTCATTTGGGACCTATGGGACAACTGGCAAACTTAATTGGGAGAAGCGTACTGCTAGTCTGAAGACATTGTCCAATTTTTGGCTGGGTAGCATGCATTATATGCTGCCCTCGCATTGTTTTACTCTCCGCTCTTCTTTTTTTTTTTTTTTACAAAGGGTGGATTGGCTACAGTGCTTCTATGTGTGTAATCAGTGAAGCTAGCAGAGGTTGCTCATAAATGGATTTTCTACATCTCTTTCTAAATTCTTAGTTCTTGGCATTGCTTTATGTGTATGTTATGATCGATCCTGACCTAAAAATTATTTAAAAATAAAATAAAGATTGAAAACAAATAAAATTAGAAACAAGTGACATCTTTACAATACAAGATAATGTAATTAATATTAATATTGTTTACAAATGTACAACTAGTCCTTTATGTTACTAATGAACAATAGTACTACTAAAATAACCCATAGTATTTCTACTACATACAAATTCAAAAATAAACTATTTCAGAATAAAAATAATCACACTTCAACATAAATTATTTGTAAAAAAAATGTAAACACTAAAGGAGTGACATTTACTTTTGCCAGTCCAATCTAAACCAATTTGGAGAAGGCGTTGGACACATATGGGGTAACATTGAGTATTCCTACACCAGTCTGAACCAATTTAGAGAAGGTGGTGGACACTAAAGGGGTGACATGTACTATTCCCACTGCGATACAACCAGATTGGAGGAAAGTGATGGACACTAAGGGGTGACGTTTACTATTCCCTCTCTAATCTATACCAATTTGAGGAAGGGGTGTTGGACCTTGGAGAGGTGGCATGATCTATACCCATTGCAATCAATACCAATTTGAGGAAGGTGTTGGACACTAAAAAGGTGACGTACTATTCCCACTCCAATCTGTACCAATTTGAAGAAGGTGTTGGACTACAGGGGTGGAATTTCCTATTCCCACTCAAATTTAAACTGATTTGGGGAAGGCATTGGACACTAAAGAGGTGACATTTACTATTTCCACTCCACTCCCAACCATACCGGGGGAAGGTGTTGCACACAAAAGGTGGGACATTTACTAGTCCCACTCTGATCTATACCGATTTGAGGGAAGTGATGAACACTAAACTGGTAAAATGTACTATTCCTGCTCCAATCTAAACCAATTTGGAGAAGGCGCTGGAAACTAAGGGGGTAAAATTTACAATCCCACTCCAAGTTAAACCATTTCGGAGAATGCTTTGGACACTAAAGGGGTGAAATGTACTATTCCCACTCCAGTGTAAACATATTTGGGCAAGGCGGTGGGCACTAAAGGGGTGACACTTACTATTACCACTATAATCTAACCATATTGGGTGAAGCTGTTGGACACTAAAGGGGTGACATTTAATATTCTCACTGCTGCCTCTACAAATTTGAACAAAGTGTTGGACACTAAAGGGGTAAAATGGTAAAATGTGCGATTGACACTCCAATTTAAACCATATTGGGGAAGGTGTTGGACACTAAAGGGTAAAATTCAATAATTCCACTCTAATCTAAGGATATTTGAAAAAGGTGTTGGGTTCTATAGCTATGCAATGTACACGATCCAATTCAATATAAAACATTTTAAAGAAGGTAATACAATGTAATCAATTTCAAAACAGAATCAATACTCTATACGCGTACACTTTTGTTACTATATCATTAAATATATGTTTTAATTTAAAACCAAGGTAACCTACGCTACAAACCTATATTTACAAACTAAAATATCAAAACTGGGAACATATCATTCTATTACTAGTAATAACTAAAATATTTGTTAAATCTTTTTTCAACCTTTTCCAAAACTACAAACCATAAAATAACAAATAATTTATGATTTAAAAATAAGCAATCATGAAATCAAATACATTTACATTTTTATGTATTTAATATACATTTTCCAATATAATTACAATTTAAAAAACAATACCTTTCTACAATGCTCAAAAAATACAAAAAATATAAAATGATAAATGTTTAACTAAAAATATTTTAAAATATTATTTTCATGAAAATGTTTCCAATATATTTAGGTTGTTTATGTTTTTCTTATTGTTTTACATTTATCTTAATAAAAATAAAATGTTTGATAACATATTAAAATAAAAAAAGAATTAAAACATTTTCTACTATTTAATAACTGAAAATTCATCTTACAAAAACACTAATTTAAAAAAATAGATACAATAAAACACAATACAAGAAATTACACATTGATTGACATTTTTAAACAATATTCCATACAGCAATATTTTCTAGCCCATTTTTTTGCAGAGATATTAAAAACAACATTAAAAGCAATATTTCTATTGTCGATGTTCCTGTCGAAGACGCTTTTGATGTTCTAATATTCTTGACATTATATTTTTGTTTCAAATATAATTTTTCTGATACTACGTCCGTACATCAAATGCACAATGTGGCAAGAAATAAATGAGTAAGAATGGGAGATACACAGAAAACAGTAAGGAAAGGGTGAGAAATGCTCAAGAAAGTGACAGAGAATAAACAAGAAATAGAGAGGAGAGAGAGAAAAAGGCCAGAAAGCAGCAAAAGAGGTAAAAGGGAAAAGAGACTAAGAAAGTTATGAATGGGAGAGACAGATAGAGAGAGAGAGAGAGAGAGAGAGAGCAGGAGAATAAAATTGAGAAGCAGAAGGTTGAAATGAGAGAGGAGATTGGCAGCAGGGGTCTCATGACAGCGCTAGATTCGGGCTTAAAAGTGCTGGACCTATCGGAGGACTAAGCACAGGTAAAGATGCAGGTGCATAGCAGGGGCCAGGTGAAACATGAGCCATTAGTATGTCTTTCACTTTACTTACTTGATCATGCTACATGGTCTAAGGCCCTTGGTGGGTGTCTTTTTTTAACAGTAAGTACAAACTAGCCCAGATGTCGGCTGGAGTCATCTGGATTTCTTTGACAAAATATATTAATTATTGACCCTTTTCACCCTTTCTGGCCTTGTAGTAAGAGCAGGACGTATTTAGGCCACCACCAGATATCCAGGCTAACCTGCCTTGGCAAGTACCAAGTATCACAGGTTAATGTAAAACATTTTAATGCCTATCTCTGCAACCCCAGACTTAGATTTGATTACAAGCATTACAGTAGTTTTTCTGTGTATTCCTTGAGGTGCTTTGTGCAGTGCTCACTCAGCATGAGGTCTGCACCAGGTTATCTGTCTGAGAGACAGGCTGGAGGTTGAGGAGAGGTGACTGTGTTTGCTTTGGATCCCACTCATTAGCCTAGGCCAGGCTTATTTTCATCAATGTCTCACACATTCTGCTCATGGCATCTGACCCCTCAGAGACAGACCAACCCAAAAGTGGCAACTAATAGAGACATCCACAAATACAGCCTGTCTCTAACCTCTAGAGCAAGAGTGTCTCCAGCATGACAAAGAAACTTGCCTTCATTTAAGTTTTTTATTGCCATGAGGGCAGTGGGAGGAGTCCACTTATCAAATGGCTGCAGGCAGTGGCACTTCAATGCTTAAGAGGCAAGGGTGGGTTGCCAGAGACAATGAACATCAGTGTACCATGCAAAAAATAAACTTATTTGAGTAAACGAGTCAAGGTGCAATGACTGTCCATATACCGAGAGGCCATGGACGTCATTTAGGGGTCGACAAGGGTCGCAGCTGTGACCCCTAGCTTTCCCTTTGTGACCCCTGGCATTGTCTTTGAGTCCCCTGGCTTCAGAGGTGGCAAATTCAGTGAGAGGAACACAGTGACAGCTCATCCTTATGGACCTCAGTTGGGGCTCCACTCTCTTTGTTGTCCGTCAATTTTGTATTACAACTAATAGTGAATAATAAAGTATTATTCACTATTAGTATAATAAAATGTGAATTTGTCCTCCCATGGCAGCTGAGGTAAGTAAAAATGCTTTTAAAGGTTTGTTATGTGCGTGTTTGGGGGTGAGAGTGTGTTTATGTGAGAGAGCATGTGTGTAAGTGTGAATTTGTGTGTATGCATAAATATGAGTCTGTGAGTGTAAGTGGAGGTCAAGAGGCGTGTGATGTCACTTACGCTACCCCTGGCATTTTGGTGAATTGACATCCATGCGAGCGGCTTCTGGTGATCCTATGGTTTGTAACCTTCAATTCCAAGTGTTTTATGGCTGTTTGATTGTTTTCTATTGCTTCCCTTCAATCACAAGTGGGCAATTTGTGATACAAATCTATTCAAAAGGATGTTTTTGCTTCTTACCCACTTAAGATGATGTTTTGCTTGGTTGTATCAGTGATAAAGTGTCACTCAAGGTATACATGCAACAGTTGAGTGTCACTCATACAAACACTGAAATCATGTAATTATCACACATAGGAAATCTGTATACTCTCAGCTATGGCTAACCTTGATCTCATCTGTATTTCCACGAGACCTGTATTTCCGTGAGACCTATGTGAAATATATATCAGTGATGTCCAAAAATGCATTGTTTGTGAGCATGACTGTTGTTAAATCTGAGGGGTGTGTTGATACAATATAGCTGGCAAATGTGACATGAAGGATTTGAGTTGCAGTTCCGAAGATGAATTAACGAATCATTCTGGCTGCAACAGAAAGTTGTTTATTACACCACTGAGGTCTGGATTACAAGCTCACACTAACCTCACATGCTAGTTTGTAAAGGGATCAGAATTACAAATACTGTGACTATTATTACCCCTCAACATGTATTTATACTGTTAAGACTTATACATACAAGCACTAACAGCTGCTTTAGACTTCAGCTTTTTGTTGTGATTGTGGGCCTTTTGATTAGCTTTCTTTGACCTTCATACACATTGAAAAACTCCTCAGCTGTTGGAAAAGTTCTAGTTAAAGACATTCATATTTCATTGAGATTAGAAGCCTGTCTTTCCTATAAAACTATAAGCATATAGTAAATTTGCATAGATATATGATCAGTTTAGACTTCATGATCTTAAAATTATTGTTAAAGTAATTTTTAGTTCTTGATTGAACAATTAAAAACAGTTCATTCATTCACAAGGGGGACGAAGGTCAGCTAGAGAGGCAGGAAAAGATCACAGTTTCTTAATGTTCACAATGGGTTTCCTTAATGATCCACTTCTCTCTTTTGACACACTAAGAATGCACTATGCTGCAATCCATCAATTTCATATCTGTCGTTATTAGTCAATCCGGGCTTTCATGCAATTCTCAAATCATTGCCAGAAATGGTATGTTTTGCAGAGAATTTAAATTGTGCTCAGTATTAGCAACATTGATGCCAAAGTACGTTTAAAACCGATGTCATTTCTATATTAATTCAACATGTAACATTTCATTAATAACATTCCAAAGCATTTTACCAATTATGTACTCTTCATATTCCAGTAGAGCACAATTACAATGGTTCAAAGCACTGTCAAATGCTGAATACTGAAAGTAACCTAGACAACTTTTTGGGCTGTGGCAACCGGCAGTGCGTCTTTACACTGAGTAGTCAACTGTATGCTGAAACAGCTGTGCCAAAAATGATAAATTTGTAAAATTTGGAAGGTAGTTCAGTGAAGCTGCAGATAAAATCCATCAGTAAGAAGTCAGATTTAATTTAAGTGTTACAGACACGTTTAAAATGTGCGAAACAGGAAAGACACAAATGCACAATGGACAAAAATAAGAGGCCCGTGGACATATTTATCATTCACATTGGCAAAACTGGACTTTGAAGTTTGCTCACTGACTGGTTTGCAAATTGGAATGCAATTTGTGATGCCACTGATGTACTAATTGGTCGGATGGCAAATTGTCCATTCGCTGATTGTTGCAAGTTGATATTAATTAGGCAAGTGGCACTTTGCTACCATTGTAATTGCCTGCTTATGCAGGGTAAGAGGCCTGCGGAGCACAACAGTCCTCTGTCCCTGCATTCAATTCCTGAAACATTTTTTTACAAACAACACATGTCCCGCATAGGCACATGTGCTGCTTCCAAAAAATGTTTCCTTTTTTGAAGGGCCGCAGGGGAAGCTATTAGTGGTCCTCTGGAACACTACCTGATCCAGTGATGCTGCTGGCAAGCAGGGTCGGACTGGTCTATAGGGCACCCAGGCAGTGTCCAAGGGACTGGTCCAATAGGTCAGTTTGTGGGCCATTTTATGGAAGCTTGTGTTCCTGTTTCAAGGTCTGCTGGGCTGTGTTTTACTGTTCATTTCTCTGATATTGACACAAACATTATGGGGCAAAAGACCGCCAAACTCGTGGTGGTGGTTGGACTGCCGCAGCTGTGGCAGTCTGACCACCACATTACGACCCAGTCAGTCGGATTGACAAAAGACCGGCTCCTCCTCCAGGATCTTTGATCCTAACAGGATGACGGCGGTTGTGGCTGTAATCAGCCTTGGTGGCACTGAACAACTTTGTTCTCCACCAGCCTTTTTATGGTGGTTCAACCGCCATGAAAAGGCTGGTGGAGAGCAAGTGGAGGGGTGCCCCCTCTACAGCACCATCAGAATGCGCACTATCTGTGAATTCCAAGGGTGCTAGGGAGGCCTCCTCTGTGACGGCATTGGACTGAGCTCTATGTGGAACTAAGTCCAATGCCAATGCACGGTTTCCACTGGGCTAACTGGTAAAAACCCTGTTTTTATCCGGTCAGCACAGTGGAAAACTTGTAATGGCGCTGGTTGGGCGACCACAAGCACAGTGGCGGTCTCTTCACAGGAGTTTAGCATCAGGTTTTTTCAACCGCCAAGCTCGTAATCAGCCCCTATGTGTCAATGTGTCTTTGACATTTCAAAGCATCCCATATGCAGGCCACTTTTTTAACTATTTGATTCGCTTGTGGGGGCCACTTTTTTTTTGGTGCCAGAGCTAATTTTGGCCCACTCTGATTCTGCTTGTAAGGTACACAAATGGGATATCGTCTCTTGCAAATCAGTTACTGGCCCAAATTGAGCTGGGTGATTCAGCAGTAGTTTGTGATTGCAGATGCAGGCACATAAAATTGATACATGCTTTGCCAAATCATAAATAGCAGAAGGACACGCTTTTCATGTCCTGACCCATTTGTAATTTGGAAAGGATTGCAAAACCCATTTTATGTCAGAAACAAATTGTCTTTACCATAAAGGGTCTTTGTATATTAAGATAAGCGATTGTAAACCTTGTGAAGTTACTAGTCATAGTGTTTTAGACCACAAAAGGGTTTTGCACATCTGGCCTGAGGTTCAGTGTCTCTAAGCTTTTGTTTCTTACATAGGCATTCAATTTGCATGGTATCAGATTGGTGACTCAACATTGGGTCCTATTCACTCTGTCAGTGAGTGTATTTGTTGATCTGTCCCACATTTTGAGGTACAATTATTTGAGGAGAGAGTGGGTTTACAGGCAAAGACTCAACGTCTTTTTCATGTCCAGGAAAGCAGTCATTGCTAGATACTGCTTCTTATCTGAAGTGATCCTTCACATGGTTGCAGACAATGAGTAGATGCCTGATTTACCTATGGACCCTGCACCCCCTAAGTATGTCCTTTCCCATGTCAAAATGTTGGCTTCATTCCATTTTATGGCCATTTGATCTTTCCAGAGGTCACTGGCAGAAAGGCAGAGTGGTCAGGGAACTCTGCACCTTTGCCTACTTCCCTCATGTCTTAGGTGCCACTGAACACTTTTTCTGCAACAGACATCACTGCCACTCTATCAGTTTGCAAGCTGTCTGTAATGCTAGGTGCCCCATCACTGATCTGTACTCTGCCTTTTATAGAAGCATACAAGACAGCTTCCATCAGTCATGTCTTACACATCAGTTAGTTGCTGTGGATTTAAATGCCTTGTGGCTCTTAGGTAAGTTAGAAATTCTATGACTGGGCTTACATGTGTATCCTGGGGATGGGTCATAAACAAACTCAATAAATACTGATTAAAACACCATAGCTACACAATACTATTACAATCACTACATACATGTGTACAAGATGCAGTACATTTAGAATAGAAGCACATTTAAGAAAATGTCACTTGACTTTCTTGCAAGTGACGCCTGCCTTGCTCTCTCTCTCTCTCTCTCTCTCTCTCTCTCTCTCCTCACATCCTCTTAAAGATTAATAAGACACCCATTGCAGGTTTTACATCCTTGCAGCACAGTGAATTATATTATACATCAGGAATGTAGAAATGTAAAATTAGCATGCCCGACAGTAACTAGCACACAAAAGCTATTTTCACAGTAAGAAGGCTTTTGTTTGCCAATGGGAAATAATGAGAAGCAGTATTAAATATTGATTGTGCTATTTCTAGATTGGGACCAGCTAGAAATATGACCAAAGTACACTTTTTGATATGTGTAAAAAGCCCAACCTAATGATAAAGTCAGATCTTTAATATAAAATAAGGAAATCCAAGCAAATGCTAGGCACAACATGGAAAGGACCCAGCTTTTGCCATCCAAGTCAGACAGGTGCCTCACCCGGGGAGGGGGGTCCCCTCAGAACGGGTTTGAAGTGACGATAGAGGAGGGGACATTACCAGGTCTCTACACAGGGTGGCCACACAGGCTCCACACAAGGGGAGAAGGGTTTCCTCATCATGGATTGGTGGAGTGAGGGGCCCCATGGGACTGATTGCAGTAGGTCAAAAAGTAACTGCTTCAAAAGAGGGTATAACATCCAAAGCGACGTTTTACCCTATTAGTTAGGGAGGGGGCAGAGTGCCCCCAGCCCCCCAATGTTACCTGTAAAATTTTTCCCCAATGTTTGACAAGAGGGTCCTTCCACCCCCAGCACTCTGTGTCCTGGACAAAGGCACTGAGAAAGTATGTGTTTGAGATGATACCACTGCATGTGATACACACACATTTTCAGTATTGTGTCACCCATATAGAAGGCTGAACCGCATGATTTTTTCAGAGTTAGTGAAGTACAGTCTTAATCAAATGAAAATGCACGTGCACCAGTGTGAGTTCACTATACTGTAGTGTCTAGTGGTCACCACAGCTGTTCATAAAAACTCATATACAATGAAAGAAAGTTCTAACCAAGACTCTCTTTTGAATTTACAGTTTCCTTCTGACAAAAGGACCTTATGGTTTGTAGGCATAGCATGCAAGGATGAACAGAGTATGAGTAAGTTAAAATTCACAGCAGTCATTGATGGCAAAAATAGTGCGGTATCCAAAGTAGTTTACAGTAGACATAGGGATTTTTGACAGTAAAGGTGATGACATATGGCTGAAACATGTCCAACATTTTGATGCAGGAGCCCATTGAAACTTCTTATCCATCAAACCACTTGTTTTTAATCTTGCAAAAGGGTCTAAAAATAAAGATTAGACTACATCAGATACTTATAGGCAATTTTAAACCTAGATCCTATTCTAAGCACACCAAGGGCTCCATTCACTATTAACATTGAGCCCACCCAGAGACACAAGGGCCCAGATTTAAGAGGCCCTAGCGCCTGCAAGTACCACATTGGCATCATTTTTTATGCTAATGTGGCCCAACAAGGCCCAAATCGCCATACCAGATTTATAAAGTGTTGCAATACATGCATTACACCACTTTCTAACCCCTTGAGCCACATTATGCCTTTGCAAAGAATAATGTATGCAATGGGGGCATTACCCCATTGGGGATGAAACAAAATGGCACAGGCGTTAAAAGAGGGCACTCCATAGGTTACTATGGACTCCTAGCTACTGTTCAGGGTCAGCAACAGCATTTTGGCACTAGCTCTGAACATTACATCAATAGCCTAAAAATGTTGATGCCACGGCCTACTACCATGTGCTATGGTGTGCCGCACTTTGAATACAGCGCAAACATGGTGGCAGCAGGGGAGAGCTAAAGATGTCACTAATAGCCCTAGTGGGGGAGGGTCCTTTTAAATAAGTAGGGATACCCCCATTGGATAATAAAATATGACTTTTCTAAGAAAATATGTAGGTTCTCATCAGAAGGGATATTGAAGGAAGGCTGCTGCCCAGTTGTAAATTGACATTGTTTTCGGTTTTATATGCATGGTTTTATATGCACAGGCAACACTGTCCCCCTCATCTCCTTCTCATCCTCTTTAACCATCTTCTGTACCCCCTTGTCTTTTTCTGCTTGGGCAATGTTTGCGATAACTTGTTGGAAGAGGGTTGGATTTTCTCCTTCAGTTGTTTTAATTGTTTTAATTGTTTGCCTTGGAGATGGTGCAACATCATTGTTAGGCTCATTGTTCTCAGTGCCTGCAAGAAGAACATGAAAATAGTTGGAATACAGTAAATTAAACTTTTTTCACAAAAGGCTAATTTAATAAAACCTTTAAAATTAAAAATTCCTTTTAAAGTTTAAAGCTACTTCCTTGCACGGAATTATAACATACATAAACTGTCAAGTCACCAACTACAGCCACCATGCCCGCATTAATTATGTCAGCTGTTGAACAAGTGTTCTTGAAGTTGAAGATAGTAAGATGTCCCCTGATCTATCAGCTGGAAAGAAAATATATTTAAAATGTTTCAAAAAAATGCCTTATAATAAAGTTGTATTTGGCCCAATTTTTTTCCAAAGTGGAAATGCTTTATGATTGATAACTTATAGAAGTAAAAATGACATGTCCCCAGACTTACCTGATTGACAAATAGTAGAGCACATAATAGTTCCAATCAGGATGTCCCTTGATGTCATCTGTGGTGTTGGTCATAATGTTAACACCAGGGCTGTTGTAAGAATGGAGCTGACCGGAGACAGAGACATATATAGCTAAATAATACATTAAAAGGCATACATGATAATGGCATGTTGATGATTTTAAAAGAAATTATGACATACATGACGCACACAAAACTTCCTCTCTAGGAAGGTAATAATAAAAGTCCTCACTTGGATATAGAGATGTGGGGCACTACACATCACCTACCCTGTCATTTATAAATATAAAGATAAGTAACACCCAAACCCAAGAGAGCATATACTATACTTACCATTTTCTATCAACCATCTTTTCTTTGCAGACTCTCCAGGCCTTGGTGCAGCACTTGGTGGGGAGGAATATGTGGTGGCAGGTGATGAATGGGACAAAAGAGAGCCTTAAAAGTAAACGAATATAATTAGGTATGACCATATTGATTATCCAGTTTAAATTTGAGTGCAGCCATTAGTTACAATAAAACATTAATTACAAAAAACATTAGGTACAACAAAGTTAAAGAAATACGATATAAGTACATATCAGTGTGTGTTTTAAGATTCTGTTTAGAGACAGGCCCTGTGTGTTACTAGGAATTACTCCTGCCCAGCTGTAGCAATCAATGTACTTAGAATATAATCAAAAGAAAGGGAGCAAACATAAAATGTTAAAGAGAATCAATATATCCATCACATTATTTCAATTCTTTGTGTTAGGAACTCTGTTTTAGGGGTTTGAATGTTATAGTTGCAAAATGCAAAATAGTATAGCCTTGTGGAAAGGACAAAGAGGCATATTTATCAAGGGGTTGTATCAGCCTTGCCTCACGTTGTGTGACACAAGGACGGTGCAAGCAGTAAATCATATTAAAAAAACTGCACAAATGTGTACTTTTTGAAGAATTGTATGGGGCAAAAGCTGCATTGAATCCAACTGCGTCACATCAGAAATCAATATATGTAATTTGTTAATCATGCAATGTATAAATGTAGGCATTCCCGTGCAAAAGTCAATGCAACTATAATGCAGTGGTAATTAACAGTATATCACTGTGTCATGCATCATGCAGTATAAATCTTAGCAAACTTTGAGATTTGTGCATTTGTCAATCGGTGAACAAATCTTGTGATCCTAAGTTTATATGTCGGACGTGGCAGTGTATCTGTAGGCTGATAAAAGTATCAGGAACACAAATGGAAAAAGAAATTCTAAATTTTATGTATGTCACACACTGAAAGCGTAGCATCAAATATTGTATACATTTCAACCCTAGGTACATATGTGATACTAAGTGCACCTAACTTTCAGGCATTCCAACATAATCGGTCCAAATATAAACATGGATAATATGCCACATTGACATACTTCCTCAATGTGAAAGATGAACAATTTAGGCCCTAATTTATACTTTTTGGTGCAAAACTGCACTAACGCAGTTTTGCACCAAAAAGTTAAGCACTGGTTTGCACCATTTCTGTGAACCATCCGGGCACGATGTTTACGGAACAGTGAAAGCCGGTGCAAAGGGTAGGCTAGCGTCAATAAAAATGACGTTAGTCAGGTGGAGCTGGCAGTATGGAAGAAGGGGATTTTGCACCAAAAAATGACGTTAGGCAGGTTAGAGTAAAACAAAAATGACTCTAACCAGATTAGCATCCTTTTATGGTGCTAAACCTACCATGCCACATGACTCCTGCCTTAGAAAAGGTCATGCCCACCACCCCAATGACCAGCACAGGGGACAAGGGTCCCCTGGGCATGGTCATTGCGCCCTGTGCTATGTATGGGGGCCCATTTCAGGGCTCCATATGGCATTTAAAAAAAAAAAAAAAAATACCTATCTATACTTACCTGTACTTACCTGGGATTGGGTCCCCCATCCTACGCAGTCCCGCTGGTGTGGGTGGGGGTGTCCCTGGGGACTGGGGAGGGCACCTGTGGGCTTATTCCATGGTGTTCCATCATGGAAATAAGCCCACAGGTCCCCTAATGCCTGCCCTGACCCAGGCTTTAAAAATGGGGCAAAGTAAGCTTTGCACCATTTTTTAACCACTCCTCTCTCCTGTGCACCATTTTTGCACAGGAGTATAAATATGGCAGTAGGGCCATAGTCATTTTGTGCACAGGAACGCCTACTTTGCATCTCATTAAGGCTAGGTAGGTTTCCACGTCCAAAAAATGACTTTAACTCCATAAATTTGGCACTAGACGGGTCTAGCGCAAAGTATAAATATGGAGTTAGTTTTGCACCAAATTTGAGTTTAAAAAAATGACGCTAATTCGGTGCAAACAGAGTATAAATATGCCCATTAGTGCCTCAAGTTGTCTAGATTTCCTGTATCTCAGTCCATCAATATAAAACTAGCACAGTGAAGAAATAGGCTGCAAAAGATGTCATGCACTAGGAAATAAACTAGGTGAAATGCAACAAAGGTAAGATTTTAAAAAATGACGCAAATGCGGTGCTAAAAAAGTATAAATTAGGCCCCCAGTTTGTTATGTCAAAATAAAAATACAACAAATCATTGACTGTTGGTATATTCCACTTTGTAGTTGATGAAGCATATGGTTTGCAGCCATGGATTATGAACCAATACCAAAACCCCCAGACAGAGGGCTAAAAAAAAGTACAACTCCCACTTAGCAAAACATGAAAAGTTGTGGAGTGAATGTTTGTGGTCCCAAAGTCCCATTTCCATTGCCTGGACAATTTTGCATAACATCTGTCTCAAAACGAATGTGTTATGGGACAATGAAAATGAATTCACACACGAACCGGAAGAAGAGAATGAAATAGACGCAAATGCAGATATAGTGCAAACAATGGCAGGTTGTGTAAGGCGGGACTAAATAGTGGCACTGTTTTTTCATAATTGCATGAAAATTATGGTAATATTGCCAGAAAGTATGTAAACCTATCATCCAATAAATTTAGTTTTTGAGCCCATCATTTGTGTGGTGTTACTAGATATAGCCCTCAACGTGTATGAATTTAGATTTTCGAGCTATTGCTAAACATGGGGGCATATCTTAAACTCAGAACAAATCAATACAGAAAGCCAATGTGATGCAGTGCCCTTCATGAAAGGGGGCAGGATTGCACCATTTCTAGAAAAGTATGGGACATTCCTATCCACCCTCTCTTAGGGAGTGCAGTGCAGCACAGCAAGCCGTCTGTATTCTGCTGCTTGAAAATGTGTCAAATGTGACCTGAGTGTATGATGGAACACAATTCTCCTAATAAGTCAGTCCTGGAGGCAAACTTCAAATTGATGTGTGTTGCAGACATGGACTAGCATGCAGAGTGGCAGCACTTTGTTAGAACAAACGTTGCAGCAGATACCATCAAAGATAATGGGAGGCATTTGTCTTGTTCATTCATACATGTGTGGGAATCCACAAAAAGCACATGTGACACCTTCCCAGGGCTGATTGATGTAGGGTCTGCACATGGGTCCCATGCTAGCTATACTGCCAGATTCAAGTTAGCCTAGCTGATGAAGGGTGGTACCCTGAAACTGGTCCCAGGATGTTTGTTTCTGGTTCAGGGAGGATCTGGCCTGGGACTTCAGGCTGGACTGTTCCAATGGTAAACAGGGTCATGACTGATTTGCATATGGCTGGGTCCAAAATGGAATGGCAGGGCAAGCAAAACAAATGATGGATTAAACCCAGATGTGTGACTGGGGGTGAATGTTTGATTTGCTCTGCATTCTGTCCATTATATGTTGTTTTTGCAAGAGTTGAGGAAGTGGCATGGGTATAAGCAAGGGACCAAAGAGGAACTGGCCAGGAGCCTTAGGGCAGCAATGATGACCTGAGAAGGACCTGATGTCCAGAAGGATTTGGCCCCATTGGTGGAGCAGGTGGTGTCACTCATCCCAACAGAGTTGGTGGCAGGAGTTGCCCAACAGGACAGTCCTACATTTGAGGACCATGATGAACTACAGTGTAAGAGACAACAAAGGACCATTGGGCAAATTAAAAAGATCTGCCATGCAGTGCAGCACAGCAAGTCACTTTTCTGCACTGTGCTATGTGCATGTGAAAGGACAGGAATGTTTTTTACAATATGAATTAAAGCATTATATAAATCTGAAATAATTGCCCTGTCACATATGTTTGTCGCCAACCCTACCAAACTTCACTGATCTATGCATGATGTGTTGGTCTAGTCCAGGTTGTTTAATTAATCCTGGGACTTGTTGTCTGATCTATAACATGATTGATTTTAACTACAAATCCCACAATGCGAAGCAACAAACTGTGACTGTGACAGCACATCATGCCTAGTTATTGGGAACAGTGCAGATATGTCCGTGTCAATGCCAGCTCCCTTGCACCATGTAGCAAGTGTGCTTGTCTTGGGGCAATGTAGCCAAAAGTGGAATGGAGTGGAATGGAGCGGATTGTTTAGTACTGTGCTTTGTCAGAGAACTACCATCTCATCCAAAAGGGTATTCAGGTGCTGAGTCTGTGCCGATTCACCAAGTAGTATCACCTGAAAAGCCAGGTGTACAGTCAGTTGAACTAAAACATTTTTCACCCAGGTGTCCTTGTCATAGCACTCCCATTTTCAGAATGAGACTGATGGATTAGGGGCAGTAGAACCACCATCTGTGGGTGACTGAGTCAATCTCACACTGCCTTGGCAGCTGTTGGTCCAACTCCTTCAGCTAGCTAGCAGCACCTCACCCAAACCTGAAAGAAAAGGTGATTTGTGGCAGCCTGAAACATAACACTCTGTGGCTTTTCAGGAGAAGTTGTGGTCGAAAAGTCTCACACCTTTCTCTTGTTAGCAAAAGGTCTCATACACACATATAGGTCAAAGAAAGAGATGTAGGATGATTTTCCATACGTATTTTGAAAAGACGGCAATCGACAATAAAATATATGAGCTGCAATTATTAGGGCAATGGGACATAACAGGATTCGAATGGAGTGACCAGCGAGAAGAAGATAAACAGTCCCAACATATTGGAATAACACACAAAGATGAATTCTATCTAAACCCTAACTCCTAAGTGAGAGCATAGCGGTGATAGACCAATCTGTCCTTACTTAGTACATGAGAGGAGCACCCACCCTCATTAAGTAGAAGATAAGGCTCTGCCCTCTGTCTCTTGGGTTGGCTGTAGAGACAGGGTTGATGTCAGCAATAAAATGGTATGCAGCGTGGACAGAATCCTGGCCGGAATGACCTCCCTGTTGTCCTTTGGCCTGTACAGTGAAAATATATTTCAGTTTTGTGAAAAGGCTTGATGTGGGCATGTACCTAAGAGGCGGACTGTTTACATACTCTTGTGGTGAAAATTGCTAACTGGATTATCGTGTATTGTTCTTATCAGCCTTGGACAGAGGTACATGGTAAAATGCTGTGCACAGAATAATAATAACTATGCTTTCACAGAATCAGATACAGTTGGTTGGGAAATTAAAACATCCCGCTGAAAGCAGGCTAACTAAAATATGAATAAAATGGAATAAATGAAATCAGAGCACATATGGATGTGAAAGGGCAAATGCCTAAGCTAAGCTAAAATATGTGTGCCCAAGCAGAGTGTAAAATGAACCCAGAACAACCTGATGTGCTGTGTGAGGCTTTTAAAGGTTGTGGCAGTAATGTAAGAGACCGCTCTACATCCTTGTTCATATGAAGTTTGGAGGTGGGGGCTAATGCAAGGGAAGCAAAGCAGAGGTCTATATTTATTTGCTGTAAGCATAGATGATGTTTGAGCTAGGTGGGGCCTATTTAGAATAGTGCCTTGTAGGTGCCGTACAGCAGATTTAACTGCCAGTGTCTCTGAATGTGAACACGTTATTGTATTTCAAGGAGGCAAAGGGTGATATGTGTGCCGCAAGGGTGAATAATGGTCAATCACTGCAGTGTATGATATTTACCACTTATATTGCAGCTGGGCAGAGATCCTGTGGTAGATGGCATTGGTGTGCTACCGTCTACATGTGATTGGGGCCTGAAGGATGGGGTCTAGTTGTGTGGGCAACCAAGGTAGCTATATGTTGCAGATTATCCTCACTAATATCTACTGAGGATGTGTATGACCCATTCCCTTTACATACAGGTAGGCATGCTGAACAATAGCATAATGTAGCAAATGTCAGTGGTGTTTGTGTCTTCTGAGAGTCATAGAGTGATGTAGGTGTCATCACTCTGTGAGATTAAGCAGTGTGTCTGAATGATGATTGCCTGAGGAGTCATGTAGAAGTACAACTGAGTGTGGATGAGTGGTACTCTACAGATGAGTGTCTTTGGTTCTGAGTAAATGGATGAAGCCTGAGATGTTGTTTATTTCCAAATGTGATGGCAGCAATCACATTCATAGAACAAGGTCAGTGACTACTGGTCTGTACTCTGGAGATGAATGTGTATGCTAGGAAACAAATGTATATCAAAATAAAGTTGAAGTATGGTATATGCATGTTCTCAGCAATTCCTGAAATGTAGCAAGGTTTCTTGCTATGTAGAGTTACATTGATGTGTGACAAATATGACCCCTATGCCACATAACTTGGTACAGTTGCATGCAAGACAGAACAGCAAGGCAGATTGTTGTGTTTTAATGTGTGCAAGGCAGAGCACAGGATAATTTATGAAACATAACAAAATAACATTACACTGCTGTGGTGTTAAGTTAAGATTGCTGGCACCCTGGTGACATGGTGCAATGATATAAGCAGAACTTAATGTAACATGAGTGTAGACACAAACCATAATAACTATGTTCAATGTAAAATGTGCCCCTTAACTGCACTCACTCTTTCATGCAGGGCAGGCCATCAGGCCATCAAGCTACCAAGCTACGTTGTTTTATGTGTTTATTAAACCAATGGTACCCCTTGTTCGTACAGAGGTTGTGAGAACAGTGTTAAGCTTCTGTCACGTGAAAGGGAATAATAGTCTAACATAGCCCCAACTACTTCTAGTAACATATGTTGCACATATCCATGTGTATTTGAAATTGAAAAAATAATTCTGAATGTCTGTATGTCAGGGAAATAATTTATGTCTACATATTTCATGGATTAATATTGACAGATATCTATTTCTTTCTAAAGGGACAAACAACATCCTCAGTAGAGCAGCCTTTTCTTGATGACCAACCTTTTGAGGAAGCCATTCTACCCCCCATGGATGATTAAACCGTCCAACAAAAACTAGAGAGGCAACGGACAAAAGTGTAAACACAGAAAACTTCATCCAAAATAGGACTAGTGGATCCTTTTTGTGTGTACATGCGCTGCCAGTGCGTTACACCTTAAAAAATGCTTCCTCAGCACTGCAAACATATAAAATACATTCATAAAACCAAAGACCTGCGCCATAGCCAACACATATTAAACTAAATACAAAAAAGTGCAATAGAGACATCATTCTTTTTTTTAATTTTGAAAACTTTTTTTTTAATCTTTTACATTTTAAAAGAGGTGCACAGTAAGGTACATAGAACCCAGTTTCTTCTTAATACTGAAAAAAGAAAAAGAGAAGAAAAAAAATACAGAAAAAAGGGACATAAACAACTAGAACACCATTATTTGTGGCATTGAAAAGTTAACAAACCATCATCATATTAAAGGGGTTTTCTCATTCTTTGCAAACAGAATACAATTAATTGCCAACTACATTCTACTTAGCCATTGAGACAACGGGACCCAAATTTGTATATGTAGGAGGCTGGACTGGCTTGTATTGAGTACCAAGGGGTACTTACACCTTGCACCAGCCATAACCATCCAGGAGTGCATTCTTAAGAACTTTGTAATTATTGGCTTCACTTTCTTTCACAGTAAGGAGCCTATCCCCACCTTTTCCACTAAATGATAGCCATAGGATAGCAGCCCACTGCCTTTGAGGGACATCCTGTACAGCACAGGCCCTCTCAAGTGCAGCAAACCACTTGTTAATGTCATCCCCCTCCTTATAAGGGGGAACTATCTTATTCAGATTCCTGGAATCATGCTCTTTTGCAGGATGACTATGGGGAATACTGCTGCTGCCACCATGGGTTTCTAAACCCAACTTCTGTCTTTCCTTCTCTAATTCTAAGGTCTGTCTATCCAAATCCAGCTGTTGCTTCTTGAGCTTCAGTCTGGTTTGTTCCACTCTCAATCTATTGAGCTCCCTTTCTAACAATCTGTCATCAGGGTGGGTGGGAGGGACATGCCTTGAAACAGAAGTATGATGAGAATGGACAGAAGGAGACCTGTCCCTTACAGAAGGCACCCTAACAGCTTGGTTAACAGAAACATCACTTCTACTGTGGTGAGAATGAATGCTCTTGCTATGATGTGAGACAACACTATCTGTATGGTGTGACTCAACCTCAGTACCAACTATGCTAGACTGTCTAGTAATGGGCAGGCTATGAAGTTTCTTTCCTGAATCTTTTCCTAGGTGGGTCCCTGGATCAGATTGGGAACCATTAGCTACTTTTTCAACAGATGGGGCCCTTTTGGCCTTATCTTGTTCTATAAGCATGTTAAGCAATAATTCCAAAGAAGGATTCTTCCCTACACTCAAACCTCTTTCTATACAGAGACTCCTTGCTCCTTTCCAGCTAAGGTGGGCATATGCAAGTTTGGACAGATCAACATTTTGGCCTGTGCCAGACATTTTTAGAAAGAGTTTAAGTGATAGAAAAAGAGAAAAAAGTTTTCAGAACTTTTAGAAAGACAGAAAAAAAACTTTTTAAACTTTTAGGAACTTTTAGAAAGTTTAGAGGTACTTTTCAGCACTTTAGAAAAGAGGTGAGAAAAGAAATGCAAAACTTTTTGGTTAGGTGTACATACACTGAACTTGTTTTGTATATTTTTCTCTTATGAAAAGTACAATGACAAAAGTGGTAAGTAGTCTCAAAGCACTTATCCCACCGCTGCACAACCAATGTAGGAGGCTGGACTGGCTTGTAGTGAGTACCAAGGGGTACTTACACCTTGCACCAGGCCCAGGTATCCCTTGTTAGTGTATAGGGTGTCTAGCAGCTTAGGCTGATAGATAATGGTAGCTTAGCAGAGCAGCTTAGGCTGAACTAGGAGACGAGTGAAGCTCCTACAGTACCACTAGTGTCATATGCACAATATCATAAGAAAACACAATACACAGATATACTAAAAATAAAGGTACTTTATTTTTATGACAATATGCCAAAGTATCTCAGAGTGTACCCTCAGTATGAGGATAGCAAATATACACAAGATATATGTACACAATACCAAAATATGCAGTAATAGTATTAGAAAACAGTGCAAACAATGTATAGTTACAATAGGATGCAATGGAGACACATAGGGATAGGGGCAACACAAACCATATACTGCAAAAGTGGAATGCGAATCACAAATGGACCCCAAAACTATGTGACCTTGTAGAGGGGCGCTGGGACTATTAGAAAATAGTAAGAGTTAGAAAAATAGCCCACCCCAAGACCCTGAAAAGTGAGTGCAAAGTGCACTAAAGTTCCCCAAAGGACATAGAAGTCGTGATAGGGGAATTCTGCAGGAAAGACACAAATCAGCAATGCAACAACGATGGATTTCCAGTTGAGGGTACCTGTGGAACAAGGGGACCAAGTCCAAAAGTCACAAGCAAGTCGAAGATGGGCAGATGCCCAGGAAATGCCAGCTGTGGGTGCAAAGAAGCTGCTACTGGACAGTAGAAGCTGGAGATTCTGCAGGAACGACAAGGGCTAGGAACTTTCCCTTTGGAGGACGGATCCCCCACGCTGTGGAGAGTTGTGCAGAAGTGTTTTCCTGAAGAAAGACCGCCAACAAGCCTTGCTAGCTACAAATTGTGCGGTTAGGGTTTTTGGGTGCTGGTGTGGCCCAGGAGGGACCAGGATGTCGCCAATTGCATCTGGGGACAGAGGGGGCGTCGAGCAAGACAAGGAGCCCTCTCAGCAGCAGGCAGCACCCGCAGAAGTGCCAGAAACAGGCACTACGAGGATGCATGAAACGGTGCGCACCCGAAGTCGCAGAAAGGAGTCCCACGTCGCCGGAAGACAACATAGGAGGTCATGCAATGCCGGTTAGAGTGCCGTGGATCCAGGCTGGACTGTGCACAAAGGATTTCCGCTTGAAGTGCACGGAGGCTGGAGTAGCTGCAAAAGTCGCGGTTCCCAGCAATGCAGTCTGGCGTGGGGAGGCAAGGACTTACCTCCACCAAACTTGGACTGAAGAGTCACTGGACTCTGGGAGTCACTTGAACACAGTTGCTGGATTCAAGGGACCTCGCTCGTCGTGCTGAGAGGAGACCCAAGGTACCGGTGATGCAGTTCTTTGGTGCCTGCAGTTGCAGGGGGACGATTCCGTCGACCCACGGGATATTTCTTCGGAGCTTCTAGTGCAGAGAGGAGGCAGACTACCCCCACAGCATGCACCACTGGGAAAACAGTCGAGAAGGCGGCAGGATTAGCGTTACAGAGTTGCAGTAGTCGTCTTCGCTACTTTGTTGCAGTTTTGCAGGCTTCCAGCGCAGTCAGCAGTCGATTCCTTGGCAGAAGGTGAAGAGAGAGATGCAGAGGAACTCGGATGAGCTCTTGCATTCGTTATCTAAGGAATCCCAAGAGACAGAGACCCTAAATAGCCAGAAAAGAGGGTTTGGCTACCTAGGAGAGAGGATAGGCTAGCAACACCTGAAGGAGCCTATCAGAAGGAGTCTCTGACGTCACCTGATGGCACTGGCCACTCAGAGCAGTCCAGTGTGCCAGCAGCACCTCTGTTTCCAAGATGGCAACATCAGGGGAGTGGTCACTCCTCTTCCCTTTGTCCAGTTTCGCGCCAGAGCAGGGCTAAGGGGTCCCTGAACCGGTGTAGACTGGCTTATGCAGAAATGGGCACCATGTATGCCCATGAAAGCATTTCCAGAGGCTGGGGGAGGCTACTCCTCCCTTGCCTTCACACCATTTTCCAAAGGGAGAGGGTGTAACACCCTCTCTCAGAGGAAGTCCTTTGTTCTGCCATCCTGGGCCAGGCCTGGCTGGACCCCAGGAGGGCAGAAGCCTGTCTGAGGGGTTGGCAGCAGCAGCAGCTGCAGAGAAACCCCGGGAAAGGCAGTTTGGCAGTACCAGGGTCTGTGCTACAGACCACTGGGATCATGGGATTGTGCCAACTATGCCAGGATGGTATAGAGGGGGCAATTCCATGATCATAGACATGTTACATGGCCATATTCGGAGTTACCGTTGTGAAGCTACATATAGGTAGTGACCTATATGTAGTGCACGCGTGTAATGGTGTCCTCGCACTCACAAAGTCCAGGGAATTGGCCCTGAACAATGTGGGGGCACCTTGGCTAGTGCCAGGGTGCCCTCACACTAAGTAACTTTGCACCTAACCTTTACCAGGTAAAGGATAGACATATAGGTGACTTATAAGTTACTTAAGTGCAGTGTAAAATAGCTGTGAAATAACATGGACATTATTTCACTCAGGCTGCAGTGGCAGGCCTGTGTAAGATTTGTCAGAGCTCCCTATGGGTGGCAAAAGAAATGCTGCAGCCCATAGGGATCTCCTGGAACCCCAATACCCTGGGTACCTCAGTACCATATACTAGGGAATTATAAGGGTGTTCCAGTAAGCCAATGGAAATTGGTAAAATTGGTCACTAGCCTGTTAGTGACAATTTGAAAGAAATGAGAGAGCATCACCACTGAGGTTCTGGTTAGCAGAGCCTCAGTGAGACAGTTAGTCATAACACAGGTAACACATTCAGGCACACTTATGAGCACTGGGGCCCTGGCTGGCAGGGTCCCAGTGACACATACAACTAAAACAACATATATACAGTGAAAAATGGGGGTAACATGCCAGGCAAGATGGTACTTTCCTACACAAACCCCCCCCCCAAAAATGAAGGACAATAAGACTAGCCATGACCTGATGAGTCTTCATTGTCTAAGTGGAAATATCTGGAGAGTCCATCTGCATTGGAGTGGCTACTCCCAGGTCTATGTTCCACTGTATAGTCCATTCCCTGTAAGGGATATGGACCACCTCAACAATTTAGGATTTTCACCTTTCATTTGTTTTAGCCAAAGTAGAGGTTTGTGGTCTTTCTGAACAATGAAGTGAGTGCCAAACAGGTATGGCCTCAACTTCTTCAGTGCCCAGACCACAGCAAAGGCCTCCCTCTCAATGGCAGACCAACGCTTTTCTCTAGGGGTCAACCTTCTACTAATAAAAGCAACAGGTTGATCCTGGCCCTCAGAATTAAGTTGTGATAGGACTGCCCCTACTCCTAATTCAGATGCATCAGTCTGGACATAGAATTTTTTAAAGTAACAAGGGCTTTTCAGGACAGGTGCAGAGCACATGGCCTGCTTCAGCTCCTCAAAAGTTTTCTGACAGTTTGCTGTCCATAATACCTTTTTAGGCATTTTCTTGGATGTGAGGTCATTAAGAGGGGCTGCAATGGAGCCATAGTTCTTAATGAACCTCCTGTAAAACCCAGTGAGGCCTAGGAAGGCTCTCACCTGAGTCTCAGTAGTAGGGGGAATCCAATCTATAATAGTTTGGATTTTCCCCTGAAGTGGTGCAATCTGTTCCCCACCAACAAGGTGTCCCAGATAAACCACCTTCCCCTGCCCTATCTGGCACTTTGAAGCCTTGATAGTGAGGCCTGCCTTTTGCAGGGCCTCTAAAACTTTCCATAGGTGGACCAGGTGATCATCCCAACTGGAGCTAAAGACAGCTATATCGTCCAGATATGCTGCACTAAAAACTTCCAGCCCTTGCAGGACTGTGTTCACCAACCTCTGAAAAGTGGCAGGTGCATTTTTCAATCCAATCTGTGAATTGGTAATGGCCTCCAATGGTTGAAAATGCAGTTTTAGGTTTAGCATCTTCTGATAATTTGATCTGCCAATACCCTGCAGTCAAATCAAAAGTGCTTAGATACTTGGCAGATGCCAGTGTATCTATGAGCTCATCTGCCCTGGGTATAGGGTGAGCATCAGTTTTGGTTACCTGGTTGAGACCTCTGTAGTCAACGCAAAACCGCATTTCTTTCATTCCATCCTTGGAATGAGGTTTTGGTACAAGTACCACAAGAGAAGCACATGGACTTTCAGAGTGCTCAACCACTCCCAGTTCTAACATTTTCTGCACCTCTTGCTTTATGCAGTCCCTGACATGGTCAGGCTGCCTATAGATTTTACTTTTGACAGGCAAGCTGTCTCCAGTATCTATAGTGTGCTCACACCAAGAAGTGGTACCTGGCACAGTAGAGAAGAGTTCAGATAACTGACCCAGGAGATTTATGCAATGGTCTTTCTGCTCAGCAGTAAGACAATCAGCCAAAACTACACCTTCCACAAAAGCATCTTGTTCTGTGGAAGAGAAGAGATCAGGTAGAGGATCACTGTCTTCTTCCTGTCCCTCATCAGTTGCCATGAGCAGGGTGAGATCAGCCCTGTCATAGTAGGGTTTAAGGCGATTGACATGGAGCACCCTAAGGGGACTCCTGGCAGTGCCTAAGTCAACTAAATAGGTGACTTCACCCTTTTTCTCAACAATTGTGTGCGGTCCACTCCATTTATCTTGGAGTGCTCTTGGGGCCACAGGCTCCAAGACCCACACTTTCTGCCCTGGTTTGTACTGAACCAAAACAGCCTTCTGGTCGTGCCATTGCTTTTGGAGTTCTTGGCTGGCCTGAAGGTTTTTACTGGCCTTTTTCATGTACTCAGCCATCCTTGATCTGAGGCCAAGTACATAATCCACAATATCTTGCTTTGGAGCTTTAAAAGGTTGTTCCCAACCCTCCTTGACAAGTGTTAGTGGACCCCTAACAGGGTGTCCAAAGAGGAGTTCAAAGGGGCTGAAGCCCACTCCTTTCTGGGGTACCTCCCTGTAGGCAAAAAGGAGGCATGGTAACAGGATATCCCATCTCCTGCGGAGTTTTTCAGGGAGACCCATAATCATGCCTTTGAGAGTTTTGTTAAATCTCTCCACGAGTCCATTTGTTTGTGGATGATAGGGTGTAGTGAACTTGTAAGTCACACCACACTCCTTCCACATGGCCTTTAAGTAAGCAGACATGAAATTGCTTCCTCTGTCTGATACTACTTCCTTTGGGAAGCCCACCCTAGAAAATATTCCCAGGAGGGCCTTTGCCACTGCAGGTGCTGTAGTGGTCCTTAAAGGAATTGCTTCAGGATATCTTGTGGCATGGTCCACTACCACTAAGTTAAACCTATTGCCTGAAGCAGTAGGAGGGTCAAGGGGGCCAACTATGTCAACCCCTACCCTTTCAAAGGGAACCCCAACCACAGGCAGTGGGATAAGGGGTGCCTTTGGAGTGCCACCTGTCTTGCCACTGGCTTGACAGGTTTGACATGACTTACAAAATTCCTTTGTGTCCTCAGACATTCTAGGCCAATGAAACAAGGGAACAAGTCTGTCCCAAGTTTTCATTTGTCCCAGATATCCAGCTAGGGGAATGTTGTGGGCTAGAGTTAGGAGGAACTTTCTGTACTCCTGAGGAATCACTAACCTCCTGGCAGTTCCAGGTTTAGGATCCCTTGCTTCAGTGTACAAGAGGTTGTCCTCCCAGTAAACTCTGTAAGAGTCACTGACATCCCCATTAGCTTGTTTGACAGCTTGCTGTCTTAGACCCTCTAGTGTGGGACAGGTTTGCTGTGCCACACTCAGCTCCTCCCTGGCAGGCCCCCCTTCACCCAAAAGCTCAGCAGTGTCTGCTTCCAGCTCCTCTGGTGTAGGTTCTGCACAGGGTGGAAATTCTTCTTCCTCAGAATTAGAATCCACTGTAGAGGGAGGGATAGTAGGAAGTTCTTTACTTCTACTAGCCCTAGCTTTTGGGTGCACTTGGTCCATTGTTCCAGGTTCCAAGTTTCCCTGTCCTTTTTGCTTTTTTCCCTGAGCCCTGGTTAAAGCAAAAATATGCCCTGGGATGCCCAGCATTGCTGCATGGGCCTCCAACTCCACATCTGACCAAGCTGATGTCTCCAAATCATTTCCTAGTAGACAGTCTACAGGTAAATCTGAGGCTACCACAACTTTCTTTGGACCAGTAACCCCCCCCCCAGTTGAGATTTACAACAGCCATGGGGTGGCTAAGTGTGTTGTTGTGAGCATCGGTTACTTGGTACTGGTGACCAAGTAGGTGTTGTTCAGTGTGGACCAGTTTCTCTATGACCATAGTCACACTGGCACCAGTGTCCCTGTAGGCCTGAACCTCAACACCATTTATTAGGGGTAACTGCTTGTACTTATCCATGTTAAGGGGACAAGCAACTAAGGTGGCTAAATCAATAGCCCCCTCAGAGACTAACACAGCCTCTGTGGTCTCCCTAACAAGACCAACCCCAACTAAGTTACCAAAAGTGAGCCCAGCTACTCCCTTGGATTGGCTATTAGTAGGTTTGCTCCCACCACCACTGCTATTAGTAGGGACACTAGGTGTAGCAGTAGGGGTTGTAGTGGTAGGAGGCTTGGTGCTTTTCTTTGGACAACTGGGATCTGTTGTCCAATGGCCTTTTATTTTACATAAATAGCACCATGGTTTCTTTTCTTTGTTTTGATTAGAAGAGGATTTGGGCCCACCACCCCCACCAGAGTGTTTTTGTGGGCCTGATGAAGACTCATTTTTAGATTTGTCCCCACCCTTGTCAGAAGACTTACCATCCTTCTTCTTGTTGCCATCTTTGTCACCCCCTGTATGAACTTTTCTGTTCACCCTTGTTCTGACCCATTTGTCTGCCTTCTTTCCCAATTCTTGGGGAGAGGTCAGATCAGAGTCCACCAGGTACTGGTGCAACAAATCAGACACACAATTATTAAGAATATGCTCTCTCAGGATCAAGTTATACAGGCTGTCATAATCAGTAACTTTACTGCCATGTAACCACCCCTCCAAGGCCTTCACTGAATGGTCAATGAAATCAACCCAGTCTTGTGAAGACTCCTTTTTGGTCTCTCTGCACTTTATCCTGTATTGTTCAGTGGTTAAGCCATAACCATCCAGGAGTGCATTCTTAAGAACTTTGTAATTATTGGCTTCACTTTCTTTCACAGTAAGGAGCCTATCCCTACCTTTTCCACTAAATGATAGCCACAGGATAGCAGCCCACTGCCTTTGAGGGACATCCTGTACAGCACAGGCCCTCTCAAGTGCAGCAAACCACTTGTTAATGTCATCCCCCTCCTTATAAGGGGGAACTATCTTATGCAGATTCCTGGAATCATGCTCTTTTGCAGGATGACTATGGGCAATACTGCTGCTGCCACCATGGGTTTCTAAACCCAACTTCTGTCTTTCCTTCTCTACTTCTAAGGTCTGTCTATCCAAATCCAGCTGTTGCTTCTTGAGCTTCAGTCTGGTTTGTTCCACTCTCAATCTATTGAGCTCCTTTTCTAACAATCTGTCATCAGGGTGGGTGGGAGGGACATGCCTTGAAACAGAAGTATGATGAGAATGGACAGAAGGAGACCTGTCCCTTACAGAAGGCACCCTAACAGCTTGGTTAACAGAAACATCACTTCTACTGTGGTGAGAATGAATGCTCTTGCTATGATGTGAGACAACACTATCTGTATGGTGTGACTCAACCTCAGTACCAACTATGCTAGACTGTCTAGTAATGGGCAGGCTATGAAGTTTCTTTCCTGAATCTTTTCCTAGGGGGGTCCCTGGATCAGATTGGGAACCATTAGCTACTTTTTCAACAGATGGGGCCCTTTTGGCCTTATCTTGTTCTATAAGCATGTTAAGCAATAATTCTAAATAAGGATTCTTCCCTACACTCAAACCTCTTCCTATACAGAGACTCCTTGCTCCTTTCCAGCTAAGGTGGTCATATGCAAGTTTGGACAGATCAACATTTTGGCCTGTGCCAGACATTTTTAGAAAGAGTTTAAGTGATAGAAAAAGAGAAAAAAGTTTTCAGAACTTTTAGAAAGACAGAAAAAAAACTTTTTAAACTTTTAAAGAACTTTTAGAAAGTTTAGAGGTACTTTTCAGCACTTTAGAAAAGAGGTGAGAAAAGAAATGCAAAACTTTTTGGTTAGGTGTACATACACTGAACTTGTTTTGTATATTTTTCTCTTATGAAAAGTACAATGACAAAAGTGGTATGTAGTCTCAAAGCACTTATCCCACCACTGCACAACCAATGTAGGAGGCTGGACTGGCTTGTAGTGAGTACCAAGGGGTATTTACACCTTGCACCAGGCCCAGGTATCCCTTATTAGTGTATAGGGTGTCTAGCAGCTTAGGCTGATAGATAATGGTAGCTTAGCAGAGCAGCTTAGGCTAAACTAGGAGAGGAGTGACGCTCCTACAGTACCACTAGTGTCATATGCACAATATCATAAGAAAACACAATACACAGATATACTAAAAATAAAGGTACTTTATTTTTATGACAATATGCCAAAGTATCTCAGAGTGTACCCTCAGTATGAGGATAGCAAATATACACAAGATATATGTACACAATACCAAAATATGCAGTAATAGTATTAGAAAACAGTGCAAACAATGTATAGTTACAATAGGATGCAATGGAGACACATAGGGATAGGGGCAACACAAACCATATACTCCAAAAGTGGAATGCGAATCACAAATGGACCCCAAACCTATGTGACCTTGTAGAGGGTCGCTGGGACTATTAGAAAATAGTAAGAGTTAGAAAAATAGCCCACCCCAAGACCCTGAAAAGTGAGTGCAAAGTGCACTAAAGTTCCCCAAAGGACATAGAAGTCGTGATAGGGGAATTCTGCAGGAAAGACACAAATCAGCAATGCAACAACGATGGATTTCCAGTCGAGGGTACCTGTGGAACAAGGGGACCAAGTCCAAAAGTCACAAGCAAGTCGAAGATGGGCAGATGCCCAGGAAATGCCAGCTGTGGGTGCAAAGAAGCTGCTACTGGACAGTAGAAGCTGGAGATTCTGCAGGAACGACAAGGGCTAGGAACTTCCCCTTTGGAGGACCGATCCCCCACGCTGTGGAGAGTCGTGCAAAAGTGTTTTCCTGAAGAAAGACCGCCAACAAGCCTTGCTAGCTACAAATCGTGCGGTTAGGGTTTTTGGGTGCTGGTGTGGCCCAGGAGGGACCAGGATGTCGCCAATTGCGTCTGGGGACAGAGGGGGCATCGAGCAAGACAAGGAGCTCTCTCAGCAGCAGGCAGCACCCACAGAAGTGACAGAAACAGGCACTACGAGGATGCATGAAATGGTGCTCACCCGAAGTCGCACAAAGGAGTCCCACGTCGCCGGAGGACAACTTAGGAGGTCGTGCAATGCAGGTTAGAGTGCTGTGGATCCAGGCTGGACTGTGCACAAAGGATTTCCGCTTGAAGTGCACGGAGGCCGGAGTAGCTGCAAAAGTCACGGTTCCCAGCAATGCAGTCTGGCTTGGGGAGGCAAGGACTTACCTCCACCAAACTTGGACTGAAGAGTCACTGGACTGTGGGAGTCACTTGGACAGAGTTGCTGTATTCAAGGGACCTCGCTCGTCGTGCTGAGAGGAGACCCAAGGTACCGGTGATGCAGTTCTTTGGTGCCTGCGGTTGCAGGGGGGCGATTCCGTCGACCCACGAGAGATTTCTTCAGAGCTTCTAGTGCAGAGAGGAGGCAGACTACCCCCACAGCATGCACCACCAGGAAAACAGTCGAGAAGGCGGCAGGATCAGCGTTACAGAGTTGCAGTAGTCGTCTTCGCTACTTTGTTGCAGTTTTGCAGGCTTCCAGCGCGGTCAGCAGTCGATTCCTTGGCAGAAGGTGAAGAGAGAGATGCAGAGGAACTCGGATGAGCTCTTGCATTCGTTATCTAAGGAATCCCAAGAGACAGAGACCCTAAATAGCCAGAAAAGAGGGTTTGGCTACATAGGAGAGAGGATAGGCTAGCAACACCTGAAGGAGCCTATCAGAAGGAGTCTTTGACGTCACCTGATGGCACTGGCCACTCAGAGCAGTCCAGTGTGCCAGCAGCACCTCTGTTTCCAAGATGGCAGAGGTCTGGAGCACACTGGAGGAGCTCTGGGCACCTCCCAGGGGAGGTACAGGTCAGGGGAGTGGTCACTCCTCTTCCCTTTGTCCAGTTTTGCGCCAGAGCAAGGCTAAGGGGTCCCTGAACCAGTGTAGACTGGCTTATGCAGAAATGGGCACCATGTGTGCCCATGAAAGCATTTCCAGAGGCTGGGGGAGGCTACTCCTCCCCTGCCTTCACACCATTTTCCAAAGGGAGAGGGTGTAACACCCTCTCTCAGAGGAAGTCTCTTGTTCTGCCATCCTGGGACCGGCCTGGCTGGACCCCAGGAGGGCAGAAGCCTGTCTGAGGGGTTGGCAGCAGCTGCAGTGAAACCCCGGGAAAGGCAGTTTGGCAGTACCAGGGTCTGTGCTACAGACCACTGGGATCATGGGATTATGCCAACTATGCCAGGATGGTATAGAGGGGGCAATTCCATGATCATAGACATGTTACATGGCCATATTTGGAGTTACCATTGTGAAGCTACATATAGGTAGTGACCTATATGTAGTGCACGCGTGTAATGGTGTCCCCGCACTCACAAAGTCCGGGGAATTGGCCCTGAACAATGTAGGGACACCTTGGCTAGTGCCAGGGTGCCCTCACACTAAGTAACTTTGCACCTAACCTTTACCAGGTAAAGGATAGACACATAGGTGACTTATAAGTTACTTAAGTGCAGTGTAAAATGGCTGTGAAATAACATGGACGTTATTTCACTCAGGCTGCAGTGGCAGGCCTGTGTAAGATTTGTCAGAGCTCCCTATGGGTGGCAAAAGAAATGCTGCAGCCCATAGGGATCTCCTGGAACCCCAATACCCTGGGTACCTCAGTACCATATACTAGGGAATTATAAGGGTGTTCCAGTAAGCCAATGTAAATTGGTAAAATTGGTCACTAGCCTGTTAGTGACAATTTGAAAGAAATGAGAGAGCATCACCACTGAGGTTCTTGTTAGCAGAGCCTCAGTGAGACAGTTAGTCATAACACAGGTAACACATTCAGGCACACTTATGAGCACTGGGGCCCTGGCTGGCAGGGTCCCAGTGACAAATGCAACTAAAACAACATATATACAGTGAAAAATGGGGGTAACATGCCAGGCAAGATGGTACTTTCCTACAGTATACCCCTCTTTCTTTGAGCATGGCCCTTTAATGCATCCTAGCCCATCTCCAAATAATACATAGAAAGCATACGAGCAGGGCCACTGATTATACGTTGGTGATTCAGGCTTCAGCCAGTCTGAAGCAATACAACTCCGTATTACAGCCATAGCCAAAAAAAAAAAAACATTGTGATTGGCCTGTACAAACCACTCATCAATCCCTAATGATACAAGTTGAGGTGTTAAACCAATTGCCTGTTGTGTTATCGTCGATAAAAACTTTGGGATGTCGGTTAGAAACGTTTTGAGCCTGTCACAGCAAAAAACATATGGAATAAATCAGTTCCTGTACTATTGCATTGGGAGCAGCAAATCCCAGTAGACTTTACCCATTTAGATATTCTAGCAAGGGTATAATATAAATTAATTAATGTCTTATAATGTTGGGCTTGTGATGACGCGGAGAGTAATATACTTTGAGCCATTTCCAAAGAAGCTAAGAAGATGTTTCCGAGACCCCTATCTACTGCTGCCATCTATTTATATGCTTCCCCAAATCATCTTGCATAAGGTCCACTAAAAGCGGGTAAAGTTTTCTTATAGCACAATCTCCTGTGTTCTCAAGCACCTCCATGATTACGTTCTTTTCCCTAAGTAGCCGACCCTGGATGAGGATGAAAAAAACATCTCTAATTTGCAAAAACTTAAAAAAGTCTTTACTCTCAAGAGCGAAACCCTCCTTTACAATGCTGACGTATGGTATTTGCCTGCCATTGTAGAAATGGCCTAATTTTCGGGCACCGTCCAGTATCCATTTATCACACCATTTATTCCCAAAAATCCCAAGGAGGATAGGGTTGTTCCAAACAGGAGTATAATAGCAGAGACGGTCAATTCCTATTCTACGCTTAATATAAGACCATACTTTAAACACAGACTGTATTGTTTTAAATTTGACTTTTTTAAAGTAGCTTGGCTCCTCTATCTATTCTCAAAAAAGCGGCATTGGCTGTGTTGCCCCAGATCATGCTATATATAGTTGGGAATGTTCCCCCTGGTGATTTACTAAGGTCATCATGTAGAATTAAGCATTGAATGCATTGCAGACCACAGCCCAGTAATATAGGCAGAAGTTGGGGACTGCCCATCCACCTCATGCCCCTGGGAATGTTAAGTACTTAAAAGCTTGGCGTGATCGCTCGGCGTGATCTAGAAAAGTACCATAAGAAGCTGCTGGCTAATTCTTCCATCTGGTTAAACCAGTTCTTGCAAAATTCCAGTGGGAGAGTCCTGAAAAAGTACAGGACCCTGGGAAGAAAGAGCATTTTAATAACATTACATCATCCTACTATAGAGAGGTACAGGTTGTTCATACATTGTAATTGTTTTCTAGTTTTAGCTAACACTGGGGCAAGATTATTATCAACAATACTATCCAAATTAGGTGTTTGCCTAACCCCCAATTAAGTCACTTGCACTGCCTTCCGCTCATCCTATAATGTTGCACATTGATTAGCCATTATCTGACACTTAGCCTTGTTTAATAGATAACCTGACACCTCACCAAATTTGGATGTTTCTGTCTCTATTTCTATTAACCATGTGCTTGGGTCTGGCGATACTATAGCGATATCATCGGTGTATGCCAACATTTTAACGCTCCCCTCAATCCTTTCCATTGGCGCAATTAACTTATTATCTAGCAGCCTTCTTATGAGTGGTGATGAAGCTGAAATGAAGGTTTTACATTTATTAGCGCATAAACGTAGTGTAGCAATAATCAAGTGTGACTTTAACCGAACTAAATAAAGATTGTACGGGGACAAATGTGCCCTCAGAGTAGTTTGCCAACATTTATAAGCGTGCTTCATATAACGTGATGTATTAGAATTGCACTAATCCGACATAATCGTAAAAGTGTGCCATGATTTGCTTGTTAGAAATGCTTTAGCTTAGCATAACTTTAGTGGAGGCTTTGGCCTAGCTGCCTTGTCTCACGATTTAGATGCTCGTATTTTTCCAACGTGCTAATAAACGTGTATTCTTGCTTGAAGCTGTACTTTTCCAGTGAGACCGTTCACATGCTTATCTTTAAGGTTTCGTGCCAGCCTGGCATTTTCTTCTTCACTCCAAGGTCAATCTGCAGGTGCAGACAATGGACGCTCTGAAAGTGAGTTAATTGGTAAAATATGTTGCAACTTACGTTCCCGACTCCAAGGATAATGTATGCTTAAGTAAAAGCTTGAGAACTGTTGTTTTTGATTGGTCAATTTGAAGCTAACCTATGAACCCTCCAATGGAAGACCCTACTGGATTTGAACTGTTGTCTATTTAAACCAGGTGCACAAGAAGAAAGCAGCCATTACGAGCCCATTACGAACTTTACCGACCATTACCTACGATGCCAATTGATGTTCGAGAGACTTTGATGCTTTCTCTAATCGAGAGAAAGAGACTTTAAGAAATTCTCGCCCTAGAGACTTTAACTTTGATTTGTCCCTTTGCATGAAGTAATAGTTGTTCTTCTATCTTGCCGCTGTGAGGCAATTGCCCCGTCCACCCTGCCCCTTTGCCCCGTCCCATGCTGATCGAAACCGGTACCTGTGAGACGAAGACTTCCTTGAATGCTGATTGAATTTGGTAAATATGAAAGGAAAATTGTACAATTGCATTGTGTTTTCTTTTTAGGTAACCAACTGCTGATTTTTGCTAAGAGCCCTAGTTAGGAGTTTTCAAAATTAATGTGCTAAATTGTTTTTTTTTTGCATGAAGACTCACATGCTGATGCTAATTTGAGGTTAGATGAGGATTCATTTGATGCACGATGCGATTTGAGACCTTGTTATGCTGACTAAATGTATGCAATTAGCCCATTACAGATTGTAGTTTTAGTGGTTTACGTTGCCATCATAGAAGGCATTGTTATTCAAATGCTGCATAGATTGCATCTGTTTCGTCGTTATGGACAGCTATTAATGTTCATTTACATATATCATTTGGTGTTGAGACACATCTACATTGTGCTAGCTTTGTTAATATAGGGAAATAAATTCATTAACTTTGCATAAACTGGTGTGGTTATTCATGACCGAAAGGTCATGGTTTCGCCGAAATGTATTCTGGATTAATTGTGAAGTGTTATGTTGATCAAGGTATTGCTTATGTTCGTTATTGATTATTGATTATTGATTTTGATTGATTACTCAAGAGTAAGGAGAGTCCCACTTGGTCAAAAGATTCATCGACCTAAGAGCGTCCAACTACAGGTAAATTGTTAGGCTGGTAACGCTCTATCAGTAGATGGTAGCAGAGGACGGTTTCGCCCTTTTGGGACCCCTCACTATTAAAGTACATGGTGTTGAATTAACGGTTACGCCCTTTGAGACCCCACTTGAGAAGTTGAATTAGATTTTTCTTGGATAAAACAGATTGAGAGAATGATGATGGGCTAAGTCCCCCGCGACTTTCCCGGGATCTCGGAGCTTGCGAATGGAGAGAATGGAGGTGTGGAATCGGCGTTGGTGGTACTAGTGACGGTATGAGAGAAGTTAGGATTTTGCGCTTGCACAGCTTATTGCCGCAGATTGTGTGAAAAGGTTGCAAGGATTTTAGAGAATAGCGGAGGTGCGACTCCGAGTGTAGAAGTAGGGAAGTCGTCGAACTTCATAGAGAATAGCGGAGGTGCGACTCCGAGTGTGAGAGTAGGGAAGTCGTCGAACTTCATGTGCGTGTGGCGCTTTGTGCAGAAAAAGGTCCACGTGGTTGTTGTTGTTGAGACGGGCCCTGCGAGGTCAAGAGACTCCGGAGTATGTTGAAAAGTGTATGAGACACTTGTTTTATGTTGTGGTCTGGTCGGTTTAGTAGGTTGATCGGGCGTGGTCAACAAGTCGGTACGTGTGTTAAGGGAGTGAAAGAAACTTCGACTTCGGGCTTTGACAAATTCTAAGTGCACTAGAATAGATCATTGACAAGTTAAGAGCAGAGTCTGCGGGTCAGATTTGCTTGCGAAAGAGGGGACCGAGAAAGATGGAATAACTGCCGAGGCTAGTGAAAAATCCCTAAGGTCCTGAAGCGATTGTGTTACCCTTCCTGTAGTAAACCGACAGATCTGTTTTATATTTTTGGTTGCTCGCGATACATGCTAGAAGTTGTTACGAGAGGAGCTGAGTGAAGGAGGACGAGCCGCGAGGCTTTGTCAGCCGCAGTGTGTGTGAGTGTGACGTCACTAGGAGCCGCGCTGGGATAGGTTGGTTGCAGAGAAGGGTCGCGCACGGATTGGACGCAGTCCGTGAGGCTCGATTGGAAGGGGAAAGGCAAGCGAAGAGTATTCCGGGAATTAAAGTCACCCTATTGATTACAAACTTTGTGAAATAAAAGACGAGAAAATGAAATTTTTTAAAGCATTAAAGAGTGCGATGAAGGGGGAGTCTTACATTAAAGCGAGCGTAGGAGAGGAGACGCCACCCGAAGGTACACCAGCTTACATTGTAATGGAGGAAAAAGGGGTAGCCCCGTGTCTTTGGCTAAAGCAATGGCACAAGCTGACAGAGAAACATGGGAGCGTAGCGTTCCCGATTCATGGGACATTTAATATAAGGATCCTAGAGAATTTGAGATTTGCGATGTACGACATGAAGGTACCTCCAAGACCAGCACAGTTTGAGGCTCTGGCGATTTGGGAACTAATGGCTAGACAGCAACAGCAAAAGAAGTTCGAGACCAGGATGAGAAAGGTAGAAAAAACACTAGCGGACGCTAGGTGGGATAATGCACAGAAGGTGTGGAGGTCAGATGTATTGCAGGGGATAAAATTGTTTCCCGCAATTGCTAAGGAAGAAGAGGAGACAGGCAAGAAAGCTACCTGTAAGACAAACAGGAGGTGTTCCAAAGATAGGGAAGAAGAGTCAGATGATGAGGAGTTCATCATGCAATTGCTGAACGACCGTCCACCGCCTTATGCAGAGAGTGGACAAGGTTCAAGTACCAGTTCTGCCCCTCCGGCACCGGTACAGAATAATGAAACTCCGAATTCAGAAACGCCATTGGGATCTAAGGACCTGAGTTTACTGCTCACCCCGCAGATACCGCAGGTTAGGAGAATATATCCAGATGTACCTATGTTGAAACCAGCAGAAAATTATCAGCCGCAGGTCCCAAGGTACTACAGCAGTGACAACAGTGCAGGAATGATTCTAGATCCAACCGTAATGGGAGTACAGAATGGTTGCAACACAACATTGGCACAAGCTGAATCAACTCAGTTTTTGATGCCTCAAAAGCAGATGCGGGGGGAACCGCACATGCTCAGATGACGGGGAGTCAGATGGGCATGCTGGCAATGATGACCCATGGTGTGGGAATGAACATGCCTCAGAACCTGGGGAATGGACAGAACCCAGATGCGATAACCCTACCCATTACTGTAGGTCCACCGGTACCTTTGTATACCCAGCCTAACTTAGGTATGAGCGGTCAGGGATCAATGCTGCAGAATGGGACGGAAAGGAGGTGCATAGAAAACACTCCCGAGGTAACTCCGATAGCGGCTCAGCCAACTGGATCTGGGTCCTTGATGGAGTTTAGTCCCATATGTGCTCAGTCAACAGTGGTGAGGTTGAGTCCCCCACTGATAATACCTCTAACATTGAACACTGAAAAGTTGCCGCAACCATCAATGGCAGTCGATGTGAACGCTACACTGATGGGGTTGAATGCGCAACAGCTAACACAGTGGTTCAACAGTCTGAATTCCACACAAAGCTCAACAAGTGGGAAGGGGGAAGACTACCTGAATAGGGTAAGGTTGAGCATGGAAGCAGAAGAGTTGGTGGAAGGGACTATGGGTGTGAATAGGCTAGAGTCCTACTCGGAAGAAGAGCTGAGGTATCTATGTCCCAGGATTACGAGAGAAGTGAATAAGGTACACAGAAGGTTGCAAGAAATAGCTGACAAAAATGGGATTGAGATAGACAAGACAAAACACTTGAGCAGGAGCTATAGATTGGATTTCGGGACCACAGACTTTGAACACATGAGGTCAGCAGGCATGAAGACGCACCTTAGAGAATTGCTGCAGAGTGCACAAGTGTGGAGGTGCTTAGACAAATGGGAAAGCAGGTGGGCGAAGAAAAAGGAAAAGAAGAAAGACAGTGTCCCAGAGCACAAGGAGAAAAGACCACAGAATAGTGATGCGGTAACCATGTTACCAATGAGGGAGACAGCTGGGGGAAAATTAGTACATGTACCGTGGCACAGAAGTGACATTCAGTCCTTTACGGACGATTTCCCCAAATTGAGAGAGAAACCGATTGAATGGTATCAACAGACTGATAGGTTTGTGAAGCTTGCAAAATGTCTTTGGGAAGACCTGAACACCCTCTTTGAGATTGTGGTTCCGGCAGATTTGTGGGAAGAGTGCAAAAGGGCTGTAGGTTGGCCGACAAGTGAACCAGAGAGAGACAGGGATACGGGTGCACCATCACCTATGGTGATGAGCTTGTACCACAAGGTGATTGAGCATTTGAAGACGAAGGTTGCCGCGAAAAATGTGGATTGGCAGAAGATTGATCGAACTGCCCAAGAGGGTAAAGAGTTGATTCATGGTTACTATGAGAGGTTGTTGAAGGCGTTCAAGAACTACAGTGGCACGGAAACAATAGAGGCGAAGGACATGCTTCATTTTGTGTTTAGGTTTGTGGAAGGGCTGAGACCAGAGATAAGTCAGATGATAAAGACGCATTTGATTTGTTGGCAGTCGAAACCGATTGATGAGGTGTTGACCTATGCGAAATACTGTAGCGACGAAATTGAAGTGAAACAGAAAAGGTTGAAAGAGAAGGTGATGATGATGCAGCTTAAAGCAGCTCAAACAGGTTTGCAAGGGTTGCAAGGGTTCCAACAGCAGATACCGCAACTGCAGCCGCAGCCGCAGGGAAATATGGTGTTTCAGCCACAGGTGAGAGGCAGAGGCAGAGGAGGTTTTGTGAATAATGGTCCGGATTTGAATACTGTTGTGACTTCGAATGGTATGCAGGCAATGAAAAGGGTGATGCCGTGTCACGTGTGCGGAATAGTCGGACATTGGAAACGCGTGTGCCCGATGGTGGTGCAGGTGTTGGTCAGCAAAACAATGATGTCAATGCATTCCAAACCATTAGGGGACCAAAAATGAGAGGTCCAAACCCAAATTTTCAGACCATAAATCAGCTGCAAGGATTACAGCCTATGCAGCCGCAGCAGATGCAAATGCCCCGTATGCAGATGACGCAAATGCAGCCAATGCAACAGCAGTTACCCATGGTACCTAATCAGCAAATGCAAATACCTTTGGCACCAATGAATCAGCAGCAAGTGATGGTTCCTCCACAGGTCTCGAGTCAGGTGATGAATACAAATGGCACAGTACAACAGTTCCCATTACACAGTGAGAGTGGAATAAACAATGTATGGGAGAGTGAAAGCTCAGATGAGGAGGGAAATTGTGTGCTTGCAGCATCCTTGGAAGTTGATCAAAAGGGTCCATATGTAGAGGGAAAAGTTATTGGTCATCGTGTTTCATTCTTGGTGGACACAGGAGCCACACGTTCAACTGTTAGGAGCATTGAAGTACCAAATTTGCCCCTCTCAGGGAGAACAGTTCAAGTGGTGGGAGTAGCAAACAGGTACCTGACGAACCCAATCACAGATCCAGTGCCAATCAGCATTGGTAACTACCAAGGGTTACATAATTTTGTGGTATGTGACTCAAGCCCGATAGCACTGTTAGGGAGAGACCTATTGTGCAAGTTGGGATGTTCGATTATGTGTTCGTACGATGGAATAAGAATTCAGACGAGCAGTGATGGGGAAGAGGAGGACAGTGTAGAAGGGGACGAGATGGAAGTTGTCGATGAAAATTACCCTCTGATTACCCTTCTTCCGATGTTAACTGAAGAAGATATTCCGGCTGAATTAAGGGAAACAGTCGGAAAGGAAGTGTGGGACATGACAGGAAAAGAGGTGGGATTGGTGAAAGGAGTGGAACCAGTGAAAGTGACAGTAAAACCCAATGTAACCTTTCCCCAGACCCCACAATACCACATGGCACAAGACACCCTCATGAAAGTCGCCCAACTCATTGACGAGTTTATAAAACAGGGAGTACTGAAAGAAGTGTTGAGCAGCCCATGTAATTCACCAATCATGGGGTTAATAAAGCCGAGTGGAAAGGTCTGAATAGTGCAGGACTTGAGTAAAATAAATGACATCATAGTCAAATGCTGCCCTGTAGTACCGAATCCAGCTGTGATAATGTTTCAAATCCCTTGCGATGCCGAGTGGTTCTCAGTCATCGACTTGTCACAAGCATTCTTTTCAGTGCCTCTACATGAGGACAGCCAATTTCTCTTTTGTTTCAAATTCTTAGACAGAGTCTACAGTTGGTGTTGAATTCCTCAAGGGTTTTCTGAGTCACCGTCAATTTTCAATCAGATACTAAAGAAAGACTTGGAAGCGTTAGAATTGCCATTCGAGTCAGTCCTAGTGCAGTACATTGATGACTTACTGATTGCAGCTAAGACAGAAAGTGGCTGCACAGCCGATACCATTGCCCTACTGAACCACTTGGGAAGGAATGGACACAAGGTGTCACCTTCAAAATTGCAGTTCTGTCAGAAGAAAGTGAAATACTTGGGTCATCAAATAGAGAAAGGGTCACGGAGAATAATGAAGGAGAGAATAACAAGTGTACTTCAAATGAGTCCACCAAAGACGAGGAGGGAGGTGAGAAAGGTTTTGGGGATGGTGAGCTACTGTCGCCAGTGGATTCCCAACTTCTCGACTCTAGCAAAGCCTTTACTGAAACTGACCCAGAAGGATGCATTGGATGAAATCGAGCTGAAAGGAGATGAGATGGATGCTTTTATTGAATTGAAAGAATGCATGTGTAGGGCTCCAGCTTTAGGTATGCCTGATTACACAAAGCCTTTCACATTGTTTTGTCATGAACGTGATGCGTGTTCTCTGTCTGTCTTGACCCAAGCCCATGGTGGCGTAAACAGACCAGTAGCATATTTTTCAGCTACTTTGGATCCGGTCGCAGCAGCACTTCCAGGGTGTTTGCGCGCCGTAGCAGCAGTTGGTATCAGCCTCACTCAGAGTGAAGAAATAGTGATGGGACATCCATTAACAGTCATGGTCCCTCACTCGGTTGAGATACTTTTGACCCGCTCCCGAACGCAACACATGACTGGAGCAAGACTCACAAGGTATGAAACAATAATTCTGGGCTCACCGAATGTGCAGCTGAAAAGGTGCACTACGTTGAATCCAGCAACCTTGCTTCCCGGTGAAAATGCTGAAATTGAGAACGCTGAAGACGTCGAGCATGACTGCCTTCAGGTGACTGAATTTTGCACAAAACCCCGACCTGACATTAAGGATACTAAGCTTGATGAAAATGACCAAATTATTTTTGTTGATGGGTCATGTTTAAGAGATGCATTGGGAGTATTGAAAGCAGGATATGCTGTATGTACTGTAACAGGTGTCTTGGAAGCGTCCTGGCTTCAAGGAGTTTATTCTGCACAAGTACCAGAGCTTGTAGCCCTTACAAGAGCATGTCAACTGTCCACATTGATGAAGGTTACCATTTACACTGATAGTCAGTATGGGTTTGGAATTGTGCACGACTTTGGGCAATTATGGTCACAGAGAGGTTTCCTGACTTCTTCAGGGTCCCCAGTGAAAAACGGGGAGAGAATAAGGGAATTGTTACACGCCATTCAAATGCCAGCCGAAATTGCAGTGGTAAAGTGTAGTGCTCATACAAAAGGACAGGACTATGTTTCTCTGGGAAATGCATATGCGGATCAAGTCGCAAGATTTTGTGCCTTGAACTGTATACTGCTCAGGGATGAATGGAATTCGATAAGTGAGCCAGAGCTTGAACCAGCTGAAGCATTTGCTTTAAAGGTCGTGGATACAATGGATGAACTAAAAGCATTACAGAATAGTGTCAGGGAGGATGAAAAGGTTTCCTGGATTAAATCACAATGTACACAGAGACCAGATGAGTTATGGGTTTCAAATGAGGGAAAATATGTTTTACCAAATTGTCTTTTATCGCAGCTAGCGCGGTTCTATCATGGGCAGGCTCACCTAGGGAGAGATGCCATGATAAGATTGTTCAAAACTGATTGGTTTAACCCCAGATTTCATCAAGCTGCCGAAGCAGTTTGCCATCGTTGTGTCATTTGCCAGCAGATGAACCCAGGAAAGGGGACAGTTGTGAACGCGAGCCACATTGGCAGGGCCAGTGGCCCGTTCAGCAGAATGCAGATGGACTTTATTGAGATGCCTGTGCATCGAGGTCTGAAGTATGTGTTGGTGATTGTGTGCATTTTTAGTCACTGGATTGAGGCATACCCCACACGTAGAAATGACAGCCTTACAGTTGCAAAACTATTGTTGAGGGAGTTAATACCACGTTTCGGATTCCCGATCTCTTTAGAATCAGATAGGGGAAGTCACTTCAATAACGAGGTGATAAAGTTACTTTGCGAAGCGCTGAACATTGAGCAAAAACTGCATTGTAGTTATCGCCCTGAAGCCTCAGGACTGGTGGAGCAAATGAATGGTACACTGAAATCAAGAATGGCGAAAATATGTGCATCGACAAATTTGAAATGGCCTGACGCGTTGCCTTTGGTGTTAATGTCAATGAGAAACACCCCCGACAGAAAGACTGGATTGTCTCCGCACGAAATTCTCATGGGCAGGGCTATGAGACTTCCTGCAGTTCCCGCAAACGCGCTTTTGAATATTACAGATGATATGGTGTTAGACTACTGCAAAGGTCTGGCTGACGTGGTTCGCTCTTTCTCTCACCAGGTGGAAGCAACCACCTTGCCACCGATCCAAGGTCCAGGACACACTCTGAAAGCAGGTGACTGGGTCGTGATAAAGAAGCACGTGAGGAAGTCGTGTCTGGAACCCCGTTGGAAAGGCCCTTTCCAAGTGATCCTGACAACAACTACCGCTGTGAAGTGTGCGGGGGTTCCCAACTGGATTCACACCAGTCACACAAAGAAAGTGTTGTGTCCCACAGATGAGGAAGTTGAAGCGCTGAAACTGCCAGTAGCTGATAATAAAGTGTCGAGCGCTGAGACCGAGCGAAACAGAACTAGAAGCGAACAAGCAGACATAGAGGAGAGAGAAATATTCTCTGAGGACGAAGCAACAGACTCACTTGGGGAAGACCAAGGAGAAACTTCAGACAGCGACGAAGAAGCTGAGGGCGACAAAGAACCTGAAGCAGCCGAAGGTAACAAAGAGCCTGAAGCAGCCGAAGGTAACAAAGAGCCTGAAGCAGCTGAAGGTAACAAAGAGCCTGAAGCAGCCGAAGGTGATAAAGAGCCTGAAGCAGCTGAAAGTGACACAGAGCCTGAAGAAAGTAACGGTGACAAAGGGCTCGAAAGAAGTGAAGAAGCAGGAGAGCCTGATCAGAGGAGGGCTTTCCCAGAAGCAGACGGTACAGAAAAAGAAAAACAAAACCTGATTGTCTCTCCGGAAGGAGGGGACAAGGCAGAACAGAACGAAGCTGTTCAAACTTCTTCAGAAGAGATAGCAGGTCCATCAAATGGACACGGTGCAAAGAAAAGACAAAGTAGATCTCCAGTAAAAGTAGGAACTAGAGAAAAGTTGAATGACGAAGGGCCAAAAGTGAAAGAGAAAAGAAAAGAAGTGTCTGTCGTGGTACCAACCTCAAGTGAAGGAAAAGACTTGAACAAAGAGGAAAGTACCAGTGAGGCAGAGTCAAAGAGAGATGCAAAATTTAAAAGGAAAAGGATACCGAACAGGAGATATTCCGGTCCTGAATGGGCATATGTAGTTCATGACGATTGGACTGACGAGTTCGTATCTCTTAGCCTCGAGAACGAAGAAGAAGAAATACCAATAGAAAAGAAAAGTTTTATGGACACTGTTGATTGAAAAGCTGATAAATGACATTGCTTGCTAAAATCTAACGTGATACAACCAGCTGAGTCATTGCTAAACCGGATGAGACATTTGCTAACCTGATAAGACTTTGAAAACCTGATTGACTCTTAAACACGATTTGAGACAACGTGCCAACTGAAAAAAAAAACAAAAAAGAGAGTGAGTTATTGAACTTTGAAAAAAAAAAAAAAAACATTTTTTTTTTTTGAGTTATTGGAAGAATTGAAATCGAGTTATTGAGAGTGAGTTATTACTGAATTGAGACAAATGCTGCTAACCGATAAGTGACTTGGCTCCTGAAGAAAACTGTGAGAACATTGCGCTCGTTCAGCTTTGTAACTGAATTGCTAAATCGTTTCTTTTATAGGTGCTTCTAGCTCTCTGATTCTATACAGATCATGACGCAAAACAGTAGAAAGAAATATTGTAAATATGTGTGTATAGGATTGGTAATTGCATGTATACTAATAATAATGATAATGGTGCTTGCAATGCATGGTAAGAGTGAGAATGAGAAAATTGATGCTTCTACTCTTGCTCCTGTTACTGTCACTGAACTAACCGCACTGAAAAGACTAGAATTAGATGAGAGACACTTGCATGATAAAAAGGAGCTTTCGTATAATGTTTTCTATCGCCTGCTAACAGAATATGTTGAAACTATGGATGCGAAAGATTGTTATGTGTGTACACAGATACCGACATCGGTAACCGAAGAGGTGACTTATCATCACATGCCTCTTACATATGGGATTACATGTAGTATAGTAACTTCTAGATTTTATGGTCAAACTAACATACAGTATTTTTACTCAAATTATGATGTTACCTTTGCATATGTTCCTATAATCACGCAGCTTAGCCAGATTGCTAAAGATTGGGATGCTAAAATAATGAGGGAATTTTTCGAGCCAATGCTACCTTTTGAAACAGCTCACGCTCATAGGGAGAATCTTACCTGCTCCCTCTCTGCAGTAGAAATAAGCTTTTTAGATCGCACAGATGATAGAAGGGCACACATGAATGCGAAATTAGAAAAGGAACTACATAAGAGGACTTCAGTAGATAATTATGCTTTTGCTGCAATAAAGACACAAGGGAGAATAGCTTTAGATGCTTGGCATGTAGGGACATTTTGTATATATCGAGGTGAATCCTATTATGACAACATTTTTGTAGGAGCGAGTGAGTGTAAACATACGTTTATCTTTAAGGCCAAATGGACATTCATGCTGAACGGACTTGACCCTGTCATACCAGGTGTATATTACATTTGTGGGCATAATGCCTATTATCGTCTTCCAAAGGGATGGTGGGGGAGATGTTATTTGGGTATAGTGTTCCCAAAGGTTTATCAACTGGATGACCTATCGATGATTCCAAAGACATCTGGATCCCATTGTATCCAGAAAAGAGAGACCGCAGCTGCTGTGGTAGGAGATATATTTGGAGCCATGATTCCTTCATTGGGAGTTGTGTTGAATTCCATCAAAATAAGAAAGTTGTCTACTATAGTGGATAACATGTTGACAAAGTTTTCAGGTGCTATAATCCTGATAGATGCTGAACTTGCAGCGGAAAGAGCTATGACTCTTCAAAACAGGCTTGCCTTAGACATTCTTTTAGCAAAGGATAGCGGCGTTTGCAAAATGCTTGGTGCACGACACTGTTGTACGTATATTCCAGACAATAGTGTGAAAATTAAAACAATGCTTGCTAATCTAACAAAAGAGAGTGCAGATTTGAAGGAACTGAAAGAACCAGGAGTGTGGGAGAAGGTTGGAAAGGGAATTGCGTCAGTGGGAAGTTGGCTTGGTGGCATTTGGAATGGAATATTGCTAAAAATAATACAGGGAATTCTAACAGTTCTAATTTGCATTTTTGGAATTTGGGGAATAAAAAGGGGAATAATAATGATCATGGAAAGAATTAAAAGAAGGAAAGAAGAGAAAATGATGAAAAGAATGGCAGAAGAATACAAAGCAAGGACAAGGGGAACTAAAAGGCAGAGAGAACTGACAGAATTTTAATGCAATAAAATTTGTGGGCATAGTTTTGTGTGATGACAAGTAGTCATCAGAGGAGGGATTGATGAAGCTGAAATGAAGGTTTTACATTTATTAGCGCATAAACGTAGTGTAGCAATAATCAAGTGTGACTTTAACCGAACTAAATAAAGATTGTACGGGGACAAATGTGCCCTCAGAGTAGTTTGCCAACATTTATAAGCGTGCTTCATATAACGTGATGTATTAGAATTGTACTAATCTGACATAATCGTAAAAGTGTGCCATGATTTGCTTGTTAGAAATGCTTTAGCTTAGCATAACTTTAGTGGAGGCTTTGGCCTAGCTGCCTTGTCTCACGATTTAGATGCTCGTATTTTTCCAACGTGCTAATAAACGTGTATTCTTGCTTGAAGCTGTACTTTTCCAGTGAGACCGTTCACATGCTTATCTTTAAGGTTTCGTGCCAGCCTGGCATTTTCTTCTTCACTCCAAGGTCAATCTGCAGGTGCAGACAATGGACGCTCTGAAAGTGAGTTAATTGGTAAAATATGTTGCAACTTACGTTCCCGACTCCAAGGATAATGTATGCTTAAGTAAAAGCTTGAGAACTGTTGTTTTTGATTGGTCAATTTGAAGCTAACCTATGAACCCTCCAATGGAAGACCCTACTGGATTTGAACTGTTGTCTATTTAAACCAGGTGCACAAGAAGAAAGCAGCCATTACGAGCCCATTACGAACTTTACCGACCATTACCTACGATGCCAATTGATGTTCGAGAGACTTTGATGCTTTCTCTAATCGAGAGAAAGAGACTTTAAGAAATTCTCGCCCTAGAGACTTTAACTTTGATTTGTCCCTTTGCATGAAGTAATAGTTGTTCTTCTATCTTGCCGCTGTGAGGCAATTGCCCCGTCCACCCTGCCCCTTTGCCCCGTCGCATGCTGATCGAAACCGGTACCTGTGAGACGAAGACTTCCTTGAATGCTGATTGAATTTGGTAAATATGAAAGGAAAATTGTACAATTGCATTGTGTTTTCTTTTTAGGTAACCAACTGCTGATTTTTGCTAAGAGCCCTAGTTAGGAGTTTTCTAAATTAATGTGCTAAATTGTTTTTTTTTGCATGAAGACCCACATGCTGATGCTAATTTGAGATTAGATGAGGATTCATTTGATGCACGATGTGATTTGAGACCTTGTTATGCTGACTAAATGTATGCAATTAGCCCATTACAGATTGTAGTTTTAGTGGTTTGCGTTGCCATCATAGAAGGCATTGTTATTCAAATGCTGCATAGATTGCATCTGTTTCGTCGTTATGGACAGCTATTAATGTTCATTTACATATATCATTTGGTGTTGAGACACATCTACATTGTGCTAGCTTTGTTAATATAGGGAAATAAATTCATTAACTTTGCATAAACTGGTGTGGTTATTCATGACCGAAAGGTCATGGTTTCGCCGAAATGTATTCTGGATTAATTGTGAAGTGTTATGTTGATCAAGGTATTGCTTATGTTCGTTATTGGTTATTGATTTTGATGGATTACTCAAGAGTAAGGAGAGTCCCACTTGGTCAAAAGATTCATCGACCTAAGAGCGTCCAACTACAGGTAAATTGTTAGGCTGGTAACGCTCTATCAGTGGATCGATAAAGCCGGGATCTATGTTGTATTTGAAAAGTACTGCCCATAAGTATGCCCAATTCACGCCGTCAAAAGCCTTCTCCACGTCTACTAGGATCAGTGACATAGGTGTCCTTGCAACCTGAGTTGCATCAAGTATGGCTATGACCGACCTCACATGATCGTTGATCAGGGATAAAGCCATGCTGCCAGGGGGAAACCAGTTTATTAATCACCAGGGACAGCCTGGTGGCGAGGACCTTAGTGCAGAGTTTAACATCCCCGTTAATTAAGGAAAATGGGCAATAGGAACCCGGCAGTAAAGGGTCTTTTTCTTTTTTCAAAAAAATTATAATATTTGCTGCCAGCCACAATACCGGAGAATATGCTCTGTCTTGCACTGCTTTAAATAATAAGAGGTGTTCTTTGCTCAATTTCCAAAAGCTTCAAGGGGATCATATCTGGACCTGAACCCTTTCCACTGACCAAAGAGTTCAATGCTGTTGCTATCTAATCAGATGTTATCAGAGTCACAAGCTGACACCTTTCATCCTCGTGCAACTGCCCCCTGGGGATTTCGCCCAGATAGTGGTTAAGCTTACGTTCTAATATATGGGCATCCTGGCTCTCCTGCTGGTATACTGTATGATAATATTCTCTAAACACCCTTAGAACTGCCAAGCTTCCCTTCACTATCTGTCCATCTTTAGCTCTGACTGTGCTAATGAGGCCTTGCAACATCTTTTGTCTAGTTTTAAAGGCCAGCCGCCTACCGACCTTTTCACTAAATTAGTAACATTCCTGTCGGTGCGTCTGAGTCTTTACTACATCTCGCTCTAAACAAGACTGAGAGATTCCGGCCCTTACCGCAGCAATTTAATTCAAAATCTCTTGCAAACCTCTACTGTTTTTGGTCTCCTCCACTATCTACGCTTCCAGTGTTACCATCTCGGACTGGGGAGCACTTATACATTTGGAGCGCAGTTTCTCCTTTCTTAAACTGTAACTTAGGGTCTCCCCTCGAATTGCTGCCTTTAAGGTGTCACCACCACCCCACTGGGGCCAGACCCTTGATTAGTTTCCAAGAAATCTGGTATCCACTTCTTCATAAGTGTTATGTATGCCTGATCCAGCAGCAGTCCCCTGTCAAATGACCATGTCTTAGGATGTTGTTCCTTGCTCAATACCAACATTTCCAGTACCAGGCGGTTGTGGTCAGACATAATTCTTGGATGCTTACTCGAACATTAACACCTCGCATAATGGAGCTGATAATAGAAAGTAGTCTGGCGAAACAGATTTCCTATGTGGATAGGAAAAGAAAGTGAACCCAGGATCGGGGGCCTTGCATTGCTGCCAAACATCCGCCAGTGCGTGGCTCAAAACCAAAGTTTGCAAAGCCTGGAATACTTTTGGTTTCTTCCCCATATACCGTCGCTGTTTCTGCCAGGGCAAATTACTATCAATATGTATATTCAAATCCCAACAGACAATGATTGGTAAAGGACAAGCTGCTAGTTCGATATTAATAAACTCAATTATTTCTGGTTCATCAAGGTTAGATCCATAAATTGAGCACAATGTGGATCTAGTTCTGCCAGTTATACACTCTAAAATCACCCAATGTTACAGTTTATCCGACGATCTCTTGGCAACTTCAATCATTTTGTTACGTGCCAATACTGCCATTCCCTTTGTTATTGTTCCCTGTGTACAAATAATGTCCGCCATCAGTGTTTTTAAGCCTTCAGCTTCAAAACACAGTTTTCTATAATCATTTAGCTCACTAATGTTTAGAGTGGCAGATGGATAGGATGCCCCCCCAACTCGGTGGCTCCTACCAGTTTTAGAATCCTAATTCCCAGTTGGCTTTTTTATAAAAAATGACAGAAAAACAATCACTATGGTGTTGTAAAATCAGCCCTCCACCCCTGCCCTGTAGTCACTGTAGTCCAATGCTCTTGTGCCATTAACTGTCTATAATTAAGTCTGTTTTTCCAAATACTCTTTGGCCTTGATTTCTGAAGAGAATACCCATACAGTACCCTTGTGCACAGTTTTTAGGCAGGAAGGGTTGAGTAAGTATACTTCCGCCCCTTTCTCCCAGAAGGGGTTTATCATTTGCCTCAAACGCCAGCACCGTTCAACAGTGGCATGACAGTAATCAGGGTGAGTGAAAAAGGAAACACCCTCACAATCTATTTTTGAGTCGGGCAGGCCTTCTCAAAAACCACCTGCCACAATAAATAGTTGCCAAAATAGACAATTACAGCGCTGGGTTGCGGCTGATTTTCCGTTGATTCTTCTCTTTGTTTTTTCAGGTGCAGTGTGAACCGGTGGGCTCTCTGTATCTCCACTTCCAATCCCAGCTTTCTAGTTCAGGGAAGGCACTTCTGAATTGCTTGATAATATAAGCCCTCATGTCTTGGTCTTCCACACCTTGTTTAATCCATAGAATTCACAAGATATTGTGTTGTTGGCGATTTTCAAAATCTTCCATCTTCCACTGAATATCCGTAATCTTTGACTGATGCATAGCTGATTGTTGTGCCACCACGCCCACATCAGTCTCTAAAACACTAGTGGGGGTCTCCATCATAGTGGTACGGTCTCCGATCTCTCAGTAGGGCTTCACGATCTTTCTTACTGTCACTTGGAGCCGCTTGCTTTCACTCTGTTTCTGTTGTAATATCATTGTCCAATAAATAAGGTGCAAAGAGGGCGGTTCAAGGGCTTCTTCTAGACCACGGTGGAGGTCCGTCTGGTCCTTAAATGGGTCATCTAAATTATCGTGAAGTTGCTTTGCTGCAGTATAATCCCATGACATCGCCCTTGTCCCCCTTACGGACTTTTTATTTTTCTTCTCAGCTTCATCCCTGTCTCTTTTCCCAAAGTCAACTTTCTTGGATCCTTTTTTAGATGTTGTCTCACTTAACCCCGCAATGAGGTGGTAGAGCAGCTGTTGGAATCCTGCTCTGTTGATTAACTGAAGTCCTCCACCTCCCTGGATTGGTCTGATAGAGAAAAAAAAAGTTCTCCACAACATCGCCCTGCCAAGGTTCAAGTCCTTTGACCCGTCTGGTGTCAGTAGTGGCTTTGTGACTACCCCCATATATCCTAAGGCCTTCACCATCGTGCTTCTGCGCAAGTGCTACCTCACCGTTATTCCTCGTGCCTTCTATATACTAGGGTGGTAAGATGTTTTCAATTGATTTTCGTGCATCCAAGTGCAGGGTATGAATGCCCACTGCCAGTGCAGCCCCTAAGGTAGATTTGAAAATTGCATTGCTTGTGCCAGACAGTAGAGAGTCCTCTAGCCCTACAGTCATATTGTCACAGGTATTAACACTGACCAGAGCGAGGTTAGCATCAATTTCAGGCTGCACCGCTGCGGGGTTGACATCGTCTGCTTCCAAGAGTTCCTACGGCTGAATCCAATGTTAGGGTGCTAGACGTTTGACTTGTTGGGGAGCTTTAAAAATCTCTGGAATGATTAGTTCATCACCATGCTATGAATTGCCCTTAAGTCCGCTCTCCAAATTAGAGTCCTCCAGTTGGGCCGGTGCTTTCCTGAGGTAAGACCCCTGAGAGACATCATTCAAGAAGTATTTATTTCTGCATAAGAGCATCAGTCCATGTACAATAAGAACAACATTAAACATCTCAATACACCCACATTACAACCAAACACATGAACTACCACATATAACATAAATAATCCAGAACGAATTCCACCAACTGTGTCATTTTTGGTCTAGAGACATATTGACAAGACCAAGTCCACTCACTTGAAATCCATGTTCGCAGGAGCGAAGAGGAAACCCCATACTCCTTGAAGCTACTATCTCACATCTGAGGAATACAGTGGGTGAGTGAATAGCTTTCAGGGGTAGGGTTAGGGAACAGGAATTTGGAGAGGTAAGAAGCAAACACCGGGCCATGAAGATTCACCACTGTAGTTCTATGGGCACTACCTCACGCTTGGGATTGGGATCTTTGAGTAAAATAAAAGGCAGAGTAACTATAAATACTGCAAAGTCTCAGACCAAAATAACACTTATCATTGGTTATAAAACAAGTAAACACACCTTTGCATAATTCGTGGAATGTGCATAAAATCTAAATTTAAAGCTGTACAATTGTTCTTCTAGAGTTCTTGATTATCTCATTTCTTTGTCCATAAAAATGTAAAGAAGTCTTTAACGTTCAGCAAGGGTTGATTCTTAGGCCTATTCCTGCAGAGACAAAAGAATGTCTATTCCCACATAGACATTGGTTCAATTCTGAAAGTCAACAGCGCTTGACCTTCAACACTGTGCTTATAGTTTTCAAATTACTCCAGAAAATATTCTCGCAAATAAAAGTTCAAATGCCCATTAACACCTTTTAATTCTATGGAAAAGGTCAACTAACCTCTTGGGCCTCGGGCGCAGAGGCGCATGAAGGCTTACTTGCATACGCCATTCCACAGCTGTTCTTGTGTTCTGAGGGGAGGTCACCGAAGCATTCGGAATCGAAGCAGGTCCGCGAAGACTGAGAGTAGGCAGGAATGTTGAAGCCAAGCACGAGAGTCGTCGCAGCCGCGGTATTTAAAGACTTGCACTCGTGCTGAAAACGTGAGGGAGAGAAGGTGATAGAAAAAGTGCTAGTGCTGAGTCATTGAGGCACGCTCTCAGTCTCATAGCTTAGACTAAGGACTTAAAGGCTCAGTTGAATACATGTGTTGCACGGTTTAAAGATGAGGCAGCATAAGAAGTTGTTATACCATGCAAAGCGTTGTATTTGTAGATAACACAAGGCACATAATGATACAACAGTACGGAAATGATGATGACTGATGCAGGTCATATAAAGTAATCATATGAAGGAACCATTTTCTTCTTCATTTCATGTATAGTGCATAGGTCATGCAAACAATGCAAGAAAAGCGAGTCTTAACACATATCCACATACATTTATACATCTTCAAAAATAATAACTTATACACAATAAATAAGTACAAATTCAAAAAACACTCCTTGTTTTACAATCCAAGAAACACATTAGAAAAAATAAACAGAAAAGAAAGCCATAAAAGAGGCCACCACCAACCTGAATATTTGAAACAGTTACAAAGTGCAATTTGAATAGAAAACAGAAGAGGAGATATGACAATCATACAGCGGGGCTAACGCTCCATTCCTATGTAACATGGTCAGAAACACTCTTTTGTAGCAGATGTTTATATGTCCTTACCAGCTTAAGTCCTCAACTAGCATTAGTCAAACCAGACAAACAGAGCCGCAACATATGCTCTGTAGTTCTGTGTATGCTATACTATGAAGGCGAAAACCAAACATCACACCATGAGTACAAAAATTTCACACTAGGACCAGATAAAAAGGATCGTAATGGAAAAAATGGACCCATTGACTACAGTGCAAAAACCGTCCTAATATCCCTGATACACATAGAAAAACTCCCCAATGGGTGCCATGCCGTACTCAAGTAGCTTTTTAGCCCCGATGTATCCATATGCAAGAATGGTGTCGTTCAACATCCATCTGGAGTATGTGAAGTCTTGTTTTATTAACCTCGGGGAAAGTGTAAGGAGTGTGGAGTCTGTGATTTTAAGTCCTTTATGTCTATAGACATTTGCTGCATTGTGATTGCGGGGTATGTTCCTCACTCTTGGGATCGTTTTCTTTGATTTTCTTGACTTTACGGTGACCTGTTTTTCCACACATCTACTTTAAATGGTGTCGTTTAAATGTTTTGTAAGTCCCACTAGAGACCCCTGATTATGACTGCAGGACTTTTTCCTTGCTCCTCAGATTGTGTCTTTGATTTTCTTGACTTTACAGGGATTTGTTTCCTAATGCAACTACTTCAAAAGACGTGGGTTGAATGTCTTGTAAGTGAGTCATGCTGCAGACATCGCCTACACCACAACTTGGGGCATGCGTGCCCTTTCATCGATCGGCATTCTAATTGTTAGTCTAGTTGTGAAGGGGGCATGACTTGTTTGGGATTTAAGATGCTGGGAGGACATGCATCTGCTTACACGGTACAGGTGCGAGATGGACTCGTGGCTTTGTCTACGCCGAACACGGGTGAGTGGTGTTGGATTCATATTATTGTGAAAGGATAAAGCGGGATTTATTTTAGGGAGGGTGGAGGGCCTGCTCTCACACAAAGGACTGCCACACCCCCTACTGGGACCCTGGCAGACAGGATTGACCTGAAAGGGGACCTGGTGAACTTCTTAGCCACTCTTTGAAGTATCCCCCACTTCAAAGGCACCTTTGGGTATAAAACAGGGCCTCTGCCCTACCTCATCAGACACTTGCTGGAGAAAAAACCAGAACCAGAACCTGCATCCTGCCAAGAAGAACTGCCTGGCTGCCTAAAGGACACACCTGGCTGCTTTCTACAAAGGACTGCTGCCTTGCTGTTGCCCTGCTGCCTTGCTGAACTCTTGCCTTGCTGCTGAAGTGCTCTCCAAGGGCTTGGATAGAGCTTGCCTCCTGTTCCCTGAAATCTCAGGACCAAAAAGACTTCTCTTTTTTATTTGGGCACCTTGTGTGCCGAAATATTTGACGAACAGCTTGCTCCGTGCTGAAAAATTCACCGCACGCCGATCCGGAAAGACGCCGCTAGAAGCGATGCCTGCAGTGCGACCGGAACTTCGACGCACGGCCTCGCCTGGAAAAATGCTGCCCGACTCTAGAAAGGAAATCGATGCAACGCCTGCTGTGAGGGAGAAGATTCCACGCACAGCCCACCAGAACGACGCGCAGCCGGAAAACAAGCCAAGGATTCCACGCACAGACCCCGGGACATTTGATAATCCAGCGAACTACAGAAAGAGACTGTTCGCGCGCCGGAAAATGACGCCCGACTTCCCCGCGTGAAAAATAACAACGCAAGTCCGTGTGTGCTGGGGGGAAATCGACGCACACACCATTTTTCCACGTATCTCTTCTTCTGCGGCCCTTTGCGGAGATTTTCCACTTTAAACCAGGTACTTTGTGCTTGAAAGAGACTTTGGGGGTCATTCCTACCCTGGCGGTCCGAGACCGCCAGGGTAGGGGACGGAGGAAGTACCGCCAACAGGCTGGCGGTGCTTCTGGTGCTATTCTGACCGCGGCGGTAAAGCCGCGGTCAGAAAAGGGAAGCCGGCGGTTTCCCGCCGGCTTCCCGCCGGCTTCCCGCTACCCCTGTGAATCCTCCACGGCGGCGCTGCAAGCAGCGCTGCCATGGGGATTCCGACCCCCTTCCCGCCAGTCTGGTTCTGGCGGTTTTCACCGCCAGAACCTGGCTGGCGGGAACGGGTGTCGTGGGGCCCCTGGGGGCCCCTGCAGTGCCCATGCCACTGGCATGGGCACTGCAGGAGCCCCCTTACAGGGTCCCACATTGATTTTCAGTGTCTGCTTGGCAGACACTGAAAATTGCGACGGGTGCAACTGCACCCGTCGCACACTAGCAACTCCGCCGGCTCCATTCGGAGCCGGCTTCCTCGTTGCTGGTGCTTTCCCGCTGGGCGGGCGGGCGGCCTTTTGGCGGTCGCCCGCCAGCCCAGCGGGAAAGACAGAATGACCGCCGCGGTCTTTTGACCGCGGTACGGTCTTCTGGCGGTTCCCGCCAGGCGGCCGGCGACCGCCACCCGCCAAAGTAGGAATGACCGCCTTTGTTTGCTTTTTAAAGACTTAAGACACTTTATATCACTTTTCAGTGATATCTCTACAATTTCACATTGCATCTTTATTCGTTTTGACCTGTAATTATCCAGATACATATTTTTCTAAACACTGAGTGGTGTATTTTTGTGGTGCTATATTGTGTTATTGTATGATTTATTGCACAAATACTTTACACATTGCCTTCTAAGTTAAGCCTGACTGCTCGTGCCAAGCTACCAGAGGGTGGGCACAGGATAATTTTGGATTGTGTGTGACTTACCCTGACTAGAGTGAGGGTTCTTGCTTGGACAAGGGGTAACCTGACTGCCAACCAAAAACCCCATTTCTAACATTGGTGATCAGCAGTGAGGATAGGACTTGTATTTGTGCAGTGACATACAGTAGCTAAGTATTTCACTACCTACCCACAGTTGAAGGTCAACTTGATTTTTATCTCTTTTTTGCAAATTTGTTTTTCCTGACAATTTTCAAAAACTAAATCCTCACTCAACATGTCTCTGGCTGAGCCTCACGTAGGAGAATTTGACCTAGCCCTGTTGGATACATATACTGTAAAACAGCTAAGAGGGTTCTGCAGGGTGATGAGAGTACTCACCCAAGGGGCCTCCAAAAAGGAGTACTTTCAAGTGGCACTGAGGGCCTGGGCAGAAGCCCATTTAGAGGAGGATGATGAGGAAGAGGAGCCAGAAAATGGCCCCTCAGAGGATTTGTTGCTATCAGTGTATGATGTTACCACTGCAATTGTGCCCCCTTCCATACCAGAGAGCAGTGTCTCTCTGCAAAGCCTGACCGCAGAGGAAAGGAGAGAAGAAAGGGAGTTCCAATTGCAAATGGCAAAACTGAAAATTGAGGCTCAACAGGAGGAAAGAAGGGTAGTAAGAGAAGCCAAGCAAGCTGAGAGAGCCTTGGCTGAAAATAAACTTTTGTTGGCTCATGAACTGAGTCTCAAGGAGCTGGATCTCAAGACAAAGTAGTCTGAATTCAGCAGTAATGATGGCAGCATACAAAAAGGGCCTGCTGGAGAAAAGAAGGTTCATATACCCAAAAATGTGGTGCCCAGTTTTGTGGTGGGAGATGACATAGATAAATGGTTAGCTGCTTATGAAGTTGCACTACAGGCTTATGAGGTTCCTGAAGGGCAATGGGGTACAGCTATGTGGAGTTATGTACCAATACTGGGGAGGGACACACTTCTCACACTGGATCCTAATGATAGAAACACATATCCACTTCAGAAAGCCATTTTCCTTGCCAAGTTTGGGCTGACCCCTGAGAGATACCGTCAGAGGTTCAGGGACAGCACCAAACTATCCACACAAACATGGGTAGATTTTTTTGACTTTTCCAGTAAGGCACTGAATGGATGGGTGCGGGGCTGCAAAGTAGAAGATTACACAGGATTATATAATTAAATTCTGAGAGAGCATATGCTTGGTATTTGTTTTACAGAATTGTGCCAGCACCTAGTAGACAGTAAGCATACTGATCCCAGGAAGCTTGCTGAGGAGGCGGACCTCTGGGCTAGTACCAGAGTGTCCAAGAAGGTATCTGGGGGGGGGACCCACAAAGGTGGTCAGGGTTCCCATCAGAAGAAAGAGGGGGGAGAAAAACTTAAAAACAAGGAGTTCTCAAAAGGCCCCCAAAATAGTTCCCAAGGGAGTAATGGTAACCAGTCCTGGTCTGATTCTCAAAAGAAAGGTTTTACTGACCATAAGATAGGGAGGTATGTACACCACTGTTCAGAGTGCAATAATTATGGGCACCCTGCGGGCGACTCCAAGTGTCCCAAGAGGGCACAGCCCCCCCAAGGAGGGCAGACACCTGGGTTGGCTAGCGTAGCGCTCGGGGAGGAGATGGTCCCAGACAGTTTTGGGGTACAGACAGAGGTAACCCTAGTGTCCCTGGGGGATGCAGAGATGGTGCCAAAAGCCCACATGCCTGCCAATACTTCCAAGTATAGACAGCAGGTCACCATCAATGGGCAAAGGGTGGAGGCTCTGCTGTGACACAGGAGCCAGCATGACTACTGTCAAGGGTCAGCTGGTGTCAGCAGAGAAGGTCATCCCCAATACATTTCACCAGGTCATGGTCGTTGACAATCGCGAGAGCCACCTACCGGTACCTCTGGTTCCCTTTGAGTGGGGGGGGGGGTCTCTGGTACTCTGAAAGTAGCTGTGAGTCCTGCCATGCCTGTAGATTGTCTGTTAGGCAACGACCTTGAGCACACTACCTGGAAGGAGGTAGAGCTAAGGTCACACTTGGAAATGTTAGGATTGCCTGAGTGGGTCTGCATGACCACACGGTCCATGGCTGACCGAGAGAGAAGTCAAGGGCGTCTGGAGCCTGGAACAATGGCCCAGACAACTGCCAAGAGGAGGGGCAAGGGGTGCAGGAAACCGGTCCCAGAAGTTCCCGCAGTGGTTGACGGGGTTCCTGAGGAGGAGGCCCCCGAGCCAACTGGGGAAGACATTGCCACCCTAGGTGATCTACCTGAGCTTGCTGGCTGGCAAGTTGAGGGTGGACCCACCAGGGAGGAATTCTGCAAGGCGCAGAAAGAAACTCCCACTCTAGAGGGTATGAGGAAGCAAGCCTCAGCCCAGGCAGCAGGTGAAGCCTCTGGCAATCACCACATATATTGGGAGAACGATCTCCTGACAGTGAGCCTAAGGTTCCGGCCATTGGGGCAGCACGTGCGCTGGTGGTCCCCAAGTGTTACCGAACCTTCCTGCTGGGTCTGGCTCATGACATTCCCCTGGCAGGACATTTGGGGCAAGACAAGACCTTTGACAGGCTTGTCACCCACTTTTATTGGCCCAGAATAAGGACAAACTCAGATACATTCTGTAGATCTTGTCCTACCTGCCAGGCCAGTGGTAAAACAGGAAAAAGGGTTAAGGCCCCCCTGATTCCACTTCCTGTTATTGGCACCCCCTTTGAAAGGGTGGGCATCGAGATTGTTGGTCCCTTGGACCCCAAAACTGCCCTAGGCAACAGGTTCATCCTGGTTTTGGTGGACTATGCCACCCGTTACACAGAGGCAATCTCTCTGAGGACCGTAACTGCACCGGTGGTGACCAGAACTCTGATGGGGATATTTACCTGTGTGGGATTCCCAAAGGAGATAGTGTCTGACAGAGGCACCAACTTCATGTCTGCATACATGAAGTCTATGTGGGATGCGTGTGGTGTAACCTACAAGTTCACCACACCCTATCACCCCCAATCTAATGGTCTTGTGGAGAGATTCAACAAGACCTTAAAAGGCGTGATTGGTGGCCTCCCTGAGTCCATGAGGCGTAAGTAGGACGTCCTCCTACAATGCCTTCTCTTTGCTTACAGAGAGGTATCCCAGAAGGGGGTAGGGTTCAGTCCCTTTGAGCTTCTCTATGGGTACCCTGTCAGGGGACCCTTAAGCATTGTCAAGGAGGGGTTGGAGAAAGCTCCAAAGGCACCCCCTCAGGATGTGGTCAGCTACATGTTGGCCCTCCGCAACCAGATGACCCACTTCTGGAAGGAGGCCAAAAGTAACCTTGAGGCCAGTCAAGAGGTAATGGAACGCTGGTATGACCAGAAGGCCACCCTGGTAGAGTTTCAACCTGGAGACAAAGTGTGGGTAATGGAGCCAGTAGAGCCTAGAGCTCTCCAGGACCGCTGGTCTGGCCCATTTGAAGTAAAGGAGCGGAAAGGGGAGGCCACTAACCTAGTGGACCTCCAAACCCCTAGGAACCCCCTAAGGGTGCTCCATGTCAACCGACTGAAGCCTCATTTTGAGAGGTCTAAAGTCAACATGCTTCTGGTCACAGATGAAGGAATGGAAGAGGAGAGTGAACCTCTCCCCGACCTCCTCTCTGCCCAAGAAGGTGATGGGTCAGTGAAAGGTGTCATTCTCTCTGACTCCCTGACTCTAAACCAGAGAGGAGACTGCTATGAGCTGTTGGAGCAGTTCTCCCCCCTGTTCTCCCTTACTCTTGGACTGACCCACCTCTGTGTTCATGACATTGACACAGGTGACAGTCTCCTTGTGAAGAACAAAATTTACAGGTTATTGGATAAGGTAAAGGCCAGCATCAAGGAGGAGGTATCCAAGATGTTAGCTTTAAGGGTTATTGAGAAATCCAGTAGTCCCTGGGCCAGCCCTGTGGTGTTGGTGCCTAAGGCTACTGCCCCAGGTCCGAAGCCAGAACTACGGTTCTACGTGGACTACCGGGGTCTCAACTCAGTCACGCGGACTGATGCTCACCCCATCCCCCGAGCTGATGAGCTCGTTGACAGACTGGGCGCTGCCAAGTTCCTGAGTACGTTTGATCTTAATTCAGGGTACTGGCAGATTGCCCTGACTGAGGGGGCTAAAGAGAGATCCGTATTTTTCACACCTGATGGCCATTACCAGTTCCGGGTGATGCCATTTGGGTTGAAAAATGCCCGCTACCTTCCAACGGTTGGTTAACGGGGTCCTAGCTGGCAAGGATGCCTTCTGTGCAGCCTACCTGGACGACATAGCTGTCTACAGTTCCAGCTGGGAGGAACACCTGCTCCACCTCAAGGAGGTGCTTCAGGCCCTGCAACAGGCAGGCCTGACCATCAAGGCTAGTAAGTGCCAGATTGGGCAGGGTTCTGTGGTGTACTTGGGACATCTAGTGGGTGGTGGCAAGGTGCAGCCACTCCAGGCCAAGATTGAAACTATCAAGGCCTGGCAACCACCTAGAACACAGACTGAGGTGAGAGCCTTTTTAGGCCTCACAGGATACTACCGCAGATTTGTCAAGGGCTATGGTACCATTGTGTCACCCTTGACAGAACTCACTTCCAAGAAACAACCTAGGTTGGTGAATTGGACAGAGGTGTGTCAGAAAGCCTTTGACTCTCTGAAGGAAGCACGGTCCCTGTGTTCAAGGCCCCTGACTACTCCAAGGAATTTATCGTGCAGACAGACGCTTCAGAGCATGGCATAGGGGCGGTCCTAGCACAGCTAAATGAGGAGGGCCTAGACCAACCAGTAGTCTTCATTAGCAGAAGACTATTACCACGGGAACAGAGGTGGAGTGCTATTGAGAGATAAGCTTTTGCTGTGGTCTGGGCAATGAAGAAGCTGAGGCCATACCTGTTTGGGACTCACTTTCGGGTTCAGACAGACCACAGGCCCCTCAGATGGCTCATGCAGATGAGGGGTGAGAATCCAAAACTCTTGAGGTGGTCCATTTCCCTACAGGGGATGGACTTTACGGTGGAGCATCGCCCAGGGGTTGACCACACCAATGCTGATGGTCTCTCCAGATACTTCCGCCTAAGTGATGAGAGCTCCCAGGAGGTCGGGTAGCTCTCCCCACTTTCAGCTGGGTGGGACACATGTTAGACCTGACAGCCTTAGGGTGGTCACCCCTAACTTTTTGCCTGCCTCCCTCCACTTTTTGGACACTGTTTTTGCTGGCTTTTAGACTCTGCTCACTTTATCACTGCTAACCAGTGCTAAAGTGCATATGCTCTCTCCCTTTAAACATGGTAACCTTGGATCATACCTGATTGGACTATTTAATTTACTAATAAGTCCCTAGTAATGTGCACTATATGTGCCTACGGCCTGTAGATTAAATGCTACTGGTGGGCCTGCAGCACTGGTTGTGCCACCCACTTAAGTAGCCCTTTTACATTGTCTCAGACCTGCCATTGCAAGGCCTGTGTGTGAAGTTTCACTGTCACCTCGACTTGACATTTAAAATTACTTGCCAAGCCTAAACCTCCCCTTACTCCACATATAAGTCACCTCTAATGTGTGCCCTAGGTAACCCCTAGAGCAGGGTGTTGTGTGGGTGAAAGGCAGGACATGTACCTGTGTAGTCTACATGTCCTGGTAGTGTAAAACTCCTAAATTTGTTTTTGCACTACTGTGAGACCTGCTCCCTTCATAGGCTAACATTGGGGCTGCCCTCATACAGTATTGTAAGTGGTAGCTGCTGATCTGAAAGGAGTAGGAAGGTCATATTTAGTATGTCCAGAATGGTAATACCAAATCCTGCTGACTTGTGAAGTTGGATTTAATATTACTATTCTAGAAATGCCACTTTTAGAAAGTGAGCATTTCTTTGCACTTAAATCTTTCTGTGCCTTACAATCCACGTCTGGCTGGGCTTGGTTGACAGCTCCTTGTGCATTCACTCAGACACACCCCAAACACAGGGTACTCAGCCTCACTTGCATACATCTGCATTTTGAATGGGTCTTCCTGGGCTGGGAGGGTGGAGGGCCTGCTCTCACACAAAGGACTGCCACACCCCCTACTGGGACCCTGGCAGACAGGATTGAACTGAAAGGGGACGTGGTGCACTTCTTAGCCACTCTTTGAAGTCACCCCCACTTCAAAGGCACATTTGGGTATAAAACAGGGCCTCTGCCCTACCTCATCAGACACTTGCTGGAGAAGAAACATGAATGAGAACCTGCATCCTGCCAAGAAGAACTGCCTGGCTGCCTAAAGGACTCACCTGACTGCTTTCTACAAAGGACTGCTGCCTTGCTGTTGCCCTGCTGCCTTCCTGAACTCTTGCCTTGCTGCTGAAGTGCTCTCCAAGGGCTTGGATAGAGCTTGTCTCCTGTTCCCTGAAGTCTCAGGACCAAAAAGACTTGTCTTTTTCATTTGGACACCTTGTGCGCAGAAAAATTTGACGCACAGCTTGCTCCGGAGTGAAAAATTCACCGCACGTCGAACCGGAAAGATGCAGCTCGACGCGATGCCTGCAGTGCGACCGGAACTTCGACGCACGGCCTCGCCTGGACAAACGCCGCCCGACTCTAGAAAGGAAATCGACGCGATGCCTGCCATGAGGGAGAAGATTCCACGCACAGCCCACCGGAACGACGCGCAGCCGGAAAACAAGCCGAGGATTCCACGCACAGACCACGGGACATCTGGTAATCCCGCGAACCACAGAAAGAGACTGTCCGCGCACCAGAAAACGACGCCCGACTTCCCCACTGAAAAATAATGACGCAAGTCCGTGTGTGCTGGGGAGAAATCGATGCACACACCATTTTTCCACATATCTCTTCTTCTGCGCCCCTTTGCGGAGATTTTCCACTTTAAACAAGGTACTTTGTGCTTGAAAGAGACTTTGTTTGCTTTTTAAAGATTTAAGACACTTTGGAGGTCATTCTTACCCTGGCGGTCCGAGACCGCCAGGGTAGGGGACGGAGGAAGCTCCGCCAACAGGCTGGTGGTGCTTCTGGGGCTATTCTGACCGTGGCGGTAAAGCCGCGGTCAGAAAAGGGAAGCCGGCGGTTTCCCGCCGGCTTCCCGCTACCCCTGTGAATCCTCCACGGCGACGCTGCAAGCAGCGCCGCCATGGGGATTCCGACCCCCTTCCCGCCAGCCTGGTTCTGGCGGTTTTCACTGCCAGAACCTGGCTGGCGGGAACGGGTGTCGTGGGGCCCCCTAACAGGGCCCCACATTGATTTTCAGTGTCTGCTTGGCAGACACTAAAAATCGCGACGGGTGCAACTGCACCCGTCGCACACCAGCAACTCCGCCAGCTCCATTCGGAGCCGGCTTCCTCGTTGCTGGTGCTTTCCCGCTGGGCAGGCGGGCGGCCTTTTGGCGGTCGCCCACCAGCCCAGCAGGAAAGTCAGAATGACCGCCGCGGTCTTTTGACCGCGGTACGGTCTTCTGGCGGTTCCCACCAAGGTAGGAATGACCGCCTTTATATCACTTTTCAGTGATATCTCTACAATTTCACATTGCATCTTTATTCGTTTTGACCTGCAATTATCCAGATAAATATTATATATTTTTCTAAACACTGAGCGGTGTATTTTTGTGGTGCTATATTGTGTTATTGTATGATTTATTGCACAAATACTTTACACATTGCCTTCTAAGTTAAGCCTGACTGCTTGTGCCAAGCTACCAGAGGGTGGGCACAGGATAATTTTGGATTGTGTGTGACTTACCCTGACTAGAGTGAGGGTTCTTGCTTGGACAGGGGGTAACCTGACTGCCAACTAAAAAACCCATTTCTAACACCACTGTTCCTCATATTTTGAACACCCACTAAACTAGGATTTAAGGGACTTCCTTGGCACCAAAACCTGAGTTCTCACTTTGAATCTGAGAAGAGCCACAGAGAAGACCCCTTCACCGACATTAGGACCTTGAACTTCACCACAGTGCAAAGAGAGGACACTGTCCTGACGAGACCATGTACTGGAATTGTGTGTTTGGCATGTGGCAAAAGCTTATTGCCTCTTGCAAGAGAGACTCCAGTAGTTGCCAAAAACCAAAGCAGACTATTCTGACTGGTGGAACTAGTCACCTGCAACATGCAGAAGAGTTGTTGTACTATGTCACAGGAAGTCCACATTGTCAGGCCCCTCTTGAGTGACCCCAAAGGTAAATTGGTGACCTCCACCATAGGAGTCGTAGTGGGGCAATCGCAAGGTTCGAGCCCCTACACTACTTCTATCGACCTCCAGCCAACAAAGTTCCTGTGGATTGCTTTACCACTGCCAAGGCTTGTTGGTTACCAGCCCATAACCGACCCATCCCAGGATGCTACCCATTCCAGAGCAACATCCAGCAATAGTGACTGACATCAGCAGTGAACCCACTTCTAAGATCCTGCATCCTGAAGAAGGCGACTTCAACTATGTGGCAAAGCATCTTCGATGTGACCCTCCCATGATTGACAGCTGCAAGGCTACTTCGGCACCTGGAGGCACCGGACATGGTGGCAGAGTGCTAGCTGTGGAGTGCAGACCCTGGACCCCAAATGACTCTACTCTCTGAGGGTAGAGGGTATCACCATCTCCAACTCTGGTTTTGCAGAGTGCTATATCTTTGATTGACAGGACTCGCTGTTCTTGGTCTTTCCTAAGGATTCCAATGGTACTATTGCACCCTGACTCCCTGGGCAAAGTGAAAAGGTACTGTCTATAGAAACTTGGGGGAACATTTTTACATTTTGGTGGAAAACTACAGTAACTCAGTTTTGCACCAAAAAGTTTGTGACCAGACTGCGCCATTCATGAGCACCAGCCAAGTGCCATATTTATGGAATGGCGCAAGCCGGTGCGAAGGGTGGGGTAGCATAAACAAATTACATTAGCCAGGTGGGGCTGGCGGTACGGGAGAAGGTGGTTTTGCACCAAAACATTACGTTAGGCTGGTTAGAGTGAAAAAAGATGTCTCTAACCAGACTAGTGTAATTTTCTGACCAAAACCATCCATACCACATGACTCCTAGCTTAAAAAAGACAGGACTCATGCCCATCTCCTCAATGGCCAGCACAGGGGACCAGTGTCCCCTGGGAATGGCCATTGTACCCTGTGCCGTGCAGAGGACCCCAAGTTGGGCCCCCGATGGCATTTTCATTTAAAAAAAAAATATACTTACCTATACTTTCCCTACTTACCTGGGATGGGGTCCCCCATCCTCCGGTGCCCCTCTGGTGTGGGTGGGGGTATTCCTGGGGTTTGAGCAGGGCACCAGTTCCTTGGTGTTTAACCATGGAAATGGGTGCACAGATCCCTTAACGCCTGGTCTGACCCAGGCTTTAAATAATGGTGCTAAGCAAGCTTTGCACTATTATTTAGCCCTTCCTCCCACACGTGCGTCATTTTAGCACAGGGGGATACATATGGGGATATGGGGTGAGCACCATTTGTTAGATGGGAACGCCTACCTTGCATATCATTGACTCAAGGTAGGTTCATGCATCTAAAAAATGGTGCAAGAAGGGTCTAACATCAAAATATACATATGGAGTTAGATTTGCGCCACATTTGCGTCAAAAAGTGATGCAAATTTGGTGCAAATGGGGTATAAACACACCTGGTCTGCGAACACCTCAGACCTTAACTCCAGGTGGGTTCCACGTAACTCACCTCACAAGTGACCACTGCACACTGTGCTTTCCCCTATTGAGTTTAATGGTATTCGTTTGACAAATAAAGTGAATCTGTTTCACAAATTAGCAAAATACCTGTGCCACACAAAGGTGTACAAGGACAGCACAAAACCTTGAATATTAGTAAGATTAGTAAGACCAAATGGAGGGCCCTATGTCAACTGATATATGGTGAACAATGCTACACTGGGGTAAGTTGGATAAATGTATTCATCTGCCCCTGAGAGTTCTCAAATGTGTCAAGTTTGAGTAAAACCACACATTTTATCTATTGTACATTGTATACACAAACATTTGCATAAGAGCTAGACCATGGAATGATAAACTGCAACACCTCCCCATGGAAAGAGGACATGGGAGACTGATGGGCATCAAACTTTTAAAAGTAATTAACTCCATGAAGTACCACACTTAAGAAGTCGACAATGCCAATGCTGATGGAGGTTCTCCGGGCAGGTTTGGAAACCTTCCTGAATTTTCACCAGGCAACAACTATGTCCCACTTGTGCAATGGTGCAAGGGTGTGTGCCTTAGTGGCAGGTTCCAGTGTGTGTCCCATCGCAGCTATGATCTATACCTACCCTATCTCTTCCACACAAAGTGCCACAGTAGAACACTGTCTGTGTGGAGTGTTAAATCACCCAAAAGGAGCACTTAGAGTGCCTAAAGAATGATTAAGTGTCCTTACTTGACTCAAATGTGAGGTAGACTAGCACTTGGCCATAGGCCTCTGACAAATCACTAAGGCCCGTATTTATACTTTTGTTGCGCCGCATTTGAGATGTTTTTTTACGCAAAAACGGCGCAAACTTGCAAAATACCATTGTATTTTGTAGGTTTGCGCCATTTTGCGTCAAAAAGCGGCGCAAATGCGGCGCTACAAAAAGTATAAATACGGGCCTTAATACCTACAAACACCGTAGGTGAATAGATACATCACTTACTCAACTCATCTTACGCAACTTAGTTCATGCTATCAACTCATAAATATAAAATATTTACAAAGTAACATACATTTTATTCTATAAAAAGCTAGCTGACATACACCTACCTAGCCTATCCTAACTAATCTTAAATCTAGCCTACACTATCTTAACTCATCTTAAACTATCTTACATACAAAACACAAATGACAAGTTAAACATCAAACCCCCACCCACCTTTATGCACATAGAATAGCACAATACAAAAAAAACAGATCCTAAACATGGATTACCTATACATGTAATCCAAAAAAATATATATATTGTTTCTATTTTTTTTGTATTTTTTATTACACACACTAAACACCAAACCCCACCCACTTAAAACACTAACACTATAAAAATAAACTTCAATTCTACTATCTATAAAAATATGTAAAAACTAACACTAAACTACACTACCTATACCCTAACTAACACCCTATCTAATTTTCTAAAACTATGACATCAACATACAAAAACAGGAAAAGGGAATTTTTGAAGGCAGAGTCTATACGTGAGCATTGATGTGCTCCATGGCCTCCTGCAAAATTAGCATAATGGCACAGTGGCTTGCCTGTCCCTCTTCAATACCATGCAGCCTGATCCTAATATCCTGCAAATCCTTTATGGTCCAACCCTTGAACAAAGATCTCCTGGCAGGCTTGGGACCATGGATTGTATGTTTTGCACCTGAGAGCTTGTAAATGGTCCTACAAAGATGTGTGCTGTTTATGGTTGCTGTTGACCCCCTCCTGTTGTTTGGGGCCATTAGACTGTGCTGTGTGGGCCCGCCTTCTAGTGTTCTAGGTACCCACAAACTTGGCCCTATCATAAAGCACCACTTCTTCTGCCTTGGCTACATGCCGGATGTGACAGTAGTGTTCCAACTTCACAGAGTGATATGTGGCTTCCTCATCTGTCATGTTATCTAGAGAAGTAAAGGGAGAACTTGTTAGCTTAAGTTGTAACATGATATCTGCAAGAATAGGCTTACGTTGTCATACAATCAAAAGTGGCAGACCAGACCTACACCAAATATTGAGAAACAGATTTGGACAAAATACCTTCTGTACAAATACATATCCTAATCAAACAAGGCAAATTGACACAACTGCTCACGGTATAGGCGTACATTATGGACATGCAGTCACAAAATGATTACAACCATGTCATGCATGACAGTGATTCACAATCATGATGATGTGTCTAAAGGAAATAGGGCACAAGATCCAGATATGGACAACTTTGCTGTTGGTATTGCATCATGCAAGTTGGTTGTTCTTTCCTCATTGCCATATATGAAAGGTGATAAAGTAGGAAAGTACAGGAGTTTGGTTATTTCATTGCATTATTCATCTGGAGTTACACAAGCCAACACACATTGCTACCTTGACATACTTAGTGTCAGGTAGCCAATATATAGTTAGAGGGTGGCAATATATAGGTAGAGGGTCATTGGCTACTTCCTGCAAGACATAACTGAAGTATACTTCACTAATGTTGTCCTAAGGAAAATTCCAGGAAGTCTGACATATACATTTTGCTATACAGTTGTAGCAATGCCATGATGACTGTCACATAATCAAGGGCCAGATGTATAATTTTTTACAATAGCAATTAACAAATTGTGATTTTTAGCGAATCACAATTAAGTACTCGCTATTGGAATGCATGAAACTCTGCATGAAACTCTAGGAGTTTCATACTGTGATTCACAAGGGCTCGCAAATCGACCTACCTCAATAATATTCATGAGGTAGGTCGCAATTTGCGAGCTATTGTGAATGGCTACAATCACAGGGATGGTGGCCTGCTTGGCTCAGCAGACCACTGTGTCTGTGATTGCTTTTCAATAAAGCAATCTTTTTTTTTTTTAACGCAGACCATTTTTCCTTAAAGGAAAATGGGATGGGTTTAAAAATGAAAAATGACGTTTTCTTTTCATTTTTGGAGAGTAGGCAGTGGTCCGTAGGACCACTGCCTGCTCTTAAAAAACATTTTTGCATGCATTCCCCTTCCCCTTCCCCTTTGCGAATGGGTTACCACCTACTTGAAGTAGGTTGTAACTGCGATTGCTTTGCGACCGCATTCACAGTCACAAAACAATCATACATACCTCTGCAATTCAGTATTAGGAAGGGACGCCCTTGACACGCCCCTTCCTACCTTCCTAATACCGAATCGGTATGTAGTCTCAAATCCAATTTGTGATTCAGTAACAAGTTACCGAATCGCAAATTGGACTTGTTACATACCAAAACGCATTTTTGCGATCTCAAAAATGTTTGATACATCTGGCCCGAAATGTCTGTACTCACATTCTCCCAGGACTGCTGTCATCACCGCAAAATGTTAATAGGACAATGCATCTAAGGAGTATGTGTATGCATGCTGGAGTGCCCATCTGTACTAGAATTTTGTGGGGTATTATGAAAGGAACCTAGCACCATGAGGCCAGGGTGACTGTGTTGGTGTTAGTCAGTATACATTACCCCAGCAGTAGGTGAGCAATGTAATAGGCTGTATGGTCCTGACACAGTGCACCCCTGCATGTGAACTTTTACACTGTGCAGCAACATGACTTCATACCTTGCATTGTATGAATGCCTCACATAAATACAACATAGGGGACTGAAAGGCCATGAATGTGGCATTTCCCTGAACATCCATGTGCAGACTAGTGCGCCTGGGCAGCTGGCCACACCATGCAAATGTCACTGTATCCAGGCCACTTGTGCTCCATACATTTTACAGCACTGACATTTGTACAATCTGCTCCAAATTATTCAAATTCCACTGTGATAAGAACCCTGACATCCAGTTATGACCTGCTAAGCTGAATGACAATAACCATGCCATGTTGACATCTACACTCACAAGGTTTATCAGTCAGGCAGTCTAGTAATGATGGTATGAAACCACGGTCAAAATGAGTAATAGGCCAACATCCATTCAGCCTCCAGGGCATCCATGTAATTGTTGCTCTGATATGTGTCACTCTATTTCACATAAATATGACATGGACTAGTCTGAGGGAGGGCAAAGTACCCCTGAGAACAGTGTTTAAGTTTAGTAAATGATGGAAGAAAAATACTAATGCTAACATACTAAAACCCTTACAAAAACACGTTATGTCATTTATCCTGTGTGTGAGAAACTGGGGCTGATTGCAGAGGCCCCCTAACTTTTTGCCCCCATTTTCCACTTTATGCTGGTGTTTTCCTGACTCTGATGGTGCCCTGGGTACTGCTAACCAGTCCCAGGGCCTGTGCTCTGTGTAAAATGGATATGCAAATTAGGCTAATTATAATTGGCTAAGTTAACCTACCTATAAGTCCCTAGTATATGGTAGGGCATGTAGGTTTAGGGACCACAGCATAGGTGGTGCACACCTAGGTGCATTGCTGAGGTGCCCAGTGTCATTTTAAAAGCAAGCCTGCCTTGCTGGCTGCTTTTAAATTAAAGTTATATGCAAATTCGACTTTGGAATTAAAGGTACTTCCAAAGTCTTAAACTACCTTATTTTTACATATAAGTCACCCCTAAGGTGTGCCCTATGTGCCCCTAGGGCTGGGTGCCATGTAACTATAAGCAGGGACTTTATAAAAATAGATTTATAAGCCCCGGTGAGGTAAAAACAGCCAAATTTGTTTTTCCCTCATTGAAGTAAATGGCCTTCATAGGCTAGAATGGGCAGACTTTATTTTAAATTTTAAAGTCTCCTTAAATGTTACATACCAAGAATTTGGTATCAAATTGATTGTTATAATAAATCCCACAACTTCCAGTTGTTGGATTTAATATAACTAGTGCAGGTAAAAAGTTTAGACTTTACCTAAAAAGTTGCCAATTTCAGCTCTGCATTGTTTTTGCTGCTGTGCTCTGATTGGCCAGCCTGCAGCAGCTTCTGCCAGGCTACTTTAATGAGGTGTGAAGTGGCCTGACTTCACACAAAGGAATGTGCTTGGGGGAGAGAATCTCCCCTCAGCAGATGGGGAAGCAGGAAGGGGGAGGGCTACCAAACTGGTCTTCAAAGGCAGAGAAGGACATCTGGAGCACCCAGCAACACCCCCACATCCTGCAACCCCAGACAGCTAGGTGCCCCCTTGATTAGATTAGGAGAGGGCAGGAGAGGGGTGTGTTTATGATTTTTAGCCACACCAGTGGGTGGGCTCAGCCAGATCTCTCCTCCAAAAATCAGATTCATCCATTTTGGATTTTTAGAGACTATTGCCTTCTGGGATGGATTTTTGCCACACTTCCCAGGAAGTGGTCATCACAGGGGGACGACCCTGTCCCTGATTGGAGGACCAGGGCCCCCCTGCTTTTCACCCAGGAGCAAGGATAAAACTGGCAGACCTGCACCCACGCCTCAGATCCCCACCAAATTTCAAGAAGAAAGAACTACAAGGAGAAGAAGGACTGCCCTGCTGGACCCCTGGCCTGCACCTGGACCCTGCACTCAGAAAGACTGCACCAGCTGCACACTTGGGCTTCACCACAAGAAGGACTTTGCCTGGCTTCCACTGGTTCAAGGAGGGACTCCCTGTTTGCTACAGGTGAAAAATTGCTAACCAGAGTCCCCTGCACCAACTCCTGAAAAAGTGACCAGCTGACCACTGCCCAGTGGCCAAAAAGGAGTTTGCGCCAGGTGCACTCTGGGAGTTGAAGTCCGCACTTCCCAAGGACCATCACAGATCTTCTGGACCCTTGGGGTGAGCTGTGGACCCCAAAAGAACCTTAAAAGAACATCTGGGTGAAGCCCCAGAAGTTTGGAAAAGATTGGAGAAATTTTGGAAAAAAGCTCCATAAAGTGACCGACCCGACGCGGAAATTCTAGCCGGCTTGCCTCAACCGCGACCCGGCCTGACTTCGTGGTTCGTCCCGGTAAAGAAAAACATCCAAAAAAGAGACTAAGTCCGAACGTAAAAAGTTGACCGGGACCTTCCAGCCATCGTATCCGAGAAGGGCTCCACGGACGTCGGATCAAGATCCAGGTTTACCCCGGTCGAAGGATTTTCATCTCGAAAAAACGACTAAGTCCGAAGGTAAAAATCACCACCGAGGAAACCGACTTCGCGTATCCGGACAAGGGCTCCAGGAGGTCGGATCCAACTGGCAGGTTCGTCCCAGTGAAGAAAAACTTCAAAATAAAGACTAAGTCAGAAGGTAACTTTTTAACCGAGGCTTCCCGCGACCTGTAGCCGAGCAGGGCTCCATCGCGGTCGGCCTGAAAGTTTGACTTTGTCCCGGTCCTGGTGCAACCAGATGACCCGATTGGCGCTTTTTGTTTCTATGCGCTAGAAAATAATAATACTTTAAAAATTCATATCTCCGGTTCCCCTGAACCGATTTTAATCGTTTTTGTGTCATTTTAAAGATAAAAATATAAGCTATTTTTATAAATTGGTTTTGGATTTTTAAACTGTTTCCTGTGTTTTATTTAATTACTGTTGTGTGATATTTGAATGCTTTACACTTTGTCTCCTAAGTTAAGCCTTGACGCTCGATGCCAAGCTACCAAGGGTAGAGCTGGGATTAATTTACTGAGACCTAACTGTACTTTTGTGGAGGTTTGTGGCTTGTTGCTAGGTGTAGGTACCTACCTGCCCTACCAATAACCCATTTTCCAACACTGTGTCATGACTCAAATCCATGATTAAATTAAATATTTACGTTATCACAACAACATTTGCAGCATTTATCATAAGAGTAATATTTTGTTCCTGATGGCTAGCCTGATTAGGTGGTCCTACATAATTTAGCATTTTTACTTTTGATTTCACACAGAGCTACAGGGACAGGTATGGGTCACCAACATTTTAAGTGTTGATCAGAATGAATCTCAAACCACACCTATAGTCATTCACACAGAATTTATGTAGCAGGAGAAGGTAAACATATGCAGCATGTAGAGCATGGTATGATGCAAGAAAATGCAATATATCTGGCATTTTGACACACATTTTCTCAAAATCATATGTCACTATACTGTGATGATTACATTGGGCAACCCTGTCTGGGTAATGTGTTCCACCTCTTGAGCACCAGTTTCATATTCAAATATGGACATAGGCAACTAAATTGTGTTAAAAAAATTGTGTCCAAAAAAGCTTAGCCTAGCTCACTGCACTTTGCTGCTGCATCTGTTGAAACAATGTTTATAATGTTGGTGCCATGTGTTGCACGTCAAAATTTGCATGTTTAGAACAACATCAGAATTTGGGCCATATGAAGTTACAGGGGTCAAATGCATCAAAACAGTATATGAGCAAGCATCACCACAGCTGCTAAAGAGGCATGATTCCTGTGTGTCTTCTTGCATTGTCCCTACATGCACATTGACAGAATGTTGTGTAAATTCTAGATTAATCTTTGTACAAGTTCAGCTGTGTTTGCGCACTGACTGCAATTTGGTTGCAGGTGATTGACAACTTCCCATACACATCACAATGCTGCAACTGTCACAGATCACATACAAACCTTACACAGCAATAAGCATGTGCTTATTACACTTGTAACATTGGGGTCCAAAAATGTCTCTTATTAGTGTGTGGGACAGGTCCACCTACAAGACATTAAATTGAACAGCACATTGAAAATACTGAAACTACATATGGTTGACGTTCAATTAACAGTTTAAGACATCTCAGTGATTTTGAAAATTCAACATGCTTGATATACATATATATGCATTGTATGAAAATAGTCATCTTTCATGGCAGAGCTGGTTGGATGTTGGCTCTCAGAGATATCTGACATCACATGCCTGAAGCATGTCTCATGCATGTGATATTTTGTGTACTCCTGTGCAGCATCATCTCAGCCCCCCTTGGACCATGACACAAGGGGAAACCATTTGCCTTAGGCAGACAAAAGTAATGCTGCACTGGGAAAAGATAGATGCACATCGTATGCAAAGACCATTTCAGATTATTCATGGCACTGACGCACAGAGTGCTGATTAGCGGCTATGCATTCTACCTTGCAACATGGTGCAAGGGTGCATGTCTTGGAAGAAGATGTAAATATTTTGCCATGAGAGGGTCCCCTTCCTGAAAGTATACAACTGATAGAGGCATTTTCATCTGTCTATGTGTAATGAACATTGCAGTACACGTAAAATGGTTAACATTATAAGAAATTGAGCATTACATTCCTCTGTATTCATCGCCTGCACAGGTTTCATAAATGTTTGGCTCATGCCCTGCTCATATGTGTATGCAAAAGCATGTAATTTATCCAGATACATGCATGTTCAATCTTAACAACCATCCACAACCCATTAAACACGCCCAAGGACAGGGTATAGCACGTCCATGTCATAACATTGTTTTTTTTGTAACCACCACAATTGATCTGCCCCTTACATGTTTATACTTTTGTTTATGTGTGATAGTAAAATACCTACTGTTAGAAATGGGGTCTTTGGTTGGCAGTTAGGTTGCACCCTGACCACGCAAGGACCCTATTCTAGTCAGGGTAAAGGAGAATCACACTCATTTAACCCTCGCTAACCCACTTGGTAGCTTGCACGAGCAGGCAGGCTTAACTCAGAAGCAATGTGTTAAGTATTTGTACCAACACACATATTAATACAGTGAACCACTAAAAAAGACACAACACAGGTTCAGAATAATAGTAAATATTTTATCTAAATAAACAAGACCAAATACAATAAAAATCCACAATATTCCATAAAAAATATGATTTTAGCACTTAACAACACAAAAATAGTGCCTAGAAACACAAATGCTGCAATTTGATGTTAAGCGACATCGTGATGAAGTTGTTCCCTACAATACAACGATACTGGCGCCATTTACGGAGTCGTAGAAAACAAGCTGGTGCACGGAGCCGGGGTGTGAGGTGTCGCTGGATCGTATGTGGTGTCGGTTCCGGTGCTACGGGCAGAGGAGCAGAGGCATCACGCAGCAGCGACGAGTCCTTACTGCAGAACAGTGGAGGTGAGGCGATGTCGGTTCCGGCAGGTATGAAGTCCGGCGAAGTCACAATGCTGCAGGGCGACCTCACGGGGTCGCGATAAGATCATAGGGCCACAGGCGCTGTTACTCTGACCTTTGCGTATTCGTGCAGGGTCAGCGGCTGCGGCGACATGAAGCCTACAGAGTCGGTGGGATCGTCACGCTTCTGCGAGGTCCACAGCTTCGGGGCATGTGGCGTTGCAGTTTCCTTGTAGGGGCCTCCTTAGTGAAATCAAACGGTGGCGTCCGGCATTGTTAGACATGTTTTCACCAGCAATTCACTTCCAGGGGCCCAGGAACTGGCACGGCACCCTCTTGCAAAATAGAGTTCACAGCATGCAGACTCAAAACTGGGTGGTGAAGCCTTTGCTGTTCCTGGGGCTTCAAAATAGGAGGCAAGATTGACTCCAAGCCCTTGGAGATACCGCTCAAGCAGGATTGCACAACAAAGTCCAGTCTCTGTCCCCTTGCACAGGCAGAAGAAGCAACTGCAGGAACCCAACGAAGCACAGTCTCAGACTAGGCAGCACTTCTCCTCAGCTCTTCTCCAGGCAGAGGTTCCTCTTAAATCTTTGAAGTGATCACATTTTCAGGGGTTGTGAGTCCAATACTTATACCTCTTTCTGACTTTTGAAGCTGGAAAACTTAAAAGGGAAGTCTCTCTAGTTTGCAAGATTGTGCCTTGCCCAGGCCAGGTCTCAGACAAACACCAGTGGGTTGTAGACTGTATTGTGAGAGGGCATACACAGCCCATTCAGGTGTGAGTGACCACTCCTACCTCCACTCTAGCCCAGATGGCTCATCAGGATATGCACGCTACACCCCAGCTCCCTTTGTGTCTCTTTCTAGAGGGAATTCACAACACCCCAACTGTCAGTTTTACCCAGACGTGGAATACACAAGCAGGCAGAGGCACAGAATAGTTTAGGCATGAAAATGCCCACTTTCTAAAAGTGGCATTTTCAAACTAACTATCTAAAAACCAGCTTCACTAAAATATGTATTTTTAAATTGTTAGTTCATAGACCCCATACTCCAAATTTCTATCTGCTCTCAAAGGGAAACTGAACTTTAAGGTTATTTAAAGGCAGCCCCCATGTTAACCTATGGGAGAGATAGGGCTTGCAACAGTGAAAATCAAATTTGGCAGTATTTCACTGTTAGGACATGTAAAACACACCAGTACATGTCACACCTTTAACATACACTGCACCCTGCCAATGGGGCTAACTATGCTTCCCTTAGGGATGCCTTACTTGTAGTAAAAGGTAAGATTTCTTGCCAGGTCAAATTGGTAGTTTAAAACTGCACACACAGACACTGCAGTGGCAGGTTGAGCTATGTTTACAGTGCTACTAATGTGGGTGACGCAACCAGTGCAGCAGGCCCACTAATAGCATTCGCTTTACAGGCCCAGGGCGCCTCTAGTGCACTTTACTAGTGACTTACTTGTAATTCAAATATGCTAATCATGGATAAACCAATCAACAATACAATTTACACAGAGAGCATATGCACTTTAGCACTGGTTAGCAGTGGTAAAATGGCCAGAGTCCTAAAGCCAGCAAAAACAGGTTAGAAAACAAATAGGAGGAAAGATGCAAACACGTTTAGGGATGACCTTGCAAAAAGGGCCATATCCAACAACTACCATGGAGATGATACAAACATACGATTGTACAGGGCTTCCACTCTCAAATCCAAAGTGGTCAACCAGATCTGCCTCTTGTTCCAACTCATCAGCCCAACGGTGTTTGAGCTTGGAGATGGTATGCTCTACCCCAAACACCGTGCAAATGTGCCAATACCACCTCTACTAGGGCCCCTTCCTCTCCTTGGCAGGGTATCCCTGTTTGACCACCCCATGCAAGCATGTAGGGCAGGAAATGCTGCAGGAGCCATAGCAGTCCTCCAAACTTTCCCTCAGTGAAATTCTTTGCACTACCCTTTCCTAACATGCCCTAAACACCACTATACCACAAACAAACAGCCCTTAACCTAAACCCTGCCCCTAATATATTAAACCCCTTAAATGACAGACACCCACTAAAACAATACAGATACAATTTAGAACAAAGAGAGATAAAACACACACAATTCCACACAATTCACAAAGACAGGTGTTGTAAGTCAGTAGCGATTAGATTAAGCATCAGCAGAAGACATCTTGTATTTAGCAACTATTGTGAACATTTCGCAGAATCCATTTTGTATTCATGGCAGCCATTTTCTCTGCCATGTGTTCGCCATGTGCTCTGTCCTACCTTTCCGTTAACTACTCTTGAAAATCTGTCTAGTGACAAGTTATATTTAGCATCTCCCACTTTTCACACATGCCCAGTAAGATCTGCAGCTGTTAGTAATCAGTAACAGACAGTAATGTGTCAACTAGTCCTTGAAAACTGTTAGCCCCTCATACCTGTCGACTGTGCATTTCCATATGACCTTATATGTATGTAAGTCTTGCTTCTATAATTGTACCACCTTCTGTTAGCCCCTGCATGGGTATAAAAGGACCATGCTCTCTTAGTTCAGTGTGCTACTTCAAACATTACCGAAGGGTGCTGTTTGAACTGTAGTACTACCTCATGAGGTTTAATAAACTTTGTCTTTTATTTCAGTTTCTGTGCCAACTTCTTCCTATATGGTATGAGGAATTTGTGTAGAGAAGGGTGAACCCCTTGCACTTGTAGGTCTTGCTGAGGCTTACTTCGACACAGGGACTGAGCAGACACCAAAAAGACCACAAATTGCACAAAGGCACCAGCCACTCTTCAAAACGCCTCCAACACCCAGCACAAATTAACAGACTGCAGAGAGAAAGTGGAAGTGACTTTCATACTTCCTAGTATGAAGTCTGCCACACCGATTGGATAATCTTCTGGGTTTATCCAGTCAGTTCAAAGCATTGGCATCAATGTATGGATTCTAACTGGTGGAATGGGTAGAATGTGCTGTGCAACAGGGGTGATGGATGGGTTCTGACCCATGCATCTGGGATAATGTAGAGGATCTATTGTAGAGGACAGTACAATGCTGGCTCACACACCTTGGGACCACGTACATTGGTCCTGGTTTGGGGGGCTCTACTTAGCAGGTCTGTGTGATAGAAGGCAGTATCCAGGTGGTGAATCTGTGTGGTTGGAAATCTTGTATGTGCCTGTAACATCAAGAGAGGTGGCGCAGCATATTGCCCGTGGAGTCAGTCCAAGTTCAAGGAATGCATATGTGCTCCTTATCACCCAGGCAGGGGAACAGCAGGCACCACAGCAATGGAGGAATCATGAGCTACATCATCACACATGAATTATCACAGCCATTATCAGGGTACATACCTGGATTTCCTCCACAGTCACATGTGCATGTAATTACTTCTGCTTGGGCTATGGCCAACAGTTTTTTATTTCTTAATCTGTCCAATCTCTCTATCTCTGAAATGTGCCTGGAATCCTTCCTTCTAATGTGTTATGGATCCAGCACACACCTAAAAAAGCACAGTTACAAGCTGGCTCCCCCATACTCCAGTGTAAGTCCCACTCAGCTTGCAGATTTGGTGGATTTTCAAACCCCATCTAGTTTCATTCCATTATTACACATGTTTTTGTCAGACAGCCATGGTTTATGCATAAAGCTAGGCAATGTCCTCCATGTAATGTAGTGGTGCAGAGTATTTTGTACTCAGAAGTATATTTATGAACCGAGTTGTGTGGCGCTTTCACAACTCAACAACATGGTACATGTCCAACATAAATCTATTTGTGATATTTGTTTAGCCACCCAAGCCCACCTTGCATAACCCTCTGAGGGGTATCAAGAGGTGGATTGCTTCACATTTCTCTTTGTTGCCTAACTCAGCACCAGAGGGAGGTTCCATGACCATTACATTGGTGTACCCAGGCAACTTTAATTGTGTTAGATGCATTCCCAAACTTATAGAACTGGGTAAACCCGGGACTGTGCAAGCAAGTACAACCTTCCCAGTAGTTTTAGATTCAAAACTCCATCTTGCATGTTTTTCTGCATTCTTTATCACATGTACACTTTATGTGTTGTGTATGTCTTCCATGGGCACATGCATTCTGAACAAGGCTTTATGATGCACAGTTTTTATGATGAACATGATGTTGGGCAACAGTGAGTGTAACACACAGGAACAGACCTTTGGAAGAGGTGAGTGAGCCAGTATGCCTCAATGTAGTGAACCAGGGACACATGGTCATGTTCACTACTACAGTACAGTACAGAGCATGCTTCCATCCCCGATTTAGCTCAGTCTTACTCCTGGCAAAGGCAGTAGCAGTACATCTACTATTAGGACACAACTTTGTATGGCCCTCCATGGATGCTGTAATACATGACCAGGCCTATGTAATGGCACCCATTCATTTCCCATGTTCCCCTTTGGGATGATACAAGATTTAGTGGGCCCCACAACTATGCAGTTGTAGACTCAGGGCAAGGGTACACCACTCTTACCAATCAGATGTAACTTCATACCCAGAACCTCCAATGCACCATGCTTAATGAGATAGTGTATGTACACACACATTTGTGATTAGCTTTTGCCATGGACATTTGACACTTTGTATTCTTGAGTGTATGTGGTGGTTGGAAAAATATATCCATTGTCTTACTCCTCTGCCACACCTTGCAAGTTTATCTGTTAATAGTTTGCATTGCTGTGCTAAACATGGAAAATGTGTATTTTGTCACTGTGGACAGATGTATTATGTCTGAAATTCTGTCCAGGAAATGAATCACATGTGGATTGTTTTGAAGATCCCCACGCAACCATGCCTTCACTACAAATGATATTTTAACACTGACACCCGACCCTAGGTCTTTGTTCATGACAGCTGTCACACATGGGCTGTGAGGGCATCTACGGCAATATTTCCTCCAGCAAAGTGATGCCAGTTTTCATGCTTGTCCATGGTGAGAAACTTCTCAATGAGGGGTTTCTCTCAGGTAGAGCTATTTTGGGATATTAGCGTTCCTTCAATCACTGAGTGCCAAATGAAACACAATTTGCTGCTGCAGAACACAGAAAGGCTGCTAGCTGTGCTGCACTGCACTTCTTCAGTTTGTGAGGATAGGAATGGAAAGTTCAGATTTAGATAATTAGCAATATGGGACTGACCTCTTCATGCAGTACACTGCATCACATTGCATTGCAGCGTTGATTGAATTTGTAATTTGAGGCATGGCCCCATGTTGCTCAACATGATTGTTCCATGTTAAGGCCAACATCTAGTTGAGAAGATGTGAGAGAATTGATTTTTACATTTCCTTTCACATAAAGACACCGCAATGGATAGGTTCAAACATGTATTCATATGTTGAATAGTTAACTACATTTCAGATAATTTCTCCATCATGTTATATGGTATGAGAAAAAAACACTGCCACAGTCTGCTGTATCTCTTCAACGACCAGGCAATGTGTGCTGGATCTCACCTCCAGTTTCATTGTCCTCCTCCATTTGCCCTGTATGTTGTGGGTGGAATCTAAAAAAACATTAGTTTTGACATAGATATTGTGCAAGATGACACAGACAAGGATGATTTTGCAGACATTTAAACCTGGACTTCAGAACTCCAAAAGTCCTCTCAAAAATATTCCTCATCTTGCTCAGTGTCATATGGTAGTGTTTTTCAGGCTTCGTTTGGGGATGGATGATTAAAGTCATGACCCATGGCTGCAAACCATATCCTTGGTCAGCTGAATGTAAAAAAATATAACTGTTAATAATTATGCATATTGCCACTGAGAGATAACTGTCCATGTGTATTATGTATACTGAGAAACTCACACATTTCTTACAATAAAGAACAAGATGTGTTTGATACTGTTGACAATTGGTTTACACATGTCTCTTCCAGCTCTGTGTATTATAGCAAGTGTTGACTATGTCATGACACTTTGGAAACATCTACATGCTGACTTACAAGTTCAGGCAGTAGTCTACTATGATTGGTATTTTGAAATGTTCTTCACATCTCAATGTTTTGTGCACTCACTATATGTGCAAAGTGACAAATTTATGAGCTGACTTTCTAGCTTATATTCAGCACTAGCTAGGTTGTGACAATGCCAACATGTTTGACACTCACACATACATATATCAGTTTAAAACCCCTGATGTTGTTACTTGCCTACATGACATTGACACAGTCTTTGATTTATGCATTTAATTTAGCATGGCTATTTGCATTTTACATGCAGTGTCTTTCCAACATGTGATATGGACAGTTGTATGTATTTTTTGTCAGCCTAAATCTAATGCTTTTGGTCAGACAAGGTGTCATGCTGAACTTAGATTGACACAAGTGAATGGAAAAGTGGCCTGTTTTTATGTATGGCAAACTGATGTCTGTACAAGTAACTTTCTACTACCAACCTAGACACAAGACTTTACATTTTCACATACATGTATGTGATTTTGACTTGTAAGTGATGCACTACTTATATGCCTTGTTCTGTCAGCGCTTTGAGACCAACACGGGTGAGTAGCCACGCCTTACAAATACTGATTGAATGATTGATTGTCATCATTTGTGTGAATGTTCAGATTGAGGTCTTGAGCACACTATTATACATTGCCATGATTCTATGTTAAGAGCTGGTGTATGACACATTTGACAGCATATTGCTTGAATTTGTGAGTTTTACATTGATGGACAGAGATGCAGGAAATGTATCCAACTTGCACCACAAAACTTGTGATCTATCTCGTCATATATCAAATGCGTCAATGTGGCTTGATACATATGTGTACGTTTATACCTAGTCTGTAAGCATGGCTGAGACATATGTATGCTTTTTATTGTTAGTATCACATTGGGATCAGAAATTCATATTTACACATGAATTTGGTCTACACTTACTTGCATGACTCAAATGGAATTTACTACTACCAGTGTTGCACCAGAAATGTTAGTGAACATACAAGTTTATTACCATGTGTGACACATTTGCTTATGAATACAAGATTATTTCACAACCCATCAATTTAGTCAAACTTTAACCACTGCCGAGACTAGGTACGCCATTAAACAAACACTCATCCTACACTTAGCTATGGATACCCGTATTGACTTGAATTTGTCACTGGGAAAAGGCAGGAATGCGTAGTGTTGGAAAATGGATTATTGGTAAGGGCAGGTAAGTACCTACATTTAGCAATAGGCCACTAACCTCCACTTAGGTCCAGTTAGGTCTCAACGAATTAAACCCAGCTCTACCCTTGGTAGATTGCCAATGAGTGACAAGGCTTAATCTAGGAGACAAATGTGTAAAGTATTTAAAACCACAAAACAGTAAATAAGTAAAACACAAAACACAATACAAATCCAACGCCAATTTATAACAATGGATTACATTTTTATCTTTAAAATGACTCCAAAACGATTAACATCAGATAAGGGGAACCAGAGATATGAACTTTTAAAGAATTAAAGCTTTCTAGCACATAGAAGCAACTAGCACTCAAAGGGTTAAACAAATGTCACACTGGAAAGGAACAAAGTCCAGAGTTCAGGCCACCCATGAGGTAACACTGTCACACTTACTTTTAGAACTGTTTCTTGATTCAGGAAAGTGGTCCACAGCACCAGCCAATGGTTCAGAGGCTCTGGTTTGCCTCTTGGGGTCTGGGACTGCAACTCCCACTATGCACCTCTTCAACTTATGGAGTTGCTCCAAATGTCTCCAAACTTCTGGATCTTCTTCCAGAGGTCCTTGTTCGATCCTTGAGGTGTCCACAACTTGATCCAAGGTTCCAGAAGCTCTGAGTTGCTCCTTGGGAGTTGAAACTACAATTACTAGAATGCACCTGGTCAGAATCCTCAAATGGCTACTGGACGCTGGCCAGCTGGGCTCTGCATGCAGCACTTGAGGCAGGGCACTCTGGGCAGCTCCTTTTTACCTGTAGCAAACAGGTAGTCCCTTCTTGAAGCAGTAGAAGACAGGCAAAGTCCTTTTAGTGGTAAAGCCCATGTGTGCAGCTGGTGCAGTCCTTCAGAGTGCAGTGTCCAGGTGCAGGTCAGGCGTCCAGCAGGGCAGTCCTTCTTCTTCTGTAGTTCTTTCTTGTTGGATTCTAGTAGGGATCTGAGGTGTGGGTGCATGTCTGCCAGTTTTATCCTTGTTCCTGGGTGAAAAACAAGGGGGTCCTAGTTCTCCAATTAGGTGCAGGGTCCGTCCCCTGTGATGACCACTTCCTGGGAAGTGTGGTAAAAATCAATCCGAGGGAGCAACATTCCTCAAAAATCCATCATGGCTGAAAGTGATTTTTGGAGGTGACATCTGGCTGAGTCTACCCATTGGTGTGGCTAAATAATCTTAAACACACCCTTCTCCTGCCCTCTCCTAATCTAATCAGGGGGCACCTAATTGTCTGGGTTTGCAGGATGTGAGGAAGGTGCTGGGCTACTCCAAATGTCCTTCCCTGCCTTTGAAGACCAGTTTGGCAGCCCTCCCCCTTCCTGCCTCTCCATCTGCTGAGGGAAGTTCTCCTCCCCCAGGCACATTCTTTGTGTTGTTCAGCCCTGGCTTCTTCACACCTCATCAAGGCAACCTGGACAGGCTGCGAGAGGCTGGCCAATCAGAGCAAAGCAGTACAGGGCTGAAGTTGGCAACTTTTTAGGTAAAGTTTAAAACTCTTTACCTGAACAATTTCTATTAAATCCAACAATTGTAAATTGTGGAATTTATTATAACAATTAATTTGATACCAAATTTGAGGTACATGTCACTTAAGGGGACTTTATAAATGAAAGCCTATGGAGGCCATTCACTACAATGAGGGGAAAATTAATTTGGCTGTTCTACCTCATCAGGGCTTATAAAACTATTTTTATATATTTCCCTGTTTATAGTTACATGGTACCCCACCCTAGGGGCACATAGGGATTATAAGTACAAATAAGGTAGTTTAAGACTTTGGAAGTACTTTTAATTCCAAAGTCAAATTTGCAAGTAACTTTAATTTAAAAGCAGCCAGCAAGGCAACACTGGGCACCTCAGCAATGCACATATGGGTGCACTACCTATGCCGGGGTCCCTAAACCTACATGCCCTACCATATACTAGGGACTTGTAGGTAGGTTAACATAGCCAATTATGATTATCTTAATTTGCATACTGATTTTACACAGAACACAGGCACTGGGACTGGTTAGCAGTACCCAGGGCACCATCAGAGTCAGCAAAACACCAGCAAAAAGTGAAAAATGGGGGCTAAAATTCAGGGGGCCTCTGCAATCAGCCCTGTTTTCTCACACGTAATATTTAAGGCATATGTTGCATTCCTGTCCTTTCACCCTGCGCTTGTGCAAAACAGCCTGCCTAGCACCAACGCAGCACTCTTGCACCACGTGCAAGGGTGCCTGCTTTGTATGCAGGATTGTTTTTGTGTAAGAGGGGAAACCTTCCTACACAAAAACAATCCTTAGAAGCATATTCCTTTATCTGTGTGTGCTGCAGAATGCAGCACTCACAGAAAGATGAAGTGAAGAAGAGATATGAAGATATGTCTCCTTGTTATGCCTCACCTTGGGAGGCGTTTCTTTTTGTCGTATTCACAGACTTACCAGATTATGACATTCTGAAAATACATTATTATCCATAGGAATGGTGTGGAAACACACATGCAACAGCCATAGCACACCTCCCTTGTGCAGATGTATTCAACCTAGCAATTTGTGCTGGATTGCATTACTCCAATTTTTAAAGCCATTCAAAGCCACACAAAGTGGCTTTGTGTGGTTTAAAATTCAGACTTAGAGGTTTGCCTCACACATGTACAATGATACGTGGTACAAGCATGACACAAACCTCTATTACATATGCCCCTAGATCATAGACATAGATAGAGATGGCTATTCTGCTATACATTTGTAAATTTCAGTTGTTATAATGTATACTTCAGATTTCTATAGCAATCAGTAGGGGATTTCCATATCTCCCATATTGGGGCCGCTCATTTATTGTGCCACGAGATGTAGGCATATTATGCACTCCCAGGATGTTTAGCCAACACATTTATGAACATCCCCAGGTGGTCCACTTTGGACTGGACTTTGATTGAATAGGTGTGCTTCTAATTCCAGAGAAGGTGGCAGGCTTCAGCAGGGGGCATCAATTGTGTTTGTGTGCAATTCATTGCACCTAGAACATGTGGGAATCCTGCAAAGGCATAAAAGGTTTGCTTGGTGTCCAGTTGTTGTTGCTCGGTCTTGGGGAAGAGGAGGTACTGGGGGTGAGTTGGAATATGGCATCAAGGACAGAGTGGAGGAATGCAGAAAATGATCCCTGTGAGATTCCTGCCACTCTGCTGTCGTGCTCTGGAAGGAACCGGATGCCAGCATTTGAAGGGCAGCCATTAGTTTCACATGTGGTGGGATTTTGGTGGGCCTTGCAACTGGTGGCTGGAGACTTGGCCAAATTTTATGGAGCAATTGAATGATGGCCTCTCTTCTGATTCAGAAGAATTGTATGACTTCCTCCTTTCTGAAGTCAATGAAGGATCTGCGCTGATGCGACACACACTCCCTCCTCCTTTACTGCCTACATGGTGGTAGTGGTCTCCTAATGACTTCTAGCTGTAGGATGATGACCTCCATGGCATAGTTCAGCTTGATAAAATGTTTTTGTGGTTGTTCTTTTTGTACCACAAACCCTACATCATTTCCTGGGCGCATCTCAGAAAGATAAAGATTGGTCTGAAAAGGGAATCAAAAAGAGTGAGACAGAGGGCCCATGATCAACCTTCTAATGCACTTATGACTGTGGGTGACATCCAGGTGTGTAACCTGGTATTATGGTAGGTATCTGAGTGAGTGGGAAGTTAATGTGTTGTGTTTAAGAAACAACACAACAACCCAATATATATATATATATATATATATTTTAAGTTTCAATGTGTTGTTAATATACATTTAGGATGTAGTTGATATTTGTACTGAGCTATGTGGATTAATGGGGTGGGGAGTTGATGTGTAACTTGCAATGTGTCAATAGTAGTTAAGATAGGTTACATTTTAAGTGAGGTAGTATATGCTAGTGTTATTGATAGTTAGTTTAGGTTAATTAGGGTTAGTGATTTTTAGATAATAGGATTTGCATTTAAAAAAATTAATAATTTTCTAGTTTGATATATTGGTCATGCATTGGAACACATATATATATTAGGCCAAATTCACAAAGGTAAACTTAGACCAAAAGTCTACGTTTAGACCTAAAATCTAACTTTACTCGTAGTAAAGTTAGACTCATAATGAAGTTTAACTTTTGGTCTAAGTTTAGACACATTAGGTAATGGGTTTGTCATATGTAATTTGAAACAATATGTGGGTCATTAGAACAGTGTTTGATCTCACATGCCTCACACATCCCACTTATGATACGTATTTGGTTACTTTGCAAAAACCTCTGACTGTGTGTCTGTCAAGAAAATGCAGCTTGTTGATACACTCTGATGTTACAAAGACAAACTACATATTGCTCATCATACCATTCCAATGGATGTAATTGGTGTAGGTACACATACAAAGACAGCACGTGCAATTAACTTTAGCACACTCTTCTTCAGTTTCAAAAAGTGCATTATTTCTGTAGATGTTTGAGAAATAACCATTCAAATCTTATATTAGTTTCTGAAAGTATATATTTAGTTCCAAAGGTTTATAGACTCACATGTGAGTAGATTTGTTTTCCGCAAACAACACATATGTGTAGGATGCTGGCCTGGCTTATAGTCGGTACCTGATGGTACTTACACCTTGTTCCAGGTACATATAACCCTTATTAGTAGATTAGTAGTGTTCTAGCAGCTTAGGCTGATAGAGGTAGCTATAGCAGAGCAGCTTAGGCTGAACTAGGAGACAAGCAAAGTTCCTACTATACCAATTATATCATTTAGCACTATATCATGAGAATCACAATACTGAGAGTTCCTACAAATAAAGGTACTTTATTTTAGTGACAATGTGCCAAAAATATCTCAGAGGATATACTCCATTAGGAGGTAAGTAAATTACACAAAATATACACACAAACCAAAATCAGGTAAGTAAACAGTTAGAAAAGTAGTGCAAACACTGTAGAATACAATAGGATGCAATAGGCCTGGGGCAACATAAACCATACACTAAGAAAGTGGAATGCGAACCACTTAGGGACCCCATGCCTAGTGTATTGTGTAGAGGGTCACTGGGAGTGTTAGAAAACACTAAGGGTGTCCAAGATACCCCACCCCAAGACCCTGAAAAGTAGGAGTAAAGTGACCCTACTCCCCCAGAAACACTAACGTTGTGACAGGAGATTCTGCAAAGACCACAACTGACTGCAAAGCACTGAAGATGGATTCCTGGACCTGAGGACCTGCAAAGGAAGGCAAAGAGTCAGGAAAGTGTCCAGGTGGGCAGAAGCCCACTAAACCCCGAATGAAGGTGCAAAATGGCTGCCTCTGGGTGAAAGAAGCTGAAGATTCTGCAACAGCAGAAGATACCAGGAACTTCTCCTTTGCACAAAAGATGTCCCATGGCGTGCTGGTGGATGCAGAGTTGTTTCCATGCAGAAAGACTGCAAACAAGCCTTGCTAGTTGCAAAGGTCACGGTTGAAGAAAATGGGTGCTGTGTGGGTCCAGGAAGGACCAGGAGGTCGCCCCTTGGAAGAGGAGGCAGAGGGGGTGCTCCACAACAAAGAGAGCCCATGCAGAAGAAGGCAGCACCCGCAGAAGTACCTGAACATGGGTTCAAGATAACTGAACATGGTGGTCGTCTCAACACTACAACCGAGGGTCCCACGAAGTTGGTGGTCAACTCAGCGAGTTGAGCAATGCAGGACAGAGTGCTGGGGACCTGGGCTATGCTGTGCACAAAGTATTCCTTGAACATTTTTACAGAAGCCCTAGCAGCTGCAGTTCATGCACTACACAGGATTACTGTCTGGTGTGGGGAGGCAAGGACTTACCTCCACCAAATTTGGACAGATGGACCACTGGACTGTCGGGGTCACCTGGATACATCTCCTATGTTCCAGGGACCATGGTCATCATGATGAGAGGGGACCCAGAGAACTGGTGAAGCAGAAGTTTGGTGCCTGCATTAGCCGGGGAAGATTCAGTCGACCCACAGGAGATTTCTTTTTGGCTTCCAGTGCAGGGTGAAGGCAGACAGCCCCCAGAGCATGCACCACCAGGAAACAGTTGAGAAAGCCGGCAGTCTTCTTGCTACTTTGTTGCAGTTTTGCAGGCGTCATGGAGCAGTCAGCGGTCAATCCTTGGCAGAAGTCAAAAAGGGAGATGCAGAGGAATTTTGGTGAGCTCTTACATTCGTTATCTGAAGAGAAGCCCACAGGAGAGACCCTAAATAGCCCTCAGAGAAGGATTGGCCGCCTAGTCAGGTAAGCACCTTTCAGAAGGGGTCTCTTATGTCAACTGCTGGCAGTGGCCTCTCAGATGCTTCCATTGTGCCCTCACACCTCTAGATTCAAGATGGCAGAGGTCTGGGACACTCTGGGGGAGCTCTGGGCACCACCCCTGGGGTGGTGATGGACAGGGGAGTGGTCACTCACCTTTCCTTTGTCCAGTTTCACGCCAGAGCAGGGGCTGGGGGATCCCTGAACCAGTATAGACTGGTTTATGCAAGAAGGGGACCATCTGTGCCGTTCAAAGCATTTCCTGAGGCCTGGAGAGGCTACTCCTTTAAGACCCTTAAGACCTATTTCCAAAGGGAGATGGTGTAACACCCTCTCTCAGAGGAAATCTTTTGTTCTGCATTCCTGGGCCTGGGCTGCCCAGACCCCAGGAGGGCAGAAGCCTATCTGTGGGTTGGCAGCAGCGATAGCAGCAGTGAAAACCCCAAGGACATCTGGTTTGGCAGTACCCGGGGTCCATGCTGGAGCCCCAGGGATACAGGGGATTGGCACCCCAATACCAGATTTGGCATGGGGGACAATTCCATGATCTTAGACATGTACCATGGCCATATTCGGAGTTACCATTGTGATGCTACAAATAGGTATAGGTACATATAGGTATTGACATTTCTCTTTCTCTTTCTCTGTTCTCTGGTCTTTCTCTCAATGTCCAGCCGCTGCCTCCCTTGCGGCCCCTCCCGCCTCCCCCCTCCTCCTCCCCGTCTCTTTCTCTGTTCTCTGGTCTTTCTCTCAATTTCCCGCCGCTGACTCCCTTGCGGCCCCTCCCACCTCCCCCCTCCTCCTCACGTCTCTTTCTCTGTTCTCTGGTCTTTCTCTCAATTTCCCACTGCTGACTCCCTTATGGCCCCACCCCCCAAGCCTTCCCATTCAACCAGCCTCCTTCCTCCCATCTACCACTCCCACCCTCCCCTCCTCCCCTCCTTCTTATGGCAGCCACGGAGCAATAACTGGGAGCAACCCTTGACCCTGCTCCTGCAAGCAGGTCGTTCCCCGCTCCGCCGCCCCCGCGGAACACAGCCGCGCACCTCGTCCTTGGCCTCCCCCGCCACTAACATATCTCACCACACCTCAAATCCCTTCACTGGCTCTCCATAGACAAGAGAATCACATTCAAGATCCTCATCCACGCACACAAATCCCTCCACAACACCGGCCCAACCTACCTCAACGAAAGAGTGAACTTCCACACTCCCACACGCAACCTCCGATCAGCCGACCTCGCCCTAGCCACAGTCCCCTGCATCCAATGCACCACCACAGGAGGCAAGTCCTTCTCTTACCTTGCCCCCAAAACCTGGAACTCCCTCCCCACCAACCTTCGCAAAACCAAAGACCTCCTGCTCTTCAGAAAGGGCCTCAAGACATGGCTGTTCGAACAATGACCCTCCCTGCCCCCTCCACTTCCTTTTCATCCCCCCCCAGCGCCTTGAGACCCTCATGGGTGAGTAGTGCGCTTTATACATTTTTTGATTGATTGATTGATTATATGTAGTGCACGCGTGTAATGGTGTCCCCGCAGTCACAACGTCCGGGGACATTGCCCTGCACTATGTGGGGGCACCTTGGCTAGTGCCAGGGTGCCCTCACACTTAGTAACTTTGCACCTAACCTTCACCAAGTGAGGGTTAGACATATAGGTGACTTATAAGTTACTTAAGTGCAGTGTAAAATGGGTGTGAAATAACGTGGACGTTATTTCACTCAGGCTGCAGTGGCAGTCCTGTGTAAGAATTGTCTGAGCTCCCTATGGGTGGCAGAAGAAATGCTGCAGCCCATAGGGATCTCCTGGAACCCCAATACCCTGGGTACCTAGGTACCATATACTAGGGATTTAAAAGGGTGTTCCAGTGTGCCAATCAGAATTGGTGAAAATGGTCACTAGCCTGCAGTGACAATTTTAAAGGCAGAGAGAGCATAAACACTGAGGTTCTGATTAGCAGAGCCTCAGTGACAAAGTTAGGCACCACACAGGGATCACATTCAGGCCACAACTATGAGCACTGGGGTCCTGGCTAGCAGGATCCCAGTGAGACAGGCAAAAAATACTGACATTTAGGTTTTTATCTATGAGCACTGAGGTCCTGGCTAGCAGAATCCCAGTGAGACAGGCAAAAACAAACTGACACACAAGTAAAAAATGGGGGTAACATGCCAGGCAAGATGGTACTTTCCTACAATATTGCAAATTATAATGTACTGTGCATCAAAATACATTTGGTTAACATGTGACTTCTCATTTACATGTTCCTATTGAGATTTGTGAGGAGGCAAACATTGCCTTTAGCAAATGTAGCACTATATTTTGGAGCACAAGTGGACAAGGTAAACTACTGCACAAACAAAGAATACCGTACTGGGTTCCAACGCAGGTGGCATGATGTCCTACACAAGACAGATAGAAAAATTATGTGTGTGTAATGCTATAGTGTAAATTTATCTTTGTGACTAGGGCATATTGTTATTAAGATGCAGCAAGCAGAATGGCTGCCTTTTCATTATTGGCCTCCTTATTGTGCCTTCTTGTATCCTCTTTGAAATCTGCTATCTGCACATGGTATCAGATTTATCCAGCAATCAAATCTTTTGTTATTACTTCAATAGATATGATTTGAGAGGTGGAGTTTTAGGGGTTAAGAGAAAGAGTGGCAGTGCAATCGCTGCATACCTGACCTGTTGAAACTTTTATTTCTGAAAACAGATACAGCCACTCGGGGGCAAGCGTCCATAAAAAAAGTGGTGACAGGTTGACCATGTCATACTGGTACAATGAACCTCTGATCACTCTGATCTGCCATGGTGTCCATCATCTACATTTCTTGCCATTAGATAATGCTGATGCCAGGTACTTAAATAAACAACCAAATTGCTGGTCACATATAATGTACACACTGAAATGTGCACACTCCTGGGAATTCATGTGAATTTTTTTGACAATTGGAGGAACACAGCAAGTAATTTATGACTGAGAAAAGATGTCCAGTGGACCCAAAGTAGGTATAGAGGTGGTAAAGGTAACCTAAAAAGTTTGAAGTTTGAAAATGATAGGTTTCCAACTTTTTGAAGGTTCATGGCCCCCACCCCAATTTAAGTAATTCATGAGAAATTATTTTCATCCTTCTCTAATCCCAGGCACTCCTGGGATCTAGCGTCTGTGTCATACAGGAGTCTGGTTCCTATCGCCTCTTATCACAGGGAGTGAATTCTTGCACCAGAGAAGATGGTTAGAAAGACGTGAAACAACAAATTACCCAGTGTAAAAGAGCAATCTCCCCCTATTAAAAAAATCATGGGGAAGAGTTGACCCTAAATCAATCCGCTCCACAAGTTAAACCTTATGGCTGCAAATATAGACAAGGTCACACTACATTTCTTTTTGTGTCAGCAGCCCCAGACAAAGCATAAGTCAAAATGAAACGTCAAACATATATCAGCATTACAGTTTTCTGTGCCAGGTGTGTCACTATTATATGCACAATCCACTCCAGTGAAGCAGCCTGCAGAGACATGTGACAGGCATGAAAAATCTTATTCTGCTCTAGATGGTGCCTGGAACTAAAATGTGATGTCTGAATCAGAATTACAAGTACTTAAAATATTTAACAGATTTGGGTTTGTCACAACAAGCACTGCTCTCTCTCTTTCACTCTCTCTCTCTGAGTTGTGCAATTCTTTGTATGATGAGCTCATTGACAGCTATAAAGTATAGCAATTCTCTATGGTATGGTGCAGCTTTATTTAGAGGTATTGTTAGAAATTGAGGGGCTGATTTAAGAGCCCCAAGCTCCTACTTGCGCCACATTAGCGTCATTTTGTTTATGCTAATATGGCCCAAAGGGGCCAAAGTCAAAGCACCATATTTACAAAGTAGTGCAATGCATTCATTGCAGCATCCTATAACCCATTGTGCTGCATTATACCTGCGCCAGGCATAATGTGTGGAAGGAGGGCACTCCCCCATTGGGGGGGGGGCAAAAAAAATGGTGCCAAGAAATCTAAAAGATTTATTTGCATCATTTTTTTCTGCACTTTTAACACCTGCTCAGAGCAGGCAATGAAAGGAGGCATGCCACTGTTTTCAATGGGCCTCAATGGACTTTGCAGGGTTTGCGTTAACATTTTTGATGCTAATCCTGCAAAGCTCTGAACTAGCATAAAAAATGTTGATGCTAGTTCCCCTAACTGCCACCACGGCGTGCTGCATGTTAGATACGACACACACATGGTGGTGTTACGGGGTGCTAAGGGGAGCAAGAAAAGTGGTGCTGTACTGGGTGAAGTGCCACTTTTCTTAAATTAGGGCCTTTGTTTCAAACAGTGTTAGGGTGTGAGCCTTGGTCAAGCAAGAGCAACAATCCCTTGAGCATGAACCATAAAAGTCAACAAACATAACCTGTGCTTATCTCTGGGTAGCCTGGCACAAAGAAAAGCAAGTCAGGTGCAACAATCCGGCAATGTGTAAGGTATTTATGCAGCACTCAAACAGTATTAAATTAAAAAAACAACAACAAAAAATTGCAAACCAATTTAGGAGAACAGAATACATTTTGATAAACTATTTGACACCAAAACAACAAAAAGTAAATCAGTAGAACGTAAGAAATTAACTTTCTAAATTGTTAGCAAAAACTAGCACCTAAAAGAGCAAAGCACCGAAGTGGACATCATGCAAGACTGGGTAAAAGTAGAAAAATATGGCCAAAGGGGATGAAGGCAGGTTTTGGATACAAGAGGTGGATTTGGACCTGTCAGTGCTTACCTTCAGACTTGAGAAAATTCTTGAGAAATGCGTTCTGAGAAGGTGAAGTTTAGCATGGCAAGGCTACAGGCATCATTGCTGAATAGTCCAGGGTTGAAGCTGAAGTGAAGATTTCAGAAATCGTAGTGGGGAAATTTCCAGTGGGATGAGGCAGAGGGCTGTGGCTAAAGACAATCTCAAGAGGTTGGTTACCCCTTTGTTGAAGGACTGCTGAAACAGATTTTTTTACTGCAGAGAAGAATTTAGCAGGAGAAGCCGCAAAGTCAATCCGACCGGCAATACATCTCAGGTGTATTGGAGTGCAGGTTGAACCCAATCTCCTCCTGGTTCTCACTTTGGATATTGGCTATGTGGGCACCTATAGCACCACTTCCAGTGGTTCAAGACTGTAGGGGCACAACTTGGAAGGTCAAGACTCACTCAGGTTGGGTTCAAGTGTGGGTCCAAGATGGTGGACGTATTTTGTGTCCTTGTGGCAATGAAAAGAAAGTCCACAAACTAGCCTAGCCACTTCAAAGGCTAGTGCCCTGCTCTCACAAAAAGGACTGATAAGCCCCACAGATCTCCTGGCAGACAGGACTGGGTTGAAAGGGGAACTGGTGCACTTGAAAACTACTCTTTTACATTTCCGACACTTAAAAGGCGCATTTCGATATATATACTGGAGTTGTCAACCCCTTGATACTTCTGGATCTACAAGTGGATTCTGTCAGAGGGACTGCCGTGCTGCCTAAGAGACTCATCTGGACTGCTTTTCTGGTAGGACTGTTCTCCTGCTTGTTGCCCTGATGCCTGCTGGCCCCTGACTCTGCTGGAAGGACTCTGCCACCCCCTCACAAGTGCTCCGCAAGGGCTTGGACTGAGCTAACCCCCTGTTCTGAAGTCTCAGGACCATCAAAGACTTCATCTGAAGGACAAAATCCACAGCACCGGAATAATTGATGCAACGCCTGCAAAATTTGATGCAACACCTGCAAGCTCACCGCAGCACCAATCGAATCAATGCAGAGCCTGTTTCATTATTGCGGTGCATTTGGATTTTCCATGCATCATCCCTAGGCATCAAATTATCCCCACGCCGCAATAAGGCACCAAGGCTATGGGCCCTGAAATCAACACATTACCTTGCCCGCGAGGAAAGAATTGATGCAACAACTCTGGTGCACCAGAAAAATTAATGCATAGCTTTACTTTTTAATGCATCACCTCCTCTGCGGCCCTTTGCATCTCTGTTTTTGATGCATCCTAGGTACTTTGTGCTAAAAAGATACAGCCATTTATTCCTATAGATTAAGACTTATTTAAACCCACTAAAAAGGTATATCTTGACCTGTGCAAATTGGATTTTTGTCATTTTGCTCTTATTTTTTTCAGAGAAATATTATCTTTTTCCTAAATGTGTGTGGAGTACTTGTTATGGTGTTTTCACTGTGTTACTGTAGGAGTTATTGCACAAATATTTTGCACATTGCCTTCTAACTTAAGCCTGCCTGCTCTGTGGCAAGGTACCCGAGGGTGAGCACAGGATAATTTGAGTTGTGTTTTTGCTTACACTTAGTTTGACTCAGTGTGACATACTGAACATGCTATAAATGTGATTACTTAAAGAAGAAGCCAAATCCTACAGCAATTTCAATTTCCATTTCCTAGCCTTATGTGTGCTTCTGTGATATAGTAGAAAGTGGACTGCTTTCATGATGGGATAGGTGAAACCTACCAGCGTCACATACTCTGTAAAGACCCCTACCATGCATTAAATGTCTTGGATAACCTGCTTCAGCAGCAGGTGATAGAAATAGAGAATGAGTCAATGACGCGTCTTGCCAATTAAAAATCAAAAGCAGTTTTTTACTAGAAATCTGGAATTGTATTTCTAATTCTTCACCTTAAAAATGGTAACTGCTAGGCAAAGCCCTGCCCCAAAACAATCATCAATATCAGAAATTGGATTATTAATTTAGGAAAGGATACCCTTACCAGCGCAAAAAATACAAATCTGCTTAGGGCAAAACACAGTTTTGAGAGAATCTCTGCTCAAACCCTGGTGGCATAAACGACCGGTAATCACCCGAGAAATGCATGTCAAGTTCAAGCAGTGTTGACAATTTTAAAGTAGAGAAACAAATACTATAACAGTCAGAAAGATAAAGAAAAATCGAACGAACAAAAAATACACCAAGATCATTAAAACAGTTGAGGAATATGAATGCTTTAGAGTTGTAGAGCAAAATGTGCCAGAAAAATATAATGTGCAATCAAATGTCATTTTACGTGGTTGATTGGAGCTAGAGGTTGTTTAATATAACTAAAAAGAGTTTTGTTTGAGACCAAAATAAAAATTATAAAAAATAATAATATATATATATATATTAAAAAGCTTTACAAAGCTACCCGACAATATAGCAATTTTGCCAGAGGCGAAAATAAGCATCCAATCATCTATGTGTACAGCAAGACATTGTGTGCAGAAGAGGTCAGGCTAGATGCTTGTACAACACTAGACACAAGTCCTGGCTGGAGGGACTTGCAGGAGGTTTTTCTGTCTGCAGAATGTGTTAGAAGTGTTAATTTAGAATATGTTCAAAACAAACCTGAAATACACAGAAAAAACAAAGGTTAAAATGCTTTAGTTAGGTATAGTACTAATATCCTAACTTATATAAAAAAAGAAGTTCACTCGAAAAAAAAAAGTTCAAAGAGAAGTCGTAGTTAGGAGATTGAGTGAAGTAAGACATTTAAAAACCCAAGAAAACATTGAAATTTGACAGTTATGTTTTAGTTAACTAACTATAGCTTGCAACCCCATCATGCACTACTTAGGACCTCACATATTACATCACTCATAACATGTTTAATTACATCATTGCTGACCCTCTGAAACTACATTATTGGTGACATTACTTATAACATCACTGATGGTATTGACTGGGGACTACTATATCAGCTGCCAAAGATATCAATTGATTCTATTTTTCTGCTGCCTCATTCATATTATTAGTGAGTGGTCACTATGTGGGGGCACGGATAAAGTTGAGAAATTGAACCTTATGCCATATCTGTGTCTCCTCATGTTCCATCGGCCTAGCAAAAGATTCTTGCTGTCTTTGAAGGGCAATACTAATTGGAATAGCAGTGTGATTAGACCACATCAGAGAAAATGGTTGGCTCACTGAAATAAGCTCATGATTAATGAATACTGCATGAAGCATATGGCCTGCCTGATGCATAGGCTCCCTGGTGAGCATGGTAAGACACTGTGCTGTCATAGAGTCCACAACAGCGGTGGTGTCTGTATCTGTGGGTTATCAATGTGAAACTAAAATCTTCTAATAAAAGGAATATACATTATTACATCATAATGAGGGGCATTAGAAAGGCTCTGATATTGTTATAAAAATTGGATCTAGGCAGTTAACAAGTTATTTGCATAAGGGATAGATTAAACGGCAATAGTCCCAACTCCATGAACCACTAACTATGTTTATTTTGGGACTGAGTATTTTTTTTAAAGATGGAAAAGTGTACCACGAAAGGGAAAACAACTGTAGTGATTCAGGTGAGCTGTGGAAATAACAAGGCAAACAAAAAACATATATGAAAATAAATAGTTTACAAATGACAAGACGTTTAGAAAAGAGAAGTACAGTATTATTGAAAGAAATAGAAGTCAGAAAAGAATCTCTTTCTTAATTTTTAGCTTACATTTTTCAACATACTTATTGCTTTTTCTTTTGAGAGAAGACTCTGTGTGGGCAGCTACATTTGTGCTATTTACCTGGAAGAATGCCTGAAAGAGAGAGGAAGATACATACATATATATTAATCATAACAAGTCTTCCTAATAAGAAAACTCACTGGCACTTCAAAGTTGCTCCAACAGTGTTTTTATTAAGACAGGTAACATGTATTGGACGGAAAGCCTTAGTCCAACACTTTGCATTTCCCAGCTTCCCTTCAATAAATTACAAAAGATGCATGGAGATAAACACATACTATAGTAGCAATGCATATTTGTACACAAATGATAATTGATTCAAAATAATCAATTGTCACAGTGATACAACATCCTTAACTGGATATGTTTGTTAAAGTTAATTACGAGTAATTTTTCTAGTTTTATTATGTCAGTGGACTGCATACGCAACATCTGTTCAATAGAAAGGGAAGATATACTACTGTTCTTTAATGTCTCAAGAAATGTGGCCGCTCCAAGTTCAAAAGAATTAAAGAACTCACCTCAAATCCACCACAAAAGGCATAACTGCCTGTTAATAAATACATTATACTGATTTAACCCTATATTGCATAAACCACAATGTCCAGGATGCGCCAAGGACTGTTATAATCAACTACTGACTCATGCCCTTATGTAAAAAGAGCCCATTTATCAAAGCATCCTGTGCAATATGTAAGGATGCCTTTGTCATCTCTGCCACCACCCAATTGCAACTAAGAAATTTTGAAAATAAAAATAAAAATCTATATATAAAACTTGACAACAAGTGAATAATTACCCACATAGTGCAACAACAGTCTTTCCACATACACTGTAGAAAACAGATGTTATTGTGAGCAGCTTCAGTCTGTAATATAGTGTCAATTATATGTGTTGGTATAATCAGCACATATTCTGCATCAACTCCACGGAATGAGCATATTCAACACTATGAATGTAAAACATGAGACACAAGTGGGTACCCCATCACGATGTAGGTATGTTTTTTAAATGTAAATTATCTAAACACATAATGCAAACACTAGTGAGGGTGCTGTTTACAATTATTGTGCATTCGTTATTGTTTTATACATTCAATTAATACATTTGGATGAACTAAATATTTATTACACATTCATTGGTGTTATTGTACTGTAAATTTCATTTTATGTTTTGTAAGTTATAATGAAATATATAAAATTAATTACAATTCATATTTTACATTTAGATATTTGTAATTTTTTTTCAAGTAAAAAAAGTTAACAATCTTCCCTTTGTTCTGCAACAGGGAGATCTCTGCCACAGTGGTGGAGATCTCCCCCTGCATGTCTAAAGTTACTGGGTGTAACTCTCACTAACTTTCACAATTATAAATCCAGAGGTAGAAGGAAGCTCCACCCCCTTATTTAAGTGTGGAAACATACGCATTACACTTAGTTGTGGTAGTAAATATAGATGTGAATATGCCCCAAAGTATTTGAAACTATTTAATAGTAGGAAGGTCCAATTCTTTTAGTGGTGGAAATGAGCTACCCTTGGGATCTCACTGGAGGGATTTTGATAAACTGAAGTCCAGATATTTCTGCCATATTAGGAGAGACTCAGTGGTGACAGAATAAATTATCAGCCATCCATTTCCAGCATTTTCAACTAGGTGTCCACAGGTAAACATGTTTTTTCCTCCTACAATTACGATTTAGTAATGACAAGTCTACATTATATTTCTAGCAGCAAAAGCACAAACAGTCACCACGTATGGCCCTACTTTTGATGGTCTGCATTTGAGCTTTATTTGGAGGTGACAACTGTGCATATTCTGGGGGCCTTATCACCTTGTGGGAGAGTTCTATAAAGGTTGACACCATTAGTTTGTCACCTTATAAATCCCTTTACTTGATGTAGATATTTTGGGTGGCAATTGAGTTGACCACTAGATGGAAATGCTTAAATGCCCGGAATGCAGTAAGATCAGCCTATCTTCCCATCAGGCTGACCCACACTGATATGAAGAGATGACTTTATGTAATCTATCTTTCCAAAAGCTCAGTTTGCCCCCCCTTTGAGGCATTGTAAACATGCCATTATGATGGCAATAGTGCTGTACCATTAAGTACATGCAGGCATTAGGGTAACTTTCTTTTGAATAATAGGGCTCTTACATTTTGTATCTACAAAGAAGATATTAGGAAATGATCCTAATACATCAACCTAAAGCACAAATTTGACGGCATTGAATCGACTCCTAGCTATGCCTCCTTCAGGCGCGTGCATAGGCCCTCGCAGCCCTCACATTGTGAGGGGGGGCCAAGCTCTACGAGGACCACTCAGCACAGTATCCTCATCTGAGAGCTCTTGTCTGAGTCTGGAGAGGGGCCCTTCATGTACTTTGCACGGGCCCTCCTCAATTTTCGTAACACCATTGACCTCCTTCATCCATGCCCGCCATTGTTCTGCATATACTTTCATTAAACATTCTTAAATTGCTCTGAGGGTACCACAAGGTTATAAGAAAGACTTTAATAAACCCAAATGAATTTAAACAAAAAAATATATATATCTGTTCATTAGGATTCATATTTGTTCTACTAATGCTCTGCAGACCTCAATTTTGAAGTTGTATAATATTTTATGCTTTCATTCACCCTATGCATCATACTACGTATGGCTCAGGAACTGCGTAGTGATTATGCCCAGCAAATGTGCCAACTCAAAAGCACGTGTTTGGAGGTTTATGCACTACATTACTGAAGTCAATTACTTCCTGACATTTGATTGCCAAGCAACAAGAATTATTCCATTAAATAATGCCAATTCACCAGTTTGTAAAATCAAATATTCAATCTGACTCGCATATGGAGCTAACGTGTTATCTAAGGTTGTATGTTCAATGTCGTGCCTCTGGCTAAAAAGAAAAGCCACACAGAAAGAGTTAAAGAAAGTAATTGTGATGCTTGGACAGTTTTTGTTCATGTTTTTCAAAAATATGTATAGAATTTCATAAATTGGGGAAGGGGTGGAAGCAACCCAATTTCATGGCTGACTAATAACACCTCATTGGTATGCACAATAGTTTATGCATGTTCAGTTAGAAAAGCGTCGTCTTTATGCTGACATTTCTGTGCTTGGTCCCTGCTGTCTTGTTGATAAAATGTAAGTTACTTAAGGCATTGCGATTTAAATACGTGAGCATGTTCGGTGCAGCTTTTTTTTTAAAATTCTTATTGCAAACATTTGGGACAAAGGTAAATTCCTCACAGCCCATGCCTTCATGTAAGTGTACGTCTCATTTAGGAGACAAAGAATGATATTACCTTGTCTTTGGTCTGCAGACGTTTGCTGACCTTTCCGAGATTCCGTGATTTGATTGAAAAGCCATTTTATGAATCTGCCAGTCTGTATCCCCAGTGACTAGAAATGGACTTGATGAAAAACCATGGAGAATACAAGTCGATGCTAAGCTGTGAGAGTTTTTTTATGAGCAAATTCGATATATCCTGACTTCACAGAGAACTCTTTCAAAAACAAAAGAAAAATGGCAAGACATATTAATCTGACTGAGTGCAGCAAAATATACTGTGACAGAAGAATGCCAGTACAGAGCCAATCTCGACGAAACATTAAATAGTACTCACACACACAAAACAGTGCATTTATTCGTTGTTAAAATACAGACAGTATTACTTTTATCGACAGAATGATTAAATATATTACACTTTAATTCATTAGTGTTAATTAGTAAGATCAGCAACAAAAACCGGGAACATGCTTTACAAAACATAAAAGTACAGACAGCTTTAATTAAAATCAGTTACCTCTTTGTGTCAGTGTAATGCAAGGCATGGAAATTAAAGCTTCTACTGATTGCTACAGTGATCAGGCAGAAGAGAGGAAGAAACGTATATCCTAAAAAAATAGGCCACTCGGGCAAAAAGCCCAGATTTCAGGCTGCATTGCACAAGCGAAGAAAAATCGTGTATCACAAAGTACAAAAAGTTGCAAACCAACTATTTCTTCAGTGACCCTGCAAAAATACCCTAGTTTTGCATGGTGCTGAGTAGGAAAGGCGAGGCAGTGGACTCTCATACTAGAGGTACACCTTGGAGTAGAAATTCCTACATGAAGTGGCGGCCGCCAATGAATGGGGTGTCAGGGTGAAATGGAGGGTGTTTAAATGAAAAAATAATAAATATAAAAGCACTTACCTGTTCCTTAGAGATACACGTTAGTTTCTCCACCACCCTCGTCCTCTTCCCGGCAACACACAGGCTCCCAGCCATTCGTGACACTGCTGTCAACAGCTAGACAGCAGCATTGTGATTGGTGTGAGTGGCCTGGTTCGGCGCTCACACAGGGAGTGAAGGCCTGTGCACTTTCTCCTGCCAGCTGTGAAATTCAGCCGGGCGAAGAAATGCAAAGTGTGCAACATTTCCGGCCAAACAGACATGCGCACATATGGATCACATTCCCTGCCTCCTCCAGCCCTCCTCCAGCCTGGCCCCACCCCACCCTAACTTGTAATGCTTTCCTGGAGGATTAGAACAGCTGGAAACCCCAGGCTGCAGGCTGGCTGCAGCCTGGCGGTGTCGGCTGTTTGACTGTGGCAGCTCCACCACAGTCATAATCGGGCGGTTGGACCACCCTGTCTGCGGTCTTCCAACCGTCATTGCGAGGCTGGCAGTCCTAAGACTGCCAGCGTCGTAATGAGGCCCATAATGTTGTATTCATTTAATTTTCCTTTTACTGAATGCAGTGGGGTGACGCTCGTCCACCTTAGCAGAGGAGCTGCCGCTGCCTACACGATAATAGTGGCAAAGGGTAAGTTTGTAAAATTATGTATTAGTATCATGCTTACTTTTTGCTTGCATGTGGCTTCATTTGGTGTCAGGATTTCATAGAAAGCTTTGATGCTCTGCTGTTTTAGTTGGGTGGTCTTGTCTCAAACTGTGGGGTTGTTTGGCATGACCTCTTTTTGTATCACCCCTTTACATACATTAGCAGGAGGCTTGGTTCTGCACAAAAGAAATATTATAAATTTGGGCCATCAGGTTATTAGAAGTCGAGCGGAAATATAGGATTCAAGCACAGTTTAGAGAAAATACCATTATCTCTGGGTAAAATTATTTCTTTAGGTAATTTGCACCCGGAGTCACAGTCTTCCCTTACTATTAAATTAATTATGATGATACATGTGGTCATAACCTATGAATTGATGATGTTGCACTTAAAACGATTTAATTAAATTGTCTAGAAGTGTGACAATAATGTAGTACAGTTATTCCACATTTTGTGTGATACATTATTTTATTTTATGTAAATGAATGCAGTTTCCCGGTGTCATGGTCTTCTTGCTCCTGCTCATTCCCCCTCCCAATCAGTGACCGACTGCAAGTCTTGTCTCCCCTGGATTCTGAGGAGCGCGAGTGCTATGATGTAGGTGGCAACTGTCCTTTTAAAGAGCATATTGTGAATGAAACATGCCACGCTGCTCTCCAGGTATCCTTTAGAAGGACTTCCATTACGGAAGTTACAATGTAGGCTTGCAGAAGAACATAATTGTATGAACCTTTGTTCGAGAAATGTTTCATATTGTATTCAGCATCTCTGGAGTACAGTTGCTGAGAAGGTAAATGGAAGGTTTCTTTTAACTTAGAAAATGGGTTAGAACTAAGAGCTTTTTTAAACATTATCAATCAATCAATCAATCAGTGAATTTATAAAGCGCACTATGTACCCGACAGGGTTTCGAGGCGCTGGGGAGGGGGGGTGCTGCTAGCGTTCGAAGAGCCATGTCTTGAGGAGTCTCCTGAAGGTGAGGAGGTCCTGGGTCTGGCGTAGAGAGGTGGGGAGAGAGTTCCAGGTCTTGGCGGCGAGGAAGGAGAAGGATCTGCCGCCAGAGGTCTTGCGCTGGATTCGGGGGACGAAGGCGAGGGCGAGGTTGGCAGAGCGGAGTTGACGTGTGGGGACGTAGAAGTTGAGTCTGGTGTTCAGGTAGGTGGGTCCGGTGTTGTGTAGTGCCTTGTGTGCGTGGGTGAGGAGTTTGAAGGTGATCCTTTTTTCCACAGGGAGCCAGTGGAGGTCCTTCAGGTGGGGGGAGATGTGACATCGGCGGGGTATGTCGAGGATCAGGCTGGCGGATGCGTTCTGGATGCGTTGGAGTCGTTTGATGTCTTTCGTTGGGATGCCTGTGTAGAGTGCGTTGCCGTAGTCAAGTCTGCTACTGACGAGGGCTTGAGTCACCGTCTTCCTGGTTCCTGTTAGAATCCACTTGAAGATCCTGCGGAGCATGCGGAGGGTGTTGAAACAAGAGGAGGAGACGGCGTTTATCTGTTTGGACATGGTGAGAGCAGAGTCGAGGACGAAGCCGAGGTTTCGTACATGGCTGGCTGGGGTGGGTGGGGGTCCGAGGGCGGTGGGCCACCAGGAGTCGTTCCAGGCCGAGGGGGAGCGTCCGAGGATGAGGACTTCCGTCTTGTCGGAGTTGAGCTTCAGGCGGCTGTTGCTCATCCACTCGGCGATGGATTTTAGTCCCTCGTGGAAGTTGGTTTTGGCGGTGAGCGGATCTTTGGTCAGGGAGAGGACGAGCTGGGTGTCGTCGGCGTAGGAGATGATGCTAAGGTTGTGTTGATGGGCCAGTTGTGCGAGGGGGGCCATGTAGACGTTGAACAACGTTGGGCCAAGAGAGGAGCCTTGGGGGACGCCGCAGATGAGGTTGGTGGCTTTGGAGCAGAAGGGTGAGAGTCGGACTCTCTGGGTTCTGTCGGAGAGGAAGGATGAGATCCAGTTGAGGGCTTTGTCTTGGATGCCTGCTTCGTGGAGACGGGTTAGCAGGGTGCGGTGGCAGACTGTGTCGAAAGCGGCTGATAGGTCGAGGAGGATGAGGGCTGAGGTTTCGCCGTTGTCCATTTGTTGTCTGATGTCATCTGTGGCGGCGAGGAGTGCGGTCTCAGTGCTGTGGTTTCGTCTGAATCCAGAATGTGAGGGGTCTAGGATGGAGTTGTCTTCTAGGAAGTGGGCGAGCTGTGCGTTGACGATCTTCTCGATGACTTTCGCTGGAAAAGGAAGGAGAGAGATCGGTCGGAAGTTTTTGAGATCGTTGGGGTCAGCCATGGGTTTCTTGAGGAGGGGTTGGATTTCTGGGAAGGTGGCGGTGTTGAAGGAGAGGTTGATGATCTTGCGGAGTTTGGGGGCGATGGTGGCGTCGGCTTTGTTGAATACGTGATGTGGGCACGGGTCCGTGGGAGAGCCTGAGTGGATGGAATTCATGGTTGTTAGGGTTTCGGTGTCGTCTACTTGGGTCCAGGTGGTGAGGCGCCAGGCGTGGGAGGAGTCGTCGGGGGTGGGGTCTGGCGGAGGTGCGGTGTTGAAGCTGTCGTGGATGGCTGCGATTTTCTGGTGGAAGAAGGTGGAGAGATCGTCGCAGAGTTTCTGGGAGGGAGGGACGTCGTTGACGTTGGCGTTAGGGTTGGAGAGTTCCTTCACGATGCAGAAGAGTTCTTTGCAGTCGTGGGCGTTGTTGTTGAGGCGTTCTGTGAAGTGGGCGCGCTTGGTGAGTCGGATCCGTTGGTGGTGTTCACGGTTGGGGTCCTTGAGGGTAGCAAGGTTGTCGGGTGTGCGCTCGAGGATCCATTTCTTCTTGAGTTTCTGGCAGGTGCGTTGGGAGGTGGTCAGTTCGTCTGTGAACCAGGCTGTTTTTTTCTTTTCTTGGTTGGCAGTGGGTTTCTTGAGTGGGGCTAAGGTGTTGGCGCAGATGAGGATCCATTGATGGAGGTTGATGGCGGCGGTGCTCGGGTCGGTGGGTTCGGGTGGTGGGTATTTGGCGAGTGTGCTGGTTAGTTGGTCTTCGGTGACTTTTCCCCAGCGGCGGTGAGGCGGTAGAGGGATGCAGTGGTGTTCGGTGTTTTTCTTGAAGGTGAAGTGGACGAAGTGATGGTCGGTCCAGTGGAGTTCAGAGGTGTGGCTGAAAGAGATGTGGTTGCTTGAGGTGAAGAGTGGGTCAAGCGTGTGTCCAGCGATGTGGGTGGGAGTGTTGACCAGTTGACGGAGTCCGAGGTTGAGGAGGTTGGTGGTCAGTGATGCGGTGTTGGCGTCGTTGTTGTTTTCCAGGTGGAAGTTTAGGTCTCCCAGGAGGATGTAGTCTGGAGAGGCGAGGGCGTTGGTGCTTGCGAGGTCGGAGACGGTGTCGCTGAAGGGGGCTCTTGGTCCTGGAGGGCGGTATATGATGGTTCCTCTGAGGGTAGTGTTGGGGTCCGTGTGAATCTGGAATTGGAGGTGTTCGGCTGTCTTGAGGGTGTCGTCCGTGTGGGTGTGGATCTTGAGGGTAGATTTGTGGGCGATGGCTATCCCTCCGCCGATTCCGTTGGTGCGATCTCTTCTGGTGATCTTGTATCCGTCAGGTATGGCGATGGCGATGTCAGGGGCCGAAGAGTCGTTCCACCAGGTTTCGGTCAGGAAGGCCACGTCTGGGGCGGTGGTGTCGAGCAAGTCCCAGAGCTCGATGGCGTGTTTTCGTGCGGAGCGTGTGTTGATGAGGATGCAGTGCAGGTGGTTTGTGTTGGTTGTTGCTTGCTTCGTTGTTCTGTTGCAGGAGAAGTTGCAGGTGCGGCAGGAAAAAGGTCCTTTGGTGTGCTTCGGGGTGGCCAGGAAGCACTCTGTGGAGGGGCCAGGGTTGAGGGCGAGGAGTTCGCGGGCCGAGTATCGGAAGCAGGAGGTGCGGGGGCGTGAGGACCAGGGGGGGTGGCGCCGGGCGCAGACGGGGTTGCCTCTTGCGCGCCAGTCATTAAGAAGGGAGGGAGGAGCAGCTGGGAGGCGGGAGGCGGGAGGGAGCGGCGAATGGGGGCGCAAGGGTGGCGGGGCCGCAGGGAGGCAGCGGCAGGGAGCGGAGAGCAAGGGGGAGCGCACAAGGGGCGAAAACACGAAAAACAAGGCAAAAAAAGTCGGGCACAATTTAAAAAAACAGTCACAATTTGAAAACAGTCACAGAAATACACTAATGGCACAGTAAACAATCGGGGAAACAGCAATCAGAGGGGCACAACGGGGGCAGATGCGCAGGAGGCGAGGCGCTTGAAAACAGTAAAAACGCACTTACAGGACGGCGAAAAGTGGCACAAACAGAAGGGGCACGACGGGGCAGAAGCGCAAGGAGGCAAGGCGCTGAAAAATGAGAAAAACACTTACAGGATGGCGGAAAGCGGCACACGGGTCAAGTGAAGCTTACTAGAGCCCACTAGACACCAGGGATGAGGCGCAGGAGGATGCCTGCGGGTGGAGGAGGGCCTCGAACACGCTAGCAGCAGCGTGGGTGGGGGTCAGAGGCAGGAGACAGCAGGTTGGTGCTGCGGACGTGGGCGGCGAGCTCTAGACCTAAAACATTACAATGTAGCTTTTGGATTTCCCAGTCTTAGTTAACCATGATGCTGTCATGGATTGTTTATATGAAAATGTTGTATAAAACCCCCTGATTTTGAAGGTTTGGGGGCAACTCCTCCTTTTCTTCTTCCAGAGATTCTGTCCAATTTACTTCATTCTTTTCTTTTCTTCCTTAGAATGCTGTCAGTACTTCTATTAAGTTTGTCACTTAGAAACCGGACATTCAAATGCTTCTACAGGGATTACTATTCTGATTTTGTATTCTGTATCTAGGCCTTCATGAAATGTATTACATTTTCTGTACTGCTAACTTATGAATTCTGTAATAAACGTTTTTAAATGTATTTTTGAACTAGAACTCCATATTGAGTGATCCCAGTTACTATTTGTTGATAACTAGTAGTTCAATGTTGTGGAGGGTGGAGTCTCCTGTCGATAGTTCAACAGGAACTGAGGAGTTGAACTGCCCGAGGTAAAAATTGGGAGAGTGTAGATTATTTGCATTTAGTGAATTTCTGGGTTTCAGGTCCGAAACGACTCCTGCACCCCCTTCCCTAGCCCCTTCCCTCTAACCCCCCTTCCACCCCAGTAGGCAATCAGCATACTCTTGTATTGTACCTCACTTACTATTTTTATATCATTGTTGTGGCTCACTATACTGGGGTATATCATATGCTAAAACTAATGCAAATGTTTAAAAGCAAAGACTTCCCTTTGAGTTTAGTATAGGAACTTACATGCAAAAATTGTCTTTGCAAACCGAATTTCCCCATGGAAAGTAGTGTCTGGAGGGAATTGTGCATTCACAAATCTCAGGTGAAAGAACACTTTAAATAATATATAATTATAAAATAGAGCGTACACCCAGTTTGAAAGTTACTGTGTCTTATACAAGGCCATAAGGGGCAACTCACACCACATGCTGAATTCCTCTATCTCCCTTAGGTGAACAAACAGTTTAATTGGGAGTCAGAAACCAGAAAAAGTGACTCCCAGTAAAAATACTTCACAGGGGAATAATTTGCATGTATTGAAAAGTTTTGGAAGGCATGAATTTTCATCAAAAATGTAAGGTTAGGGAAATTCTGTGTGGAGGGGTTTTCATATTGCTTGTAATATCCACAAAGTTAGAACTCTATGGATGACCATTTCCATCCTAAAACACACGTTAAGTCACTCCTGAACAAAAAGTAGTAAATAAAAGTGAGAGCTTAGTTGGAAAGTATATTGAACACAAGTATATATTATGGAGGAGTTGGGTACATTTGAGTTGTAAAATTGCTGTACAGCTACAGAAAATGTTAGTGTTAATTTTTGCTTTAAAACATTGTTATATACCTGTTAAGATAATTAGAAAAGTGAAGAACATGCTTGCGCATCTAAGTAGAAACAGGGTAATGATAGGTGTTTTCCAGGAGATGCACTTAACAATAAAAACGAAAAAGGCATTTGCAGGGAATTTGGGGAGATACTGATATTTCTCATCATTCACTACACATTCCAGAGGGCTGGCTATCTTTATTCAGGAAGATCAGTAGTCACATGTCCATACTGCTAAGGGGATATGCTGCAAAAACATGTAGCAATTATAAGCACATATGACCCTGTTATTGATTGTCCAAAATTTTATTATGAAGTAGTCATTACATACATGGGTTTAGGATCACGTTCAGTGATGTGGAGAGACTGTAACTCAATTTTAGACACTAAGTTAGATTAGTATTGCCTGCCTTCAGCAAATACTGAAGCTCTAGAGTAAATAATATGACAGGTTGCCTTTCTGGTGTTAGAGGCACCCCGATAGTAGATAATTCTTATTATATATCTCAGTCGACAATGCAGAATCTGGGATACATTATTGGTGGCCTACAAGAGATGTATATTCTTCAATTGAGGTGGCTAAAGTTCTATCAATCAGTGATCCTGCTGACTCTCCACTTACAGCTCACACCCAGAAAACATGGTGCTTCCCTGCTGATGCTCTGAAAGATGTAATGGTTAGAGATGTGGTGAAACAGGTCCTCCTCAAATACTTTAAAATAAATATGTGCTTGGTGGCTCGTCAAGGTGTAGTGGGAGGCATTTAGACCTACATTATGGATGTGTATATAGTGAAGTAGCCTAAGTGCCAGATTTGTGGCCATTTCATTTGCAAGTCTCTAATTGTGATTCATTGTGAATCACAACTAGAGACTCACAAAAGGAAATGTACAAATGTGTCTCAGACACATTTAGCGTATCCCAATGGAGTCACAAATGACCCTGGGGACAGCAGACCACCATTCCTGTGGCTGCTTTTCAAGTAAAGCAGTTTAAAAAAAATTAAAATGTAGACTAAGATGCTAGAACACTACTAATCTACTAATAAGGGGTAACTGGACCTGGCACAAGGTGTAAGTACCATTGGTACCCACTATAAGCCAGGCCTGCGCCCTACAGATGTTGAAACTTTTCAAACACTCACCCCCAGTCACAGATCTGGGTTTAATCCATTGATCCTTTGCTCACCATGCCACCCCAGATTGGACCCAGCCATATGCAAATCAGTCTTCACCCTGTTACCCATGGAAACAGTCATGCCCAAATGATGGATTAAACCCAGATCTGTGACTAGGGGTGAGTGTTTGAAAAGTTTCAACACTCCGTCCATCATCCTTTTGTGTTGCTAAAGTTGCCCTAAGTGGGAAGGGTATGCCCAGACATGGGTCCCTTGCTCACTGTGCCAGTGGATTCAAGCTAGCCTGGCTGAGAAAGGGTGATACCCTGAAACCAGTCTCAGGTTCGCTTGTTTCTGGTCCAGGGAGGACCTGGTCATGCAGTTCGGGCTGGACTGTTCCCATAGAGAACAGGGTCAAGACTTATTTGCGTATGGCTGGTTCCAAACTGGGGTGGCATGGTGAGCAAACCAACAATGGATTAAACCCATATCTGTTACTAGGGGTGAGTGTTTGAAAAGTTTCAACATTCTGTCCATCATCCTTTTGTGTTGCTAAAGTTGCCCTAAGTGGGAAGGGTATGCTCAGATGTGGGTCACTTGCTCACTGTGCCACTGGATTCAAACTAGCCTGGCTGAGGAAGGGTGATACCCTGAAACAGGTCCCAGGAAGTTTGTTTCCAGTTCAGGGAAGACCTGGACTTGCAGTTTGGGCTGGACTGTTCCCATGGGAAACAGGGTCAAGACTGATTTCCATATTGCTGTGTCCAAAATGGGATGGCATAGTGAGCAAAAGAACAATGGATTAAACTCAGATCTGTGATTGTGGGTGAGTGTTTGAAAAGTTTCAACACTTCATCCATCATTCTTTTGTGTTGTTAAAGTTGCTCTAAGTGGTAAGGGTATGCCCAGACGTGGGTCCCTTGCTCACTGTGCCACTGGATTTAAGCTAGCCTAGCTGAGAAAGGGTGATACCCAGAAACCGGTCCCAGGATGCTTGTTTCCGGTCGAGGGAGAACCTGGCCTGGCAGCTTGGGCTGGGCTGTTCCCATGGTGAACATGGTCATGATTGATTTACGTATGGTTGGGTCCAAACTGGGGTGGCTTGGTGAACAAAAAACAAGGAATTAAACCCAGATCTGTGACTGGGGGTGAGTGTTGAAAGGTTTCAACACTCCATCCATCATCCTTTTATGTTGCTAAAGTCACCCTAAGTGGCCAGGTTATGCCCAGATGTGGCCCCACTTGCTCACTGTGCCACTGGAATTTAGCTAACCTGGCTGATGAGGGGTGATATCCCAACACCGGTTCCAGGATGCTTGATTATGATCCAAGGAGGAACTGGCCTGGCAGTTCAAGCTGGACTGTTCCCATGGGGAACAGGGTCAAGACTGATGTGCATATGGATGGGTGCAAACTGGGGTGGCATAGTGAGCAAAAGAATGATGGATTAAACCCAGATCTGTGACTGGGGGCGAGTGTTGAAAAGTTTCAGCACTCCGTCCATCATCCTTTTGTGTTGCTAAAGAATACATTCTTCCCACATTACCTTTAGATAGCTGTACATGTAATTCATGACCCTATCTAAAACAACTTCCTTCGGGAAACCCACGCTGGTGAACACATCAAGAAGGGCCCTAGCCACCGAAGGAGCAGTGACTGTTCTGATGGGAATTACCTCAGGATGCCTTGTGGCATGGTCCACTACCAGCAATATATATCTGTTCCCTGATTCAGTTGGTGGGTCTAGGGGACCAATAATGTTCATGCCAACCCTATCAAAGGGAGTCCCAACCACTGTTAGTGGTATAAAGGGAGCCTTTGGTTGGCCCCTGGTCTTGACACTGACCTGACAGGTTGCAAAGGAACTACAAAACAGCTTCACCTAGGCATACATATGGGCCCAATAGAAATGATTAACCAGCCGGTTCCAAGTCTTATTCTGCCCCAAATGACCTGCCAAGGGGATGTCCTGACTTAGGGTGAGGAGGAATTCTCTATACTTTTTGGGGCCACAAACTTCCTGGTGACGCCCTCTTTGAGGTCTCTTGTCTCAGTATATGGAAATCTGTCCTCTTAGTAGACTCTGTGGAATACATCAATACCACCCTTCTCTTGCCAGGAGGCAGTCTGCCTCAGGCCCTCAAGAGTGGCATACTTTCTGTGTCCCTGACAAACCCCTCTCTGGGTCCACCAGCTCCTGTCAATTCTGCTAAGTCAGACAGGCCTTGCAGGGGTAGAAACCCCAACTCAAAAGTCAGATCCTCACCCTCAGGTTTAGGTTCCACCTGCACTTCTGTTGTTCTCTAGTTTGGCTCACCAGACCTAGGGGGTCATTCCAACTCTGGCGGGCGGCGGAGGCCGCCCGCCAGAGTTCCCCCGACAGAACACCGTTCCGCGGTCCTAAGACCGCTGCAGTGATTCTGTGTTTCCCGCTGGGCTGGCGGGCGACCGCCAGAAGGCCGCCCACCAGCCCAGCGGGAAACCCCTTCCCACGAGGAAGCCGGCTCCGAATGGAGCCGGCGGAGTGGGAAGGTGCGACGGGTGCAGTTGCACCCGTCGCGCATTTCAGTGTCTGCTAGGCAGACACTGAAATTCTTTGTGGGGCCCTCTTACGGGGGCCCCTGCAGTGCCCATGCCATTGGCATGGGCACTGCAGGGGCCCCCAGGGGCCCCACGACACCCCATACCACCATCCTGTTCCTGGCGGGCGAACCGCCAGGAACAGGATGGCGGTATGGGGTGTCGGAATCCCCATGGCGGCGCAGCAAGCTGCGCCGCCATGGAGGATTCCATAGGGCAGCGGAAAACCGGCGGGAGACCGCCGGTTTTCCCTTTCTGACCGCGGCCAAACCGCCGCGGTCAGAATGCCCTTGAGAGCACCGCCAGCCTGTTGGCGGTGCTCTCGTGGTCGTTGGCCCTGGCGGTCAATGACCGCCAGGGTCAGAATGACCCCCCTAGTGTCCTTTCTCTTGTCATTGGATCCTTGGCCCCTTCTTCCAGAATCTAAGTGTCAAGCTTTTCCCTGTTGAGCAGCCTTTGACTTGGTCACAACACATACACACTCAGGGAGATGCAGCATCCCTGCATTGACCATGCTCTCCACCCCTGACCATTCAGACACTTCAATATCATTTACCAATAGGCAGTCCAGGGAGAGTAGGAGACACAACTGACTGCTTAGGACCCATCACACCTCCCCATCCCAAACTCACTATTGCCTGTTTTAGGTCTAGAGCTCGCCCCCCACGTCCGCAGCACCACCTTGCTGTCTCGTGCCCCTGACCCCCGCCCACGCTGCTGCTAGCGTGTTCGAGCCCCCAGAGCGTGTCTAGTGGGATCTGCTAAGCTTCGCTAGACCCGTGTGCTCTCTGCCGATTTTCGCCGTATAAGTAAGTGTTTTTCTACTGCTAAGCGCCTTGCCTCCTTGCGCTCTTGCCCCCATCTGTGCCCCCTCTGATTGCTGTATTCCGATTGTTTTGTTGTGCCATTTATCGTGTTTTGTGACTGTTTTGACTTGTGCCTGACTTTTGTGCCTTACTTTTGCCATTTTGCCTTGTTTTTCCTGGTTTCGCCGCCTGTGCGCTCCCCCTTGCCGTTTTCTCACTGCCGCTGCCTCCCTGCGGCCCCGCCCCCCTCGCGCCCCCATTCGCCGCTCCCTCCCGCCTCCCACCTCCCAGCTGCTCCTCCCTCCCCCCTCCCTTCTTAATGGCTGACGCTGCGCGTCGCGAGTGAGCAACCTCTGACCTGTTTTAGGTCTAGAGCTCGCCCCCCACGTCCGCAGCACCACCTTGCTGTCTCGTGCCCCTGACCCCCGCCCACGCTGCTGCTAGCGTGTTCGAGCCCCCAGAGCGTGTCTAGTGGGCTCTGCTAAGCTTCGCTAGACCTGTGTGCTCTCTGCCGCTTTTCGCCGTATATGTAAGTGTTTTTCTACTGCTCAGCGCCTTGCCTCCTTGCGCTCTTGCCCCCATCTGTGCCCCCTCTGATTGCTGTATTCCAATTGTTTTGTTGTGCCATTTATCGTATTTTGTGACTGTTTTGACTTGTGCCTGACTTTTGTGCCTTACTTTTGCCATTTTGCCTTGTTTTTCCTTGTTTCGACGCCTGTGCGCTCCCCCTTGCCGTTTTCTCACTGCCGCTGCCTCCCTGCAGCCCGCCCCCCCTCGCGCCCCCATTCGCCGCTCCCTCCCGCCTCCCAGCTGCTCCTCCCTCCCTTCTTAATGGCTGGCGCTGAGCGTCCGCGCCGCTTGCGCGCCGGAGGCGCGCCAGAGGCAAGCCCGTCTGCGCCCGTCCGCACCTGGACCGCGCCCAGCGCCACCCCCCCCTGGTCCTCACGCCCTCGCACCACCAGCCTTCGCTACTCGGCCAGCGAACTCCTCGACCTTAACCCTGGCTCCTCCACAGCCTGCTTCCAGGCCACCCCGAAGCACACCAAAGGACCCTTCTCCTGCCGCACCTGCAACTTCACCTGCAACAGAACAACAAAGCCTGCAACAATCAACACCAACCACCTGCACTGCATCTTCCTCAACACACGCTCCGCACGAAAGCACGCCATTGAGCTCTGGGACCTGCTCGACACCACCGCCCCAGACGTAGCCTTCCTGACCGAAACCTGGTGGAACGACTCCTCGGCCCCAGACATCGCCATCGCCATCCCTGACGGCTACAAGATCACCAGAAGAGATCGCACCAACGGAATCGGTGGACGGACAGCCATCGTACACAAATCCACCCTCAAGATCCACACCCACACCCACACGGATGACACCCTCAAGACAGCCGAACACTTCCACTTCCAGATCCACACGGACCCCAACACTACCCTCAGAGGAACCCTCATATACCGACCTCCAGGACCAAGAGCCCCCTTCAGTGACACCATCTCCGATCTCGCAAGCACCCACGCCCTCGCTTCTACGGACTACATCCTCCTGGGAGATCTCAACTTCCACCTGGAGAACAACAACGACACCAACACCTCATCTCTGACCACCAACCTCTCCAACCTCGGACTCAGACAACTGGTCAATACACCCACCCACATCACCGGTCACACCCTTGACCCACTCTTCACTGCAAGCAACCACATCTCATTCAGCCACACCTCCGAACTCCACTGGACCGACCACCACTGCGTCCATTTCACTTTCAAGAAAAACACCGAACAACACCGCATCCCACTACCACCTCTCCGCCGCTGGGGAAAAGTCACCGAAGACCAACTAACCAGCACCCTCGCCAAGAACCCACCACCCGACCCCACCAACCCGGACTCCGCCGCCATCAACCTCCAACAGTGGATCCTCAACTGCACCAACATCCTAGCACCACTCAAGAGACCCTCGGTCAACCAAGAAAAGAAAAAAGCAGCCTGGTTCACAGACGAACTGATCACCTCCAAAAGCAACTGCCAGAAACTCAAGAAAAAATGGATCCTCGAGCGCACACCCGACAGCCTAGCAACCCACAAGGAAGCCAACCGCAAACACCACCAACTGATCCGACTCGCCAAACGCTCCCACTTCACAGAACGCCTAAACAACAACGCACACAACAGCAAGGAACTCTTCTGCATCGTGAAGGAGCTCTCCAACCCCAACGCCAACGTCAACGACGTCCCACCATCCCAGAAACTCTGCGACGCTCTCTCCACCTTTTTTTACCAGAAAATCGCCGCCATCCACGGCAGCTTTAACACCACACCTCAGCCAGACCTCTCCCCCAACAACCCCTCCCACGCTGACCGCCTCACCACCTGGACCCACGTAGACGACGCCGAAACCCTAAAGACCATGAACTCCATCCACTCAGGATCTCCCTCGGACCCCTGCCCACATCACGTCTTCAACAAAGCCGACGCCACCATCGCCCCCCAACTCCGCAAGATCATCAACCTTTCCTTCAACACCGCTACCTCGCTACCTTCCCAGACAGCTGGAAGCACGCCGATATCCAACCCCTCCTCAAGAAACCCAAGCCTGACCTCAACGACCTCAAAAACTTCTGACCGATCTCCCTCCTCCCCTTCCCAGCGAAGGTCATCGAGAATATCATCAACGCACAGCTCTCCCACTACCTCGAAGACAACTCCATCCTAGACCCCTCCCAATCCGGTTTCAGACGCAACCACAGCACAGAGACTGCTCTCCCCGCCGCCACAGACGACAAATGGACAACGGCGAAACTTCAGCCCTGATCCTCCTAGACCTATCCGCCGCCTTCGATACGGTCTGCCACCGCACCCTACTAACTCGCCTCCACAAAGCCGGAATTCAAGACAAAGCCCTCAACTGGATCTCCTCTTTTCTCTCCGGTAGAACCCAGAGAGTCCGACTCTCACCCTTCCGCTCTGAAGCCACCAACCTCATCTGCAGCATCCCCCAAGGCTCCTCACTAAGCCCAACACTGTTCAACGTATACGTGGCACCCCTCGCACACCTGGCCCGCCAACACAGCCTCAGCATCCTCTCTTACGCCGACGACAACCAGCTCGTCCTCTCCCTCACTAAAGATCCACATACCGCCAAAGCCAACCTCCACGAGGGACTGAAATCCATCGCCGAATGGATGAGAAACAGCCATCTGAAACTAAACTCCGAGAAGACGGAAGTCCTCATCCTCGGTCGCTCCCCCTCAGCCTGGGACGACTCTTGGTGGCCCTCCGCTCTGGGCCCCCCACCCACTCCAGCCAACCACGCACGCAACCTCGGCTTCATCCTCGATTCCGCTCTCACCATGTCCAAACAGGTCAACGCAGTCTCCTCCTCCTGTTTTAACATCCTCTGCATGCTCCGCAGAATCTTCAAGTGGATCCCGACGGAAACCAGAAAGACTGTGACCCAAGCCCTCGTCAGTAGCAGACTTGACTACGGCAACGCACTCTACACAGGCAACCCAACAAAGGACATCCAACGACTCCAACGCATCCAGAACGCATCCGCCCGCCTGATCCTCGACATACCCCGCCGATGCCACATCTCTCACCACCTGAAGGAACTCCACTGGCTCCCCATGGACAAGAGGATCACCTTTAAACTCCTCACCCACGCGCACAAGGCACTACACGACGCCGGACCCACCTACCTGAACAACAGACTCAACTTCTACGTTCCCTCCCGCCAACTCCGCTCTGCCACCCTATCCCTCGCCATCGTTCCCCGAATCCAGCGCAAGACCTCCGGCGGCAGATCCTTCTCCTACCTCGCCGCCAAGACCTGGAACTCACTCCCGACCTCCCTTCGCCAGACCCAGGACCTCCTCACCTTCAGGAGACTCCTCAAGACATGGCTCTTCGACCGATAGCAGCTACCCCCCTCCCCAGCGCCTCGAAACCCTAACGGGTACATAGCGCGCTTTATAAATTTAATGATTGATTGATTGATTGATTGCCATAGGCTAGAGTGTGGCTCTGCTGTCTGCATAGGTTACCTGGTGATACATACCAGGTAGAATCTGCTCTGGAGAAACTGGTTTCTCTGTGACCATGGTCACACTAGCTCATGTGTCTCTCATAGCCTCAACCTTAGTTCCATTGATTTTAGGCATCTGCCCAAACCCCTCCATGCTGGGAGACAAGACAGCCAGGATTGCAAATTCCATCCCACCCAAGGACACAAAGGATGCCTCTGTCAATACCTTCCCCATATTTGGGACAATTTCCACCTCCACCCCTATGTTGGAAATCCGCAGGGACTGCGCACCAGTGGGGGATTCCTTTGTGTAGACAGCATCTCATCTCTCGTGTCCTGGCTGATAATAGTCAAAACACTGACCTACCTTCATCAGGTAACTGAACTTTCCTGACTTTGCAAGTCAAAGGACTTCTCCTGAAACCCCCCATGGGGGGACCTATCTTCTCTTCTTCTGATCACCCCCTGGTGCTGATTAGTATCCCGGGTCCACAACCACTCATCAGCTAGCTCTCCTAGCTCTCTAAGGCTAGTCAACTTAGAGTCCACTAGTAAATGGCATAACTTCTCTTGTACACAGGGTCTCATTTACAAGTGGCCTGCACCACCGATGCTTCACTTTTTTTGACACACTGGCAGCGCAGGCTGCAGGGCCTAATCTACAAGGCCACACAAAGCCACTTTGCATGGTTTTACATGGCCTTGTAGATATGGGCCCCTTTTACCAATTACTCTGTGTGAAAAGGGCATTTTTAATGGGCGTTGCTGTGGGTGCTCCCAGGCTAAACCCATAAAATCAGACACATTTCCAGATTTACAAGATTTTATAAACCTGGGAATGCGTCTGTTTCCACACCACCTCAGGAGCCTATCCGTTTCAACTATTGGGATCAGTTCCCACATGAGTGAACTCCAATACTTAGAGTGGAACCCTCTCATCTCAAGGATCCTTTTTAAGGCAATCAGCCATTTGTTAATATCATCCCCCTTGGTGTACATAGGAGCTATTCGGATGGGAAGCCTGGGATTAAACTCACCACCCCTGGGCATCTCAGCATCTTATTCATTGTCACTGCCACCAATTCCTTTTACCTTTTCCGCCTCCCACTTCTCTCTAGCTAGTGCTAACCTCTTTTCTGCCAGGGTGATGGAAGCCAACTGACCCTCAAGCTCTTGCCTTCTGAGGGTCCTATTGGGGTCCTCTGTGGCAAATCCCCTCCTCCCCCCATGAGCTGGAAATATGAACCTAGCACCAGAAAAAATAGATGAGGTGTCATCATTCACCTCTTGGAGGTGGTTGGAAGGGTCACCATCCACTTCCTTCTCTGGAGCTGTCTGTGCCCAATCCATAAGGGACATAATCATCTCTGCCTTCTTGATCTTGTTGCCTGGACCTACACTGAATCCGAAGCTCAGACACTGTGAGTTTGTTCATTTTAGCCAGATACAGCTCTATGTTATCCATAGTTTTGGGTCACACAAACTTGGCAAATCAGAAATATCAAAAACTGAAAAATCAAAAGGATGGATTAAAATTCAGTTTTAGTCCACATTTCAAAAATTCATAATCAAACGTTTTGTTCTAACTCAATTTAGCAGATGTTTGTGGATCTTAACTTAATTTACGATATGGTGTAATTTAAACACAAGTATGTATCTACAAATGTTGGAAGGTGGGTTATTAGTAGGGGTAGGTAGGCACTTACCACTAGCAATGAGGCCACCAAAGCAATTTATGGTCCAGTCAAGGTATCAGTAGATTAACCCCTGGCTCAACCCTTGTCATCTTGCTGCGAGCAGGCATGTTTAACTCAAGAGACCTGTATGTAAAGCTTTTAAAAACACCAATACAGTCAATAAGTAAGACACAAAACACAATAAAACTCCCACACTATATTTGTATCTCTAAAATGAAAACAAAATGAACAAAATCCAATATAAGGAACCAGAGATACGATTTTTTAAAGATTAAACACATTCCAACTTGGGACATCTGGTCGCCCTTGATGGGACAAAGTCAATTTGAGGCCCATTGTGATGGAGCCCTGGTCGGATATACTAAGCAGGAAGACTGGTCAAAATGTTACCTTCCACATTAGACACTTTTCTGGAGGATTTTCTCTCAATGTAGCGCGGTCCCCTTCAAAAGGCTGATTTTGATGTACCATCATCAGATTGCTTCATCGTGAGACCCCAGTCAAATCCTAGAAGTCTGGAACTCTAGAGCTTTTACTGCGATGAAACTGAAATCCAGGCAAGGTCACAGATGAAAATAGTTGACATGACTCTTGACGTCCGGTTAGTCCATTAATGGAGCTTTTTCCAAAAGTTGCTCCAAACTTCTTGAAACTTCTCAAACGTCTTCCTGAAGTTCTTCTTCAGGGGTCAAAGTTTTCAAAAACACAAATTCAGGGGTCTAGAAGACCTGAGATGGTCCTTGGAAGTTTAGAATTACAATTCCAACAATGCACTTGACCAAATTCTTAAAAGTCCATTGGACGGACTTCAGATTTTGGATTTATGGAGTGAGATGGTGCAGGGGTGCACTGTTAACCTATTGCTTTCAGGGTGTCCACTGCTTAATTCTTTTGGAAGCAAGGCAAAGTCCTGAGGGCTGTAGTTCCCAGCATGCATATGGAGCAGTCCTTCAGAGTGCAATATTTTGGGGTGCAGAGTAGGGTTCCAGTGGGGAGGTCCTTCTTCTCCTTGCAGTTTCAGGCAGCAGATCCAAGTTGCTATACAGCTTTCACATATTTAGTCAATGATCTGGGGTGGCAAGCAGGGGGTAAGCCTGCCAATGAGGTACAGGGTGCCATCCAAAAGCATGACAGCTATCTCCAAGGTGTGGAATATTCTTTTCCCACAAAGCACTGCACCTCGGGGGATTCCTCTCCAGGAGAGGAAAACCTAGCCAAACCAACCTACTGGTGTGGCTCATTTCTATTAACACTCCTCCTCCAGACCCTTTGCAAATTCCGTTACTAGGCCTGCCTTCTGGCTGGGAGATACAAGAAGGGGGATAAGCCTGACTTGTATTCCTGCTCTCTCTGAAGGCCAGTTTGATTTACCAAGCCCCCTTTCTGGTCTGTTCTCTGCAGCTGCAGTACTCCCCTGCACAGATAATATCTGCTCTATGCAGGACACTTATCACCTCATCAAAGCAGCGTGGCTAAGCCTGTTAAGGCGAACCAATTAGGAGATGCTGCCAGAAGCCTGGAGTTTGGCTCCCAGAAAAGAAAGTCCTAAAAATTATGATAAATTCAACAGTGTTGAGTTGTTGGATTTATCATTACCAATCTTTTATCTTCTTGGATTATTTTTGTAGCTCTTTCTTACAATATTTATACTTAAATAACACATTCCTTTGTTAGCCTATGGAGCTAAGTATCTACAATGGCATTTAAAATATATTTTATAATGTCCCCGTCTGTGGCTAAACTGCACCCCGCACCTGTTGCATGTAGTGGAGACCTTAGAGGTGACTTCTGTGTACAAATAAGATATAATACCACTTTGGAAGTACCTTTAATCCCAAAGTCAAATTTGCACATATTTACTTCTAAAGCAGGGCTGCCTTTAAAAATTACAGCAGGCTAGACAGCAGTGCACATTATAGTGCAGAAATTCTACTAGGCCACTAAACCTCTCTGCTGTATTATATACTAGGGACTTATCGGTAATTTGAATCCCCGTTGCCTTTTTATATGCTAGGGACTTACGGAGGGTCTGTCATTGCCCATTGTAATTAAACCTAATCACTATTTACCTTTTAAATCAGATCACTGGCCCTGGGCCAGGTTAGCAGAGCCCGGGCCACAGTCAGAGCCAGTATCAGTCAAAAAATGGGGGTGAACAGGGCAAAAAGGATGACTTTCTCACAGCTACTGTACAGTAAGGGGACTATCTGAATGAATAATAATAAGAGAATGCATAATGGAGAACTGCTTTAATGAGGTACACCAGCACCTTTTGGGTGCAAAGCTTATAACAACAGAGAAAGTTGGGAATGGTGTGTAATATTCATGCCAGCAGCAAGTTTCAGAGAACAAGAGCTGTGTCTTACCGGGGTTCAACTCCTGAATAGTATAAATGTTGTAGATATCTTGCCTCGGCACAACCACACATATGCTTAAAGTATATTCTGCTGGCTGCTAAGACATGATGGTTTGCTGTTGAACTCTTGCTTTCAAATAAAGGTATTTCCAGAAAAGTAACTGTTCTAAAACACTTCTACCCTGAAATATGTTAAAGCAAGTCAGACAAATGGAAGGAGACTGCGTGCATGTAATGTGATGCCGACATTAAAGAGAGAAAACATTTGGAGTCTGTGTTAGTTTGACAAGGACACAACAGGGGCAAAGGTTTGGGGGAGTGAAGATTTGTTGGTTGACGCTACAGTGGTATATATGGGAAAATACAGAGTAAAACCAAGTGGTGCTCCTATAGTCAAATTCATAGCTTTTATCTTACGTTGTCCTCAATAGACAACTACTAGAAGCTATCTGTAATGAGTGTTGATATTGGACTTTTCAAAAAAAGAATATTAAATGTTATAATCAGCATTAGAGCTTTTTACACTTTAACAAAACCATAGTTTTCAGAATTGTATTGCAGAAACACAATTGACATTCCCCATACGTTCTAAAGCAATCACTGCCATATAGGGCTCCTACTCCCACTGCAGAACTCGTTTTAACATTTACTTTCTTTTTAAACCTCCATTAAAATGTTGACAGAGTTCTCATTCAGTTTGTTGCTTGCTCTGTTTCTTGTTATGAAACCTTTACAAGCTTTGTGACTGAGGGTCATATTTACAAGGAATTTGTGTAGGGCAGTGCAGCAAGCCTTTCTTCTGCGCTGCCTTATGTCAATTCAAAGGGGCATAAATGCATTGTGGGGCATATTTACAAGCCACATGCGCCACTGGTGCATCACTTTTTGTGATGCACCAGTGGCGCAAAGTGTAGCCCAATATCTACAAGGTTACACAAAGCTACTTTGCAAAACTTTCATGGTCTTGTAGATATGGTGTAAGTCAATGCAGCGCAAGTCCCTGCGAAGCCTTTTCACTGCACCCGGGAGACATACCATTGATACTTTGGTGGGTGTTCCGAAGCAATACCCATGGGCTTTGACAAATTTCCAGATTAACAAGAATCAGTGAACGTGGGAATGTGTTAAAACTGTACGCCTTCCGAGGGTAGGTGCAACAAGTAGAAATATATTTATTTATCCTCATTGTTTCCTATTTCTATATGTTCTGCATTCTAAAGCACACACACACAGAAGAAAATTCCTCCCAGGATTGTTTTTGTGCAGGAAGGCGTCTCTTCCAGCACAAAAAAAATCCTGGAAACAAAGCACGCTTGCACCATGCTGCAAGGGTGCCTGCATTGGTGCTAGGCAGCAATTTGTGCACCCATGCAGGGGGAAGTGACAGAGATGCACTGTATCTTGTAAATACAATACATTTCTGCCCTTTTGAACTGGCACGGGGTGGTGCAGCAGAAAGCCGTGCTGCGCCACCCTATGCCAATTTCTTGTAAATGCTCCTATATTTACAAGATACAGTGCATTTGTGTCCTTTCCTCTTTTGCTGGCACACAAATTGTTGCCTAGTACCAATGCAGGCACCCTTCCATCATGGTGCAAGGATGTCTGTGTTGTCGGACAGATTTTATTTTGCAGGAAGGGACACTTTCCTGCACGAAATCAATCCTGTGTGGAAACGATGAAGAGAAACCAAACTATTTCTCCTCATTGCCCCTGCCCTCGGGAGGTATACAGTTTTGACACATTCCCAGGTCTACAAATTACTATAAATCTGGAAATGTGTCAAAAACAATGGGTGTGGCATGGGAACACCCACTGCCACACCCTTGGTATTCCTCCCTGACGCAGTGTAAGGCAACACAGCAACTTGCACTACAATGACTTACACAATATCAATAAGCCCATAAAAAGCCATGCCAAGTCACAGTGTGTGGCCTTGTAGATGTGGGCCTCCACTTTATGCCATCAGTACATCACAAAAAGTGATGAACCAGCAGCGCACAGGGTTGTAAATATGTCCCTTAGTCTTTACTGAAGTTATTAATAGTTTGCACATCTAACCTTTGATCCTGTATCATTGGATTCTGTGAAATACTTTATTTCTAATTCAAATCCGAGTTCAAATTGTACATTTATATTAGGTTTCTGCTGTTGTTTATCTTTTTTGTTTGCATGCTTATTCTAAAAAAGTAAAGTATCACCAAGCTTTATTTTGTCTTTTCTTGTTTGTGTTCACTAGATATTCTTGGAAACGAGTTTCAGAGGCGTCCACATTGAAAGGGGTCTGAAGGATGGCTCAGGTATATGATCTCATTGTTTCCCAAATGACGATTTCAACACTTAATGCTAATTTTCTGGAAGCCCTAGAACCAAATCGGGAATTGGCCAGAGAGCACAGTTTAAATTTGAATTATTCTACCGCACCCAACATGTTAAACTTATGATTCTCACGAGATCTAAGTCTTCTAATTCTGGCATAATCTTGTGGTCATACAAAAACCTACGAGGTAAAATGAAGATAACCCATCCCTATAGGAAGATATTTGAGCTGCAATTCACTCCACTGACATGCCAAGCCAGAATAAAGTCAGATTACCTTGCACATTATGAGTAAGGGGCGTATAAGAAAATGATCAGAGAGCATATGGTGTTAAGGCCAGAGCCTTTGAATTTGCAACAGGGGAACCAGGTTTCAGTCTAAGCATCAGTTCAACAACTTGTGATTATGGGCAAATCACTTAATTTTCCTGAGTCTAAAAAATGAATATGACCTTGTGTAATATAAATTGGGCTCATGTAAAGTGCTGCAATAACTTTGGGTCGAGTTTGCACTAAATAAAAAAAACATCAGGCCCAAGATCCACAAGAAATCCAGCAGGATGTTTCAGCTAGCTTAATGGAGCTTCTGATATGTCTCAGTTATCATACCTACTACTACCAAATCGTTGCCATGTCAAACAATGATTTAGCTGTGCACATCAGAGACCAGCTCACCTTATTTCATGACATCCACAAGCTCGTCAACCTGGCCTGGGAGAATTTCAGTGTATGCAGCAGGTTGCAACCAAAGGCACAAATAGGCCAAATGAAGTGCCAGTCAGGGTTAAAATATCACTACAAGACGGTGCGGTGTAAGTTCCATCTACCTGTGGCAACAGAAAACGGCTGGTAAATTTAAGGTGGCTCAGTATTTTGTGGAGAGGGCTGCTGGACACAGCAAATAGCGGTTGAGCCAGAAAACAACATCTATCTGTATCTGCAAACCTTTGCCTAGAGGAGCAAGTTAACATGTCATATGGCAAGGCTGCTAAAGTCCAGCCAACATAAATAGCACCATAAGAGTGGATGCTTGATTAGGCAGCCCTAAAACTGCCATATTTAGACTTTAGAGTCAGAAGGATGATGCATCAGACAAGCTGCTGGGGAACAAGTATAAAGATGGTGACAGACCACAACAAGAAGCAAGACATAGCAGCTAGAGAGGAGTAAATAGATGGTGCATGAGGGATCAAGTGATGGCAATCGTTATCCCACTGGAAATCGAGAAGCAAACACCACAGGTACAGTGACTAACTGCGTGAGAAAGAATCAGCACTGGAGATGCTGAGGAAGCCTTATGACGGGTAAAGAGCATAGTCAGAAATAGTCTGCACAAGAGATTGATGCAGGATGACACAACCGATCAGTGCATCGAATCCAGATCTGTAAGTCATTGTGGGGAAACTAGAAGTGCAGATGCGCTTTACATGGAGAGGAATGTTGGGAAGAGGGGAATAAGGGTGGTGTCAGTCAGGACTAGGACCTCCATAATTCTGTCCGTTTGACATTGTGTAGTTGACTGAATGCAAGTTTCTGGAGAGAACGCCTATTTGACTAAGTCCTAAAAATGTAATTCTCTTTGAAATGTTTTCTCTGACGTGGATCTATTTCTCTTGAAACGCTATTACAAATTCAATTTCATAGTAGGGCGTGTTGTGTTGGGGCCCTAGGCCCCCATGCTGCTCAGAAGATAAGACACGGACACGGTTTGGTGGTATCTTGAACTGGCCCTGGGCACGTGCGCCCGGCCCCTTTTATTGCCAGGGTCACCTGACCGGTGACGTCTGTGCTGGGTGGGTGTGGGGTGTATGTGGGAGGCCAGCCCTCAGCAGAGAGGCTGGCCAAAACACTAGAACGTGTCCAGCAGGACACTACATTCCTCCAAAACTTTGAGGAACAAAAACAAAGTCCAACCTGCAAGGGAAAAACACAGTAACAAAACACACCACCATCAGTCTCTAGGCCTCGAGAAGGCAGGCCGCAGTATTGCCGTGGGCAGGTGCAGCTGGGAGCACCCGGATCCTTCTGCACGAGTTCATGATTTAACCAGTCACAGCCGGGCACGAACACAGTGTGGAAGAAATCTGGACTCTGACAGTCAGATGGTTGGACAAATGTCCACTGATGCACCGTGCTTCAGTCCTGTGGGCACTCGTGGCGAGGCTGGTGGTGTTTACAGTTCAGTTTGTTCAAATAGGGCGTATCATTCGAATTGGGTGCATCACCCAAATTGGGTGCATCACGAGCGTTGGTGGAGTCCACTGTGAATCTGCTTGCTAAGACATCCTGGCTTCACGAAGGCCAATCCCTTGAAGACAGATGACATATTGGATGTTGTGAGGTCCTCCTCTGAAGCCTTTGTATGTTCTGACCCTCTGATGGCAGAGCTGCTTCCAGGCCACCTCTCGGTTTTGGATTCTTCACTATGGAACTTCCTCGAGGCCTTTTCGATGGGTTTGCCACGGGATTGGCATGGACTGTGCTGGGCTGCGTGTTAGCCATCTGCCGGCCGCTGCAGGTTCTCCGACAGGAGCCATGGTCAAATCATTTGTGCAACCACAAGGGTGGATGTTCCGTGGTCAGGGCGCTTGCCGGCATGGATCAGGTGCATGCGGGCTCTCAGACGGACTCAGGGTAATTGTCTATCACGTTGCCAGGAGGGTGTCTAGTTGGTGTCATGTTAATTCACTGAAGACAGTCTTGGTGTGCTGTGACCTGTTGGGAGTCTCCATTGCACAGCCCTGGTTGTCTCTTTGACTTCATCGGTGGGGCAATGTCCAGTCCTCTCTCAAGCTTGAGAGGACCCTTGTCTGGGTTGTCACGGGACTGCTTGTGATCTGCGCTGGGGCTGCTTATGTGCCAAATGGGGCAGCTGCAAGACCTCCTAGGAGCCACTGCCTAGTCGCTCGTGCAATTACAGGGGTAGATGGATCTGGGTCACGACTTGCTCTTGTCACCGAGAGCAGGATACCGATAGGGCGAGCAGTTGGTCATTGGTTGACTAGTTCTTCAGAGCATTCAAGCAGAGGTGTAGGACTCCATTCTGGTTGTTTAACTGCTCCTTTGATGGATACCGTGATGCACATGGCAATGATGACATTTGCCGTTGGGAGACCTGGACGACAAGTGATGTTGCTGGAGTAAGGGTGATTGGAGTAACTTCGTCACAGCGAGTGCAGTCTTTCTTTTGCTCATGTGCAGATGCTAGCTAGCAGTGGTGCCATCTGCTTCAAGCAGCCAATGACAGGTGGCTTGGATGGTCACCTTTGACGGGTGGGGTAAGTACGCGGTTCGCGCATGGCGTCTTACTTTTGGCACTCCCGCCGAGCTGTCTCCAGTGACGTCATCACACCCTGGTGGCTGTCTTGTCTGTGTGTGCACTCTTCCTTTGTTGTGGGAGTCCTCCATCTCTCCACCCTGTTGATCTTCCGTTCATGTTCTTCTGTGGTCGTCAGGTGTTGCAGTGAGACAGGTGATGTCACACAGTCTCCTTTCTTCCTCCTTCATAGCGTGGTGCTACGCCATGCTTTCTTCTCCTTTGTTGTGGCGTCTGGCCACTTGTCTTCCTTTCGTGTGGACCTTTCAAAGGTCCTGTCCTGTCGAAGGACTAGGGGCTCATCCCCGTGTTGCAGTGGTGGCGTCGTGCCACTCAGGGTGTGCAACTCTCCTCTTGCCCGTTGTGAGTCACTGCCGACTCAGTCTTGAGGCAGTGTGGGGGAGGACACTCCTTGTGCGACTCTCCTCTTGCCTGTTGCGAGTCTCTGCCGACTCTGCCTTGAGGCAGTGTGGGGGAGGACACTCCTTGCTGAGTCTCTGGCCCGTTGCAGGGCAGTGACATAGGGTCACTTTCTTTTCCGCTTCCTCTTCACTTGAGGGCGCGGTGCTTGCGCCTCAAGGCAGTGTTTTTTTGGCACTGGGTCTTGCTTGAACCTGCGTGTGCTTTGCAGGGTTGGTCGCTTCTGATGACCTTCTGTGTGATGGGCCAACGGTGGCCGTCTTGTGTTGCAGAAAGGCCGGCTGGCACGGTCTCTTGTCCCGTGCGTAACGTCACGCTCTCGGGTGCTCTCTCCAATTTTGTGGGCGCGTTTCCATGTCGTCACGTTCTCTGGTGCAGCTCTCTGCACATGTGACATAGTCTCTTTTCTTTTCTGGGCATCCTTTGTTATTGCCTGGCATGTCCCTTTCTTGTCCTGCGGTGATTCCATTACCGCTGGGGCATGTGGCGTGCTTTCGGCGGTGGAGGTGTACGGCTGGCAGGGGCTGCGCAGTCCATGTGCGCTTTCCTCGTGCGTCGCGTGGCACTTGCGTCCATTTCTCGTTGTTGCAGCTTGGCTGGGACAGCTGCAGTCTTCTCCTTCCCTTTTACAGCGTCGCTTCCTTCTTCCTCGCCGTTTCCGTCTTCTGCGCCATTTCTGTCCACAGGCGCACTCTTGGTTTGGAGCAGTCACTTTCTGAAGGTGCTGCTGTAAACTTGCTTTCATCCAAGCTTCTTTTACCTTTAAAAGAGAAATAGGGTGCAGTACCAATCCTGGCCACTGGATGCCAGTAGCGCACTTTTTTCCTAGCTTGAAGACAGTCTTTCCTGTTACCGGCCTCCTTTGTTTCAACAGATGCCGGTGAGGAGGGCCTGCTGCCGGGAGGACTCCGTCATGCTGGAGGGGGCTGCAGGTAAGGGTACTTTTATTTATTTTCTCCCTTTTCTCTCCGTGTTTTTCTTCTGTCCACTTTTGTTTTTTTTTGTTTAAAGCTGCACAGCCTCGTTTGAAGAGGCATGCAGATGGCACTAATTTTAGTGAGGGGGTTGGGGGCTCTGGGCACTGTATTTTCTTCTCTCTAGGTGCCTGTGAGCACCTCACTTCTTTATTCAGTCGTTAGAGGTGGGGGCGAGGCCCTGGGCACCTGGTGCTTTGGTGCATGGCTGCACCATTTTCTTTTTAAACTTGGCTTTGGTGCGTGTCTGCACCTCATGCTTTCATTAATGCCGGAACAGGGGGGGGCAGCCCCTGGGCATTTTCGTTGCCTTTGGTGGTGCATGCCAGCAGCATCGGTGATCTCACGTTGCGGCCGCAGCAGTCCTTTGTGCTGCGGCCGTTTTGCCGGCATTTTTTTGGGTGGGGGTGGCCCTGGGCAAATTTTCTTCGGTGCGCGAGTGCACCATTATTAAAATGAAAAGGGGCGACCGGCCCCGGCACCTTTTGCCAACTTCTCACGGCGCACGACACCGGTTTTTCTTCATTCATGGTGCCCGATTGCACCAAGTACATCACATGCGGCCGCAGCTGCATAACATGTTGCGGACCGCCTTCTTTTACTGGGGTGACTGGCCCCGGCCACATTTTTGGCACTTTCTTCGAGGGGGGGGGGGGGCGGCCCTAGGCTTTTCTCCGTTCCGGTGCAGGTCAGCACCGAGCGGTTGTGCAGAGGGGCGGCCCTGGGCATTCCTCTTTGTTTTCTTTGGTGTGTGGGAGCACCATTATCTCGGATTAAACGGGCGACGGCCCCAGTCATGGTTCTGCGCCCTTTTCTTCACGGTGCGCGACAGCACCAGACACGCAATTTCAGCGCGGCCCCAGTGGTTTCCCACGCGCTGCAGGCTGCATTTCCGCATTTAATTTTGAAAGGATTGGGGGAGCGGCCCTGGGCTTTTCTTTTCCATTTGGCTTTGGGTGCAGAGAAGCAACGCTCCTACCTTTTTTTTTTTTTACCGGCTAGAGGACAGCATGCAGGGCGGCAGGCGCGCTCCTTCGCATCTGGGGCGGGGGGTACCAAACAAGTTGTGTGTCAGCAGGCGGGTGGTTGCGGTGCCTCCCTGGGCGGTATATTCTTCCTCTCACGTGGAACAGCAAAGCCCAAGGCGGCGCACACGTGGGGGTCCGACCCCCTCGTCGCCAATGTTGTGTTGGGGCCCTAGGCCTCCATGCTGCTCAGAAGATAAGACACGGACACGGTTTGGTGGTATCTTGAACTGGCCCTGGGCACGTGCGCCCGGCCCCTTTTATTGCCAGGGTCACCTGACCAGTGACGCCTGTGCTGGGTGGGTGTGGGGTGTATGTGGGAGGCCAGCCCTCAGCAGAGAGGCTGGCCAAAACACTAGAACGTGTCCAGCAGGACACTACAGGGCGTTCCAGTCAAATCGATGTTTGGTTGAATGAATGAATATTCATTATTTCAAACACGCAGAAAGTTAGTTAAGAAAGACTGGTGCGGACCTATGTAGAAATGTTTACAACCTACCCACACCAAGGCTGTTTGAAGGAGACTTGAACACTCTACTGTTCGATTGTGCTCTTTCGGAGATAATACTGGAAATACGCTGCAGATGCTTCAGTTTTTATTTCCCCCATTTATGTGAAAATAATTTGAATATAACGGAAGTACACTGGCATGTGTGAAATTAGTAAATCCAAACTTAGAGAGATTTCTTCTGCTACACTTTTTTTGCAGTGTTATATAGCTGAACGTGAGCTAAAGGTAATTTAGCCCTTTACATCAGCACTATTACATGACAGAAGGACACATTCATTATATTTAGCATTTGTTTCTGGACAATAAGGATTTTCTAGTCAACGACCTGGCCCGCGCCCAGCGCCACGACCCCTGGTCCCCAGCTCCCCCAAGCCCCGCTGATCCGCTACGACCCCACCACCCTCCACGCCCTCAACCCAGGGCGCTCCAAAACCTGCTTCCTAGCTCACCCCAAACGCACCCATGGACCCTTCGCCTGCAACTCCTGCAAACGCATCTTCCACGCAACTACCACGACCACAAGCCCACGCGCCATCAACCACCTCAAGTGCATCCTGGTCAACGCTCGTTCCGTCCACAAGCACGCCGTTGAACTTTGGGACCTCCTGGACTCCACAGCCCCGGACGTCGCCTTCATCACGGAGACATGGATGAACGCCTCCTCTGCTCCAGACATCGCTACCGCCATCCCCGAAGGCTACAAGATCTCCAGAAAAGACCGCACCAACCAAGTAGGAGGAGGTGTCGCCATCATCTTCAAAGACTCCATCAGCGTCACCACCTCCACCGAAGACCCCCCCCTCGCCGCTGAACACCTGCATTTTCAGATTCGCACCGACCCAAGGACCACCCTCAGAGGATCCCTCGTCTACCGTCCTCCCGGACCTCGCGCCTCTTTCAGCGACGCCATCGCCGACTTCATCTCCCCGCACGCCCTCGCCTCACCGGACTACATCCTCCTAGGCGACCTCAACTTCCATCTGGAACAAAACAACGACCCCAACACCACCACCCTGCTCGACAACCTCGCCAACCTCGGCCTCAAACAACTGGTGAACACCGCCACCCACATCGCCGGACACACGCTCGACCCTATCTTCTCCGCCAGCAAACACGTCTTCTTCAGCCACACCTCTGCCCTGCACTGGACCGACCACAGCTGCGTCCACTTCACATTCCGACGCGAGACCTCCCACCTCCGCACTCAACCCATCCCTCGTCGACAGTGGAACAAGATCCCTGAAGAGCAACTCTTCTCCGCTCTCGCCGCCAACCAACCCACCCTCACCACCGACCCCAACGACGCAGCTCTCAACCTCACAAACTGGATCTCCAACTGCGCTGACAACCTTGCTCCCCTCAAACGCACGCATCGACAGACCAACACCAAAAAACCTCTCTGGTTCTCTGACACCCTCAAAGAATCAAAGAAAACTTGTCGTGCCCTTGAGAAGGCCTGGCGCAAGGACCACACCGCTGCCAACATGACCGCCCTCAAGAACGCTACACGCGAACACCACCACCTGATCCGCACTGCCAAAAGGAACTTTTTCACCGACAGACTAGACAAAAACAGCCACAACAGCAGAGAACTCTTCAGCATCGTCAAAGAGTTCTCCAACCCCAGCGCCAGCGCCAACGCCGTCACGCCCTCACAGGATTTGTGCGAATCCCTCGCCACTTTCTTCCATCGCAAGATCAGCGACCTCCACGACAGCTTCGGACACCAGACCCAACCATACACCACTGAACCCGCTTCCCCGGACATCACCCTCAACAACTGGACCCACATCAACACGGAAGAAACCAAATCCATCATGAACTCTATCCACTCCGGCGCCCCTTCGGACCCCTGCCCGCACTTCATCTTTAACAAAGCCGACGACATCATCGCCCCGCACCTCCAGACCGTCATCAACTCTTCTTTTTCTTCTGCTACCTTCCCCGAATGCTGGAAGCACGCTGAAGTCAACGCCCTACTAAAGAAACCTACGGCTGACCCAAGCGACCTGAAAAACTTCCGCCCCATCTCTCTTCTACCTTTCCCAGCCAAGGTAATAGAAAAGACCGTCAACAAACAGCTGACCACCTTCCTGGAAGACAACAACCTGCTCGACCCTTCACAAACCGGATTCCGAACCAACCACAGCACGGAAACCGCCCTCATCTCAGTCACAGACGACATCAGAACCCTGATGGACAACGGTGAAACAGTCGCCCTCATTCTCCTCGACCTCTCGGCTGCCTTTGACACCGTCTGTCACCGCACCCTAATCACCCGCCTACGCTCCACCGGGATCCAAGGCCAGGCCCTGGACTGGATCGCCTCCTTCCTCGCTAACCGCTCCCAAAGAGTTTACCTCCCTCCGTTTCGCTCAGAACCCACCAAGATCATCTGCGGCGTACCTCAAGGCTCATCGCTCAGCCCGACACTCTTCAATGTCTACATGAGCCCCCTCGCCGACATCGTACGCAAGCACGACATCATCATCACCTCCTACGCCGACGACACCCAACTTGTACTCTCCCTCACCAAGGACCCCGCCAGCGCCAAGACCAACCTACAAGAGGGTATGAAGGACGTCGCAGATTGGATGAGGCTCAGCCGCCTAAAGCTGAACTCTGAAAAAACGGAAGTCCTCATCCTCGGCAACACCCCGTCCGCCTGGGACGACTCCTGGTGGCCCACGGCCCTCGGCACCGCACCGACCCCCGCAGACCACGCCCGCAACCTCGGCTTCATCTTGGACCCTCTTCTCACCATGACCAAGCAAGTCAACGCCGTGTCCTCTGCCTGCTTCCTCACTCTCCGCATGCTCCGCAAGATCTTCCGCTGGATCCCCGCCGACACCAGAAAAACCGTGACCCACGCCCTTGTCACGAGTCGCCTGGACTACGGCAACACCCTCTACGCCGGGACCACCGCCAAACTCCAAAACCGCCTGCAACGCATCCAAAACGCCTCGGCCCGCCTCATCCTCGACGTACCCCGCAACAGCCACATCTCCGCACACCTGAGACACCTGCATTGGCTCCCAGTCAGCAAAAGGATCACCTTCCGTCTTCTCACCCACGCACACAAAGCCCTCCACAACAAGGGACCGGAATACCTCAACAGACGCCTCAGCTTCTACGTCCCCACCCGCCCCCTCCGCTCCGCTGGCCTCGCACTTGCTGCCGTCCCTCGCACCCGCCGCTCCACGGCGGGTGGGAGATCTTTCTCCTTCCTGGCGGCCAAGACCTGGAACTCCCTCCCCACCAGCCTCAGGACCACCCAGGACCACTCCGCTTTCCGGAGACTCCTAAAGACTTGGCTGTTCGAGCAGCGATAACCCCCCCTTTCCCCCCTAGCGCCTTGAGACCCGCACGGGTGAGTAGCGCGCTTTACAAATGCTAATGATTTGATTTGATTTGATAAATCAGTCTTTTATTCGCTTTCAATACGGCTCTCACCAGTCTAAATTCTATTTTATCACCAATGTCTTTAAGAGCTGACAGGCAAAGTTGCTACAAGTGAGATCCACACTCTTTGAAATTCTAAGATTTTTCTTGGCTCGCAGATCTCTGTCCGAATCCAATTTCCCGGTCAGAGTCGCTCGACCTCAGCCTCTGGCTGTTTGAAGCAGGATGCGTCAATGTGCTGGTGAACAGGAGTCAGGCAGCACCAGCTTTACACTTTGACACGCTGACGATCTCCCCGAATTGGTGCAAGGTAAGGACCTGTTTGCTGCGCGCCTCACTTCATTAACAATTCCTACCATGTGTGCACTTGAAATGAATATTCTATGCACACTTTAAACATTATGCGGTTAACAGCCTCTTTCAACCCAGGCAGGATGTAATTGCAGGAAAATGAAACCGTTTTTTCCACTTCTTCCTGATTTGATTAAAGTCAAGGAGCCTGTCCTTTGAGATTTGTGTGATGTTGTTCATTTCTACAGATAATTCATCCGAAAGACTCACCAGCACTTTAATTGTGAAAACTCCTATATTTTTCCTTCCCTCTACCCGCATCAGTCAGCTGCGGCTTTGATCTTAGGCCCCTGCTTGTCAGCTGCAGCTTATTTCATTTCTTAAATTGCATCAATCAAAGGATGCTCTTAAATCACTCTTTGGAAGAGCTGTTTATTTCTAACTGCAGGAACCTAATAGAATTCACCTTGAAGAATATTTGACGCTTTGCATTTATTATTAATCAAGGAATGCCAACATGAAGGCTTCATCACTTTCCTTGCTTTGCAAAAAGTAGACGGGGACGCAGCCTGTGACTCGCTCTGCTTGCTGACCAGCTGTGTATGTGGGCAGTTGAAGGCTGACAGATCAGGACAGGTTTGTCACTCACTGGTACAGTCGTTTTGGTGCGAGGGGCCCATAAAGTTCTAATTATATGCAGCTTAAAATATTAATTGGTGCTCTCTTTTCCCACGCGCCAACAGTATAACATCTCTTTGAAATCTGAACACACAACACGTTTTATACCGACACAACATAGAGGGGAGTTCAGTAATCAAGCAGTTTCTGTGCACCTGCTGCCTGCTCACTGTGATGCACTCTTTGCATTCTAATACATCAAACCCAGACTATCCCGTGTGGTTTTGTTCAGCGTTTAGTTGTCCGTGAAAGCTGTACTTTTCTTTACCCTGTAACTGAGCTGTCTTCTCTGGTTTGAATATTAGGGGTATCAGTGCAGAACTCTACTCATGAGGGCAGTTTTTATAATTATTTACTCACTATCAGCTCAATATTTTAAAGTCAATGTTTGTATCACATTGTGCACATACAACAATTGATAACATTAGAAAAAAGGAATGTATGACATAACCACGCATACCGGAACAACGCATTGGAAAAAAGTAAGTAAATGATAAATAACAACTACATGAAAAAAATTCAAGCGTATAAGAATCGCTATTTGCCCTTTAGGGTGGATTGAATGTATGACATGACCACGCATAATGGAGCAACGCATGCCTTAAAAACGCAGTCAGAAAAACTACAGAGTCTTTTCTATGCATGCCTTTACCATCCATGCCTTTACAACGAATTACATTGTAAAAGCATGCTTAGTAAAGGCATATGCGGAAATGAAATGTGTGGTTCTGTCATACAACCTCCCACCTGCCCTGAAGCACAAAACTACACCCCACCACTAATAATTGAACTACCCAGACACCCCCATCCATCCTGAGCCCTTAAACCTTCCCCCATTCCTAATAACTGAACTTCCCCGACCCCTACTCTAAGTCCTAAAAAAAATACTCTGACCCCCTCCACTCCTGCCAACAACAAATAATCTACCTGACCCCCCCACCCACCCTAAGGCCTCAATCCACCCCACTGCTTAAAACTACCCCCAAACCCTGCCACAACCCCACTCACCTCACCGCAACTCTCTCAATCCTTCCTCCTCTCTTCCTGACCTTCCTTAAACATTCCCCACCCCTACAAAATAATCAACCACACCCCTCACCCTAGCCCCTAAAAAAAAAAAATACCCCAAACCCCACCCCACCCCTAATAAATGAACCACTCTGTACTCCCACCCATCCTAAGCCCAAAAAACTAAACTTCCCCAAACACCCCTGAAAAAATATAGTTCAACCCCACACCTATCCTAATCCTTTAATCCACCCCATCCCTAAAAACTACCCTAAACCCTACCTCAGCCCCACTTACCTCACTGTGTTCTCTCCCGAGCTCTCTGCCTTTTTCTCTGCTTTAACCACGCATATGTGTAGTTTGGCACATGCATAGTTAAGACAGAGAAAAGGGCATGCGTTGTTGCAGCAAGCATTGTTACGCTTGCGTAGGAAATGTCCACATTGTTTAGGATGCTTCCTGAATGGCTCACTGAGTTAAAAGCTCTCAATGAAACATGATCTGCAGGTCATGAGTGTGGATGCTAAGGCAACACATTCTCATTAGTCCCACTACATGAAGCTGAGTCTTGTTACCATTACGTACATCATTGCCCTGACATCTCCCGTGTGACCACATCCCCAGCAACAGTGGCCACCCTGTACTGGTTCCTGTGACAACCACAGACATAACACCTGCTGTGCAGCCAGGAAACACTACACCAGGGGACACTCAGTCAATGTCACTGGGTGATTTTGAAAAGGCTGATGCAGGGCCTGCTGCAGGGAGAGAAGCTCAGGGAATAGCCACCATTGTATGAACCATGGGTCAACATCTGATTGGTGCCGCTATGATGCAGGAGAAATAGCTGGGCCAGAATTTTGAACTTTTAAGGGCTCAGAATATTCTCATTAGGGGCTGGAATGAGATCCAGATGGAATAAATAATGTCTTGGAGTGTTACATGAATGTCAAGACTTTAAAGTCAGGGGTTGTGCATTATGGCTTCATAGCGTTGCCTGCAGAAATGTCTAATTTAGCTGCTGCTTTCTGTGGGAAAGCCCCATTCATTGCCATCTGGGTCACAGAATCTACAATTGGCACCTCCACAGAAAGAGGGATACTGCTGCATACTGAGCATTTGTAAACACCTCCAATGTTGACAGTCAGCTTCAGTGACCCTTGTGAGGCATTGCTCATCTAGCCTAGTTGAGCAAAACATTCAACAAGCCACCACCAAGAGATTCAAAAATCAATTTCTCAGTGTCCAATCCACTGATGGAATGTTACCTGGCAAAGGACTTTAAGAAATGGTTGACTTGTGTTTAATTTCTCAAACAACGTTAAAGTTAACTCATCTTCAGAGAATGTAAAATGTGAGTTTGTGTTAGAGAAATTTTAGAAATGTATAAAGAGAAAAAAAATATGGCTTTTTGTGAGATTATTCCTGTAAAATTAATTAAAGGTTGCAATGGTGTGTTATAAAAATATATACACTGCATAATAAAGTACAAATGTACCAGTTTTTTTATTGCATGCATGCAGTTCATTAAAACTCAAATCATATCAGTACGTACAAGTTCATCTATAGTCATGACTTTCTGTTTAATCCAAAAGTTTTTATCACTAACAAGTCCAGCTAGGAAGGAGAACATGTTGACAAAGTACATAAAACATGTGTCTATATAGAAACCATGGAGTAAAGACACAACATTATTAATTACACAATAAAATGCATTATGAGGAATAATGAAAAATAAATTAAGACTTGTAAGAAATTGGGTCTTTGGTTGAGGAGCTGAAAGCCCCACTCAGGCAACAACCACAAACCTTGACAGGGTGAACCCCAAAAATCACTAACATGTGGTTAACCTTCTGGTAGCTTGGCATACAGGCAGTCAGGCTTAACTGAGAGGAACAGATAAAAGTATTCATGCAGCACACAAACAGTAATAAAGTGAAAACACAACTGAAGAAAAATCCCAACACAATTTACAAAAATAGATAAAATTGTAATCAGTAAAGCAACACCAAATGGATTAAATCCAATCAGCATAACCAAAGTCAATGGGGTCATTAATTTTTTAAGTTTTAAGTGAAAACTAGCTCCTAAAAGCTCCAACTGTGAGTATCTAGTCACTCGGGACTGGGGCAAAGTCAAAATGTAATGCTGACTGTGATGAAGCGTGGGTTCGACAAAAGGGTTGGATTATGCCTGGTTTCGCTTTTACTTCAGACTTAGAACAATTTTGAAGAAAAGGACCAGGAGAAGGTAAAGTTTAGTGGAGTAAGGCAGCAGACTGTCTCTGAGGAGGAATTGTAATCACCAGGAAGCCACTAAACAAACTCTTAGTAAAGATGTCAACTATGGTGGGAAAAAGCTCAGAATGGGAAAAGCTTGACTTGCAGACCAAGGATGTTGTTGTCATTGATGGGGAGCCAGTTGTGATCAAGCCCGGTAAGAACAACCCTTTGGAAAATGAAAACCTTAAGGTGTTGTGCCAGAATCCTGCCTGACAGCTCTCTATGCTCCCATCCCGAGCAGGTGGCATGTATGGATTTTGAGCTGTTGGGAAAAGGGCAACAAGCTGGAGAACCAATTCATCTGCACACTTACCTCACGAAGGCCGGCCCGCCAATATCATCTCCTGTGAGTCCATTCCTTTCCTTGGGGAGGTTGGTTGGGAGAATGGGAGAATGAGATCAGTGTCTTCATATTGTTCCAAGTTCTACTTCTTCGCAGAATTCTTCAGAGCATATACATGATGCAATCCAAAATAGCTGGTCTTCCCACCTTTAGTGTTCTTTTCCAATCCATCATGGCAGCTGTACTTTCCTGTGCTCCAATTCCTGTTTCACCACAATAAAAGGCAGTTTTTCCTTTTGGTGCTTGCATCACAATACTTCTTTCTGTGGATGTGTTCCACACTCCTGCTACTGTTATAAAAGTTTCCTGTGTTTCTCTCCGCCTTTGGTCTATATTCTGGTACCATCTGCTGGTGATGTCCCTCTGTCATTAGGAGGTGTTTTGCCTGTGGGCTTTTAACTCCTCAGGGACTCATGGAGGCACAATCTGTTTAGGTGCTTTTCATAGTGTCAGCTGTATCATGGGTCCTTTAAGGAGTTGCCCTTACCAAGAGCACACTGACTGTTAAGTACTGGGCATTTAAATTTAAAGCTGTTTGAAGTCAGAGGGTATTCTCAGAGTGTTTGCCAACAAAAAGGTTTAAAATCAGCGGGTTGAAGCTGTATTATGTAGCCGAAGAGTGTTCCACAAGGCTCAGCATGGTCACTGAGCGGTTTGGTTGAAAGGGAGGGATTGGCTGCTTTGCTGCTGTGTAGAAGAATGCACTGGGAGCTAAGGCAAACTCAGGTTCACCGGCGAGGCATCTTGGGTGCATTGGCTGGCTAGTAGGTCCTGATTGTCTATTGGTCCTCCGGGAAGGTTTTGGTGGAAAATCTCTTAAGTTTCAAGTTTTAGGATTAGGCAGGAGCAGTTTAACCAACACCACTTCTAAGGGTTCAGGAACTAGGGGGTATGACTTGGGGGGATTCCATTGCCATAATTTCCATCACATTGGAGTACACATTTTTAGAGCCAAACTGACACTTGCTTTCTAACCTTAAGTGTAGCAGAACTTCTCAGCAGTTGCTGTTCATTTTTTTTGTTCTCATTCCACCAACAATTTTTATGCCCCGCTATAAAGGTGGGGCTTAGTCGTTCTTTCCCAGAGCACAGATTGCCTGTCTTGCTGAACAGATCTTAGTTTATTGATTTCCAACCATGTCTCAGCAAAGCTGTGTATTAATTATTGGACAGTTCCAATTTTCTGTTACCAGGCTACAAATGAGTGACAGAGTCTCACCTTACCTCTATTGTTACATGCTAAATCAAGTTTGCTGTCATGAATTACTGAGGTACTCCAGTCAGGTCCTGGTGGGGGCTCAGGTGTAGGAGGCTGGCCTGGTTTGTGGTGGGTACCTATGGATCTTACACCTTATACCAGGACCAGTTATTCCTTATTAGAGAAATGTAGGCAGTGTCTAGAAGCCAGGCTCTCTAGGGGTAGCTGCAGCTGAGCAGCCAAGGCTTATCTAGGAGACATGCAAAGCTCATGCAATAGCACTGTAGTCACACAGTACTCACACACATGAAAGAATATACTCAGTGTTACAAAAATAAAGATACTTTATTTTGGTGACACAAATACCAAAAATACCATAGAGACTATACTCCCTTAGGAGGTTAGTAATTGTAGGAGGCTGGCCTGGCTTGTAGTGGGTACCTTGGGTACTTGCACCTTATACCAGGTCCAGTTATCCCTTATTAGTGAAGTAGTAGTGTTGTAGCTTCTTAGGCTGATAAAGGTAGCTATAGCAGAGCAGCTTAGGCTGAACTAGGAGACATGCAAAGCTCATGCAATATCACTTATAGTTACACAGTACGTATACACAAGTAAAGACAATACTCAGTGTTACCAAAAATAAAGGTATTTATTTGGGTGACACAGTACCAAAAATATCTTAGAGACAATACTCCTTCTGGAGATAAGTACTATACACAATATATATACTAGGCACCAAAATTAGACAAGTAAATAGTCATAGAACAATGCAAACAGTAGGAAATCCCATAGAATGCAATGGCAGAAAATAGGGGCAACATAACCCATATACTAAGACAGTGGAATATGGATCACAAATTCCCCCCTAGACAAGTGTAGTGTGTGCAGAATTGCTGGGAGAGTAATAATACAGTAAAGGTAAGAAAATTACCTCACCCCAGAGCCCAGAAAAGCAGGAGTAAAGTACTGCAAGTTTCCTTAGGTCACACTACACCTCATTGTTGGGTCTTTGCAGCAGCCAACCAAGTCTGCAAAGAACAACTGCTGGATTATTGGACCTGAAGACCTGCAAAGGAAGGGGACCAAGTCCAGAAGTCAAAATAAGTTCCAGGAAGGAAGCCCCTGCCAACCCAGAATAGGGTGCAAAAGAAGAGTCCCTGGTTAGTCGAAGACTGCAGAAATACACCCTAGAAAGATGCCAGCAGGTTACTGCATGATGCAAAAGATGTCCCACGTAGTGAAGATTGTTGCAGATGAGATTTTGTGTTGGAAGGCACCAACAAGCCTTGGCTACAACAAAAGTGTGTTTAGCATCAAAATGGTGCTGGATTGATTCTGGAGGGACCTGGGGCCTCAACTCTGTGTGAGGAGGAAGAGGGGACTATCAGCACTCTACAGAGCCCTCAGGATGCCAGCCAGCACCCCTAGAAGCCGCAGAATCTGGGTTCAAAGAAGGTGCAAAATGTGGTTGATGCACCACAACAAAAGAAGGTCCCAGGCCGCCGTAGAAGAACTCAGTGAGTTGAGCGTCACAGAGTGGAATGCTGGGGACCTATCCCAGGCTGTGCATGAAGGACTTTTGCAAAGAGTGCACAGAGGCCTCAGGAGGTGAAGAAGACACAGTACACAGGGATACAGTTGTTCTCAGGGACGACAAGGTCTTACCTGCTCCACATTGCGTCAGCAGGACCTCAGGACAGTCTATGTTGATTTTGTCCACCCTCTGTGTCCTTAGGAGCACACTCGTCATTGTAAAAGGAGTCCCAGGGTACCGGTCACCATCTTGGAAGGTGCCTGCTTGGAGCAGGGGAGTGACTCTGTCACTCCACAGGAGATTTTTGGTGCAGGATGAAGACAGGGAGTCCCTGGAGCGTGCACATCATGGACACTGTTGCAGTTGCTGACTTGGAGCTGAGGTTGCTGAAGAAAAGCGTCTCTTGTAGATACTTTGTTACAGTTACAGCATTTCTTGGAGCAGGCTGCGGTTGATCCGAGGTCAGAAGAATCTAAAGTTGTTGCAGAGGATTCCCGAAGGAAACTTGCAAGCAGAATCTGAAGAGAACCCACAGGAGAGACCCTAAATAGCCCTGAGAGGGGGATTGGCTACCTTATCAGCTAAGGACCTATTGGGAGGGGTCTCTGATGTCACCTGCTGGCACTGGCCAATCAGAGCCTTCCAGAGTGCCCGCACTCCTTGCAAAACAAGATGGCTGAAGTCTGGGACACACTGGAGGAGCTCTGGGCACCACCCCTGGGGTCCCTCCTCTTTCCTTTGTCCAGTTTCCCACCAGAGTAGGGGAGAAGGGGTCCCTGAACCAGTGCAGACTGGTTTATGCAAGGAGGGCATCACCTGTGCCCTTCAAAGCATTTCCAGAGGCTAGGAGAGGCTACCCCTCCCCAGCCTGCAACACCTATTTCCAAATGGAGAGGGTGTAACACCCTGCTCTCAGAGGAAATGCTTTGTTCTGCCTACCTGGGACTGGGCTGCCCAGACCCCAGGAGGGCAGAACCCTATCTGTGAGGTGGCCGCAGCTGTAGCTGCAGTGCAAGCCTCAGAGATCTGGTTTGGCAGTACTAGGGGTCCATGGTGGAGCCCCCAGGGTGCATGGAATTGGCTCCCAATACGAGATTTGGAATGGGGGTTGACAATTCCATGACATGTTACATGGCCATATCCGGAGTTACTATTGTGAAGCTACATATAGGTATTGTGTAATGGTGTTTCCGCACTCAGAAAGTCCGGGGAAATGGCCCTAACTATATGGGGGCACCTTTGCTAGTGCAAGGATGCACTCACACTGAGTAACTTTGCACCTAACCTTCAGCAAGTGAAAGTTAGACACATAGGTGACTTATAAGTTACTTAAGTGCAGTGAAAAGTGTGTGCACTATTTCAGGCAGACTGCAATGGCAGTCCTGTGTAAGGGTTTGTCTGGGCTCCCTTATGGGTGGCAAAGGAAATTCTGCAGCCCATATGGATCTCCTGGAACCCCAATCCCCTGGGTACCTAGGTACCATATACTAGGGACTTATAAGAGGGATCCAGTGTGCCATTTGAAATTGGTAAATGCAGTCACTGGCCTACAGTGACAAATTTAAAAGCAGAGAGAGCATAAGCACTGAGGTTCTGATTAGCAGAGCCTCAGTGACACAGTTAGGCACTACATAGGCATACACATTAGGCCACAAACTATGAGCACTGGGGTCCTGGCTAGCAAGATCCCAGTGAGACAGGCAAAACACACTGACTTATAGGTTTTTATCTATGAGCACTGGGGTCCTGGCTAGCAGGATCCCAGTGACACAGTAAAAACACACTGACAAACTCACAAACAGGCAAAAAGTTGGTGTAACCATTCTAGAAAGAGGCTACTTTCTCACAGTAATACACTAATTATATACACTAGTATGCAAAAACAGGTGTAAAAACAGTTAGAAAAGAAAGCAAATAGTGAAAAGAACAATAATTGGAAATGGGCCTGGGGGGAACACAAACAATTTACTAAGAAAGTGGAATGTGAATGTCGGTTTCCCACCTAGGCAAGTTTAGTGTGTAGGGAGGTGCTTTGAGTATTAGAAAACACAAAAGGTAAGTAATAGAATCCATCCCAAAGCCCAGGAAAGCAGGAGTAAATCACAGTAACTTTCCTAGAACACACAAGAACATGAGAAAGAATATAAAGCAAGAACCAGAAGAGACTGCAAGACACCAACAGTGGATTTCTAGACCTGAAGACCTGTGGAAAAAGGGGACCAAGTCCAAGAAGCACAGAAGAGTCCAAGGAGAACAGGAGCACCTGCTAACCTGCTTGCAGGATGAAGGTGCAAAAGAAGAACCACAAGAGAAGAAGAACAGTCAGTACTGCACCCAAGAAGACGGATGCAGGTTTCTGGTTGGTGCAGGTAATGTCCCATGCTGGATGGAAGATTGCAGTCTGGTTTGCCTCGCTGTATTCTGCCAACAAGCCTTGCAACACACAAAGCTCCCGATTAGCTGAAAATGGCACTGCCCGGGACCAGGAGGGACCTGGTGGACTCTACCCAGGATGGGGAGTCAGAGGGGGCTCTCAGCAACTCAGAGAGCCCACAGAAGACCAGGCAGCATGCACAGGAGTCCCACAGCATGGGGACAAAGGAGGTGCTAAAAGGAGGCCCATGCAGCACTACAACAAAGCCTTCCACACCGCCGGAGAACCACTCAGGAAGATGTGCATCGCAGGATAGAGTGCTGTGGAACGGAGCTGCACGGTGCATGAAGAACTTCATGGAAAGATACCAACAAGCCTTCGCAACTGCAAAATATGCAGTGCATGGGGGTACTGTCTTACATGGGGAGGCAAGGTCTTAACGCCACCAAAGTTGGAAGGTAGGACATTACGACCATTGGGACCACTTCAGTCCACCACCTGTGATGCAGGATCCACACAACTCATCAGGAGAGGGGAGCCATGCAGCCGGTCATCGTTGCAGAGAGGTGCCGGCTGAAGCAGGGGAGTGACTCCTTCTCTGCAAGGGAGATTCCTTCATATTTCTCGTGCAGGCTGAGGACAGGCTGTTCTCTGAGGAAGCACGACCGGGAAACAGCTGCAGTTGCTGGCAGGAGCTGAAGATACAATGTTGCAGAAGTCATCTTTGCTTCTTTGTTGCCGTTTCTAGAGTTCCTGGAGGGTCTAGATGCAGTTTCTTCAGTGAGAAGGTGAAGTAAAGGATGCAGAGGATTCCGGCTGGAGTCTTGCAATCCGAATCTGAAGAACCATCCAAGAGAGAGACCCCAAATAGCCCTGAATTTGGCACTAAATAGGTTAACACCTATAAGGGGAGGGCTCTGACGTGTCCTGCTGGCACCAGCCACTCAGATGCTCCCAGAGTTCCCTGCAAACTTGTAATCCAAGATGGCAAAAGCCAGGGACCCTCTGGAGGAGCTCTGAGCACCACCCTGGAGCGATGATGGACAGGGGAGTGGTCACTCCCCTTTTCTTTGTCCAGTTTTGCGCCATAGCAGGGAATAGGGGTCCCTGAATGGGTGTAGACTGGATTATGCAAGGGGGCACCAAATGTGCCCTTCAAGGCATTTCCAGGTGTTTTGGAGAGGGAGAGGGTGTAACACCCCTCCCCCTAAAGAAATCCTTTGTTTTGCTTTCCTGGGCTTGTGCTGCTCAAGCAACAGGAGGGCAGACACCTATCTGTAAGGTGGCAGCAGCTGAAGCTGCCTGAAAAACCTCAGAATGCTGGAATGGCAATACTGTGAGTCGTCTAAGGAGCCCCCAAAGTGCATGGAATCATACAACCAATGCTTGCAAAAGTATTGGGGTATGATTCCAACATGTTTGATACTAAACATGCCTATGTTCGGAATTCCCATTATGTAGCTGGACATAGGTAATGACCTATGTCCAGTACACATGTGAAATGGCATCCGTGCACTCACAAAGTATGGTAAAATGGTCCTGGAGGTCTTAGGGGCATCCCTGCTAGTGCAGGGCTTCCCTCACACACAGGTGCTCTGCACCCTGCCTCAGGGCTGGAGGGCCTGCTATAGAAGTGACCTGGTGCAGTGTAAATGGCAGTGAACGGGTGCATGCACCTTTTCACACAGGCTGCAATGGCAGTCCTCTAGAAACCTTTGCATGGGCTCCCTATGGGGGGCAAAAGATATGCTGTAGCCCATAGGGATCCCCTGGTACGCCAATGCCCTGGATACCTAGGTACCATATACTAGAGACCTATAAGGGGGCAACAGTATACCAATTTTGGGTGAAATACTGGGTTACCAGTATGCAACAACAAAATTGTTGAGGAGAGAGAGTAGAATCACTGGAGTCCTGGTTAGCAGGATCCCAGTGAACACAGTCAAGCACACTGACATCAGACAGAAAATGGGGGTAACCATGGCAAAAAGAGGGTACTTTCCTCTACAACCCCTCCCCAAACGATGGACAATAAGGTTAACTTTGTCCAGATAAGTCTTCATTGTCTAAGTGGAATAATCTGGAGAGTCAATTGCATTGGAGTGGTACTCCCATGTCTATGTTTCTCTGTAAAGTCCAACCCCTGTAGGGAAATGAACCACCTCAACAATTTAATGTTTTCTCCTTTCATTTTCTTTAGCCATAAGAGAGGTTTGTGGTCTGTCTGAAAAATAAAGTGAGTCCAAAAGAGGTATGGTCTCAACTTCTTCAAGGCCCAGACCACAGCAAAGGCCTTCCTCTCTATTTCTGACCAACGCTTTTCTCTAGGGGTCAACTTTCTGCTGATAAAAGCTACTGGTTGATCCAGGCCCTCTGTGTTGATTTGTGATAAAACTGTCCCAACCCCTACCGCTGAAGCATCAGTCTGAACTATAAACTTCTTTGAGTAGTTTGGGCTTTTTAAGACAGGTGCAGTGAACATGGCCTGCTTTAGCTCCCCAAAAGCTTTCTGACAGTTAGCTGTCCATAATACCTTTTAAGCCATCCTCTTTGAGGTGAGGTCATTAGGAGGGGCAACAATGGAGCCATAGTTCTTAATGAACTTCCTGTAACACACAGTGAGCCCAAGAAAGGCTCTGACCTGGGTCTGTGTTGTAGGGGGAGCCCAGTCTAAAAAAGACTGGATTTTCCCCTGCAGTGATTCAATCTGTTCTCCACCTACCAGGTGTCCCAAATAAACCACCATCCCCTGTCCTATATGCCATTTTGTAGCCCTGATAGTAAGGCCTGCCTTTTGCAGAGCCACCAAAACATTCCACCGGTCAACCAGGTGGTCATCCCAGGTGGTGCTAAATAAAGCAATATCACTTAGATATGCTGCACTAAAAGCTTCCAAACCTTGGAGGACTGTATTCACCGACCTCTGAAAGTGGCAGGTGCATTCTTCAAACCAAAGGGCATACCTGGAAACTGATAATGCCCTCCAATGGTTTAAAAACCTGTCTTTGGGTTAGCGTCTTCTGATAGTTTGATCTGACAATTGCCTTGAATCAAATCAAAAGTGCTTAGGTACTTGGCAGATTGTATTGTATTGTAATCGTATTTATATAGCGCTTACTACCCCTGACAAGGCGTCGAAGCGCTTTTCGATGAGTAGCATGCTACTCCGGAACCCAACAAGAATTAGTGATGGATTAGTATTGTTAAATAATGAGTACAGTTTTAGTATTATTATGAGTTAATTTGAGCTGCGGATATGAGAGTTTGTTAGTTAGATTGACTGGAGTAATGGAGGGGTGGAGGAGGAAAGAAATCCAGAACTGTTAATTGGGAGTATATCCTTCATTTACTCAACCCAAAGGCTTGGGATGAGTATAGGGGGGCGGAGGGGGAAAGAGTATGTGGAAGGGTTAGGGAGAGCATAGTAGCAGGGTGAGATGAATGCAGGAGAATTTAGTAGGGTTGTGTGGGAGGTTACAGAGGTAGAGTGAGGTTTGGTGAGTTAGATGTGGAGGTGGAGGGAAGAGCTTAGGCAGACATATTTAGGAGATTAAAGTGGTAGAAGGGATTTGGGATGAGTCAGAGTGAGAATGGAGGATAGTTTGATAGAGACATGACATAAGAGTGATGAGTAGATAAGTGTGATAAGATGAGAGCAGGAATTCATAGATATCTAGTATAACAACCCAAACCAGGAGCCATGCAATGATCCACGAACATGCCAAGCACAGAAACAACATATACACATACATATATATATATATATATATATATATATATATATATATATATATATATATACTGTATATATACACACACACACACACATGAATACACACACATATTATAATTAGAATCATGGGTAAAAAATACTTAGTCAGACAGGTTTAAAGAGTGTGTGTGTATTTTATTGTTATGACATAGTAGCAATACATATTTTCCAAAGAAACTATAAATAAATAGAAATATACATATAATCTGAAAAATAATATTTATCCACATAGGCATATGCAGTTCATCGTTGTTTGAAAAAGGTGGTTATGAAGGAAAGAGCCAACTCTTGAGTAGTTTTCTGAAGACAACAAAGTTATCTGTGGCTCTTATAGTTGGGGGTAATGAATTCCATAGTTTGGCTGCTTGGACGGAGAAGGATGTACCACCTATAGTCTTTTTCTTGTATGGTGGTGTTCTAAGGCGGGGTGCCAATCTTGAGCGGAGGGTTCTTTGTTGGATGTATTTGGTAATTTTCTTTCTGATAAAAAGCAGTCCTGTTCCATGTATAGCTTTGTGGGTGATACAAAGCAGCTTGAAAGTGCATCTTCTGGCAACGGGTAACCAGTGTAGTGCTCTCAAGGCAGGGGAGATGTGGGCTTGAGGCATTATATGTAGTAGTAGCATGGCTGCGGAATTCTGGATACGTTGTAGTTTTTTCATAACAGATTGAGATGATCAATTGGCATTTGCTATTGGCATAATCCAGTTTGGATAGTACAAGTGAGATAGTAGCTTGCACCTTGTGTGGAAATCCGAGGTGGGGGAAGATGCGTTGTAAAGTCTTTAAGGTGATGAAGCTTGTGCGTGCTAATTTGTCTACTTGGGCATTCATAGATAACTTGGAATCCATGGTGATTCCTAGGTTTTTAAATTCCTTAGATAATTGAGGAGGTGGTCTGAGATCGTCAGGCCAGACGCACAGAGGGTCATAATTTTTCCAGTCACCACATATGAGTATTTCTGTTTTGGAGGTATTTAGTTTGAGATGGCTCCAGGTCATCCACTGATCAACGGCTCTGAGGCAACTGAAGATTTGTGAGTTTTCAATGTTTTTGGGGCCTTCTAATTTAAGTAGTATTTGTGTGTCATCTGCATAGTTGTAGCATGTGAGATGGAAATCATTGATCAGTTCTGGTAAAGATATCATGTAGATGTTGAAAAGCAAAGGTGAGATGATTGACCCTTGGGGGACCCCTGCTTTTGTGAGGTAGGGTTCGGACGAGAAGAGGGGCGAGTGGATGATATTCGCTCTTTTTTGAAGATAGGAAGTAATCCAGTCGAGAGCAATCCCTAGTATGCCGGCTTCGTGGAGTCTTTGAGTTAGGGTGTCATGGTCAACCGTTTCAAAGGCAGCTGAGAGGTCCAAGAGATGTAGTGCAGCAACTCCATTTCGGTCGACTGTGTTTTTAAGATCGTCCCAGATTGCCATGCGTGCCGATTCAGTGCTTCTTCCTGGGCGGAATCCAGTTTGGAAGTCTGAAAGTATAGAATTGTCTTCAATGAATTGTGACATCTGGGCGAATGCTGCTCTTTCTATCAATTTGCCAGTGTATCTATCAGTCCATCTGCCCTGGGTATAGGGTGAGCATCAGTCTTGGTGAGTGTGTTGAGCTGTCTGCAATCTACACTGAACCTAATCTCCCTTTTCCCATTTTGAGAGTGATGTTTGGGTACAAGCACCACTGGGCTAGCCCAGGGGCTACCAGAGTGCTCAATCACTGCTAGGTCAAACATTTTCTGAACCTCATCTTTAATGCAATCTCTGACATGGTCATGTTGCCTATAAATCTTACTCTTGACAGATAAATTGTCTCCAGTATCAATGGTGTGCTCACACCATGTAGTCTGACACAGTGTCAGAGAAAAGAGTTCAGAAAACTGACCTAAGTGGTTCCTGCTGTCCTCCTTCTGAGACTCATAAGGAAGTCTGCTAGGACTACTCCATCCAGTGAGCCATCAGATGCAGTGTTGGAGAAGAGATCAGAGAGAGGGTCACTCTCATCTTCCTGTCCCTCATCAGTGGCCATGAGCAGAGTTAAGTCAGCCCTGTCATAGTAGGGTTTCAGTCGGTTCACATGTAGTACAATAAGAGGGCTTCTAGGAGTGCCTAGGTCAACTAAATAAGTGACCTGATCCTTCTTCTCCACTATGATGTGTGGTCAACTTTGTTTATCTTGGAGTGCTCTGGGTGCCACAGGCTCCAGGACCCACACCTTCTGTCCTTGTTGGTACACTGTCAGGACAGCCTTCTGATCATGCCATTGCTTTTGCAATTTTTGGTTTGACTGAAAGTTCTTAGTGGTCTTTTTCATGTACTCAGCCATTCTAGATCTTAGGCCAAGCACATAATCCACCATATCTCATTTAGGGGGGCTTCAAGGGTGCTCCCACCCCTCTTCCACAAGAGCTAATGGACCCCTGACAGGGTGGTCAAAGAGGAGTTTAAAGGTGCTGTAGCCCACTTCTTTTTGGGGTACGTCCCTGTAGGCAAAAAGCAGGCATGGTAACAGGACATCCCATTTCCATCTGAGTTTTTCAGAGAGTCCTATAATCGTGCCTTTGAGTGTTTTGTTAAAATGCTCAACTAACCCATTTGTCTGGGGATGGTAAGGTGTGGTGAACTTGTAAGTTACCCCAAACTCTTTCCACATTGCTTTTAGGTATACAGACATAAAGTTACTACCTCTGTTTGACACCACCTCTTTTGGGTAACCCACCATGAAAAAATTCTCAGGAGGGCTTTGGCCACTGCAGGAGCTGTAGTGGTCCTAAGAGGTATAGCTTCTGGATATCTGGATATTTAGTGGCATGGTCCACCACCACCAGAATGAATCTATTACCAGAAGCTGTGGGAGGGTCAAGGGGGCCAACAATATCAACCTCTACCCTTTCAAAGGGTACCCCAACCACTGACAGTGGGATCAAGGGGGCCTTTGGGGTGCCACCTGCCTTGCCACTGGCTTGACAGGTGACACGAGAGCAACAAAACTCCTTTGTGTCTTCAGAATTGTGAGGCCAGTGAAAGTGAGGGACCAGTCTGTCCCAGGTCTTACTTTGCCCCAGATGTCCAGCAAGGGGAATATCATGTGCCAAAGTGAACAAAAACTCTCTGTATTGCAGAGGGATGACCAATCCCCTGTTAGCACCAGGTTTGGGTTCCCTTGCTTGCTTCTAAATACAGGAAATCATTTTCCCAGTACACCCTGTGGGTGTCACTAACATCCCCTGCCTCTTCTTTGACAGCTTGCTGTCTTTAACCCGCAAGTGGGGGGCAGGTCTGCTGTGCCACCCTTAACTCCTTTCTAGCAGGCCCCACTGCACCTAAAAGCCCAGCTTGTGTCAGCTTGCAACTCCTCAGGTGTAGGTTCTGTCCAGGGAGTTGACTCCTACTCCTCAAAGAGGGAATCATCAGTGGAGAGAGGAACAGTGGCTACATTTATACCCTTTCTACCCCTACGTTTGGGAGGCTCTTGATCTGTTGTTCCAGGATCCAAGTTTCCCTCTCCTCTTTACTTCCTGGCCCGAGCCCTTGTCAAAGCCACTATATGCCCAGGAATTCCCAGCATGGTAGCATGGGCCTCCAACTCCACTTCAGCCCAAGCTGAAGTCTCCAAGTCGTTCCCTAGTAGACATTCTACAGGTAGGTCTGTGGATACCACAACATTTTTAGGACCAGTAACCCTGCCAGTAGCCATGGGGTGGCTTACAGTGTTGTTATGGGCGTCTGTCACTTGGTACTGATGACCAAGTAGGTGTTGCTCATGGGCCACCAGTTTTTCAGTCACCACTGTGACACTGGCACCTGTGTCCCTATAGGCCTCAACCTGAACTCCATTTATTAGGGGTTGTTGCTTGTACTCATCCATATTAAGGAAACAAGCAACAAGGGTGGCAAGGTCAATGCCACCATCAGAGACTAAAACAGCCTCAGTGGTTTCCCTAACTAAACCATCCCCCACTACACTTCCCAGAGTGAGCCCTGCTATTCCCTTGGATTGACTATTGGTAGTGTTATTTTTCCCCTCACCACTGCTATTGCTAGGGGCACTAATTAAAGCAGTGGGGGTTGTGGTGGTGGGAGGCTTGGTGCTTTTCTTAGGGAAAGCACTATGTCCTGCCATATGGCCTTAATTCCTACGATATAGCACCAAGGCTTTTTATTCTGATGGTGTGAAGAGTATTTAGACCCACACCCAGAAGAGTTTTGTGGACTGGATGAAGAATCCTGGTTTTTATCTTTGTCTCCACCCTTGTCATGAGACTTACCATACTTCTTCTTGTCCTTGTCACCCCTGTATGAACTTTTGTGCTCACTCTTGTTCTGTCCCATTTGTCTGCCTTCTTTACTAATTCTTGGGGAGAGGTCAGATATGAGTCTACCAAGTACTGGTGCAACAAGTCAGACACAGATTCTAAATATGCTCTCTCAACTGAAGATTATATAAGCCCTCATAATCAGACACTTTGCTGTCATGTAACTAGCCTTCTAAAGTTTTAACAGAACAGTCCACAACGTCAACCCAAGCCTGTGAGGCTTCTTTTCTGGTCTCCCTGAACTTGATTCTATATTGTTCAGTGGTCAGATCAAACCCATCTAGAAGTGTAGTCTTAAGAACACTATAGCTGTCTGAGTCTTCTTCTCTGGCAGTGAGAAGTCTATCCCTCCCCTTGTCAGAAAAGTACAACCACAGAATAGCAGCCGACTGCCTTTGATGGACTGTCGGAACTTTACAAGCCCTCTCAAGTGCAGCAAACCACTTATAGATGTCATCACCCACCTTGCATGGGGAACAATTCTGTGCCGATTTCTCCAATCAATGGAGTCATCCATGACTCCGTAATCCCTGAAACTGCTGCTGCTGCCACCATGGGGAACTAACCCCAACCCCTGCCTCTCCCTTTCCACTGCCAAGACCTCCCTATCTAGGGCTAGCTGTTGCTGCTGCAGCCTCAGCCTGGCCTCCTCCAATATCAGGTTCCTGAGCTTCTTATCTATGGAGTCATCACCTGGAGTTGTGCAATTGGATAACTCAGACACTGAGGTGATATGGGAATGGCCAGAGGTAGATCTTTCCCTAACGTTTGTGACTCTAGTGACCTGACCTCTGGCTGTGAAAGGAGCCCCAACTGAGTGACAACCCTCCCACTACCAGCTACACTAGTGGGTCTGCTAGGTACTAAGTCTTTGGAAGAACCCTCCCCTGAACCTGAACGGAGATTATCTGATTCTATGGGGTCAGAATCTCCCTCGTCCTCCTTCTGGCTACCAGCATGCTCCTGATCATCCTGGAGAAGGAGGCTCAACAGGAAATTCTTGTTGGGGTTCTTCCCCACATCTAGTTTTCTGTCTGTGCAAAGCCCCTTCCATTCTTTGAAGGTCATGCCCTCATAGGGAGTATCCATGACCTCAGAGCTAGGCCCAGCGGTAGACATGATGTGTGTGTTAGGGTGGTGTAGGGAAAATTAAACCTACCTAACCTTTAGTCTCTTGGAAAGGAAAGTAAGAGACTAGACCCTTGTACTAGGCATATATGTATAGCTTTAGGTATAGAGTAATCTTTCCTGTGTAAACCACCAGTTTACAGAGTGATAAGGCATTTGCAAGTATTTATTCCACTGCTGCACCACCAATGTAGGAGGCTGGCCTGGTTAGCAGTGGGAACCTATGGTTTTTACACCTTATACCAGGTCCAGTTATCCATTATTAGTGAAATGTAGGCAGTGTCTAGAAGCCAGGCTCTCTAGTGGTAGCTGTACCTGAGCAGCCAAGGCTTATCTAGGAGACATACAAAGCTCATGCAGTACCACTGTAGTCACACAGTACGCATACACATGAAACAATATACTCAGTGTTACAAAAATAAAGGTACTTTATTTTAGTGGCACAAATGCCAACAATGCCATACAGACTATACTCCATTAGGAGGTAAGTAATACACCAATTATATACACTAGTATGCAAAAACAGGTGTAAAAAACTGTGAAAATCACAATAGTTAGAAATTGGGGGAACACAAACCATATACTAAGAAAGTGGAATGTGAATGTCGGTTTCCCACCTAGGCAAGTGTAGTGTGTAGAGGGACACTAGGAGTATCAGAAAACACCAAAGGTAAGTAATATAACCCATCCCGAGCCCAGAAAAGCAAGAGTAAATCACAGTACGTTTCCTAGAACACACAAGAAGTCATGATAGCAGATTATGCAAGAACCAGAGACTGCAAGACACCAACGATGGATTCCTAGACCTGAAGACCTGTGGAAGAAGGGGACCAAGTCCAAGAAGCACTGAAAAGTCCAGGGAGAACAGGAGCCCCTACTAACGTGGATGAAGGTACAAAAGAAGAACCATTGGTTAAGAACAGTCAGTACTGCACCCAAGAAGATGGATGCGGGTTCCTGGTTGGTGCAGATGATGTCCCATGCCGGATGGAAGATTGCAGTCTGGTTTGCGTTGCTGGATTCCACTAACAAGCTTCGGCACATGCAAAGCTCACTGTTAGTGGAAAATGGTGCTGCCCGGGACTATGAGGGACCTGGTCGACTCTACCCAGGAGGGGGAGCCAGAGGGTGCTCTCAGAAACTCAGAGAGCCCACAGAAGGCTAAGCAGCATGCACAGGAGCCCACAGCATGGGGACAAAGGAGGTAGAAAAGGAGGCCCAAGCAGCATTACGACAAAGGCTCTCACGCCTCCGGAGAACCACTCAGGAAGATTTGCACCGCAGGATAGGGTGCTATCAGCAGGAGCTGCACGGTTCACGAAAAACTTCATGGAAAGATACCAACAAACCTTGGCAACTGCAAAAAAACATGGTGCATGGGGTTACTGTCTTGCATTGGGATGCAAGCTCTTACCTCCACCAAAATTGGACAGTATGACATCAGGACCGTCGAGACCACTTCTGTCCATCATCCATGATGCAGGAGCCATGCAACTTGTCAGGAGATTGGACCCACACAGCTGGTCGTCATTGCAGAGAGGTGCCTGCTGAAGCAGGGGAGTGACTCCTTCACTCCAAAGGAGATTCCTTCATTCTTCTGGTGCAGGCTGCAAGCTCCTTTGATTCTTGGTTCATTTTTTGGTGTTGTATCAATCCCTAATAGTATTAGAAAACAGTAATTGACCTTGTTCCAATAGGGCATAAGCTATGGCCAATCAATAAACATGTATTTATAATCTGCTCCTAACAAGTTCCACCTCATGCATCTTGGAGTTTCTCAAGCGAATTTTGCCAAACATATATTTCAGTAATCCCAGTGAAGCACAGTTTTGACTTTATTATAAAAAGAGTTAAGAGATACTTGCTATAGCTCTTGTTCCACAAGATTCTGCAAGTCTTTCTTCAATATTTCTTCAATATTTGGTAGTGATCTGTCCTCTTCTTGTGTTCTGCTGCCCCCATATCCCAGTATCAAAGAGATACTTCTTTTGTACGTTGCCCATTTTTCCCCTAAAAGGCCTTCATATTTTCCCAATAGCCAATCTTTGGAACACAAGAGAAAAAAACTGAATTTTGAAACTTCCCCTTCAATTAGTGAAAAAAGTTTGTGCCAGGCAATGGGGGCTTCATTATCGCCAAAATTTCCCCAGACACCAAATTGTGCCTTGTGCAGTGAGTGGCTAAGTTTATCCTTAAGCCATCGAGAAGTTCCACGGGAGTCCAAAATAGATGCCTGGTCTGTGTACCAAAGGATCTCCAATACTCCCCTCAAGAATTGCCATACTTTGAGCACTTCTCATTTGAAATTTTTTAGATTGCCCAAACCTGTACAGAAACCTCTCAACATCTAAATCTGTAAACATAGTGGTAGACACTGTTCCTAAATGGGAATCATTTGGAGTCCTAGTTAGAAGGTGTAAATGTTTTAATTGGAAGGCATAGCAGTATTTTTGGGAAATTGGGTAACACTAACCTCCCTTGATTTTCCTTTCTCTTAGGTTTTTCCAGAAGAATCTTGTCCCTTTGAATGCCCAAATAAAACTAGATATCCTATCTTGTATCTTCCCACTCTGCTCATCTGGAAATCACAGCTGTATGGTATTAAACAGAGAGGGCACATTTAGAAGGACCATCATCTTTATAATGCTCAGCCTCCCAGAAATACCCAATGGCAGATTCTCCCATCTCCTTAATGGCCTTTCAATTTCCTTACAAATTTTAGCCAGATGTTAACCCGGAAGCTCATCTAACTTGTGCGTTGTTTAGTCTCCTAAATACCTAATCTAATATTTGGGGCGGTACACTGGGCTCACTCTCGGCCATGCAATATTCTCAGTTTTCCTTATTTATTGACTAGCCAGATAGCTTCCTGAACCTTTTAGCATGTTGTTTAAGTTTAGGTGTAGCATATAGTGTACACAATTAGGACGTCCTCAGACAATGCTACTTTGAATAAAAGCCCAGAGTATTCAGAATAGGATATAGTGTAGAATAGCTAAATCACCTGCACAAACGGGTTTATGTAAAGATTAAACACTATTGGTGAAAATGGGCACCCTTATCTTGTGCCTCTGTAAATTGCAAAAGCTTGTGTGTGTTCTCCATTGACCAATATTTTTGCTGTGGGTGCCTTACAGAGCGTTTATATTGCTTTTACTAAATTAGCGCTGGCATCTCCTTTTGAGCCGCGAAGACCTACAGCGCTATTTTTAACAAAGACCTGGCTCCATGAGGGCTCAGCACCAGATGTGGCCCTAGCTTTGCCTCATGACTACTTAATAATTCTCTGGGAAAGGGGGAGAATTGCCATCATCTTTCCACCCATCTTTGACTATTAAAGAGGGACTGTAGACATCTGGAAAGGAAATGGAGAAAATCCTATGACACCCTACTTAAAGAATATTATAGGAAGGCTATTAGACCGTTTCATGCGGAAATTGAAGCAGCACAGAGTGCCTATTATATGGTCGAAATAGAACAGAGCACCAACTCTCCTAAAGAAATTTTCATTTATTAAGAGAAATTGCCTTCTCACATCCTCAAATCGAAGGTGTAGAAGCTTCTCGTAAATATATCAACGACCTAGGCTCTTTTTTCAGAAAAAAATCTTAGCTATCTATTCAGCCTTTCCGATAGCTTTCACTAAGATACTTGAAAAACATGTTAACACTCACCTTTCCTCCTTCCTGGAAGACAATAACATTCTTCATCCCTCACAGATGGGCTTTAGACCCTTACATGGCACAGAGTCAGCATTGATCGGAGTTATGGAAGAAATCAGGAAGTGCCTGGATCAAGGACTGGTTTCGGCAATTGTGCTCCTTGATCTCAGTGCTGCTTTCAACACTGTAGATCACAGTATCCTACTCCAGAGAATGAGGGAAATTGGAGTTACAGCGCATACTTTCAATTGATTTACTGACTTTTTAGATGCAAGATCTTTCCAGGTACTTGATCGCTCTTTCTATTCGAGTTGCTTTAATAGATGTTGGGGAGTGCCACAGGGCTCCACTCTGAGCCCTAAGTTGTGTAATATCTATCTGTTGCCACTGGCAAAGATAGTGGAACCATTTGGCCTCCCTTTAGTATCATATGCAGATGACACTTAGGTGGTAGTATCTCTCTCCACTTCACAGAATTAATTTGAATCATTGCTTACCCCCTATTTACGGGCAGTATCCAATTAGATGTCTGAGTGTAAACTCAAGTTGAATGGAGACAAAACAAAGGTTATGATCTTGGGTCATCACTCTCATCCAAATCTAATCTCACCTCTTTTGCACTCGCTAGAAGACCTTCCCCCTCCCAAGCGACACATCAAGAGTCTTGGTGTATGGCTTGACCCATGGCTGACCATGGACCATCAGTCGAAGAAAATATCTTCCATGTGTTTTGGCATATTCAGACTCCTTAGAAAGGTGTTCAAAATGCTTCCATTTATCGCAAAGAGACTTATCATACAGGCATTAATCATCTTGCGCCTGGACTATAATAATGCCTTGTTTCTTGGCGCTTCAAATTATGTTAAAAAGAAATTGCAGGTGGTGCAGAACACTGCTGCCCGCCTTCTCTTCAATATACCCAGGCATGAATCGGCAAGGTCAGCCCTCTCAGCCCTGCACTGGCTCCCATTGGAGCAAAGGATAAAGTGCAAAGCACTATGCTGCATCCATAGAGCTCTGTATGTCAAAGGTCCTCCATTCTTGCGAACCTTGGCCCCCTTCCATAAGCCTGTTAGACATCTTAGGTCTTCATCTGCAGCTTTAGCGGTAATTCCGTCAATAAAAAATACCAAATGGGACAGAAGATCTATGTCATATCTTGGCGCCAAATTGTGGAACTCTCTACCATTGTCCTTACGTCAAAATAGCCATGAATTATCCTTCCGTTGGCTACTAAAAACATGGCTGTATTAATCTTTGTCCCTAAGGCAATGCTGTTGGAAAATGTTTGTGTAGTTCTATGAGGCCTTTGGGTAGCCATGTGCTCTATAAATGTTCATAACCAAACCCCTCTAATATTTCCCATAGATATACTCAGTTAACTTTGTCTAACTCCTTTGCTGTATCCACAGTTGTTACTGTCAAGGGGGAGATAAACTTTTCTGCCAGGTCTATTGCTTAAATGAGGAGATGGGTTAACTCATGGAACTGCCTGTCTAGGATAAAATCTTTTTGATCAGAAAGGGCAACTGTATGAGTGATATGTGCTAGTTTTTTGGCCAAGATCACTGTAAAAAGTTTGTGATCATAATTCTATAGTGAGATGGGCCTATATGATTTAGCTTCATTAGGGCTTCTTCTTGGTTTCAATATAAAGGCCACTGTGGCTTCATACCGGGTTGGGGAGACTCTTTATAGTCTAAATATGTTGCACTAAAGAGAAATCTTCATATTGGGACCAACTTCTCGATTAACCTTTTATACCATGAAACAGGTGTTCTGTCATGACCGGGTTCCTTATTTCTTCCTCTATAATCTCTGCCTGTGAATAGGTACTATCTTCCTCACTCAGGATAGGTAAGCCCTTATTAGATAGCCAGCTTTTAATTCTCTGAGGATTGAAGGGGTCAATGTCTTCTCAATACAAACTCTCCCATTCCCCTTAGTATTTTTTATGACTCTTAAACCATATACATTCCAAATGTTTATTTCTACTTCATTTCCCAGCATCTGTATTGCATATCCCCACCAAGGGACTCATTCATCTCCACTTGGTAGACGGTGGCACCCAAGTCTCTTAACACTCTCATTTCCTCCCCTAGCTCCCACTGTCACTGTCCTGTGAGTCTACCAACATCCAATCTAATCTGGTAAGTGAAACCTTCATATGACAGAGATTTACACTTCAAGGCTGCTCAGAGGATCAGTTCTTTTAAGTTATAAGTCTGAACTTCACAAGTATCATCCTCAGTTCTTTGCAATTTGGATTCAGCCTGAAAGGGTATCCTTTTATCCTCTAATTGTCTGCCTCTCGACTAACATCCAGATTGTCCTAAAAAAAACCTCCCTCAAAGGTTTTATGACAAATGCCTTTAAATAAATAACCCAACCCCCTCAGGGAAGTTCAACAGCATCATGTGGGTCTCCTAGAGTGGATTTCTAGTCTCTCTACTTTTCCCATAAGTTGTCTATTCTTCTCACGTAAAGTTCAATGTAATTTGTATTTTTACTCAGAGTTTCCTTCACTTGGCCCATTCTTTCTTCCAGGAGGTCTGTACGTTGTGATAAATCACCCAGCTTATCTCTCGAAGACTGAAAAAACCCATTACATTTCTCTCTGTTTTTGTTCAGAAATTTCATAATTCAGTTTAGATAGTAAGCAGGAGTTCAGCAACTATTGAACACTCTTTTTGACAAACCTGAGTGACCTCACCAGACCTAGGGTTAGGCCTTGAGGGGGGTGATCTTTCCGTAACAGGCTCAATGGGCTGTTTAGACAGCCACTGCATGGCTTCCTCTCCTCCAGGCCCCAGACCCATGTACGCAGCTGGGATGGGGCTATCAGAGTCCAAAAGGAATTGAATCTATTTGCCAGGGGAATACTCGATCTAGGCCAAACTTAAAGTGTAGGACCTGCCAGGTCTCTCTAGTTGGTCTCTCAGTGTTAAAGGACCAGCTGCTACCTTCTACTCTTCTACCTTCTTGATTTTGTGTCCCTAGCTCTAAGGCCTCCTCCTGCACTTTATTCATGCCTCTCTTACTTGTTCTCTCCTTCATACCAAAAAAGGAATTTAGGGAAGGAGAAAACTTATTTTTGGGATGTCCCAATCTAGCATCCGTATTATTTTTGTTCCTCAATTTATCCTTTGCTTTTGTCTGAGGGCCTTTACTAATGGCTATGGTTACCACACTGCCATCCCTGCCTAGTTCGATAGAGGGTGCCAAGGGCCTGATTTAGATGTTGCTGGTAATGGTCAAGCCATCGAGTTTTTGACTGAAAACGCATCCGCTGCTGGTTCACCCTCCGTATTTAGATGTTGGTGCTCCCACAGCCAAAATCACGCATTCGAACTTTGTCTCCACAAAGAAACATGGGGCCATATTTATACTTTTTGACGCAAAACTGGGCTAACGCAGTTTTGCGCCCAAAAAATTAGCGCCGGCTAACGCCATTCTGAAGAGCCATGCGGGCGCCGTATTTATTGAATGGCGTTAGCCGGCGTTAGCCGACCGGCGCTGCCAGGTGTGCGTGAAAAAAAACGACATACACCAGGCAGCGCAGGCGTAGGGAAAAATGGCGTTTGGGCGTCCCAAAATGGGGCAAGTCAGGCTGAGGCAAAAAAATCGTCTTAACCCGATTTGCGCCATTTTTTTTGGGCGCCCAGACGCCATTAACATGATTCCTGTCTTAGCAAAGACAGGAGTCATGCCCCCTTGCCCAATGGCCATGCCCAGGTGACTTCTGTCCCCTGGGTATGGTCATTGGGCATAGTGGCATGTAGGGGGGCACAAATCAGGCCCCCCTATGCCACAAAGAAAATAAAAAAAAATACTTACCACAACTTACCTTTTCTTCCCTGGGATGGGTCCCTCCATCCTTGGGTGTCCTCCTGGGGTGGGCAAGGGTGGCAGGGGGTGTCCCTGGGGGCAGGGGAGGGCACCTCTGGGCTCATTCTGAGCCCACAGGTCCCTTAACGAAGAGGCGCAAATGCAGGGTTTTTAGTCCCGCCCACTCCCGGGCGTCATTTTTGCCCGGGAGTATAAATACGATGCATATGCATCGCAGTCATTTTTTAAGACGGGAACGCCTACCTTGCATGTCATTAACGCAAGGAAGGTGTTCACGCAAAAAAATGACGCTAACTCCATGAACTTTGGCGCTAGACGCGTCTAACGCCAAAGTATAAATATGGAGTTAGTTTTGCATCGAATTTGCGTCGAAAAAAACGGCGCAAATTCGGCGCAAACGGAGTATAAATATGCCCCATGGTTCGCAACAACAACGGGATGGGAAAAAGTGGCTGCCAGCAGGACCAAAGCCACCCTTCTAGCCGTATTGATTTGGATATGCCTTACGGTCCAAGCGATACGTGGTGGACCGCCACTTCTGAATTGGTAGATTGGGAGGGGGAAAGGGAGAAAGGGGGAAAAATCACCTTTTTTCCCATTCCACCACTGTCTTTGACTGGATACGACTGGACAACACCTGCTGTCCCTGTGGCCACCATCCCATGTTGAAAATATAACCCACCCATTGTTGAACTAGAAGGTAGGGATGACGCATTGCCAGGGTACAATGGGTGGGCAGTGCACAGGAGGTCGGAACTACTGCAGGCATATACATGCTGCAGTAATTTTTTTAAATCACTATGACGTGCACCCTGGCACAATATGCATATTGCACCCATACACGTGTCATTGTGGTGTTATCATTGAATAATAGTACCACAATGAGGGTACGTTCACCCTTGACAATTGTGCCCATTGTGTGCATTGCAAGACCTGTACTGGTAAGCTTGTGCTATCGGTTGTGTATGTGAGTAACTGCATGTATTTGTGTCTGTGGATTGGCTGGTTGAGTTGGAGGGAGCTGTGGTGTGTGTAGTTGTTGTGTCCATATGTGTATCACTTGCATGTGAGACCGATGTTGTGCATGTTGTGTTGCCATGTGACACATTCAGACAAGTGTTTTAGTGGTGTGGTGGAAGTTGTCATGATGTGTGTAGTTATGCTTGTGTAGGAGTGTGTCTGTGTAGCTGACTGTGTAGTTGTGTTGGTTGTGTCGTGTGTGGGTTCAGAATCAATGGTGTGTGTGTTGTGTCATGGATGCATGTCAGTGTGTGTTTTTGGCTTGAACTGGTTGTGTTCAGTTGAAATTGCAATAGATGATGGTGTGTATGTGGTGTGTTGTGCAGTGTGTAGTGCAGGAGGACATTTATGGTTAAGGCACAGTGTGTGTCACTTACATCCAATCTATGGCCCCAATCATTGTACGAAGTCTATTGGGTCCCACCGTGGTCTCCCTCTGTCAGCTATCCATCAACAGTCTTCCGCTTGCAGAGCTGTCACATCTAAATTCAGTGGGCAGAACACCATCGACTTGATGGTCTTCTTGGGTCCGCCGCTGACGCAGCTTGGCGGTAACTCCGCCAACATCTAAATTAGGCCCCAAATCTTTTTCCCCTGAATACCTGAGCATTTATCTGTTAATAGCTTCTTTGGAGAAAGTTGTAGCTGGTCTCGGGGCTGTCTACATAGGGCCTGCAATCACAGGAGACGCTCCCTTTGGCTGTCCACTCCTCCCTTGCCTGACCCCTGATAGCTTAGCCTCCTCCAACTCTGACCCTCAGGTTTGTGCATGTACTTTATTGCTGGTGTTCCCACTATTCTTCCTTGTGTGTAATTGGGCCGCTATCCAATGAAGTAATGCCTTGAACTTATCCTCTATCAGGAGCTGTTTTATTTATGCTGCACGTGTTTCACACAGGTGAACTGACGCTACAATCATTTGTCTCTGTCGCATCCACAGCGGGGAGCTAGGCAAAAATGTTTAGTGTGGGGTGGGCAGGTCATTATTATAAGTAGGCAAAAGGAAGGGGCGCAGAGTCGCAACCATGCAGGTAATTCTAATGCTGCATTGCATTGCATTGCTTCACACAAAATACATGGACATGCAATGATGACTAGGGGCTTTTCTGCGACCAGTTTCAGTCTGCTGCCATTTTTCTCTCCAGCAGTGGCTGTTCATTTTCCACCACAGGGACCCAGCACAGCTGAAGGAGAAGTTGACAGTATTCAAGTTCACTTCTTAGGAACTAGATGTCCTTGTAGAGGTGCCTTGACCCCCTGCAGCCAACCATATGGGGCAGCAGAGGCTTAGGAAAGCTCTATTCATAAAATCAACTTGCATTAATATGCTGATTGTTTTTACAAAGATTACAAGTACCCTCGCCATCTCAAAGTAATGTCTTACTACTGCAATCACACAAAATGACTATTTTTTAAACCTATGATGTGGCAATGTGACATTTAAACAAAAGATAATAAAAAAAACACATCTCATGTTAACTTTGTGTCTATAAACTCTAAACGCTCTGACTTGAAGAACCAAAACCTTTACTTAGCAATGCACAAAACATAGAATTAATGATTGTGAAGATTTAATTATTGAGACAAAATACTTTTTTGCTGTATTAGTATATATGTGTATGCTGTGATAGTAAAAACACAAGTATTACATTAGAATGGTCTACCCTTTGCTGTTTAGTCAACAGTGACACAAATATTAACATCTATGGTGTCACTAAGCATTTTGTCCCAGATTTACTCAAACATCACACAACCAAAGTAAAGATGTGGCACTGTTCTGCTCTTTTCCTGGTCTGATCTACTTTTGGGTGCCATGTGCCAATGAAGACACCTGTGCACAACAATATAAGGATTTCTGCATTGTGAGAAGCATAGGTTTGGGCTAGAAGTGGTCCCTTCCAGTACAAAAACTATTCTTTAAGGCATTTCTCACTTCATATGTGTGATGCCCAGTGCAACACATATGCAAAGAGGGAAAAATAGGAGAAGTTAAAAGCATTTTCCTCGTCATGCATGCTTTGAGGAGGCACAGGATCGCTGTGGCAAATTCCTTTAAGATATGGATTTGCTTCAAAACGCATTGGTGGTTGCATGAAAAGGCCCCTGCACAACTTGTGGAAATCCCCTTGGATGGAAAGTAATGCAAGACACCCCATTGCACAGCTTTGCATTTCTTATAGTTACAATCTAAAGCAAATTGTGATTTGCATTTGATTTTAATCCCACCACAAACATTTGCATCTGATTTGTGTTAAAAAATTAGAATTCTGCCAATCGCCATATGGCTGCATTTTGCTCCATTCAAGCAACGCAGAGGCAACACAGTGACAATGGGAACAAAGCAAGGCTTCAGCAAGTGAGATGTCAAGCATGAATGAGATTTGGCATCCCATAACTCAGTTTCCAGATCCTACGAAGCTTTCTGGTGCTATTTCCAACACAGACATCTGAGGGAGGTTGGTTTCAGAGGGCTGCATCTTAAGTAGACTATCTACATGAGAAGCAGCAAATTCAAATCAAAGTTTGATTTTTGAGTAACGATTCAGCTCAAGCGAATGATTCAGGTAGTTTTTTTTACAGCAAAATACATTCTTCATTTTACTTCTTTACTGGACGGAAGTGCCACAGCAGCCTCCACATCCTGTCCAGAAGGCTCCTCCCAGTGTTTTGTCCATCCTTTGGTCACTCTTCATTTGGATTTTGAGGGGAAAGGATTATTGCATTCTTTGGGAGTCATTCCGACCCCGGCGGGCGGCAGAAGCCGCCCGCCTGGCGGGAACCGCCAGAAGACCGTACCGCGGTCAAATGACCGCGGCGGTCATTCTGACTTTCCCGCTGGGCCGGAGGGCGACCGCCAGAAGGCCGCCCGCCGGCCCAGCGGGAAAGCCCCTTCAACAATGAAGCCGGCTCCGAATGGAGCCGGCGGAGTTGAAGGGGTGCGACGGGTGCAGTGGCACCCGTCGCAATTTTCAGTGTCTGCAAAGCAGACACTGAAAATCTTTATGGGGCCCTGTTAGGGGGCCCCTGCACTGCCCATGCCGGTGGCATGGGCAGTGCAGGGGCCCCCAGGGGCCCCACGACACTCGTTCCCGCCATCCTGTTCCTGGCGGTAAGAACCGCCAGGAACAGGATGGCAGGCAGGGGGTCGGAATCCCCATGGCGGCGCTGCTTGCAGTGCCGCCATGGAGGATTCCTTTGGCCAGGGGAAAACCGGCGGGAAACCGCCGGTTTCCCTTTTCTGACCGCGGCTTTACCGCCGCGGTCAGAATTGGCCAGGAAGCACCGCCAGCCTGTTGGCGGTGCTTCCGCGGTCGTTGGCAATGACCCCCTATGTCTGCAATCCCTGTTGCATATACCATTGGATTCTCATAGATTTTGAGGAATCAAGTAAGTTAAAGAACTTTTTGATAAATGTGTTGTTTGATGGAGGGCATGCACCAGCTTTTTTGTTACTTCCATTAGGGGCCGTTTTTACCTTAACCGTTTTATTTTTTTTTTCAAGAGGAAATAATGTCACAGGTTTGGGAGAGCTAGTGTACCTGATTTAAAAACTTTAAAAGTATTAATTCTCTATTTTATTGTTAGGGAATTTTGCACTGTATTTTAGTTAGGCTCATATTTTAATATGTGCAAATGCATATAAAGTCACATGTTAGAGTTATCTCAGGTAACTATAACTCATGCCCTAATGTAACTATAACACGCAACCCCACCATGAACAGTTTTTTCATTAAAAAAAATGACATGAATATTATCAATGATGCTATCAAAGATGTTGCGAGTGCCGTAATTTGTGGGATAATTAGCAGTGCATGGCAAGGGTGTGACCCCCCCCTCCCTGTCTGATTTCAGCCTCAGGGACCCCATCCCCTTAATATATTTCTTCTTTTGGGGGAGGGGGACCATGCAGTTCCCACCCTCAATTGATTGTGCCTTCATATATTATTTTATTTTGGGAGAGGGGCTGTGTGGCCCCTCTCCCCAGGCTGATCTTGGCCCCGGGGACCCAACCCCTTTGGCCCAGTCATGTCATCAAATGGTTAGAGACTGTGAGGGGAGCCTGAAGACCCCTGTGGTCCCAGCTGGTTCCCTGCCTCCTTTGTGAGCCAGCATTGCTATCACAGAGAGGGAGCGGTTAAACATTCAGCTCCATCTCTGTGACAGCTAGTGTTACCTCTGTTTCCGTGCCTGTATCTTTGGCAGAGAAACAGAGGAAACTTCCACTTCCAGAAAGTGAGAGCTGTTTGACAGCTCCCACTTCCTGTAACTAGAATGTTCGCTCTGACTTGGCATGAGCTGCCAAAGCTTCTGCCAAGTCAGAGCAAGCAGCTATGTCCTGGGGGTGGGCACCCCGGGACATATCATGAGCCGCCCCTGGGGTTGATGGCCCCCAGGGTCATTTGTGGCTCCACATGGGGAGCTGCAAGGTGCCCTTCAAACCTATACAGCCCAGGAGGGGGTGGTCCTTAGGGCTCATGGGAGACTGTGAATCCCTCTGCATTCTTAATCTATTTCACCACAGGGCGGTGGTGGTACTTGGGGCTGCGGGGAGGTGAGGCCCCCTGCTGCATTTACTTAGATCAGAGACCTAGAGGGCTGGTGGTCCCCCCACAATTACTCATCTCACAGCCTCAGGGAGGTGACAGTCCCTGTGGCTGCAGGGGGGCCAGGCGGCACCCACGCATTCAAAATGTAAACGTCCCCGGGACCTGACCTACCCTGGGGCTTCACTGAATCAAGCATGGGGGCCCACACTTGTTTTGTTTTTAAAATTTCAGCAGATCCGCTGTGACTCCCACCAAAATCTTTTTAAAAAATGCTTTTTTGCTCTGTGGAGGTTTCTCTGGGGACCCAGCACCAGAGCACCCAGCACCAGAGCTTAGGGTTCCGGGTGTCTTTACTCTGGCCCCTTTTCTTTTTTTAATCTTTTTTCCTGGGACTAAGCTGAAGCTGAGTTCCAACATGGGTGCCAACACTTCCTTGTTGAAGTGTCTTGACAGCCAATCTGATCTTAGCACAAGATCAGGAGGGTTCACAGAGCCGTCGCCTCCCTATATATACAAATTAGTTTTTTCTTTTAATTCTCAAAAACTACTGAATTAACGTACACCATTTAACAAAATGGGCACTCTCTGGACCAAGAGCAACCTTTCGGCCATATTTTGTGTAATTTCATCCTGTGAGTCAGGCACTATTCCTTTTCAAAATCCCTATGGAAAAATGCATGAGGAAAAAGCATTTTTGTACCCCCCTTTTCCTTTGCTCCCCCTTAACGGATCACCCTGAAACTTCCCAGACAGATGCTGAAGGGAATGTCATATTTTTCTGTAGTTTCATGAACCTTCATCAAATGGTGCCAAAATTATTAGCATAATTAAAAATGCTTATTATATTGAAAATAGGTCCTAACTATCTAGTGGCAACTGCCACTAGGTTATTAATTACCTAGTGGCGGTCGCCACTAGGTAGTTCTAATTAGGGCCTATTTCCAAAGGAAGAGTGTTTTTTGTTTTACCTATATCTTCAGCACCGCTTGATGAATCTTCACAAACTTTTTTAAACATATACTTTGCTAAGGTCAGCTTCTGTCTTGAAAGTTTTAGGGTGATCTGTCAAGTGGGTGCAGAGAAAAAGGCGGTGTCCCAAAATGCCTATTCCCCATTCATTTTTACATAGGAATTTTAGTCACGCCTACTGCCCGAACCACTGAACGCCATTACACCAAATTTGACACGAAGCTAGATTCTGTTCTGCAGATCATGCTTTTTGTGGTTTAGTCTAAATCTGTTCAGTTGTTTTGGAGTAATTTAAGGCAAAAAATATAGATTTATAGGGACGCGGATCAGCCACAGATCCAACAGTCTGGTGCTGATATCTGATTGGCTGCCAACACTTCAACAAGGAAGTGTTGGCAGCCATCTTGGGGTTAGGTTCCACCTGAGTCACAGAAAAAAAAAAAAAAGGGTCATGGTAGTATCATCCTGACCCCTTAGCCCTGGTGCTGGGGTCCCTGTGGGATCCTGCCAAGGCTAAAAAGCATTTTCTTTAAAAAACAACACAGAAAAACCCACAGATGGATCTGCAGATTTTTCCGAGATTTAGAAAAAAAACGAGGTCTCCTGTGTGTTTTTTTTTTATTTGCCCCCAGGTATGCCAAGTCCTGGGGGCATTTGGAGTGAATGTAGGAGAGGGCACACGGGGCCACCACCTTCCCAGGCATTAAGCTAATGTGAATGGACCACGCCCTGGGGATTTTTTTTTTAAATTAATTAATTAAGTGGGGGAGTACCCATGGCCTACCCCCATTGCCCGAGACTGCCCAGGAACCACACCCCCGGATGCAAATATTTTAAAAAAACAAATGCTCACGGGGGCCACCACCTTCACGGGGCTGCCCTGATTTATGAGAGCGGGGGCCATGTGCCACCCCTGCTGCTCCCCTGGGGACCCCCACCACCTGGGGCAAATATTTTAAAAAAGAAGGCATCCATGCCCGGGGGACCACCACCTTCCCAGAGTCCTTATTGGAGGAAGGCTGCACTGCCTGGCCCTGGGGACAGCAACCCCCCCAGGGCCAGCTCCAGCTATTTCCCGGGTTGCCCACCCCCAGGACATAGCTATTTGGTATGGCTTGGCCTGTAAAGCAGGTCCCGCTGTCAAAATCCGTAGCTTTCATCTTGTGCAGGGGACAGAGATAAAATGCTTCAGCATGAAGCTCCATGCTTGCTGCAGCAATGGCACTTACTAGGAAACCTTGAGGCTTCCCACGCAGTGCCAGGTAGCCTACAATGGGTTTGTATTTAAAAAAAAAAGAAAATAAGTTAGTCTTGAGGGCTCCCTCGCAGTCCCAGATGGCTCATAAAGGGCTGAAAAAAATGTAATCAAAATCCAGAGCTGAGCAATGGGGGTTTGAGTCCAGCTGGACTCATTTCCCTTTGTTTTCGTTTTTATAAAAATAACTTATTATATTTTTTTTTAATAATTTTTTTTTTTAAATTGTACACAAATATCTAATTCTAAGTATATCAGACATCAAAGCCTACATCACTTTCTTTCTCTCTTTCAGTCTCTATTTCAATCAATTTCTCTCACTTATACCACATTCAGACACTTAAACACCCACTCTCACACCCACTCAGACTGTCACACACTCACTCACAGACCCACTGACACCCTCATGCACCCACTCACAGACCCGCATGCACACTGACACACCCACTAAAACACTTATGTATGAACTCTAACACCCAGACAGACAATTTGACAGACACTTTCACCCCAGATATACCCTCTCACACCTATTCTGACACCCAGAGAGGCTGCAGAAAACCCAGGTTTGCCGCAGGGTCTGGCTGCAGGCCAGGTCTTGCTGGCAACCTGTGGTGCACATAGGTGAAAGCTGTGCACAGTGTGAGGTTGGGTGCTTCTATGGGGTTGGTCACAGGGCCTGGGGCCAACCTCTGCTGCGCAAGTCCATTACACTTAATTTTATAAAGACAACCAACTCACGGTTCCGTATCCTCTTGCAGTTTCGATGGTGGCGGCAGCACCCTATTTCAAGGAAGGTTGAAGTCATCAAAATGAGTTTCTGGACTGCAAGAAGATACTAATCCTCAGTGTATGTACTTAATAGTTGGGGACATGTGGAAATTGGATTGGCACAATCTCCACCAACACCTAATGCAAGTCTCAGCAACTACTATGTGTAAGGGCAGACTCACCGAGGAAAATGGTAAGCATGCCCTATAATGTTTCCTCAGAATAGATGCAGTCCATGAACTGGGGTACTACAAACCCGTGAGTTGGTTGTCTTTGTAAAATTAAGCAAAATGGACATTCTATTCACCAGACATGCATGTGAGATAATGACTATCATGCTCCTCATTGGAAAATGAGGATGAAAGGATCAGAGTGAATTATAAAACAATTCACTTACAGTGAACAAGGCTTGTAGAAGTTGAAATGCGTTGGTATTGTGTGGCATAATGTGAGTATGATCATTATTAAAGAACTTGATAGTTTCAAACTGCATGGGAGTGCAGCATAATTTCATTGCATTAACTATTAAGCGGGCATATGGTCAAACCCTAAACGTTTGTATCAGCAGTGAGAGTGCGCCACTTTTTACCACTTTATGTGCAATTTCGATGATGGTGGCAGCGCTTGATTTCAAGGCAGTTTTAAGTCATCAAAATTAGTTGCTGGACTGCAAGAGAATACTAAACCTCTTCATAAATATTTAACACTTGGGAATTTGCGGAACGTGGATTGGCACAAACTCCATTTACACTTAATGTTAGTCACGGCAACCACCTCATGTCAGGGCAGACTCACCGAGGACTATCGTAAGCACATGCCCTAGGATGTTTCCTGTGAATCGAAGCAGTCTGTGAACTGGGGTACTAGGAACCCGTGAGTTTGTTGTCTTTATAAAATTAAGTATAAAGGACATTCTGTTAGCCAGACAAGTGAGTTAAAGGGGACACACTACAATGACCATCATGCTTCTTACTGGAAAATGAGGATTACAAAAATTTGCGTGAATTATAAAACATTTTACTTACAGTGTACAAGGCTTCGAGAAGTAGAAACGCATTAGTATTGTGTGGCGTAACATGAATATGATTGTTATTAAAGAACTTGAAAGTTTCAAACTCATGGGATTGCAATGTCACTTGTGTTGCATTAACTATAATGTGGGGCATATTGTCGAGCTCCAAACACTTGCGCCAGCGATGAGAAAGCTCTGTTTTTGACCACTTTGTGTGCAATTTCAATGATGGTGGCAGCACCCAATATCAAGAAAGGTTAGAGCCATCAACATGAGTTGCCGGACTGCAAGAGGATACTAATGCTCTTCTTATGTACTGAACAATTGGGGACCTGTGGAATCTGTGTAAGAGGCTGGCCTGGCTTATAGTGGGTACCTTGTGGTACTTACACCTTGTGCCAGGTCCAGTTATCCCTTATTAGTAGAATAGAGGTGTTCTAGCAGCTTAGGCTGGTAGAGGTAGCTATAGCAGAGCAGCTTAGGCTGAACTGGGAGACATGCTATACCACTTTTATCATATAGCACTACATCACAAGAAAACATAATACTCAGAGTTACTAAAAATAAAGGTACTTTATTTTAGTGACAATATGCCAAAAGTATCACTTAGGAGGTAAGTAACATACACAAGTTATATGTACACAAACCAAAATCAGGTAAGAAACAGTTAGAAAAGTAGTGCAAACAATGTAGAATCACAACAGAATGCACTAGGTAGAAATAGGCCTAGGGGCAACAAAAACCATATACTCCAAAAGTGGAATGCGAATCACAAATGGACCCCAGGCCTATGGTAGGTTGTAGAGGGTCACTGGGACTGTTAGAAAACACTAAGGGTGTCCAAGATACCCAACCCCAAAACCCTGAAAAGTAGGAGAAAAGTTACCCTACTGCCCCAGAAAGACAGTATAGTCGAGATAGGGGATTCTGCAAGAACAACAACTGCCAGCAAAACACTGAAGACAAATTCTTGGACCTGAGGACCTGTAAAGGAAGGGGACCAAGTCCAAGAGTCACGCAAGTGTCCAGGGGGGGCAGGAGCCCACTAAACCCCGGATGAAGGTGCAAAAGGGCTGCCTCTGGGTGGAAGAAGCCAAAGATTCTGCAACAACAGAAGGAGCCATGAACTTCCCCTATGGTCAGAGGATGTCCCACTGCGTGCTGGAGGATGCAGAGTTGTTTCCACGCAGAAAGACCGCAAACAAGCCTTGCTAGCTGCAAGAGTCGCAGTTGAGGATTTTGGGTGCTGCTGGGGACCAGGAAGGACCAGGATGTCGCCCCTTGGAGGAGGAGACAGAGGGGGTAATCAGCAACTCAGAAAGCCCCCACAGAAGTAGGCAGCACCCGCAGAAGTACCAGAACAGGCACTTAGAAGATCTGAGGACAGCAGTCGACTCAGAGTCACAAAGGAGGGTCCCACAACATCAGAGTCCAACTCAGTGAGTTGGGCAATGCAGGACGGAGTGCTGGGGACCCAGGCTAGACTGTGCACAAAGGAATCCTTGAAAAAGTGCACAGAAGCCAGAGTAGCTGCAGATCACGCAGTACGCAGGATTACTGTCTGGCGTGGGGAGGCAAGGACTTACATCCACCAAATTTGGACAGATGGGCCACTGGACTGTGGGAGACACTTGGACCCTGCTCCTGTGTTCCAGGGACCACGCTCGTCAGAATGAGAGGGGACCCAGAGAACCGGTGATGCAGAAGTTTGGTGCCTGCGTTAGCAGGGGGAAGATTCCGTCGACCCACAGGAGATTTCTTCTTGGCTTCCAGTGCAGGGTGAAGGCAGACAGCCCTCAGAGCATGCACCACCAGGAAACAGTCAAGAAATCTGGCAGGATGAGGTGCTACAATGTTGCTGATAGTCGTCTTACTACTTTGTTGCAGTTTTTCAGGCGTCCTGGAGCAGTCAGCGGTCAATCCTTGGCAGAAGTCAAAGAGAGAAGTACAGAGGAACTCTGGTGAGCTCTTGCATTCGTTATCTGAGGAATAGCCCAGAGGAGAGACCCTAAATAGCCCAAAAAGGAGGGTTGGCTACTGAGAAAGGTAAGCACCTATCAGGAGGGGTCTCTGACGTCACCTGCTGGCACTGGCCACTCAGTGCTGTACATTGTGCCCCAGCACCTCTGCATCCAAGATTGCAGAGGTCTTGGACACACTGGAGGAGCTCTGGGCTCCTCCCCTCGGAGGTGCTGATCAGGGGAGTGGTCACTCCCTTTTCCGTTGTCCAGTTTTGCGCCAGAGCAGGGCTGGGGGATCCCTGAACTGGTGTAAACTGGCTTATGCAGAGAGGGCACCATCTGTGCCCATCAGAGGCTGGGGGAGGCTACTCTTCCCAGCCCTTCACACCTATTTCCAAAGGGATAGGGTGTAACACCCTCTCTCAGAGGAATTCCTTTGTTCTGCCTTCCTGGGACCAGGCTGCCCAGGCCCCAGGGGGGCAGAAACCTGTCTGAGGGGTTGGCAGCAGCAATAGCTGCAGTGGAGACCCCGGAAAGCAAGTTTGGAAGTACCCGCGTTCTGTGCTAGAGACCCGGGGATGCATGGAATTGTGACAATTGGTGACAATTCCTTGATCCTAGACATGTTACATGGCCATGTTCGGAGTTACCATTGTGACGCTACATATAGGTAGTGACCTATATGTAGTGCACGCGTGTAATGGTGTCCTCGCACTCACAAAGTCCGGGGAATTTGCCCTGAACAATGTGGGGGCACCTTGGCTAGTGCCAGGGTGCCCTCACACTAAGGGGGTCATTCAGACCCTGGCGGCCGGTGGCCGCCAGGGCCACCGACCACGGGAGCACCGCCAACAGGCTGGCGGTGCTCCCACGAGCATTCTGACCGCGGCGGTTCAGCCGCGGTCAGAAGTGGCAAGTCGGCGGGCTCCCGCCGACTTACCGCTGCTCGGGGGAATCCTTCATGGCAGCGGAGCACGCTCCGCCGCCATGAGGATTCTGACAGCCCCTACCGCCATCCTGTTCATGGCGGGAAACCCGTCATGAACAGGATGGCGGTAGGGGGTGCCGCGGGGCCCCTGGGGGCCCCTGCCGTGCCCATGCCAATGGCATGGGCACGGCAGGGGCCCCCCTAAGAGGGCCCCGCAAAGTATTTCAGTGTCTGCCATGCAGACACTGAAATACGCGACGGGTGCAAACTGCACCCGTCGCACCCCTGCAACTACGCCGGCTCAATTCTGAGCCGGCGTCCTCGTTGCCGGCCCAGAGGAAATGTTAGAATGGCCGCCGCGGTCTTGTGACCGCGGTGCGGTCATTTGGCGGCGGAACCTTGGCGGACGGCCTCCGCCGTCCGCCAAGGTTAAAATCAGGGCCTAAGTAACTTTTCACCTAACCTTCCCTAAGTGAGGGTTAGACATAGAGGTGACTTATAAGTTACTTATGTGCAGTGTAAAATGGCTGTGGAATAACGTGGACGTTATTTCACTCAGTCTGCAGTGGCAGTCCTGTGTAAGAATTGTTTGAGCTCCCTATGGGTGGCAAAAGAAATGCTGCAGCCCATAGGGATCTCCTGGAACCCCAATACCCTGGTTACCTAGGTACCATATACAAGGGAATTATAAGGGTGTTCCAGTGTGCCAATAAGAATTGGTAAAATTAGTCACTAGCCTGCAGTGACAATTTTAAAAAGCAGAGAGAGCATAAACACTGAGGTTCTGGTTAGTAGAGCCTCAGTGATACAGTTAGGCACCACACAGGGAACACATATAGGCCACAAACTTATGAGCACTGGGGTCCTGGCTAGCAGGATCCCAGTGATACATATCAAACACACAGACAACATAGGGTTTTCACTATGAGCACTGGGCCCTGACTACCTGGATCCCAGTGAGACAGTAAAAACACCCTGACATATACTCACAAACAGGCCAAAAGTGGGGGTAACAAGGCTAGAAAGAAGCTACATTCCTACAATCTGGATTAGCACAAACTCCATCAATGCTTAAGATAATTCACGGCAACCACTATGTGTAAGGGAAGACTCACTGAGGACTATGGTGAGTATATGCCCTAGCATGTTTCCTTGGAATCAATGCCGTCTCCGAACTGGGGTCTACAGACCTGTGAATTGGTTGTGTTTATAAAATTAAGTATAATGGACATTCTCTTCCCCAGACAAGTGAGTTGAAGGGGACGGACTACAATGACCATCATGCTCCTCATTGGAAAATGAGGTTGGAAGGATCAGCGTCAATTATAAAACAATTCACTTACCGTGAACAAGGGTTTGAGATGTTGAAATGCGTTGGAATTGTGAGGCATAATCTGAATATTATCATTATTAATGAACTTGAAAGTTTCAAACTCATGGGAGTACAGCATAATTTCCGTTGCATCAACTATTAAGTGGGGCATATGGTCAAGCCCAAAACGCTTGCACCAGCAGTGAGAGTGCACCATTTTTTACCACTTTGTGTGCAATTTCATTGATGGTGGCAGCGCCCGATTGTAAGGAAGGTTAAAGTCATCAAAATGACTTTCTGGATACTACAGGGAGTGCAGAATTATTAGGCAAATGAGTATTTTGACCACATCATCCTCTTTATGCATGTTGTCTGACTCCAAGCTGTATAGGCTCGAAAGCCTACTACCAATTAAGCATATTAGGTGATGTGCATCTCTGTAATGAGAAGGGGTGTGGTCTAATGACATCAACACCCTATATCAGGTGTGCATAATTATTAGGCAACTTCCTTTCCTTTGGCAAAATGGGTCAAAAGAAGGACTTGACAGGCTCAGAAAAGTCACAAATAGTGAGATATCTTGCAGAGGGATGCAGCACTCTTAAAATTGCAAAGCTTCTGAAGCGTGATCATCGAACAATCAATCGTTTCATTCAAAATAGTCAACAGGGTCGCAAGAAGCGTGTGGAAAAACCAAGGCGCAAAATAACTGCCCATGAACTGAGAAAAGTCAAGCGTGCAGCTGCCACGATGCCACTTGCCACCAGTTTGGCCATATTTCAGAGCTGCAACATCAATGGAGTGCCCAAAAGCACAAGGTGTGCAATACTCAGAGACATGGCCAAGGTAAGAAAGGCTGAAAGACGACCACCACTGAACAAGACACACAAGCTGAAACGTCAAGACTGGGCCAAGAAATATCTCAAGACTGATTTTTCTAAGGTTTTATGGACTGATGAAATGAGAGTGAGTCTTGATGGGCCAGATGGATGGGCCCGTGGCTGGATTGGTAAAGGGCAGAGAGCTCCAGTCCGACTCAGACGCCAGCAAGGTGGAGGTGGAGTACTGGTTTGGGCTGGTATCATCAAAGATGAGCTTGTGGGGCCTTTTCGGGTTGAGGATGGAGTCAAGCTCAACTCCCAGTCCTACTGCCAGTTCCTGGAAGACACCTTCTTCAAGCAGTGGTACAGGAAGAAGTCTGCATCCTTCAAGAAAAACATGATTTTCATGCAGGACAATGCTCCATCACACGTGTCCAAGTACTCCACAGCGTGGCTGGCAAGAAAGGGTATAAAAGAAGGAAATCTAATGACATGGCCTCCTTGTTCACCTGATCTGAACCCCATTGAGAACCTGTGGTCCATCATCAAATGTGAGATTTACAAGGAGGGAAAACAGTACACCTCTCTGAACAGTGTCTGGGAGGCTGTGGTTGCTGCTGCACGCAATGTTGATGGTGAACAGATCAAAACACTGACAGAATCCATGGATGGCAGGCTTTTGAGTGTCCTTGCAAAGAAAGGTGGCTATATTGGTCACTGATTTGTTTTTGTTTTGTTTTTGAATGTCAGAAATGTATATTTGTGAATGTTGAGATGTTATATTGGTTTCACTGGTAATAATAAATAATTGAAATGGGTATATATATTTTTTTGTTAAGTTGCCTAATAATTATGCACAGTAATAGTCACCTGCACACACAGATATCCCCCTAACATAGCTAAAACTAAAAACAAACTAAAAACGACTTCCAAAAATATTCAGCTTTGATATTAATGAGTTTTTTGGGTTCATTGAGAACATGGTTGTTGTTCAATAATAAAATTAATCCTCAAAAATACAACTTGCCTAATAATTCTGCACTCCCTGTAATCCTCTATGAAGGTACTTAACAGTTGGGGACTTGTGGAACCTGGTCCATGAACTAGGGTACTGTGGACCTATGAGTTTGTTGTCTTTATAAAATTAAGTATAGTGGACATTCTTTTAGTCAGACAAGTGAGTTAAAAGGGACGGACTGCAATGACCATCAATCATGCTTCTAAATGGAAAATGAGGATGAAAAGATCAGCGTGAGTTATAAAACAACTTAATTACAGTGAACAAGGCTTGGAGAAGTTGAAACACATTGGTATTGTGTGGCGTAGTGTGAATATGATTATTATTAAAGAACTTGAAAGTTTCAAACTCCTGGGAGTGCTCCCTCATTTGTGTTGCATTAAATATATATGTAGATGTTTGTGGTTGGTCACTTTTTAGATCTGACAGATAATTTATGTTAGTTTTTGACACTGTTTGATTATTACCAGTGTAGAAACTCAGTTGTGTATGTAGGGATGTTAGACACACTATTGTGACAATATGGTGGGACTTTTCTCATGCTTCACTTTCCTGGTCATTGCTTTAATAACAATGTGTTTCATTATCCTCATAATCGCAATTCATGCCTTTTTACGTAGAATGCAGTTGCTTCTATAAAATATATTTTGAACATAGTTCCTGCTTTTGTTTGTCTTTGCATGTGTGAAACTAGTATAACTCAGAGAAAGGGCTCTGATCTGTTCCATCATGACTTCCCTGAAGAGTCTGAGTGTCAGGCGATAGCTGCCACAATTAACTCATATTTTTGGTATTGGTTGGTGCTGCTACCTAGCCAGAACAGTTAGACTGACAGCTGTCACACGGTGTGGAATAAAACTGAGTCCCCCGTACTCAGTGGTGCTGTCTCCCAAAATCCAGCAGTCTTGTTAATATGATAGGAGTTTACGACATGGCGCTCCCATGGTTGGTTAGGCACTCATTTTCTGGATTCCCCGAGTATCTCTGTCTCATTTCATTCAAAGTCAACCTTTGCATGGAATCTGTTGGTGTTTCTAGCTCTGAACAGTTAAATTCCACTTTAAAAAATGGCGAACTGAAACATGTTCATAATTGCAGTAAACGTGAGACTCCCTCTCACAACACATCTATTAAGTAGTGACCTCACAGATGAGGGAGGAGCGGTTACATTTCTTGTTGAGACTCACAACACATATAGAACAGATTTTTTTTTTTTACTCTTGGGTCACTTTTCCAGCAGCAGATGGGAATACACACAGATTGCATCACCACATTCCAGAAGATGCAGCTGCACAACACAGACCATATGACTACTTAGAAATACCATTATCTCATCAAGCACACCAAAATTGGCATGATGGCGCCTTACCCCACTTTATAGAAAACATCAGACTAGGTCCTTTAAGTAATGACGGACATGCATAGCCAGACTTGGCTATCCATCCACCCCATCCTAACATAGGTACAATGGTGGTAGCAGATTTACGCCACCTATTCACTAATTAAGTAGAGCTATATAGACGATTAATACAATTCGTAATGCAGATTTTGGATACCATTCCAGCAAGGGCTGCTCCAAAGCAACCACATGTGGGTACAACGGGCCTTAATCCTGCTACTGTGCAGTCAATAATGAGTAAAGTGCCCACCTGTAACAGAGTCCGGACCACTCTGTTCTGTGATGATACCACAGGATCGGTAACACGATACCCCGGGGGTACCATCAACAGCCAGGAAGAAGAAGCACTTTTCCATAGCCCTGACATCCGGATTAAAAGGAGGTCAAACTCGAAAGACGTGTCCGAGACGGAAGTGGGTGAGAGAAGCGAAGAAGACGACGACAGAGACGCCAGTCCAAAAACACCGAAGACGCAAGGAGATGAAAGCAGGGAACCTGAGATGCTGCATCAGGAGGAAATACCGCCGAGGGTTGGGACGCCAAACCACAGAACCCGCTATGTCCCTGGAGGGACGTGGCTTACGCAGGTACGTGCCTCCTTTTCTAATTCTACAGGGTACTGGTGGAAGGAGGGGGGAAGGGAAAAAAGGGGGTAGAAGCGGAGAAAGTACAGTATCTCCCTCCAGAACGAGGACGAAGGTGCTGAAGGCTTTATAGTTTTGTCTTCTCTCGCATTCGCTCTTTCCCTCTACTCACTAACACCCACTGGCTTCCACAACCCCCCACCCCTTTGAAACCTGATGGAGTGATGGCACAACTAGAGAAGGTTTATTTGTTTTCTTGTTTTCAAAAGAAAAGTATATCTACATATTGTTTATTTATCTCTCTATACACTCGCTGTTTTTTTTCTCCCCCCCACATCCTAACCCATCAGTAAAAGTAAAGAAAGGAAGACCACTTAGCTTGTCCCTTGGTTTTGTTCTTCCTTTCTTAGCCCTGCGATGGTGTACGGCGTCACGGAGAGACAAGCCTAGAACAGAGAAGAAGCAAAGGAAAAGACATTACAAAACCAAAAACCAAAGAGAATGGATATAGTTAAGAAAGGAGAAGGAGGAAAAAAAAAAGAAGGGAAAAAAGAAATACTGAAAGAGACTGAATCAGTATATGTTGACAAGAAAAATCTAAAACCTTACTAAAACATTTCAATGACTCAGCTGATATCATTGACGTCTCCAACTTGACCCAGAGAACCCCCCTACATCACCAAACATGAAGAAATTATGTTTTGGTTAGCATAAAAACTTAACTCCTTGGAATCAGTGTATTTCCATACAGGACCCCAAGATAAACACAAAATTCTCACAATATGCTTGCCATTCATGACGGTTCCCTCAGTGGACAACTGTACTACTTGGGATATAGTGTTTGCTGTACTCTTCAGTACTGCACATGGTACACTGACTCTTATGAATCTTCCAGAAGTGTTAAAGCAAATTCTAGATGAGTATGGAGCTGCCCTGGCCCTAGATCTGGGGATGCAATTAATGGGCAAGTTTGCCACAGTATCCTCAATAATATTAGGTAACCTTAAATGGGCAGCAGTAGCACTGGCAATACACCAGTAGCTCTGGGATGTTCCAGTACAGGATCAAGAATGTGAGCTGCGAAAGATTATCACCAAGACTTATAGCAGTATAGGTCGGGATAGTCTGGGTGCCAGACCAGGTAAACCACAATTGCAAGCTAAATCCAATAAGGATTCTGCCAAGCAAGCAGTAGAGGGTTTTAAAAAATGCTGAGGAACAAAAACAAAATAAAGATAAGGTAAAACAAAGAGGAGAATCCCTGCGATCTGAGACCTCACAGAAATTTTACAATTTAAGAAATAGAGATACTTTAAAAACTCCTGATTTATATCAATATATTGATACACGCCAATCTTGAGTGAGAGAGGAGGGCATTCTGAACAATGTAACAAGTATGTGAAACCAAGAAAAGATTTACAATGCTTATCTGAACCTGTCATAAAAAAGGAAGAGAAACATCTCCCATAGAAAACGTGGCATCAATTTTGGCTAGAAATGCCACACGTAATAAGAATCTTACTGAAAAACAGGACTGCTAGACAGCGCAATAGAAGTCATAATACTTCACTGGAATTCTTCAAGAACTTCTATATGTTACAGCAAGTAATTACTTTAGATGCCTAGCAACATTTTAGAAGTCAAAACTGTGGACATGTGCATCTCCCCCCCAGATAGGGATTATAAAGTGAAAATCCAAATTGAGGGAGGGAGTGCAGAATTAAAGCAATATTCTGGAAAGAATTATCATTGTGTTATGACAATCTATTGCAGAAATATATTGACCATCAGTATTTTGCCTGTAATTTATCACTAGGGGAAAATGTCATTATTCTATATTTCTCAGCCCCTGTTCCTGGAAAATTAAGACAGGCTTACATAGTAGATTGGGCATTGGCATAAGCCCTGGCGCTGTATCACAACGATGTAGGATGGGACAAAGACTCCCCCTACTGCACAATACCAGTAAGATCTACACCACTACCACAACCACAATACTCCATTAAACATGAAGCTAAATCACCAGTGTAGGAGTCTGGCCCTCTATGTAGTGTGTAAAGTTAGGCACACTGTGCAGGGCGTCCAGGCAACCACACATTGGTTTACAGGGATAAAAACTAGACCACCTAATACTCTAATTTTTAATGTAGATTGGTCAAGCGGTCAGGCCAATCTTGAAGAGATGGAAAGCATTTGTTGTATTCACAGCATCAATCTTGCAACTCACACACTCAAAAGAATAACTCAAGACCAAATAAAAAAATGCGTTCAGATTTTTAGGTAGTTTTTAAGAAGAAAATCATCAGCATTGGTTAAGTACTTTTCGAGATATTAATTTTTGAAGTTTAGTAAAAATTGGCTTTATGTGTGTAACTACGCACCATAGGAATCAATGGAGTATAACTTTAAAAATATATAATAAACCACACAGTACGTTTACCAAGTTTTTCTTTTGCAGGGTGGTCGAGGTCATAAGTAGACACACTGTGCCAGCTGGAGAAGTTTAGGTGGCTCCCGACGGCAGCAGCGGGGAAATGTCTCAGGTGCTAGTGCAGGGCCACTGAGAGGGAACACTTGGAAAAGCATTGCATAGGTAAGTTTAAAGATGAACCCTGGGGGTCCCCTTGGATTGTTGTGGTTGCAAGGGGTGGGGGATCATTATGGCTCAGCTGGTTCATTGGCGCAAGGCACAGGGCAGCCGGGTGCAGAGCGAATCAGTGAACCAGGACCTGTGCACAAGGATGCCTTCAGAAGCAGGAGGTAAGTCGGTTCAAGGGTCATTTGCAAGACAAAGGGGGTACTCTAGTATGAAGTTCAGGTTGTTTTGGAAGTCCTTCAACTGCGGCTTCCTCCTGGTCCTTTTACAGTCCCAGGTAGGCTGTTATTCTTGGTGTCCAAAGTCAGGTGACCAATAGCCAGGGTATTGGTATGGTTCGAACACTGGAGGGTATAGTGCCACCAAACCTGGCACATTGGCAGGGTTTTTTCCTCACGTTGTTGCAGTGAAGTTTGTTCTGGCTCCAGCATCAGGTTCTGGAGTGAGCATCCAGACAGTGAAGTGGATCTCACTGGCTTGTTGGTTCCTTGACATCTTAGAGTGGTACCTCCACTGTTGAGGGAGTTCTCTGGCTTGTTGGTTCCTTGACATCTTAGAGTGGTACCTCCACTGTTGAGGGAGTTCTCTGGCAATTTGAAAATTCTGGAGTCTTTAGAGTCTTTCCAGTTGTCCATCTCCTCAGTAAGAAGGAGGTCACCCCCCACTTCTTTCCCCCCAGTGCTGAGATGTATGTCTCTGTTAATGCACTGGAAGCCTGCTATCCAGGCTCCTATGCCTGTCCTCTCTCCCTCGGGTCTTGGGTGCAGTAAACATGATTTGGTGCCTTTTCTATGGTGCAGCAGGTCCACAGTTGTGCCTTGGAACTTCTTTGTGCTAGTCTTCTGTCCGCTGAATCTGATTTCTTGGTCTAGGGATGTCCACTAAATTCTGTATTTAGAAAGTGTTTTAGAGGGAACCTGGTACTGACTAATGTGTCATCTACTCAGGGTGGCTACTCCTACTAAGTGACCACTTCCAGTGGGCAGAGGTCACTTTCCCATACCTGATTGGCTATTTTTCTTCCTTCCACGATGGAGGAAAATGAAATGGAAAGTCCACCTTGTATGCAAACCCTTAGGGGTGGTGCATGCTAGGTAGGGCCTCTCCTCTTGTCCGTTGAGTTTCCCACTGTTCCTCCCATCAAATGTTGATGTTTGCAATGGGGGCAGCCATCTGCTGCTAGCAGCAGGCCTGGAGGCCGAGCTTCAAAGGCAGTAAGTCCGTTTGAAGCTCGCCGGCAGGAAGGTGCACATTACCGAGGGAGGAGGAGTTGGTACCTCTACCAAGGAAGGGCTTCCTTCTGAATCCCAGAATGCAGGGGCCCTTACCCCAGGGAAGCAGACTTGTGTCTGGAAGTGGCAGGCTGGATGTGACCGGCCAGCTACCATGCAAGGGTAGTTAGCTTTTCCAGGGGGCACCTCTAAGGTGACCTCTGGGTACATTTTATAATAAATCCAACACTAGTACCAGTTTGGATGTATCATTCTGAGTTGTTTCATACCAAACAACCCTGGGTTCAGAGTGGCCATCTTGTAGCTGTGAATCTGGTACTGACCAGTGTCTAGCACATGCATCTGAAATGGCTGCTCTCTGCACTCACTATGTCCCAGGTTTAGCAGGGGCACAGTGGGGGCATATTGCTCATGCATCCATGCTCTTACTTATAGTGTGGTGCACCCTGCCTTAGGGCTGGAAGGCCTGCCAGAGGGGTAACTTGCCGGAGTTCCATGCAGTGTGTAGTGGACACACAGGCATTGTGCCATGTTGAGTTTGCATTTTAGGTTTGCATTAGGACACCCAGCCTGCAATGGCAGTGCTGTGTGCATCAGAATTCTTGGCCCTAGAGAATGGCACATTCAGTGATGCTGCACTCAGGGGCCTACCCTTAGTGCCTTCTGCCTTGGGTACCTAAGAACCATTTACAAGGGACGTATGGTGGCAGCTAAAGGTGTTTCCAATTATGCCAAAGCATCACAACAGCTTTTGTGAAAGAGCTCTGGCCCAGGGAACCTGGTTAGCAGGGACACTGGGCACTAACAACTTCTAGGCTACATCAGACACCAGTCAAAAAATGGGGGTAAACCATGAGAAAAAGAGGCGCTTTCCCACAACCAATGAGAGAAATACTCACACAACTTGAGTACCAAGGTGAAATAGAACCCTATGTATCACCAATGAACAACCCTTTGTGCCCTGTATCTAAGCCAGACCATTCATACAGAATAGGCTTAGATTACAGACACTTAAACAGTCATGTATGCACATTTACTATACAAAATACACAAAGCAAAGCACTTATCAATGATTTAGTGTGCAAAAAAATACAAACAACCTTGGATATTCCCAACACTTTTTTCTGCCAAAATATTTGGGATTTGACCGCTTTCAGCTCATTAGGCTCCCAACAAAATTTTTGTCAACTCCTATAAGGGTATAAGAACAGTCCTGGGCTGTTCTCAGCATATGTAACATCCATACTGCACAACATTGATCCTGTAGCGTTGCTCTACGTAGATGATATCCACCAGACAGATGATGACGTAGTCACACACCTAAAACGGGTGGACCGAATTGTGGTGGTTATCACTGAATAGGCTACAAAATTAATTTCAAGAAAACAGAAATTGGCTTAATCAGTGTCCTGTTTTTGGGATACAAGTTATCAGATGAAAGAAAGAACCTGGTGCCCCACTTTCTAGAAACGTGTGTGCATTTACAACAACAAAACACCATTAAAAAGTTACAATCCTTACTGGTCTTTTTAAATTTTGGCTGAACATGCATCTCACATTATGTATAACGCATAAATTCACTTTATGACTTGATATGTCCAGACTTTCTTTTCAAGTACATATTGAACAGTTGAACACACACACATTCTCAGAGTATTACAGCTGAACATGCTTGAAGCGAAACATTTACACACACGTGACAACAAGACAAACTTGAGTAATTACTAATGCCATCAGATTCACCTACCTAACATTTAATGACGGTGATACCGTTCCAATAGCAAATAAATCACGCTAATATCCCATGGCCGAACAACACAATACCAAATGATTATTTACACTGATGGATCAGCACCACAATCAGTAAGCACCCCACAACAATACTCCGCTGCTTGCGCAGCTGTGAATGGATTGATGAGGGATGGCAAGTTCCACCCCAAAACACAGACATGCAGACCTTAGGGGACTGCACAGCACAACTGGCAGAGCTTAAGGCTCTGTTATTGCAGATCCTGAACTACTAACACTCATTGTGTGTGACTCGTTTTGTTGTGTCCCGTCATTTAAAGAATACCTGCATTATTGACACCAAAATGGGTTCAGAGACTCAAAGGGGAAGACCATCAAACACAGACTTCTGTTGGGGAAGGCAGCTGAACTAAAGGAGATGCTACAAAATATCCAGTACATAAAATGGGCCATCAACGTGTAGGAATACACATTGAGGGAAACACCATATCTGATGAAGCAGCCAAGTCAGCAGTAGCCGCGTCTTCTGTTGCTGATTTTACGTGTTCTAGGATTAGGTTGGATGATGAAACACTGTCTGCTACTAAAGCTTCAGCTGACAGCAAGCCCTTGCCAAAGGTGAATCCTGCCAAATATCCCTACCATCTGAGCACCCAAAGTGCTGCATTTGTAGCAATACTAGGAGTGGGTGATCGTGTGATCCCCAACCAAGACCAAAGATTTGATCTGAAAAGAGCAGCCCATGTAGGGGTTGCTTCTGCCCATGCAGGTGTGACAGACACAATTTCATTTTTGCAGAAGCACTATTGGTGGCCAGGTCTGTACAAACAGACCACACAGTATCTCCTTTCTTGTGACATCTGCCACAGATAAGAGTGTCCACTGTGAAATGCATCCCGCAGACATCCTTCCTAATTTCCAACAAACCACTATAATGTACGTTCCTGAAACATTGGGGACCCCTAACGCCTGAATGTGCATACAAATACATCCTAGCTGCTGTTGATTCTTGCTTCAGATTTCTATGGGTATGGCCACAAGGATCAGCTGATTCTCACACTTTTATTAAAGATGTGTAAGTCTTTATTGAGACATATGCAGTTGTGGCATTCCATTTGGACTATGGCCCTGCCTTTGACTCCAGAGCATTGAGGAACACCATGGTGACAATAGGTGTCCAACTTCATTTCTTGTCTCCCAATTATCCTGAGGGAAACACAATGATGGATCAGAAAAACTAAGACTTAAACCAATCCAAAACAGTCAGAGTACTAGGTATGGGTCATAGTTGGCTTAGTCAACCGATATGAAGTCCAGAGACCACTAAATAATCTGCCCAGAAGGTCCTTGGGAGGGCACACCCTATATGAGGTTCTGTTTGGCATACCCATGTATGTCCCAGATCTTGATGGCCGACGTGCAGTGGTGGTAGACACACCTTTTGACATAAATGAACATGTCACTGACTTGTAGGAATTACAATAGTTCTAAGATGAAAACTCATCTGCATGTGCCATCACCTTGGGAATCAAGGATTTGTCAACAACACCCACAGGCTGGATTTCAAAAGTTGGGGTTCTAGTTCATGAAAAGATTGCTGTAAAAAAGGAATTTGGCCCTGCATATCGAGCACCGGTTCCAGTTCTGGGAATACACGGTACCAGAACTGTCATTCTACCACTGCTGCCTGGTTCTAAAGAAAACCCCTGTGTATCCATTGAAAATGTCAAGTTACACCAGCCCTACAAAGTAGACCACAAGTATTCCTTAACAGATCACAAACCCCTTTCACAGCAAGCCAGGATGTGCCTCTTCAACATTTAAGCAACAGTGATGAGACTTCCCCGAACTTGTGGAGGGTGGAAAGTGAACTTTCATTGGTTCCTGTCTCTACAGCACTGACACAAGATGTCCAAAGTTCTGAGTCATTTTTCTCTAGCTCTACACAAACAGATGGAATTGTTTACTTCGAACCACCAAGGGATACTTGTGCAACAGTTCCCCTTCTCTGGCTCCAGTCTTTGCACAAACTGCTTCTGGATATTTTGCTGTCATCAGTGACTCTTTTTTAAATTCCTCAGCATCTTCAACTGCACATTATCAAGCGGACATAAGCCACTCAATTGGCTTAATACTTACTATCTGATTTGTCCATGGAGTTATCTATGGGTAATGTTAACTATTAACTGTGCTTGCCTTCCTTCTGTGGACTGGTTTTTTCATTGTTTTCTTTCTGCTGATACATAGGCACTATCTTCCTGAACACTCTGTTGAACTGCTGGGTGAGTTTTTGAAACATTACCTCTCATTGCATAAGGTCCCCTAATGAACATTTCAGCTATTCCGATTTCTGATGGAATTTTTTGGAATGAAGTTCCTTTTGATATATATGGGCCAATGGAAATGATTCAAATTGGGAAGTGAAAACAGTTGATTCTATGCTTTAAGAGGTTGAATACTATACCACGTTTGAAAGTGAAGATGTTTACTAAACAACATCAAATTGTGGGAAATGTTCTGTTACCATCATTTCGAACATCTTTTCATACATAAAGCCTGCACCCCGGGAACTGTTTAGAATTACACACAATATGAACATTGTCCAACTCTGTCAGTAAGGAGTTCCAAAACCTATATAGAAAGGTTTGCATATTTCACTGAGTATGATGTTAAAAATGCTGAGTCTTAATATTTTAAACTCTCTCCAAGGATATTGCTGAATGTCCTGTTAACAGACACCAAATTAATTTATTCTGATTCATTTGTTTCCAAGTTGGCTTTTGAAGGCTATGATGTTAGTTGAAGTCGATTGACCTAATTGTGTGGGAAACTAGATATTCGCAAATCCATGGAAGGGAAGCTTTGTTTAGAGCATGCTTTATTCAGTTACAAATAATATTTTTAAATAAGATTGTACAACAAATAAGTTGTTTAGACTTAGCAAAAATTAAGGAATTGGATGTGCCTAGTATTTAATCACCAGCAAAATTTGACACATGGCAAAATATTTTAAATGTTACTGAAGAACAGCTTGATGGGTGGGTCCTACACTTCAGGTCCAACCGGGTGTTTATTGTAGCCATGGGATACAAATGGTTGTCTGGGTTTTTAGAATGGACCAACCTGACCCTCTCTCAACAACATTTCGGCATACAGCGTGGGAAAACTATGTCAAAAATGGTTGCAACCTTCTACACTACCAGCTGTTTAAGAACACCTTAGTCTCCTGTCAGAAAATACACACGTACAAGACTTCTATCTAGGTCCTTGAAAGCCACACACAAAGCACTTCTTAAATGGAATATATAATGAAATTTAGAAACTTTCACAAAAAGAAGCCACCACCTTTATCAATGTCAAGCTCTCCAGCTAAAATCCACCATTTTTATAAGCATGATAACATTGCATTGGGCAACAGGCAAAGGTAATCAACATAGTTGACATACTAACTCATCACAGTAACAAAATAATCCTCAAGGAAAAAATGGCAGCCATCTTGATAGTGCAATGCTATATTGTAGGTAAACACAAATATTTTCTCCAATATCATAATTAAATCAAAATGAAAATACATCGGAATAAAGAATAAAGATTATTATGAGTGAAAATGAAAAATGAATAAAAAAAAACTTGGCTCACATAATAAATTAAAGATTCAGAATCCATCACTAGTTAATTAGACACCAATGACAAGCAAAGTGTCCCCAGTCAAATACAGGAAGCTCAGAGGGGGTAATGGCATGTCACCTTTGAGGATTATGTAGTCACTATAATGAGTTAGTGCATCAACTATGTTGATTACTTTTGCCTGTCACCCAAAGAAATGTTATCATGATTATAAAAATGGCGAATTTTAGCCGGCGAGCTTGAAATTGATAAAGGTGCTTAGCCAAAATGCGTTTGACAAGACCTTTTTGTTTTAGCTGGCCAACTGAATAAATACGTACTTGTATTTTTTATGATACTTGTAAAATAAAATAAATGAACTAAAAAGAACTTATAGCCTTGTTGTGCTTATTTTTGGATGCAATGAGTGGCATACCTGGTGTGGCTGTATTAATCCGTGGTCATGAAGGATGCCTGTAATGCCTGTACGGATGCCTCCGTTTGTGAGGGTGGTCTCACGTCAGATTGTTGAACCTTCAAAGAAATTAGCAGGCACTCGCAGGGTCCAAAACTCATTAAGTTTTATTAAATCAAAAAAACAAATGTGTTTCGGCTAAGCGTGTTTCTCAAAGTTTGAAATCCGAGTGAAACAGACATGATTTAAATGCATTCAACATGTTCTCATTGGAGGCTCATGAACCCATGAACTGAAACAAAAAGAGAGAACTGCATCATTTGAGTCATATACGTGGTGGCCATATTGCATGTATTGATCCCTTCACAGCATATCTCTCATCTCTATGCATAGCAGCCATTTTTTGCTTTCCTCCATGATTAACACATTATTGTATTCAATGGAAAACAATGGAAAACAAACATAATCATAATTTTGGCTTGAATAGGATAATTTGGTGCATTCTGTATCTCATTACCTCAGAGAAAATTGTCTGCGGATCAAGCTATATATAGGATTTACATGGTGACTATGTTGGATGCACCAGTTCTTAGGCAGTATACCTCACATTTCATTACATAGTGATCATACTTCATTATCCTGTCATGTATTCAACTTAGACAGGTTAATTCAAAGCATTATTTATCTCAATTCCTAAGTGGAGAATTTACATAACATGCGTTAATGCAACACAATTTCATAATGGTGCAATCCAGAGTAAAGTCCTCTAAAAATGAATTAAATACTGATAATAATGCTGTGAATGGGATATTTATTGTCTGCCAAGTAGACTAGTGTTGCTCACAGTTTCTGACTGCACGCTGTGCATGTGCTTGTCTCTTATGTAATTAGTAACCTAGTTGGATGGTGAATTCCTCATCACTATTTAGGCCTCTAGCCATTTTAGTATTTTATTGTTGTGGGGTGCCTACTGATGGTGGTGCTGATCCATCAGTGTAAATAATCATTTGGTATTGTGTTGTTCGGCCATGGGATATTCACATGATTTATATGTTATTGGAACTGTATCACCTTCATTAAATGTTTTAGTTTATTTTTATATATTTGGAATACAGTCTCCTAACATAAGAACTCAATTCCCTCCTCATTCCCCAACAGGTACATGATCCAGGCAAAAGTAGCAAATTAAATCTCTGTTGTTTTTATGATGTGTATCATAGTTGTTTGCTACCGGGTAGGAGAGTCTTTGTTGGTGACTGCATGCATATGTTCTAGAATGCGTTGTGTCCACAGGGACACATTAGCCAATATATCACGTGGTCTGTGTTGCAGATCATTGTATATCGTATTCTTACAGGTACAGTTACTTTGCATTCTCTCACCTCTGGGCTGAATTTGCAGTCCTTAAATTTGGTGCATGGAAAGAGTCCCCTAGATCTTTGTTGGTACTCCTGGGCGTGGTATTAAAATGACTGTATACCAGTGTATTGTAGTGAGTTGTTTTAGCCTGCCAAGTTTCCCAGTGGCGGCCCCTGTCACAAACGTATATCAGAAGTCCTGCAGAAGAGGTCTCGTTCTGACCCCTTTTTTCAAGCAGAGGCTAACTACAAGAAATGCAGAGGGGAGTACAAGCTGTTTAATTTGAAAATCATCTCATATCAGCCATTATCTTCTATTAATGGTCCATAGTGGATAAACAAGCCAGAAAGCTTTTGCTTAGGTCAGGTTTGCGGAAGTGAGTATCTTGTGCTTTCACCTCCAGTAGATATGGTTTGACATCTGCTATTTTACATAAACAGAGCTCTGAGGGTCACTCAGAGGTCCTAGATGGTGACGGTCCCTTGAGTAGTTTGCACAGATCCCTGTACTCTTGAAACATTGCAACGAAGAAGTGGGGGCCTAAAGGAAGCAGCAAGGGAGGTCATGCTCCCCTGCTTTTCGCAAAGTGAACTTTATAGTGCGATAACCATATCACTAAACTCTTTCTTCAAAGTAATGGAGAATAAAGCCAAGCCACATTTGTCCATAACTCCTGACCCTCTACCACAACTCTGAGTGGTCTCATGGCCAGCTTTACTGCTTTATTCAACGGCCGCTCCTGGGAGAGTCAATTCATAGAGCAGTAAGCCTCCCTGTGCCACCTATTGAGGGCAATCTCCCCCCTCCCCACTGAGGTCTCCACCCTTCAGGTGTCAAAGACGTTTTCCCTTTCACATCTTTGGGGACTAGGAGGTTTGCAGTGGGAAGCGTGTAGTGATTGTCCTTCCCCAGAGTTAGAGGCAGGTAACCCTCATGAACAGAACAGTGACAATTCCTCCATTCATTAAAACTTGCTACAATTAAAATCTGTAGAGAAACTCAGAACATTGAAATATAATCAGAGGGATATACATCAGGCCAGTGAGATGCTCAAGGGTATATACGATGTGCTAGTAGAGCGTACTTGGGTGCCAGAGGGTGAAATGACAGTCGCAAACACAGTCCTTAAGTTGAATCTGCAGGATATAAACATTTTCAAAGAAGACAATTGTGGGCTGCAACAAGATGTGGAAAAGTTTGAGATTCACTCAAAAAGAAATAATCTTAAACTGTAGAATGTACATGAGAGTTTGGAAGGTACAGGTTTAGAGGGGTTTATCATACAAATCTTAATGGAGGACTTCAAGGAGGAGATTGGCAAATTAAAGTTGAAAGATTACATCAAAATTATACATGGAGGCTCATCTAGATGTAACCCCTCCCATAAAACCCCTAGGAAGATACCAACTAATTTTCTTACATATATCTTGAAGGAAAGAATTCTAAGTGCATCCTGAAAAAGGATGGTAATACAACACGGTTTTCCACCTATCAGATGAGGTCTGATGTGGGGCGGCTACAGCCCAATGGGAGCTGGGAAGTAAAATGGCTGAATTAAAAGTATTGCACATTTCAGTCCAACTTAAGTTTCTGGCTACGCTGAAGGTAATCTGACAGAATGAGATGCATAATGTGGGAGGGGGGGTTTAGAGGAGGCTGAGGATACAATAAAAAAGAATAAGCTGAACTCATATTTCATTTAGCCCTACTGTGGTTCATATACCATATGGGTCAGCTTCCTCAAATAGTTCTACCTTGTCCTCTGAATGTCAGGCTCTACTCTGCTAGGTTCTCCGAAGATATAGATTACCTTCTGTCTCTTTCACTCCATTTGCTTCTTTTGTTTTTTTTCCTTTTTTTCATCACAATCAATCAATCAATCAGTAATTTCTTAAATGCGCTACTCACCCGGTAGGGTCTCAAGGCGCTGGGGGGGAGGAGGGGAAGGGGTGCTACTGCTCGAAGAGCCAGGTCTTGAGACGCTTCCTGAAGGTCAGGAGGTCCTGGGAGGGAGTTTCAGGTTTTGGCGGCAAGGTTGGAGAAGGATCTGCCGCTGGCTGTGGTACGGTGGACGCAGGGGACAGTGGCAAGGGTGAGGTCGGCGGAGCAGAGCTAGTGTGTTGGGATGTGGAAGTTGAGACGCTCATTGAGGTAGGCAGGTCCGGCATTGTGGAGAGCCTTGTGAGCGTGGATCAGGAGTTTGAAGATGATCCCTTTGTTGACGGGGAGCCAGTGGAGGTCTCTGAGGTGGGCTGAGATGTGTTCGTGGCGAGGGAGGTTAAGAATGAGTCATGCTGAGGCGTTCTGAATGCGCTGAAGTTTTCTCTGGAGCTTGGCCGTTGTTTCCGCGTAGACGGCGTGGGTGACCGTTCTTCTGGTTTCAATGGGGATCCATCTGAAGGTCTTGCGAAGCATGCGGAGGGTGTTTAAACAAGAGGATGAGATTGCGTTGACTTGCTGTTTCATAGTAAGCGATGAGTCCAGTATGAAGCCGAGGTTGCGTGCGTGGGTGGTGGGCGTTGGGGCGGCTCCTAGATTGGCAGCCCACCAAGAGTTGCCCCATGCTGATTTGTTGATGCCGAAGATGATGATCTCGGTCTTCTCTGAGTTCAGTTTGAGGCGGCTTGCCTCCATCTATTTGGCGATGGCGTGAAGTCCGGTGTGGAGGTTGGTCTTGGCCATTGCGGGGTCCTTCGTGAGAGGATCAGCTGTGTGTTGTCCGCGTAGGAAACAATGTTGAGGCCGTGGGATCAGATGATGTTGGCGAGCGGCGCCATGTAGACATTGAAGAGGGTGAGGCTGAGAGAGGATCCCTGGGGAACTCCGCAGATGGTCTTGGATGCTTTTGACAGGAACGGGGGAGGCGGACCCTTTGGGTTCTGCCAGAGAGGAAGGATGTGAGCCAATCCAGGGCCCTGTGGTGGATTCCAGTGTTGTGGAGGTGTATGCGAAGTGTGTGGTGACAGACGGTGTCGAAGGCTGCAGAAAGGTCAAGGAGGATGAGGTCAACGGTTTCACCTTTGTCGAGCCTGCTCCCAATGTCGTCGGTAGCAGCGATGAGAGCGGTCTCGGTGCTGTGGTTCTTGCTTAAGCCTGACTGGAGATGTCGAGTAGGCTGTTGTCCTCCAGGAAGCGAGATAGTTGGCTGTTGACTATCTTCTCAATGACCTTCGCCGGGAAGGGGAGCAAGGCGATGGGTTGGTAGTTTTTTAGGTCTTCGGGGTCGGCTTTGGGTTTTTTGAGCAGGGAGTTGACTTTGGCGTGTTTCCAACTCTCCGGAAAGATGGCGGTCTTGAAGGAGCTGTTGATGATGGTACGGAGCTGGGGAGTGATGATTTGGCTGGCTTTATTGAAGACGTGGTGAGGGCAGGGGTCGGCGGGTGAACTGTGGATGGTCCTCATGGTCTTGGTGGTTTCCTCGTTGTTTCCTCGTTGTTGGTGTGGGTCCAGGAACTCAGGATGTTGGTGTGGATGGGTTTGTTGGGGTCGACGTTGGCAGTGCTGGGGGTCGGCGGTGTGAAGCTGCCATGGATGTCTGTGATCTTGCGGTGAAAAAAGGTGGTGAGGGAGTCGCAGAGGTCTTGCGAGTGTGGGGGGTCGGCAGAACAGGAATTGGGTTTGGTGAGTTCCTTGATGATGCTGAAGAGCTCCTTGCTGTGTGTGCATTGCTGTTAATTCGTTCTTTGTAGAATGATCTTTTGGGGGTCCGGATGAGCTGGTGATGTTTGCGGATGGCAGTTTTGAGGGCGGCGTGGTTGCTTTCCGTTTGTTCTTGGCGCCAGGGACCTTTCTTGCTGATGCGGGTGTTGGTAGTTTTCCTAAGTGGAGCGAGGATGTTGCACCAGCACGCCCATCAACACACATCACTCACGTGCAATCACCACCCCCACTACCATTCACACATCCTGTGTCCTCTTCCAGTGTGTCTGTGAGCCCTCCTCCCAAAGTACACAAATGCAGGCACACACCCACCCAACAGCGATCCACCTCACAACAGCTTCCAGCCCATGCACCTTCACCCAAATTCAGCAAACGTACACCTCCTACAACCACTACCTCTTCCTCCACTCCCAAACCCCCTCCATCTTCCCATCCCAGTGTGTCTAAGATACCTTTCCTGGCTAACATTGACCTCGTCCCTACACCACCCCCCACCGTCCTTCCCCTAGGGCCAGGCTTTCCAGGTCCCAGCCCAGCACCTCAGCCACCAAATCCCCAAGCACAGTGGTGCCAGCAGCTTCAGTCTCAATGAGTGCGCCACCCATCAGGGCTGCCAGTGTGCCACCTAGCGAGGCCAGGGAGAAGGCGATTCAGTCACCTGCCAACACGAAGAAGGTGCCCACATCCCGGAGGGAGAAGCTGCACCTACCAACAAGCAAAGGCTCCTCCAAACCAAAAGAGGACAGTGGCAAGACACCAGTGGCAACATCAAAGGTGGGGAAGGGACACAAGCCGAAGAGCAGGTCAGGACAGGGCACGGTGGCTCCGACTGTAGGACTAGTGTCACCCCTTCTGCCAACCACTACACCGACCTGTACGGCGGTGGACACCGCCACCTTCACCGCCACCTGCACGTCTGCTGCCTCAGCAACAGTCCCCTGCATCATCCCCAGTGGGCAGCCGTCCGAGGCTGCAGGAGACGTCCTGCTGTGTCCCTTAACAGGTGCAGACACATGCACCACCTCCAGCACCTCTGCCACAGACACCGCCGCAAGCACTGCCACCAGCCCCGCGACATGCTCAGACAGTGCCACCACAGCTGACATGGCAATCATCCCCAGTGGGCAGCCATCCAAGGCTGCAGGAGACATCCTAGACCCTGCCCAGCTTCCATGAGGCATGACTCTCAGCACTGTTTGCACCTGCAGGTGGCAGCCGAAGCCGCAGCAGGGTGGGGTATGTCTCTGCCTCCATGGCGTATAATGCTTCCTGTTCCCAGGCAAACTCGTGGCACACACACCCATGTGAGGGAATGGGACCTTCCACACTGCATGTGAAGCACTCTGGGCACCAAGCCCGCTCCAGAACTAGTGGAGAACTGCATCCCCTCACAGTCCTTGGCAGGATGAATCACTCTGGGCACCAAGCCCCCTCCAGAACCAGTGGAGAACTGCATCCACTCACACAGTCCTTGGCAGGATGAAGCACTCTGGGCACAATTCCCCCTCCAGAACCAGTGGAGAACTGCATCCACTCACACAGTCCTTGGCAGGATGAAGCAATCTGGGCACCAAGCCCCCTCCAGAACCAGTGGAGAACTGCATCCACTCACACAGTCCTTGGCAGGATGAAGCACTCTGGGCACCAAGCCCCCTGCAGAACCAGTGGAGAATCACATCCACGACCTCAGTTCTTGGCAGGATGAAGCAATCTGGGCACCACGCCCCCTCCAGAACCAGTGGAGACTGTTATCCACTTGTGAGACTGTGGCTTTGCACTCCCTAGGATAGAGCAGTGGGCAAACCACCCACTGAAAAGACTTGTGAGACTTTGGCTTTGCACTCCCCAGGATACAGCAGTGGGCATGGAGCCCCCTCGTGGAGCAGTGGCGTCGTGAGTTCATCCAACTGAGGTGCCCCCGTCCCCCTCCCCCTGAGGTGCCTGTTTCATTTCGATCTGATGCCCCTGCAATGTTCTCTCCGTTTCAAGTCAGGTATCTTGTGTGGGCTTCTCCCATGCATTTTGGGACACTGATCCACGGATGATGTTCGATTAAGTACGGACTTGTGTAGTTGGTGCACATATTTGTATATACTGATTTTTGAACTTGCACTATCTGATTGTTATTGATTACAATTGTTACAATCATTTAATTTTGTCTTTGCATTCTTCCAGGGGGACAGGGGGTCTATATGTAATGTTGCTGCATGTATTTGTGTGTATGGTGTTGTGGGTGGGGGTGGGGGTGGGGGTATTGCGTGTTGCGTGTTTGTGTCACTCTCTTTTCCCTCCCCCTTCCCTGTGTTGTAGGTGCAGTACTCACCGTGGTCGTCGACGGCATCTTTCCTGCTCCTGAAACAGAAGGAGGAAGACCAGCATGGGCAGGACGTGTAGTTTGGGCTCCATGGCGACCTAGTTCCTCGTTGGGTGTTTTCCCTTCTGTGTACTGTTTCTGCCATGCTTTGGATCGCGTTGGTACCGCCCCGGAAAAGGTGGCGGATAGGCCTCTTGTAATAGTGTGGGTGGTACTTTGTCTTCCACCTGTCTGTTGGTGCTTACAGCTGCGGTGTTTGTTTCTACCGCCGTGGCGGTCAGAGTGTTAAAGTGGCTGTCTTTGTTGGCGGTTTCCGCCATGGTCGTGATTAAATTTTTTTTTTCGCCGGGCTGTTGGAGGAATTACTGCTGCTTTAACACCGACTGCCAGGGTTGTAATGAGGGCCTTAATGCCTGATCATGATAAAATCAAAAAGTGACATGCTGGAAAAGAACTTCCCCAACTAACCGAAAGTCAAAATCAAGAGATGACTTGAGATCCTTAAGGAGGATGTTATCTTCCAAATCAAGGTGCTGAAGAATGGGAAAGGGGAAGGCCTGGACTCACTCCTATCAGAATTCTATAAATCACTAGCTAGTAATCTTACTCCCTGATGTGTTCCTTGTTCAATCAGATTCTCTTCAACAGCCAACTGGCTCAATCTTCCTAGGCCAAGGCAACAGTCAAAACGATGTTAAAACCAGGTGTCCCCGCACTCACAAAGTCCGGGGAAATTGCCCTGAACGTTACCTTCGCTAGTGCTAGGGTGCCCTCACACTTAGTAACTTTGCACCTAACCTTCACTAGGTGAGGATTAGACATATAGGTGACTTATAAGTTACTTAAGTGCACTGTAAAATGGCTGTGAAATAACGTGGATGTTATTTCACTCAGGCTGCAGTGGCAGTCTTGTGTAAGAATTGTCTGAGCTCCCTATGGGTGGCAAAAGAAATGTTGCAGCCCATAGGGATCTCCTGGAACCCCAATAACCTGGGTACATAGGTACTATACACTAGGGAATTATAAGGGTGTTCCAGTGTGCCAATCAGAATTGGAGAAAATGGTCACTAGCCTGCAGTGACAATTTTAAAAGCAGAGAGAGCATAAGTAATGAGGTTCTGGTTAGCAGATCCTCAGTGACACAGTAAGGCACCACACGGGGAACACATTTAGGCCACAAACTATGAGCTCTGGGGTCCTGGCTAGCAGTCTAGCATAAAAATATCAGAGTGTGCATCATTTTCTGGATGCGTGAAACTGCCTTGCGTAAATGAGATGCAAGGTAGGGGTTCCCGTCCAAAGAATGACTTAAACACCTGTGCTGGGAGTTTCATCCAACTGGGCAAAAATGATGCACGGATGGGAGGTGGAGCCGCAAAATGACGCAAATCCCAATTTGGGTCAAATTTTAACACCTGGGTCAGGGCAGGCATTAAAATGGGGAAAACACACCACTACTTAAGGAAAACTCACACAAGCAACATCATTGCTCAAGAAGGACGACATGGAGGTGCTATTCATGCAGCATGCCAAAAGACGCAGAGCACAGGACCCCAAAGGCAACGCAGAAGGCAGGAGAGGCTATTCAGGACCAGGACAACTCTCCTGGGCCTCAGGGAACATGATATCATCCAGAGGTACAGACTCAACGCAGCTGCTGCACCAAATTGAGCCACAGTTAACAGCCAGCTTGCAGACAGCCCACATTATTCTACTGGAGACCAAGCTGCTAGGTGTCCTGCACATGTTGGCAAGTGGCTCCTTTCAAACTACTGGTGCCCTAGTTTCCGGGGTCTCACAGCCCTTATTCTCCACCTTCCTTGCCAAGGTACTTGATGCCATCATCTCCCTCTCACCCGCCACATCAGCTTCGCCAACACATAGCAGAAGCAGCAGGAGACCAAACGGGTTTTATCAAATTAATGGCTTCCCACACGTGCTTGGTGCCGTTGACTGCACACATGTCCAGATAGTGTCACTTGCTGCAACCGAACACCTATACCGCAACAGGAAGCACACACACTCCATCATGTGCAAGCCATTGTTGATCGCCAGGGATTGTTCACCAACATCATCGCAAAGTATCCTGGGAGTGTACATGATTCCTTCATCTTCTGCCACAGCACCATTAATCAGCACTTCCATGATGGACGATGTGGCAATGGCCTTCTTGTCGGTAAGTCCAGAAACCTAGTAATCTACACACAGCACAGCAACCCTGTAGGACACACAAGACATACACCACTACATTGACATGTGGCCAGGAAGACACTGAGGTGTGACACTGGTAGTCATGTTTGATATCCTGACCCAATAGTACCCACACCTTTGGACAAATGACGGCTGCAAATAACAATATATGCCACTCTAGAACCACAAGGGACCAATTTAAAACCACACAGTGACAATGACATGGCCTTAACTGGCAGTACAACTTGGAAGATGAACCATTCAATATCACATAAGGCCAAAGTCAATCCCACACCCTTCCAAGCAATACGTCCTGTGTTAGGGGTGTGTAATGTGTGTTGCTGAAGGTCATACACCATCAGACACATAGCATGATGACGCTGACTCAAATGAAGGGGACATGGAATTATTGAGGCAGTACCAACATCCCACATCACCCCTTGGGTGACATTGACAGCTAGCAATAAGGAAGTGGACTGTGCTATGAAAACATGTTGATGTGACACTAATGCAAAGTGCACACTGCTACACATACTGAATGAGACAATTCCCCCATACACATAACAGATGTACAGGGAGATGGACCTTCCTACAATAAAACCTTCACCCCCATAACCAAGTTAGCCAGCTCACCTGGTGCAAGTTCAGTAGTGTAGGTGCACGGTTGCAGATGAGCCAACTGGGTGAGGGAACAAAAACAGGTTTGCATAGAACTAGTCACACATGGGATAATTGTGCATTGTCAATACTGAACACTTCAGTGCTGCCAACGTATGGAGATGTGTTGTGCATTGTCAACTAGGCAAATCAAAGGGCCTCACTGTTGCATTTCACCTGCAATTACATATGTCTAATTGGATGGAATGTCCAGGCCATGTAGTGCAACCATGTTACCACCACAGTGGAATCTATTGTGTGTGTGGAAGTATCATGTCACCTCCAGTGAATGTACACGGACACATCTTTCTCACTACATAACGCTTGGGAGATACACACTGAACTGCAGGTTTCTAAATATACCAGAGATATCAGGTAAATTAGCCAAACACCAGTTTTGCTAGTCAAACAACCTAATGCAAAAAGAACCTCACAGAAGCCTAGGATCCCACACAATACCACAAACACATATGAGTCACAGACGACACAAGATAACAACTGCCATGCAAACTGACATTCCTGGTGCAACCAACAACAAAATACTTACCACCATTTTCTCTTTCAGCTGATCAGGGTTACGGGATCCAGCCATGGATCATGACCTCATTTGCCAACCCAAGCACAGCAGAAGAGCGTGCCTATAATGAGGCACATCGTACGACACCCACCATAGTTGAATGGACTTTTGGCATCCTGAAGTCCAGATTCAGGTGCCTGGATATCACCTGAGGCAGCCTCCTATATTTCCCAAAAATGGTCTGCAAGATCATTTTGACCTGTGCCATTCTGCACAACATTTGTGTTAGGAGGAACATTCCCTATATGAACCAGAACAACAACTGCCTGAAGAGGAGGAGGAGGAGGATGCTGTCCGGGAAAATGTGGGGGAACATCCTAACACAACTGCAAGAATGTGTCGCAGACAACCGATAGTACATCATTTTTTCCAACTATAGTCACTATCACCACTTTGTTATGATATGGAATTAAACACATCACTTAATCATGCTCTGGGTAATTATTTATGCATCAAATCATCAAATCATTAACATTTATAAAGCGCGCTACTCACCCATGCGGGTCTCAAGGCGCTAGGGGGAAGGGGTTACTGCTGCTCGAAAAGCCAGGTCTTGAGTAGTCTCCGGAATGCGGAGTGGTCCTGGGTGGTCCTGAGGATGGTGGGGAGGGTGTTCCAAGTCTTGGCCGCCAGGTAGGAGAAGGACCTCCCACCTGCAGTGGATCGGCGGATGCGCGGGACGGCGGCGAGAGCAAGGCTGGTAGAGCGGAGAAGACAGGTGGGAGCGTAGAAGCTGAGGCGACGGTTGAGGTATTCTGGTCCCTTGTTGTGGAGGGCTTTGTGTGCGTGGGTGAGGAGACGGAAGGTGATCCTTTTGCTGACGGGAAGCCAGTGCAGGTGTCTCAGGTGTGCGGAGATGTGGCTGTTGCGGGGTATGTTGAGGATGAGGCGGGCGGATGCGTTTTTAATTTGTTGCAGACGTTTCTGGAGTTTAGCGATGGTTCCTGCGTATAGGGTGTTGCCGTAGTCCAGGCGGCTCGTGACGAGGGCGTGGGTCACGGTCTTTCTGGTGTCGGCGGGGATCCAACGGAAGATCTTTCGGAGCATGCAGAGGGTGAGGAAGCAGGAGGATGATACGGTGTTGACTTGTTTGGTCATGGTGAGAAGTGGGTCCAAGATGAAGCCGAGGTTGCGTGCGTGGTCTGAGGGGGTCGATGCAGTGCCAAGGGCCGTGGGCCACCAGGAGTCGTCCCAGGCGGTCGGGGTGTTACCGAGGATGAGGACTTCCGTTTTGTCTGAGTTCAGTTTCAGACGACTGAGTTTCATCCAATCTGCGACGTCTTTCATTCCATCTTGCAGGTTGGTCTTGGCGCTGGTGGGGTCCTTGGTGAGGGAAAGTATCAGTTGAGTGTCGTCGGCGTAGGAGGTGATGGTGATGCTGTGTTTGTATACGATGTCGGCGAGGGGGCTCATGTAGACATTGAAGAGTGTCGGGCTGAGCGAGGAGCCTTGTGGGACGCCGCAAATGATCTCGGTGGGGTCTGAGCGAAAAGGTGGGAGGTAGACTCTTTGGGAGCGATTGGAGAGGAAGGAGGCGATCCAGTCCAGGGCCTGGCCTTGGATCCCGGTGGAGCGGAGGCGGGTTATTAGGGTGCGGTGACAGATGGTGTCGAAGGCAGCCGAGAGGTCGAGGAGGATGAGGGCGACTGTTTCTCTGTTGTCCATCAGGGTCCTGATGTCGTCTGTGACTGAGATGAGGGCGGTTTCTGTGCTGTGGTTGGCTCGGAATCCGGACTGAGAGGAGTTGAGAAGGTTGTTGTCTTCAAGGAAGTTGGTAAGCTGCTTGTTGACGGTCTTCTCTATGACTTTGGCAGGGAAGGGGATGAGCGAGATGGGGCGGAAGTTCTTCAGGTCGCTTGGGTCAGCCGTAGGTTTCTTCAGTAGGGCGTTGACTTCAGCGTGTTTCCAGCTCTCGGGGAAGGTAGCAGACGCAAACGAGGTGTTGATGATGGTCTGGAGGAGCGGGCGATGATGTAGTCGGCTTTATTGAAGATGAAGTGTGGGCATGGGTCCGAGGGGGCACCGGAGTGGATGGAGTTCATGGTGGCTTTGGTCTCTTCTGTGTTTATGTGGGTCCAGGCGTTGAGGGTGATGGCTGGGGTTGTGGGTTCTGTGGTGGTCGGCTGGGTCTGGAGTCTGAAGCTGTTGTGTAGGTCGGTAATCTTACAATGGAAGAAGGTGGCGAGGGAGTTGCAAAGGTCTTGTGAGGGCGTGATGGCGTTGGCGTTGGGGTTGGAGAGCTATTTTACGATGTTGAAGAGTTCTCTGCTGTTGTGGCTGTTTTTGTCCAGTCTGTCTGTGAAGAAATTCCTTTTGGCGGCGCGGATCAGGTGATGGTGTTCGCGGGTAGCGTTCTTGAGTGCAGTCATGTTGTCTGCGGTGTGGTCCTTACGCCAGGCTTTCTCGAGGGTGCGACAAGTTTTCTTTGATTCCTTAAGGGTGTCAGAGAACCAGAGAGGATTTTTGGTGTTGCACTGTCTTGGAAGGCGTCTGAGGGGAGCGAGGTTGTCTGCGCAGTTGGTGATCCAGTTCGTGAGGCTGAGGGCTGCGTCGTTGGGGTCTGCGGAGAAGGTGGGTTGGTTGTCGATGAGAGTGGAGAGAAGCTGTTCTTCGGGGATTTTGTTCCACTGTCGACGTGGGATGGGTTGTGTGCGGAGGTGGCGAGTATCGCGTCGGAAGGTGAAGTGGACACATCTGTGGTCGGTCCAGTGTAGAGCGGAGGAGTGGCTGAAGGATACGTGTTTGCTGGCGGAAAAGATGGGGTCGAGCGTGTGTCCGGCGATGTGGGTGGGGGTGTTCACCAGTTGCTTGAGGCCGAGGTTGGCGAGGTTGGCGAGCAGGGCGTTGGTGTTGGGGTCGTTGTTCTGTTCCAGATGGAAGTTGAGGTCGCCGAAGAGGATGTAGTCTGGCGAGGCAAGGGCGTGCGGGGAGATGAAGTCGGTGATGGAGTCGCTGAAGAGGGCGCGCGGTCCGGGGGGACAGTAGATGAGGGATCCTCTGAGGGTGGTCCTGGGGTCTGTGCGGATCTGGAAGTGCAGGTGTTCGGCGGCGAGGGGGGTGTCTTCGCTGGAGGTGGTGACGTTGATGGAGTCTTTGAAGACGATGGCGATTCCTCCTCCTACTTGGTTGGTGCGGTCTTTTCTGGAAATCTTGTAGCCTTCGGGTATGGCTATGGCGATGTCGGGGGCCGAGGAGGCTTTCATCCAGGTCTCAGTGATGAAGGCGACGTCTGGTGCGGTGGAGTCCAGGAGGTCCCAGAGTTCAACGGCGTGCTTGTGGACGGATCGTGCGTTGATCAGGATGCATTTGAGGTGGTTGATGGCGCGTGGGCTGGCGGTCGTGGTGGTTTCGTGGTGGAAGGTAAGTTTGCAGGTGTGACATACGAAGGGTCCGTGGGTACGTTTCGGGTTGGCTTGGACGCAGGTGTTGGAGCACCCCGGGTTGAAGGCGTGGAGGGTGATGGGGTCGTAGCGGTGCAGCGGGGTTTGGGAGTGCTGAGGGCCAGGGGTCGTGGCGCTGGGCACGGGCCAGGCGCGGACAGGCGCAGACGGGCTTGCCTTTGGCGGGCCTTCGGCGCACCAGCGGTGCGGTCGCGCAGCAGCCGCCATAAGAGGGAGAGAGGGGGGAGGGGGGGAGGGGTCAGCTGGGGGCGAGGGACGGGAGTGGGGCGACAAATGGAAGCTGGAGGGGGTGGGGGCATGCAGGAGGTGGCGGCGGGAAAGCGGAGGGAGGGGGGACAGGTAGAGGGAGAAAAGATGGGGGAGGGGAGGTTAAGGGTGGCGGAGAGTTAGGAAGAAAGTTAGGAGGAAAGTTAGGAAGATAGGGGAGGGGGCGTTACAGAGGTGGAGGTGAGTGAGGGAGAGAGATAGAAGGGCAGAAGAGAGAAGATCCAAGAAGAAGGTAAAGAAGAAGAGGAGCAGAAGAGCAGAAGAGAGAAGATTACAGAAGAAGGTAAAGAAGAAGAGGGGCGGAAGATCAGAAGAGAGAAGATCACAGAAGAAGGTAAAGAAGAACAGGGGCGGAAGATCAGAAGAGAGAAGATCACAGAAGAAGGTAAAGAAGAAGAGGAGCGACGAGCAGCAGAGAGAGGAGCCAAGAAGAAGGTAAAGAAGAAGAGGAGCGACGAGCAGCAGTGCGAAGAGCCAAGAAGACGGTGAAAAAGAAGCGGAGCAGAGGAGAGAAGAGCCTAGAAGAAGGAAACAGAAGAAGAAGGCACACGCAGGTCGCGGTGCAGAGGAGAGAGAAAGAAGCACACAGAAGAAGAACACAGATGAAGACAGAAGAAACAACATGCAGGATGGGGAGCAGGGAAGAAAGAAGAGTACAGATGAAGAGCACAGAGGAAGATCAGAGATGAAGAAAAGAAGCAGGAGAGGAGGTGAGTAGCACGGGGCAGGGCGAGGGGCTGGGCGGTGGGGGGGGGTAATTACTGTGATTTCGCTGGGCTTGCTAGGAGGTCTCAGGAGCCTGGGCTGGTGGAGCTGCAGCGGCAGGGGGAGCGACCTACCCTTGGGTCAAGGGTCGCTAACTCTGTCGCGCAGCGGCCGCCATAAGAGGGAGGGGGGGAGGGGTCAGCTGGGGGCGGGGGACGGGAGTGGGGCAACGAATGGGAGCTGGGGGGGCGGGGGCGTGCAGGAGGTGGCGGCGGGAAAGCGGAGGGAGGGGGGACAGGTAGAGGGGAGAAAAGATGGGGGGGTTAAGGGTGGCGGGGAGTTAGGAAGAAAGTTAGGAGGAAAGTTAGGAAGATAGGGGAGGGGGGTTAAGGGTGGTGGGGAGTTAGGAAGAAAGTTAGGAGGAAAGTTAGGAAGATAGGGGAGGGCGCGTTACAGAGGTGGAGGTGAGTGAGGGAGAGAGATAGAAGGGTAGAAAGATAGGAAGATAGGGGGGGATATAGAGGAGGTGGCGAGTGAGGGAGAAAGATAGAAAGATAGGAAGATAGGGGTGTTACAGAGGGGGTGGCGAGTGAGGGAGGTCAGAGAGACGAGTCAGGAGCAGGAGGGCAGACGCAGGAAGATCCAAGAAGGCTCTCACAGGCTCTCAAACAGCAAGTCGTTCTGACTGATACCCCAATTCTTTCCGGCACTGATCCAGAGGAACAACTACTCTTCTATTTTTTTCCCCTAGTGCAGAAAGAGATTTGTAAAAAGTGGATATCTCCAGAGGCTCCATGTGGAGTACTTTGGGTTAAGGCAGTGAATCAGGTCTCCTAGCAGGATATTGTAGTCGATCAAAGAAGAGCTAAAACATTCTGGATGAGACTTTTGACTTGGGAAGGGTCTGTTCTACATTGATTTCACTACTGTTGTACTAAGGTTGGTAACATTCATTTAGTAAAACATATGTCAGCCAGGTGGAGCAAATCCAGTTAAACTACATTATATAGCCACTGGCTATATGGCTGAAGGTGAAATGAGGATACAAAAAAGATAGCTATTTGCTTTTTGTCAGAAGTGATGCATCTGGTTGCGGAGGGCACGCATGTAGCTGACCGCATCCTGGGGAGTTTCTTGGGAATTTTCTCCCCCCCTCCTTATCTAAGTCTTAGAGGTCCCCTAATAGGGTGGTCACGTAGGAGTTCAAAGGGAACGAACCCTACTCCTTTCTATTCACAACATGCAGTGCATCACATTTTATAAGTCAAGCACCCATCCTTTTTGGTTTAAAAGGCATATGTTAGTGGGTGACCTGTTATAAATATAGGATTTCCTGCTTGGCAAAATCACATGTCCTTTCCATGTGTTATTGCACTGATTAGCTACATCCTAGCTAGAGCATATCAGTATAGCAGTGCTCCTGACTGCTATACAGTTTTGTCACATGAGTGGGTGGTGTAAATACTTCCAACAGAACATATGTGATTTATCTTCTATTACTTTAGAGCATTGTCTGCATCATGGTCAAAACCTTACAGAAAAGTTAAATAGATTAGTTGGGTGTAAAGAAATGGCTCCCTGTTGCAGTTACCCCCCACTTGTTTGCCTGATACTGATGCTGACTTGACTGAGAAGTGTGCTGGGACCCAGCTAACCAGGCCCCAGCACCAGTGTTCTTTCACCCAAAATGTACCATTGATTCCACAATTGGCACACCCTGGCATCCAGATAAGTCCCTTGTAACTGGTACCTCTGGTACCAAGGGACCTGATGCCAGGGAAGGTCTCTAAGGGCTGCAGCATATATTATGCCACCCTAGAGACCCCTCACTCAGCACAGACCCACTGCTTACCAGCTTGTGTGAGCTAGTGAGAACAAAATGAGTAAGTCGACATGGCACTCCCCTCAGGGTGCCATGCCAGCCTCTCACTGCCTATGCAGTATAGGTAAGACACCCCTCTAGCAGGCCTTACAGCCCTAAGGCAGGGTGCACTATACCATAGGTGAGGGTACCAGTGCATGAGCACTGTGCCCCTACAGTGTCTAAGCAAAACCTTAGACATTGTAAGTGCAGGGTAGCCATAAGAGTATATGGTCTGGGAGTCTGTTTTACACGAACTCCACAGCACCATAATGGCTACACTGAAAACTGGGAAGTTTGGTATCAAACTTCTCAGCACAATAAATGCATACTGATGCCAGTGTACATTTTATTGTAAAATACACCACAGAGGGCACCTTAGAGGTGCCCCCTGAAACTTAACCGACCATCTGTGTAGGCTGACTGGTTCCAGCAGCCTGCCACACTAGAGACATGTTGCTGGCCCCATGAGGAGAGTGCCTTTGTCACTCTGAGGCCAGTAACAAAGCCTGCACTGGGTGGAGATGCTAACACCTCCCCCAGGCAGGAGCTGTAACACCTGGCGGTGAGCCTCAAAGGCTCACCCCTTTGTCACAGCACCGCAGGACACTCCAGCTAGTGGAGTTGCCCGCCCCCTCCGGACCCTGCCCCCACTTTTGGCGGCAAGGCCGGAGAAAATAATGAGAATAACAAGGAGGAGTCACTGACCAGTCAGGACAGCCCCTAAGGTGTCCTGAGCTGAAGTGACTCTAACTTTGAGAAATCCTCCATCTTGCAGATGGAGGATTCCCCCAATAGGATTAGGGATGTGACCCCCTCCCCTTGGGAGGAGGCACAAAGAGGGTGTACCCACCCTCAGGGCTAGTAGCCGCGTCTTCGGAGGGCAGACCAGGGGGGTTTTGTAGGGCACCGGGGGGGACACAAGCCCACACAGAAATTTCACCCTCAGCGGCGCAGGGGCGGCCGGGTGCAGTGTTAGAACAAGCGTCGGGTTCGCAATGGAAGTCAATGAGAGATCAAGGGATCTCTTCAGCGCTGCAGGCAGGCAAGGGGGGGCTTCCTCGGGGAAACCTCCACTTGGGCAAGGGAGAGGGACTAACCCCCCAGACCTAAACACGCCCTTAAATTTAGTATTTAAGGGCTCTCCCTGAACCTAGAAATTAGATTCCTGCAACAACAAGAAGAAGGACTGCCTAGCTGAAAACCCCTGCAGAGGAATACCAGAAGACAACAACTGCCTTGGCTCCAGAAACTCACCGGCCTGTCTCCTGCCTTCCAACGAACTCTGCTCCAGCGACGCCTTCCAAAGGGACCAGCGACCTCTGCATCCTCTGAGGACTGCCCTGCTTCGACGACGACAAGAAACTCCCGAGGACAGCGGACCTGCTCCAAAAAGACTGCAACTTTATCCAAAGGAGCAGCTTTAAAGAACCCTGCAATCTCCCCGCAAGAAGCGTGAGACTTGCAACACTGCACCCGGCGACCCCGACTCGGCTGGTGGAGAACCAACACCTCAGGGAGGACCCCCGGACTACTCTATGACTGTGAGTACCAAAACCTGTCCCCCCTGAGCCCCCACAGCGCCGCCTGCAGAGGGAATCCCGAGGCTTCCCCTGACCGCGACTCTCTGAAACCTAAGTCCCGACGCCTGAAAAAGACCCTGCACCCGCAGCCCCCAGGACCTGAAGGACCGGACTTTCACTGCAGAAGTGACCCCCAGGAGTCCCTCTCCCTTGCCCAAGTGGAGGTTTCCCCGAGGAAGCCCCCCCTTGCCTGCCTGCAGCGCTGAAGAGATCCCTTGATCTCTCATTGACTTCCATTGCGAACCCGACGCTTGTTCTAACACTGCACCCGGCCGCCCCTGCGCCGCTGAGGGTGAAATTTCTGTGTGGGCTTGTGTCCCCCCCGGTGCCCTACAAAACCCCCCTGGTCTGCCCTCCGAAGACGCGGGTACTTACCTGCTGGCAGACTGGAACCGGGGCACCCCCTTCTCTCCATTGCAGCCTATGCGTTTTGAGCACCACTTTGAACTCTGCACCTGACCGGCCCTGAGCTGCTGGTGTGGTAACTTTGGGGTTGCTCTGAACCCCCAACGGTGGGCTACCTTGGACCAAGAACTGAACCCTGTAAGTGTCGTACTTACCTGGTAAAACTAACAAAAACTTACCTCCCCCAGGAACTGTGAAAATTGCACTGGGTCCACTTTTGAAATAGCTATTTGTGAATAACTTGAAAAGTATACATGCAATTGAAATGATTCCTAATGTACTTACCTGCAATACCTTTCAAACAAGATATTACATGTTAAATTTGAACCTGTGGTTCTTAAAATAAACTAAGAAAAGATATTTTTCTATACAAAACCTATTGGCTGGATTTGTCTCTGAGTGTGTGTACCTCATTTATTGTCTATGTGTATGTACAACAAATGCTTAACACTACTCCTTGGATAAGCCTACTGCTCGACCACACTACCACAAAATAGAGCATTAGTATTATCTCTTTTTACCACTATTTTACCTCTAAGGGGAACCCTTGGACTCTGTGCATGCTATTCCTTACTTTGAAATAGCACATACAGAGCCAACTTCCTACATTGGGTGTAACCAATTTTAACAGTACTGCTTTAGGGGAAGTGCACAGACACTCTGAATAGCAGTACTACATTGAACGTAATCATAATTTCAGCAAAAAGTGAGGTCTAGTTTGACCATACAGAAGGATGTGTAGGAGGCTGCCCTGGATTATAGTGGGTACCTGATGGAGCTTACACCTTGTGCCAGGTCCGGGTATCCCTTATTAGTAGATTAGTAGTGCTCTAGCAGCTTAAGCTGATAGAGGTAGCTATAGCAGAGCAGCTTAGGCTGAACTAGGAGACATGCAAGGCTCTTACTATACCACTTATATCATATAGCACTATATCATAAGAATCACAATACTCAGAGTTACTAAAAATAAAGGTACTTTATTTTAGTGACAATGTGTCAGAAATATCTCAGAGGATATACTCCCTTAGGAGGTAATTATAATACACAAAATATACACAGAAACCAAAATCAGGTACGTAAACAGTTAGAAAAGTAGTGCAAACATTATAGAATACAATAAGATGCAATAGGCCTAGGGGCAACACAAACCATATACTAAGAAAGTGGAATGCAAACCACTTAGGGACCCCAGGCCTAGTGTAGTGTGTAGAGGGTCGCTGGGAGTGTAAGAAAACACTAAGGGTATCCAAGATACCCCACCCCAAAACCCTGAAATGTAGGTGTAAAGTTACCCTACTTCCCCAGAAACACACTAAAGTCGTGATAGGAGGTTCTGCAAAGACAACAACTGACTTCAAAGCACTGAAGATCGATTCCTGGACCTGAGGACGTGCAATGGAAGGGGACCAAGTCCAAGAGTGACGAAAGTGTCCAGGGGGGGCAGGAGCCCACTAAACCCCGAATGAAGGTGCAAAATGGCTGCCTCCGGGTGGAAGAAGCTGAAGATTCTGCAACAACGGAAGATGCCAGGAACTTCTCCTTTGCACAGAAGATGTCCCACAGCATGCTGGAGGATGTAGAATTGTTTTCACGCAGAACGACTGCAAACAAGCCTTGCTAGCTGCAAATGTTGCAGTTAAAGAAAATGGGTGCTGCCCGGGGCTCAGGAAGGGCCAGGAGGTCGCCCCTTGGAGGAGGAGACAGATGGGGCACTCAGCAGCAGAGACAGTCCATGCAGAAGCAGGCAGCACCTGCAGAAGCACTTTAACAGGCATTCAAGAAATCTGAGCACAGCAGTCATCTCAACACTACAAAGGAGGGTTCCACAAAGCCGATGGTCAACTCAGTGAGTTGAGAAATGCAGGACAGAGTGCTGGGGACCTCGGCTATGTGGTGGAGGAAGGATTTCTTGCAGAAGTGCACAGAAGCCCTAGCAGCTGCAGTTCACGCAGTACACAGGATTACTGTCTGGTGTGGGGAGGCAAGGCGTACCTCCACCAAATTTGGACAGAAGGACCTCTGGACTATCTGGGTCACTTGGATCCAGCTCCTTTGTTCCAGGGACCACCCTCGTCAAGATGAGAGGGGACCCAGAGGACCGGTGATGCAGAAGTTTGGTGCCTGCGTTAGCAGGGAGAAGATTCCATCGACCTACGGGAGATTTCTTCTTGGCTTCCAGTGCAGGGTGAAGGCAGACAGCACTCAGAGCATGCACGACCAGGAAACAGTCGAGAAAGCCGGCAGGATTAGGCGCTACAATATTGCTGGTAGTCGTCTTGCTACTTTGTTGTGGTTTCACAGGCATCCTGTAGCAGTCAGAGGGTCGATCCTTGGCAGAAGTCAAAGAGGGAGATGCAGAGGAACTCTGGTGAGCTCTTGCATTCCTTATCTGAAGTGTGGTGTGCACTATGATATGTGGCTTGCTTTTCTTCTTTTATAATATCCTGATGGTTGACTAACTGATCACGTTCATTAATACAGCGGTTACCAATGGTAACAAGAATTATCTAATTTCTAGTATTTTTTATGTTCTTGATGGTTTGTGGCTTTTTTAATTATATTTTTATTTATATTACTGTTTAATCAGCCTTGATAAAGTCCGTATTTGGATGAAACACGTGTCTTTATGACTTGCTTTTGAATGATCTATATGTACATCTGTCTATTAAACATTTGGTTTATATTTTTGCCACATATAATTCATTGTACATATTCTCATCTAAATCATGTTGTTTTGAATTAATTACGAACTGTGTGTGAATCCACTGAATTTAAAAACATACTATTTACATTTTTTGAGTGATCCACAGGATGTTTTTTATAAGCCCTCAGAGCATGCACGACCAGGAAACAGTTGAGAAAGCCGTCAGCATTAGGCACTACAATGTTGCTGGTAGCCGTCTTGCTAATTTGTTGCAGTTTTGCAGGCACACTGGAGCAGTCAGAGGGTCGATCCTTGGCAGAAGTCAAAGAGGGAGATGCAGAGGAACTCTGGTGAGATCTTGCATTCGTTATCTGAAGAGAAACCCACAGGAGAGACCCTATCCTCAGAGAAGGATTGGCGACCTAACCAGGTAAACACCTATCAGGTGGGGTCTCTGAAATCACCTGGTGGCACTGGCCACTCAGAGGCCTCCATTGTGCCCTCACACCTCTGCATTCAAGATGGCACCTGGGGTAGTGATGGACAGGGCAGTGGTCACTCCCCTTTCCTTTGTCCAGTTTCGCACCAGAGCAGGGGCTGGGGGATCCCTCAACCGGTGTAGACTGGTTTATGCAGGGAGGGCACCATCTGTGCCCTTCAAAGAATTCCCAGAGGCCAGGAGAGGCTACTCCTCTCAGCCCCTTAACACCTGTTTCCAAAGGGAGAGGGTGTAACACCCTCTCTCAGAGGAAATCCTTTGTTCTGCCTTCCTGGGACTGGGCTGCCCAGACTCTAGAAGGGCAGAAGCCTGTCTGTGGGCTGGCAGTAGCGGTAGCTGCAGTGAAAACCCCAGAGAGTAAGTTTGGCAGTACCGATGCATGGGATTGGCACCCCAATACCACATTTGGTATGGGGGGACATTCCATGATCTTAGACATGTTACATGGCCATATTCGGAGTTACCATTGTGAAGCTACATATAGGTATTGACCTAGATGTAGTGCACGCGTGTATTGGTGTCCCCGCACTCACAAAGTCCGGGGAAATTGCCCTGAACGTTACCTTCGCTAGTGCTAGGGTGCCCTCACACTTAGTAACTTTGCACCTAACCTTCACTAGGTGAGGATTAGACATATAGGTGACTTATAAGTTACTTAAGTGCACTGTAAAATGGCTGTGAAATAACGTGGATGTTATTTCACTCAGGCTGCAGTGGCAGTCTTGTGTAAGAATTGTCTGAGCTCCCTATGGGTGGCAAAAGAAATGTTGCAGCCCATAGGGATCTCCTGGAACCCCAATAACCTGGGTACATAGGTACTATACACTAGGGAATTATAAGGGTGTTCCAGTGTGCCAATCAGAATTGGAGAAAATGGTCACTAGCCTGCAGTGACAATTTTAAAAGCAGAGAGAGCATAAGTAATGAGGTTCTGGTTAGCAGATCCTCAGTGACACAGTAAGGCACCACACGGGGAACACATTTAGGCCACAAACTATGAGCTCTGGGGTCCTGGCTAGCAGTCTAGCATAAAAATATCAGAGTGTGCATCATTTTCTGGATGCGTGAAACTGCCTTGCGTAAATGAGATGCAAGGTAGGGGTTCCCGTCCAAAGAATGACTTAAACACCTGTGCTGGGAGTTTCATCCAACTGGGCAAAAATGATGCACGGATGGGAGGTGGAGCCGCAAAATGACGCAAATCCCAATTTGGGTCAAATTTTAACACCTGGGTCAGGGCAGGCATTAAAATGGGGAAAACACACCACTACTTAAGGAAAACTCACACAAGCAACATCATTGCTCAAGAAGGACGACATGGAGGTGCTATTCATGCAGCATGCCAAAAGACGCAGAGCACAGGACCCCAAAGGCAACGCAGAAGGCAGGAGAGGCTATTCAGGACCAGGACAACTCTCCTGGGCCTCAGGGAACATGATATCATCCAGAGGTACAGACTCAACGCAGCTGCTGCACCAAATTGAGCCACAGTTAACAGCCAGCTTGCAGACAGCCCACATTATTCCACTGGAGACCAAGCTGCTAGGTGTCCTGCACATGTTGGCAAGTGGCTCCTTTCAAACTACTGGTGCCCTAGTTTCCGGGGTCTCACAGCCCTTATTCTCCACCTTCCTTGCCAAGGTACTTGATGCCATCATCTCCCTCTCACCCGCCACATCAGCTTCCCCAACACATAGCAGAAGCAGCAGGAGACCAAACGGGTTTTATCAAATTAATGGCTTCCCACACGTGCTTGGTGCCGTTGACTGCACACATGTCCAGATAGTGTCACCTGCTGCAACCGAACACCTATACCGCAACAGGAAGCACACACACTCCATCATGTGCAAGCCATTGTTGATCGCCAGGGATTGTTCACCAACATCATCGCAAAGTATCCTGGGAGTGTACATGATTCCTTCATCTTCTGCCACAGCACCATTAATCAGCACTTCCATGATGGACGATGTGGCAATGGCCTTCTTGTCGGTAAGTCCAGAAACCTAGTAATCTACACACAGCACAGCAACCCTGTAGGACACACAAGACATACACCACTACATTGACATGTGGCCAGGAAGACACTGAGGTGTGACACTGGTAGTCATGTTTGATATCCTGACCCAATAGTACCCACACCTTTGGACAAATGACGGCTGCAAATAACAATATATGCCACTCTAGAACCACAAGGGACCAATTTAAAACCACACAGTGACAATGACATGGCCTTAACTGGCAGTACAACTTGGAAGATGAACCATTCAATATCACATAAGGCCAAAGTCAATCCCACACCCTTCCAAGCAATACGTCCTGTGTTAGGGGTGTGTAATGTGTGTTGCTGAAGGTCATACACCATCAGACACATAGCATGATGACGCTGACTCAAATGAAGGGGACATGGAATTATTGAGGCAGTACCAACATCCCACATCACCCCTTGGGTGACATTGACAGCTAGCAATAAGGAAGTGGACTGTGCTATGAAAACATGTTGATGTGACACTAATGCAAAGTGCACACTGCTACACATACTGAATGAGACAATTCCCCCATACACATAACAGATGTACAGGGAGATGGACCTTCCTACAATAAAACCTTCACCCCCATAACCAAGTTAGCCAGCTCACCTGGTGCAAGTTCAGTAGTGTAGGTGCACGGTTGCAGATGAGCCAACTGGGTGAGGGAACAAAAACAGGTTTGCATAGAACTAGTCACACATGGGATAATTGTGCATTGTCAATACTGAACACTTCAGTGCTGCCAACGTATGGAGATGTGTTGTGCATTGTCAACTAGGCAAATCAAAGGGCCTCACTGTTGCATTTCACCTGCAATTACATATGTCTAATTGGATGGAATGTCCAGGCCATGTAGTGCAACCATGTTACCACCACAGTGGAATCTATTGTGTGTGTGGAAGTATCATGTCACCTCCAGTGAATGTACACGGACACATCTTTCTCACTACATAACGCTTGGGAGATACACACTGAACTGCAGGTTTCTAAATATACCAGAGATATCAGGTAAATTAGCCAAACACCAGTTTTGCTAGTCAAACAACCTAATGCAAAAAGAACCTCACAGAAGCCTAGGATCCCACACAATACCACAAACACATATGAGTCACAGACGACACAAGATAACAACTGCCATGCAAACTGACATTCCTGGTGCAACCAACAACAAAATACTTACCACCATTTTCTCTTTCAGCTGATCAGGGTTACGGGATCCAGCCATGGATCATGACCTCATTTGCCAACCCAAGCACAGCAGAAGAGCGTGCCTATAATGAGGCACATCGTACGACACCCACCATAGTTGAATGGACTTTTGGCATCCTGAAGTCCAGATTCAGGTGCCTGGATATCACCTGAGACAGCCTCCTATATTTCCCAAAAATGGTCTGCAAGATCATTTTGACCTGTGCCATTCTGCACAACATTTGTGTTAGGAGGAACATTCCCTATATGAACCAGAACAACAACTGCCTGAAGAGGAGGAGGAGGAGGATGCTGTCCGGGAAAATGTGGGGGAACATCCTAACACAACTGCAAGAATGTGTCGCAGACAACAGATAGTACATAATTTTTTCCAACTATAGTCACTATCACCACTTTGTTATGATATGGAATTAAACACATCACTTAATCATGCTCTGGGTAATTATTTATGCATCAAATCATCAAATCATTAACATATATAAAGCGCGCTACTCACCCATGCGGGTCTCAAGGCGCTAGGGGGAAGGGGTTACTGCTGCTCGAAAAGCCAGGTCTTGAGTAGTCTCCGGAATGCGGAGTGGTCCTGGGTGGTCCTGAGGATGGTGGGGAGGGTGTTCCAAGTCTTGGCCGCCAGGTAGGAGAAGGACCTCCCACCTGCAGTGGATCGGCGGATGCGCGGGACGGCGGCGAGAGCAAGGCTGGTAAAGCGGAGAAGACAGGTGGGAGCGTAGAAGCTGAGGCGACGGTTGAGGTATTCTGGTCCCTTGTTGTGGAGGGCTTTGTGTGCGTGGGTGAGGAGACGGAAGGTGATCCTTTTGCTGACGGGAAGCCAGTGCAGGTGTCTCAGGTGTGCGGAGATGTGGCTGTTGCGGGGTATGTTGAGGATGAGGCGGGCGGATGCGTTTTTAATTCGTTGCAGACGTTTCTGGAGTTTAGCGATGGTTCCTGCGTATAGGGTGTTGCCGTAGTCCAGGCGGCTCGTGACGAGGGCGTGGGTCACGGTCTTTCTGGTGTCGGCGGGGATCCAACGGAAGATCTTTCGGAGCATGCAGAGGGTGAGGAAGCAGGAGGATGATACGGTGTTGACTTGTTTGGTCATGGTGAGAAGTGGGTCCAAGATGAAGCCGAGGTTGCGTGCGTGGTCTGAGGGGGTCGATGCAGTGCCAAGGGCCGTGGGCCACCAGGAGTCGTCCCAGGCGGTCGGGGTGTTACCGAGGATGAGGACTTTCGTTTTGTCTGAGTTCAGTTTCAGACGACTGAGTTTCATCCAATCTGCGACGTCTTTCATTCCATCTTGCAGGTTGGTCTTGGCGCTGGTGGGGTCCTTGGTGAGGGAAAGTATCAGTTGAGTGTCGTCGGCGTAGGAGGTGATGGTGATGCTGTGTTTGTATACGATGTCGGCGAGGGGGCTCATGTAGACATTGAAGAGTGTCGGGCTGAGCGAGGAGCCTTGTGGGACGCCGCAAATGATCTCGGTGGGGTCTGAGCGAAAAGGTGGGAGGTAGACTCTTTGGGAGCGATTGGAGAGGAAGGAGGCGATCCAGTCCAGGGCCTGGCCTTGGATCCCGGTGGAGCGGAGGCGGGTTATTAGGGTGCGGTGACAGATGGTGTCGAAGGCAGCCGAGAGGTCGAGGAGGATGAGGGCGACTGTTTCTCCGTTGTCCATCAGGGTCCTGATGTCGTCTGTGACTGAGATGAGGGCGGTTTCTGTGCTGTGGTTGGCTCGGAATCCGGACTGAGAGGAGTTGAGAAGGTTGTTGTCTTCAAGGAAGTTGGTAAGCTGCTTGTTGACGGTCTTCTCTATGACTTTGGCAGGGAAGGGGAGGAGCGAGATGGGGCGGAAGTTCTTCAGGTCGCTTGGGTCAGCCGTAGGTTTCTTCAGTAGGGCGTTGACTTCAGCGTGTTTCCAGCTCTCGGGGAAGGTAGCAGACGCAAACGAGGTGTTGATGATGGTTTGGAGGAACGGGCGATGATGTAGTCGGCTTTATTGAAGATGAAGTGTGGGCAGGGGTCCGAGGGGGCACCGGAGTGGATGGAGTTCATGGTGGCTTTGGTCTCTTCTGTGTTTATGTGGGTCCAGGCGTTGAGGGTGATGGCTGGGGTTGTGGGTTCTGTGGTGGTCGGCTGGGTCTGGAGTCTGAAGCTGTTGTGTAGGTCGGTAATCTTACAATGGAAGAAGGTGGCGAGGGAGTTGCAAAGGTCTTGTGAGGGCGTGATGGCATTGGCGTTGGGGTTGGAGAGCTATTTTACGATGTTGAAGAGTTCTCTGCTGTTGTGGCTGTTTTTGTCCAGTCTGTCTGTGAAGAAATTCCTTTTGGCGGCGCGGATCAGGTGATGGTGTTCGCGGGTAGCGTTCTTGAGTGCAGTCATGTTGTCTGCGGTGTGGTCCTTACGCCAGGCTTTCTCGAGGGTGCGACAAGTTTTCTTTGATTCCTTAAGGGTGTCAGAGAACCAGAGAGGATTTTTGGTGTTGGACTGTCTTGGAAGGCGTCTGAGGGGAGCGAGGTTGTCTGCGCAGTTGGTGATCCAGTTCGTGAGGCTGAGGGCTGCGTCGTTGGGGTCTGCGGAGAAGGTGGGTTGGTTGTCGATGAGAGTGGAGAGAAGCTGTTCTTCGGGGATTTTGTTCCACTGTCGACGTGGGATGGGTTGTGTGCGGAGGTGGCTAGTATCGCGTCGGAAGGTGAAGTGGACACATCTGTGGTCGGTCCAGTGTAGAGCGGAGGAGTGGCTGAAGGATACGTGTTTGCTGGCGGAAAAGATGGGGTCGAGCGTGTGTCCGGCGATGTGGGTGGGGGTGTTCACCAGTTGCTTGAGGCCGAGGTTGGCGAGGTTGGCGAGCAGGGCGGTCGTGTTGGGGTTGTTGTTCTGTTCCAGATGGAAGTTGAGGTCGCCGAAGAGGATGTAGTCTGGCGAGGCAAGGGCGTGCGGGGAGATGAAGTCGGTGATGGAGTCGCTGAAGAGGGCGCGCGGTCCGGGGGGACAGTAGATGAGGGATCCTCTGAGGGTGGTCCTGGGGTCTGTGCGGATCTGGAAGTGCAGGTGTTCGGCGGCGAGGGGGGTGTCTTCGCTGGAGGTGGTGACGTTGATGGAGTCTTTGAAGACGATGGCGATTCCTCCTCCTACTTGGTTGGTGCGGTCTTTTCTGGAAATCTTGTAGCCTTCGGGTATGGCTATGGCGATGTCGGGGGCCGAGGAGGCTTTCATCCAGGTCTCAGTGATGAAGGCGACGTCTGGTGCGGTGGAGTCCAGGAGGTCCCAGAGTTCAACGGCGTGCTTGTGGACGGATCGTGCGTTGATCAGGATGCATTTGAGGTGGTTGATGGCGCGTGGGCTGGCGGTCGTGGTGGTTTCGTGGTGGAAGGTAAGTTTGCAGGTGTGACATACGAAGGGTCCGTGGGTACGTTTCGGGTTGGCTTGGACGCAGGTGTTGGAGCACCCCGGGTTGAAGGCGTGGAGGGTGATGGGGTCGTAGCGGTGCAGCGGGGTTTGGGAGTGCTGAGGGCCAGGGGTCGTGGCGCTGGGCACGGGCCAGGCGCGGACAGGCGCAGACGGGCTTGCCTTTGGCGGGCCTTCGGCGCACCAGCGGTGCGGTCGCGCAGCAGCCGCCATAAGAGGGAGAGAGGGGGGAGGGGTCAGCTGGGGGCGAGGGACGGGAGTGGGGCGACAAATGGAAGCTGGAGGGGGTGGGGGCATGCAGGAGGTGGCGGCGGGAAAGCGGAGGGAGGGGGGACAGGTAGAGGGAGAAAAGATGGGGGAGGGGAGGTTAAGGGTGGCGGAGAGTTAGGAAGAAAGTTAGGAGGAAAGTTAGGAAGATAGGGGAGGGGGCGTTACAGAGGTGGAGGTGAGTGAGGGAGAGAGATAGAAGGGCAGAAGAGAGAAGATCCAAGAAGAAGGTAAGGAAGAAGAGGAGCAGAAGAGCAGAAGAGAGAAGATTACAGAAGAAGGTAAAGAAGAAGAGGGGCGGAAGATCAGAAGAGAGAAGATCACAGAAGAAGGTAAAGAAGAACAGGGGCGGAAGATCAGAAGAGAGAAGATCACAGAAGAAGGTAAAGAAGAAGAGGAGCGACGAGCAGCAGAGAGAGGAGCCAAGAAGAAGGTAAAGAAGAAGAGGAGCGACGAGCAGCAGTGCGAAGAGCCAAGAAGACGGTGAAAAAGAAGCGGAGCAGAGGAGAGAAGAGCCTAGAAGAAGGAAACAGAAGAAGAAGGCACACGCAGGTCGCGGTGCAGAGGAGAGAGAAAGAAGCACACAGAAGAAGAACACAGATGAAGACAGAAGAAACAACATGCAGGATGGGGAGCAGGGAAGAAAGAAGAGTACAGATGAAGAGCACAGAGGAAGATCAGAGATGAAGAAAAGAAGCAGGAGAGGAGGTGAGTAGCACGGGGCAGGGCGAGGGGCTGGGCGGTGGGGGGGGTAATTACTGTGATTTCGCTGGGCTTGCTAGGAGGTCTCAGGAGCCTGGGCTGGTGGAGCTGCAGCGGCAGGGGGAGCGACCTACCCTTGGGTCAAGGGTCGCTAACTCTGTCGCGCAGCGGCCGCCATAAGAGGGAGGGGGGGAGGGGTCAGCTGGGGGCGGGGGACGGGAGTGGGGCAACGAATGGGAGCTGGGGGGGCGGGGGCGTGCAGGAGGTGGCGGCGGGAAAGCGGAGGGAGGGGGGACAGGTAGAGGGGAGAAAAGATGGGGGGTTAAGGGTGGCGGGGAGTTAGGAAGAAAGTTAGGAGGAAAGTTAGGAAGATAGGGGAGGGGGGTTAAGGATGGTGGGGAGTTAGGAAGAAAGTTAGGAGGAAAGTTAGGAAGATAGGGGAGGGCGCGTTACAGAGGTGGAGGTGAGTGAGGGAGAGAGATAGAAGGGTAGAAAGATAGGAAGATAGGGGGGGATATAGAGGAGGTGGCGAGTGAGGGAGAAAGATAGAAAGATAGGAAGATAGGGGCGTTACAGAGGGGGTGGCGAGTGAGGGAGGTCAGAGAGACGAGTCAGGAGCAGGAGGGCAGACGCAGGAAGATCCAAGAAGGCTCTCACAGGCTCTCAAACAGCAAGTCGTTCTGACTGATACCCCAATTCTTTCCGGCACTGATCCAGAGGAACAACTACTCTTCTATTTTTTTCCCCTAGTGCAGAAAGAGATTTGTAAAAAGTGGATATCTCCAGAGGCTCCATGTGGAGTACTTTGGGTTAAGGCAGTGAATCAGGTCTCATAGCAGGATATTGTAGTCGATCAAAGAAGAGCTAAAACATTCTGGATGAGACTTTTGACTTGGGAAGGGTCTGTTCTACATTGATTTCACTACTGTTGTACTAAGGTTGGTAACATTCATTTAGTAAAACATATGTCAGCCAGGTGGAGCAAATCCAGTTAAACTACATTATATAGCCACTGGCTATATGGCTGAAGGTGAAATGAGGATACAAAAAAGATAGCTATTTGCTTTTTGTCAGAAGTGATGCATCTGGTTGCGGAGGGCACGCATGTAGCTGACCGCATCCTGGGGAGTTTCTTGGGAATTTTCTCCCCCCCTCCTTATCTAAGTCTTAGAGGTCCCCTAATAGGGTGGTCACGTAGGAGTTCAAAGGGAACGAACCCTACTCCTTTCTATTCACAACATGCAGTGCATCACATTTTATAAGTCAAGCACCCATCCTTTTTGGTTTAAAAGGCATATGTTAGTGGGTGACCTGTTATAAATATAGGATTTCCTGCTTGGCAAAATCACATGTCCTTTCCATGTGTTATTGCACTGATTAGCTACATCCTAGCTAGAGCATATCAGTATAGCAGTGCTCCTGACTGCTATACAGTTTTGTCACATGAGTGGGTGGTGTAAATACTTCCAACAGAACATATGTGATTTATCTTCTATTACTTTAGAGCATTGTCTGCATCATGGTCAAAACCTTACAGAAAATTTAAATAGATTAGTTGGGTGTAACCAATTTTAACAGTACTGCTTTAGGGGAAGTGCACAGACACTCTGAATAGCAGTACTACATTGCACGTAATCATAATTTCAGCAAAAAGTGAGGTCTAGTTTGACCATACAGAAGGATGTGTAGGAGGCTGGCCTGGATTATAGTGGGTACCTGATGGAGCTTACACCTTGTGCCAGGTCCGGGTATCCCTTATTAGTAGATTAGTAGTGCTCTAGCAGCTTAAGCTGATAGAGGTAGCTATAGCAGAGCAGCTTAGGCTGAACTAGGAGACATGCAAGGCTCTTACTATACCACTTATATCATATAGCACTATATCATAAGAATCACAATACTCAGAGTTACTAAAAATAAAGGTACTTTATTTTAGTGACAATGTGTCAGAAATATATCAGAGGATATACTCCCTTAGGAGGTAATTATAATACACAAAATATACACAGAAACCAAAATCAGGTACGTAAACAGTTAGAAAAGTAGTGCAAACATTATAGAATACAATAAGATGCAATAGGCCTAGGGGCAACACAAACCATATACTAAGAAAGTGGAATGCAAACCACTTAGGGACCCCAGGCCTAGTGTAGTGTGTAGAGGGTCGCTGGGAGTGTAAGAAAACACTAAGGGTGTCCAAGATACCCCACCCCAAAACCCTGAAATGTAGGTGTAAAGTTACCCTACTTCCCCAGAAACACACTAAAGTCGTGATAGGAGATTCTGCAAAGACAACAACTGACTTCAAAGCACTGAAGATCGATTCCTGGACCTGAGGACGTGCAATGGAAGGGGACCAAGTCCAAGAGTGACGAAAGTGTCCAGGGGGGGCAGGAGCCCACTAAACCCCGAATGAAGGTGCAAAATGGCTGCCTCCGGGTGGAAGAAGCTGAAGATTCTGCAACAACGGAAGATGCCAGGAACTTCTCCTTTGCACAGAAGATGTCCCACAGCATGCTGGAGGATGTAGAATTGTTTTCACGCAGAACGACTGCAAACAAGCCTTGCTAGCTGCAAATGTTGCAGTTAAAGAAAATGGGTGCTGCCCGGGGCTCAGGAAGGGCCAGGAGGTCGCCCCTTGGAGGAGGAGACAGATGGGGCACTCAGCAGCAGAGACAGTCCATGCAGAAGCAGGCAGCACCTGCAGAAGCACTTTAACAGGCATTCAAGAAATCTGAGCACAGCAGTCATCTCAACACTACAAAGGAGGGTTCCACAAAGCCGATGGTCAACTCAGTGAGTTGAGAAATGCAGGACAGAGTGCTGGGGACCTCGGCTATGTGGTGGAGGAAGGATTTCTTGCAGCAGTGCACAGAAGCCCTAGCAGCTGCAGTTCACGCAGTACACAGGATTACTGTCTGGTGTGGGGAGGCAAGGACGTACCTCCACCAAATTTGGACAGAAGGACCTCTGGACTATCTGGGTCACTTGGATCCAGCTCCTTGGTTCCAGGGACCACGCTCGTCAAGATGAGAGGGGACCCAGAGGACCGGTGATGCAGAAGTTTGGTGCCTGCGTTAGCAGGGAGAAGATTCCATCGACCTACGGGAGATTTCTTCTTGGCTTCCAGTGCAGGGTGAAGGCAGACAGCACTCAGAGCATGCACGACCAGGAAACAGTCGAGAAAGCCGGCAGGATTAGGCGCTACAATATTGCTGGTAGTCGTCTTGCTACTTTGTTGTGGTTTCACAGGCATCCTGTAGCAGTCAGAGGGTCGATCCTTGGCAGAAGTCAAAGAGGGAGATGCAGAGGAACTCTGGTGAGCTCTTGCATTCCTTATCTGAAGTGTGGTGTGCACTATGATATGTGGCTTGCTTTTCTTCTTTTATAATATCCTGATGGTTGACTAACTGATCACGTTCATTAATACAGCGGTTACCAATGGTAACAAGAATTATCTAATTTCTAGTATTTTTTATGTTCTTGATGGTTTGTGGCTTTTTTAATTATATTTTTATTTATATTACTGTTTAATCAGCCTTGATAAAGTCCGTATTTGGATGAAACACGTGTCTTTATGACTTGCTTTTGAATGATCTATATGTACATCTGTCTATTAAACATTTGGTTTATATTTTTGCCACATATAATTCATTGTACATATTCTCATCTAAATCATGTTGTTTTGAATTAATTCCGAACTGTGTGTGAATCCATTGAATTTAAAAACATACTATTTACATTTTTTGAGTGATCCACAGGATGTTTTTTATAAGCCCTCAGAGCATGCACGACCAGGAAACAGTTGAGAGAGCCGTCAGCATTAGGCACTACAATGTTGCTGGTAGCCGTCTTGCTAATTTGTTGCAGTTTTGCAGGCACACTGGAGCAGTCAGAGGGTCGATCCTTAGCAGAAGTCAAAGAGGGAGATGCAGAGGAACTCTGGTGAGATCTTTCATTCGTTATCTGAAGAGAAACCCACAGGAGAGACCCTATCCTCAGAGAAGGATTGGCCACCTAACCAGGTAAACACCTATCAGGTGGGGTCTCTGAAATCACCTGGTGGCACTGGCCACTCAGAGGCCTCCATTGTGCCCTCACACCTCTGCATTCAAGATGGCACCTGGGGTAGTGATGGACAGGGCAGTGGTCACTCCCCTTTCCTTTGTCCAGTTTCGCACCAGAGCAGGGGCTGGGGGATCCCTCAACCGGTGTAGACTGGTTTATGCAGGGAGGGCACCATCTGTGCCCTTCAAAGAATTCCCAGAGGCCAGGAGAGGCTACTCCTCTCAGCCCCTTAACACCTGTTTCCAAAGGGAGAGGGTGTAACACCCTCTCTCAGAGGAAATCCTTTGTTCTGCCTTCCTGGGACTGGGCTGCCCAGACTCTAGAAGGGCAGAAGCCTGTCTGTGGGCTGGCAGTAGCGGTAGCTGCAGTGAAAACCCCAGAGAGTAAGTTTGGCAGTACCGATGCATGGGATTGGCACCCCAATACCACATTTGGTATGGGGGGACATTCCATGATCTTAGACATGTTACATGGCCATATTCGGAGTTACCATTGTGAAGCTACATATAGGTATTGACCTAGATGTAGTGCACGCGTGTATTGGTGTCCCCGCACTCACAAAGTCCGGGGAAATTGCCCTGAACGTTACCTTCGCTAGTGCTAGGGTGCCCTCACACTTAGTAACTTTGCACCTAACCTTCACTAGGTGAGGATTAGACATATAGGTGACTTATAAGTTACTTAAGTGCAGTGTAAAATGGCTGTGAAATAACGTGGATGTTATTTCACTCAGGCTGCAGTGGCAGTCTTGTGTAAGAATTGTCTGAGCTCCCTATGGGTGGCAAAAGAAATGTTGCAGCCCATAGGGATCTCCTGGAACCCCAATAACCTGGGTACATAGGTACTATACACTAGGGAATTATAAGGGTGTTCCAGTGTGCCAATCAGAATTGGAGAAAATGGTCACTAGCCTGCAGTGACAATTTTAAAAGCAGAGAGAGCATAAGTAATGAGGTTCTGGTTAGCAGATCCTCAGTGACACAGTAAGGCACCACACGGGGAACACATTTAGGCCACAAACTATGAGCTCTGGGGTCCTGGCTAGCAGTCTAGCATAAAAATATCAGAGTGTGCATCATTTTCTGGATGCGTGAAACTGCCTTGCGTAAATGAGATGCAAGGTAGGGGTTCCCGTCCAAAGAATGACTTAAACACCTGTGCTGGGAGTTTCATCCAACTGGGCAAAAATGATGCACGGATGGGAGGTGGAGCCGCAAAATGACGCAAATCCCAATTTGGGTCAAATTTTAACACCTGGGTCAGGGCAGGCATTAAAATGGGGAAAACACACCACTACTTAAGGAAAACTCACACAAGCAACATCATTGCTCAAGAAGGACGACATGGAGGTGCTATTCATGCAGCATGCCAAAAGACGCAGAGCACAGGACCCCAAAGGCAACGCAGAAGGCAGGAGAGGCTATTCAGGACCAGGACAACTCTCCTGGGCCTCAGGGAACATGATATCATCCAGAGGTACAGACTCAACGCAGCTGCTGCACCAAATTGAGCCACAGTTAACAGCCAGCTTGCAGACAGCCCACATTATTCCACTGGAGACCAAGCTGCTAGGTGTCCTGCACATGTTGGCAAGTGGCTCCTTTCAAACTACTGGTGCCCTAGTTTCCGGGGTCTCACAGCCCTTATTCTCCACCTTCCTTGCCAAGGTACTTGATGCCATCATCTCCCTCTCACCCGCCACATCAGCTTCCCCAACACATAGCAGAAGCAGCAGGAGACCAAACGGGTTTTATCAAATTAATGGCTTCCCACACGTGCTTGGTGCCGTTGACTGCACACATGTCCAGATAGTGTCACCTGCTGCAACCGAACACCTATACCGCAACAGGAAGCACACACACTCCATCATGTGCAAGCCATTGTTGATCGCCAGGGATTGTTCACCAACATCATCGCAAAGTATCCTGGGAGTGTACATGATTCCTTCATCTTCTGCCACAGCACCATTAATCAGCACTTCCATGATGGACGATGTGGCAATGGCCTTCTTGTCGGTAAGTCCAGAAACCTAGTAATCTACACACAGCACAGCAACCCTGTAGGACACACAAGACATACACCACTACATTGACATGTGGCCAGGAAGACACTGAGGTGTGACACTGGTAGTCATGTTTGATATCCTGACCCAATAGTACCCACTCCTTTGGACAAATGACGGCTGCAAATAACAATATATGCCACTCTAGAGCAACAAGGGACCAATTTAAAACCACACAGTGACAATGACATGGCCTTAAATGGCAGTACAACTTGGAAGATGAACCATTCAATATCACATAAGGCCAAAGTCAATCCCACACCCTTCCAAGCAATACGTCCTGTGTTAGGGGTGTGTAATGTGTGTTGCTGAAGGTCATACACCATCAGACACATAGCATGATGACGCTGACTCAAATGAAGGGGACATGGAATTATTGAGGCAGTACCAACATCCCACATCACCCCTTGGGTGACATTGACAGCTAGCAATAAGGAAGTGGACTGTGCTATGAAAACATGTTGATGTGACACTAATGCAAAGTGCACACTGCTACACATACTGAATGAGACAATTCCCCCATACACATAACAGATGTACAGGGAGATGGACCTTCCTACAATAAAACCTTCACCCCCATAACCAAGTTAGCCAGCTCACCTGGTGCAAGTTCAGTAGTGTAGGTGCACGGTTGCAGATGAGCCAACTGGGTGAGGGAACAAAAACAGGTTTGCATAGAACTAGTCACACATGGGATAATTGTGCATTGTCAATACTGAACACTTCAGTGCTGCCAACGTATGGAGATGTGTTGTGCATTGTCAACTAGGCAAATCAAAGGGCCTCACTGTTGCATTTCACCTGCAATTACATATGTCTAATTGGATGGAATGTCCAGGCCATGTAGTGCAACCATGTTACCACCACAGTGGAATCTATTGTGTGTGTGGAAGTATCATGTCACCTCCAGTGAATGTACACGGACACATCTTTCTCACTACATAACGCTTGGGAGATACACACTGAACTGCAGGTTTCTAAATATACCACAGGTATCAGGTAAATTAGCCAAACACCAGTTTTGCTAGTCAAACAACCTAATGCAAAAAGAACCTCACAGAAGCCTAGGATCCCACACAATACCACAAACACATATGAGTCACAGACGACACAAGATAACAACTGCCATGCAAACTGACATTCCTGGTGCAACCAACAACAAAATACTTACCACCATTTTCTCTTTCAGCTGATCAGGGTTACGGGATCCAGCCATGGATCATGACCTCATTTGCCAACCCAAGCACAGCAGAAGAGCGTGCCTATAATGAGGCACATCGTACGACACCCACCATAGTTGAATGGACTTTTGGCATCCTGAAGTCCAGATTCAGGTGCCTGGATATCACCTGAGGCAGCCTCCTATATTTCCCAAAAATGGTCTGCAAGATCATTTTGACCTGTGCCATTCTGCACAACATTTGTGTTAGGAGGAACATTCCCTATATGAACCAGAACAACAACTGCCTGAAGAGGAGGAGGAGGAGGATGCTGTCCGGGAAAATGTGGGGGAACATCCTAACACAACTGCAAGAATGTGTCGCAGACAACAGATAGTACATAATTTTTTCCAACTATAGTCACTATCACCACTTTGTTATGATATCGAATTAAACACATCACTTAATCATGCTCTGGGTAATTATTTATGCATCAAATCATCAAATCATTAACATTTATAAAGCGCGCTACTCACCCATGCGGGTCTCAAGGCGCTAGGGGGAAGGGGTTACTGCTGCTCGAAAAGCCAGGTCTTGAGTAGTCTCCGGAATGCGGAGTGGTCCTGGGTGGTCCTGAGGATGGTGGGGAGGGTGTTCCAAGTCTTGGCCGCCAGGTAGGAGAAGGACCTCCCACCTGCAGTGGATCGGCGGATGCACGGGACGGCGGCGAGAGCGAGGCTGGTGGAGCGGAGAAGATAGGTGGGAGCGTAGAAGCTGAGGCGACGGTTGAGGTATTCTGGTCCCTTGTTGTGGAGGGCTTTGTGTGCGTGGGTGAGGAGACGGAAGGTGATCCTTTTGCTGACGGGAAGCCAGTGCAGGTGTCTCAGGTGTGCGGAGATGTGGCTGTTGCGGGGTATGTTGAGGATGAGGCGGGCGGAGGCGTTTTTAATTCGTTGCAGACGTTTCTGGAGTTTAGCGATGGTTCCTGCGTATAGGGTGTTGCCGTAGTCCAGGCGGCTCGTGACGAGGGCGTGGGTCACGGTCTTTCTGGTGTCGGCGGGGATCCAACGGAAGATCTTTCGGAGCATGCGGAGGGTGAGGAAGCAGGAGGATGATACGCTGTTGACTTGTTTGGTCATGGTGAGAAGTGGGTCCAAGATGAAGCCGAGGTTGCGTGCGTGGTCTGAGGGGGTCGATGCAGTGCCAAGAGCCGTGGGCCACCAGGAGTCGTCCCAAGCGGTCGGGGTGTTACCGAGGATGAGGACTTCCGTTTTGTCTGAGTTCAGTTTCAGACGACTGAGTTTCATCCAATCTGCGACGTCTTTCATTCCATCTTGCAGGTTGGTCTTGGCGCTGGTGGGGTCCTTGGTGAGGGAAAGTATCAGTTGAGTGTCGTCGGCGTAGGAGGTGATGGTGATGCTGTGTTTGTGTACGATGTCGGCGAGGGGGCTCATGTAGACATTGAAGAGTGTCGGGCTGAGCGAGGAGCCTTGTGGGATGCCGCAAATGATCTCGGTGGGGTCTGAGCGAAAAGGTGGGAGGTAGACTCTTTGGGAGCGATTGGAGAGGAAGGAGGCGATCCAGTCCAGGGCCTGGCCTTGGATCCCGGTGGAGCGGAGGCGGGTTATTAGGGTGCGGTGACAGATGGTGTCAAAGGCAGCCGAGAGGTCGAGGAGGATGAGGGCGACTGTTTCTCCGTTGTCCATCAGGGTCCTGATGTCGTCTGTGACTGAGATGAGGGCGGTTTCTGTGCTGTGGTTGGCTCGGAATCCGGACTGAGAGGGGTTGAGAAGGTTGTTGTCTTCAAGGAAGTTGGTAAGCTGCTTGTTGACGGTCTTCTCTATGACTTTGGCAGGGAAGGGGAGGAGCGAGATGGGGCGGAAGTTCTTCAGGTCGCTTGGGTCAGCCGTAGGTTTCTTCAGTAGGGCGTTGACTTCAGCGTGTTTCCAGCTCTCGGGGAAGGTAGCAGACGCAAACAAGGTGTTGATGATGGTCTGGAGGAGCGGGCGATGATGTAGTCGGCTTTATTGAAGATGAAGTGTGGGCAGGGGTCCGAGGGGGCACCGGAGTGGATGGAGTTCATGGTGGCTTTGGTCTCTTCTGTGTTTATGTGGGTCCAGGCGTTGAGGGTGATGGCTGGGGTTGTGGGTTCTGTGGTGGTCGGCTGGGTCTGGAGTCTGAAGCTGTCGTGTAGGTCGGTAATCTTACGATGGAAGAAGGTGGCGAGGGAGTTGCAAAGGTCTTGTGAGGGCGTGATGGCATTGGCTTTGGGGTTGGAGAGCTATTTTACGATGTTGAAGAGTTCTCTGCTGTTGTGGCTGTTTTTGTCCAGTCTGTCTGTGAAGAAATTCCTTTTGGCGGCGCGGATCAGGTGATGGTGTTCGCGGGTAGCGTTCTTGAGTGCAGTCATGTTGTCTGCGGTGTGGTCCTTACGCCAGGCTTTCTCGAGGGTGCGACAAGTTTTCTTTGATTCCTTAAGGGTGTCAGAGAACCAGAGAGGATTTTTGGTGTTGGACTGTCTTGGAAGGCGTCTGAGGGGAGCGAGGTTGTCTGCGCAGTTGGTGATCCAGTTCGTGAGGCTGAGGGCTGCGTCGTTGGGGTCTGCGGAGAAGGTGGGTTGGTTGTCGATGAGAGTGGAGAGAAGCTGTTCTTCGGGGATTTTGTTCCACTGTCGATGTGGGATGGGTTGTGTGCGGAGGTGGCGAGTATCGCGTCGGAAGGTGAAGTGGACACATCTGTGGTCGGTCCAGTGTAGAGCGGAGGAGTGGCTGAAGGATACGTGTTTGCTGGCGGAAAAGATGGGGTCGAGCATGTGTCCGGCGATGTGGGTGGGGGTGTTCACCAGTTGCTTGAGGCCGAGGTTGGCGAGGATGTCGAGCAGGGCGGTGGTGTTGGGGTCGTTGTTCTGTTCCAGATGGAAGTTGAGGTCGCCGAAGAGGATGTAGTCTGGCGAGGCAAGGGCGTGCGGGGAGATGAAGTCGGTGATGGAGTCGCTGAAGAGGGCGCGCGGTCCGGGGGGACGGTAGATGAGGGATCCTCTGAGGGTGGTCCTGGGGTCTGTGCGGATCTGGAAGTGCAGGTGTTCGGCGGCGAGGGGGGTGTCTTCGCTGGAGGTGGTGACGTTGATGGAGTCTTTGAAGACGATGGCGATTCCTCCTCCTACTTGGTTGGTGCGGTCTTTTCTGGAAATCTTGTAGCCTTCGGGTATGGCTATGGCGATGTCGGGGGCCGAGGAGGCTTTCATCCAGGTCTCAGTGATGAAGGCGACGTCTGGTGCGGTGGAGTCCAGGAGGTCCCAGAGTTCAACGGCGTGCTTGTGGACGGATCGTGCGTTGATCAGGATGCATTTGAGGTGGTTGATGGCGCGTGGGCTGGCGGTCGTGGTGGTTTTGTGGTGGAAGGTAAGTTTGCAGGTGTGACATACGAAGGGTCCGTGGGTATGTTTCGGGTTGGCTTGGACGCAGGTGTTGGAGCACCCCGGGTTGAAGGCGTGGAGGGTGATGGGGTCGTAGCGGTGCAGCGGGGTTTGGGAGTGCTGAGGGCCAGGGGTCGTGGTGCTGGGCACGGGCCGGGCGCAGACGGGCGCAGACGGGCTTGCCTTTGGCGCGCCTTCGGCGCACCAGCGGCGCGGTCGCGCAGCAGCCGCCATAAGAGGGAGAGAGGGGGGAGGGGGGAGGGGTCAGCTGGGGGCGAGGGACGGGAGTGGGGCGACAAATGGAAGCTGGAGGGGGTGGGGGCATGCAGGAGGTGGCGGCGGGAAAGCGGAGGGAGGGGGGACAGGTAGAGGGAGAAAAGATGGGGGAGGGGAGGTTAAGGGTGGCGGAGAGTTAGGAAGAAAGTTAGGAGGAAAGTTAGGAAGATAGGGGAGGGGGCGTTACAGAGGTGGAGGTGAGTGATGGAGAGAGATAGAAGGGCAGAAGAGAGAAGATCCAAGAAGAAGGTAAAGAAGAAGAGGAGCAGAAGAGCAGAAGAGAGAAGATTACAGAAGAAGGTAAAGAAGAAGAGGGGCGGAAGATCAGAAGAGAGAAGATCACAGAAGAAGGTAAAGAAGAACAGGGGCGGAAGATCAGAAGAGAGAAGATCACAGAAGAAGGTAAAGAAGAAGAGGAGCGACGAGCAGCAGAGAGAGGAGCCAAGAAGAAGGTAAAGAAGAAGAGGAGCGACGAGCAGCAGTGCGAAGAGCCAAGAAGACGGTGAAAAAGAAGCGGAGCAGAGGAGAGAAGAGCCTAGAAGAAGGAAACAGAAGAAGAAGGCACACGCAGGTCGCGGTGCAGAGGAGAGAGAAAGAAGCACACAGAAGAAGAACACAGATGAAGACAGAAGAAACAACATGCAGGACGGGGAGCAGGGAAGAAAGAAGAGTACAGATGAAGAGCACAGAGGAAGATCAGAGATGAAGAAAAGAAGCAGGAGAGGAGGTGAGTAGCACGGGGCAGGGCGAGGGGCTGGGCGGTGGGGTGGTAATTACTGTGATTTCGCTGGGATTGCTAGGAGGTCTCAGGAGCCTGGGCTGGTGGAGCTGCAGCGGCAGGGGGAGCGACCTACCCTTGGGTCAAGGGTCGCTAACTCTGTCGCGCAGCGGCCGCCATAAGAGGGAGGGGGGGAGGGGTCAGCTGGGGGCGGGGGACGGGAGTGGGGCAAGGAATGGGAGCTGGGGGGGCGGGGGCGTGCAGGAGGTGGCGGCGGGAAAGCGGAGGGAGGGGGGACAGATAGAGGGGAGAAAAGATGGGGGGGTTACGGGTGGCGGGGAGTTAGGAAGACAGTTAGGATGAAAGTTAGGAAGATAGGGGAGGGGGGTTAAGGGTGGCGGGGAGTTAGGAAGAAAGTTAGGAGGAAAGTTAGGAAGATAGGGGAGGGCGCGTTACAGAGGTGGAGGTGAGTGAGGGAGAGAGATAGAAGGGTAGAAAGATAGGAAGATAGGGGGGGATATAGAGGAGGTGGCGAGTGAGGGAGAAAGATAGAAAGATAGGAAGATAGGGGCGTTACAGAGGGGGTGGCGAGTGAGGGAGGTCAGAGAGACGAGTCAGGAGCAGGAGGGCAGACGCGGGAAGATCCAAGAAGAAGGTAAAAGAAGAAGAGGAGCAGAAGAGAGAAGAGCAGAAGAGAGAAGATCCAAGAAGAAGGTAAAGAAGAAGAGGAGCAGAAGAGAAGAAGAGAGAAGATCACAGAAGAAGGTAAAGAAGAAGAGGGGAGGAAGATCAGAAGAGAGAAGTTCACAGAAGAAGGTAAAGAAGAAGAGGGGCGGAAGATCAGAAGAGAGAAGATCACAGAAGAAGGTAAAGAAGTAGAGGAGCGACGAGCAGCAGAGAGAGGAGCCAAGAAGAAGGTAAAGAAGAAGAGGAGCGACGAGCAGCAGTGAGAAGAGCCAAGAAGACGGTGAAAAAGAAGCAGAGGAGAGAAGAGCCTAGAAGAAGGACACAGAAGAAGAAGGCACACGCAGGTCGCGGTGCAGAGGAGAGAGAAAGAAGCACACAGAAGAAGAACACAGATGAAGACAGAAGAAACAACACGCAGGACGGGGAGCAGGGAAGAAAGAAGAGTACAGATGAAGAGCACAGGGGAAGATCAGAGATGAAGAAAAGAAGCAGGACAGGAGGTGTGTAGCGCGGGGCAGGGCGAGGGGCTGGGCGGTGGGGAGGTACTTACTGTGATTTCGCTGGGCTTGCTAGGAGGTGTCAGGAGCCTGGGCTGGTGGAGCTGCAGCGGCAGGGGGAGCGACCTACCCTTGGGTCAAGGGTCGCTAACTCTGTCGCACAGCGGCCGCCATAAGAGGGAGAGGGGGGGAGGGGTGAGCTGGGGGCGGGGGACGGGAGTGGGGCGACGAGTGGGAGCTGGGGGGGCAGGGGCGTGCAGGAGGTGGCGGCGGGAAAGTGGAGGGAGGGGGGACAGGTAGAGGGGAGAAAAGATGGGGGAGGGGGGTTAAGGGTGGCGGGGAGTTAGGAAGAAAGTTAGGAGGAAAGTTAGGAAGATAGGGGGGCTTACAGAGGTGGAGGTGAGTGAGGGAGAGAGATAGACGTGTAGAAAGATAGGAAGATAGGGGGGGTTACAGAGGAGGTGGCGAGTGAGGGAGAAAGATAGAAAGATAGGAAGATAGGGGTGTTACAGAGGGGGTGGCGAGTGAGGGAGGTTAGAGAGACGAGTCAGGAGCAGGAGGGCAGACGCGGGAACATCCAAGAAGAAGGTAAAAGAAGAAGAGGAGCAGAAGAGAGAAGAGAGAAGATCCAAGAAGAAGGTAAAGAAGAAGAGGAGCAGAAGAGCAGAAGAGAGAAGATTACAGAAGAAGGTAAAGAAGAAGAGGGGCGGAAGATCAGAAGAGAGAAGATCACAGAAGAAAGTAAAGAAGAACAGGGGCGGAAGATCAGAAGAGAGAAGATCACAGAAGAAGGTAAAGAAGAAGAGGAGCGACGAGCAGCAGAGAGAGGAGCCAAGAAGAAGGTAAAGAAGAAGAGGAGCGACGAGCAGCAGTGTGAAGAGCCAAGAAGTCGGTGAAAAAGAAGCGGAGCAGAGGAGAGAAGAGCCTAGAAGAAGGACACAGAAGAAGAAGGCACACGCAGGTCGCGGGGCAGAGGAGAGAGAAAGAAGCACACAGAAGAAGAACACAGATGAAGACAGAAGAAACAACACGCAGGACGGGGAGCAGGGAAGAAAGAAGAGTACAGATGAAGAGCACAGAGGAAGATCAGAGATGAAGAAAAGAAGCAGGAGAGGAGGTGAGTAGCGCGGGGCAGGGCGAGGGGCTGGGCGGTGGGGGAGGTACTTACTGTGATTTCGCTGGGCTTGCTAGGAGGTGTCAGGAGCCTGGGCTGGTGGAGCTGCAGCGGCAGGGGGAGCGACCTACCCTTGGGTCAAGGGTCACTAACTCTGTCGCACAACGGCCGCCATAAGAGGGAGAGGGGGGGAGGGGTGAGCTGGGGGCGGGGGATGGGAGTGGGGCGACGAGTGGGAGCTGGGGGGGCGGGGGCGTGCAGGAATTGGCGGCGGGAAAGTGGAGGGAGGGGGACAGGTAGAGGGGAGAAAAGATGGGGGAGGGGGGGTTAAGGGTGGCAGGGAGTGTGGTTCTAAAAATTCTGGACCCATGTAATTTACTTTGCCACAACAGTACGATTTTAGTATCAAAAGACCGATAATGACTAGTACACTAAGCATGAGCATTTTCGCTCAATTCCAGCAGCGTTTTCACCTCGAAATCGCCATTTTCGTCCTGCACTCGTGGCTCCCATTTTTAAAGGTTGCCCTCACATAGGCTTATAATACAGTCGGATTTGATTCCAAGGACACGTACACCTTGATTGACTTTTCTCTGACCTGGGCAAGCTGGAACCATTGCCTCAGGCCAAACCTGTTTGGTCAGTCCCTCTCCCAGTGGCCGAATCAGATAGCATCAAGGCACACCATGCCATAAAACCCTTATTATCGCTCACACACCCTGCCTAATCTTACTCCCACCTGCACCTGCTCTTTTCTTCTTCTTACTTTACGAGGGGGAGGTGCCCGTTTTTATTGGGGGTCCACACTTATCTGATGTGAAATTCTAGGCCTTGCCGGGTAATTTATTATGGGTTGGATGACATGAAATATGAGGTTTCATCATGACACTGTTTTTTCCTTTGTAGTGAAAACATGTGAATGACCAACCAAAATGTCAAGAATGTTTGCCTGAAGCTTAAAAAACTGTATATAAGGAAACCTGATTTTGCATTGACACACAGTCTCCTGAGAACATACAAGTCGTGCTGTTGTACTTCTAGGACGCTTGTCAATTGGTTGCAGCCAATAAATTCGATCTTTTACTTCACCTAGAAGACTCTGAGTTTCTGTAGTCTGAATCAGGAAAGTACCCGAGGTCTTTGGGTGTACCCTGGCACCGCTGGGTTACCGGATCAGTACCGGTTCTGAAAAACCCAGTACCTCAGTTGGCGCCCAAACGTGGGGCGATACCAGCGGTACCGGTCCAAGCCTGAGGTTCGTGAGGAGCTTCGTGTGAAAATTCTGGAGGAAGGCTGCCACTTCATCGACCCCTGCATGTCGACGTGGTCCGAAAGTCTTTGCTGCGAGGTTCCCCGCTTCCAGACGGCTACGAAGGACTGCTGCCCTGGCTATCGCCCTGATTTGGACCCTTGATTTTTGGTAGAGCGAAACGATAAGACGAGTCTTCTGGTGACGTCATTGATATTTTCAGTTAAGTATAAGTGGAGCGTCTCCCAGTCCTTAGTTGGACACTTGGTTTGGTCCTTAGTTGGACACTTGGTTTGGTCCTTAGTTGGACACTTGGTTTGGTCCTTAAGTTGGACATTTGGTTTGGTATCCCTTCGGGATCACTTTGATTTGGAACTTGCAAGTACCAAAGCCGAAGGACTCGTGTATTCACGAGACTATCGTAAACGATAATCCTTTGAAGTTTGAAGCTAGACTAGTGAGCGAAGATGCCTGGTCTTAGCAGACTTGGAAATTTGTTTTGTCTTGGTTGTAAAAGGGACTCCCGGTTGGAGGACTCATGTCTGGTTCCTCCGATTGGAACTCCAACTTATGAACTATATGTGAAGCACGGAGTAGGCCCCATCACATATAATGAAGTGTGGATCCTTTACACCAGAAAAGATGGTGTTTTAAAATGGCCCCAAAATGGTAGCTTTGACACAGAAATCTTAGATAACCTCGAAGTTAGACTTTTTAAGAAGAAAGCCCGGCCGGCAATGTTTGATTCTTTCCGCTTATGGCGTAAGGAAGCCAAGCAAAAGGAAATTAAATTAGCTAAGAAAAATAAGAGAGAAAAAGGTATTTCGATTATGCAAGCTGCTATACAGTTTAAAGATAACGAAGCAGAACAGTTGAATGAGCAGTTGCATAGGCGACACAAAATGACAGTAGATAAATGCTATCCAGTTTTGTCGCCTCTTCAGCAAGATGCAGCAAAAGACTCTGAAAAAGATCCCCTAATGTTGCATTTGCTAAGTTCGCCACCACCCTATGCGCAGAATGCAACAGCACCTCCGCAACCTCTAGTTGCACAACCAGTGGTTGCATTGCCTCCTGCTCCTCCCCAGCACCCACCAGCTATTCTTCAGTTGGTTCCTATTCCTCCGGTGCAGCCTCCTCAAGGGCCACCGGCTTTGACATCTGCTCTGCCTTTACTTCCTACAACTTTGACTACTATAGCGACTACCACTCCTGGTATTGTTTCTGACACTGCTTCTGTCTCTGCCTTGTCTCATTTTGTTTTTCCTCCTGTTCATTTGTCAACCTCTCCCTCTATGCGTCAGAGAATGACAAACACTGTGACTAGTCTTTTATCCCCTCTCTTTGGGTCATTAGCTACGACCCCAGTTACAGAGCGGAAGCAATTGCGTAGCCAATTGCCTGATGGTATGGAGAAAGAGACACTGAATTATTTGGCGCATAAATGGGTTACTGAACCAGCGAGATATGAACTAGAGTCTGTTATGGATGTCTTCCATCAGTGGGAAGAACCGAAACAGAGATACGTTTTTGAGAAAATGTGTACTTTCCTTTCTGAGGATTTAGAGGAAAATGGTTTGGAGCCCAATCCGCCTAAGTTGTGTCGTGTACGGTTTGATTTTTCGACAGGTTTGATTGTGGGTTCAGATGTCGAGAAAGCAGTTGCGACGTTATTGTCGTTTAGGACTGAAGGTGTTTCCAGGTTATTGTTTAAATATGATTCTTCTGCTAAAAAGAAAGGGAAACAGTACCCCATGAGAGAAGTTCCCCCACAGTGGAGGGAAGGGGACCCAAATGCTAATCCACCTGTCCTGCCTCACTTCCAGCGTGTATGGGTACACGTTCCATGGAAGCGAGCTGAAGTTTTAGCCCTTAAGCAGACATTGCCTGATCCCCGTAAGAATCCTACAGGGTATTACAAGGAATTGTCACAGATTGCGATGTCTTGCATTATGAATTTAGCTGACATAGACATGTTATTTGGGAATGTTGTTCCACAGCCTTTATGGGGTAAGATTCGCCATGCAGACCATGCTCAAGAGTTAGGTGACACATGGGCCAATATTGCTGCTGCAGATGCCCGACAAATTGGTGGTGCTAAACCTGAGCCTTTAGTGACAGAGCTTCCTGGTAGGATTATTGATTACATGAAAACTATAATGCCTGCGATGCGTGTAAACTGGGATAAATTGTCTGCATGTAAGCAAAAGAAAGAAGAAACGGTATCAGATTTCTTCACCAGGTTTGAAGAAACGTTTGTGGACCACAGTGGTCAAGATATGAGCACGGAAGGTGGTAAACGTTTGTTCGTCGATAAATTTGTGCATAATCTGCTTCCTGAGTTGTGTAAAAAGTTAAAAGATTCAGAAAGTTCTTGGGCAGTTTCCTCTTCAGCGCAGATATTGGCTACTGCACAGTACTACGAAAATAGAGATAAAGATGAGAGAGATAGAATAGAGAAGAAAACAAAAGATTTGAAAACGAAGGTTCTGTTACAACAAGCGTACCCGCCACGTGGTGGTCAGAATAGTGGTGCACAGAACAACTATCAGAATAACTATCAGCCCGAACCGTTTCAGAGAAACTCGCAAAGAGCTGAGTATGCTCAACCACGTATCCCAGTAGGTCCCAATCAGTGTTCATATTGCAAGGAAGAGGGTCATTTCAAGTATAGTTGCCCTGCTTTGCTACAGCGCGCGCAAGCACCTAGAGGAAGAGGACGTGGATATGTTCCCCAGAGCGCGCGCCCATTCCTCCCTCAAAACTCAATGAACAGATTTGATCAACAGGTTAATGCATCTGATAGGACGGCTCAGTACTATACTGATGATTACTATACAGAGGGTCAGCATTTGGACAGTAATGATTGCTAGGACAGCCATAGACAAAGAGAGGGAGTTGTTTCAGTTCCAGTAGATCAGAGTGGGCCTTATGTTGAGGTGATTGCATCAGGTGTGTCAGAACCTTTTCTGTTGGATACTGGTGCTACCAAGAGTTCTATTATGCACTCAAAACTCCCTGGCGCACCTTTGTCTGGCGAAACAAATGTATCAGTAGGTTTTTCCGGCGCCCCAGTTAGAAATCCGATTTCTAACCCTATATCTCTTTCTGTTGGGCCTTGTAAATTTGAAACACCCCTTATTTTGACGACAGGTTGTGGCGAGAACTTGTTAGGATTAGATTTGTTAAAAAGATTGTATGCAACATTGTATTGCTCTCCTTCTGGAGTGCAACTCACATTGGGTAAGAAAGTGGTTTCACCAATGTATTTGTCAAAGGACAGATTTCCACCAGAATTTTCGTCTCTTCCTAATACTCTTTGGGCTACTGGACCTAATGATGTAGGTCTTTTGGAAATTCAGCCATATGTGATAACATTAAAAGCCAATGTTAAAATGCCACGTATTCCCCAATACAAGATCTCTAGTGAAGGGGAAAAAGCGTTGATGGCAATTATTCGTGATCTGATTGAGAAGGATGTAATTGAAGAGACAAGAGGCAACGTTTGCAATAGTCCTGTTTTGCCTGTCTTGAAGCACACTGACCCTACTCAGCCACCTGTTTATAGGTTTGTAATTGATCTTAGAGAGGTGAACAAAATAGTTGTGCCACAGTTTCCAGTCGTCCCCGATATCACTGCATTGTTGACAATGATTCCAGCTTCAGCCACTTGGTTCTCAGTAATAGACCTGAAGAATGCTTTCTTCAGCATCCCTATTGCAGAAGAGAGCAGGGACATTTTTGGCTTCAATTTGGGAGGACGAAGCTTCAGATTTAAGAGAGCTCCTCAACGCTATTGTGAAAGTCCATCTATCTATAGTCAGGCTTTGAAAGCACAACTTGACACTCTTATGTTACCTGATGGCGCCACTCTCATTCAATATGTCGATGATTTGCTAGTTGCCGCAGATACTAAGGAGATCTGCAAAGAAGCAACATTGTCATTATTGCGTCATTTGTCTGATTTACACCACAAAGTGTCCCTTTCAAAGTTACAGTATTGTCAAAAAGAAGTGACCTATTTAGGTCATCTCTTTTCGAAGGAGGGAAGGCAACTGACCCCAGAGAGAATCAGGGCTGTTGCAGCAATGAGTGTTCCAAGAACACAAAGAGAAGTGCGTGCTTTCTTGGGTATTACATCATATTGCAGACAATGGATACCTAATTTTTCGTTAATAGCCAAACCCTTGGTGGCATTAACTTGTAAAGATATACCGAATCCCGTCCCATGGTCTGAAGATTGTCAGAAAAGTTTTGTCGAATTACGTGATGCATTATGTTCAGCTCCTGTGTTGGGTACCCCCAACTACAGCAAGCCTTTTACATTGTATGTCCATGAGAAAGAAAGTTGTGCGTTAGCAGTTTTGACACAACAGTTTGGAGACAGGGAGCGTCCATGCGCCTATTTCTCTTCAACCTTAGACCCAGTAGCTAAGGCACTACCGAGCTGCTTAAGAGCGGCAGCGGCAGCTGCTGTTTCTATCCGACAGTCTGCTGGTTTAGTGATGAATAACACATTAGTCGTAATGGTTCCACATGCAGTGGACACGTTGTTAAACAGAACCAAGACACAGCATTTAAATAGTGCTCGATTGTCAGGTTACGAGTTGACATTGTTAGCAAGCCATGTACATATAAAAAGATGCACTACACTTAACCCAGCTACGTTATTGCCAATTGTGATGGAGTTAGATACTTCTGAACAACATGATTGTCTCCGTAAGAAGAGGAAACGAAAGGGAGAATAGACCTTCTGGACACTCCCATTGCAAAGAGTGATGGTACTTTGTGGGTGGATGGTTCATGCTTTAAGCTCCCGAATGGTGACACGACTGCGGCGTATGCTGTGACAACTTTGTGTACGATTGTTGAAGCTGCACGTATCCCACATAATTCAGCCCAAGCAGCTGAGTTAATAGCCCTAACAAGAGCATGTACAGTATCAAAAGGAATGAAAGTGACTATCTATACCGATAGCCAATATGCGTTTGGTGTGGCCCATAATTTTGGCCGTTTGTGGAAGGAACGTGGGTTCCTGACCTCGCATGGAACTAAAATACAGCATGGTCAGTTGGTAAATGAGCTCCTTGATTCACTTACTTTACCGTTGCAAGTTGCGATTGTGAAGTGTAGCGCACATAAAAAGGTGACTGATGATGTTGGTCGTGATAATGCATTTGCTGACGAGGTCGCAAAAGAAACGGCAAGGAATGTGATGAGCCGAATGTATGTCGCGGGCCCTGCAAGATGGATTGGTGATGTTGGAATGTGTGAAGACACGATAGAAAGCGTGAAGTCGATTCAAGCTGAAGCCACAGAGAGAGAATTGAGTGTGTGGAGAGAAAGTACGGGTAAATTGGATGCGAATGGTTGTTGGGTCGAGTTGTCAGAACATCAGAGATGGTTGCTACCCGATTCGTATGTGCTTGCAGTAGTTACAATGGCTCATGGAATGGCTCACATCAGTGTGAAAGGAATTTGTAAGTTGTTGGCCCCAGTATGGCAAAATACAGGAATTCCCAAGTGCGCAGAAAATGTGGTTAGAAATTGCATGGTATGCCTGAAACACAACCCTGGTAGAGGAACCCCAACTCCAGCTGGTCATTTTGCACCTCCTACGTATCCGTTTGAGGTTTTGCAGCTAGATTTCATCCACATGGAGAGGTGCAACAACTTAAAATATGTACTCGTTGTTGTTTGTGCCTTTTCAAGATGGGTGGAAGCCTATCCCCTAAAAGACAATACTGCGCTATCCACAGCCAAAGCCCTTGTGAAAGAGTTCTTCCCTAGATTCGGAATGCCGAGAATGATCTGGAGTGACAATGGAAGTGAATTTGTGGGTCAAGTGATGAAGAAAGTATGCGAAGGGCTAGGCATCAACCAAAAGTTTCACGCTGCAAATCACCCCCAATCAGCTGGATTAGTAGAGTGCTATAACGGCACTCTAAAGCTAAAATTGGCCAAGATACTAGCGAGCTCTGATCTCAAATGGCCTGACGCTCTACCCTTAGCACTCCTATCAACCAGAATGACTGTGCATTCACGAGTGAAACTTAGTCCTTACGAAATAGTCTTTGGCCGCCCGGCCAATATATGGGGAGTGCCTAGGCCCAAGAAGTTTAGCGAGATAGAGCATCCTGTCTTGCTTGACTATCTGTATGAATTGACGGCTAAATTGCGTGTCTTACATCAACAGGTCCACGACACCTTGCCTCCGGTCTCTGAATCTCCAGGTCATCCTATTGAGCCTGGATCCTGGGTATTAATAAAGAACTTTCAGCGAACCAAAAACGAGCAGCCCAGGTGGACCGGACCGCACCTCGTTCTTCTCTCCACAAGATCAGCTGTTCGAGTAGAAGGGAAGAAACACTGGATCCATGGGACCCATTGCAAAAGGGTACCCCTACCTCTGCCATGTGACCGGTGGGTCCAGGAAGGTGTCGCCGACTCAGAGACTGAAACCGTGCCACGTTTTCTCCCTTTCAGCGATGCACGAATAAAAGGAACACTCACTGAGAAAGAAAGTGATGACATTTTACAATCAGCAGTATCACCGTCAGTTCGATTGGACACTACAGAAACTGAACTCCTTTTTCAGGACCACACGATACCTGGGACTAACCGTTATAATCTACGACCAAGAATAAAGGACAAATAAAATAGTTTACTTTTCTTCTCTTTAGCAAAGTTCTCCAATATGGAAAATTATTTTTGAATGACTTTTTGCTTTTTGTATTTTTTTGAACCTCCATCCGGGTTCGGCTGTAGGATCGTGGCTGAAAAGACTTAGGGGGGTAGCCTGTGGACACAAGGTCTACAGGTCTGGTTTGTTCTAGGGCGGCCTGGAACATTCAGAACACTCCTAAGTGAAGTAAACCAACCGCCACGAGCGGCAACGGTTAGAGGATGGAATCTTTCCAAAATGGAGAACATGTTAAAAGACTGAGTTTCAAGAAGAGAATATGTGAAACGATAACCAGGAAACGGTTTTTGCTGCTGTGCATTTTTATGTTATTTAGTATACTTATGTTTTTTATAGGATATATTTTATTCTGTTTTAATGTGATATTGGCACCCACTACCTCGTCTGCACCTCCTCCTTCCACTGTTTCCCCACATTCTTTTCAACTCCTCCCTAAACATGAATCTGCTAGGAGACTAGAGTTCATTAATAACTCCTTCATCCAGCTTTTGCACCAACACCAACTAGTGATAAATACAACTAACTGTTGGGTGTGTGGCCTTATGCCTCACACAGCAGATAAAGGTATCCCTTATCTGATCCTGCCTTTTAGCCACAATGGTTCCGTGTGGGCATTCAGAACGATATTCATCTATGCACACTACCCCCTACGTTTTGCGGAAGACAACCCTAAGAAAAATGCTGTAGTTAAAGGTATCATAGACATGATGAAGGACAATATCTCCTACGAGACTATCCCCAGAGATGAGACAATGGCATATATAGGATGGAACATGACCGGATATGAAGCCACAATGAGTGAGAAACAGCAAGCTAAGATATCTTCCCTGATTTGGGTTGTACCCCATCAGGGTCACCTGTGTCTGCAAGGTACTGGCAAGAATCCCAGAGCTCAGCTAGGGGAAAGCGTCTGCACTGAGACATATGTCTTCGCATCTCAGACCTCCCCTCCGCTCTTGGCAGCTAAGGGCACCTATTTCATCTGCCATGATAGAGCCTTTACATGGTTGCCCCCTGACTTTTCGGGCACATGCTTCGTTTCGTTCCTGTTGCCCCCTACCTACACAGCAGCAGCAGATTACCACAAGACAAGGATAGTTAGAGGCGTCTTCAGTGAAGAAGACACTGCAGGACAAGAATTTGGGGACTTCGTAAAGGGTTTTCTGCCATTCTGGGGACAAATAAGCAACAGCAGGAGCATAAGGCAATTGATAAGAGTGGTTGAATCCACCGTGGCTGAAACCGCTGGTGCCCTTGGTAACTTGACTGCTGAGCTCCAGTCGGATCGTCTTATGACCCTTCAGAACAGGGTCGCATTAGATGTCATACTTGCAGACCGGGGTGGAGTATGTACATTGATCCAGTCGAGTTGCTGTGTTTTTGTCCCAGATAACGCTCCAACAGTATACCAGGCCATCTCCAAACTGCATAGAATTTCCGAATCTATTCAGTTAGATAAAGGAGATTGGTCATTAATGGGATGGCTCTGGGAACTGATATCAGCATGGGGATGGAAGATTCTGATGGTCATTGGGATGATCTTGGCCATTCTTTTCCTGTTCTGTCTATGCGTGCAGTGTGCTCCTGCGATATGTGGCCTCTGTGTTACATCATGCATAAGGAAACCTGCACCAAGAGACGAGCTAAATACTAGGATGATGTTACAGCAACATCTCAACGACTTTAGAAACATAGACCTGGACTCAGATTAGCATGAGAATAGGTTTATTGCCTATGTAAGGGCAAAAGGAGGGTTTGTGGTTCTAAAAATTCTGGACCCATGTAATTTACTTTGCCACAACAGTACGATTTTAGTATCAAAAGACCGATAATGACTAGTACACTAAGCATGAGCATTTTCGCTCAATTCCAGCAGCGTTTTCACCTCGAAATCGCCATTTTCGTCCTGCACTCGTGGCTCCCATTTTTAAAGGTTGCCCTCACATAGGCTTATAATACAGTCGGATTTGATTCCAAGGACACGTACACCTTGATTGACTTTTCTCTGACCTGGGCAAGCTGGAACCATTGCCTCAGGCCAAACCTGTTTGGTCAGTCCCTCTCCCAGTGGCCGAATCAGATAGCATCAAGGCACACCATGCCATAAAACCCTTATTATCGCTCACACACCCTGCCTAATCTTACTCCCACCTGCACCTGCTCTTTTCTTCTTCTTACTTTACGAGGGGGAGGTGCCCGTTTTTATTGGGGGTCCACACTTATCTGATGTGAAATTCTAGGCCATGCCGGGTAATTTATTATGGGTTGGATGACATGAAATATGAGGTTTCATCATGACACTGTTTTTTCCTTTGTAGTGAAAACATGTGAATGACCAACCAAAATGTCAAGAATGTTTGCCTGAAGCTTAAAAAACTGTATATAAGGAAACCTGATTTTGCATTGACACACAGTCTCCTGAGAACATACAAGTCGTGCTGTTGTACTTCTAGGACGATTGTCAATTGGTTGCAGCCAATAAATTCGATCTTTTACTTCACCTAGAAGACTCTGAGTTTCTGTAGTCTGAATCAGGAAAGTACCCGAGGTCTTTGGGTGTACCCTGGCACCGCTGGGTTACCGGATCAGTACCGGTTCTGAAAAACCCAGTACCTCAGGAGTTAGGAAGAAAGTTAGGAGGAAAGTTAGGAAGATAGGGGAGGGGGGTTACAGAGGTAGAGGTGAGTGAGGGAGAGAGATAGAAGGGTAGAAAGATAGGAAGATGGGGGGGTTACAGAGGAGGTGGCGAGTGAGGGAGAAAGATAGAAAGATAGGAAGATAGGGGCGTTACAGAGGGGGTGGCGAGTGAGGGAGGTCAGAGAGACGAGTCAGGAGCAGGAGGGCAGGCGCGGAAAGATCCAAGAAGAAGGTAAAAGAAGAAGAGGAGTAGAAGAGAGAAGAGCAGAAGAGAGAAGATCCAAGAAGAAGGTAAAGAAGAAGAGGAGTAGAAGAGCAGAAGAGAGAAGATCACAGAAGAAGGTAAAGAAGAAGAGGGGCGGAAGATCAGAAGAGAGAAGATCACAGAAGAAGGTAAAGAAGAAGAGGAGCGACGAGCAGCAGAGAGAGGAGCCAAGAAGAAGGTAAAGAAGAAGAGGAGCGACGAGCAGCAGTGAGAAGAGCAAAGAAGACGGTGAAAAAGAAGCGGAGCAGAGTAGAGAAGAGCCTAGAAGAAGGACACAGAAGAAGAAGGCACACGCAGGTCGCGGTGCAGAGGAGAGAGAAAGAAGCACACAGAAGAAGAACACAGATAAAGACAGAAGAAACAACACGCAGGACGGGGAGCAGGAAAGAAAGAAGAGTACAGATGAAGAGCACAGAGGAAGATCAGAGATGAAGAAAAGAAGCAGGAGAGGAGGTGAGTAGCGCAGGGCAGGGTGAGGGGCTGGGCGGTGGGGGGGGTACTTACTGTGATTTCGCTGGGCTTGCTAGGAGGTCTCAGGAACCTGGGCTGGTGGAGCTGCAGCGGCAGGAGGAGCGACCTACCCTTGGGTCAAGGGTCGCTAACTTTGTAGCGCAGCTGCCGCCATAAGAGGGAGAGGGGGGGAGGGGTGAGCTGGGGACGGGGGACGGGAGTGGGGCAACGAATGGGAGCTGGGGGGGCGGGGCGTGCAGGAGGTGGCGGCGGGAAAGCGGAGGGAGGGGGGACAGGTAGAGGGGAGAAAAGATGGGGGAGGGTGGGTTAAGGGTGGCGGGAGTTAGGAAGAAAGTTAGGAGGAAAGTTAGGAAGATAGGGGAGGGGGGGTTACAGAGGTGGAGGTGAGTGAGGGAAAGAGATAGAAGGGTAGAAAGATAGGAAGATAGGGGGGTTTACAGAGGAGGTGGCGAGTGAGGGAGAAAGATAGAAAGATAGGAGGATAGGGGCGTTACAGAGGGGGTGGCGAGTGAGGGAGGTCAGAGAGACGAGTCAGGAGCAGAAGGGCAGACGCGGGAAGATCAGAGAAGAAGGTAAAAGAAGAAGAGGAGCAGAAGAGAGAAGATCAGAAGAGAGAAGATCCAAGAAGAAGGTAAAGAAGAAGAGGAGCAGAAGAGAGAAGATCACAGAAGAAGGTAAAGAAGAAGAAGGGCGGAAGATCAGAAGAGAGAAGATCACAGAAGAAGGTAAAGAAGAAGAGGAGCGACGAGCAGCAGAGAGAGGAGCCAAGAAGAAGGTAAAGAAAAAGAGGAGCGACGAGCAGCAGTGAGAAGAGCCAAGAAGACGGTGAAAAAGAAGCGGAGCAGAGGAGAGAAGAGCCTAGAAGAAGGACACAGAAGAAGAAGGCACACGCAGGTCGCGGTGTAGAGGAGAGAGAAAGAAGCACACAGAAGAAGAACACAGATGAAGACAGAAGAAACAACACGCAGGACGGGGAGCAGGGAAGAAAGAAGAGTACAGATGAAGAGCACAGAGGAAGATCAGAGATGAAGAAAAGAAGCAGGAGAGGAGGTGAGTAACGCGGGGCAGGGCGAGGGGCTGGGCGGTGGGGGGGGGGGGGGTACTTACTGTGATTTCGCTGGGCTTGCTAGGAGGTCTCAGGAGCCTGGGCTGGTGGATCACATTATCTCTAGGAATTCTAATCAGAGTATTGCCTCATGGAGCATTGCAGAAAGACAAATTTGCATACTTCAGATGCCACATCACATTTGATGGGTATGAATGTACAGCAAACATCACACACAGATTTTATGAAATACATCCTGTCTATTTCACATTTGAAGGGCAATTTCACAGGACCGCAGCTATGAGACACATCCATGTTGCCAACATGGTCTATTGTAGCATATGACACCCAACTAAGACACCATCAGTCATAAGGTAAAAAAGTGCATCACACATGAGGCAGTGGATGTGCAATTGCATTGGTAACAGGAATGTATGACCAGACCCTTGACAGCAGTAAGTGTGACATCAGCTATCTCTGCAAGTAGCATGTGTGACAAGAAGTGCATCAAACCTGAAAATGGATAGCACGAGTGCCCCAGGTATGACAAGCATTGCTCACAAGACATGCCCTGCGCCGTCCCTCCCAGGTAATAAGTCCTGTCACTGCCATGTTTTAAGTCTCTGCCCACCCTTCTCTAGGGAGCTCTGTAAATGGACTATCTGTACCCTTAGAATCATCATCTACACTCGCCCAGACTCCCATTCTGACTCCTGTGTGCTTCCCTCTTCAGTATGGCATGCCATAGTTCTAGTTCATCAGTCAGCATGGACTTCAGGTCCCATAATGCACTGCCTGATAGTTGGTAAGACCTATAATCTGCTGCCCATTGCTTCCCATGTGAAAGGTCCGGTTGGCCCCTTATACTGGATTCTCAACTCCAGCACTTGTGAGAGACTGAAGCTGCACACAACTGTGAGAACTCTCATGCAGCCCAGCCATTTGACTGCCCTGTCCTTGCTGCTGCCTGGAACTGCTTAGAAGCTGCCATTTCCTGAATCTCCTTGTTGTGCATTGGAGTACAATTCATTTGAGTTTCACAGCCCTTGTTGGATTGTGTTACAGTGCTGAGTACACCAGAAACTGCTCTTTGTTTCCACAGTGTTGTTCCTGCTTGTTCCAGTCAGACTCTGCTCACTGTGTATTTGCCTTGTTCATGTTTGTTCCTGACAGAGCCTTCATCCTGTTAGCCAGACTGGTTCCAGTCTTTGCGTTAACCAGAGACATTCTCTGTGGCTACATTTGCCTCATAGCTGGTTTCCATGCCCTCCGTTTCCTCTTGGGGTATTGTGTCTGGTAGGTCTATGATAATTCCTCAAATGTATAGATTAGTTTAATTTGTTTTCTTATCTTATTTTGTTCTGGGACATGTTTTCAAAGGAGCGAATCCAGCCCCCATCCCTTGTCTGGGTTTACATGTATTCATTAGTGCCAAAAAGTGACAGTGTGCTATGGCTGTATGCCTGGATTTGGTACTGTGCGTCAAGCCCAACAAACAAGGGCTGCTAGTGTGTATGTAAGGATAATACATGTTTGTGCCCTGATGGTCCAGACACAGATTCATTTCTGCCGCCACCTTTTGATGGGGCTTGCGTGGTGACTAGCTGTGAAATTAATCAGCACAGAGGCACTGATGTTTCCTATTGAGGTGGGAAGTTTAGAGCCCTACCCTGTGTACACATGTAGTGATGAAACCTGCCTGTTTTCTATTATTGATCCATAACGTATTTGAGCACACCAAGGTTGCTCTGTCGGCAGCCTTCAGAAAATTTCTGCTGCATCATAGCTGCCATATTCCCTTGTATGCCGTTGCCTGATCTTTGCCTTTAGGTCAAATCTGCTTCGAAGGATACTCGGTTAATTCAAGGGTTGGCTCAACAGACTCCTGACTAGACCTGCACGTAACTGTTACACCATGGAGGCCAATACTGATACAGGGTACACACGGCCACACACTTGAACTGGACACTTTTGTGCAATGAACCACTGGAAATATGTAAACACATGCAGCATGGTCTGCTGGTCCACCACAGCCACAGGAGAAACATAGGTCATTTACACTAGCCAAACTGTGGAGTACATAACAATATTATGATTAGAGTTGAGACTCTGTGTCACAAACAATGTACCTGCCTAGCATGTTCAAATGCCTGACTCATGGGTAGTATACACAGAAGTGACCACAAAGTGGTAGCCAACATTTTATGAGATGTGGGGGGGGGGTAACATATCTGACATAGCCCTCATCAGCTGTCCCTGATCTTTCCTGTGTATAGTTGTTAGGGTTTGTGCACAGCAAAGAGCATGTCCCCTCTCACTGCACTAGTGGGTTCTGTAATAGCTCCCTTTTAAACTTACTATTGAAAGCCTTTCTTGTTATCTCACCTTCCCCCCCCCCCTAGGCTTCTGTGTATGTTGTTTAATGTGCTGTTTTGTTTACACATTGGGCCTTGCTTTTACCAAGGCTTCTTTAAAACACTCCGCTCTAGGCCATGTGTTAATTTAACTCATTTGCATAATAACTGAAACTCTGCACACCATTCAAGAACATGTACAGCATGTGAGGACCACACCCAGCTCTTCAAACCACACCCAGCTCTGCACACCTTTCAAGAACATGTGCAGCAGGTGAGGACCACACCCAGCCCTGTCTATAAAAGGCAGCCCCCGAGCCTCATCCAGTGCTTGTGCTCGTCTACCTCCCACTTACCTGAGGACAGATCCCTCGGCGCTGGCACTCCTGCTCTCTACAGACTTTCATTGGCTTCAATGGGCGCAGTTGCAGGCTCTTCCTTCTTCCGGTTTCCGGTTCCTCCTTGCCTCAGCCTCTCTCCTACAAGCAACCTGCAAAAGAGAAAGAAGATAAGGTTAGACTGATCAGTATCTCTTGCCAGCAACAAGTAAGTGCAAAACTTTTATTACCTGAAAGAACTTTGACAACAATTTCTGGATTCGTGTATAGACAATTTGAAACAAGATACCTTCCACGAACATTGTGATTCAAACTCTTTGTTACAAGAATACTTTGCGGAACTTTGTGAGGCAAACAGTAAATCAAGGACTTGCACAAATTACATGCTGTATTTTGACGTAAAAGTACAGTATTTGTTTTATAAAAGATTCTGGAAATATGGGAAAAGTGAGTCTGCTATTGGGAATTTAGGCTTTAGTTATATTAAGATGAATGTTTGATATTGGTAATTCTGATAACGGTATTTGTTTAATGTTTTAGAAGCTTTAGAGTAATAGAAAGCACATCCCAGAGCAGTAACACATTCCAAACCTGGAAACTAGAGACCAGGATCCAAGAGGTACTTTTAGAAGAACATTTTTAATCAATAAAGGGATAGTCAGGAACCCAGTTAGGAATAGGTTGTACTTATCTGTTCTTTGTTTATGTTTCATTAGGCACTAGTTTCTACAGAAGTCAGAGAGGGCCGCAGATTTGTGCAGCACTTCAACAGTGGAAACGCAAGAACGGTGTTGTCTCTTTATTTTATTTTATCCACTTCCCCCCTTCCCTTGAGCTTCTGTTCTTAGTGCACTGTTTTAAAAACTAGTGTGCTGGAACAAGCAGTTTCAGGGTGGGGTCGGATTGTCTTCAACCTCCATCAGAACTGAACAAGGACTCAGGTGAGCTGGGCTTTGACAATAGTTAGTCATGGGAAATGTATTGTCCCCAATGTCAAGCAAGTACACACAGCTTAAGAGGCAACAGATATTACAAACACATATCATGACTGATGATACCTTATTGATTGGCATCTGATGGTTATACCCATTTGTAACACATTCATACATGAACATTATGCCAAATGTTTTGCATGCCGTTCCCACAGAGGCACACACATAATTTTAACAGACAATTCACACACAAAACACACAGGCCATGATTTATTTTTAGTAGCGTAGCCTTGCTGTCCTCTATTGATGCAACACCTGCGCAAACTTGAAAAATCCAATGTAATTTCCAAAGTTTGTGCTGCTATTGCATCAGTTAAGAGAGCTAATCTTGCACAACAACATGAGTATTATGGGCAGCAGTAGTATGGTCTGCCACATGTGCCCAAACACTAGAACACACACTGCAGGTCATACCATCCTATCTTTGTCTAGTTATAGGCTACATGCACGTTAAAATTAGAAAAATAACACAAACACAGTTTAAGACAGAATTTTTTACGCAAATGCATAAAAATGACGCACATGCATCAAAACATGATGCATATGCGTTAAACAATTACGCTCACGCACATTATACATCAATTGGTCCCTAGCGTTAATTCCACCAGTGCACCCCAGGCATACGGATATCCATTAAAAAATGTAGTGATCCATGAATGTGTGGGATTTTAACGTATATGCGTCCAAAAATATTGACGCAAACCCAGTAAGCGTCAAAAATGTAAAAGCAAGACAAGAATGAGCTGCAAATGAGACAGGAAGTGATGTAATAGGATAGCCTGTTTGCAGAAATGGTACAGTGGGTGTACTTTCACTTTCACTTTGCAGTCTGTGATTATTCTAGACTGTGTGCCTGTGTTTTGGATTGTCTCTCTGTGAATATTGTGATTTGGTCTCCTGTGTGCTCCTTACATTGTCTTTTGGTGTTTGATAGGTGTCTTTTGTATCCTGTCTAAGTGTATTTGAGTCATTAATTGTATTTAGATTTGTCTTTGTACTGTTGGGAGTCTGTATGTGGGTAGTATTAGTTGGGGTAGATTTGGTCTGTCTTTGGGTTAGATAAGTTTCCTTTTTCTACCTCCTTTCCCTGTTTTTCCCTCTTTACTTTTGATTTATTGTTTTGGTGTGATGTCGGAAAGGCCACGGCTGGGGCGCATGAGTGAGGAGGAGCTAGGGGCATTTGTGTGGCTGGTGTGCCACTTCCTCCCGCTGATGTTAGAGGCTAGGGGCTGTGTGATACAGGGGTGTCACTCAGAAGCAAGATGGCTGAGGTGGGCAAAGGTGCTGTTCCACCTGAGGCGCATTTTCAAGACCCAACACAATGATCACGAGCTGAAGCATCGCTGGGCTGACCTGTTGGCCCGAGAGCAGGACCTGCTGGACCACCTGGGTGTGGTGATTGGAGGCCCTGTTGATGAGTACCAAATTGACTAATGGTACAGTACAATGCTCTGGATTGACAGTAGCAGATGTTGTGACATGCTGTATGCAATGTTTGTGGACATCTGGAATGCAAGTTGAACAAACTGTGAGTGTACCAGGAATGGGATGTATTTCACATGGTACTACATGGAAACAATGTAGTCCACAGTTTTGTGTAACCATGTCTGAACAGTATTCAGGGACATAGGAACCAAACACTTCATAACCTTCCCTATTATCTTAGGCCCATGTTTCAACTTGGTTTGCACTGCATTTGTGTGATTTCTGGATGCAAAAGTAGCACACACTTGTCACATTCAAATATATTTTGCTAATTTGCGCAGCTGATGCATCAACGAATGAAGCAAATGCAACACAAAATAAATTACACATCTGGGCCTAAGTTCACTGTTTCTGTGTGTTTACGTCTGGACAAATATTCATTCACATGGCCAAACCCAAATGGGCCATTATGCTACCAGATTGCATTATTACAAAACAGGCTCATTTTGTGCCATATCAGAGTAGGCTTTGAAATCCTATCATTGAGTAGCAGGGTCCAACGACATTTGTTGCTTGGGCACAATTGCTGGGACTGAGCTAGTGCAGTTGCCATCTGTGTCACTTTGGTGCCACCCCATTTTCTAAAGTTAAAGGGTCAGCATGGGATCCCTGCTCTTTGTGAATGCATGGTCACAAACTATTTTTGAGCATGATGTTGTGAAAGGGACTACTGACTGCTTCCATTATACTATTTTAGTGAAGAAATAGGTTGTAAAATTACTTTTGGTACACCCCTGCTGAAATATTGCAGCATTTCTACAAATGTAAACTTCTCAGTATGAAGGCAGTCACAGACATGGTGGTCTGCTGAGCTCAGCAGGCCAGCATTCCTGTGATTGCCGCCATTCCCAAGGTGTTTTCAAATAGAGACCTACCTCATCATGATTGCAGATGTAGGACATTTGCTACCCCTTTTTTTATCAGCGGACAGTGTCAGTTTGGGTGTAATACCACTGATCACCCAACTTGCCAATTGTAAGTTGCTGATTCTGGCAAAGTGTGATTTACAATACCTGATATAGGTACACATGGCCCAGAGTAACATATTTCAGGTGCAATGACTACACCTGTACCCATGCATTCTATCAACGATTATCAACTAAGACACTGTCAGCATTCATCATTTTACAGTTTTGAATCAGAAAAGTGGCCAATCCATGTTTAGCGTAACATTGTCATCAAGTAACACACAGGATCAATCCCATCATAGTGTCATAGGGGGCATATACGGCTTAGGGTGCACTGCCAATGTGGCATATGTCACCTACATACAACACTGGCACACTTATTATGGACCACTGAAAGCACAATAACTCCTGGAAAGAAAATCAACCCACATGACCATCACACAGTAACTCATCGTCCCTTGATGCACAAGCCACAATACCTGAGTCACTGGTATTGCAGTGCACCAGGAATGTGGCATTGCATGTGTTTCCCAATTACAAAAGATGAAATGGAGTACCATCTGGAATGTATTAAGCACAAAACTGAGTAATCATGTTTGGCACCACATGATTGTTAGGGCGAGTGCATGTGTGCATGTGTGTCTATCACTCACTGGAGTGACAGTGTCAATGCATGTTTGCAGTGGTATGTCTGTTGGGGTGTCCACATGCCTGATGTGCAGCTCTATCATATAAAATGTCACACACAGTGATTTGTTGTTCCAACTTTTGTACAGTGAGCAGACATTGAGAATATATCACCCTTCCATGTTTTACAGGTGGACCAGCCCCCTACACCATAGGTGAAGTGACTCGATTCGAGAACCCAGACGTATCCAGTAAGTGTTAAAATGTTTTTCCTGTGTTGTGTTTGCAGCTGTTGTGTGATTGGCTCCTGTGTGTGGACTCATTGCAAGATATGATGAGCTGGCACATGATCTGATATGTGGCTTGACTGGAGGTTGACGTAGTGTTCCATGGAAGAGTTAGACATTCACGGGCAGAGAGTCATATATTGGGAGTCGAGTGCTGCTCAATAGGCATGGCCAGGTGAACAAGGTGATTTGTTGGCACATGTATGCCAAAAATTGATTTGGAGGTGGTCAATGTCATAATTTAGTCAGCAAGTCATACCCTAATTCACACAGAACAATGATGCATCAGTTTTACACACCAACATGCGTATCCCTGTTAAGTAATGAACATGTAGGACTGTATGGGAGACTGTCTGACAGCACCTAGCTCCACATGTTGTACTCCATTTACGTGGCACTTGAGTGATATGTCATAGGCGTGCATGCAGGTCAAGGCCAGATGGGTGCTTGCCTCAATGTGGTTGATTAAGGAAATGTGTCAGTGAGATCGGATGTTGATGTTTGTCCACAATTAGAAACATGAATGTAGATGTAATTGTCCAATGGTTGACTCAATCCTACTTGGCATGTCATGCCTCAGAGACATTCTATCATCTGTACTGTGATTTGGACTGCATGTGCTATTTATGAGGAAGTGTTAGATTATCATCTGTACATGTATCACACAATGATGTCACTAATGTTTGCCTGTCTTTCATAGCTGCCCACATGAATGCACAGGAAATCCTTGAATTTCAGAGTCGGGCAGTGCGGTACCCACACATTCTCAATGTGGAGGCGGAGTACCGTATGATGTCTAGGCGGTATCGTCACGAGAGAGTCACAGGGGCATGGAGGGCATTTAGCCAAGGGGGCCAGCATTTCCCACAACATCCACCACCACACCAACTCCAAGCACAATGGACACTGAGATGACAGCCACTCCAGCTGGACCCTCCACCTCGTCAGCACAAGGCCCAACAGCAGCACCATCTTCACCACTACCTTCAACCACGGCACCAGCACCTGCAACATCAGACCATCACAGCTGGATTAATGGACGTGGCAGATTTCAGACTCCAACGTGACATGCAACGTATGTTGCGCCGCATGGACAGTCTACAGCATGAGGTGGCCTGCAACAGCAGGAGACTGCGAGCTATAAAGAAAATCCTGAGGAGCGCCAATCTTTGAAATTATTGTTCCTCACCCCTAATACATCCCCCTCCATCCTCTTTCATCATGATTTTTTTAGTGGGTTTAGGGGGCTCAGTGATAGGTTAGAGTAGACTGTTAGTTTAGTTAGGATAAGTGGGTTGGAGGGTGGGGGAGTTATATTATTACATGTTTGTTTGTGGGTGGGTGGGTGGGAGTTGATGTTGCGGTTTATGTGTATTTTTTAAAAAAATATTTTTTTTTTATAAAAAGAAATTACAAAATAAATACAAAAAAACATATTTTTTTTAGGATTAGTTAGTATGTGTTTAGGTTAGTATATGTTGTCCCACATGTGTCCCATCATATCAGGGGGGTGGCGGGTTGATGTTTAGAGTGTTTGCTAACATGTGGTAAGTAAGTTTAGCTTAGGGTAGGTAGGGCCAGTTGTGGGTAATGTATAGTTAGGATAGGTTAGGTTAGTTTAGGTGTTTGACATAGTTTAAGTTTACTTTCATACATATATAATAAAGTTTGATGTACTCCTTTACAGTATGTGTCAGATGCTTGGGGATCAGGGCCCTTGCATGAGCCTACAGTGTCAAATTTGTGTTTGCCTGTGTGTTCCATCCTGCATCCATATCCCATTCTTGACATGGGTATGCCCACTTCCAAATGAGCTGTCACATTGGCAGCTAAAACAAAGCTACTTCTCTATGCATCTACCATCCATTGAACCCACCACTCAAGGTAACTATGGTTCCCAATTTATTGTAAAGGTTGGTGTGATTTTAAATCTCTCATCATTTGAGTCCTGTGTTGGAATCTTGGGCACTGTGAGATGACTGCCAGCAGATTGATGTTCATGTGAACTCTGATAAACTGAGTGGTGTCATAATCTTATAAAGTTCAGTATATAAAAATCACACCTATGGTTTACTACATTGTAATCCCAGGTGATTTTATTGTCCATACACTCGTACACATCCATTCCTGCTGTATGATGTGGGTGTGGGATTCAAGTTTAGAGTCATATGTCACATACATATTGATTGTCTTGTAGGGGATGTGGGCCACATTAAGTTTCATCTTGTAGATACCTTTGACCTGGCATATACATTTCTACACATCATTATGCTGTTTTTGATGCTTTAACTTCAGAAATAAAACAAAAGCAGCACAGATAATGATAAAATCCAGACCCTTGTGCATAGATATCAGCCTCCATTCTTTCTACACTTTTGTATTGACATTCTGTGGCCATTGACATGTTACATGCATCACAAATCTCCTACACAGTTGATGTGTAACATTACACAGAGACAAAGTGGTTGTGTAGGTGCTGTTTAATTTAAAGTGCTGTAGTGCAGTATTTACATAGTCCAGGATTTCAAGTCCATTAGTGTGACACCTTCAATTGTGACGCAACACAATTGCAATGGTGAAGGACATGTCATTGGACATGCTGTGATGGAGTGTCATTCAGTGCAGAGGAACATGAATTGTCAATTAGGTAGTGAGAGACAATTGCAGTCCATAGTGGTAAGGTAAACAGTGTTTTGGAGAACAGTGCATGTTACAAACTGTAGCAAGACTGGCATGTTCAAGCACAGGACATAGGAAAATCACTGCCCATGTGGCATGGACTGGTGCTACCGGGTACTCCTATGGCTGAAGGTGATCTGTTCCACGTCTTCATCTTCTGATGTGTGTGTCGTCTCCTCTGCCCTTGGTGGTGGTGGGTTTGAGGGTGCAACACACACTTCAGTGTTTGAAGAAGTGGACTCTGAATTCCCGGTAGCTGCCAACTGTGGGGCTATTAAGGGTGTAACTGCAGCAAGGAGGAGCTGCTGGCTATTTAGTATGGCAACTACATCACTGTGGTAGGCAGCCGGCTTGGCCCTGAGGGGGTCATGATTGTAGTCGTGCACGCAGTGAAATGTTGGGATGCCAAGTGTTGTGGCAACTCCTTAACTGCTGTGGTGAAATCCCTCACACACTGTTTTAGTCCTTGCAGTAGGGATTGTTGGACTTGCATGGCTGCTGACTGTTCTGCGTATGTCATCATGCACATGCGCATCCCCTCAAGGCTGGCTGCCATATTTTGCATCCCCACCCTCACCTCCTTCACCAGTTCCCGCTGTACTCCTACTACTGTACTCTCAAAGGTGGTACCACTGTCATCAGACTCCTCAGCTGTGTTTGAGCTTGCAGGTCATACTATTGGGGTGGTGGGTGGGTCCACTGTGATGGCTGCTACATCTGTGCTCTTCCTTGCGACTGAAGGTGGGGTCTGGAGGGTTCCGAAGACATCTTGGAGGGTTTCCTGGCTAATGGTTGTCAGCTCGTCATCCATGTCAACAGGGTAGTCCAGGACAGGCATATCCACAGGAGAGCCATCATCCTCTGCAATGAGATATTGTGCAATTAGTGTGTCTGTGTTGTGGTAGTTGTAATGTGACGTCACTGACTTCCTATTAGTGGAACATTGTAATCTGCGTTCCTGTTAATTGTTCCTGCTACTAATATTAGCATTCTCACAGGCCATTGCCCCACCTGCATGTTACATGGTGTGTGGGCAGTTTGGGGAATTGTCTGCGTCACATCCTCTAGTGGCAGGTTCTGTCCAAATTGTGTGTTGCCACCTTCTTCTCCTACTCAGCCCTCCCTCTACTTCCATTAGCATGGTGAGGCCTTGCAATGCCTGTGGGTGTTCTGATGCCACTTGCACCACGCATAACAATAGGGGACTGACCCAGTCTATGATATTTCACATACACCTATACGTTGCTGAGACATATCACATACCATGTATTGCATTGAAATGACACGATACAGGTGTCAGCATTGGTAGTATGGGGGTCATTCCGACCTCAGCGGTAAAAGTCACTTACCGCCGGCCAGAAGGCCGCCATAACACCGCCGCGGCTGCGGTAAACCGCCACGGTCATTCTGACCCGCAACTGGCAAACCGCCAAAAACCCGACATCCACAATATTCTGCCACACCAAAGGTCAGCGGGAAACTGGCGATGACCAAACCTCCACCGTCATGCCAACAGAAATACGCCCATGCCATTCCGACCCACAAATCCCCGCAGCGGTCTTTCAACCGCGGTATTCCATTGGCGGTACACACCGCCGCGCTCAAAATACATACACCTTTACAAAACACATCCACATTGGATAATTCAAAATACACACACCTGAGACACATACACACACCACTCCCACACACCCAATCCAGTATAAAACACACACCCACAAACCCCTACGACCACAATTGCGAGTGAAGGACAGAGAGAGAGAGCACAGCATAGAGTACACCATCACACAGAGGCAAATCACAACATCACCCACACACTTTCCACGCACAAAACACCATACACCACCACACTCACCACACTCTACAACACATACACCACCCCTCACCTCATCCACACCACCCCATGGCACCCCAAAGACACCCCAGGTTCTCTGACGCAGAACTCAGGGTCATGGTGGAGGAAATAGTACGTGTAGAGCCCCAGCGCTTCGGGGCACAGGTGCAGCACACCACCATTGCCAGGAAAATGGAGCTATGGAGCAGAATAGTGGACAGGGTCAACGCTGTGGGACAGCATCCACGCAATCGGGACGACATCAGGAAGCGGTGGAACGACCTACGGGGGAAGGTGCGTTCCATGGTATCAAGGCACAACATTGCGGTGCAGAAGACTGGCGGTGGACCCCCACCTACTCCCCCAGAATTCACAGCATGGGAGGAGGAAGTCTTGCACATCCTGCATCCTGAGGGCCTCGCAGGAGTAGGCGGAGGAATGGACTCTGGTAAGGCAAATCTTCACTACTTCATTCCCCCCACCCCACCTCCATGCCAAATCATACCCCCACCCTCACCCCCACCCCCATCACACCAATTCCTTGCTAATGGCTCACCATCACAACCCACCCATCCCAAAACCCAGCCCTGCATGCCTCCCCAAAGCATGGACACCCATCCCCAAAGCATGCCCACTGCACACACCCATCACCCCCACAATCCACCGTCACAAAAGCCCCCACAAGGGAATGCCAGCACTGGGGGACACGGCCACCCACCCATTACACTAAATGCCACACACAGAAGCAATAACCATACTCTTATACCCCTGCAGGACCCGAACGCCACCACACCGCCACGGAGGGTCCAGAGATGTCCATCCCACCCCCAGAAGAAGCCCCCAGTGACGACAGCAGCTCTGTCTCCCTGGACCCTGATGACCAGCCCGGCCCATCGGGGACCTCGGGACAGTCGGTTCCCCACAGACAGCCACAGGCTACACCAGACCTAACCCCCTCTGGGAACACCAGCACAGCTCCCACCCAGTGGGCCCATGACTCTGTCTTCAGGACACGTCAATCAGCGGTGTGTCCACCACTACAGGGCACCCAGGTTGACCCACCACCCCAACAACAACAGGGACCTGGGGGCAGTGGTAGTGGGCACACCGTCCAGGGGACAGAGGCCCAGGGAAACAGGGGAACTGGGAGGGCTGCTGTGCGACAGGGGGGGACAGGCCCAGGGAACCGACTCTCCAAGAGGCCCTCTCCTCCATCATGGGAGCATACCACCGCTCCCAGGAGACAATGGCTACGGTACTGGCCAGGTTCCAGGAGATCCAGGTCATGCAGGAGGAACAGTACATGGGGTTCAGAGAGGAACTGAGGAACATTAGTTCCGCAATGGGGACCATCGTCGTGGCCCTAACCCAGATAGTCACCACATTGCGGGACCACGTGGCACCACAAAGGGCCCCTGTCACTAGCCTGGACCAGGAACAGCCTACCACCTCCGCCGGCGCTAGTGGACAGGAGGCCCCCACACAACGACAGGCCACCAGAACCCCACCTCCTGCAGAAGAAGAACCACCCCGCAAGCGGAACCTGAGATCTCACAAGAAGACAGAGTAGGATTGCAAGACCCCCGCCAGCAAACGATACCCCCTGATGTCATCCCACTGTCCCACATTGTCACCCTGTCCAACATTGAACTGCCCCTGCTCCATCCTTCCACAGGCATATGGACAATGCACCTGTGCGACTGAGAACTGGACTCTGCCATGGACATTACTCCACCATCACCCATCCCCGTTTTACAATCATGTTCCATAAATTTAGCACTTGAATTAAATCACTTTTTGCACTAAAAAAATCTGGAGTCTGCTTGTAATTTGAACAAATGTATTAGACATAACGGTGCCAAAATGTTCAGTTACATTGTGATGACAACATACCACTGTCACACAGCTGTAGTACATGGGCAAACAAAGCAGAGGTCATGCAGTGGGGCCCACAGCTCTGAAAACGGAAGGGAAAGTCACAACTCAGTTCACAGGAACTGGGGGGGAACTCAGACAGTAGAGAGGCAGGAGACTTTAAGTAAATGTAAAATGGCGTGGTTGATTCGTACCTGTGTGCTACTGAAAATACTGTTGTATCACTGTGTCCCTGTTGTCTGTGTCGTCCCCGTCGTCCTCCTCCTCTTCACTCTCCACAGGCTCCACAGCTGCTACAACACCACCATCTGGACCATCCTCCTGCAGGAAAGGCACCTGGCGGCGCAAAGCCAGGTTGTGAAGCATACAGCAGGCCACGATGATATGGCACACCTTCTTTGGTGAGTACATTAGGGATCCCCCTGTCATATGCAGACACCTAAACCTGGCCTTCAGGAGGCCAAAGGTTCTTTCTATAATCCTCCTAGTTCGCCCATGGGCCTCATTGTAGCGTTCCTCTGCCCTTGTCCTGGGATTCCTCACTGGGGTAAGTAGCCACGACAGGTTGGGGTAACCAGAGTCACCTATTAGCCACACACGGTGTCTCTGTAGCTGTTCCATCACATAAGGGATGCTGCTATTTCGCATGATGTACGCGTCATGCACTGACCCAGGGAACTTGGCATTTACATGGGAGATGTACTGGTCAGCCAAACAGACCACCTGGACATTCATAGAATGATAACTTTTTCTGTTCCTGTACACCTGCTCACTGCCACTGGGGGGAACCAAGGCCACATGTGTCCCATCAATGGCCCCAATGATGTTGGGGATATGTCCAAGGGCATAGAAATCACCCTTCACTGTAGCCAAATTGCCCACCTCAGGGAAAACAATGTAGCTCCGCATGTGTTTCATCAGGGCAGACAACACTCTGGACAACACCTTAGAAAACATAGGTTGAGACATCCCTGATGATATGGCCACTGTTGTTTGGAATAATCCACTTGCCAAAAAATGGAGTACTCACAGAACCTGCACCAGAGGGGGAATCCCTGTGGGTTGGCGAATGGGGGACATCAGGTCTGGCTCCAGCTGGGCACACAGTTCCCGTATAGTGGCACGGTCAAGTCTGTATGTCAGTATGACATGTAGTTTTTCCATTGTCGACAGGTCCACCAGCGGTCTGTACACGGGAGGATTCCTCCATCTCCTCGCAAGTCCCAGCGGACGGTGCCTAGGAAGGACAACATGGAGCACAGAGTCAAGCAACCCACAGGTACGTAACCACAGCTTGCACAGTACACGATTCGCTATGCATTGAATGGCTTGTATGAGTGGCAATGCAAGGCCTAGGCCTGTGTGACGCAGTACAAATTCAGCCATGTGGGCCCTTGAAATGGCGGCTGCCTGACCTGTGAAGTGTGACAATGGGATGTGAGGTCAATGCGCTGGCGTGGCACACCGTGGCGGTAGGCGGGCGAAGACCGCGGCGCAAAGCAGCATTGGTTAACATAGAACCCTATGGGTCTCAGGAGCCAATGACGATGTGCGCCGGCGGTCGCGGTACGCACCGCCGCGGTACACACCGCCACGGGCATGACCGCCATTTTCTAACTGCTTAATCACTCGAGACCTGATCATCCACAGGAGAGGACCTATACTGCAAGTGCTGCTGTGAACTCGGTCTGGAAGAGACAATGGCTGCTGCGACTGGGGAAAGGGCCCCTGCCTTCACATCTGAGGAATTGGATAAACTCGTTGATGGGGTCCTCCCCCAGTATGCGCTACTCTACGGTGCTCCAGACCAACAGGTCCGGGCCCTGGGGGTCCACAACAGACGGGGCACCCACTGCCGCAAGAGGTGGGAGGACATCTGCCGCTGGAGCAGAAAGACCGCCGAGGCTCTGCTGGGGATGGCCTCCCAACGTAGGAGGGGTGCCAGTCGTCAATTGACCCCCCTGATGTCCCGGATCCTGGCGGTGGCCTACCCCGATTTGGATGGGCGCGTGAGGACATTACTGCAGACACAAGGGGGTGAGTATCAGCACATTCTGCTAAATTAGCGCACAGTGGAGGCGTCTAGGTGGGGGAGGAGGGCTGTGGCTATCTCTAGGCCAGGGCAGTTTCTGTAGGCTAGGCCCCTCCGTTAGACATGGCCCTGTGCCCCCGCCCCCCACCTCTGTAGGGTGCTAAGTACAGCTATCCATGGCCCTGGCTCACCTATGTGTGCATTTGTCGTCCATAGACTTGTAGGCCAAGTCACAATAATTGAGTAGTGTACCCCGAGTGCGCGGCGTAGTGCAGGGGGCTTCTGTGTCTGTCCTCTCCGCCAACGGTGCCGCCAATGCATGCACTCAACATGTCTTTCTTTCTTCTCTGCCCCCCTTATTTTTTGGTTTTCCTGCTCATGTGTGCATTAGCATCATCAGGCGGAGGAGAAGTGGCATAGGTGCACGAGGGAGCTGCATCTCACATGGGCCCGGAGGGCCCTGCAACCGACTCGGACTTAACCAGTGAGACGGAGGGCGAGGGGGGGCTCCACAACGGGGACCCGTGGAGACGTCAGCGACACCGACACGTCCTCGGAAGGGAGCTCCCTTGTGGTGGCGGCACCATCCGTGCCCACCGCAAAAACAGGTACAGCCGCCACCCAGCGCACCAGCTCCGCCCTCCCAGCAGCCCCTTAGCTTTCGCCCCGTGCCCGCTCGGCCAGGAAGCCGGCCATCTCCTTCGCCCCTGGCACCTCAGGTCCTGCCCCGGTCACCCCTGCTGCCCTCAGTGAGGAGGTCATTGACCTCCTCTGGACGCTCATTGTTGGGCAGTCTACCCTTTTGAATGCCATCCAGGGGGTGGAAAGGGAGGTGCATCTGAGCAATGCATACCTGGAGGGCATTCATTCGGGTCAGGCTGCCCATCAGCGATCGTTCAACGCTCTGGCCTCAGCACTGACGGCAGCAATTGTCCCTGTGTCTAGCCTCCCCCTCCAACTTCCTCAACCCAGTCCCACTCCCCTGTTCCTCTGCCTATCCCAGACACACCTACAGACCAGCCTACACACACATCAACACCGAAGGGCAGCTCATCCAGACATAAGCACCACAGATCACACAAGCATTCACCCAAGCAACATCCACATGCAGACACACCAACACCTACTGCCTCCACTGTGTCCCCCTCGTCCTCGTCTCCCTCCTCCCTCCCTGTGACGTCTCCACTCACACCTGCATGCACACCACCATCAGCCAGTACGTCAATCACCACCACACCCACCAGAACAGTCCGCACACATGCAGTCACCTCCCCCACTACCATTTACACGTCCCCTGTGTCCTCTCCCAGTGTGTCTGTCACCCCCTCTTCCAAACCACACAAACGCAGGCAGCCACCCACCCAACAGCCATCCAACTCACGACAGCCTCCGTCACAAGCACCTGCACCCAAAGACAGCACACTTGACTCTCCTACAACCACATCCTCTTCCTCCACTCCCATACCCACTACAACTACCCGTCCCTGTCTTTCGAAATTGATTTTCCTTTCCAACCTTGACCTATTTCCAACAACTGACCCACCCCCTCCATCTCGTAAGACTCCAACCAGCACCTCAGCCACCACAAGCCCTGCACCTACTAGGACCATCGTTCAGGGCTATTGGAGTCCACCAGCTCCTAGGGCAGGAACATCGGCCAGCAGCAAGGGGACAGCCAGCCCACCCCCTGGGAAAAGAAGCAAAAAAGTGAAGGGCCGGCGCCACAGGCTTGAGACGGCTGCCCCCAAGGACACCAGCCTTGCACCGTCACCTGGCCCATCCACCAAGGGAGGCAAGGGCCCCAGAGATTCGTCCAAGGAGGGCAAAGGCCCCAGAGATACTTCCAAGGGAGGCAAGGGCCCCAGAGATTCGTCAAAGGAGGGCAAGGGCCCCAGAGAAACTTCCAAGGGAGGCAAGGGCCCCAGAAATTCGTCCAAGGAGGGCAAGGGCCCCAGAGATACTTCCAAGGGAGGCAAGAGCCCCAGAGATTCGTCCAAGGAGGGCAAGCGCAGCAGGGTGAAGAAGTCCGGCAGCAGGCGAGCTGCCGAGGAGGGCACCACCAGCCCCATTTGGGGTGTGACGGAGGACACCCACGGCCCAGGTGTCCAACACAGGAGGGCCCCGCAAGCGATAGGTCGGATGGCGACTGAGCGGGAATGATTGCCCAGATCTGGTTCCCTAGGAACACAAGACAAGCACTGCTGAACAGGGCCCCGCCGTGAGAAGAACCGCTGAACAGGGCCCCGCCGTGAGAGGCACCGCTCCGCTGGGCCACGCCGTGAGAAGAACCGCTGAACAGGGCCCCGCCGTGAGAGGCACCGCTCCGCTGGGCCCCGCCGTGAGAAGAACCGCTGAACAGGGCCCCGCCGTGAGAAGAACCGCTGAATAGGGCCCCGCCATGAGAAGAACCGCTGAACAGGGCCCCGCCGTGAGAAGAACAGCTGAACAGGGCACCGCCATGAGAAGAACTGCTGAACAGGGCCCCGCCGTGAGAGGCACCACTCCACTGGGCCCTTCATCTCAAGCACCGCTCCGCTGGGCCCTTCCTGTCAAGCACCGCTCCGCTGGGCCCTTCATCTCAAGCACCACTCCGCTGGGCCCTTCATCTCAAGCACTGCTCCGCTGGGCCCTTCCTGTCAAGCACCGCTCCACTGGGCCCCGCCGTCTCTGCACGCTCCGCTGGGCCCTTCCTGTCAAGCACCGCTCCGCTGGGCCCCGCCGTGTCTGCACCGCTCCGCTGGGCCCTTCATCTCAAGCACTGCTCCGCTGGGCCCTTCATCTCAAGCACCGCTCCGCTGGGCCCTTCATCTCAAGCACCGCTCCGCTGGGCCCTTCCTGTCAAGCACCGCTCCGCTGGGCCCCGCCGTCTCTGCACCGCTCCGCTGGGGCCTTCCTGTCAAGCACCGCTCCGCTGGGCCCTTCCTGTCAAGCACCGCTCCGCTGGGCCCTTCCTCTCAAGCACCACTCCGCTGGGCCCCGCCGTCTCTGCACCGCTCCGCTGGGCCCTTCCTGTCAAGCACCGCTCCGCTGGGCCCCGCCGTGTCTGCACCGCTCCGCTGGGCCCTTCATCTCAAGCACCGCTCCGCTGGGCCCCGCCGTCTCTGCACTGCTCCGCTGGGGCCTTCCTGTCAAGCACCGCTCCGCTGGGCCCTTCCTGTCAAGCACCGCTCCGCTGGGCCCCGCCGTCTCTGCACCGCTCCGCTGGGCCCTTCCTGTCAAGCACCGCTCTGCTGGGCCCTGCCGTGTCTGCACCGCTCCGCTGGGCCCTTCATCTCAAGCACCGCTTCGCTGGGCCCTTCATCTCAAGCACCGCTCCGCTGGGCCCTTCCTGTCAAGCACCGCTCCGCTGCGCCCCGCCTTCTCTGCACCGCTCTGCTGGGCCCTTCATTTCAAGCACCGCTCCACTGGGCCCTTCCTGTCAAGCGCCGCTCCGCTGGGCCCTGCCGTCTCTGCACCGCTCCGCTGGGCCCTTCCTGTCAAGCACCGCTCCGCTGGGCCCGCCGTGTCTGCACCGCTCCGCTGGGCCCTTCATCTCAAGCACCACTCCGCTGGGCCCTTCATCTCAAGCACCGCTCCGCTGGGCCCTTCATCTCAAGCACCGCTCCGCTGGGCCCTTCCTGTCAAGCACCGCTCCGCTGGGCCCCGCCGTCTCTGCACCGCTCCGCTGGGGCCTTCCTGTCAAGCACCGCTCCGCTGGGCCCTTCCTGTCAAGCACCGCTCCGCTGGGCCCTTCCTCTCAAGCACCGCTCCGCTGGGCCCCGCCGTCTCTGCACCGCTGGGCCCTTCCTGTCAAGCACCGCTCTGCTGGGCCCCGCCGTGTCTGCACCGCTCCGCTGGGCCCTTCATCTCAAGCACCGCTCCGCTGGGCCCTTCCTGTCAAGCACTGCTCCGCTGGGCCCCGCCATCTCTGCACCGCTCTGCTGGGGCCTTCCTGTCAAGCACCGCTCCGCTGGGCCCTTCCTGTCAAGCACCGCTCCGCTGGGCCCCGCCATCTCTGCACCGCTCCGCTGGGCCCTTCCTGTCAAGCACCGCTCCGCTGGGCCCGGCTGTGTCTGCACCGCTCCGCTGGGCCCTTCATCTCAAGCACCGCTCCGCTGGGCCCTTCCTGTCAAGCACCGCTCCGCTGGGCCCCGCCGTCTCTGCACCGCTCCGCTGGGGCCTTCCTGTAAAGCACCGCTCCACTGGGCCCTTCCTGTCAAGCACCGCTCCGCTGGGCCCTTCCTCTAAAGCACCGCTCCGCTGGGCCCTGCCGTCTCTGCACCGCTCCGCTGGGCCCTTCCTGTCAAGCACCGCTCCGCTGGGCCCTTCATCTCAAGCACCGCTCCGCTGGGCCCTTCCTGTCAAGCACTGCTCCACTGGGCCCCGCCGTCTCTGCACCGCTCCGCTGGGGCCTTCCTGTCAAGCACCGCTCCGCTGGGCCCTTCCTGTCAAGCACTGCTCCGCTGGGCCCCGCCGTCTCTGCACCGCTCCGCTGGGCCCTTCCTGTCAAGCACCGCTCTGCTGGGCCCTGCCGTGTCTGCACCGCTCCGCTGGGCCCTTCATCTCAAGCACCGCTCCGCTGGGCCCTTCATCTCAAGCACCGCTCCGCTGGGCCCTTCCTGTCAAGCACCCCTCCGCTGGGCCTGCCGTCTCTGTACCGCTCCGCTGGGGCCTTCCTGTCAAGCACCGCTCCGCTGGGCCCTTCCTCTCAAGCACCGCTCCGCTGGGCCCCGCCGTCTCTGCACCGCTCCGCTGGGCCCTTCCTGTCAAGCACCGCTCCGCTGGGCCCCGCCGTGTCTGCACCGCTCCGCTGGGCCCTTCATCTCAAGCACCGCTCCGCTGGGCCCTTCATCTCAAGCACCGCTCCGCTGGGCCCCGCCATCTCTGCACCGCTCCGCCGGGGCCTTCCTGTCAAGCACCGCTCCGCTGGGCCCTTCCTGTCAAGCACCGCTCCGCTGGGCCCTTCCTGTCAAGCACTGCTCCGCTGGGCCCCGCCGTCTCTGCACCGCTCCGCTGGGCCCTTCCTGTCAAGCACCGCTCTGCTGGGCCCTGCCGTGTCTGCACCGCTCCGCTGGGCCCTTCATCTCAAGCACCGCTCCGCTGGGCCCTTCATCTCAAGCACCGCTCCGCTGGGCCCTTCCTGTCAAGCACCGCTCCGCTGCGCCCTGCCATCTCTGCACCGCTCTGCTGGGCCCTTCATTTCAAGCACCGCTCCGCTGGGCCCTTCCTGTCAAGCGCCGCTCCGCTGGGCCCTGCCGTCTCTGCACCGCTCCGCTGGGCCCTTCCTGTCAAGCACCGCTCCGCTGGGCCCGCCGTGTCTGCACCGCTCCGCTGGGCCCTTCATCTCAAGCACCACTCCGCTGGGCCCTTCATCTCAAGCACCGCTCCGCTGGGCCCTTCATCTCAAGCACCACTCCGCTGGGCCCTTCCTGTCAAGCACCGCTCCGCTGGGCCCCGCCGTCTCTGCCCCGCTCCGCTGGGGCCTTCCTGTCAAGCACCGCTCCGCTGGGCCCTTCCTCTCAAGCACCGCTCCGCTGGGCCCCGCCGTCTCTGCACCGCTGGGCCCTTCCTGTCAAGCACCGCTCCGCTGGGCCCCGCTGTGTCTGCACCGCTCCACTGGGCCCTTCATCTCAAGCACCGCTCCGCTGGGCCCTTCCTGTCAAGCACCGCTCCGCTGGGCCCCGCCGTCTCTGCACCGCTCTGCTGGGCCCTTCCTGTCAAGCACCGCTCCGCTGGGCCCCGCCGTCTCTGCACCGCTCCGTTGGGCCCTTCCTGTCAATCACCGCTCCGCTGGGCCCCGCCGTGTCTGCACCGCTCCGCTGGGCCCTTCATCTCAAGCACCGCTCCGCTGGGCCCTTCATCTCAAGCACCGCTCCGCTGGGTCCTTCATCTCAAGCACCGCTCCGCTGGGCCCTTCATCTCAAGCACCGCTCCGCCCTTCATCTCAAGCACCGCTCCGCTGGGCCCTTCCTGTCAAGCACCGCTCTGCTGGGCCCCGCCGTCTCTGCACCGCTCCGCTGGGCCCTTCATCTCAAGCACCGCTCCGCTGGGCCCTTCCTGTCAAGCACCTCTCCGCTGGGCCCCGCCGTCTCTGCACCGCTCCGCTGGGGCCTTCCTCTCAAGCACCGCTCCGCTTGGCCCCGCCGTCTTTGCACCACTCCGCTGGGCCCTTCATCTCAAGCACCGCTCCGCTGGGGCCTTCATCTCAAGCACCGCTGGCCCATTGGCAGGGCCGGATCTGTGTCGGGCAGGGCTTCACGAAGCACTCTGGGCACCATGACTCCTCCATAACCAGTGGAGTCTGTAATCCACCAGATGGACTGTGGCTTTGCACTCCCCAGGATGGTACAGTGGGCATGGAGGCCACTCGTGGATCTGGCGTCGTGGACTCATGTGGCTGAGGTGCCCCCCCTTCCCTTCCCCCTGAGGTGCTGTGGTTTTATTATCTGATGCCCCAGCAGTGTTCTTTCCAATGGAATCGGGTTTCGTGTGTGGGCTTTGCCCATGTGTTTATGCACATTGGCCCACGGACAATGGCATGTAGCCAATGTGTGCCGGACTTTTGGACTATGTTCATATTCTTCATGTTGTGATTTATTTGTTTTAATAATCTAATATTTCACTTAAGTTCAAATATGCTTTAATATACTTCTATTTTAATGATCATTTTATTTTGTCTTTGAATTATTCCGGGGGGATTGGGGGGTGTAAATCTGACTTGTTGCTCTGCATTGGTGAGTGGGGATTTGGGGGGGGGGGGTGTCGCGTATGTGTGTGCCCGTAATCTTTTCTCCTCCCCCCTCCCCTGTGTCGTAGGTGCAGTACTCACCGTTGTCTCCTGCCGTGGCATTCGTGCTCCTGGTAGAGGAGCAGGTAGACAATCGCTGGTAGGATGTTTAATTCGGGTTCCATGCTGTCCAGATTCCTTGTGGAGTGTATAGAGGTGAGCGTTTTCCCGTTCGTGATCTGTTTCCGCCGTGTTTTTATCGGCGGGGCTCCCGCCCCGGAAAAGGTGGCGGATTGGTGGGTCGTGATAGGGTGGGCGGTACATTGTCTGCCGCCTGTCTGTTGGCGGTGACCGCTGCGCTGTTTGTTTGCCCCGCCGTGGCGGTCGGATTGTTAAAGTGGCGGGGTGTGTTGGCGGTCTGAATTCCATTTTTTTGACCGCCTGCCTGTTGGCGGGTTGGCCGCCGCTTTAACACCAACCACCAGGGTCGGAATGACCCCCTATGTCATGTTGATGTTTGCCAATGTGTGCTACATTGGATTGCACTGATGGGCCTGCCAGTGTTCCATTTCCTCTTATGACTGTGCGGGTGTGTTTCACTAGCTAGACACATATGTCCTCCCCCTCAATGCTGTTGTCTTAGCAGTATGACAGTTGAGATGTTGCAAGGTGGCATTGCAGCTATTGTAACACAGGCACGGGGTAGACCCTGGAATGGGTATCATGGGTATGACATTACTGCTCTGTACTTCATAATGTAAGTAACAATACATGATGTTTATTGCACCTATAGACATGAGCATTAGACAGGATTTACACTTTGTTAGGAATTGAAGGGTGTTAGAAATGGGGTCTTTGGTTGACAGTCAGGTTACCCCCTGTTCAAGCAAGGACCCTCACTCCAGTCAGGGTAGAAGAGAATCACCCTCAACTAACCCCGGCTTATCCCCTTGGTAGCTTGGCAGAGCAGTAGGCTTAACTTCAGAGTGCTAGGTGTAATGTATTTGTACCAACACACACAGTAACTTAATAAAAACACTACAAAGTGACACAACACAATATTTATCTAAACAAAACAAGACCAAAATGAGAAAAATCCGACACACACAAGTCAAGTTATGAATTTTTAAAGATTAAACTCAAAAATAGCACTTAGAAACACAAAATGGTTCGATGAGGTGTTAACACGGTGTCGTGATGGAGTGGTTCCTAACAAGCCGACACCAGCGGTGCCAGATACGGAGTCACGTAGACCCCCAAGTACACTACCTTTGGTGAAGAGTGAAAACAAGTTGATGCGCGAAGTCGGGGATCGCAGCGTCTGTGCAAAACGTTGAATCCGCGCACTTCGAGCGGCGTCGGTCACGTCATGGTGCGGCGACTCCCACGGAGTCACGGACTTCAGTGGGGCTGTAACGGCGTCGGGCCCGCGAAGGTCGTCGCGTTCCAGCGAAGTTCACTGAGTAGGTTGCAGGCGGTGTCAACGGATTCAGCAGCGGCGTCGGTCCAAAGTCGTCCGAAGTCGATTTCCTTGGATTTCCACCAGCTTTCCTTCCAAGGGCCCAGGGACTGGAAAAGGCACCACTTGTCAGAGCAGGAGTCTCTCCAGAGACTCCAGGTGCTGGCAGAGGGAAGTCTTTGCTGTCCCTGAGACTTCAAAAAACAGGAGGCAAGCTCTAAATCAAACCCTTGGAGATTTCTTCAGAAGAAGGAAGGCACACAAAGTCCAGTCCTTGCCCTCCTCCTCTGGCAGAAGCAGCAACTGCAGGATAGCTCCACAAAGCACAGTCACAGGCAGTGCAGCTCTTCTTCCTCAGCTCTTCTCAAGGCAGAGGTTCATCTTGTTTCCAGAAGTGTTCTAAAGTCTGTGGTTTTGAGTGCCCTTCTTATACCCAATTTCTCCTTTGAAGTAGGCCTACTTCAAAGTAAAGTCTCTTTTGAATGTGAAATCCTGCCTTGCCCAGGCCAGCCCCCAGACACTCACCAGGGGGTCGGAGACTGGAGGACAGGCACAGCCCTTTCAGGTGTAAGTCACCACGCCTCCCCTCCCTCCTAGCACAGATGGCTCATCAGGAAATGCAGACTACACTCCAGCTCCCTTTGTGTCACTGTCTAGTGTGAGGTGCATCCAGCCCAAATGTCAAACTGACCCAAACAGGCAGAATCACAGAAATGGTATAAGCAAGAAAATGTTCACTTTCTAAAGTGGCATTTTCAAACACACAATCTTAAAATCAACTTTACTAAAAGATGCATTTTTAAATTGTGAGCTCAGAGACCCCAAACTCCACATGTCCATCCACTCTCAAAGGGAATCTACACTTTAATCAGATTGAAAGGTAGCCCCCATGTTAATCTATGAGAGGGACAGGCCTTGCAACAGTGAAAAAATAATTGAGCAATATTTCACTATCAGGACATATAAAACATATTACTATATGTCCTACCTTAACCATACACTGCACCCTGCCCTTGGGGCTACCTAGGGCCTACCTTAGGGGTGCCTTATATGTAAGAAAAGGGAAGGTTTAGGCCTGGCAAGTGGGTACACTTGCCAAGTCAAATTTACAGTTAAAACTGCACACACAGACACTTCAATGGCATGTCTGAGACATGATTACAGAGCTATTTATGTGTGTGGCACACCCAGTGCTGCAGGCCCACTAGTAGCATTTGATTCACAGGCCCTGGCACCTCTAGTGCACCTTACTAGGGACTTACTAGTAAATCAAATATGCCAATCATGGATAAACCAATCAACCATACAATTTACACAGAGAGCATATGCACTTTAGCACTGGTTAGCAGTGGTAAAGTGCCCAGAGTTCAAAAGCCAACAGGAAAAGGTCAGAAAAGATAGGAGGCAGTAGGCAAAAAGATTGGGGATGACCCTGCATAAGCAAAAAAGTCCAACAAAGGGGACTGATCACGTTGTCATCCTGAACCCTCTATTTTGGGTGTGTTTGTTCCATGGGCACCTAACTGTCATTTGCTACTTGACCAGCACATACATCACAGGTGGTAGTGGCAACTGTTGTCAATGGTAAATGCCACTTGCGGAAATGGCCTGAAACTGGATATTGTCCCCTAGTTCACGTTCTGACAATACCAGCTGTTCTTTGACAGCAGGACAGTTTTACCTTCTACCCTACCCTCCTGGACTGGCTTTGCCTTTACAACATCCTTGGCATGGTGGAGAACCCCCATGCAAAGGTTGTTGTTGTGCTGTGCCCATGGTGTCCCCTGCACAGCCCATGCACCTGTGCCGTGCCCCTTTGCCCTTTCCACTGCCTGATTTCCCTGGCTGACATGCATTGTGTAGTAGGTATGTACCTCCCCCTGCTTGCAATTAAGATTTATGCATTTTTGTCCCCCATGGAACTTACCCTGCATATGTGTTGTTTCCTGGTAGTCTACGCTGTCCTGTCCTGCGATTCCTGTGACAATCTCCTCTGGCATGACGGCTGCCACCATCTCCTCCATCTCGTCCAGGGCCTCCTGCGGTGCTGGACTCCCACCTCCAGTCTGCAGTGCTGCCTTCCTGTTCCTTGTATTTTTTCCTTCATCCTGCACTTGCAGTCATGCCAGCATTTCTTGCACTCCGTGACAGTTCTCCAGACCTCTGCCACACTGTTTATCTTGTCGACAATTTGTTGCCAAATTGCCTCTCTCCTCCCAATTGGCAATTTAGAGGTGATGAAAAGTTGATGCTGGTGCTCCGTCAACTCTCTAGCCAGTACTTCATGCTCCTCTGCACTGAAACAACACTTCCTTTTCTTTTGTCTCTTCCCTGGGTCTTGTCTGTGTCTTCCTGGCTGGTTCCTGGTAGATTGAGGTCTCCCTGGGGTCTCTCCTGGCTTCTGGGATCCATTTTGGGGCTCCTGAGCACTGTTTGCTGCGTTTGAGTCGCATTTTGACGCTACTGAGGTCGAAAATGGCGTATATCCGGTTTGCGACATCGCAAACCGGATTAGAGTCATTTTCCCTGCGTTAACGTTGTTTTGCTTTACGACACGGCGCAATGGTTAGAGTCAAAAGAAATGACTCTAACCCATGCTTTATGCCACCGTGCGTCAAAGTATAAATTTGACACACGGGTGGCACAAAGAAATGGCTTTAGCCCACATTAACTTTTTTGATGCAAAACTGCGTTCGCCCAATTTTGCATCAAAAAGTATATATATGGCCCAAAGTACTTAGCCAAGCTGGGGAAAATGCATTTTGATACATGTGCTTTAGATTAAAAAACACCTTGACATTGGAAAGTGCTCCACAATGCATTTCACTCAGTTGTATCTATGCATAATCATCTGAACGCTATTAAATGTTGACCAAAGAATAACACTTATGAAGATATAAGATGCCCAGGAAGTTTTAATTGGTTACAGTACTGTACTGTAAAATGTTATATTTGACCATACACAGGAGAACTGAACCACATTCCTGGATGGGTGATTAATAGTGTGATCTCTTCCCTCCAGGAATTTACAGGCACTGTTTCCAGTTCTGGCGTTTTGTGTGACAGCCTAATACATCCTTAAGAATATGATCTATTTTGGCCTCCGTTGAACTACTTAGATTAACATACCTGAAATCAATGATTTTAGGTGAATAGTATAGGACTGGAGACAGTTCCATGAGGGCCAGGAATGAGGTGGCCGCCATGGTGATTGGACTGGTACTGCAGCAAGAAATATCTTTATTGACCAAATTAATCACAGTGTGGATAAATGGGAAGGACTGTTGGTAACTCATAAGTCATTATAATTCATGCCTATCAATCTGCACAGATTCAGCCCTAAAGGAGAGAATACAGAGTGAATATTTCAACTATGGTATCCATGGTTAGCTTGTTGGTCCAGGGTGTGATGGAAAATGGCAGAGCTACATGGATGAAGTACTTTGTGTCGCAGCATGTGGGTAAAAAAGCATAAACATCTTCACATATAACAACTGAAAAGTTAAATGATTACACCCTATAAAGCAACCACCTCTGCAGTGTCAGTAAATGAATTTTAAAACATGATACAAAGTATCAGCCACAACAAAATATCAATTATTAAACATGATGCAAAATATCAGAGCGCTGAAGTGGTTTCATTTGTAACATAGAGGAATGGGAAACAAGAGCCTTTGTGCCACAAATAGTTGAATATGCTGGCAGCACTTGTGGCATGCCCACTCTTTATGAAATGTGAAAATAATTCTTACAGGTTCTCATTTATTACAGAGCTTGTCTCATGTGAAATCAATAATAATAATGTTTATGTTCCATTTCATTGACTGCGACCAAACCTGTAAATCAGCTCTTGTAGGCAACAGATTTTGGCGTGTCTTCTGCACTGTGTCAATGCCTGCTATCGGCAACATGAACTTTTTGTTTTCTTTACCGTATCCTTTCATACTAAGGGCTGTATTAAAGAATAGGTACACTCTCTTTGCTTGCGCCTGGAGCAAACAAGGACAGTGCGCCATATAATATTTAATGTGCTGCCCCCAGGGCAGCCACAAACTCGTGCTGCCCTCGAGGCAGTGCATTTCGGAGAAATTCGGAGCAGCTGTTTGAAAGCTTCTCCGTGTTTCTCTTTGCAGGCGGCACCTAGTCTGTACTTATAAAGAGGATTAGAGATCCCTTGCAGGCGGGTGCACTGAGTGACTGCACCCGCCTGCAATGGTACATCTAAGGAGTCCATGGGACCTCTTTTGACTCCCACAAAGGGCTGCCTTTGGAAGCCGCACTGTAAGTTTGCCATCTTTTTGTCGCACACTTCCAATGCACCTACTAAAGGTATGTTTGCCTCTACGCCCACGTCGGAAATACAGCGCAAGCACAGAGGCACAGTGATTCCCTCTTTTGCATGGGACCACACACCCCTACAAATTAGGGAATGCCCTCCAATGATAGTGCTGGTGCTATATGTGCACCAGCACTATTTGTATTACAGAAAGGGCAGTATAAGTGCTGGTGATCCTTCTGTAATACCAAAGTACTCCGGGCGCAACCAAGTGGGCGCAAACACCCATTGCCCCCGGGGTCACTTCTGTAATACCAACTGTAGCAAGACTGGCATGTTCAAGCACAGGACATAGGAAAATCACTACCCATGTGGCATGGACTGGTGCTACCGGGTACTCCTATGGCTGAAGGTGATCTGTTCCACGTCTTCATCTTCTGATGTGTGTGTTGGCTCCTCTGCCCTTGGTGGTGGTGGATTTGAGGGTGCAACACACACTTCAGTGTTTGAAGAAGTGGACTCTGAATTCCCGGTAGCTGCCAACTGTGGGGCTATTAAGGGTGTAACTGCAGCAAGGAGGAGCTGCTGGTTATTGAGTATGGCAACTACATCACTGTGGTAGGCAGCCGGGTTGGTCCTGAGGGGGTCATGATTGTAGTCGTGCACGCAGTGAAATGTTGGGATGCCAAGTGTTGTGGCAACTCCTTAACTGCTGTGGTAAAATCCCTCACACACTGTTGTAGTCCTTGCAGTAGGGATTGTTGGACTTGCATGGCTGCTGACTGTTCTGCGGATGTCATCATGCACATGCGCATCCCCTCAAGGCTGGCTGCCATATTTTGCATCCCCACCCTCACCTCCTTCACCAGCTCCTGCTGTACTCCCACTACTGTACTCTCAAAGGTGGTACCACTGTCATCAGACTCCTCAGCTGTGTTTGAGCTTGCAGGTCATACTATTGGGGTGGTGGGTGGGTCCTCTGTGATGGCTGCTACATCTGTGCTCCTCCTTGCGACTGAAGGTGGGGGCTGGAGGGTTCCGAAGACATCTTGGAGGGTTTCCTGGCTAATGGTTGTCAGCTCGTCATCCATGTCATCAGGGTAGTCCAGGACAGGCATATCCACAGGAGAGCCATCATCCTCTGCAATGAGATATTGTGCAATTAGTGTGTCTGTGTTGTGGTAGTTGTAATGTGACGTCACTGACTTCCTATTAGTGGAACATTGTAATCTGCGTTCCTGTTCATTGTTCCTGCTACTAATATTAGCATTCTCACAGGCCTTTGCCCCACCTGCATGTTACATGTTGTGTGGGCAGTTTGGGGAATTGTCTGCGTCACATCCTCTAGGTGCAGGTTCTGTCCAAATTGTGTGTTGCCACTTTCTTCTCCTACTCAGCCCTCCCTCTACTTCCATTAGCATGGTGAGGCCTTGCAATGCCTGTGGGTGTTCTGATGCCACTTGCACCACGCATAACAATATGGGACTGACCCAGTCTATGATATTTCACATACACCTATACGTTGCTGAGGCATATCACATACCATGTATTGCATTGAAATGACACGATACAGGTGTCAGCATTGGTAGTATGTCATGTTGATGTTTGCCAATGTGTGCTAAATTGGATTGCACTGATGGGCCTGCCAGTGTTCCATTTCCTCTTATGACTGTGCGGGTGTGTTTCACTAGCTAGACACATATGTCCTCCCCCTCAAGGCTGTTGTCTTAGCAGTATGACAGTTGAGATGTTGCAAGGTGGCATTACAACTATTGTAACACAGGCACGGGGTAGACCCTGGAATGGGTAGCATGGGTATGACATTACTGCTCTGTACTTCATAATGTAAGTAACAATACATGATGTTTATTGCACCTATAGACATGAGCATTAGACAGGATTTACACTTTGTTAGGAATTGAAGGGTGTTAGAAATGGGGTCTTTGGTTGACAGTCAGGTTACCCCCTGTTCAAGCAAGGACCCTCACTCCAGTCAGGGAAGAAGAGAATCACCCTCAACTAATCCCGGCTTACCCCCTTGGTAGCTTGGCAGAGCAGTAGGCTTAACTTCAGAGTGCTAGGTGTAATGTATTTGTACCAACACACACAGTAACTTAATATAAACACTACAAAATGACACAACACAATATTTATCTAAACAAAACAAGACCAAAATGACAAAAATCCGACATACACAAGTCAAGTTATGAATTTTTAAAGATTAAACTAAAAAAAAGCACTTAGAAACACAAAATGGTTCGATGAGGTGTTAACACGGTGTCGTGATGGAGTGGCTCCCAACAAGCCGACACCAGCGGTGCCAGATACGGAGTCGCGTAGACCCCCAAGTACACTACCTTTGGTGAAGAGTGAAAACAAGTTGATGCGCGAAGTCGGGGATCGCGGCGTCTCTGCAAAACGTTGAATCCACGCACTACGAGCGGCGTCGGTCACGTCATGGTGCGGCGACTCCCACGGAGTCACGAACTTCAGTGGGGCTGTAACGGCGTCGGGCCCGCGAAGGTCGTCGCGTTCCAGCGAAGATCACTGAGTAGGTTGCAGGCGGTGTCAACGGATTCAGCAGCGGCGTCGGTCCAAAGTCGTCCGAAGTCGATTTCCTTGGATTTCCACCAGCTTTCCTTCCAAGGGCCCTGGGACTGGAAAGGGCACCACTTGTCAGAGCAGGAGTCTCTCCAGAGACTCCAGGTGCTGGCAGAGGGAAGTCTTTGCTGTCCCTGAGACTTCAAAAAACAGGAGGCATGCTCTAAATCAAACCCTTGGAGATTTCTTCACAAGAAGGAAGGCACACAAAGTCCAGTCTTTGCCCTCCTCCTCTAGCAGAAGCAGCAACTGCAGGATACCTCCACAAAGCACAGTCACAGGCAGTGCAGCTCTTCTTCCTCAGCTCTTCTCAAGGCAGAGCTTCCTCTTGTTTCCAGAAGTGTTCTAAAGTCTGTGGTTTTGGGTGCCCTTCTTATACCCAATTTCTCCTTTGAAGTAGGCCTACTTCAAAGTAAAGTCTCTTTTGAATGTGAAATCCTGCCTTGCCCAGGCCAGCCCCCAGACACTCACCAGGGGGTCGGAGACTGGAGGACAGGCACAGCCCTTTCAGGTGTAAGTCACCACGCCTCCCCTCCCTCCTAGCACAGATGGCGCATCATGAAATGCAGACTACACCCCAGCTCCCTTTGTGTCACTGTCTAGTGTGAGGTGCATCCAGCCCAAATGTCAAACTGACCCAAACAGGCAGAATCACAGAAATGGTATAAGCAAGAAAATGTTCACTTTCTAAAAGTGGCATTTTCAAACACACAATCTTAAAATCAACTTTACTAAAATATGCATTTTTAAATTGTGAGATCAGAGACCCCAAACTCCACATGTCCATCCACTCTCAAAGGGAATCTACACTTTAATCAGATTGAAAGGTAGCCCCATGTTAATCTATGAGAGGGACAGGCCTTGCAACAGTGAAAAAAGAATTGAGCAATATTTCACTATCAGGACATATAAAACATATTACTATATGTCCTACCTTAACCATACACTGCACCCTGCCCTTGGGGCTACCTAGGGCCTACCTTCGGGGTGCCTTATATGTAAGAAAAGGGAAGGTTTAGGCCTGGCAAATGTGTACACTTGCCAAGTCAAATTTACAGTTAAAACTGCACACACAGACACTTCAATGGAATGTCTGAGACATGATTACAGAGCTATTTATGTGTGTGGCACAACCAGTGCTGCAGGCCCACTAGTAGCATTTGATTCACAGGCCCTGGCACCTCTAGTGCACCTTACTAGGGACTTACTAGTAAATCAAATATGCCAATCATGGATAAAGCAATCAACCATACAATTTGCACAGAGAACATATGCACTTTAGCACTGGTTAGCAGTGGTAAAGTGCCCAGAGTTCAAAAGCCAACAGGAACAGGTCAGAAAAGATAGGAGGCAGGAGGCAAAAAGATTGGGGATGACCCTGCATAAGCAAAAAAGTCCAACAAAGGGGACTGATCACGTTGTTATCCTGAACCCTCTATTTTGGGTGTGTTTGTTCCATGGGCACCTAACTGCCATTTGCTACTTGACCAGCACAAACATCACAGGTGGTAGTGGCAACTGTTGTCAATGGTAAATGCCACTTGCGGAAATGGCCTGAAACTGGATATTGTCCCCTAGTTCACGTTCTGACAATACCAGCTGTTCTGTGACAGCAGGCCAGTTTTACCTTCTACCCTACCCTCCTGGACTGGCATTGCCTTTCCAACATCCTTGGCATGGCGGAGAACCCCCATGCAAAGGTTGTTGTTGTGCTGTGCCCATGGTGTCCCCTGCACAGCCCATGCACCTGTGCCGTGCCCCTTTGCCCTTTCCATTGCCTGATTTCCCTGGCTGACATGCATTGTGTAGTAGGTATGTACCTCCCCCTGCTTGCAATTAAGATTTATGCATTTTTGTCCCCCATGGAACTTACCCTGCATATGTGTTGTTTCCTACGCTGTCCTGTCCTGCGATTCCTGTGACAATCTCCTCTGGCATGACGGCTGCCACCATCTCCTCCATCTCGTCCAGGGCCTCCTGCGATGCTGGACTCCCACTCCAGTCTGCAGTGCTGCCTTCCTGTTCCTTGCCAGTTTTTCCTTCATCCTGCGCTTGCAGTCATGCCAGCATTTCTTGCACTCCGTGACAGTTCTCCAGACCTCTGCCACACTGTTTATCTTGTCGACAATTTGTTGCCAAATTGCCTCTCTCCTCCCAATTGGAAATTTAGAGGTGATGAAAAGTTGATGCTGGTGCTCCGTCAACTCTCTGGCCAGTACTTCATGCTCCTCTGCACTGAAACAACACTTCCTTTTCTTTTGTCTCTTCCCTGGGTCTTGTCTGTGTCTTCCTGGCTGGTTCCTGGTAGATTGAGGTCTCCCTGGGGTCTCTCCTGGCTTCTGGGATCCATTTTGGGGCTCCTGAGCACTGTTTGCTGCGTTTGAGTCGCATTTTGACGCTACTGAGATGGAAAATGGCGTATATCCGGTTTGCGACATCGCAAACCGGATTAGAGTCATTTTCCCTGTGTTAACGTTGTTTTGCTTTACGACACGGCGCAATGGTTAGAGTCAAAAGAAATGACTCTAACCCATGCTTTGTGCCACTGTGCGTCAAAGTATACATTTGACACACGGGTGTCACAAAGAAATGGTGTTAGCCCACATTAACTTTTTTTATGCAAAACTGCGTTCGCCCAATTTTGCATCAAAAAGTATATATATGGCCCAAAGTACTTAGCCAAGCTGGGGGAAATGCATTTTCATACATGTGGGTTAGATTAAAAAACACCTTGACATTGGAAAGTGCTCCACAATGCATTTCACTCAGTTGTATCTATGCATAATCATCTGAACGCTATTAAATTTTGACCAAAGAATAACACTTATGAAGACATTAGATGCCCAGGAAGTTTTAATTGGTTACAGTACTGTACTGTAAAATGTTATATTTGACCATACACAGGAGAACTGAACCACACTCCTGGATGGGTGATTAATAGGGTGATCTCTTCCCTCCAGGAATTTACAGGCACTGTTTCCAGTTCTGGCGTTTTGTGTGACAGCCTAATACATCCTTAAGAATATGATCTATTTTGGCCTCCGTTGAACTATTTAGATTAACATACCTGAAATCAATGATTTTAGGTGAATAGTATAGGACTGGAGACAGTTCCATGAGGGCCTGGAATGAGGTGGCCGCCATGGTGATTGGACTGGTACTGCAGCAATATCTTTATTGACCAAATTAATCACAGTGTGGAGAAATGGGAAGGACTGTTGGTAGCTCATACGTCATTATAATTCATGCCTATCAATCTGCACAGATTCAGCCCTAAAGGAGAGAATACAGAGTGAATATTTCAACTATGGTATCCATGGTTAGCTTGTTGGTCCAGGGTGTGATGGAAAATGGCAGAGCTACATGGATGAAGTACCTTGTGTCGCAGCATGTGGGTAAAAAAGCATAAACATCTTCACATATAACAACTGCAAAGTTAAATGATTACACCCTATAAAGCAACCACCTCTGCAGTGTCAGTAAATGAATTTTAAAACATGATACAAAGTATCAGCCACAACAAAATATCAATTATTAAACATGATGCAAAATATGAGAGCGCTGAAGTGATTTCATTTGTAACATAGAGGAATGGGAAACAAGAGCCTTTGTGCCACAAACAGTTGAATATGCTGGTAGCACTTGTGGCATGCCCACTCTTTATGAAATGTGAAAATAATTCTTACAGGTTCTCATTTATTACAGAGCTTGTCTCATGTGAAATCAATAATAATAATGTTTATGTTCCATTTCATTGACTGCGACCAAACCTGTAAATCAGCTCTTGTAGGCAACAGATTTTGGCGTGTCTTCTGCACTGTGTCAATGCCTGCTATCGGCAACATGAACTTTTTGTTTTCTTTACCGTATCCTTTCATACTAAGGGCTGTATTAAAGAATAGGTACACTCTCTTTGCTTGCGCCTGGAGCAAACAAGGACAGTGCGCCATATAATATTTAATGTGCTGCCCCCAGGGCAGCCACAAACTCGTGCTGCCCTCGAGGCAGTGCATTTCGGAGAAATTCGGAGCAGCTGTTTGAAAGCTTCTCCGTGTTTCTCTTTGCAGGCGGCACCTAGTCTGTACTTATAAAGAGGATTAGAGATCCCTTGCAGGTGGGTGCAGTGAGTGACTGCACCCGCCTGCAATGGTACATCTAAGGAGTCCATGGGACCTCTTTTCACTCCCACAAAGGGCTGCCTTTGGAAGCCGCACTGTAAGTTTGCCATCTTTTTGTCGCACACTTCCAATGCACCTACTAAAGGTATGTTTGCCTCTACGCCCACGTCGGAAATACAGCGCAAGCACAGAGGCACAGTGATTCCCTCTTTTGCATGGGACCACACACCCCTACAAATTAGGGAATGCCCTCCAATGATAGTGCTGGTGCTATATGTGCACCAGCACTATTTGTATTACAGAAAGGGCAGTATAAGTGCTGGTGATCCTTCTGTAATACCAAAGGGCTCCGGGCGCAACCAAGTGGGCGCAAACACCCATTGCCCCCGGGGTCACTTCTGTAATATGGCTCCAGGTCTTCACCTTTCTTTCCCCAACCTTATTCGCTAATGGTCAGATTTACTAATCTTTCATGCATTGCAGTGTAGGAGAGCAACTTACTGTGCTGCATTGCGTGAAAAGGAGGGAGCAAAATTATGCTATCTATATTACAATATAACACTGGTGCACTTGAGGCAGGCTAGTGCTAAAGCAGGCACACTTGCACTATGGTGCAAGTGTACCTGCGTTACAAGGAAAATTACTGTTGTGCAGGAAGGGATACCTTCTTGCAGAAAAACCTTCTTTTGAGGATAATTCTCTTTCTATGTATGTTGCAGAATACAGCACACATAGAAAGAGGAAATAACAAGGAGAAAAAGAAGATTGTTATCCTTGTTATGTCATCCTGTGGGAGGCACAGCGATTTCTCACAATCCCATAACTACAAACCTTTGTAAATCTGAGTTTGAGTGAAATCTATGGGTGGATGCTCCGTAACTCATATATTTCACCCAGGGAACGACTCCCAGAATGAAATGTAACTCAGTGCATCACAAGCCACTGCACTGATTTACATTTTTTTAAATAAAGCCATGTGAGGCTGCCCAAATCGTCCCTTGCGTTGTTTTGTGAACATCAACTTGAATTTTGCATCAAGGATATGCCACAAAATTGGTGCAACCATGATGCATATTGTTAGTAAATCTGGCCCTATATAGTCTTACTTCCTCTTTGCATCTCTTCCTCCAATAATACATGCAAGTCCGCCCTAGATAGCTCCACATACGGCCAAAATCAGGGTGGGTTTCTAACAGAGACATACTTGGATGCGTATTAAGGTCAGACCGCATAGCCTCAGTTCAGTGATAGTTTTCAACAATTTAATATCACCATGCTAATTAAGAGAGTGGGTTCAGAGTATCCTCAGATCATGTTCTTAAATGCAATATCGACTACAAACCAAACAGTAGAATTAGTTCTTAGCAGGCGCACATTTAGGCCCCGGTTTCTAATAAAAAATGAAGTAATAACTGAAATAAATTGCCTTTCGCTACCTCGGTAAACACCTGATATCATATATGAATATTTAGGTAGGAATAGTTACGTGCCTCCATTTTACTCAACTAAAAGAAATGAGCTCTGAAGTTGAGTAAAGGAAATGGACGGCTTCATCTATCAAGGTAGGGATGACAACCAAACAGTTGGATAATGGCACAGAATTAGCACAACATTCTACAGTGTCATCCTACTAAATTCAAGCACTACCAAAATATAGAGCAGCCTCTTTAGTAAGCGATGGCAAGTGATGGATACATCACTAGAGGAGTAAGAAACAAACTGCTCTTTCTCTTAATTAACTTAGAAAATTCCTGCTTCTGTTTACAAAGAACATCCTGATTAATGCAGCGTGTAGGCTTCATGTGATCATACTGAATGCAGAGGCAAATGACAGAGAATTGCAATACATTGATAGTAAATGAAGTAATACAAGTTGAAAAACCACCATAACCAGGTAGTGAGCAGAGAATGTTGTTTACCTCAAGCCACTCCTAATTTTGAGCAAAATATGCAATAGTTAATATGTTTTAATCATTGCGAAACGTTCCTGAAGCCTTTTGCTTCAAATTGAAGAACAGGCTACAACTTGACACAGTTTGAGATCAGGAGCTATGGTTAGAAGCTTGTAACATCCAGACAAAAATAATAGAAGTAGAGTCAGTTTAGCATGCCAGACACCAGGAGCTCCAACTTTTTCTTCCAGGTCTTTCCACCAACTGAACAAATTCAATCCAATTGAATTTCAGAACATAAAAGGGTATATTTACTAATATCTTATGCAACACGATGCACCCAGAGAACATGCTGTGCTGCATTGAGGGAAAGAGAGAGAGCAAAAATTCTCCAATATCAACAACAGATAAAAGAGGAAACGGAGTGTGGTTCTTTTCGGAGTACATTTATGCCCAGATTTATGACCAAAGATGCTGTGTTGTTGCACAATAGTGAGAAAATGAAGCCAAACCATATGTATGAAAAATTATTTGTTAGTATTGTCATCCTTTGTGCTGGCAAATTAAAAGAAGCTGTCTTGTGTGATGCACAACATCGCACAATGTTCATGAGTATGTGCTGTCCAGCATAGAATTCGTACTGAAAACAAATCCTTCAGGTACAATTTCTTAATTCTAGACAAACTAGGAAATAATATACACATTGGATGCTTGGGCTGATCCTCCAAAGTTGCACTCTAGTAACAGCCCCATGATGCAAAGTAACACAAAGCAACACAAAATTTGTATGACCAAAAGAGAATACGTCTAGTACAAAATAGCTTTTCTGAAAGAATGTATATACTCTTGTGAGGCTTTGTATGCTTTATGCCAGCACAAATCTTTAATAAATCTGGGTTTTAGAGATTATGATTTGTGGCTACTTGATCAGATTGAAGCACCCATCTGTGAGATCTACATTGTCAGAAGACATATATAAATATCTTTCATCTGGATAAAAGTTGAAATTGTTACATGAGCATTGTTTGCCTACTGGTATACTTAATCAGGGAAAGTGCAACAAAAGCGATTCCGAGCCAGGAGAAGAGTCAGGCGGGACATTAGAAGTGGTGACACTGCCTTGCTTGCCAGCCTATACTGACTCTGACGATATAGGGGGTGCCCTACCGAATGCAGGAGAAACTGTAGGCGAAACTGTGGGGGGCCTTCTAATTCCTCTGTGCAGGGGACATAAGTATACACCGACGCTCCCGGGCCCGGGTGGATCTACGGGAGTAAGGAAAACTAGACCAAAAACAAACACTATCACTAACTATTACAACCAAGTGAACTTGAACTCAGAACAGCCGCAAACGCAAAGTCCTAAAGCCAGTGGCCTCCGATCACAGCCATCGGGGGAAGTGAGTGGCTACAACATGGGGGGGGGTGAACTGGAGCTACCAGCGACCGGGCTCCAGGATACTCGCCCACTTCAGCAGCAACAGCAACCGGTTGGTTTATCGCAATTATTCTGCCCAATGAGTAATCCTCTTGGGGATGGTGAAGTGGAGTTAAATAACCCCCCAAAGTGGAGCAACTTTTCGGGAGAGCAAAGAAAAGGCAACGATTCACCTTATCCTGACCCCCAAACGGGACTATCGAACTCCGGGAATTTTTCACTAACATCCTCTCCACAATGTGCCCAAGCAGAATTCACAGCACTCCAAAATGTAATGGGTCCAGAAACAGACTGCTCACCATCTAAACAGACCCATAAAACCCCAGCGCCACAGCTTCACTGCGGAAGACAAATTGTTAAAACTAATTTAATGCTGGGCAGACTCAACAGTAGTTCTTTCAGTCTGGAGCTGTCCTCACTCGACAACTCCGTTATTGGCAACACAGACCCTCAACTAAACAGCATAACATCAGAAGATCTAAACTTCCTGGAAGGTAGTATAATCATAGGCCACAGAGGAAAGGAAGGTAAAAATCCAGAAGGTCAGATAACCAACGAACAAAGTGGAAATGGAGATGACCTCTCACTAGACCAACCAATTCTTAGTATCATGAAAGTTATATGTGCAACACTGGGCTCAATCGCAACAACGATCATGGCCCAGTCTCAAAAATTTGATGATCAACTTGAACTGACCAAACAACTTACATCCTCAATACAGTCTATAGATTACAGGATGGCCCTAGTAGAGGGCGTAATTAGGGAAAACCTGTTGCATCAAGCAGTGGCCGATAAAATGGACAAGTTGGATGGACAAGTTTGTGGACCACTGCTGGAAAAACTATTGGAAGTCCCAAAAGTAATCAAAGACATAATCGAAGACTGCAAACACAACCTTAAAAGCACACAGGGGTGCATTCACGAGCTAGGAAAAACAGAATCTAGTTTAATTGAAGGGCCAGCAGACAAAGAAAATATAGAAAGGCACTTCGGCCCAGGACGAGAGAACTATCCAGATGCAAAAAATCAGACACCTAAGAGGGAGAGAACAAATGGAAGTCCTGAATTTGGAAGCAAAGTCCCAAACACAGTAGAAAAAAGGCCTCCGGGTAAAAGGCCTCAACTAACAGGCAGATGGAAAAACACATGAAAGAAAGCTAGAGGAAAAAAAAAAGCACCAGCAGGAAAGGCCTTAAACATGTTACAACAGATAGGCCTAATAGGAGAAATCAGGAACACAGGTGATGAGAGCGCCCAACGTCAGTATAAAGATAAAAGCATTAAGTCGGAGAGTTTTGAGAAACCCACTGATAAAGTTTTTAACTTTATAAACAAAAATCCCGGATTATTGTGCGACAAAAGTTGCACTCACCATTCCCATATAAACCGCATACCCACTGGCCCCAGGGGACACCAAGCATCTGGGCATGACTTAGACAAAGAAAGGTGGTCCGGAAAAGACCCTGGAACAAATCATGGGATAAACGAGGTAAATGATCCTCCAGCCAACGAACAACCCAAATGGAGCCCAGGAACATCCAAACCTAGCATTTGTATCGATAAGCACCTCCCAGCTACAAAAACTGAACATTTAGTTCAGGTACACTACTCAAACATAGTAGAAGACCACTACGGAAAATGCCAGCAGCCTCCGAACTCCATTAGTGAGGGGGCAGAACAAGATAATAGCAAAGGCAAAAATAGAAGGGCAGAGACCCCAGAGTATATACGAAACGAACAAAGTATAAGAACAACCATGTGCGTGGACAACACAACAGCTCCAGTTCCCGCACCCCGGACAAAGGCAAAATATTGTTCTCAGGGCAGCCCTGGAAATTATAATCTCAGCAACCAGCCTGGGTGGATCACTGATTCGCCTGCACCATCGCGCCCAGCACTGGACCTGGAAACCAATGAAATCAAAGGAAAAAGGGACAATTGGCCTCCAAAAAGGCAACCCTACAAAGAACAAAGGAACAAAGAAGTGCAACTGGGGAGGGAAAAAGGCCAGGTAAATCGAACACCTACTAGTCGTGCAGCTACCACTCAAGACAGACAAAATGAGAACACCCAACTCCAAGGAAGACTGTCGCAGGAAGGTGGCGGGCACACTGTGATCCGGTCTGAAACAACTAAAAAGCCCGAAGCCACGATCTTGTTCATGCCTGAGTACTCCTCAAGAGGAAGTCACGACATCCTGAACAGGTCTAACATCTTATGTCTTGTCAACTCCCTGCCAGCCTTACAGAATGTAACAACTAAAGATCTCCTTTCAGTAAGATTCATACCAAAAAAAGAATTAGAGAACGGGGAATCAACAGAAACAGTCTGGGCCTCACCTTGGATAGCAGAACAGATCTTAAAATGTTCAAACACGATGAAGACCTGGGGAATATTCATTGCTACTCCGCAAAAAGAACTATATCCAACAATACTTCTTGAAAAAGCTACAGACCGAAACATGATGCGTAGGCAAGAGGCAAAAGGCAATTCTGGCTCGATACTTCAGGGAGCAATCAGCTCCAAACAACAACTCCCTGAACGAACAAACTTGAGTAATATGAGGTTCTGCCTGGTAGCTAATTCCCCTAGAAACAGTAGGGGTAATCCCCCACAGTTACAGAATTGCAAAGAGCAATCATTTAAAAGCTCGTAGCAAAAAATGGATAACTCGAACATAAAAATTAACATCAGTCCCATATTAAAAATTCTAAGCTGGAACATAGCAGGTTTAAAAAACAAAATGGAAGATAAAGACTGGGTTGAATTTATTAAAAAACAAGACATCAGCTGCTTCCAAGAAACTTGGTCTACTCATGCTATTGACCTAGACGGGTTCGCCACCTTCCACTCACCTGCAATTAAGCAAAAAAAAGGAAGACCCTCGGGAGGTCTGAGTATTTGGATTAGAACTTCATTACTGAGGAACTCCGTAGTAACTCACACCGTACAAAGCAAGGGAATCCAGACGCTCGCAGTCAAATACGAGGAATGGTCACTCGAAATAGTAAATGTGTACTTCCCACCTATCAGCCGGGCTCAAGTTATGCCAGGGGTGCGGCTCCTTAAAGAACATATCCTAAACAAAAGAACCATGGATCGGAGGAACCCAGTACCAGGTCACACGAACAATCGCTCTCTCCAACCTTGTAAAACCTTTTTATTGATATGTGGTGACTTCAACACTAAACCTCATTCTATCCTCTGGGACGAACAAGTAGCAGAGGAAGATTATGCTTGGAATATCCCAACGCCTCTTATCCAACGTTGTAATGACTCCAAGAAAGGAGAATTAATCTTTGAAGCATTAATAGAAGGAGGACTTCGCACATTAAATGGGAGAACAAAGTCAGATAAAACCTTTAAATCTACCTTTCGAACTGGAAAAAGGCAAAGCATAATTGACTATATGGCAATAAACATCGAAGCCTGGCATTATGTCATCGATATGGAAATAAGGGACAGAATCGAGAGTGATCACGACCCACTGCTAATGGAGATAGTCCATCCGGACGCGAGCCCAGGGAAGGCGGAGTCTCCATTCAACGGAAATAGCCTAACAATAACTATGAGACCAAACAGGAAAAACATATTAAGGTCAAATGAGGATGAACCTTACATGAGTGTTCCCAGCCAAACCTGGTTGTCATTACTTAGCACGTTCTTAAACCCATCAGATAATGACGCTATACCCCTCCTGCATAACTTTAATAATTTGCTACTGCAAACAAAAAAGGAAAAGATCAAGCATCCTCAAATCAATCCTAAAATGATGGAGGGCTGGTTCGATGAAGAGTTTTAAAGCTAAAAAAGACCTTATCACAAGCACTGAAGAACCGGCACTTGAATGATTCCAACGAGCAACATTTTCATGGATGTAGGCAACAGTACAAAAAATTATTAAGATACAAAAGGAAGATATTTCCACATAAACTTTGGAAAACTTTACTGCAAGCAATAACGGCAGGGAACCCCAAAAAGTTTTGGGAGATAGTCAGGTGGGGATGCGAAGGCCCCCCGAAAAACCTAGAACTGAATATTAACCCTCAACTTTGGGTAAAGCACTTTACTGCCTTGTATCAGGAAGTGGCCAAGACAGAACCAGGGATGACCATTAACCCAAACATCCTCACTCAAGGGCTGGGAGGCAGAAATCAAAGATTAAGCAAAGTATTTCCTCTTCAAAAGACCCATGCAGCATCTTCAAATTGTCTTTTTAGATCGGTAAACGGAACCCAGAATGCACTAGTCTCTAACGAATTTTCCAGCACAAATTCCACGCAAGTAGCCCACGTCATTCCACGTGCAATGAAGTTAATACCGGAATTCAGTGAAAGAGAGATTAAACAAGTTATCCTCCTTCAAAAGCCGCATAAGGCTGCAGGCCCAGATGGCATCGCTTCAGATGCTTACCGTAACCAGCTAACGTTATGGTTACCTGCTCTAGCCCGTCTATTCAACTGTGTTTGGCATTACGAGGTAATCCCTCCTTCTTGGAAGGAATCAATAATCGTTCCAATTCACAAAAAAGGGCCTCGGGACATGGTGAGCAATTATAGACCTATCTCACTGCTTGATAGTGTTGGAAAGATTTTTGCCAAATTGATTCAGTCGCGTCTAGACCAATGGCTAGAGGACGGAGATTTAATATCAACACACCAAGCTGGTTTTAGGAGAGGCCAAAGTACAACAGACCAACTTTTTAAGCTAAACATGATCTGTGCTAAATACGCCACCCTTAAAAACTGTCCATTATACCTGGTCTTTGTGGATCTCCAAACAGCCTTCGACAGCGTAAATCGCCAAACATTATGGCAGCTATTGTCGGACATGGGCATACAGGGAAAAATCTTAAGGCTGCTAATTCTATTGCATACAGGAAACACTGCCAGGGTCAGATATTCTACGAGAAATGATTATACGGCCAAAATTCCAATTGAGCGAGGTGTAAAACAAGGCTGCGTTTTGGCCCCAACCTTATTCAATTGTTATATAAATAAAGTAAGTCAAGTTTTGAAGGAATTAAATCTGGACGTGCCAAAACTAGCCAATGAAAGTATACCTATCTTGCTCTTTGCTGATGACGCCGTATTACTGGCAAGAACAGAGATAGGAATGCATGGTCTACTTAGGGGCTTCGAATCTTTCTGTACCTCAAGGAGCATGGTAATCAATGAGGGGAAAACAAAGTTTATGATTCTCAACCAAAAACAGACGTTGCAATCGACTTTTAGGGTAAATAATAAGCCTTTGGCCCGAGTGGCCACCTATGATTACCTGGGCTGCAGATTAGATGAAAAACAGACATGGAAACCACAAATCTACAAAAGCAGAATTTCCTTGGCCCAACAAGCCGGAGCAGTACTCAGATTTGCAAAGGCTACAGGCAATCACTCCGTGAGCTCCGCACTGCTTGCATACAAAACAAAAGCAAGAGCCGCAGCACTTTACAGCGCAGAGATCTGGGGATTCAGAAAGATTCCATCAATACAAGTAACCGAGAACAAATTTTTACGCCAATTACTTTGTCTAGGTAATGCTACACCAATGAACGCAATAAGAATTGATCTACAGATGAGAAAGGTTGAGGACTACATCGCTCTGGCTCCAGTAAGATACTGGATCCGTATTTGGACAAAAGAGGCTCTTAAACCATTCAGAGACGTACTTAAGGATATCATGAAGCTGCAAAACCATCGGAAACTGCCCTGGTTCAAACATATCTCAACTATCCTGGCTGCTATCGGCCAGGATGACTTTTGGCTCCATCCTGAAAAAATCGGAAGGCCTAGTCTAGCTGTCATAAAAAAGGCATATTGGGAGCGAAAGACAGAGATTATGTGCGAGTCATTTAGCCCTTTATTCAAGCGGTATATTTTGTTTAACCAAGAGCTTAAACCAGCATTATTCATAGACAGTATTTATCCGGAGGAAAAAAGGGCTCTCTACTTTAAATTCCGTATGGGCACACTACCAGTGACAGCGGTGGTCAACAGATGGCAATACGCTCCTCCGAGTAGTTTAGAATGTTGTCCATGCCTTCATGGTGGTCCGGAAACACTTTCCCACTTCCTTTTACTATGCCACTTTACGCTCAGACTCCGTAAATTGTACCTTCGTCCACTTTTCAGAACTTCCGGAGTTAGGAAGTGCAAGGAGGCGGAAGCGCTATGTATGTGTTCAGATGAGAAATACATTGTGACAAAGGTCTCAACCTATATCTTGGAAGCATGGAAATTACGTCTATCAATGCACCTACAGTTGGCACAGGCACAATAGCCTATGTTATCCCGTACCTATTTAGCTTGGGAAATCGGTGCAGGGTAGTGTAAACTGGGTTAGGCCTCGGGCTTTTATTAAATGGCTGGAAGGCAATGCAAGGCCCCAAATGACTCGTCCCATAATAAGACATTTTAAATATTAGACTCATAATGTTTTTCTAGAATAAGTTAAGTTTTTATGTAAATTATGGTCAAATCAGATTTTACGATAATGCATGGTAAATTGGATACATTTTGGCACATGTTAAATCAAAAATTCAAGCATAGTTCCTTTTATTGAGATGTTTTATTTAATGTGATTTTTATTGAGTTCGAGGGATTGATATCTATTGTGTGATTATTGTTAAGGCCGGATAGGCTAATAACAATTAAATAAATGGTAAATGGTAATGGCATCAGACACAGACAGCACAAAACCACCCACCAATTATTGTTTTCTGTTTCTTCTGTTTCTCATCTTTTTCAAGTTTTTTTTAAAATTGTAGTAGCTAAAGGTGGTCAACTTTATGACTTTATTTCTCATTCTATATTGTACGAGCCATACCAGTAGTGTTTTGTGGGCATTCACAGTGACACCTATGAACCCAAACAAACACTCTCAGATATACACAAAAAAGTACTATCAGTGTGAGTATGTCGCTGAAGACGTTCTGGTCCGAGCAAACCTATTGATGATTACATCACATGTAGTTCACAGAGGTGATGTGATTAAAGTTACCCAAAACTGCGGAAGGAAGTACGTACATGGCGTATAAATTAGGCTTAATGCATGACAATTGAACTGTATCCAATCTATATGTAAAGCATGTCACTGTTAAGGTCATAGTGGAACCGAAACCTCAATACATATAAAGAAAGGAAGGTCATAGTTGCATTTATAAGATGTGTAAGGCTTGGGCTCTATTGCAAGCGTGCTCATGGACATTAATTGTCGAACTGTGATATTTTGCTTTAGTTTTTGTAGCAGAAGAATATTTTTATATACATTACGGTAGAGATTAGAATGGTAAATTCATTGGGAGGGAAGAGATTGTGAATTGCTGCTGTCATCCTTTCTACTTTATTACCTGGGAAATTCGTAAGCACCAAATATATCCTTGATTCACCCTCAGTTGAACAGATTAATTTGAATAAAGCACGCCCTTACCACTACGCCTCCCCGCAGCATATTATCTTTTCATTCATAACGATTTAATTTGTGTTCAACATTTTCTTAATATGGCTGTGATTGTAATAGCTTGATCCAATTAAGACAGGGTATACTATTAATAAAATAGTCAGTGTTTGCATTAATCATAGCATTGTAAAGTTCAAAGTAGGGCGATGAAAACCCAGTGCCATCAGACTTGGCTGTCCCCTGCTTCCCCGTCTACAGCTTTCAAATCTATACCACACAAAATCATATCAGCTTTCAGACTAACCAGCGAGCATTCAACATCATTCTGGCTGCGAGATACATTTTATGACTCCAAATAGAAATACATAAGCAGACATCATCCTAATAGATTAAAACATGACAGGGACATAGTGTAATTTTCTCAAGACATCAAACTGCCTTAATTCAGCTGCTCTCATCTTTCCCAGAAGACTCCTAAACAATTTGTAAATTATTTTCATTCTCAGTAGCATATGGTAACATTCATTGGTGAAGGAGTTCCAGTCATTTATGCAGGAAATTAACATACTAATTACAGAAAGTTACTCATTGAACCACAATACATGTTATTAATTGTGGGAGCTTTTTGTTTCAAATTTAATTACGATCATAAATAAATCGGAAGGAAATATAGAGTGATGAGTACATTTGGGGCTATGTTTCCCATAAAATATTCATGGCATCCTCATCTGACGTTACAAAATGCTCATTTAGTTTGTCTACCACCATGGTTCTAATTAAGTATTCAGGTCAAATAAAAGACATTTGTCTTTATAGGGAAAGTGATGAAAACACTGTCTGGAAGGTGGTATTTCTGTTCAAATGTATTTCCTCGCTTTTGGACTGGCTTCTTAAATATTCTTTGAGGGATACCTGTCTCTGTTTGACCAATGTAGTATTGTTCGAGACAAATAAGAAAAATAACTTTGACAATTCTGCCAGTGAGAACAAGAAAGCTAATTTGACATTTTCAGATTATTTTGATGAGTTTTTGAGGATATTCTGCTGTTTATGTTTTTACTGCCACTTGCTTATCTGTGTTAAACAAGCCAAACAATGCGGCAAATGTGGCCATCCAGATGGCTTTTAAAATATGACCGTCTGGCCATCAAATAAATGTTGGACTAAAGGTAATAAACGTTTTGCTTGCTGACATAGTTGAGGAAATGATGTAAAGCAGTCTCAGTTTATTACTGACAGATTATATTTTTTACTTTATTACCTTTATTACTTTTCTGTCGCAGGAAGGGGTAATATTATCTATCCAAACAAAGCACAACATAAAGCTATTGAAATGAAAAAGGAATGACCATTTTATTTTCTGTACATAATATGGTTCAGATGCAGGGGCAGCCCTCCACTATGGCGGAGCAATGTCGCCCCACTGCTCATAAGGCAGCAGAAAAATAAAATGATAATACATTGTTATAATATTATTTTTCTTCTATCTAGGGCAGGGCAGGGCCAGCATCCTTCCTGTCAGGAGGGAGGCGAAGTAGTGGTGCACTCTAAGTGCACATGTCAGTTTGGCCGTCTGTCTGAGCAGTCTATGGGGGTCATTCTAAGTCTGGCGGGCGGCGGAGGCCGCCCGCCAGACTTCCCCCTCCGAAATACCGCTCCGCGGTCGAAAGACCGCAGAGGGTATTCTAAGTTTTTCCATGGGCTGGCGGGCGGTCGCCAAAAGACCGCCCGCCAGCCCAGGGAAAAACTCCCTTCCCACGAGGATGCCGGCTCGTAATCGAGCCGGCGGAGTGGGAAGGTGCGACGGGTGCTGTTGCACCCGTCGCGTATTTCACTGTCTGCCAAGCAGACAGTGAAATACTTGTAGGGGCCCTCTTACGGGGGCCCCTGCAGTGCCCATGCCAGTGGCATGGGCACTGCAGGGGCCCCCAGGGGCCCCGCGACCCCCCCTACCGCCATCCGGTTCCAGGCGGGCGGACCGCCGGGAACTGGATGGCGGTAGGGGGGGTCGGAATCCCCTCGGCGGCGCAGCTAGCTGCGCCGCCTTGGAGGATTCAATAGGGCGGCGGGACACTGGCGGGAGACCGCCAGTGTTGCCGGTCTGACCGCGGCTTTACCGCTGCGGTCAGAATGCCCTGCGGGGCACCGCCGGCCTGTCGGCGGTGCTCCCGCCGACCCTGGCCCCGGCGGTCTTATGACCCCCTATATACTCCATGTTGGACCTGGCTTTTTGACGGGTTCATCCCCAAACTTTTTGCCTCCTTCCTCCTATTTTTTCTGACCTGTTGTTGTTGGCTTTTGACCTCTGGGCACCTTACCACTGCTAACCAGTGCTAAAGTGCATATGTTCTCTGTGTAAATTATACTATTGATTGGTTTATCCATGATTGGCTATTTAATTTACTTATAAGTCCCTAGTGGAGTGCACTATATGTGCCTAGGGCCTGTAGATTAAATGCTGCTAGTGGGCCTGCAGCACTGGTTGTGCCACCCACTTCAGTAGCCCCTTAACCTTGTCTCAGGCCTGCCATTGCAAGGCCTGTGTGTGCAGTTTCACTGCCACTTCGACTTGGCATTTAAAAGTACTTGCCAAGCCTAGAACTCCCCTTTTTCTACATATAAGTCATCCCTAATGTGTGCCCTAGGTAACCCCTAGAGCAGGGTGCTGTGTAGGTAAAAGGCAGGACATGTACCTGTGTAGTTATATGTCCTGGTAGTGTAAAACTCCTAAATTTGTTTTTACACTACTGTGAGGCCTGCTCCCTTCATAGGCTAACATTGGGGCTGCCCTCATACACTGTTGAAGTGGCAGCTGCTGACCTGAAAGGAGCAGGAAGGTCATATTTAGTATGGCCAGAATGGTAATATAAAGTCCTGCTGACTGGTGAAGTCGGATTTAATATTACTATTCTAGAAATGCCACTTTTAGAAAGTGAGCATTTCTTTGCACTAAAATCTTGTTGTGCCCTTCAATCCACGTCTGGCTAGGTTTAGTTGACAGCTCCTTGTGCATTCACTCAGACACACCCCAAACACAGGGTACTCAGCCTCACTTGCATACATCTGCATTTTGAATGGGTCTTCCTGGGCTGGGAGGGTGGAGGGCCTGCCCTCACACAAAGGACTGCCACACCCCCTACTGGGACTCTGGCAGACAGGATTGAAATGAAAGGGGGTTTGGTGCATTTCTTAGACACTCTTTGAAGTCACCCCCACTTCAAAGGCACAACTTAGTATAAAACAGGGCCTCTGCCCTACCTCATCAGACACTTGCTGGAGAAGAAACCTGAACCAGAAACTACATCCTGCCAAGAAGAACTGCCTGGCTGCTCAAAGGACTCACCTGTCTGCTTTTCTACAAAGGACTGCTGCCTTGCTGTTGGCCTGCTGCCTTGCTGAACTCTTGTCTGGCTGTAAAAGTGCGCTCCAAGGGCTTGGATAGAGCTTGCCTCCTGTTCCCTGAAGTCTCAGGACCAAAAAGACTTCTCTCTTCCACTTGGACGCTCCGTGCGCTGAAATTTTCGACGCACAGCTTGTTCCGCGGCAAGAAAAACGCTGCACACCGACGCTGATCGACGCGACGCCTTCGGGACGACCGAAACTTTGACGCACGGCCTCGCAAGGACAACGCCGCCTGACTTCCCAGGAGAAATCGACGCAACGCCTCCCGTGAGATCAAAACTTTGACGCACGGCCTCGCAAGTACAACGCCGCCCGACTTCCAAGGAGAAATCGACGCGACGCCTGCCGTGAGATCAAAACTTTGACGCACGGCCTCGCAAGGACAACGCCGCCTGACTCCCCTGGAGAAATCAACCCGACGCCTGCTGTGAGATCGAAACTTCGACGCGCAGCCCCGCAGAACGACGCACAGCCGGAAAACAAGCAGAAAAATCCACACACAGACCCGGGACATCTGGTACTCCCCGCGATCCACAGAAAGAGACTGTCCGCGAGCCAGAAAATGACGCACGACTCCCCGCGTGGAAAATAACGACGCAAGTCCGTGTGTGCTGAGGAGAAATCAACGCACACACCAGTTTTCCACGTATCCCTTCTCCTGGGGCCCTCTGAGGAAACCAGGTACTTTGTGTTTCAAAGAGACTTTGTTTGCTTTCTAAAGACTTAAGACACTTTCTATCACTTTTCAGTGATATCTTTACAAATTCATATTGCAACTTTGATCGTTTTGACCTGCAAATACCCAGATAAATATTATATATTTTTCTAAACACTGTGTGGTGTATTTTTGTGGTGTTGTACTATGGTGTTGTATGATTTATTGCACAAATGCTTTACACATTGCCTTCTAAGTTAAGCCTGACTGCTCGTGCCAAGCTACCAGAGGGTGGGCACAGGCTGATTTTGGATTGTGTGTGACTTACCCTGACTAGAGTGAGGGTTCTTGCTTGGACAAAGGGCAACCTGACTGCCAACCAAAAACCCCATTTCTAACACTCCATTTATGTACAGACAGAACAGGAAGAATCCCAACATGCATCCCTGCTTCACACCTCTATTAATATTCAGGAGTGAGGAACATTCTCCATTAAGCCCTTAGTACACCCTCGCTGATAAATTTGTGTAAAGCTGGGATAGTATAGATGCAATTTCAGAAGGTTTGCAAATGGAGGACAGGGTCTGCTACAAGGTTGTGTAACGGACCTGATAAAAGATACTTGACAGATCAACAAAACATAAATGTATTTTGCCAGGTTTGGCCCTCCTGTATTTCCCTATGTTGAACATTGTTCAACCGTCCCTAATTCTCTCCTAAACCAATATTGAGATGCTGAAAGCACACTGTTGGCCTCTGCCCAATCTTCTAATCTTTCCAAGATTACCCTGCCCAAAACCTTGGCAGAGGACTCTAGGAGTGAAATGGGGCGGTAGCATTTAGGGTCACCTTTAAATTATAACTCTTTTTAAAGATCGGGAGTACCAGAGTTTCTGCCCAGGTTGTATGAATATAACTATTGGCTGCTGTGTTCAATACTTATGTCAAAATGAGTGCCCATAAGTCAGGCATATGTAACTTCTTTAATATGAACAATATAGCCTTACAATTGGAGTTAGATTGGCCAGAGTGGAGTAGATCCTTAAATGTGGCTGTTGCATACTGCTAACACAGTATTACACTCATAATTAGCATACTGATGCCCCCTTATATATCTCTAGTAAATGGTACTTAGGTACCCAGGGCATTCGGGTCCCAGGGGATACCTATGGGCTGCAGCATTACTTTTGCCAACCATAGGGAGCCAATGCAAAGGCTTCTACAGGACTTCCACTGCAGCCTGCGTGAAATCATGAATGTGCCCTTTCACTGCCATTTACACTGCATCAGGTCAGTTATAAGTTACCTACCAGTCAGGCCTTCCAAAAATGAAGGTTAGGTGCAAAGTACCTGTGTGTGAGGGCAACCCTGCACTAGCAGAGGTGCACACACGTCATCCAGGACTATTTTCCAGGACTTCGTGAGTCCGGGGACACCATTTTATGCATGCACTGGACATAGGTCAATACCTATGTCCAGCTTCAACATGGTAACTCTGAATACCGCCATGTAAGGTGTCCAACATCTTGGAATTATACCTCAATGCTGAATCTCACATTGGTTGTGTAATTCCATGCACTCTGAGGGCTCCACAGTGGGCCCCCAGTTCTGCCATACTAGCCTTCTGAGGTTTTCCAGGCAGCCCCAGCTACTGCCACCTCACAGACATCCTTTTGCCCACCTGTCGCTCAAGCAGCTCATGCCCAGGAAGGCAGAACAAAGCAGTTCCTTTGGGAGAGGGGTGTTACACCCTCTCCCTTTGGAAATAGGTGTTACAGGCATTGGAGGGGTAGGCTCCTGGAGCCTCTGGAAATGTTTTGAAGGGCACAGATCGTGTCTTCCTTGCATAATCCAGTTACATCAGTTCAGGGACCCCCAGTCCCTACTCTGGTGCAAAACTGGACAAAGGAAAGGGGAGTGTCCCCTCCCCTGTCCATCACCACCCCAGGGGTGGTGTCCAGAGCTCCTCCAGACTGTCCCTGGATTTTGCCATCTTGGATTCCAAGGTGGTGGGCACTCTGGGGCCATCTGAGTGGCCAGTGCAAGCAGGTGATGACAGAGCACTCCCCTGATAGGTGCTTACCTGTGTAGCTGACCAATCCCCCTTTCTGGGCTATTTAGGGTTTCTGCTCTGAGTGTTTCCTCAGATTCGGATTGCAAAACTCCAGCAGGAATCCTCTGCATCCTTTACTTCACCTTCTACTGATGAAACTGCATCTGGAACCTCCAGGAACTCTACAAAGTGCAACAAAGAAGCAAAGATGACTTCTGCAACAATGTATCTTCAGCTCCTGCAAGCAAATGCAACTGTTTCCAGGTCATGCATCCTCCGAGAACTGCCTGTCTTCAGCCTGCACCAGAAGAAGTGAAGGAATCTCCCTTGAATTGAAGGACTTACTTTCTCTGCTTCAGCAGGCACACCTTTGCAGTGACGACTGTTGGTGTGGGTCCCCTCTCCTAACGAAGTATGTGGATCCAGCAACACAGGTGGTGGACTAAATCTGTCCTGACAGTCCTAAGGTCCAGTTGTCCAACTCGGGTGGAGGTAAGAGCTTGCCTCCCCACGCAAGATAGTACCCCATGCACTGCGTGTCTTGCAGTTGCCAAGGCTTGTGTGTGACCTTCCACAAAGTTCTTAGTGCACAACACAGCTCCGGCCCCCAGCAATCCTTCCTGTGAAGCCCAGCTTCCTAAGTGGTGCTCCAGTGCTGTGGGATCCCTTTGTGTTGTGCTGCGTGGGCCTCCATTTGCACCTTCTTTTTCCCCATGCTGTGGGACTTCTGTGCATGCTGCCTGGTCTTCTGAGGGCTCTCTGAGTTGCTGAGAGCACCCTCTGTCTCCTCCTTCTGGGTAGAGGCCACCAGGTCCCTCCTGGTCCCGGGTTGCACCATTTCCACTAACAGCAAACTTTGCATGTGCCAAGGCTTGTTGGTGGAATCCAGTGACACAAACCAGACTGCAATCTTCCATCTGGCGTGGGACATTACCTGCACAAACCAGGAACCCATATCCATCTTCTTGGGTGCAGTACTAACTGTTCTTCTCACTGGTCGTTCTTCTTTAGCACCTTCATCCGGGTTAGCAGGGACTCCTGTTCTCCCTGGACTCTTCAGTGCTTCTTGAACTTGGTCTGCTTCTTCCACAGGTCTTCAGGTCCAGGAATCCATTGTTGGTGTCTTGCAGTCTCTTCTGGTTCTTGCACTGTCTTCTATTACGACTTCTAATGTGTTTTAGGAAACTTGCTGTGTTTTACTCCTGCTTTCCTGGACTCTGGGATGGGGTATTTTAATTACATTTGGTGTTTTTTGTTACACTCTCAGCACCCCTCTACATACTACACTTACCTAGGTGGGCAACTGATTTTTACATTCCTCTATTTTAGTATATGGGTTGTGTTCCCCCTGGGCACATTGCAACCTATCGTGATTTTCACTGTTTGCACTATTTTCTGACTGTTTACTTACCTGTTTTTAGTTACTAGTGTATATATATTGTGTAATTGACTTAGCTCCTAAGGGTGTTTAGTCTCCAAAGTATTTTTGGAATTGTGTAACTATAATAAAGAACCTTTTTTTTTGGTAACACTGAGCATTGTCTTTCATGTGTGTGAGTACTGTGTGACTACAGTGGTATTGCAAGAGCTTTGCATGTCCCCTAGTTCAGCCTTGGCTACCTCTAGACAGCTTGGCTTCTAGAAACACTGACTACATTTCACTAATGAGGGATAACGGGACCTGGCATAAGGCATAAGTACCTGTGGTACCCACTACAAACCAGGTCAGCCTCCTACATTGGTGGTGAAGCGGTGGGATAAGGACTTGCAATTGCTTTATCACTCTGTCACCGGTGCTTTCCACAGGAAAGTGTACTCTATACTTGGAGCTATACAAAAGTATACCTGGTATTTCCACTTACATTGTAAAATTCTAAAAGTTGGATAAAGTAGGTCTTTTCTTTTCTTACACTTTAACTTTTCTATCCCTATGTCTATGTCTGAGGCCACCCCTAGGGTTATCAAAACTACTTATGAGAACCTAAACTTTAAAGTTTGAGGGGGCTTTGCTTAGAGAGAAGCTTAGGGATTGGGAAGAATCCTAACAATGAGTTCCTTTTAAATCCCCTTCTCCAGAATGACCAAGAACAGTCTAGTCACCAAGTAGAGGAGATAGAGGGGGATTCTAACCAGGTAGAATCAGGAGAGGGTCCTGAGGATGCAAGGGGAGGGTCCTTCCCAAGACCTTCACCCTGGTTAACCATCTAGTGTAGCTGGCAGTGGGAGGGAGTCACACATAAGTAGAGCTATGTTCCCACCAAGAGGTCAGGTTACTAGGATTACGCAAGCCAGGGAAATATCTGCCTCTGCTCATTCCCATGTCACTTCAGTCTCAGACTTGTCCCACAATCCAATCCTGAGGATAAATACCTAGTCAGGGAACTCAGAAATCTGAGATTTGAGGAGGCTAGACAGAGGCTGAAACAGCAACAGGTGGCCCTACATAGGGAAGCCTTAGCTGTGGAAAGAGAAAGACAGGGGTTGCGGTTAGTTCCCCATGGTGGCAGCAGCAATAGCAGTTTCAGGAGCTATGGTGTTAAGGAGAACACATTTTACTCCAGAAATTTGCACAAGATTGTTCCCACTTAGAAGGAGGGGAACAACATCTACATGTGGTTTGCTGCAATTGAGAGGGCCTGTAAAGTTCAGAGGGTCCCTCAGATGCAGTGGGCTGCTATTCTGTGATTGTCCTTTTCTGGCAAGGGGAGAGACAGACTCCTTACTATCAGAGAAGATGGTTCAGATAATTATAATGTTTTGAAGACAGCACTCTTGGATGGATTTGGCTTAACCACTGAACAACATAGGATAAAGTTCAGAGAAACCAAAAAAGAGTCTTCAGAAGATTGGATAGACTTTGTGGACTGTTCGGTGAAGGCTTTAGAAGGTTGGTTACATGGTAGCAAAGTGTCTGATTATGAGGGTCTATATAATCTAATTCTGAGAGAGCATATTCTTAACAATTATGTGTCTGACTTGTTGCACCAGTACTTGGAAGACTCAGATTTGACCTCTCCCCAAGAACTGGGAAAGAAGGCAGGCATATGGGTCAGAACAACGGTGAGCAGAAAAGCTCATACAGGGGGTGACGGAGAAAAGAAGAAAGATGGCGAAAAATCTCAGGACAAGCATGGGGACAAGCATAAACATAAATATTCCTCTTCAGGTCCACAACACTCTTCTTGGTGTGGGGATAAAACCTCATCTTCTTCCTCCTTTGCACACACCAAAAAGCCTTGGTGTTCTGTGTGCAAAAATAAAGGCCATAGGCCAGGGGATAAGTCCTGTCTAGGTAATGCCCCTGACCCTACCACCACTAATACATCCACTTCAACTTCTAGTGCCCCTAGTTGTAGTACTAATAGTGGTAGGACTACTGGCAATAGTCAAACTAAAGGTGTAGTTGGGTTTACTTCTGGGTCCATTATAGAAACTGGGGTAGGTATAGAACCCCCCAAGAGACATTCTGTCCCCTTAACATGGATAAGTACAAGCAGTCATTTGGAATAAATGGTGTTGAGGCCCAGGCCTATAGGGACACAGGTGCCAGTATCAGTTTGGTGACTGAAAACATGGGCCCATATTTATACTTTTTGACGCTAAACTGCGCTAACGCAGTTTAGCGTCAAAAAGTTTTGCGCCGTCTAACGCCATTCTGAAGCGCCATGCGGGCGCCGTATTTATGGAATGGCGTTAGACGGCGCAATCAGACCGGCGCTGCCTGGTTTGCGTGGGAAAAAACCACGTAGACCAGACAGCGCCGGCGTAGGGGGAAAATGGCGCATGGGCGTCTTAAAATGGGGCAAGTCAGGTTACGTCGAAAAAATCGTCTTAACCCGACTTGCGCCATTTTTTAACGACGCCCATCCCCCATCAACATGACTCCTATCATTGTAAAGATAGGAGTCATGCCCCCTTGCCCAATGGCCATGCCCAGGGGACTTCTGTCCCCTGGGCATGGTCATTGGGCATAGTGGCATGTAGGGGGGCACAAATCAGGCCCCCCTATGCCACAAAATATTATTAAAAAAAAAAAAAAAAATACTTACCTGAACTTACCTGAATGTCCCTGGGGTGGGTCCCTCCAGCCTTGGGTGTCCTCCTGGGGTGGGCAAGGGTGGCAGGGGGGGTCCCTGGGGGCAGGGGAGGGCACTCTGGGCTCATTTTGAGCCCACTTGTCCCTTAACGCCATGCCTGACCCAGGCGTTAAAAAGCGGCGCAAATGCGCCGTTTTTAGCCACGCCAACTCCCGGGCGTCTCTTTTGCCCGGGAGTATAAATACCACGTAAAGGCCTGGGAGTCATTTTTTAGACGGGAACGCCTCCCTTGCATATCATTAACGCAAGGAAGGGGTTCACGCTAAAAAATGACGCACATTCCGGGAACTTTGGCGCTATTCGCCTCTAACGCCATAGTATAAATATGGCGTTAGTTGGCGTTAGTTTTGCGTCGAAATTGCGTCAAAAAAAACGACGCAATTTCGGCGCAAACGGAGTATAAATATGGCCCATGGTGTCTCTGCACAACACCTCCTTGGACAGAAATACCAGGTTACTGATGTCAACAACTCCACTCAGTCTCTCCTCTCACTCTTCCACTGCAACTTAGTTGAGGTGGAGTTACTGGCCCAAAGCAGGTGGTGGTGTCACCTAGCTTGTCTGTAGATTGTCTCTTAGGTAATGACCTAGAGGCCACAGGTTGGGCTGAGGTAGAGTTTAGGACCCATGCATCCATGCTGGGTATCCCTGAGGAATTGCTTCCTCTCATTTCACGTGAAATGAAAAAGCAAAGAAAAGAAGGAACCCTGAAGCCTCAGTATCCTCCTCGCCTCACAGATAAAAAGGGTATCAGCCTGTCTTCAGCCTACAACAGAAGAACCAAAAGAATATCCTGTGGAGTGATGGAGTCACTTCCCTGTTCAGCAGGCACCTCTCTGCAGTGATGACCAGTGGCTTGGGTCCTCTCTCCAGATGACAAGGGTGGATCCAGAGACACTGGTGGTGGAGTAAAGTGACTCCGACAGTCCCAATGTCCAGCTGTCCAAATTTGGTGGAGTTAAGAGCTTGCCTCCCCACGCAAGACAGTACCCCTGAGCACCGCATGACTTGCAGTTGCTAAGGCTTGTGTGCGACCTTCCAAGAAGTTCTTTGTGCAAAACTTAGGCCACCAGCTCCCCGTCCTGCGACGCACAGCTTCCTGAGTGGTTCTCCGGCAACGTGGGAATCCTTTGTGTTCTGCTGCGTGGGCCTCCATTGCACCTTCTTTGTCCCTGTGCTGTGGGACTCCTGTGAGCACTGCCTGGTCTTATGAGGATTCTAAGACGCCCCTCAGCCTCCCCCTCCTAGGTAGAGTCGACCTGGTCCTTCCTGGGCCTGGGCAGTGCCATTTTCCGCTAAACGCAACTACTTTGCATTTACCAAGGCTTGTTGGCGGAATCCAGCGACGCAAACCAGACTGCATTCATCCATCTGGCATGGGACATTTTCTGCACCAACCAAGAACTTGCATCTATTTTCTTTGGTGCAATACTGGCTTTGACCCTCATTACAACCCTGGCGGTAAATCCCACTTACTGCCGTGCTGAAGGCCGCCAACATACCATGGCGGAAATCCGCTACAGGTATTACGACCCATATCTCGGGATCCGCCACAATACAGACACCCACACAAGTCCGCCACAACAAAGGTCAGTGAAAAACTGGCAATACCAAAACCCACACTGTCACGCCAACAAGAATACGCCCACACTATCACGACCCATGATTCAACGCAGCGGTTTTTCAACCGCGGTAAACCATTGGCGGTACACACGGCCGCGCTCAAAATACACACACATTTACAAAATACAACTACATTGGAAAAATCAAAATACACACACCTGATACATATACACACACCACACCCACACCACTATAAAACACACACCCACCTTACCCACAAACCCTTACAACGACATTTTGGTGAAGAAGCACAGAGAGAGAATAGCCAACACTACACCAGCATCCACAAGCACACCACACCATCCCTCATATAACAACCACGCACCTCAAACAACACACACCAACACAACATTTCACACAACACAACAAACATCACCTCACACATCACCCACACCACATCATGCCACCTCAAAGACACCCCAGGTTTTCTGAGGTGGAGCTCATGGTCATGATGGAGGAAATCATCCGGGTAGAGCCGCAGCTTTTCAGATCACAGGTGCAGCACACCTCCATTGATAGGAAGATGGAGCTATGGCGGAGAATCGTCGACAGGGTCAACTCAGTGGGGCAGCATCCAAGAACACGGGATGACATCAGAAAGAGGTGGAGCGACCTACGGGGGAAGGTGCGTTCAGTGGCATCTAGATACCAGATTGCTGTACAGAGGACTGGCGGTGGACCCCCACCTCCTCCCCCACAACTAACAACATGGGAGGAGCAAGTCTTGGCAAAACTGCATCCTGAGGGCCTTGCAGGAATAGCAGGAGGACTGGACTCTGGTAAGTCAAATCTTAATTACCATATCCCCCCACTCCACCTGAATGCCATGACATACCCCCACCTACCCCCTCATCCCCAACACCTCACATATGCCCCACTATCACAACCCACCCATCCCAATACCAAGGCCTGCATGCAACACCAAAGCATGGACCCACATTGCCAAAGCATGTCCAGTACAGACCCTCACACAGACCCCAAAACACTAATCACACAATGGCAAACACAACAAGACAAGCACAGGAGTAGAGGGTAACTCACCCAATGCACAAGATGGCACACACAGATACTCAAACTATGCATTTACACACCAACAGGACCCATACCCAACATCAGCGGACAGGAGGTTCCAGACATATCCAGTCCCCCCACAGAAGAGGAACACAGTGATGACGTCATCTCTGCTTGGCTGGATCAAGATGATCAGCCCTGCCCATCAGGGACCTCTGGACAGTTGGTTCCCCTTCCACAGTCACAAGCCACCATAGACCCTCCCCTCTCAGGAAACACCACCACAGCACCCACCCAGCGGGCCCATGCCATTGTCCCCAGGACACGGCAATCAGCAGTGTGTCCACCATTACAGGGACCCCAGGCAAACCCACCAACCCAAGACAATCAGGGACCTGGGGTCAGTGGCAGTAGGGACACGGTTTAGGGGACAGAGGCACAGGATAGCAGGGAAGCTAGTAAGACTGCTGTGCAACAGAGGGAGGACAGGCCCAGGGAACCCACTCTCCACGAGGCACTCCCCAACATCATGGGAGCATATCACCATTCCCAGGAGACCACAGGCACGGTACTGGCCAAGTTTCAGGAGACCCAGCAGCTGCAGGAGGAATACTACCTGGGGATCAGGGAGGACTTGAAGTCCATCAACACCACCCTGGTCACCATTGCAGGGGTGCTGGCAGACCTGGCCAACACCATGATGGACACAGTGGCACACAAACGGGCCCCTGACACTAGCTTGGACGATGAACAGCCCTCCACCGGCACTAGTGGACAGGAGGCCCTGCCAGAGGAACAACAGGCCACCAGCACCCCACCCCCTGCAGAAGGAGAACCACCCCACAAACGGTCCTTGAGATCCAGGAACAAGACAGAGAACATTGCCAAGACCCCCGCCAGGAAATAAGACTCTCCTGATTGTCACCCTTCTGTCCCACTTTGTCACCCTGTCCACCTTAAACTGCCATTGCTTCCCCTTCTATGCCCCCATGGACAATGCACCTGTGAGACCAAGAAACTTAACTCTACCATGGACATTCCTCCACTATTATCCCAGCCCATTGCACACCCCTCCATTTATTAGCAGAGAAAAAAACACCCTGGAATCACAATTCATTCTGGAGTCAGTCTGTACTTTTACAAATGTGTAATAGCAACCTTTCGGAAATCTAGCAATGTCAATGTTCATGTTCACATACCATGGTTACACATTTGTTGCGCAGCAGTAAACATAGCAGAGGGCACAAAGTGGGACCCAGATCTGTGAAATGGAAAGCCAAGTGACAGGTCAGGGTCCACACACAGAGGTAAAAAGGCAGATGTATGCTATGTCCTACAGTGGTATGAGATGTGAGAATCAGTGCCATTCCTCTTACCTGTGTCTCACTGGAAGTATTGCATGATGATGTTGTTTCGGTTGTCTATATCCTCTTCTTCTGCCTCCTCTTCTTCACTGTCCACAGGCTCCACAGCTGCCACAAGACCAGCATCAGGCCCATCCTCCTGCAGAAAAGGCACCTGGTGTTGCAAAGCCAGGTTGTGCAACATACAGCATGCCACGATTATCTGGCACACCTTCTTCGGTGAGTAGTATAGGAGCCACCTGTCAGATGGAGGCACCGGAATCTGGCCTTCAGGAGGCCGAAGGTGCACTCTATTATCCTCTTAGTTCGCCCATGTGCCTCATTGTAGTGTTCCTCTGCCCTTGTCCTGGGATTCCTCACTGGGGTCAGTAGCCATGACAGGTCGGGGTAACCAGAGTCACCTGCAAATATTGAGGGACAACTGTTAGACATCCTCCAAATATTAGGTACTCTCCCATACCCAGACACCTACTTAAACTGAGTGGGGACCTTGGGCTCAACTATTAGCCACACATGGTGCCTCTGGAGTTGCCCCATCACATAAGGGATGCTGCTATTCCTCAAAAGGTAAGCGTCATGCACTGAGCCAGGATACTTGGCATTCACATGGGAGATGTACTGATCTGTCAAACACACCATCTGCACATTCATAGAATGGTAGCTTTTCCAGTTTATGTACACCTGTTCATTCCTGCGGCGGGGGACAAATGCCACATGTGTACCATCAATGGCATCAATGATGTTGGGGATATGTCCCAGGGCATAGAAGTCACCTTTCACTGTGGGCAAATCATCCACCTGAGGGAAAACGATGTAGCTGTGCATGTGTTTCAGCAGGGCAGATAACACTCTGGACAACACGTTAGAGAACATTGGCTGTGACATCCCTGATGCCATGGCCACTGTTGTTTGAAAGGACCCACTTGCCTGGAAATGGAGCTCTGACAGAACCTGCACTAGAGGGGATATTCCTGTGGGATGGTGGATAGCTGACATCAGGTCTGGTTCCAATTGGGCACACAGTTCCTGGATTGTGGCACGATCAAGTCTGTAAGTGATAATGATGTGTCTGTCTTCCATTGTCAACAGGTCCACCAGGGGTCTGTACACCAGAGGATGCCGCCATCTCATCACCTGCCCCAGCGGATGTGCCTTATGGAGGAGAAGGGTGAGCAGAGGGTCATACACCACACAGGTTTCACAAGGCTGTTTAGCACAATCATGAAATAATCTCTGTGTGTCCTTGTCTGTCCGTATTCCTGGCAAAATTTCTGTGACGCAGTTAGTTGGCCTGCCATGTGGCCCCCTGAAATGGCGGCTGCCTGACCTGTAAGGCGGGACAAGGGAAATGAGGTACCTGCGCTGGCGTTGTGCAGCGTCGCAGTAGGCGGTCGAAGACCGCTGCACAATTCAGCATTGGTTATCATTGGGCCCTATGGGTTCCAGAAGCCAATGACGATGTACGCCGGCAGTGATGGTACGCACCGCAGCGGACGTGACCGCCATTTTCTATCAGTTCCCTCACTTGATACCTGACCTTCAACAGGAGAGGACCTACACTGCAAGTGCTGCTGTGACCTGCGTCTGGAAGCGACAATAGCTACAGTGTCTGGGGAAAGGGCCCCTGCCTTCAGTGCGGAGGAGTTGGACAAACTGGTGGATGGGGTCCTCCCCCGGTACACGCTACTCAACGGTCCTTCAGACAAACAGGTGAGTACACTATGTGCATGGTGGATGGCACATGATTGTATAGAGTGTCTTGGATGGAAGAGATGGGGGGACAGGCCAGTATGTGAGGATGGTGAGTATATGCTTGTCTGGGCCAGGGTGGAAGAATTGTGGCCAATGTGTGAGAAGAACAGTACGGGGGAGTAACATCCTTTTTTACTTCCCTATTCCTCTAGGTCAGCGCCCACCAGAAGAAGGGTATTTGGTGTGCCATTGCCAAGGAAGTGCGGACCCTGGGGGTCTACCATAGACAGAGCACCCACTGTTGTAAAAGATGGGAGGAGCTGCCCCGCTGGAGCAAGAAGACGGCAGAAGCCCAGCTGGGGATGGCCTCCCAACGTGGAAGGGGTGCCCATCGCACCATGACCCCCCTGATGTACCGGATACTGGCGGTGGCATATCCTGAGTTGGATGGGCACTTGAGGGTATCACAGCATCCACAATGGGGTGAGTGCAGTCTCATTCAGCTGACTCTGCACGATTTATGAGGTGTCTGGGTAGGGGAAGTGGGCTGTGGGTTCTCCTAGGCCAGGGTAGATGCACCAATGTAGATACATTGTTTTGCAGGCTCAGTGCCACTCCAACCCCAAAAGTAGTAGTTGCCCTCTACACCTAGTCAGGCTTCTATGGGTTCCAGCTGTGCATGAAATGGGTCTAGAGAGAGTCCCCCATGGGCATTTGCTTTTCCCCTGCACTGTTAGTGCATGCGCTACTGCATAGGGCTGCTCCCTGTGTGTTGTGTCCGCCAACTGTAGTGGTGTTGCAGGCATTGACCATGTGTCTCTTGTGTCTTTCCCTCACTTTTTGTTTTGTCACCCTGTCCTTGTGTGCATTAGCATCATCTGGCAGAGCAGGAGGGAGCTTCAATCCACATGGCCCTGGAGGGTGAATTTACGGAGTCTGAAGGCACCAGTGGGATGAGGGCGAGGGGAGCTCCACGACGGGGACAGGAGCAGACACCAGCGACAGTGACTCCTCCTCTGATAAGAGCTCCCTTGCGGTGGCGGGCACCTCTGTGCCCACTGCAACAACAGGTACAGCCACCACCCTCCCTACCAGCACTGCCCTCCCAGCAGCCCCTCATCGAGTTTCTCGTACCCGCTCACCCAGGGGGGTGGGCATCTCCTTCGCCCCAGGCACCTCAGGCCCTGCCCCAGTCAGCCTTGCTGCCCTCAGTGAGGAGGCTATTGACCTCCTGAGATCCCTCACTGTTGGGCAATCAACCATTTTGAATGCCATTCAGGGTGTTGAGAGGCATTTGCAGCAAACAAATGCATACCTGGAAGGCATTCATTCTGGCGTGGCGGCCCAACAGAGAGCATTTCAGGCTCTGGCCTCAGCACTGATGGCAGCCATTGTCCCTGTGTCCAGCCTCCCCCCACCAACTTCCTGTACCCAGACCCAATCCCCTCAACCTCAGGCCATCCCAAGCACACCATCAGACCAGCATGCACACTCATCAACACACAAGAGTGGACATGGCAAACATAAGCACCACACATCCCACAGGCACTCACACAAGCACCATCCCCATGTAGACACACCAACATCCGCTGCCTCCAGTGTCGCCCTCCTCCACGTCCTCCTTCCCTCTCCCTGTCTCATCTCCACTCACACCTGCATGCACTACATCTTAATCCACTCCCTCCATCACCAGCACGCCCATCACCACACACCGCACACGTGCAATCACCACCCCCCCTACCATTCACACATCCCCTGTGTCCTCTCCCAGTGTGTCTGTGAGCCCTCCTCCCTAAATACACAAAAGCAGGCACAAACCCACCCAACAGCCATCCACCTCACAACAGCCTCCAGCCCATGCACCTTCACCCAAATTCAGCAGACGTACACCTCCTAAAACCACTACCTCTTCCTCCACTCCCAAATCCCCTCCATCTTCCCATCCCAGTGTGTCTAAGAAACTGTTCCGTCGCTAACATTGACCTCTTCCCTATACCTCCCCCCGTCCTTCCCCTAGGGCCAGGATGTCCAGGTCCTAGCCCAGCACCTCAGCCACAAAATCCTCCAGCACTGTGGTCTCAGCAAGTCCGGTCACATCGCGGGCGGCACCCATCAGGGCTGCCAGTGTGCCACCTAGTGAGGTCAAGGATCTGCCCATTCCACCACCTGCCAAGGTGAAGAAGGTGTCCACATGCCATAGGGAAAAGCCGCACCAACCACCCAGCAAGGGCTCATCCAAGCCAAAAGGGGACAGTGCCAAGGGACCAGCAGCGACATCCAAGGTGGGGAAGGAACACAAGGTGAAGGGGAAGTCAAGACAGGGCACGGAGCCTCCGGCTGAGGGTCCGGAGTCACCCCTTCTGGCAACCAGAACAGCAACCTGTACGGCGGTGGACACTGCCTCCTGCACTGCCACCTGCACCGCCACCTGCACCACCACCTGCACGTCTGCTGCCTCAGCAATAGTCCCCAGCATCATCCCCAGTGGGCAGCCTTCTGAGGCTGCAGGAGACGTCCTGCTGTCTCCCTCCACAGGTGCTGACACATTCACCACCGGCAGCATCTCCGCCACAGACACCGCTGCAACCACCGCCACGTGCTCAGACAGTGCCAGCACAGCTGACATGGCTAATATCCCCAGTGGGCAGCCGCCCGAGTCTGCAGGAGACGTCCTGGACCCTGCACAGCGTACATGAGACACCACACCCAGCACTGTTCGTACCTGCAGGTGGCAGGCAAAGTCGCAGCAGGGTGGAGTTTGTCTCTGCCTCAATGGAGTATCATGCTACCTGTTCCCAGGCAATCTCATGGCACACACACCCAGGTGAGGGAATGGGACCTGACACACTTCATGTGAAGCACCCCGGGGACAAAGCCCCCTTCAGAACTAGTGGATAAAAGCATCCACAACCCCAATCCTTGGCAGAATGAAGCACTCTGGGCACAACGCCCCCTCCAGAACCACTGGAGAAAAACATCCACTTGAGAGACATTGGCTTTGCACTCCTCAGGATAAAGCAGTGGGCAAACCACCCACTTGTGAGACTTGAGAGACTGTGGCTTTGCAGTCCCCAGGATAAAGCAGTGGGCAAACCACCCACTTGTGAGACTTGAGAGACTGTGGCTTTGCACTCCCCAGGATAAAGCAGTGGGCAAACCACCCACTTGAGAGACTTGAGAGAATGTGGCTTTGCACTCCCCAGGATAAAGCAGTGGACAAACCACCCACTTGAGAGACTTGAGAGACTTGAGAGACTATGGTTGTGCACTTCCCAGGATAAAGCAGTGGGCAAACCACCCGCTTGTGAGACTTGAGAGACTGTGGCTTTGCACTCCCCAGGACCAAACTGTGGGCATGGAGCCCCCTCGTGGAGCAGTGGTGTCGTCTGTTCATCCAGCTGAGGTGCCCCCCTCCCCCTAAGGTGCCTGTTTATTTTTGATCTGATGCCCCAGCAGTGTTCTCTCCGTTTCGAATAAGGTATCATGTGTGGGCTTTGCCCATGCATTTTGGGACCACTGGTCCACGGACAATGATTGCAATACTATCCAGACTTGTGTAGTTGTACATATTTGTATATACTGATGAGTTGAATTTTGGACTATCTAATTTTTCGATGATTACACTATTTACAATCATTTCATTTTGTCCTTGCATTCTTCCTGAGGGTGACGGGTGTAAATGTCAAGTTGCTGCATGTGTTTGTGTGTATGTAGTTGTGGGTGAGGGTGGGGGTGAGGGTGTTGCTTGTTGCGTGTGTGTGTGTCACTCTCTTTCCTCCCCCCTCCCTTGTGTGCTAGGTGCAGTACTCACCGTGGTTGTCGCCGACGTCTTTGCTGCTCCTGGTAGAAGACGAGGTAAGCCAACATGGGCAGGACCTGTAACTCGGGCTCCATGGCGTCCTGGTTCCTCATTGGGTGTCGAGAGGTGAGTGGTTTCCATTCCAAGTCCTGTTTCCGCCGTGCTTTTGATGGTGTTGGTACCACCCGGAAAATCTGGCGGATTGGTGCCTTGTAATACAGTGGGCGGTACATTGTGTTCCGCCTGTCTGTGGTGGTTACCGCCGCAGTGTTTGTTCCTACCGCAATGGCGGTCGGAGTGTTAAAGTGGCTGTCTATGTTGGCGGTTTCAGCCATGGTCCTGATTCCATTTTTTTAACCGCCGGCCTGTTGGCGGTATTACCGCCACTTTAACACCGACCGCCAGGGTCGTAATGAGGGCCTTTGTCTTCTCACCAGTGGTTCTTCTTTTGCATCTTCATCCCGGTTAGCAGGGGCTCCTGTTCTCCCTGGACTCTTCAGTGCTTCTTGGACTTGGTCCCCTTCTTCCATGGGTCATCAGGTCCAGTAATCCATCATTGGTGTCTTGCAGTCTCTTCTGGTTCTTGCACTATCTTCTATCACAACTTCTTGTGTGTTCTAGGAAAGTTACTGTGATTTACTCCTGTTTTCCTGGGCTCTGGGTTGGGTTCTATTACTTACCTTTGGTGGTTTCTTACACTCCCAGCATCCCACTACACACTGCCCTTGCCTAAGTGGGAAATCAATTTTCTCATTCCACTATTTTAGTATATGGTTTGTGTTCCCCCTAGGCCCATTGCATCCTATTGTGATTTTTACTATTTACACTGTTTTCCAACAGTTGTTACTGCTATTTCTGCATTCTAGTGTATATAATGTGTATATTACTTACCTCCTAAGGGAGTATAGTCTCTAAGATATTTTTGGCATAATCTCGCTAAAAATAAAGTACCTTTATTTTTGTAACACTGAGGGCCATATTTATACTTTTTGACGCACAACTGCGCCAACGCAGTTGTGCGTCAAAAATGTTAACGCCGGCTAACGCCATTCCAAAGCGCCATGCGGGCGCCTTATTTATGGAATGACGTTAGCCGGCGCAGCTGACTGGTGTGCGTAAAAAAAAATGACCCACACCAGGCTGCGCCGGCGTAGGGGAAAATGGAGCTTGGGCGTCAAAAAATGGGGCAAGTCAGGTCTGAGGCAAAATATTGGCCTCAACCCGATTTGCGCTATTTTTTTGGACTCCCAACCCCCATTGAAATGACTCCTGTCTTAGCACAGACAGGAGTCATGCCCCCATGCCCAATGGCCATGCCCAGGGGACTTATGTCACCTGGGCATGGTCATTGGGCATAGTGGCATGTAGGGGGGCACAAATCAGGCCCCCCTATGCCACAAAAAAATAAATAAAAAAATACTTACCTGAACTTACCTTAAGTTCCCTGGGATGGGTCCCTCCGTCATTGGGCGTCCTCCTGGGGTGGGCAAGGGTGGCAGGGGGTGTCCCTGGGGGCATGGGAGGGCACCTCTGGGCTCCTTCTGAGCCCACAGGTCTCTTAACGCCTGCCCTGACCAGGCATTAAAAAATGACGCAAAAGCGTCTGAACGTCATTTTTTTTGGACCCGCCCACTCCCGTGCGTCATTTTTGCACGTGAGTTTAAATAAGGCGCACATGCCTTGGAGTCATTTTTTAGACGGGAACGCCTACCTTGCATATCATTAACGCAAGGTAGGTGTCCACGCTATAAAATGACGCAAACTCCAAGATCTTTGGCGCTAGACGGGTCTAACGCCAAAGTATAAATATGGAGTTAGCTTTGCGTCGGATTTGCGTAAAAAAAAACGACGCAATTCCGGCGCAAACAGAGTATAAATATGCCCCTAAGTATTTTCTTTCATGTGTGTGAGTACTGTGTGACTGCAGTGGTATTGCAAGAGCTTTGCATGTCTCCTAGATAACCCTTGGCTGCTCAGCTACAGCTACCTCAAGACAGCTTGGCTTCTAGACACTGCCTACATTTCACTAAAAAGGAATAACTGGACCTGGCATAACGTGTAAGTACCTTTGGTACACACTACAAACCAGGCCAGCCTCCTACAACCGGTGGCTTGAGTCCCCTCTCCTGAAGAAATACGTGGATTCAGCAACATGGATGGTAGACTAAAGGGGTCTTGACCGTCCTGAAGTCCAGCTGTCCAACTTGGGTGGAGGTAAGAGCTTGCCTCCCCACACAAGACAGTAACCCCTTGCACCGCGTGATTTGCAGTTGCTAAGGCATGTGTGCGACCTTCCATGAAGTTCTTTGTGCACAGCACAGCTTCAGCCCCCAGCACTCCTTCCTGCGACGCACAGCTTCATGAGTGGTTCTCCGGCGGCATGGGATCCCTTTTTGTAGTGCTCCGTGGGTCTCCATTTGTACCTTCTTTGTCCCGTGCTGTGGGACTCCTGTGCACGCTGCCTGGTCTTCTGAGGAGTCTCTGAGTTGCTGAGAGCCCCCTCTGTAACGCCCTCCTGGGTACAGGCCACCGGGTCCCGCCTGTTCCCGGGCAGTGCCATTTTCTGCTAACCGCGAGCTTTGCGTGTGGCAAGGCTAGGTGGCAGAATCCAGTGACGCAAACCAGACTGCAATCATCCATCTGGCATTGGACATCATCTGCACCAATCAGTAACCCGCATCCATCTTCTTGAATGCAGTACTGGCTGTTCTTATTCACCTGTGGTTCTTCTTTTGCACCTTCATCTGGGTTAGCAGGGGCTCCAGATCTCTCTGGACTCTTCAGTGCTTCTTGGAATTGGTCCCCTTCTTCCATAGATCTTGAGGTACAGGAATCCATTGTTGGTGTCTTGCAGTCTCTTCTGGTTCTTGCATAATCTTCTATCACAACTTCTTGTGTGTTCTAGGAAACGTATTATGATTTTATTCTGCTTTCCTGGGCTCTGGGGTGGGTTCTATTACTTACCTTTGGTGTTTTCTTATACTCCCCATCCCCCTCTACATACTACACTTGCCAGGGTGGGAAACCGACTTTCAAATTCCACTTTCTTAGTAAATGGTTTGTGTTCCCCCTAGGCCCATTTCGAACTATTGTGATTTTCACTATTTACGCAGTTTTCTAACGGTTTTTACAGCTATTTCTGCATTCTTGTATATACACTGTGTATATTACTTACCTCCTAACGGTGTATAGTCTCAAAGGAATTTTTGGTATTTGTGTCACCAAAATAAAATACCTTTATTTTTATAACACTGAGTATTTCCTTTCATGTGTGTGAGTAGAGTGTGATTGCAGTGGTATTGCATGAGCTTTGCATGTCTCATAGTTAGGCCTTGGCTGCTCATCCGCACTACCCCTAGAGAGCCTCGCTTCTAGACACTGACTACATTTCACTAATAAGGGATAACTGGACCTGATATAAGGTGTCAGTGCCTTAGGTACCCACTGCAAACCAGGCCAGCCTCCTACACTCCTTATATTGTTTCCTATAGACCACTATCAAAAGACGATAACTGGGAGCTGCGCTGAGAGTACAGTGTAACTTTTTTAATGCTCTAGAAAAGGCTTGGTCAAACCAACCCAACTTGACTTGCTCACATGGCCTAACTGCTCTGGAAAGTAGTAACAGAAGAAGTAATATTTCCAAAAGCTGTGAGAACTGCTGCATCATTTTCTGACTCTTTGTGGTTGTCAAACAGTGTCTTGATAAACTGGGAAAGTATGATGCCTATAATGGTTGGGGCGATTTGCTTACTTGCTGGAAAACATAGTGTAAGGACCAAGGGATTGTTGTTACTAACCACATTAGGCGTAATAACAAGGTTGACCAAATTAGGGATGCAGTTTTAAGATATCAAGATGTGATCTATGTTATAATTGGCTCCCCCGTCTCCAAACGGATAGTGTTGACCAAGAGGAGTATCACCAATATCTAAAAGGTATAGACTATGAGGGTCATTATGACCCTGGCGGAAGGTGGAGAACCGGCGGTAAGACCGCCAACAGGCTGGCGGTCTTACTTTGTGGAATTATGACCATGGCGGTTACCGCCATGGTCATCCGCCGGTTCTCCGTTCCGCCCGCTGGGCTGGAGACCTGGGTCTCCAGCCCGGCGGCCATCACTAGACCGCCGGCGGTATTTTGACCCGGCTTACCGCCGTGGATTTCCAGCGGTTTGAACCGCCATGAAATCCATGGCGGTAAGCACTAGGCACTGATAGGGGTCTCCCCCACCCCCCACACCCACCCAACTCCCTCCCCTACCCCCCCACCACTCCTGCCACCCCCCAAAGGTCGCAGGGCCCCCCTCCCCACCCCGACCCCCAACATCACTTCACCTATACCTACACGACACGCACGCAGGCACCACCTACACACTTACACACACACACGCCGACATACATGCCTACATCCACACACACAGTCAGACACGCACACCCACATTCAAACATACACGCACACATCCATACAGACATACCTACAGACATACACGCACTCATTCCCATACACACAACACCCCCGCAATACACACACTCACACACCCCCTCTACATACACACACGCACACCCCCATGCACCCACACAACACACAACACCCCTCTCCCCTCACGGACGATCGACTTACCTCGTCCGACAATCCTCCGGGAGGGGATGGGAGCCATGGAGGCAGCTCCGCCGACACCACACCACCAACAGAACACCGCCACGGTGAATCACAGGACGTGATTCGCTGGGCGGTGTTCTGTTGGCGTAGCGGTGGAGGTGGAGCAACCTCCAATTCCCCGCCTCCCGCCAGTATGGCTGTTGGCGCCTCTCCGTCCGTAAAAGGACGGAGAGCTGCCAACGGTCATAATAGGCCGAGTGGCATACCACCACCACTGACGGTCTTCCACACGACGGTCCCTCGGCGGTCTTTAAAAAAGACCGCCGAGGTCAAAATTACCCCCTATGACTGAACAGCATACCATTCAGTGCACTGCCTAATGTGTTGTGGAGAAAATGTGACCGGTCAGCTGCAAAAACTTCAGAGATGCTGCATACATCCTTAGAGGGTTTTGATTGAATGTAAATGAAGCAACACACATTGAATAACCACAACGTATTGGGCAATGCATGTGTTTTCCCTGTGGATCCAGGCCACCACAAATGTCGAGCAGAATACACACTATTTAACCACTTCGCTGCAAGGCCTTTCCCCCCTCCTGTGCCAAGCTTTTTTTTGCCTAATTGGGGCAGTTCGCGCTTAGGCCCTCATGACTTTTTGTCCACATAAGCTAACCAAGCCAAATTTGCGTCCTTTTTTTTCAACATCCTAGGGATTCTAGAGGTACCCAAACTTTGTGGGTTCCCCTGAAGGAGGCCAAGAAATTAGCCAAAATACAGTGAAAATTTCATTTTTTTCAAAAAAATGGGAAAAAGTGGCTGCAGAAGAAGGCTTGTGGTTTTTCCCCTGAAAATGGCATCAACAAAGAGTTTGCGGTGCTAAACTCAGCAGCTTCCCAGATTTCAGGAACAGGCAGACTTGAATCAGAAAACCCAATTTTTCAACACAATTTTGGCATTTTACTGGGACATACCCTATTTTTGAAATTTTTTGTGCTTTCAGCCTCCTTCCAGTCAGTGACAGAAATGGGCATGAAACTAATGCTGGATCCCAGAACCCTAAACATTTCTGAAAAGTAGACAAAATTCAGAATTCAGCAAGGGGTCATTTGTGTAGATCCTACAAGGGTTTCCTACATAAAATAACAACTGAAAAAGAAAAATATTGAAATTGAGGTGAAAAAAAGGTAGGTCAAGGGTTCATCAAGAACACTAGGTACCCAGAGCCAATAAATGAGCTGCACCCTGCAGTGCGTTTTCATTCTATACCGGGTATACAGCAATTCCTTTGCTGAAATATAAAGAGTAAAAAATAGCTATCAAGAAAACCTTTGTATTTCCAAAAAGGGGACAAGATAAGGTGTTGAGTAGCAGTGGTTATGTGCACATCTCTGAATTCCGGGGTGACCATACTAGCATGTGAATTACAGGGCATTTCTCAAATAGATGTCTTTTTTACACACTCTCCTATATTTGGAAGGAAAAAATGTAGAGAAAGACAAGGGGCAATAACACTTGTTTTGCTATTCTATGTTCCCGCAAGTCCCCCGATAAAAATGATACCTCACTTGTGTGGGTAGGCCTAGCGCCCACGACAGGAAACGCCCCAAAATGCAACGTGGACACATCCCATTTTTTTTAAAGAAAACTGAGGTGTTTTTTGCAAAGTGCCTACCTGTAGATTTTGGCCTCTAGCTCTGCCGGCACCTAGGGAAACCTACCAAACCTGTGCATTTTTGAAAACTAGAGACCTAGGGGAATCCAAGATGGGGTGACATGTGGGGCTCTGACCAGGTTCTGTTACCCAGAATCCTTTGCAAACCTCAAAATTTGGCTAAAAAAACACATTTTCCTCACATTTCGGTGACAGAAAGTTCTGGAATCAGAGAGGAGCCACAAATTTCCTTCCACCCAGCGTTCCCTTAAGTCTCCCGATAAAAATTATACCCCACTTGTGTGGGTAGGCCTAGCGAACGCGACAGGAAATGCCCCAAAACGCAACGTGGACACATCAAATTTTTTTAAAGAAAACAGAGGTGTTTTTTGCAAAGTGCCTACCTGTAGATTTTGGCCTCTAGCTCAGCCGGCACCTAGGGAAACCTACCAAACCTGTGCATTTATGAAAACTAGAGACATAGGGGAATCCAAGATGGGGTGACTTGTGGGGCTCTGACCAGGTTCTGTTACCCAGAATCCTTTGCAAACCTCAAAATTTGGCTAAAAAAACACATCTTCCTCACATTTCTGTGGCAGAAAGTTCTGGAATCTGAGAGGAGGCACAAATTTCCTTCCACCCAGCGTTCCCCCAAGTCTCCCGATAAATATGATACCTCACTTGTGTGGGTAGGCCTAGCGCCTGCGACAGGAAATGCCCCAAAGCACAACGTGGACACATCCCATTTTTTTACAGAAAACACAGCTGTATTTTGCAAAGTGCCTACCTGTAGATTTTGACCTCTAGCTCAGCCGGCACCTAGGGAAACCTACCAAACCTGTGCATTTCTGAAAAAAACAGACCTAGGGGAATCCAAGATGGAGTGACTTGTGGGGCTCTGACCAGGTTCTGTAACCCAGAATCCTATGCAAACCTCATAATTTGGCTAAAAAAACACATTTTCCTCACATTTCGGTGACAGAAAGTTCTGGAATCAGAGAGGAGCCACAAATTTCCTTCCACCCAGCGTTCCCCCAAGTCTCCCGATAAATATGATACCTCACTTGTGTGGGTAGGCCTAGGGCCCTTGACAGGAAATGCCCCAAAACGCAACGTGGACACATTCCATTTTTTTAAAGAAAACAGAGGTGTTTATTGCAAAGTGCCTACCTGTAGATTTTGGCCTCTAGCTCAGCCGGCACCTAGGGAAACCTACCAAACCTGTGCATTTCTGAAAACTAGAGACCTAGGGGAATCCAAGATGGGGTTACTTGTGGGGCTCTGACCAGGTTCTGTTACCCAGAATCCTTTGCAAACCTCAAAATTGGGCTAAAAAAACATATGTTCCTCACATTTCTGTGGTAGAAAGTTCTGGAATCTGAGAGGAGGCTCAAATTTCCTTCCACCCAGCGTTCCCCCAAGTCTCCCGATAAAAATGATACCTCACTTGTGTGGGTAGGCCTGGCGCCTGCGACAGGAAATGCCCCAAAGCACAACGTGGACACATCCCATTTTTTGACAGAAAACAGAGCTATATTTTGCAAAGTGCCTACCTGTAGATTTTGGCCTCTAGCTCAGCCGGCACCTAGGGAAACCTACCAAACCTGTGCATTTCTGAAAACTAGAGACCTAGGGGAATCCAAGATGGGGTGACTTGTAGGCTCTGACCAGGTTCTGTTACCCAGAATCCTTTGCAAACCTCAAAATTTGGCTAAACAAACACATTTTCCTCACATTTCGGTGACAGAAAGTTCTGGAATCTGAGAGGAGGCACAAATGTCCTTCCACCCAGCGTTCCCCCAAGTCTCCCAATAAAAATGATACCTCACTTGTGTGGGTAGGCCTAGCGCCCGCGACAGGAAATGCCCCAAAACGCAACGTGGACACATCCCATTTTTTGAAAGAAAACAGAGGTGTTTTTTGCAAAGTGCCTACCTGTAGATTTTGGCCTTTAGCTCAGCCGGCACCTAGGGAAACCTACCAAACCTGTGCATTTTTGAAAACTAGAGACCTAGGGGAATCCAAGATGGGGTGACTTGTGGGGCTCTGACCAGGTTCTGTTACACAGAATCCTTTGCAAACCTCAACATTTGGCTAAAAAAACACATGTTCCTCACTTTTCTGTGGCAGAAAGTTCTGGAATCTGAGATGAGGCACAAATGTCCTTCCAGCCTGCGTTCCCCCAAGTCTCCTGATAAAAATGATACCTCACTTTTGTGGGCAGGCCTAGCGCCTGCGACAGGAAATGCCCCAAAGCACAACGTGGACACATCCCATTTTTTGACAGAAAACAGAGCTGTATTTTGCAAAGTGCCTACCTGTAGATTTTGGCCTCTAGCTCAGCCGGCACCTAGGGAAACCTACCAAACCTGTGCATTTCTAAAAAGTAGAGACGTAGGGGAATCCAAGATGGAGTGACTTGTGGGGCTCTGACCAGGTTCTGTTACCCAGAATCCTTTGCAAACCTCAAAATTTGGCTAAACAAACACATTTTCCTCACATTTCGGTGACAGAAAGTTCTGGAATCTGAGAGGAGGCACAAATGTCCTTCCACGCAGCGTTCCCCCAAGTCTCCCAATAAAAATGATACCTCACTTGTGTGGGTAGGCCTAGCGCCCGCAACAGGAAATGCCCCAAAACGCAACGTGGACACATCCCATTTTTTTTAAAGAAAACAGAGGTGTTTTTTGCAAAGTGCCTACATGTAGATTTTGGCCTCTAGCTCAGCCGGCACCTAGGGAAACCTACCAAACCTGTGCATTTCTGAAAACTAGAGACCTAGGGGAATCAAAGATGGGTTGACTTGTCGGGCTCTTACCAGGTTCTGTTACCCAGAATCCTTTGCAAACCTCAATATTTGGCTAAAAAAACACATGTTCCTCACATTTCTGAGGCAGAAAGTTCTGGAATCTGAGAGGAGGCACAAATGTCCTTCCACCCAGCGTTCCCCCAAGTCTCCCGATAAAAATTATACCTCACTTGTGTGGGTAGGCCTAGCGCCAGCGACAGGAAATGCCCCAAAGCACAACGTGGACACATCCCATTTTTTGACAGAAAACACAGCTGTATTTTGCAAAGTGCCTATCTGTAGATTTTGGCATCTAGGTCAGCCGGCACCTAGGGAAACCTACCAAACCTGTGCATTTCTGAAAACTAGAGACCTAGGGGAATGCAAGATGGGGTGACTTGTGGGGCTCTGACCAGGTTCTGTTACCCAGAATCCTTTGCAAACCTCAAAATTTGGCTAAAAAAACACATGTTCCTCACATTTCGGTGACAGAAAGTTCTGGAATCAGATAGGAGCCACAAATTTCCTTCCACCCAGCGTTCCCCCAAGTCTCCCGATAAAAATGATACCTCACTTGTGTGGGTAGGCCTAGCGCCTGCGACAGGAAATGCCCCAAAGCACAACTTGGACACATCCCATTTTTTGACAGAAAACAGAGCTGTATTTTGCAAAGTGCCTACCTGTAGATTTTGGCCTCTAGCTCAGCCGGCACCTAGGGAAACCTACCAAACCTGGGCATTTCTGAAAACTAGAGACCTAGGGGAATGCAAGATGGAGTGACTTGTGGGGCTCTGACCAGGTTCTGTTACCCAGAATCCTTTGCAAACCTCAAAATTTGGCTACAAAAACACATGTTCCTCACATTTCGGTGACAGAAAGTTCTGGAATCAGATAGGAGCCACAAATTTCCTTCCACCCAGCGTTCCCCCAAGTCTCCCGATAAAAATGATACCTCACTTGTGTGGGTAGGCCTAGCGCCCGCGACAGGAAATGCCCCGAAACGCAACGTGGACACATCCCATTTTTTGAAAGAAAACAGAGGTGTTTTTTGCAAAGTGCCTACCTGTAGATTTTGGCCTTTAGCTCAGCCGCCACCTAGGGAAACCTACCAAACCTGTGCATTTTTGAAAACTAGAGACCTAGGGGAATCCAAGATGGGGTTACTTGTGGGGCTCTGACCAGGTTCTGTTACCCAGAATCCTTTGCAAACCTCAAAATTTGGCTAAAAAAACACATGTTCCTCACATTTCTGTGGTAGAAAGTTCTGGAATCTGAGAGGAGGCTCACATTTCCTTCCACACAGCGTTCCCCCAAGTCTCCCGATAAAAATGATACCTCACTTGTGTGGGTAGGCCTGGCGCCTGCGACAGGAAATGCCCCAAAGCACAACGTGGACACATCCCATTTTTTGACAGAAAACAGAGCTGTATTTTGCAAAGTGCCTACCTGTAGATTTTGGCCTCTAGCTCAGCCGGCACCTAGGGAAACCTACCAAACCTGTGCATTTCTGAAAACTAGAGACCTAGGGGAATCCAAGATGGGGTGACTTGTAGGCTCTGACCAGGTTCTGTTACCCAGAATCCTTTGCAAACCTCAAAATTTGGCTAAACAAACACATTTTCCTCACATTTCGGCGACAGAAAGTTCTGGAATCTGAGAGGAGGCACAAATGTCCTTCCACCCAGCGTTCCCCCAAGTCTCCCAATAAAAATGATACCTCACTTGTGTGGGTAGGCCTAGCGCCTGCGACAGGAAATGCCCCAAAACGCAACGTGGACACATCCCATTTTTTGACAGAAAACAGAGCTGTATTTTGCAAAGTGCCTACCTGTAGATTTTGGCCTCTAGCTCAGCCGGCACCTAGGGAAACCTACCAAACCTGGGCATTTCTGAAAACTAGAGACCTAGGGGAATGCAATATGGAGTGACTTGTGGGGCTCTGACCAGGTTCTGTTACCCAGAATCCTTTGCAAACCTCAAAATTTGGCTACAAAAACACATGTTCCTCACATTTCGGTGACAGAAAGTTCTGGAATCAGATAGGAGCCACAAATTTCCTTCCACCCAGCGTTCCCCCAAGTCTCCCGATAAAAATGATACCTCACTTGTGTGGGTAGGCCTAGCGCCCGCGACAGGAAATGCCCCGAAACGCAACGTGGACACATCCCATTTTTTGAAAGAAAACAGAGGTGTTTTTTGCAAAGTGCCTACCTGTAGATTTTGGCCTTTAGCTCAGCCGCCACCTAGGGAAACCTACCAAACCTGTGCATTTTTGAAAACTAGAGACCTAGGGGAATCCAAGATGGGGTTACTTGTGGGGCTCTGACCAGGTTCTGTTACCCAGAATCCTTTGCAAACCTCAAAATTTGGCTAAAAAAACACATGTTCCTCACATTTCTGTGGTAGAAAGTTCTGGAATCTGAGAGGAGGCTCACATTTCCTTCCACCGGGCGTTCCCCCAAGTCTCCCGATAAAAATGATACCTCACTTGTGTGGGTAGGCCTGGCGCCTGCGACAGGAAATGCCCCAAAGCACAACGTGGACACATCCCATTTTTTGACAGAAAACAGAGCTGTATTTTGCAAAGTGCCTACCTGTAGATTTTGGCCTCTAGCTCAGCCGGCACCTAGGGAAACCTACCAAACCTGTGCATTTCTGAAAACTAGAGACCTAGGGGAATCCAAGATGGGGTGACTTGTAGGCTCTGACCAGGTTCTGTTACCCAGAATCCTTTGCAAACCTCAAAATTTGGCTAAACAAACACATTTTCCTCACATTTCGGCGACAGAAAGTTCTGGAATCTGAGAGGAGGCACAAATGTCCTTCCACCCAGCGTTCCCCCAAGTCTCCCAATAAAAATGATACCTCACTTGTGTGGGTAGGCCTAGCGCCCGCGACAGGAAATGCCCCAAAACGCAACGTGGACACATCCCATTTTTTGAAAGAAAACAGAGGTGTTTTTTGCAAAGTGCCTACCTGTAGATTTTGGCCTTTAGCTCAGCCGGCACCTAGGGAAACCTACCAAACCTGTGCATTTTTGAAAACTAGAGACCTAGGGGAATCCAAGATGGGGTGACTTGTGGGGCTCTGACCAGGTTCTGTTACCCAGAATCCTTTGCAAACCTCAAAATTTGGCTAAAAAAACACATGTTCCTCACTTTTCTGTGGCAGAAAGTTCTGGAATCTGAGAGGAGGCACAAATGTCCTTCCACCCTGCGTTCCCCCAAGTCTCCTGATAAAAATGATACCTCACTTTTGTGGGCAGGCCTAGCGCCTGCGACAGGAAATGCCCCAAAGCACAACGTGGACACATCCCATTTTTTGACAGAAAACAGAGCTGTATATTGCAAAGTGCCTACCTGTAGATTTTGGCCTCTAGCTCAGCCGGCACCTATGGAAACCTACCAAACCTGTGCATTTCTAAAAAGTAGAGACGCAGGGGAATCCAAGATGGAGTGACTTGTGGGGCTCTGACCAGGTTCTGTTACCCAGAATCCTTTGCAAACCTCAAAATTTGGCTAAACAAACACATTTTCCTCACATCTCGGTGACAGAAAGTTCTGGAATCTGAGAGGAGGCACAAATGTCCTTCCACCCAGCGTTCCCCCAAGTCTCCCAATAAAAATGATACCTCACTTGTGTGGGTAGGCCTAGCGCCCGCGACAGGAAATGCCCCAAAACGCAACGTGGACACATCCCATTTTTTGACAGAAAACAGAGGTGTTTTTTGCAAAGTGCCTACATGTAGATTTTGGCCTCTAGCTCAGCCGGCACCTAGGGAAACCTACCAAACCTGTGCATTTCTGAAAACTAGAGACCTAGGGGAATCAAAGATGGGTTGACTTGTCGGGCTCTTACCAGGTTCTGTTACCCAGAATCCTTTGCAAACCTCAAAATTTGGCTAAAAAAACACATGTTCCTCAGATTTCTGTGGCAGAAAGTTCTGGAATCTGAGAGGAGACACAAATTTCCATCCACCTAGCGTTCCACCAAGTCTCCCGATAAAAATGATACCTCACTTGTGTGGGAAGGCCTACCGCCCGTGACAGGAAATGCCCCAAAACGCAACGTGCACACATCACATTTTTTTAAAGAAAACAGAGGTGTTTTTTTGCAAAGTGCCTACCTGTGGATTTTGGCCTCTAGCTCAGCCGGCACCTGAGGAAACCTACCAAAACTGTGCATTTTTTAAAACTAGAGATCTAGAGGAATCCAAGATAGGGTGACTTGTGGGACTCTGACAAGGTTCTGTTACCCAGAATCCTTTGCAAACCTCAAAATTTGGCTAAAAAAACACATGTTCCTCACATTTCTGAGGCAGAAAGTTCTGGAATCTGAGAGGAGGCACAAATGTCCTTCCACCCAGCGTTCCCCCAAGTCTCCCGATAAAAATGATACCTCACTTGTGTGGGTATGCCTAGCGCCAGCGACAGGAAATGCCCCAAAGCACAACGTGGACACATCCGATTTTTTGACAGAAAACACAGCTGTATTTTGCAAAGTGCCTATCTGTAGATTTTGGCATCTAGGTCATCCGGCACCTAGGGAAACCTACCAAACCTGTGCATTTCTGAAAACTAGAGACCTAGGGGAATGCAAGATGGGGTGACTTGTGGGGCTCTGACCAGGTTCTGTTACCCAGAATCCTTTGCAAACCTCAAAATTAGGCTAAAAAAACACATGTTCCTCACATTTCGCTGACAGAAAGTTCTGGAATCAGATAGGAGGCTCAAATTTCCTCCCACCCAGCGTTCCCCCAAGTCTCCCGATAAAAATGATACCTCACTTGTGTGGGTAGGCCTAGCGCCTGCGACAGGAAATGCCCCAAAGCACAACGTGGACACATCCCATTTTTTGACAGAAAACAGAGCTGTATTTTGCAAAGTGCCTACCTGTAGATTTTGGCCTCTAGCTCAGCCTGCACCTAGGGAAACCTACCATACCTGTGCATTTCTTAAAACTAGAGACCTAGGGGAATCCAAGATGGGGTGACTTGTGGGGCTCTGACCAGGATCTGTTACCCAGAATCCTGTGCAAACCTCAAAATTTGGCTAAAAAAACACATGTTCCTCACATTTCTGTGGCAGAAAGTTCTGGAATCTGAGAGGAGGCACAAATTTCCTTCCACCCCGCGTTCCCCCAAGTCTCCCGATAAAAATGATACCTCATTTGAGTGGGTAGGCCTAGCGCCTGCGACAGGAAATGCCCCAAAGCACAACGTGGACACATCCCATTTTTTGACAGAAAACAGAGCTGTATTTTGCAAAGTGCTTACCTGTAGATTTTGGCCTCTAGCTCAGCTGGCACCTAGGGAAACCTACCAAACCTGTGCATTTCTGAAAACTAGAGACCTAGGGGAATCCAAGATGGAGTGACTTGTGGGGCTCTGACCAGGTTCTGTTACCCAGAATCCTTTGCAAACCTCAAAATTTGGCTAAACAAACACATTTTCCTTTCATTTCGGTGACAGAAAGTTCTGGAATCAGAGAGGAGCCACAAATTTCCTTCCACCCAGCGTTCCCCCAAGTCTCCCGATAAAAATGATACCTCACTTGTGTGGGTAGGCGTAGCGCCAGCGACAGGAAATTCCCCAAAGCACAACGTGGACACATCCCATTTTTTGACAGAAAACACAGCTGTATTTTGCAAAGTGCCTATCTGTAGATTTTGGCATCTAGGTCAGCCGGCACCTAGGGAAACCTACCAAACCTGTGCATTTCTGAAAACTAGAGACCTAGGGGAATGCAAGATGGGGTGACTTGTGGGGCTCTGACCAGGTTCTGTTACCCAGAATCCTTTGCAAACCTCAAAATTTGGCTAAAAAAACACATGTTCCTCACATTTCGGTGACAGAAAGTTCTGGAATCAGATAGGAGCCACAAATTTCCTTCCACCCAGCATTCCCCCAAGTCTCCCGATAAAAATGATACCTCACTTGTGTGGGTAGGCCTAGCGCCTGCGACAGGAAATGCCCCAAAGCACAACGTGGACACATCCCATTTTTTGACAGAAAAGAGAGCTGTATTTTGCAAAGTGCCTACCTGTAGATTTTGGCCTCTAGCTCAGCCGGCACCTAGGGAAACCTACCAAACCTGGGCATTTCTGAAAACTAGAGACCTAGGGGAATGCAAGATGGAGTGACTTGTGGGGCTCTGACCAGGTTCTGTTACCCAGAATCCTTTGCAAACCTCAAAATTTGGCTACAAAAACACATTTTCCTTACATTTCGGTGACAGAAAGTTCTGGAATCAGATAGGAGCCACAAATTTCCTTCCACCCAGCGTTCCCCCAAGTCTCCCGATAAAAATGATACCTCACTTGTGTGGGTAGGCCTAGCGCCCGCAACAGGAAATGCCCCGAAACGCACCGTGGACACATCCCATTTTTTGAAAGAAAACAGAGGTGTTTTTTGCAAAGTGCCTACCTGTAGATTTTGGCCTTTAGCTCAGCCGGCACCTAGGGAAACCTACCAAACCTGTGCATTTTTGAAAACTAGAGACCTAGGGGAATCCAAGATGGGGTTACTTGTGGGGCTCTGACCAGGTTCTGTTACCCAGAATCCTTTGCAAACCTCAAAATTTGGCTAAAAAAACACATGTTCCTCACATTTCGGTGACAGAAAGTTCTGGAATCAGATAGGAGCCACAAATTTCCTTCCACCCAGCATTCCCCCAAGTCTCCCGATAAAAATGATACCTCACTTGTGTGGGTAGGCCTAGCGCCTGCGACAGGAAATGCCCCAAAGCACAACGTGGACACATCCCATTTTTTGACAGAAAAGAGAGCTGTATTTTGCAAAGTGCCTACCTGTAGATTTTGGCCTCTAGCTCAGCCGGCACCTAGGGAAACCTACCAAACCTGGGCATTTCTGAAAACTAGAGACCTAGGGGAATGCAAGATGGAGTGACTTGTGGGGCTCTGACCAGGTTCTGTTACCCAGAATCCTTTGCAAACCTCAAAATTTGGCTACAAAAACACATTTTCCTTACATTTCGGTGACAGAAAGTTCTGGAATCAGATAGGAGCCACAAATTTCCTTCCACCCAGCGTTCCCCCAAGTCTCCCGATAAAAATGATACCTCACTTGTGTGGGTAGGCCTAGCGCCCGCAACAGGAAATGCCCCGAAACGCACCGTGGACACATCCCATTTTTTGAAAGAAAACAGAGGTGTTTTTTGCAAAGTGCCTACCTGTAGATTTTGGCCTTTAGCTCAGCCGGCACCTAGGGAAACCTACCAAACCTGTGCATTTTTGAAAACTAGAGACCTAGGGGAATCCAAGATGGGGTTACTTGTGGGGCTCTGACCAGGTTCTGTTACCCAGAATCCTTTGCAAACCTCAAAATTTGGCTAAAAAAACACATGTTCCTCACATTTCTGTGGTAGAAAGTTCTGGAATCTGAGAGGAGGCTCAAATTTCCTTCCACCCAGCGTTCCCTCCAAGTCTCCCGATAAAAATGATACCTCACTTGTGTGGGTAGGCCTAGCGCCTGCGACAGGAAATGCCCCAAAGCACAACGGGGACACATCCCATTTTTTGACAGAAAACAGAGATGTATTTTGCAAAGTGCCTACCTGTAGATTTTGGCCTCTAGCTCAGCCGGCACCTAGGGAAACCTACCAAACCTGTGCATTTCTGAAAACTAGAGACCTAGGGGAATCCAAGATGGGGTGACTTGTAGGCTCTGACCAGGTTCTGTTACCCAGAATCCTTTGCAAACCTCAAAATTTGGCTAAACAAACACATGTTCCTCACATTTCTGTGGTAGAAAGTTCTGGAATCTGAGAGGAGGCTCAAATTTCCTTCCACCCAGCGTTCCCCCAAGTCTCCCGATAAAAATGATACCTCACTTGTGTGGGTAGGCCTGGCGCCTGCGACAGGAAATGCCCCAGAAGCACAACGTGGACACATCCCATTTTTTGACAGAAAACAGAGCTGTATTTTGCAAAGTGCCTACCTGTAGATTTTGGCCTCTAGCTCATCCGGCACCTAGGGAAACCTACCAAACCTGTGCATTTCTGAAAACTAGAGACCTAGGGGAATCCAAGATGGGGTGACTTGTATGCTCTGACCAGGTTCTGTTACCCAGAATCCATTGCAAACCTCAAAATTTGGCTAAACAAACACATTTTCCTCACATTTCGGTGACAGAAAGTTCTGGAATCTGAGAGGAGGCACAAATGTCCTTCCACCCAGCGTTCCCCCAAGTCTCCCAATAAAAATGATACCTCACTTGTGTGGGTAGGCCTAGCGCCCGCGACAGGAAATGCCCCAAAACGCAACGTGGACACATCCGATTTTTTGAAAGAAAACAGAGTTGTTTTTTGCAAAGTGCCTACCTGTAGATTTTGGCCTTTAGCTCAGCCGGCACCTAGGGAAACCTACCAAACCTGTGCATTTTTGAAAACTAGAGACCTAGGGGAATCCAAGATGGGGTGACTTGTGGGGCTCTGACCAGGTTCTGTTACCCAGAATCCTTTGCAAACCTCAAAATTTGGCTAAAAAAACACATGTTCCTCACTTTTCTGTGGCAGAAAGTTCTGGAATCTGAGAGGAGGCACAAATGTCCTTCCACCCTGCGTTCCCCCAAGTCTCCTGATAAAAATGATACCTCACTTTTGTGGGCAGGCCTAGCGCCTGCGACAGGAAATGCCCCAAAGCACAACGTGGACACATCCCATTTTTTGACAGAAAACAGAGCTGTATTTTGCAAAGTGCCTACCTGTAGATTTTGGCCTCTAGCTCAGCCGGCACCTAGGGAAACCTACCAAACCTGTGCATTTCTAAAAAGTAGAGACGTAGGGGAATCCAAGATGGAGTGACTTGTGGGGCTCTGACCAGGTTCTGTTACCCAGAATCCTTTGCAAACCTCAAAATTTGGCTAAACAAACACATTTTCCTCACATCTCGGTGACAGAAAGTTCTGGAATCTGAGAGGAGGCCCAAATGTCCTTCCACCCAGCGTTCCCCCAAGTCTCCCAATAAAAATGATACCTCACTTGTGTGGGTAGGCCTAGCGCCCGCGACAGGAAATGCCCCAAAACGCAACGTGGACACATCCCATTTTTTGACAGAAAACAGAGGTGTTTTTTGCAAAGTGCCTACATGTAGATTTTGGCCTCTAGCTCAGCCGGCACCTAGGGAAACCTACCAAACCTGTGCATTTCTGAAAACTAGAGACCTAGGGGAATCAAAGATGGGTTGACTTGTCGGGCTCTTACCAGGTTCTGTTACCCAGAATCCTTTGCAAACCTCAAAATTTGGCTAAAAAAACACATGTTCCTCAGATTTCTGTGGCAGAAAGTTCTGGAATCTGAGAGGAGGCACAAATTTCCATCCACCTAGCGTTCCACCAAGTCTCCCGATAAAAATGATACCTCACTTGTGTAGGAAGGCCTAGCGCCCGTGACAGGAAATGCCCCAAAACGCAACGTGCACACATCACATTTTTTTAAAGAAAACAGAGGTGTTTTTTTGCAAAGTGCCTACCTGTGGATTTTGGCCTCTAGCTCAGCCGGCACCTGAAGAAACCTACCAAACCTGTGCATTTTTTAAAACTAGAGATCTAGAGGAATCCAAGATAGGGTGACTTGTGGGACTCTGACAAGGTTCTGTTACCCAGAATCCTTTGCAAACCTCAAAATTTGGCTAAAAAAACACATGTTCCTCACATTTCTGAGGCAGAAAGTTCTGGAATCTGAGAGGAGGCACAAATGTCCTTCCACCCAGCGTTCCCCCAAGTCTCCCGATAAAAATGATACCTCACTTGTGTGGGTATGCCTAGCGCTAGCGACAGGAAAGGCCCCAAAGCACAACGTGGACACGTCCGATTTTTTGACAGAAAACACAGCTGTATTTTGCAAAGTGCCTATCTGTAGATTTTGGCATCTAGGTCATCCGGCACCTAGGGAAACCTACCAAACCTGTGCATTTCTGAAAACTAGAGACCTAGGGGAATGCAAGATGGGGTGACTTGTGGGGCTCTGACCAGGTTCTGTTACCCAGAATCCTTTGCAAACCTCAAAATTAGGCTAAAAAAACACATGTTCCTCACATTTCAGTGACAGAAAGTTCTGGAATCAGATAGGAGCCACAAATTTCCTTCCACCCAGCGTTCCCGCAAGTCTCCCGATAAAAATGATACCTCACTTGTGTGGGTAGGCCTAGCGCCTGCGACAGGAAATGCCCCAAAGCACAACGTGGACACATCCCATTTTTTGACAGAAAACAGAGCTGTATTTTGCAAAGTGCCTACCTGTAGATTTTGGCCTCTAGCTCAGCCGGCACCTAGAGAAACCTACCAAACCTGGGCATTTCTGAATACTGGAGACCTAGGGGAATGCAAGATCGGGTGACTTGTGGGGCTCTGACCAGGTTCTGTTACCCAGAATCCTTTGCAAACCTCAAAATTTGGCTACAAAAACACATTTTCCTCACATTTCGGTGACAGAAAGTTCTGGAATCAGATAGGAGCCACAAATTTCCTTCCACCCAGCATTCCCCCAAGTCTCCCGATAAAAATGATACCTCACTTGTGTGGGTAGGCCTAGCGCCCGCGACAGGAAATGCCCTGAAACGCAACGTGGACACATCCCATTTTTTGAAAGAAAACAGAGGTGTTTTTTGCAAAGTGCCTACCTGTAGATTTTGGCCTTTAGCTCAGCCGGCACCTAGGGAAACCTACCAAACCTGTGCATTTTTGAAAACTAAAGACCTAGGGGAATCCAAGATGGGGTTACTTGTGGGGCTCTGACCAGGTTCTGTTACCCAGAATCCTTTGCAAACCTCAAAATTTGGCTAAAAAAACACATGTTCCTCTCATTTCTGTGGTAGAAAGTTCTGGAATCTGAGAGGAGGCTCAAATTTCCTTCCACCCAGCGTTCCCCCAAGTCTCCCGATAAAAATGATACCTCACTTGTGTGGGTAGGCCTAGCGCCTGCGACAGGAAATGCCCCAAAGCACAACGTGGACACATCCCATTTTTTGACAGAAAACAGAGCTGTATTTTGCAAAGTGCCTACCTGTAGATTTTGGCCTCTAGCTCAGCCTGCACCTAGGGAAACCTACCATACCTGTGCATTTCTTATAACTAGAGACCTAGGGGAATCCAAGATGGGGTGACTTGTGGGGCTCTGACCAGGATCTGTTACCCAGAATCCTTTGCAAACCTCAAAATTTGGCTAAAAAAACACATGTTCCTCACATTTCTGTGGCAGAAAGTTCTGGAATCTGAGAGGAGGCACAAATTTCCTTCCACCCCGCGTTCCCCCAAGTCTCCCGATAAAAATGATACCTCATTTGAGTCGGTAGGCCTAGCGCCTGCGACAGGAAATGCCCCAAAGCACAACGTGGACACATCCCATTTTTTGACAGAAAACAGAGCTGTATTTTGCAAAGTGCCTATCTGTAGATTTTGGCATCTAGGTGAGCCGGCACCTAGGGAAACCTACCAAACCTGTGCATTTCTGAAAACTAGAGACCTAGGGGAATGCAAGATGGGGTGACTTGTGGGGCTCTGACCAGGTTCTGTTACCCAGAATCCTTTGCAAACCTCAAAATTTGGCTAAAAAAACACATGTTCCTCACATTTCGGTGACAGAAAGTTCTGGAATCAGATCGGAGCCACAAATTTCCTTCCACCCAGCGTTCCCCCAAGTCTCCCGATAAAAATGATACCTCACTTGTGTGGGTAGGCCTAGCGCCTGCGACAGGAAATGCCCCAAAGCACAACGTGGACACATCCCATTTTTTGACAGAAAAGAGAGCTGTATTTTGCAAAGTGCCTACCTGTAGATTTTGGCCTCTAGCTCAGCCGGCACCTAGGGAAACCTACCAAACCTGGGCATTTCTGAAAACTAGAGACCTAGGGGAATGCAAGATGGAGTGACTTGTGGGGCTCTGACCAGGTTCTGTTACCCAGAATCCTTTGCAAACCTCAAAATTTGGCTACAAAAACACATTTTCCTTACATTTCGGTGATAGAAAGTTCATGAATCAGATAGGAGCCACAAATTTCCTTCCACCCAGCGTTCCCCCAAGTCTCCCGATAAAAATGATACCTCACTTGTGTGGGTAGGCCTAGCGCCCGCGACAGGAAATGCCGCGAAACGCAACGTGGACACATCCCATTTTTTGAAAGAAAACAGAGGTGTTTTTTGCAAAGTGCCTACCTGTAGATTTTGGCCTTTAGCTCAGCCGGCACCTAGGGAAACCTACCAAACCTGTGCATTTTTTGAAAACTAGAGACCTAGGGGAATCCAAGATGGGGTTACTTGTGGGGCTCTGACCAGGTTCTGTTGCCCAGAATCCTTTGCAAACCTCAAAATTTGGCTAAAAAAACACATGTTCCTCACATTTCTGTGGTAGAAAGTTCTGGAATCTGAGAGGAGGCTCAAATTTCCTTCCACCCAGCGTTCCCCCAAGTCTCCCGATAAAAATGATACCACACTTGTGTGGGTAGGCCTGGCGCCTGCGACAGGAAATGCCCCAAAGCACAACGTGGACACATCCCATTTTTTGACAGAAAACAGAGCTGTATTTTGCAAAGTGCCTACCTGTAGATTTTGGCCTCTAGCTCAGCCGGCACCTAGGGAAACCTACCAAACCTGTGCATTTCTGAAAACTAGAGACCTAGGGGAATCCAAGATGGGGTGACTTGTAGGCTCTGACCAGGTTCTGTTACCCAGAATCCTTTGCAAACCTCAAAATTTGGCTAAACAAACACATTTTCCTCACATTTCGGTGACAGAAAGTTCTGGAATCTGAGAGGAGGCACAAATGTCCTTCCACCCAGCGTTCCCCCAAGTCTCCCGATAAAAATGATACCTCACTTGTGTGGGTAGGCCTAGCGCCCGCGACAGGAAATGCCCCAAAATGCAATGTGGACACATCCCATTTTTTGAAAGAAATCAGAGGTGTTTTTTGCAAAGTGCCTACCTTTAGATTTTGGCCTTTAGCTCAGCCGGCACCTAGGGAAACCTACCAAACCTGTGCATTTTTGAAAACTAGAGACCTAGGGGAATCCAAGATGGGGTGACTTGTGGGGCTCTGACCAGGTTCTGTTACCCAGAATCCTTTGCAAACCTCAAAATTTGGCTAAAAAAACACATGTTCCTCACTTTTCTGTGGCAGAAAGTTCTGGAATCTGAGAGGAGGCACAAATGTCCTTCCACCCTGCGTTCGTCCAAGTCTCCTGATAAAAATGATACCTCACTTTTGTGGGCAGGCCTAGCGCCTGCGACAGGAAATGCCCCAAAGCACAACGTGGACACATCCCATTTTTTGACAGAAAACAGAGATGTATTTTGCAAAGTGCCTACCTGTAGATTTTGGCCTCTAGCTCAGCCGGCACCTAGGGAAACCTACCAAACCTGTGCATTTCTAAAAAGTAGAGACCTAGGGGAATCCAAGATGGGGTTACTTGTGGGGCTCTGACCAGGTTCTGTTACCCAGAATCCTTTGCAAACCTCAAAATTTGGCTAAAAAAACATATGTTCCTCACATTTCTGTGGTAGAAAGTTCTGGAATCTGAGAGGAGGCTCAAATTTCCTTCCACCCAGCGTTCCCCCAAGTCTCCCGATAAAAATGATACCTCACTTGTGTGGGTAGGCCTGGCGCCTGCGACAGGAAATGCCCCAAAGCACAACGTGGACACATCCCATTTTTTGACAGAAAACAGAGCTATATTTTGCAAAGTGCCTACCTGTAGATTTTGGCCTCTAGCTCAGCCGGCACCTAGGGAAACCTACCAAACCTGTGCATTTCTGAAAACTAGAGACCTAGGGGAATCCAAGATGGGGTGACTTGTAGGCTCTGACCAGGTTCTGTTACCCAGAATCCTTTGCAAACCTCAAAATTTGGCTAAACAAACACATTTTCCTCACATTTCGGTGACAGAAAGTTCTGGAATCTGAGAGGAGGCACAAATGTCCTTCCACCCAGCGTTCCCCCAAGTCTCCCAATAAAAATGATACCTCACTTGTGTGGGTAGGTCTAGCGCCCGCAACAGGAAATGCCCCAAAACGCAACGTGGACACATCCCATTTTTTGAAAGAAAACAGAGGTGTTTTTTGCAAAGTGCCTACCTGTAGATTTTGGCCTTTAGCTCAGCCGGCACCTAGGGAAACCTACCAAACCTGTGCACTTTTGAAAACTAGAGACCTAGGGGAATCCAAGATGGGGTGACTTGTGGGGCTCTGACCAGGTTCTGTTACACAGAATCCTTTGCAAACCTCAACATTTGGCTAAAAAAACACATGTTCCTCACTTTTCTGTGGCAGAAAGTTCTGGAATCTGAGATGAGGCACAAATGTCCTTCCAGCCTGCGTTCCCCCAAGTCTCCTGATAAAAATGATACCTCACTTTTGTGGGCAGGCCTAGCGCCTGCGACAGGAAATGCCCCAAAGCACAACGTGGACACATCCCATTTTTTGACAGAAAACAGAGCTGTATTTTGCAAAGTGCCTACCTGTAGATTTTGGCCTCTAGCTCAGCCGGCACCTAGGGAAACCTACCAAACCTGTGCATTTCTAAAAAGTAGAGACGTAGGGGAATCCAAGATGGAGTGACTTGTGGGGCTCTGACCAGGTTCTGTTACCCAGAATCCTTTGCAAACCTCAAAATTTGGCTAAACAAACACATTTTCCTCACATTTCGGTGACAGAAAGTTCTGGAATCTGAGAGGAGGCACAAATGTCCTTCCACGCAGCGTTCCCCCAAGTCTCCCAATAAAAATGATACCTCACTTGTGTGGGTAGGCCTAGCGCCCGCAACAGGAAATGCCCCAAAACGCAACGTGGACACATCCCATTTTTTGACAGAAAACAGAGGTGTTTTTTGCAAAGTGCCTACATGTAGATTTTGGCCTCTAGCTCAGCCGGCACCTAGGGAAACCTACCAAACCTGTGCATTTCTGAAAACTAGAGACCTAGGGGAATCCAAGATGGGGTGACTTGTCGGGCTCTTACCAGGTTCTGTTACCCAGAATCCTTTGCAAACCTCAAAATTTGGCTAAAAAAACACATGTTCCTCACATTTCTGAGGCAGAAAGTTCTGGAATCTGAGAGGAGGCACAAATGTCCTTCCACCCAGCGTTCCCCCAAGTCTCCCGATAAAAATGATACCTCACTTGTGTGGGTAGGCCTAGCGCCAGCGACAGGAAATGCCCCAAAGCACAACGTGGACACATCCCATTTTTTGACAGAAAACACAGCTGTATTTTGCAAAGTGCCTATCTGTAGATTTTGGCATCTAGGTCAGCCGGCACCTAGGGAAACCTACCAAACCTGTGCATTTCTGAAAACTAGAGACCTAGGGGAATGCAAGATGGGGTGACTTGTGGGGCTCTGACCAGGTTCTGTTACCCAGAATCCTTTGCAAACCTCAAAATTTGGCTAAAAAAACACATGTTCCTCACATTTCGGTGACAGAAAGTTCTGGAATCAGATAGGAGCCACAAATTTCCTTCCACCCAGCGTTCCCCCAAGTCTCCCGATAAAAATGATACCTCACTTGTGTGGGTAGGCCTAGCGCCTGCGACAGGAAATGCCCCAAAGCACAACGTGGACACATCCCATTTTTTGACAGAAAACAGAGCTGTATTTTGCAAAGTGCCTACCTGTAGATTTTGGCCTCTAGCTCAGCCGGCACCTAGGGAAACCTACTAAACCTGGGCATTTCTGAAAACTAGAGACCTAGGGGAATGCAAGATGGAGTGACTTGTGGGGCTCTGACCAGGTTCTGTTACCCAGAATCCTTTGCAAACCTCAAAATTTGGCTACAAAAACACATGTTCCTCACATTTCGGTGACAGAAAGTTCTGGAATCAGATAGGAGCCACAAATTTCCTTCCACCCAGCGTTCCCCCAAGTCTCCCGATAAAAATGATACCTCACTTGTGTGGGTAGGCCTAGCGCCCGCGACAGGAAATGCCCCGAAACGCAACGTGGACACATCCCATTTTTTGAAAGAAAACAGAGGTGTTTTTTTCAAAGTGCCTACCTGTAGATTTTGACCTTTAGCTCAGCCGCCACCTAGGGAAACCTACCAAACCTGTGCATTTTTGAAAACTAGAGACCTAGGGGAATCCAAGATGGGGTTACTTGTGGGGCTCTGACCAGGTTCTGTTACCCAGAATCCTTTGCAAACCTCAAAATTTGGCTAAAAAAACACATGTTCCTCACATTTCTGTGGTAGAAAGTTCTGGAATCTGAGAGGAGGCTCAAATTTCCTTCCACCCAGCGTTCCCCCAAGTCTCCCGATAAAAATGATACCTCACTTGTGTGGGTAGGCCTGGCGCCTGCGACAGGAAATGCCCCAAAGCACAACGTGGACACATCCCATTTTTTGACAGAAAACAGAGCTGTATTTTGCAAAGTGCCTACCTGTAGATTTTGGCCTCTAGCTCAGCCGGCACCTAGGGAAACCTACCAAACCTGTGCATTTCTGAAAACTAGAGACCTAGGGGAATCCAAGATGGGGTGACTTGTAGGCTCTGACCAGGTTCTGTTACCCAGAATCCTTTGCAAACCTCAAAATTTGGCTAAACAAACACATTTTCCTCACATTTCGGTGACAGAAAGTTCTGGAATCTGAGAGGAGGCACAAATGTCCTTCCACCCAGCGTTCCCCCAAGTCTCCCAATAAAAATGATACCTCACTTGTGTGGGTAGGCCTAGCGCCCGCGACAGGAAATGCCCCAAAACGCAACGTGGACACATCCCATTTTTTGAAAGAAAACAGAGGTGTTTTTTGCAAAGTGCCTACCTGTAGATTTTGGCCTTTAGCTCAGCCGGCACCTAGGGAAACCTACCAAACCTGTGCATTTTTGAAAACTAGAGACCTAGGGGAATCCAAGATGGGGTGACTTGTGGGGCTCTGACCAGGTTCTGTTACACAGAATCCTTTGCAAACCTCAACATTTGGCTAAAAAAACACATGTTCCTCACTTTTCTGTGGCAGAAAGTTCTGGAATCTGAGATCAGGCACAAATGTCCTTCCACCCTGCGTTCCCCCAAGTCTCCTGATAAAAATGATACCTCACTTTTGTGGGCAGGCCTAGCGCCTGTGACAGGAAATGCCCCAAAGCACAACGTGGACACATCCCATTTTTTGACAGAAAACAGAGCTGTATTTTGCAAAGTGCCTACCTGTAGATTTTGGCCTCTAGCTCAGCCGGCACCTAGGGAAACCTACCAAACCTGTGCATTTCTAAAAAGTAGAGACGTAGGGGAATCCAAGATGGAGTGACTTGTGGGGCTCTGACCTGGTTCTGTTACCCAGAATCCTTTGCAAACCTCAAAATTTGGCTAAACAAACACATTTTCCTCACATTTCGGTGACAGAAAGTTCTGGAATCTGAGAGGAGGCACAAATGTCCTTCCACGCAGCGTTCCCCCAAGTCTCCCAATAAAAATGATACCTCACTTGTGTGGGTAGGCCTAGCGCCCGCAACAGGAAATGCCCCAAAACGCAACGTGGACACATCCCATTTTTTTAAAGAAAACAGAGGTGTTTTTTGCAAAGTGCCTACATGTAGATTTTGGCCTCTAGCTCAGCCGGCACCTAGGGAAACCTACCAAACCTGTGCATTTCTGAAAACTAGAGACCTAGGGGAATCAAAGATGGGTTGACTTGTCGGGCTCTTACCAGGTTCTGTTACCCAGAATCCTTTGCAAACCTCAAAATTTGGCTAAAAAAACACATGTTCCTCACATTTCTGAGGCAGAAAGTTCTGGAATCTGAGAGGAGGCACAAATGTCCTTCCACCCAGCGTTCCCCCAAGTCTCCCGATAAAAATGATACCTCACTTGTGTGGGTAGGCCTAGCGCCAGCGACAGGAAATGCCCCAAAGCACAACGTGGACACATCCCATTTTTTGACAGAAAACACAGCTGTATTTTGCAAAGTGCCTATCTGTAGATTTTGGCATCTAGGTCAGCCGGCACCTAGGGAAACCTACCAAACCTGTGCATTTCTGAAAACTAGAGACCTAGGGGAATGCAAGATGGGGTGACTTGTGGGGCTCTGACCAGGTTCTGTTACCCAGAATCCTTTGCAAACCTCAAAATTTGGCTAAAAAAACACATGTTCCTCACATTTCGGTGACAGAAAGTTCTGGAATCAGATAGGAGCCACAAATTTCCTTCCACCCAGCGTTCCCCCAAGTCTCCCGATAAAAATGATACCTCACTTGTGTGGGTAGGCCTAGCGCCTGCGACAGGAAATGCCCCAAAGCACAACGTGGACACATCCCATTTTTTGACAGAAAACAGAGCTGTATTTTGCAAAGTGCCTACCTGTAGATTTTGGCCTCTAGCTCAGCCGGCACCTAGGGAAACCTACCAAACCTGGGCATTTCTGAAAACTAGAGACCTAGGGGAATGCAAGATGGAGTGACTTGTGGGGCTCTGACCAGGTTCTGTTACCCAGAATCCTTTGCAAACCTCAAAATTTGGCTACAAAAACACATGTTCCTCACATTTCGGTGACAGAAAGTTCTGGAATCAGATAGGAGCCACAAATTTCCTTCCACCCAGCGTTCCCCCAAGTCTCCCGATAAAAATGATACCTCACTTGTGTGGGTAGGCCTAGCGCCCGCGACAGGAATTGCCCCGAAACGCAACGTGGACACATCCCATTTTTTTAAAGAAAACAGAGGTGTTTTTTGCAAAGTGCCTACCTGTAGATTTTGGCCTTTAGCTCAGCCGCCACCTAGGGAAACCTACCAAACCTGTGCATTTTTGAAAACTAGAGACCTAGGGGAATCCAAGATGGGGTTACTTGTGGGGCTCTGATCAGGTTCTGTTACCCAGAATCCTTTGCAAACCTCAAAATTTGGCTAACAAAACACATGTTCCTCACATTTCTGTGGTAGAAAGTTCTGGAATCCGAGAGGAGGCTCAAATTTCCTTCCACCCAGCGTTCCCCCAAGTCTCCCGATAAAAATGATACCTCACTTGTGTGGGTAGGCCTGGCGCCTGCGACAGGAAATGCCCCAAAGCACAACGTGGACACATCCCATTTTTTGACAGAAAACAGAGCTGTATTTTGCAAAGTGCCTACCTGTAGATTTTGGCCTCTAGCTCAGCCGGCACCTAGGGAAACCTACCAAACCTGTGCATTTCTGAAAACTAGAGACCTAGGGGAATCCAAGATGGGGTGACTTGTAGGCTCTGACCAGGTTCTGTTACCCAGAATCCTTTGCAAACCTCAAAATTTGGCTAAACAAACACATTTTCCTCACATTTCGGCGACAGAAAGTTCTGGAATCTGAGAGGAGGCACAAATGTCCTTCCACCCAGCGTTCCCCCAAGTCTCCCAATAAAAATGATACCTCACTTGTGTGGGTAGGCCTAGCGCCCGCGACAGGAAATGCCCCAAAACGCAACGTGGACACATCCCATTTTTTGAAAGAAAACAGAGGTGTTTTTTGCAAAGTGTCTACCTGTAGATTTTGGCCTTTAGCTCAGCCGGCACCTAGGGAAACCTACCAAACCTGTGCATTTTTGAAAACTAGAGACCTAGGGGAATCCAAGATGGGGTGACTTGTGGGGCTCTGACCAGGTTCTGTTACCCAGAATCCTTTGCAAACCTCAAAATTTGGCTAAAAAAACACATGTTCCTCACTTTTCTGTGGCAGAAAGTTCTGGAATCTGAGAGGAGGCACAAATGTCCTTCCACCCTGCGTTCCCCCAAGTCTCCTGATAAAAATGATACCTCACTTTTGTGGGCAGGCCTAGCGCCTGCGACAGGAAATGCCCTAAAGCACAACGTGGACACATCCCATTTTTTGACAGAAAACAGAGCTGTATTTTGCAAAGTGCCTACCTGTAGATTTTGGCCTCTAGCTGAGCCGGCACCTAGGGAAACCTACCAAACCTGTGCATTTCTAAAAAGTAGAGACGCAGGGGAATCCAAGATGGAGTGACTTGTGGGGCTCTGACCAGGTTCTGTTACCCAGAATCCTTTGCAAACCTCAAAATTTGGCTAAACAAACACATTTTCCTCACATCTCGGTGACAGAAAGTTCTGGAATCTGAGAGGAGGCACAAATGTCCTTCCACCCAGCGTTCCCCCAAGTCTCCCAATAAAAATGATACCTCACTTGTGTGGGTAGGCCTAGCGCCCGCGACAGGAAATGCCCCAAAACGCAACGTGGACACATCCCATTTTTTGAAAGAAAACAGAGGTGTTTTTTGCAAAGTGCCTACCTGTAGATTTTGGCCTTTAGCTCAGCCGGCACCTAGGGAAACCTACCAAACCTGTGCATTTTTGAAAACTAGAGACCTAGGGGAATCCAAGATGGGGTGACTTGTGGGGCTCTGACCAGGTTCTGTTACACAGAATCCTTTGCAAACCTCAACATTTGGTTAAAAAAACACATGTTCCTCACTTTTCTGTGGCAGAAAGTTCTGGAATCTGAGATGAGGCACAAATGTCCTTCCACCCTGCGTTCCCCCAAGTCTCCTGATAAAAATGATACCTCACTTTTGTGGGCAGGCCTAGCGCCTGCGACAGGAAATGCCCCAAAGCACAACGTGGACACATCCCATTTTTTGACAGAAAACAGAGCTGTATTTTGCAAAGTGCCTACCTGTAGATTTTGGCCTATAGCTCAGCCGGCACCTAGGGAAACCTACCAAACCTGTGCATTTCTAAAAAGTAGAGACGTAGGGGAATCCAAGATGGAGTGACTTGTGGGGCTCTGACCAGGTTCTGTTACCCAGAATCCTTTGCAAACCTCAAAATTTGGCTAAACAAACACATTTTCCTCACATTTCGGTGACAGAAAGTTCTGGAATCTGAGAGGAGGCACAAATGTCCTTCCACGCAGCGTTCCCCCAAGACTCCCAATAAAAATGATACCTCACTTGTGTGGGTAGGCGTAGCGCCCGCAACAGGAAATGCCCCAAAACGCAACGTGGACACATCCCATTTTTTGAAAGAAAACAGAGGTGTTTTTTGCAAAGTGCCTACATGTAGATTTTGGCCTCTAGCTCAGCCGGCACCTAGGGAAACCTACCAAACCTGTGCATTTCTGAAAACTAGAGACCTAGGGGAATCAAAGATGGGTTGACTTGTCGGGCTCTTACCAGGTTCTGTTACCCAGAATCCTTTGCAAACCTCAAAATTTGGCTAAAAAAACACATGTTCCTCACATTTCTGAGGCAAAAAGTTCTGGAATCTGAGAGGAGGCACAAATGTCCTTCCACCCAGCGTTCCCCCAAGTCTCCCGATAAAAAATGATACCTCACTTGTGTGGGTAGGCCTAGCGCCAGCGACAGGAAATGCCCCAAAGCACAACGTGGACACATCCCATTTTTTGACAGAAAACACAGCTGTATTTTGCAAAGTGCCTATCTGTAGATTTTGGCATCTAGGTCAGCCGGCACCTAGGGAAACCTACCAAACCTGTGCATTTCTGAAAACTAGAGACCTAGGGGAATGCAAGATGGGGTGACTTGTGGGGCTCTGACCAGGTTCTGTTACCCAGAATCCTTTGCAAACCTCAAAATTTGGCTAAAAAAACACATGTTCCTCACATTTCGGTGACAGAAAGTTCTGGAATCAGATAGGAGCTACAAATGTCCTTCCACCCAGCGTTCCCCCAAGTCTCCCGATAAAAATGATACCTCACTTGTGTGGGTAGGCCTAGCGCCTGCGACAGGAAATGCCCCAAAGCACAACGTGGACACATCCCATTTTTTGACAGAAAACAGAGCTGTATTTTGCAAAGTGCCTACCTGTAGATTTTGGCCTCTAGCTCAGCCGGCACCTAGGGAAACCTACCAAACCTGGGCATTTCTGAAAACTAGAGACCTAGGGGAATGCAAGATGGAGTGACTTGTGGGGCTCTGACCAGGTTCTGTTACCCAGAATCCTTTGCAAACCTCAAAATTTGGCTACAAAAACACATGTTCCTCACATTTCGGTGACAGAAAGTTCTGGAATCAGATAGGAGCCACAAATTTCCTTCCACCCAGCGTTCCCCCAAGTCTCCCGATAAAAATGATACCTCACTTGTGTGGGTAGGCCTAGCGCCCGCGACAGGAAATGCCCCGAAACGCAACGTGGACACATCCCATTTTTTGAAAGAAAACAGAGGTGTTTTTTGCAAAGTGCCTACCTGTAGATTTTGGCCTTTAGCTCAGCCGCCACCTAGGGAAACCTACCAAACCTGTGCATTTTTGAAAACTAGAGACCTAGGGGAATCCAAGATGGGGTTACTTGTGGGGCTCTGACCAGGTTCTGTTACCCAGAATCCTTTGCAAACCTCAAAATTTGGCTAAAAAAACACATGTTCCTCACATTTCTGTGGTAGAAAGTTCTGGAATCTGAGAGGAGGCTCAAATTTCCTTCCACCCAGCGTTCCCCCAAGTCTCCCGATAAAAATGATACCTCACTTGTGTGGGTAGGCCTGGCGCCTGCGACAGGAAATGCCCCAAAGCACAACGTGGACACATCCCATTTTTTGACAGAAAACAGAGCTGTATTTTGCAAAGTGCCTACCTGTAGATTTTGGCCTCTAGCTCAGCCGGCACCTAGGGAAACCTACCAAACCTGTGCATTTCTGAAAACTAGAGACCTAGGGGAATCCAAGATGGGGTGACTTGTAGGCTCTGACCAGGTTCTGTTACCCAGAATCCTTTGCAAACCTCAAAATTTGGCTAAACAAACACATTTTCCTCACATTTCGGCGACAGAAAGTTCTGGAATCTGAGAGGAGGCACAAATGTCCTTCCACCCAGCGTTCCCCCAAGTCTCCCAATAAAAATGATACCTCACATGTGTGGGTAGGCCTAGCGCCCGCGACAGGAAATGCCCCAAAACGCAACGTGGACACATCCCATTTTTTTAAAGAAAACAGAGGTGTTTTTTGCAAAGTGCCTACCTGTAGATTTTGGCCTTTAGCTCAGCCGGCACCTAGGGAAACCTACCAAACCTGTGCATTTTTGAAAACTAGAGACCTAGGGGAATCCAAGATGGGGTGACTTGTGGGGCTCTGACCAGGTTCTGTTACCCAGAATCCTTTGCAAACCTCAAAATTTGGCTAAAAAAACACATGTTCCTCACTTTTCTGTGGCAGAAAGTTCTGGAATCTGAGAGGAGGCACAAATGTCCTTCCACCCTGCGTTCCCCCAAGTCTCCTGATAAAAATGATACCTCACTTTTGTGGGCAGGCCTAGCGCCTGCGACAGGAAATGCCCCAAAGCACAACGTGGACACATCCCATTTTTTGACAGAAAACAGAGCTGTATTTTGCAAAGTGCCTACCTGTAGATTTTGGCCTCTAGCTCAGCCGGCACCTAGGGAAACCTACCAAACCTGTGCATTTCTAAAAAGTAGAGACGCAGGGGAATCCAAGATGGAGTGACTTGTGGGGCTCTGACCAGGTTCTGTTACCCAGAATCCTTTGCAAACCTCAAAATTTGGCTAAACAAACACATTTTCCTCACATCTCGGTGACAGAAAGTTCTGGAATCTGAGAGGAGGCACAAATGTCCTTCCACCCAACGTTCCCCCAAGTCTCCCAATAAAAATGATACCTCACTTGTGTGGGTAGGCCTAGCGCCCGCGACAGGAAATGCCCCAAAACACAACGTGGACACATCCCATTTTTTGACTGAAAACAGAGGTGTTTTTTGCAAAGTGCCTACATGTAGATTTTGATCTCTAGCTCAGCCGGCACCTAGGGAAACCTACCAAACCTGTGCATTTCTGAAAACTAGAGACCTAGGGGAATCAAAGATGGGTTGACTTGTCGGGCTCTTACCAGGTTCTGTTACCCAGAATCCTTTGCAAACCTCAAAATTTGGCTAAAAAAACACATGTTCCTCAGATTTCTGTGGCAGAAAGTTCTGGAATCTGAGAGGAGACACAAATTTCCATCCACCTAGCGTTCCACCAAGTCTCCCGATAAAAATGATACCTCACTTGTGTGGGAAGGCCTACCGCCCGTGACAGGAAATGCCCCAAAACGCAACGTGCACACATCAAATTTTTTTAAAGAAAACAGAGGTGTTTTTTTGCAAAGTGCCTACCTGTGGATTTTGGCCTCTAGCTCAGCCGGCACCTGAGGAAACCTACCAAACCTGTGCATTTTTTAAAACTAGAGATCTAGAGGAATCCAAGATAGGGTGACTTGTGGGACTCTGACAAGGTTCTGTTACCCAGAATCCTTTGCAAACCTCAAAATTTGGCTAAAAAAACACATGTTCCTCACATTTCTGAGGCAGAAAGTTCTGGAATCTGAGAGGAGGCACAAATGTCCTTCCACCCAGCGTTCCCCCAAGTCTCCCGATAAAAATGATACCTCACTTGTGTGGGTATGCCTAGCGCCAGCGACAGGAAATGCCCCAAAGCACAACGTGGACACATCCGATTTTTTGACAGAAAACAGCTGTATTTTGCAAAGTGCCTATCTGTAGATTTTGGCATCTAGGTCATCCGGCACCTAGGGAAACCTACCAAACCTGTGCATTTCTGAAAACTAGAGACCTAGGGGAATGCAAGATGGGGTGACTTGTGGGGCTCTGACCAGGTTCTGTTACCCAGAATCCTTTGCAAACCTCAAAATTAGGCTAAAAAAACACATGTTCCTCACATTTCGGTGACAGAAAGTTCTGGAATCAGATAAGAGCCACAAATTTCCTTCCACCCAGCGTTCCCCCAAGTCTCCCGATAAAAATGATACCTCACTTGTGTGGGTAGGCCTAGCGCCCGCGACAGGAAATGCCCCGAAACGCAACGTGGACACATCCCATTTTTTTAAAGAAAACAGAGGTGTTTTTTGCAAAGTGCCTACCTGTAGATTTTGGCCATTAACTCAGCCGGCACCTAGGGAAACCTACCAAACCTGTGCATTTTTGAAAACTAGAGACCTAGGGGAATCCAAGATGGGGTTACTTGTGGGGCTCTGACCAGGTTCTGTTACCCAGAATCCTTTGCAAACCTCAAAATTTGGCTAAAAAAACACATGTTCCTCTCATTTCTGTGGTAGAAAGTTCTGGAATCTGAGAGGAGGCTCAAATTTCCTTCCACCCAGCGTTCCCCCAAGTCTCCCGATAAAAATGATACCTCACTTGTGTGGGTAGGCCTAGCGCCTGCGACAGGAAATGCCCCAAAGCACAACGTGGACACATCCCATTTTTTGACAGAAAGCAGAGCTGTATTTTGCAAAGTGCCTACCTGTAGATTTTGGCCTCTAGCTCAGCCTGCACCTAGGGAAACCTACCATACCTGTGCATTTCTTAAAACTAGAGACCTAGGGGAATCCAAGATGGGGTGACTTGTGGGGCTCTGACCAGGATCTGTTACCCAGAATCCTTTGCAAACCTCAAAATTTGGCTAAAAAAACACATGTTCCTCACATTTCTGTGGCAGAAAGTTCTGGAATCTGAGAGGAGGCACAAATTTCCTTCCACCCCGCGTTCCCCTAAGTCTCCCGATAAAAATGATACCTCACTTGTGTGGGTAGGCCTAGCGCCTGCGACAGGAAATGCCCCAAAGCACAACGTGGACACATCCCATTTTTTGACAGAAAACAGAGCTGTATTTTGCAAAGTGCCTACCTGTAGATTTTGGCCTCTAGCTCAGCCTGCACCTAGGGAAACCTACCATACCTGTGCATTTCTTAAAACTAGAGACCTAGGGGAATCCAAGATGGGGTGACTTGTGGGGCTCTGACCAGGATCTGTTACCCAGAATCCTTTGCAAACCTCAAAATTTGGCTAAAAAAACACATGTTCCTCACATTTCTGTGGCAGAAAGTTCTGGAATCTGAGAGGAGGCACAAATTTCCTTCCACCCCGCGTTCCCCCAAGTCTCCCGATAAAAATGATACCTCATTTGAGTGGGTAGGCCTAGCGCCTGCGACAGGAAATGCCCCAAAGCACAACGTGGACACATCCCATTTTTTGACAGAAAACAGAGCTGTATTTTACAAAGTGCCTACCTGTAGATTTTGGCCTCTAGCTCAGCCGGCACCTAGGGAAACCTACCAAACCTGTGCATTTCTGAAAACTAGAGACCTAGGGGAATCCAAGATGGAGTGACTTGTGGGGCTCTGACCAGGTTCTGTTACCCAGAATCCTTTGCAAACCTCAAAATTTGGCTAAACAAACACATTTTCCTTACATTTCGGTGACAGAAAGTTCTGGAATCAGAGAGGAGCCACAAATTTCCTTCCACCCAGCGTTCCCCCAAGTCTCCCGATAAAAATGATACCTCACTTGTGTGGGTAGGCGTAGCGCCAGCGACAGGAAATGCCCCAAAGCACAACGTGGACACATCCCATTTTTTGACAGAAAACACAGCTGTATTTTGCAAAGTGCCTATCTGTAGATTTTGGCATCTAGGTCAGCCGGCACCTAGGGAAACCTACCAAACCTGTGCATTTCTGAAAACTAGAGACCTAGGGGAATCCAAGATGGGGTGACTTGTGGGGCTCTGACCAGGTTCTGTTACCCAGAATCCTTTGCAAACCTCAAAATTTGGCTAAAAAAACACATGTTCCTCACTTTTCTGTGGCAGAAAGTTCTGGAATCTGAGAGGAGGCACAAATGTCCTTCCACCCTGCGTTCCCCCAAGTCTCCTGATAAAAATGATACCTCACTTGTGTGGGTAGGCCTAGCGCCTGCGACAGGAAATGCCCCAAAGCACAACGTGGACACATCCCATTTTTTGACAGAAAAGAGAGCTGTATTTTGCAAAGTGCCTACCTGTAGATTTTGGCCTCTAGCTCAGCCGGCACCTAGGGAAACCTACCAAACCTGGGCATTTCTGAAAACTAGAGACCTAGGGGAATGCAAGATGGAGTGACTTGTGGGGCTCTGACCAGGTTCTGTTACCCAGAATCCTTTGCAAACCTCAAAATTTGGCTACAAAAACACATTTTCCTTACATTTCGGTGACAGAAAGTTCTGGAATCAGATAGGAGCCACAAATTTCCTTCCACCCAGCGTTCCCCCAAGTCTCCCGATAAAAATGATACCTCACTTGTGTGGGTAGGCCTAGCGCCCGCGACAGGAAACGCCCCGAAACGCACCGTGGACACATCCCATTTTTTGAAAGAAAACAGAGGTGTTTTTTGCAAAGTGCCTACCTGTAGATTTTGGCCTTTAGCTCAGCCGGCACCTAGGGAAACCTACCAAACCTGTGCATTTTTGAAAACTAGAGACCTAGGGGAATCCAAGATGGGGTTACTTGTGGGGCTCTGACCAGGTTCTGTTACCCAGAATCCTTTGCAAACCTCAAAATTTGGCTAAAAAAACACATGTTCCTCACATTTCTGTGGTAGAAAGTTCTGGAATCTGAGAGGAGGCTCAAATTTCCTTCCACCCAGCGTTCCCTCCAAGTCTCCCGATAAAAATGATACCTCACTTGTGTGGGTAGGCCTAGCGCCTGCGACAGGAAATGCCCCAAAGCACAACGTGGACACATCCCATTTTTTGACAGAAAACAGAGATGTATTTTGCAAAGTGCCTACCTGTAGATTTTGGCCTCTAGCTCAGCCGGCACCTAGGGAAACCTACCAAACCTGTGCATTTCTGAAAACTAGAGACCTAGGGGAATCCAAGATGGGGTGACTTGTAGGCTCTGACCAGGTTCTGTTACCCAGAATCCTTTGCAAACCTCAAAATTTGGCTAAACAAACACATGTTCCTCACATTTCTGTGGTAGAAAGTTCTGGAATCTGAGAGGAGGCTCAAATTTCCTTCCACCCAGCGTTCCCCCAAGTCTCCCGATAAAAATGATACCTCACTTGTGTGGGTAGGCCTGGCGCCTGCGACAGGAAATGCCCCAGAAGCACAACGTGGACACATCCCATTTTTTGACAGAAAACAGAGCTGTATTTTGCAAAGTGCCTACCTGTAGATTTTGGCCTCTAGCTCATCCGGCACCTAGGGAAACCTACCAAACCTGTGCATTTCTGAAAACTAGAGACCTAGGGGAATCCAAGATGGGGTGACTTGTAGGCTCTGACCAGGTTCTGTTACCCAGAATCCTTTGCAAACCTCAAAATTTGGCTAAACAAACACATTTTCCTCACATTTCGGTGACAGAAAGTTCTGGAATCTGAGAGGAGGCACAAATGTCCTTCCACCCATCGTTCCCCCAAGTCTCCCAATAAAAATGATACCTCACTTGTGTGGGTAGGCCAAGCGCCCGCGACAGGAAATGCCCCAAAACGCAACGTGGACACATCCCATTTTTTGAAAGAAAACAGAGTTGTTTTTTGCAAAGTGCCTACCTGTAGATTTTGGCCTTTAGCTCAGCCGGCACCTAGGGAAACCTACCAAACCTGTGCATTTTTGAAAACTAGAGACCTAGGGGAATCCAAGATGGGGTGACTTGTGGGGCTCTGACCAGGTTCTGTTACCCAGAATCCTTTGCAAACCTCAAAATTTGGCTAAAAAAAACACATGTTCCTCACTTTTCTGTGGCAGAAAGTTCTGGAATCTGAGAGGAGGCACAAATGACCTTCCACCCTGCGTTCCCCCAAGTCTCCTGATAAAAATGATACCTCACTTTTGTGGGCAGGCCTAGCGCCTGCGACAGGAAATGCCCCAAAGCACAACGTGGACACATCCCATTTTTTGACAGAAAACAGAGCTGTATTTTGCAAAGTGCCTACCTGTAGATTTTGGCCTCTAGCTCAGCCGGCACCTAGGGAAACCTACCAAACCTGTGCATTTCTAAAAAGTAGAGACGTAGGGGAATCCAAGATGGAGTGACTTGTGGGGCTCTGACCAGGTTCTGTTACCCAGAATCCTTTGCAAACCTCAAAATTTGGCTAAACAAACACATTTTCCTCACATCTCGGTGACAGAAAGTTCTGGAATCTGAGAGGAGGCCCAAATGTCCTTCCACCCAGCGTTCCCCCAAGTCTCCCAATAAAAATGATACCTCACTTGTGTGGGTAGGCCTAGCGCCCGCGACAGGAGATGCCCCAAAACGCAACGTGGACACATCCCATTTTTTGACAGAAAACAGAGGTGTTTTTTGCAAAGTGCCTACATGTAGATTTTGGCCTCTAGCTCAGCCGGCACCTAGGGAAACCTACCAAACCTGTGCATTTCTGAAAACTAGAGACCTAGGGGAATCAAAGATGGGTTGACTTGTCGGGCTCTTACCAGGTTCTGTTACCCAGAATCCTTTGCAAACCTCAAAAATTTGGCTAAAAAAACACATGTTCCTCAGATTTCTGTGGCAGAAAGTTCTGGAATCTGAGAGGAGGCACAAATTTCCATCCACCTAGCGTTCCACCAAGTCTCCCGATAAAAATGATACCTCACTTGTGTGGGAAGGCCTAGCGCCCGTGACAGGAAATGCCCCAAAACGCAACGTGCACACATCACATTTTTTTAAAGAAAACAGAGGTGTTTTTTTGCAAAGTGCCTACCTGTGGATTTTGGCCTCTATCTCAGCCGGCACCTGAAGAAACCTACCAAACCTGTGCATTTTTTAAAACTAGAGATCTAGAGGAATCCAAGATAGGGTGACTTGTGGTACTCTGACAAGGTTCTGTTACCCAGAATCCTTTGCAAACCTCAAAATTTGGCTAAAAAAACACATGTTCCTCACATTTCTGAAGCAGAAAGTTCTGGAATCTGAGAGGAGGCACAAATGTCCTTCCACCCAGCGTTCCCCCAAGTCTCCCGATAAAAATGATACCTCACTTGTGTGGGTATGCCTAGCGCCAGCGACACGAAAGGCCCCAAAGCACAACGTGGACACGTCCGATTTTTTGACAGAAAACACAGCTGTATTTTGCAAAGTGCCTATCTGTAGATTTTGGCATCTAGGTCATCCGGCACCTAGGGAAACCTACCAAACCTGTGCATTTCTGAAAACTAGAGACCTAGGGGAATGCAAGATGGGGTGACTTGTGGGGCTCTGACCAGGTTCTGTTACCCAGAATCCTTTGCAAACCTCAAAATTAGGCTAAAAAAACACATGTTCCTCACATTTCGGTGACAGAAAGTTCTGGAATCAGATAGGAGCCACAAATTTCCTTCCACCCAGCGTTCCCCCAAGTCTCCCGATAAAAATGATACCTCACTTGTGTGGGTAGGCCTAGAGCCTGCGACAGGAAATGCCCCAAAGCACAACGTGGACACATCCGATTTTTTTGACAGAAAACAGAGCTGTATTTTGCAAAGTGCCTACCTGTAGATTTTGGCCTCTAGCTCAGCCGGCACCTAGAGAAACCTACCAAACCTGGGCATTTCTGAATACTGGAGACCTAGGGGAATGCAAGATGGAGTGACTTGTGGGGCTCTGACCAGGTTCTGTTACCCAGAATCCTTTGCAAACCTCAAAATTTGGCTACAAAAACACATTTTCCTCACATTTCGGTGACAGAAAGTTCTGGAATCAGATAGGAGCCACAAATTTCCTTCCACAAAGCGTTCCCCCAAGTCTCCCGATAAAAATGATACCTCACTTGTGTGGGTAGGCCTAGCGCCTGCGACAGGAAATGCCCTGAAACGCAACGTGGACACATCCCATTTTTTGAAAGAAAACAGAGGTGTTTTTTGCAAAGTGCCTACCTGTAGATTTTGGCCTTTAGCTCAGCCGGCACCTAGGGAAACCTACCAAACCTGTGCATTTTTGAAAACTAAAGACCTAGGGGAATCCAAGATGGGGTTACTTGTGGGGCTCTGACCAGGTTCTGTTACCCAGAATCCTTTGCAAACCTCAAAATTTGGCTAAAAAAACACATGTTCCTCTCATTTCTGTGGTAGAAAGTTCTGGAATCTGAGAGGAGGCTCAAATTTCCTTCCACCCAGCGTTCCCCCAAGTCTCCCGATAAAAATGATACCTCACTTGTGTGGGTAGGCCTAGCGCCTGCGACAGAAAATGCCCCAAAGCACAACGTGGACACATCCCATTTTTTGACAGAAAACAGAGCTGTATTTTGCAAAGTGCCTACCTGTAGATTTTGGCCTCTAGCTCAGCCTGCACCTAGGGAAACCTACCATACCTGTGCATTTCTTAAAACTAGAGACCTAGGGGAATCCAAGATGGGGTGACTTGTGGGGTTCTGACCAGGATCTGTTACCCAGAATCCTTTGCAAACCTCAAAATTTGGCTAAAAAAACACATGTTCCTCACATTTCTGTGGCAGAAAGTTCTGGAATCTGAGAGGAGGCACAAATTTCCTTCCACCCCGCGTTCCCCCAAGTCTCCCGATAAAAATGATACCTCATTTGAGTGGGTAGGCCTAGCGCCTGCGACAGGAAATGCCCCAAAGCACAACGTGGACACATCCCATTTTTTGACAGAAAACAGAGCTGTATTTTGCAAAGTGCCTACCTGTAGATTTTGGCCTCTAGCTCAGCCGGCACCCAGGGAAACCTACCAAACCTGTGCATTTCTGAAAACTAGAGACCTAGGGGAATCCAAGATGGAGTGACTTGTGGGGCTCTGACCAAGTTCTGTTACCCAGAATCCTTTGCAAACCTCAAAATTTGGCTAAACAAACACATTTTCCTTACATTTCGGTGACAGAAAGTTCTGGAATCAGAAAGGACCCACAAATTTCCTTCCACCCAGCGTTCCCCCAAGTCTCCCGATAAAAATGATACCTCACTTGTGTGGGTAGGCCTAGCGCCAGCGACAGGAAATGCCCCAAAGCACAACGTGGACTCATCCCATTTTTTGACAGAAAACACAGCTGTATTTTGCAAAGTGCCTATCTGTAGATTTTGGCATCTAGGTGAGCCGGCACCTAGGGAAACCTACCAAACCTGTGCATTTCTGAAAACTAGAGACCTAGGGGAATGCAAGATGAGGTGACTTGTGGGGCTCTGACCAGGTTCTGTTACCCAGAATCCTTTGCAAACCTCAAAATTTGGCTAAAAAAACACATGTTCCTCACATTTCGGTGACAGAAAGTTCTGGAATCAGATAGGAGCCACAAATTTCCTTCCACCCAGCGTTCCCCCAAGTCTCCCGATAAAAATGATACCTCACTTGTGTGGGTAGGCCTAGCGCCTGCGACAGGAAATGCCCCAAAGCACAACGTGGACACATCCCATTTTTTGACAGAAAAGAGAGCTGTATTTTGCAAAGTGCCTACCTGTAGATTTTGGCCTCTAGCTCAGCCGGCACCTAGGGAAACCTACCAAACCTGGGCATTTCTGAAAACTAGAGACCTAGGGGAATGCAAGATGGAGTGACTTGTGGGGCTCTGACCAGGTTCTGTTACCCAGAATCCTTTGCAAACCTCAAAATTTGGCTACAAAAACACATTTTCCTTACATTTCGGTGACAGAAAGTTCTGGAATCAGATAGGAGCCACAAATTTCCTTCCACCCAGCGTTCCCCCAAGTCTCCCGATAAAAATGATACCTCACTTGTGTGGGTAGGCCTAGCGCCCGCGACAGGAAATGCCGCGAAACGCAACGTGGACACATCCCATTTTTTGAAAGAAAACAGAGGTGTTTTTTGCAAAGTGCCTACCTGTAGATTTTGGCCTTTAGCTCAGCCGGCACCTAGGGAAACCTACCAAACCTGTGCATTTTTTGAAAACTAGAGACCTAGGGGAATCCAAGATGGGGTTACTTGTGGGGCTCTGACCAGGTTCTGTTACCCAGAATCCTTTGCAAACCTCAAAATTTGGCTAAAAAAACACATGTTCCTCACATTTCTGTGGTAGAAAGTTCTGGAATCTGAGAGGAGGCTCAAATTTCCTTCCACCCAGCGTTCCCCCAAGTCTCCCGATAAAAATGATACCACACTTGTGTGGGTAGGCCTGGAGCCTGCGACAGGAAATGCCCCAAAGCACAACGTGGACACATCCCATTTTTTGACAGAAAACAGAGCTGTATTTTAAAAAGTGCCTACCTGTAGATTTTGGCCTCTAGCTCAGCCGGCACCTAGGGAAACCTACCAAACCTGTGCATTTCTGAAAACTAGAGACCTAGGGGAATCCAAGATGGGGTGACTTGTAGGCTCTGACCAGGTTCTGTTACCCAGAATCCTTTGCAAACCTCAAAATTTGGCTAAACAAACATATTTTCCTCACATTTCGGTGACAGAAAGTTCTGGAATCTGAGAGGAGGCACAAATGTCCTTCCACCCAGCGTTCCCCCAAGTCTCCCGATAAAAATGATACCTCACTTGTGTGGGTAGGCCTAGCGCCCGCGACAGGAAATGCCCCAAAATGCAACGTGGACACATCCCATTTTTTGAAAGAAAACAGAGGTGTTTTTTGCAAAGTGCCTACCTTTAGATTTTGGCCTTTAGCTCAGCCAGCACCTAGGGAAACCTACCAAACCTGTGCATTTTTGAAAACTAGAGACCTAGGGGAATCCAAGATGGGGTGACTTGTGGGGCTCTGACCAGGTTCTGTTACCCAGAATCCTTTGCAAACCTCAAAATTTGGCTAAAAAAACACATGTTCCTCACTTTTCTGTGGCAGAAAGTTCTGGAATCTGAGAGGAGGCACAAATGTCCTTCCACCCTGCGTTCCCCCAAGTCTCCTGATAAAAATTTTACCTCACTTTTGTGGGCAGGCCTAGCGCCTGCGACAGGAAATGCCCCAAAGCACAACGTGGACACATCCCATTTTTTGACAGAAAACAGAGCTGTATTTTGCAAAGTGCCTACCTGTAGATTTTGGCCTCTAGCTCAGCCGGCACCTAGGGAAACCTACCAAACCTGTGCATTTCTAAAAAGTAGAGACGTAGGGGAATCCAAGATGGAGTGACTTGTGGGGCTCTGACCAGGTTCTGTTACCCAGAATCCTTTGCAAACCTCAAAATTTGGCTAAAGAAACACATTTTCCTCACATCTCGGTGACAGAAAGTTCTGGAATCTGAGAGGAGGCACAAATGTCCTTCCACCCAGCGTTCCCCCAAGTCTCCCAATAAAAATGATACCTCACTTGTGTGGGTAGGCCTAGCGCCCGCGACAGGAAATGCCCCAAAACGCAACGTGGACACATCCCATTTTTTGAAAGAAAACAGAGGTGTTTTTTGCAAAGTGCCTACATGTAGATTTTGGCCTCTAGCTCAGCCGGCACCTAGGGAAACATACCAAACCTGTGCATTTCTGAAAACTAGAGACCTAGGGGAATCAAAGATGGGTTGACTTGTCGGGCTCTTACCAGGTTCTGTTACCCAGAATCCTTTGCAAACCTCAAAATTTGGCTAAAAAAACACATGTTCCTCAGATTTCTGTGGCAGAAAGTTCTGGAATCTGAGAGGAGGCACAAATTTCCATCCACCTAGAGTTCCACCAAGTCTCCCGATAAAAATGATACCTCACTTGTGTGGGAAGGCCTAGCGCTCGTGACAGGAAATGCCCCAAAACGCAACGTGCACACATCACATTTTTTTAAAGAAAACAGAGGTGTTTTTTTGCAAAGTGCCTACCTGTGGATTTTGGCCTCTAGCTCAGCCGGCACCTAAGGAAACCTACCAAACCTGTGCATTTTTTAAAACTAGAGATCTAGAGGAATCCAAGATAGGGTGACTTGTGGGACTCTGACCAGGTTCTGTTATCCCGAATCCTTTGCAAATCTCAAAATTTGGCTAAAAAAACACATGTTCCTCACACTTCTGAGGCAGAAAGTTCTGGAATCTGAGAGGAGGCACAAATGTCCTTCCACCCAGCGTTCCCCCAAGTCTCCCGATAAAAATGATACCTCACTTGTGTGGGTAGGCCTAGCGCCAGCGACAGGAAATGCCCCAAAGCACAACGTGGACACATCCCATTTTTTGACAGAAAACACAGCTGTATTTTGCAAAGTGCCTATCTGTAGATTTTGGCATCTAGGTCAGCCGGCACCTAGGGAAACCTACCAAACCTGTGCATTTTTGAAAACTAGAGACCTAGGGGAATGCAAGATGGGGTGACTTGTGGGGCTCTGACCAGGTTCTGTTACCCAGAATCCTTTGCAAACCTCAGAATTAGGCTAAAAAAACACATGTTCCTCACATTTCGGTGACAGAAAGTTCTGGAATCAGATAGGAGCCAAAAATTTCCTTCCACCCAGCGTTCCCCCAAGTCTCCCGATAAAAATGATAACTCACTTGTGTGGGTAGGCCTAGCGCCTGCGACAGGAAATGCCCCAAAGCACAACGTGGACACATCCCATTTTTTGACAGAAAACAGAGCTGTATTTTGCAAAGTGCCTACCTGTAGATTTTGGCCTCTAACTCAGCCGGCACCTAGGGAAACCTACCAAACCTGGGCATTTCTGAAAACTAGAGACCTAGGGGAATGCAAGATGGAGTGACTTGTGGGGCTATGACCAGGTTCTGTTACCCAGAATCCTTTGCAAACATCCAAATTTGGCTACAAAAACACATTTTCCTCACATTTCGGTGACAGAAAGTTCTGGAATCAAATAGGAGCCACAAATTTCCTTCCACCCAGCGTTCCCCCAAGTCTCCCGATAAAAATGATACCTCACTTGTGTGGGTAGGCCTAGCGCCCGCGACAGGAAATGCCCCGAAACGCAACGTGGACTCATCCCATTTTTTGAAAGAAAACAGAGGTGTTTTTTGCAAAGTGCCTACCTGTAGATTTTGGCCTTTAGCTCAGCCGGCACCTAGGGAAACCTACCAAACCTGTGCATTTTTGAAAACTAGAGACCTAGGGGAATCCAAGATGGGGTTACTTGTGGGGCTCTAACCAGGTTCTGTTACCCAGAATCCTTTGCAAACCTCAAAATTTGGCTAAACAAACACATTTTCCTTACATTTCGGTGACAGAAAGTTCTGGAATGAGAGAGGAGCCACAAATTTCCTTCCACCCAGCGTTCCCCCAAGTCTCCCGATAAAAATGATACCTCACTTGTGTGGGTAGGCCTAGCGCCTGCGACAGGAAATGCCCCAAAGCACAACGTGGACACATCCCATTTTTTGACAGAAAACAGAGCTGTATTTTGCAAAGTGCCTACCTGTAGATTTTGGCCTCTAGCTCAGCCTGCATCTAGGGAAACCTACCATACCTGTGCATTTCTGAAAACTAGAGACCAAGGGGAATCCAAGATGGGGTGACTTGTGGGGCTCTGACCAGGATCTGTTACCCAGAATCCTTTGCAAACCTCAAAATTTGGCTAAAAAAACACATGTTCCTCACATTTCTGTGGCAGAAAGTTCTGGAATCTGAGAGGAGGCACAAATTTCCTTCCACCCCGCGTTCCCCCAAGTCTCCCGATAAAAATGATACCTCACTTGTGTGGGTAGGCCTAGCGCCCACAACAGGAAATGCCCCAAAACGCAACGTGGACACATCCCATTTTTTGAAAGAAAACAGAGGTGTTTTTTGCAAAGTGCCTACCTGTAGATTTTGGCCTCTAGCTCAGCCGGCACCTAGGGAAACCTACCAAACCTGTGCATTTTTGAAAACTAGAGACATAGGGGAATCCAAGATGGGGTGACTTGTGGGGCTCTGACCAGGTTCTGTTACCCAGAATCCTTTGCAGACCTCAGACTTTGGCTAAAAAAACACATTTTCCTCACATTTCGGTGACAGAAAGTTCTGGAGTCAGAGAGGAGCCACAAATTTCCTTCCACCCAGCGTTCCCCTAAGTCTCCCGATAAAAATGATACCTCACTTGTGTGGGTAGGTCTAGCGCCCGCCAACAGGAAATGCCCCAAAACACAACGTAGACACATACCATTTTTTTAAAGAGAACAGAGGTGGTTTTTGCAAAGTACCTACCTGTAGATTTTGGCCTCTAGCTCAGCCTGCACCTAGGGAAACCTACCAAACCTGTGCATTTGTTAATACTAGAGACCTAGGGGAATCCAAGATGGGGTGACTTGTGGGGCTCTGACCAGGTTCTGTTACCCAGAACCCTTTGCAAACCTCAAAATTTGGCTAAAAAAACACAAGTTCCTCACATTTCTGTGGCAGAAAGTTCTGGAATCTGAGAGGAGGCACAAATTTCCTTCCACACGCGTTCCCCCAAGTCTCCCGATAAAAATTATACCTCACTTGTGTGGGTAGGCCTAGCACCTGCAACAGGAAATGCCCCAAAGCACAACGTGGACACATCCCATTTTTTGACAGAAAACAGAGCTGTATTTTGCAAAGTGCCTACCTGTAGATTTTGGCCTCTAGCTCAGCCGGCACCAAGGGAAATCTACCAAACCTGTGCATTTCTGAAAACTAGAGTCCTAGGGGAATCCAAGATGGAGTGACTTGTCGGGCTCTGACCAGGTTCTGTTACCCAGAATCCTTTGCAGACCTCAGACTTTGGCTAAAAAAACACATTTTCCTCACATTTCGGAGACAGAAAGTTCTGGAGTCAGAGAGGAGCCACAAATTTCCTTCCACCCAGCGTTCCCCTAAGTCTCCCGATAAAAATGATACCTCACTTGTGTGGGTAGGTCTAGCGCCCGCCAACAGGAAATGCCCCAAAACACAACGTAGACACATACCATTTTTTTAAAGAAAACAGAGGTGGTTTTTGCAAAGTACCTACCTGTAGATTTTGGCCTCTAGCTCAGCCTGCACCTAGGGAAACCTACCAAACCTGTGCATTTTTTAATACTAGAGACCTAGGGGAATCCAAGATGGGGTGACTTGTGGGGCTCTGACCAGGTTCTGTTACCCAGAACCCTTTGCAAACCTCAAAATTTGGCTAAAAAAACACAAGTTCCTCACATTTCTGTGGCAGAAAGTTCTGGAATCTGAGAGGAGGCACAAATTTCCTTCCACACGCGTTCCCCCAAGTCTCCCGATAAAAATTATACCTCACTTGTGTGGGTAGGCCTAGCGCCTGCAACAGGAAATGCCCCAAAGCACAACGTGGACACATCCCATTTTTTGACAGAAAACAGAGCTGTATTTTGCAAAGTGCCTACCTGTAGATTTTGGCCTCTAGCTCAGCCGGCACCAAGGGAAATCTACCAAACCTGTGCATTTCTGAAAACTAGAGTCCTCGGGGAATCCAAGATGGAGTGACTTGTCGGGCTCTGACCAGGTTCTGTTACCCAGAATCCTTTGCAAAACCCAAAATTTGGCTAAACAAACACATTTTCCTCAAGTTTCGGTAACAGAAAGTTCTGGAATCTGAGAGGATGCACAAATGTCCTTCCACCCAGCGTTCCCCCAAGTCTCCCGATAAAAATGATACCTCACTTGTGTGGGTAGGCCTAGCGCCTGCGACAGGAAATGCCCCAAAGTACAACGTGGACACATCCCATTTTTTGACAGAAAACAGAGCTGTATTTTGCAAAGTGCCTACCTGTAGATTTTGGCCTCTAGCTCAGCCGGCACCTAGGGAAACCTACCAAACCTGTGCATTTCTGAAAACTAGAGACCTAGGGGAATCCAAGATGGGGTGACTTGTGGGGCTCTGACCAGGTTCTGTTACCCAGAATCCTTTGCAAACCTCAAAATTTGGCTAAAAAAACACATGTTCCTCACATTTCTGTGGCAGAAAGTTCTGGAATCTGAGAGGAGCCACAAATTTCCTTCCACCCAGTGTTCCCCCAAGTCTCCCGATAAAAATGATATCTCACTTGTATGGGTAGGCCTAGTGCCCGCGACAGGAAATGCCCCAAAACGCAATGTGGACACATCCCATTTTTTGAAAGAAAACAGAGGTGTTTTTTGCAAAGTGCCTACCTGTAGATATTGGCCTCTAGCTCAGCCGGCACCTAGGGAAACCTACCAAACCTGTGCATTTCTGAAAACTAGAGACCTAGGGGAATAAAAGATGGGTTGACTTGTCGGGCTCTTACCAGGTTCTGTTACCCAGAATCCTTTGCAAACCTCAAAATTTGGCTAAAAAAACACATGTTCCTCAGATTTCTGTGGCAGAAAGTTCTGGAATCTGAGAGGAGGCACAAATTTCCATCCACCTAGCGTTCCACCAAGTCTCCCGATAAAAATGATACCTCACTTGTGTGGGAAGGCCTAGCGCCCGTGACAGGAAATGCCCCAAAACGCAACGTGCACACATCACATTTTTTTAAAGAAAACAGAGGTGTTTTTTTGCAAAGTGCCTACCTGTGGATTTTGGCCTCTAGCTCAGCCGGCACCTAAGGAAACCTACCAAACCTGTGCATTTTTTAAAACTATAGATCTAGAGGAATCCAAGATTGGGTGACTTGTGGGACTCTGACCAGGTTCTGTTACCCAGAATCCTTTGCAAACCTCAAAATTTGGCTAAAAAAAACACATGTTCCTCACATTTCTGAGGCAGAAAGTTCTGGAATCTGAGAGGAGGCACAAATGTCCTTCCACCCAGCGTTCCCCCAAGTCTCCCGATAAAAATGATACCTCACTTGTGTGGGTAGGCCTAGCGCCAGCGACAGGAAATGCCCCAAAGCACAACGTGGACACATCCCATTTTTTGACAGAAAACACAGCTGTATTTTGCAAAGTGCCTATCTGTAGATTTTGGCATCTAGGTCAGCCGGCACATAGGGAAACCTACCAAACCTGTGCATTTCTGAAAACTAGAGACCTAGGGGAATGCAAGATGGGGTGACTTGTGGGGCTCTGACCAGGTTCTGTTACCCAGAATCCTTTGCAAACCTCAAAATTTGGCTAAAAAAACACATGTTCCTCACATTTCGGTGACAGAAAGTTCTGGAATCAGATAGGAGCCACAAATTTCCTTCCACCCAGCGTTCCCCCAAGTCTCCCGATAAAAATGATACCTCACTTGTGTGGGTAGGCCTAGCGCCTGCGACAGGAAATGCCCCAAAGCACAACGTGGACACATCCCATTTTTTGACAGAAAACAGAGCTGTATTTTGCAAAGTGCCTACCTGTAGATGTTGGCCTCTAGCTCAGCCGGCACCTAGAGAAACCTACCAAACCTGGGCATTTCTGAAAACTAGAGACCTAGGGGAATGCAAGATGGAGTGACTTGTGGGGCTCTGACCAGGTTCTGTTACCCAGAATCCTTTGCAAACCTCAAAATTTGGCTAAAAAAACACATTTTCCTCATATTTCGGTGACAGAAAGTTCTGGAATCAGATAGGAGCCACAAATTTCCTTCCACCCAGCGTTCCCCCAAGTCTCCCGATAAAAATTATACCACACTTGTGTGGGTAGGCCTGGCGCCTGCGACAGGAAATGCCCCAAAGCACAACGTGGACACATCGCATTTTTTGACAGAAAACAGAGCTGTATTTTGCAAAGTGCCTACCTGTAGATTTTGGCCTCTAGCTCAGCCGGCACCTAGGGAAACCTACCAAACCTGTGCATTTCTGAAAACTAGAGACCTAGGGGAATCCAAGATGGGGTGACTTGTAGGCTCTGACCAGGTTCTGTTACCCAGAATCCTTTGCAAACCTCAAAATTTGGCTAAACAAACACATTTTCCTCACATTTCGGTGACAGAAAGTTCTGGAATCTGAGAGGAGGCACAAATGTCCTTCCACCCAGCGTTCCCCCAAGTCTCCCGATAAAAATGATACCTCACTTGTGTGGGTAGGCCTAGCGCCCGCGACAGGATATGCCCCAAAATGCAACGTGGACACATCCCATTTTTTGAAAGAAAACAGAGGTGTTTTTTGCAAAGTGCCTACCTGTAGATTTTGGCCTTTAGCTCAGCCGGCACCTAGGGAAACCTACCAAACCTGTGCATTTTTGAAAACTAGAGACCTAGGGGAATCCAAGATGGGGTGACTTGTGGGGCTCTGACCAGGTTCTGTTACCCAGAATCCTTTGCAAACCTAAAAATTTGGCTAAAAAACACATGTTCCTCACTTTTCTGTGGCAGAAAGTTCTGGAATCTGAGAGGAGGCACAAATGTCCTTCCACCCTGCGTTTCCCCAAGTCTCCTGATAAAAATGATACCTCACTTTTGTGGGCAGGCCTAGCGCCTGCGACAGGAAATGCCCCAAAGCACAACGTGGACACATCCCATTTTTTGACAGAAAACAGAGCTGTATTTTGCAAAGTGCCTACCTGTAGATTTTGGCCTCTAGGTCAGCCGGCACCTAGGGAAACCTACCAAACCTGTGCATTTCTAAAAAGTAGAGACGTAGGGGAATCCAAGATGGAGTGACTTGTGGGGCTCTGACCAGGTTCTGTTACCCAGAATCCTTTGCAAACCTCAAAATTTGGCTAAACAAACACATTTTCCTCACATCTCGGTGACAGAAAGTTCTGGAATCTGAGAGGAGGCACAAATGTCCTTCCACCCAGCGTTCCCCCAAGTCTCCCAATAAAAATGATACCTCACTTGTGTGGGTAGGCCTAGCGCCCGCGACAGGAAATGCCCCAAAACGCAACGTGGACACATCCCATTTTTTGAAAGAAAACAGAGGTGTTTTTTGCAAAGTGCCTACCTGTAGATTTTGGCCTTTAGCTCAGCCGGCACCTAGGGAAACCTACCAAACCTGTGCATTTTTTGAAAACTAGAGACCTAGGGGAATCCAAGATGGGGTTACTTGTGGGGCTCTGACCAGGTTCTGTTACCCAGAATCCTTTGCAAACCTCAAAATGTGGCTAAAAAAATACATGTTCCTCACATTTCTGTGGTAGAAAGTTCTGGAATCTGAGAGGAGGCTCAAATTTCCTTCCACCCAGCGTTCCCCCAAGTCTCCCGATAAAAATGATACGACACTTGTGTGGGTAGGCCTGGCGCCTGCGACAGGAAATGCCCCAAAGCACAACGTGGACACATCCCATTTTTTGACAGAAAACAGAGCTGTATTTTGCAAAGTGCCTACCTGTAGATTTTGGCCTCTAGCTCAGCCGGCACCTAGGGAAACCTACCAAACCTGTGCATTTCTGAAAACTAGAGACCTAGGGGAATCCAAGATGGGGTGACTTGTAGGCTCTGACCAGGTTCTGTTACCCAGAATCCTGTGCAAACCTCAAAATTTGGCTAAACAAACACATTTTCCTCACATTTCGGTGACAGAAAGTTCTGGAATCTGAGAGGAGGCACAAATGTCCTTCCACCCAGCGTTCCCCCAAGTCTCCCGATAAAAATGATACCTCACTTGTGTGGGTAGGCCTAGCGCCCGCGACAGGAAATGCCCCAAAATGCAACGTGGACACATCCCATTTTTTGAAAGAAAACAGAGGTGTTTTTTGCAAAGTGCCTACCTGTAGATTTTGGCCTTTAGCTCAGCCGGCACCTAGGGAAACCTACCAAACCTGTGCATTTTTGAAAACTAGAGACCTAGGGGAATCCAAGATGGGGTGACTTGTGGGGCTCTGACCAGGTTCTGTTACCCAGAATCCTTTGCAAACCTCAAAATTTGGCTAAAAAAACACATGTTCCTCACTTTTCTGTGGCAGAAAGTTCTGGAATCTGAAAGGAGGCACAAATGTCCTTCCACCCTGCGTTCCCCCAAGTCTCCTGATAAAAATGATACCTCACTTTTGTGGGCAGGCCTAGCGCCTGCGACAGGAAATGCCCCAAAGCACAACGTGGACACATCCCATTTTTTGACAGAAAACAGAGCTGTATTTTGCAAAGTGCCTACCTGTAGATTTTGGCCTCTAGCTCAGCCGGCACCTAGGGAAACCTACCAAACCTGTGCATTTCTAAAAAGTAGAGACGTAGGGGAATCCAAGATGGAGTGACTTGTGGGGCTCTGACCAGGTTCTGTTACCCAGAATCCTTTGCAAACCTCAAAATTTGGCTAAAGAAACACATTTTCCTCACATCTCGGTGACAGAAAGTTCTGGAATCTGAGAGGAGGCACAAATGTCCTTCCACCCAGCGTTCCCCCAAGTCTCCCAATAAAAATGATACCTCACTTGTGTGGGTAGGCCTAGCGCCCGCGACAGGAAATGCCCCAAAACGCAACGTGGACACATCCCATTTTTTGAAAGAAAACAGAGGTGTTTTTTGCAAAGTGCCTACATGTAGGTTTTGGCCTCTAGCTCAGCCGGCACCTAGGGAAACCTACCAAACCTGTGCATTTCTGAAAACTAGAGACCTAGGGGAATCAAAGATGGGTTGACTTGTCGGGCTCTTACCAGGTTCTGTTACCCAGAATCCTTTGCAAACCTCAAAATTTGGCTAAAAAAACACATGTTCCTCACATTTCTGTGGCAGAAAGTTCTGGAATCTGAGAGGAGGCACAAATTTCCATCCACCTAGAGTTCCACCAAGTCTCCCGATAAAAATGATACCTCACTTGTGTGGGAAGGCCTAGCGCTCGTGACAGGAAATGCCCCAAAACGCAACGTGGACACATCCCATTTTTTGACAGAAAACAGAGCTGTATTTTGCAAAGTGCCTACCTGTAGATTTTGGCCTCTAGCTCAGCCGGCACCTAGGGAAACCTACCAAACCTGTGCATTTCTGAAAACTAGAGACCTAGGGGAATCCAAGATGGGGTGACTTGTGGGGCTCTGACCAGGTTCTGTTACCCAGAATCCTTTGCAAACCTCAGACTTTGGCTAAAAAAACACATTTTCCTCACATTTCGGTGACAGAAAGTTCTGGAGTCAGAGAGGAGCCACAAATTTCCTTCCACCCAGCGTTCCCCCAAGTCTCCCGATAAAAATGATACCACACTTGTGTGGGTAGGTCTAGCGCCCGCCAACAGGAAATGCCCCAAAACGCAACGTAGACACATACCATTTTTTTAAAGAAAACAGAGGTGGTTTTTGCAAAGTACCTACCTGTAGATTTTGGCCTCTAGATCAGCCTGCACCTAGGGAAACCTACCAAACCTGTGCATTTTTTAATACTAGAGACCTAGGGGAATCCAAGATGGGGTGACTTGTGGGGCTCTGACCAGGTTCTGTTACCCAGAACCCTTTGCAAACCTCAAAATTTGGCTAAAAAAACACAAGTTCCTCACATTTCTGTGGCAGAAAGTTCTGGAATCTGAGAGGAGGCACAAATTTCCTTCCACACGCGTTCCCCCAAGTCTCCCGATAAAAATTATACCTCACTTGTGTGGGTAGGCCTAGCGCCTGCAACAGGAAATGCCCCAAAGCACAACGTGGACACATCCCATTTTTTGACAGAAAACAGAGCTGTATTTTGCAAAGTGCCTACCTGTAGATTTTGGCCTCTAGCTCAGCTGGCACCAAGGGAAATCTACCAAACCTGTGCATTTCTGAAAACTAGAGTCCTAGGGGAATCCAAGATGGAGTGACTTGTCGGGCTCTGACCAGGTTCTGTTACCCAGAATCCTTTGCAAACCTCAAAATTTGGCTAAAAAAACACATGTTCCTCACATTTCTGTGGCAGAAAGTTCTGGAATCTGAGAGGAGCCACAAATTTTCTTCCACCCAGTGTTCCCCCAAGTCTCCCGATAAAAATGATATCTCACTGTATGGGTAGGCCTAGTGCCCGCGACAGGAAATGCCCCAAAACGCAATGTGGACACATGCCATTTTTTGAAAGAAAACAGAGGTGTTTTTTGCAAAGTGCCTACCTGTAGATATTGGCCTCTAGCTCAGCCGGCACCTAGGGAAACCTACCAAACCTGTGCATTTCTGAATACTAGAGACCTAGAGGAATCCAAGATGGGGTGACTTGTGGGGCGCTGACCAGGTTCTGTTACCCAGAATCCTTTGCAAACCTCAAAATTTGGCTAAAAAAACACATGTTCCTCACATTTCTGTGGCAGAAAGTTCTGGAATCTGAGAGGAGCCACAAATTTCCTTCCACCCAGTGTTCCCCCAAGTCTCTCGATAAAAATGATATCTCACTTGTATGGGTAGGCCTAGTGCCCGCGACAGGAAATGCCCCAAAACGCAATGTGGACACATCCCATTTTTTGAAAGAAAACAGAGGTGTTTTTTGCAAAGTGCCTACATGTAGATTTTGGCCTCTAGCTCAGCCGGCACCTAGGGAAACCTACCAAACCTGTGCATTTCTGAAAACTAGAGACCTAGGGGAATCAAAGATGGGTTGACTTGTGGGGCTCTTACCAGGTTCTGTTACCCAGAATCCTTTGCAAACCTCAAAATTTGGCTAAAAAAACACATGTTCCTCAGATTTCTGTGGCAGAAAGTTCTGGAATCTGAGAGGAGGCACAAATTTCCATCCACCTAGCGTTCCACCAAGTCTCCCGATAAAAATGATACCTCACTTGTGTGGGAAGGCCTAGCGCCCGTGACAGGAAATGCCCCAAAACGCAACGTGCACACATCACATTTTTTTAAAGAAAACAGAGGTGTTTTTTTGCAAAGTGCCTACCTGTGGATTTTGGCCTCTAGCTCAGCCGGCACCTAAGGAAACCTACCAAACCTATGCATTTTTTAAAACTAGAGATCTAGAGGAATCCAAGATAGGGTGACTTGTGGGACTCTGACCAGGTTCTGTTACCCAGATTCCTTTGCAAACCTCAAAATTTGGCTAAAAAAACACATGTTCCTCACATTTCTGAGGCAGAAAGTTCTGGAATCTGAGAGGAGGCACAAATGTCCTTCCACCCAGCGTTCCCCCAAGTCTCCCGATAAAAATGATACCTCACTTGTGTGGGTAGGCCTAGCGCCAGCGACAGGAAATGCCCCAAAGCACAACGTGGACACATCCCATTTTTTGACAGAAAACACAGCTGTATTTTGCAAAGTGCCTATCTGTAGATTTTGGCATCTAGGTCAGCCGGCACATAGGGAAACCTACCAAACCTGTGCATTTCTGAAAACTAGAGACCTAGGGGAATGCAAGATGGGGTGACTTGTGGGGCTCTGACCAGGTTCTGTTACCCAGAATCCTTTGCAAACCTCAAAATTTGGCTAAAAAAACACGTGTTCCTCACATTTCGGTGACAGAAAGTTCTGGAATCAGATAGGAGCCACAAATTTCCTTCCACCCAGCGTTCCCCCAAGTCTCCCGATAAAAATGATACCTCACTTGTGTGGGTAGGCCTAGCGCCTGCGACAGGAAATGCCTCAAAGCACAACGTGGACAAATCCCATTTTTTGACAGAAAACAGAGCTGTATTTTGCAAAGTGCCTACCTGTAGATGTTGGCCTCTAGCTCAGCCGGCACCTAGAGAAACCTACCAAACCTGGGCATTTCTGAAAACTAGAGACCTAGGGGAATGCAAGATGGAGTGACTTGTGGGGCTCTGACCAGGTTCTGTTACCCAGAATCCTTTGCAAACCTCAAAATTTGGCTACAAAAACACATTTTCCTCACATTTCGGTGACAGAAAGTTCTGGAATCAGATAGGAGCCACAAATTTCCTTCCACCCAGCGTTCCCCCAAGTCTCCCGATAAAAATGATACCTCACTTGTGTGGGTAGGCCTAGCGCCCGCGACAGGAAATGCCCCGAAACGCAACGTGGACACATCCCATTTTTTGAAAGAAAACAGAGGTGTTTTTTGCAAAGTGCCTACCTGTAGATTTTGGCCTTTAGCTCAGCCGGCACCTAGGGAAACCTACCAAACCTGTGCATTTTTTGAAAACTAGAGACCTAGGGGAATCCAAGATGGGGTTACTTGTGGGGCTCTGACCAGGTTCTGTTACCCAGAATCCTTTGCAAACCTCAAAATTTGGCTAAAAAAATACATGTTCCTCACATTTCTGTGGTAGAAAGTTCTGGAATCTGAGAGGAGGCTCAAATTTCCTTCCACCCAGCGTTCCCCCAAGTCTCCCGATAAAAATGATACCACACTTGTGTGGGTAGGCCTGGCGCCTGCGACAGGAAATGCCCCAAAGCACAACGTGGACACATCCCATTTTTTGACAGAAAACAGAGCTGTATTTTGCAAAGTGCCTACCTGTAGATTTTGGCCTCTAGCTCAGCCGGCACCTAGGGAAACCTACCAAACCTGTGCATTTCTGAAAACTAGAGACCTAGGGGAATCCAAGATGTGGTGACTTGTAGGCTCTGACCAGGTTCTGTTACCCAGAATCCTTTGCAAACCTCAAAATTTGGCTAAACAAACAGATTTTCCTCACATTTCGGTGACAGAAAGTTCTGGAATCTGAGAGGAGGCACAAATGTCCTTCCACCCAGCGTTCCCCCAAGTCTCCCGATAAAAATGATACCTCACTTGTGTGGGTAGGCCTAGCGCCCGCGACAGGAAATGCCCCAAAATGCAACGTGGACACATCCCATTTTTTGAAAGAAAACAGAGGTGTTTTTTGCAAAGTGCCTACCTGTAGATTTTGGCCTTTAGCTCAGCCGGCACCTAGGGAAACCTACCAAACCTGTGCATTTTTGAAAACTAGAGACCTAGGGGAATCCAAGATGGGGTGACTTGTGGGGCTCTGACCAGGTTCTGTTACCCAGAATCCTTTGCAAACCTCAAAATTTGGCTAAAAAAACACATGTTCCTCACTTTTCTGTGGCAGAAAGTTCTGGAATCTGAGAGGAGGCACAAATGTCCTTCCACCCTGCGTTTCCCCAAGTCTCCTGATAAAAATGATACCTCACTTTTGTGGGCAGGCCTAGCGCCTGCGACAGGAAATGCCCCAAAGCACAACGTGGACACATCCCATTTTTTGACAGAAAACAGAGCTGTATTTTGCAAAGTGCCTACCTGTAGATTTTGGCCTCTAGCTCACCCGGCACCTAGGGAAACCTACCAAACCTGTGCATTTCTAAAAAGTAGAGACGTAGGGGAATCCAAGATGGAGTGACTTGTGGGGCTCTGACCAGGTTCTGTTACCCAGAATCCTTTGCAAACCTCAAAATTTGGCTAAACAAACACATTTTCCTCACATCTCGGTGACAGAAAGTTCTGGAATCTGAGAGGAGGCACAAATGTCCTTCCACCCAGCGTTCCCCCAAGTCTCCCAATAAAAATGATACCTCACTTGTGTGGGTAGGCCTAGCGCCCGCGACAGGAAATGCCCCAAAACGCAACGTGGACACATCCCATTTTTTGAAAGAAAACAGAGGTGTTTTTTGCAAAGTGCCTACCTGTAGATTTTGGCCTTTAGCTCAGCCGGCACCTAGGGAAACCTACCAAACCTGTGCATTTTTTGAAAACTAGAGACCTAGGGGAATCCAAGATGGGGTTACTTGTGGGGCTCTGACCAGGTTCTGTTACCCAGAATCCTTTGCAAACCTCAAAATTTGGCTAAAAAAATACATGTTCCTCACATTTCTGTGGTAGAAAGTTCTGGAATCTGAGAGGAGGCTCAAATTTCCTTCCACCCAGCGTTCCCCCAAGTCTCCCGATAAAAATTATACCACACTTGTGTGGGTAGGCCTGGCGCCTGCGACAGGAAATGCCCCAAAGCACAACGTGGACACATCCCATTTTTTGACAGAAAACAGAGCTGTATTTTGCAAAGTGCCTACCTGTAGATTTTGGCCTCTAGCTCAGCCGGCACCTAGGGAAACCTACCAAACCTGTGCATTTCTGAAAACTAGAGACCTAGGGGAATCCAAGATGGGGTGACTTGTAGGCTCTGACCAGGTTCTGTTACCCAGAATCCTGTGCAAACCTCAAAATTTGGCTAAACAAACACATTTTCCTCACATTTCGGTGACAGAAAGTTCTGGAATCTGAGAGGAGGCACAAATGTCCTTCCACCCAGCGTTCCCCCAAGTCTCCCGATAAAAATGATACCTCACTTGTGTGGGTAGGCCTAGCGCCCGCGACAGGAAATGCCCCAAAATGCAACGTGGACACATCCCATTTTTTGAAAGAAAACAGAGGTGTTTTTTGCAAAGTGCCTACCTGTAGATTTTGGCCTTTAGCTCAGCCGGCACCTGGGAAACCTACCAAACCTGTGCATTTTTTAAAACTAGAGACCTAGGGGAATCCAAGATGGGGTGACTTGTGGGGCTCTGACCAGGTTCTGTTACCCAGAATCCTTTGCAAACCTCAAAATTTGGCTAAAAAAACACATGTTCCTCACTTTTCTGTGGCAGAAAGTTCTGGAATCTGAGAGGAGGCACAAATGTCCTTCCACCCTGCGTTCCCCCAAGTCTCCTGATAAAAATGATACCTCACTTTTGTGGGCAGGCCTAGCGCCTGCGACAGGAAATGCCCCAAAGCACAACGTGGACACATCCCATTTTTTGACAGAAAACAGAGCTGTATTTTGCAAAGTGCCTACCTGTAGATTTTGGCCTCTAGCTCAGCCGGCACCTAGGGAAACCTACCAAACCTGTGCATTTCTAAAAAGTAGAGACGTAGGGGAATCCAAGATGGAGTGACTTGTGGGGCTCTGACCAGGTTCTGTTACCCAGAATCCTTTGCAAACCTCAAAATTTGGCTAAACAAACACATTTTCCTCACATCTCGGTGACAGAAAGTTCTGGAATCTGAGAGGAGGCACAAATGTCCTTCCACCCAGCGTTCCCCCAAGTCTCCCAATAAAAATGATACCTCACTTGTGTGGGTAGGCCTAGCGCCCGCGACAGGAAATGCCCCAAAACGCAACGTGGACACATCCCATTTTTTGAAAGAAAACAGAGGTGTTTTTTGCAAAGTGCCTACATGTAGGTTTTGGCCTCTAGCTCAGCCGGCACCTAGGGAAACCTACCAAACCTGTGCATTTCTGAAAACTAGAGACCTAGGGGAATCAAAGATGGGTTGACTTGTCGGGCTCTTACCAGGTTCTGTTACCCAGAATCCTTTGCAAACCTCAAAATTTGGCTAAAAAAACACATGTTCCTCACATTTCTGTGGCAGAAAGTTCTGGAATCTGAGAGGAGGCACAAATTTCCATCCACCTAGAGTTCCACCAAGTCTCCCGATAAAAATGATACCTCACTTGTGTGGGAAGGCCTAGCGCTCGTGACAGGAAATGCCCCAAAACGCAACGTGCACACATCACATTTTTTTAAAGAAAACAGAGGTGTTTTTTTGCAAAGTGCCTACCTGTGGATTTTGGCCTCTAGCTCAGCCGGCACCTAAGGAAACCTACCAAACCTGTGCATTTTTTAAAACTAGAGATCTAGAGGAATCCAAGATAGGGTGACTTGTGGGACTCTGACCAGGTTCTGTTATCCCGAATCCTTTGCAAATCTCAAAATTTGGCTAAAAAAACACATGTTCCTCACACTTCTGAGGCAGAAAGTTCTGGAATCTGAGAGGAGGCACAAATGTCCTTCCACCCAGCGTTCCCCCAAGTCTCCCGATAAAAATGATACCTCACTTGTGTGGGTAGGCCTAGCGCCAGCGACAGGAAATGCCCCAAAGCACAACGTGGACACATCCCATTTTTTGACAGAAAACACAGCTGTATTTTGCAAAGTGCCTATCTGTAGATTTTGGCATCTAGGTCAGCCGGCACCTAGGGAAACCTACCAAGCCTGTGCATTTTTGAAAACTAGAGACCTAGGGGAATGCAAGATGGGGTGACTTGTGGGGCTCTGACCAGGTTCTGTTACCCAGAATCCTTTGCAAACCTCAAAATTAGGCTAAAAAAACACATGTTCCTCACATTTCGGTGACAGAAAGTTCTGGAATCAGATAGGAGCCAAAAATTTCCTTCCACCCAGCGTTCCCCCAAGTCTCCCGATAAAAATGATAACTCACTTGTGTGGGTAGGCCTAGCGCCTGCGACAGGAAATGCCCCAAAGCACAACGTGGACACATCCCATTTTTTGACAGAAAACAGAGCTGTATTTTGCAAAGTGCCTACCTGTAGATTTTGGCCTCTAGCTCAGCCGGCACCTAGGGAAACCTACCAAACCTGGGCATTTCTGAAAACTAGAGACCTAGGGGAATGCAAGATGGAGTGACTTGTGGGGCTCTGACCAGGTTCTATTACCCAGAATCCTTTGCAAACATCCAAATTTGGCTACAAAAAAACATTTTCCTCTCATTTCGGTGACAGAAAGTTCTGGAATCAGATAGGAGCCACAAATTTCCTTCCACCCAGCGTTCCCCCAAGTCTCCCGATAAAAATGATAACTCACTTGTGTGGGTAGGCCTAGCGCCTGCGACAGGAAATGCCCCAAAGCACAACGTGGACACATCCCATTTTTTGAAAGAAAACAGAGGTGTTTTTTGCAAAGTGCCTACCTGTAGATTTTGGCCTTTAGCTCAGCCGGCACCTAGGGAAACCTACCAAACCTGTGCATTTTTGAAAACTAGAGACCTAGGGGAATCCAAGATGGGGTTACTTGTGGGGCTCTAACCAGGTTCTGTTACCCAGAATCCTTTGCAAACCTCAAAATTTGGCTAAACAAACACATTTTCCTCACATTTCGGTGACAGAAAGTTCTGGAATCAGAGAGGAGCCACAAATTTCTTTCCACCCAGCGTTCCCCCAAGTCTCCCGATAAAAATGATACCTCACTTGTGTGGGTAGGCCTAGCGCCTGCGACAGGAAATGCCCCAAAGCACAACGTGGACACATCCCATTTTATGACAGAAAACAGAGCTGTATTTTGCAAACTGCCTACCTGTAGATTTTGGCCTCTAGCTCAGCCTGCATCTAGGGAAACCTACCATACCTGTGCATTTCTGAAAACTAGAGACCTAGGGGAATCCAAGATGGGGTGACTTGTGGGGCTCTGACCAGGATCTGTTACCCAGAATCCTTTGCAAACCTCAAAATTTGGCTAAAAAAACACATGTTCCTCACATTTCTGTGGCAGAAAGTTCTGGATTCTGAGAGGAGGCACAAATTTCCTTCCACCCCGCGTTCCCCCAAGTCTCCAGATAAAAATGATACCACATTTGAGTGGGTAGGCCTAGCGCCTGCGACAGGAAATGCCCCAAAGCACAACGTGGACACATCCCATTTTTTGACAGAAAACAGAGCTGTATTTTGCAAAGTGCCTATCTGTAGATTTTGGCATCTAGGTCAGCCGGCACATAGGGAAACCTACCAAACCTGTGCATTTCTGAAAACTAGAGACCTAGGGGAATGCAAGATGGAGTGACTTGTGGGGCTCTGACCAGGTTCTATTACCCAGAATCCTTTGCAAACATCCAAATTTGGCTACAAAAAAACATTTTCCTCTCATTTCGGTGACAGAAAGTTCTGGAATCAGATAGGAGCCACAAATTTCCTTCCACCCAGCGTTCCCCCAAGTCTCCCGATAAAAATGATAACTCACTTGTGTGGGTAGGCCTAGCGCCTGCGACAGGAAATGCCCCAAAGCACAACGTGGACACATCCCATTTTTTGAAAGAAAACAGAGGTGTTTTTTGCAAAGTGCCTACCTGTAGATTTTGGCCTCTAGCGCAGCCGGCACCTAGGGAAACATACCAAACCTGTGCATTTCTGAAAACTAGAGACCTAGGGGAATCCAAGATGGAGTGACTTGTGGGGCTCTGACCAGGTTCTGTTACCCAGAATCCTTTGCAAACCTCAAAATTTGGCTAAACAAACACATTTTCCTTACATTTCGGTGACAGAAAGTTCTGGAATCAGAGAGGAGCCACAAATTTCCTTCCACCCAGCGTTCCCCCAAGTCTCCCGATAAAAATGATACCTCACTTGTGTGGGTAGGCCTAGCGCCCACAACAGGAAATGCAACGTGGACACATCCCATTTTTTGAAAGAAAACAGAGGTGTTTTTTGCAAAGTGCCTACCTGTAGATTTTGGCCTCTAGCTCAGCCGGCACCTAGGGAAACCTACCAAACCTGTGCATTTCTGAAAACTAGAGTCCTAGGGGAATCCAAGATGGAGTGACTTGTGGGGCTCTGACCAGGTTCTGTTACCCAGAATCCTTTGCAAACCTCAGACTTTGGCTAAAAAAACACATTTTCCTCACATTTCGGTGACAGAAAGTTCTGGAGTCAGAGAGGAGCCACAAATTTCCTTCCACCCAGCGTTCCCCCAAGTCTCCCGATAAAAATGATACCTCACTTGTGTGGGTAGGTCTAGCGCCCGCCAACAGGAAATGCCCCAAAACACAACGTAGACACATACCATTTTTTAAAAGAAAACAGAGGTGGTTTTTGCAAAGTACCTACCTGTAGATTTTGGCCTCTAGCTCAGCCTGCACCTAGGGAAACCTACCAAACCTGTGCATTTTTTAATACTAGAGACCTAGGGGAATCCAAGATGGGGTGACTTGTGGGGCTCTGACCAGGTTCTATTACCCAGAATCCTTTGCAAACATCCAAATTTGGCTACAAAAAAACATTTTCCTCTCATTTCGGTGACAGAAAGTTCTGGAATCAGATAGGAGCCACAAATTTCCTTCCACCCAGCGTTCCCCCAAGTCTCCCGATAAAAATGATAACTCACTTGTGTGGGTAGGCCTAGCGCCTGCGACAGGAAATGCCCCAAAGCACAACGTGGACACATCCCATTTTTTGAAAGAAAACAGAGGTGTTTTTTGCAAAGTGCCTACCTGTAGATTTTGGCCTTTAGCTCAGCCGGCACCTAGGGAAACCTACCAAACCTGTGCATTTTTGAAAACTAGAGACCTAGGGGAATCCAAGATGGGGTTACTTGTGGGGCTCTAACCAGGTTCTGTTACCCAGAATCCTTTGCAAACCTCAAAATTTGGCTAAACAAACACATTTTCCTCACATTTCGGTGACAGAAAGTTCTGGAATCAGAGAGGAGCCACAAATTTCTTTCCACCCAGCGTTCCCCCAAGTCTCCCGATAAAAATGATACCTCACTTGTGTGGGTAGGCCTAGCGCCTGCGACAGGAAATGCCCCAAAGCACAACGTGGACACATCCCATTTTATGACAGAAAACAGAGCTGTATTTTGCAAACTGCCTACCTGTAGATTTTGGCCTCTAGTTCAGCCTGCATCTAGGGAAACCTACCATACCTGTGCATTTCTGAAAACTAGAGACCTAGGGGAATCCAAGATGGGGTGACTTGTGGGGCTCTGACCAGGATCTGTTACCCAGAATCCTTTGCAAACCTCAAAATTTGGCTAAAAAAATACATGTTCCTCACATTTCTGTGGTAGAAAGTTCTGGAATCTGAGAGGAGGCTCAAATTTCCTTCCACCCAGCGTTCCCCCAAGTCTCCCGATAAAAATGATACCACACTTGTGTGGGTAGGCCTGGCGCCTGCGACAGGAAATGCCCCAAAGCACAACGTGGACACATCCCATTTTTTGACAGAAAACAGAGCTGTATTTTGCAAAGTGCCTACCTGTAGATTTTGGCCTCTAGCTCAGCCGGCACCTAGGGAAACCTACCAAACCTGTGCATTTCTGAAAACTAGAGACCTAGGGGAATCCAAGATGTGGTGACTTGTAGGCTCTGACCAGGTTCTGTTACCCAGAATCCTTTGCAAACCTCAAAATTTGGCTAAACAAACAGATTTTCCTCACATTTCGGTGACAGAAAGTTCTGGAATCTGAGAGGAGGCACAAATGTCCTTCCACCCAGCGTTCCCCCAAGTCTCCCGATAAAAATGATACCTCACTTGTGTGGGTAGGCCTAGCGCCCGCGACAGGAAATGCCCCAAAATGCAACGTGGACACATCCCATTTTTTGAAAGAAAACAGAGGTGTTTTTTGCAAAGTGCCTACCTGTAGATTTTGGCCTTTAGCTCAGCCGGCACCTAGGGAAACCTACCAAACCTGTGCATTTTTGAAAACTAGAGACCTAGGGGAATCCAAGATGGGGTGACTTGTGGGGCTCTGACCAGGTTCTGTTACCCAGAATCCTTTGCAAACCTCAAAATTTGGCTAAAAAAACACATGTTCCTCACTTTTCTGTGGCAGAAAGTTCTGGAATCTGAGAGGAGGCACAAATGTCCTTCCACCCTGCGTTTCCCCAAGTCTCCTGATAAAAATGATACCTCACTTTTGTGGGCAGGCCTAGCGCCTGCGACAGGAAATGCCCCAAAGCACAACGTGGACACATCCCATTTTTTGACAGAAAACAGAGCTGTATTTTGCAAAGTGCCTACCTGTAGATTTTGGCCTCTAGCTCACCCGGCACCTAGGGAAACCTACCAAACCTGTGCATTTCTAAAAAGTAGAGACGTAGGGGAATCCAAGATGGAGTGACTTGTGGGGCTCTGACCAGGTTCTGTTACCCAGAATCCTTTGCAAACCTCAAAATTTGGCTAAACAAACACATTTTCCTCACATCTCGGTGACAGAAAGTTCTGGAATCTGAGAGGAGGCACAAATGTCCTTCCACCCAGCGTTCCCCCAAGTCTCCCAATAAAAATGATACCTCACTTGTGTGGGTAGGCCTAGCGCCCGCGACAGGAAATGCCCCAAAACACAACGTGGACACATCCCATTTTTTGAAAGAAAACAGAGATGTTTTTTGCAAAGTGCCTACCTGTAGATTTTGGCCTTTAGCTCAGCCGGCACCTAGGGAAACCTACCAAACCTGTGCATTTTTTGAAAACTAGAGACCTAGGGGAATCCAAGATGGGGTTACTTGTGGGGCTCTGACCAGGTTCTGTTACCCAGAATCCTTTGCAAACCTCAAAATTTGGCTAAAAAAATACATGTTCCTCACATTTCTGTGGTAGAAAGTTCTGGAATCTGAGAGGAGGCTCAAATTTCCTTCCACCCAGCGTTCCCCCAAGTCTCCCGATAAAAATTATACCACACTTGTGTGGGTAGGCCTGGCGCCTGCGACAGGAAATGCCCCAAAGCACAACGTGGACACATCCCATTTTTTGACAGAAAACAGAGCTGTATTTTGCAAAGTGCCTACCTGTAGATTTTGGCCTCTAGCTCAGCCGGCACCTAGGGAAACCTACCAAACCTGTGCATTTCTTAAAACTAGAGACCTAGGGGAATCCAAGATGGGGTGACTTGTAGGCTCTGACCAGGTTCTGTTACCCAGAATCCTGTGCAAACCTCAAAATTTGGCTAAACAAACACATTTTCCTCACATTTCGGTGACAGAAAGTTCTGGAATCTGAGAGGAGGCACAAATGTCCTTCCACCCAGCGTTCCCCCAAGTCTCCCGATAAAAATGATACCTCACTTGTGTGGGTAGGCCTAGCGCCCGCGACAGGAAATGCCCCAAAATGCAACGTGGACACATCCCATTTTTTGAAAGAAAACAGAGGTGTTTTTTGCAAAGTGCCTACCTGTAGATTTTGGCCTCTAGCTCAGCCGGCACCTAGGGAAACCTACCAAACCTGTGCATTTCTGAAAACTAGAGACCTAGGGGAATCCAAGATGTGGTGACTTGTAGGCTCTGACCAGGTTCTGTTACCCAGAATCCTTTGCAAACCTCAAAATTTGGCTAAACAAACAGATTTTCCTCACATTTCGGTGACAGAAAGTTCTGGAATCTGAGAGGAGGCACAAATGTCCTTCCACCCAGCGTTCCCCCAAGTCTCCCGATAAAAATGATACCTCACTTGTGTGGGTAGGCCTAGCGCCCGCGACAGGAAATGCCCCAAAATGCAACGTGGACACATCCCATTTTTTGAAAGAAAACAGAGGTGTTTTTTGCAAAGTGCCTACCTGTAGATTTTGGCCTTTAGCTCAGCCGGCACCTGGGAAACCTACCAAACCTGTGCATTTTTGAAAACTAGAGACCTAGGGGAATCCAAGATGGGGTGACTTGTGGGGCTCTGACCAGGTTCTGTTACCCAGAATCCTTTGCAAACCTCAAAATTTGGCTAAAAAAACACATGTTCCTCACTTTTCTGTGGCAGAAAGTTCTGGAATCTGAGAGGAGGCACAAATGTCCTTCCACCCTGCGTTCCCCCAAGTCTCCTGATAAAAATGATACCTCACTTTTGTGGGCAGGCCTAGCGCCTGCGACAGGAAATGCCCCAAAGCACAACGTGGACACATCCCATTTTTTGACAGAAAACAGAGCTGTATTTTGCAAAGTGCCTACCTGTAGATTTTGGCCTCTAGCTCAGCCGGCACCTAGGGAAACCTACCAAACCTGTGCATTTCTAAAAAGTAGAGACGTAGGGGAATCCAAGATGGAGTGACTTGTGGGGCTCTGACCAGGTTCTGTTACCCAGAATCCTTTGCAAACCTCAAAATTTGGCTAAACAAACACATTTTCCTCACATCTCGGTGACAGAAAGTTCTGGAATCTGAGAGGAGGCACAAATGTCCTTCCACCCAGCGTTCCCCCAAGTCTCCCAATAAAAATGATACCTCACTTGTGTGGGTAGGCCTAGCGCCCGCGACAGGAAATGCCCCAAAACGCAACGTGGACACATCCCATTTTTTGAAAGAAAACAGAGGTGTTTTTTGCAAAGTGCCTACATGTAGGTTTTGGCCTCTAGCTCAGCCGGCACCTAGGGAAACCTACCAAACCTGTGCATTTCTGAAAACTAGAGACCTAGGGGAATCAAAGATGGGTTGACTTGTCGGGCTCTTACCAGGTTCTGTTACCCAGAATCCTTTGCAAACCTCAAAATTTGGCTAAAAAAACACATGTTCCTCACATTTCTGTGGCAGAAAGTTCTGGAATCTGAGAGGAGGCACAAATTTCCATCCACCTAGAGTTCCACCAAGTCTCCCGATAAAAATGATACCTCACTTGTGTGGGAAGGCCTAGCGCTCGTGACAGGAAATGCCCCAAAACGCAACGTGCACACATCACATTTTTTTAAAGAAAACAGAGGTGTTTTTTTGCAAAGTGCCTACCTGTGGATTTTGGCCTCTAGCTCAGCCGGCACCTAAGGAAACCTACCAAACCTGTGCATTTTTTAAAACTAGAGATCTAGAGGAATCCAAGATAGGGTGACTTGTGGGACTCTGACCAGGTTCTGTTATCCCGAATCCTTTGCAAATCTCAAAATTTGGCTAAAAAAACACATGTTCCTCACACTTCTGAGGCAGAAAGTTCTGGAATCTGAGAGGAGGCACAAATGTCCTTCCACCCAGCGTTCCCCCAAGTCTCCCGATAAAAATGATACCTCACTTGTGTGGGTAGGCCTAGCGCCAGCGACAGGAAATGCCCCAAAGCACAACGTGGACACATCCCATTTTTTGACAGAAAACACAGCTGTATTTTGCAAAGTGCCTATCTGTAGATTTTGGCATCTAGGTCAGCCGGCACCTAGGGAAACCTACCAAGCCTGTGCATTTTTGAAAACTAGAGACCTAGGGGAATGCAAGATGGGGTGACTTGTGGGGCTCTGACCAGGTTCTGTTACCCAGAATCCTTTGCAAACCTCAAAATTAGGCTAAAAAAACACATGTTCCTCACATTTCGGTGACAGAAAGTTCTGGAATCAGATAGGAGCCAAAAATTTCCTTCCACCCAGCGTTCCCCCAAGTCTCCCGATAAAAATGATAACTCACTTGTGTGGGTAGGCCTAGCGCCTGCGACAGGAAATGCCCCAAAGCACAACGTGGACACATCCCATTTTTTGACAGAAAACAGAGCTGTATTTTGCAAAGTGCCTACCTGTAGATTTTGGCCTCTAGCTCAGCCGGCACCTAGGGAAACCTACCAAACCTGGGCATTTCTGAAAACTAGAGACCTAGGGGAATGCAAGATGGAGTGACTTGTGGGGCTCTGACCAGGTTCTATTACCCAGAATCCTTTGCAAACATCCAAATTTGGCTACAAAAAAACATTTTCCTCTCATTTCGGTGACAGAAAGTTCTGGAATCAGATAGGAGCCACAAATTTCCTTCCACCCAGCGTTCCCCCAAGTCTCCCGATAAAAATGATAACTCACTTGTGTGGGTAGGCCTAGCGCCTGCGACAGGAAATGCCCCAAAGCACAACGTGGACACATCCCATTTTTTGAAAGAAAACAGAGGTGTTTTTTGCAAAGTGCCTACCTGTAGATTTTGGCCTTTAGCTCAGCCGGCACCTAGGGAAACCTACCAAACCTGTGCATTTTTGAAAACTAGAGACCTAGGGGAATCCAAGATGGGGTTACTTGTGGGGCTCTAACCAGGTTCTGTTACCCAGAATCCTTTGCAAACCTCAAAATTTGGCTAAACAAACACATTTTCCTCACATTTCGGTGACAGAAAGTTCTGGAATCAGAGAGGAGCCACAAATTTCTTTCCACCCAGCGTTCCCCCAAGTCTCCCGATAAAAATGATACCTCACTTGTGTGGGTAGGCCTAGCGCCTGCGACAGGAAATGCCCCAAAGCACAACGTGGACACATCCCATTTTATGACAGAAAACAGAGCTGTATTTTGCAAACTGCCTACCTGTAGATTTTGGCCTCTAGCTCAGCCTGCATCTAGGGAAACCTACCATACCTGTGCATTTCTGAAAACTAGAGACCTAGGGGAATCCAAGATGGGGTGACTTGTGGGGCTCTGACCAGGATCTGTTACCCAGAATCCTTTGCAAACCTCAAAATTTGGCTAAAAAAACACATGTTCCTCACATTTCTGTGGCAGAAAGTTCTGGATTCTGAGAGGAGGCACAAATTTCCTTCCACCCCGCGTTCCCCCAAGTCTCCCGATAAAAATGATACCACATTTGAGTGGGTAGGCCTAGCGCCTGCGACAGGAAATGCCCCAAAGCACAACGTGGACACATCCCATTTTTTGACAGAAAACAGAGCTGTATTTTGCAAAGTGCCTATCTGTAGATTTTGGCATCTAGGTCAGCCGGCACATAGGGAAACCTACCAAACCTGTGCATTTCTGAAAACTAGAGACCTAGGGGAATGCAAGATGGAGTGACTTGTGGGGCTCTGACCAGGTTCTATTACCCAGAATCCTTTGCAAACATCCAAATTTGGCTACAAAAAAACATTTTCCTCTCATTTCGGTGACAGAAAGTTCTGGAATCAGATAGGAGCCACAAATTTCCTTCCACCCAGCGTTCCCCCAAGTCTCCCGATAAAAATGATAACTCACTTGTGTGGGTAGGCCTAGCGCCTGCGACAGGAAATGCCCCAAAGCACAACGTGGACACATCCCATTTTTTGAAAGAAAACAGAGGTGTTTTTTGCAAAGTGCCTACCTGTAGATTTTGGCCTCTAGCGCAGCCGGCACCTAGGGAAACATACCAAACCTGTGCATTTCTGAAAACTAGAGACCTAGGGGAATCCAAGATGGAGTGACTTGTGGGGCTCTGACCAGGTTCTGTTACCCAGAATCCTTTGCAAACCTCAAAATTTGGCTAAACAAACACATTTTCCTTACATTTCGGTGACAGAAAGTTCTGGAATCAGAGAGGAGCCACAAATTTCCTTCCACCCAGCGTTCCCCCAAGTCTCCCGATAAAAATGATACCTCACTTGTGTGGGTAGGCCTAGCGCCCACAACAGGAAATGCAACGTGGACACATCCCATTTTTTGAAAGAAAACAGAGGTGTTTTTTGCAAAGTGCCTACCTGTAGATTTTGGCCTCTAGCTCAGCCGGCACCTAGGGAAACCTACCAAACCTGTGCATTTCTGAAAACTAGAGTCCTAGGGGAATCCAAGATGGAGTGACTTGTGGGGCTCTGACCAGGTTCTGTTACCCAGAATCCTTTGCAAACCTCAGACTTTGGCTAAAAAAACACATTTTCCTCACATTTCGGTGACAGAAAGTTCTGGAGTCAGAGAGGAGCCACAAATTTCCTTCCACCCAGCGTTCCCCCAAGTCTCCCGATAAAAATGATACCTCACTTGTGTGGGTAGGTCTAGCGCCCGCCAACAGGAAATGCCCCAAAACACAAAGTAGACACATACCATTTTTTAAAAGAAAACAGAGGTGGTTTTTGCAAAGTACCTACCTGTAGATTTTGGCCTCTAGCTCAGCCTGCACCTAGGGAAACCTACCAAACCTGTGCATTTTTTAATACTAGAGACCTAGGGGAATCCAAGATGGGGTGACTTGTGGGGCTCTGACCAGGTTCTGTTACCCAGAACCCTTTGCAAACCTCAAAATTTGGCTAAAAAAACACAAGTTCCTCACATTTCTGTGGCAGAAAGTTCTGGAATCTGAGAGGAGGCACAAATTTCCTTCCACACGCGTTCCCCCAAGTCTCCCGATAAAAATTATACCTCACTTGTGTGGGTAGGCCTAGCGCCTGCAACAGGAAATTCCCCAAAGCACAACGTGGACACATCCCATTTTTTGACAGAAAACAGAGCTGTATTTTGCAAAGTGCCTACCTGTAGATTTTGGCCTCTAGCTCAGCCGGCACCAAGGGAAATCTACCAAACCTTTACATTTCTGAAAACTAGAGTCCTAGGGGAATCCAAGATGGAGTGACTTGTCGGGCTCTGACCAGGTTCTGTTACCCAGAATCCTTTGCAAAACCCAAAATTTGGCTAAACAAACACATTTTCCTCACATTTCGGTAACAGAAAGTTCTGGAATCTGAGAGAATGCACAAATGTCCTTCCACCCAGCGTTCCCCCAAGTCTCCCGATAAAAATGATACCTCACTTGTGTGGGTAGGCCTAGCGCCTGCGACAGGAAATGCCCCAAAGTACAACGTGGACACATCCCATTTTTTGACAGAAAACAGAGCTGTATTTTGCAAAGTGCCTACCTGTAGATTTTGGCCTCTAGCTCAGCCGGCACCTAGGGAAACCTACCAAACCTGTGCATTTCTGAAAACTAGAGACCTAGGGGAATCCAAGATGGGGTGACTTGTGGGGCTCTGACCAGGTTCTGTTACCCAGAATCCTTTGCAAACCTCAAAATTTGGCTAAAAAAACACATGTTCCTCACATTTCTGTGGCAGAAAGTTCTGGAATCTGAGAGGAGCCACAAATTTCCTTCCACCCCGTGTTCCCCCAAGTCTCCCGATAAAAATGATATCTCACTTGTATGGGTAGGCCTAGTGCCCGCGACAGGAAATGCCCCAAAACGCAATGTGGACACATCCCATTTTTTGAAAGAAAACAGAGGTGTTTTTTGCAAAGTGCCTACCTGTAGATATTGGCCTCTAGCTCAGCCGGCACCTAAGGAAACCTACCAAACCTGTGCATTTTTTAAAACTAGAGATCTAGGGGAATCCAAGATGGGGTGACTTGTGGGGCTCTGACCAGGTTCTGTTACCCAGAATCCTTTGCAAACCTCAAAATTTGGCTAAAAAAACACATGTTCCTCACATTTCTGTGGCAGAAAGTTCTGGAATCTGAGAGGAGCCACAAATTTCCTTCCACCCAGTGTTCCCCCAAGTCTCCCGATAAAAATGATATCTCACTTGTATGGGTAGGCCTAGTGCCCGCGACAGGAAATGCCCCAAAACGCAATGTGGACACATCCCATTTTTTGAAAGAAAACAGAGGTGTTTTTTGCAAAGTGCCTACCTGTAGATATTGGCCTCTAGCTCAGCCGGCACCTAGGGAAACATACCAAACCTGTGCATTTCTGAATACTAGAGACCTAGGGGAATCCAAGATGGGGTGACTTGTGGGGCTCTGACCAGGTTCTGTTACCCAGAATCCTTTGCAAACCTCAAAATTTGGCTAAAAAAACACATGTTCCTCACATTTCTGAGGCAGAAAGTTCTGGAATCTGAGAGGAGGCACAAATGTCCTTCCACCCAGCGTTCCCCCAAGTCTCCCGATAAAAATGATACCTCACTTGTGTGGGTAGGCCTAGCGCCAGCGACAGGAAATGCCCCAAAGCACAACGTGGACACATCCCATTTTTTGACAGAAAACACAGCTGTATTTTGCAAAGTGCCTATCTGTAGATTTTGGCATCTAGGTCAGCCGGCACATAGGGAAACCTACCAAACCTGTGCATTTCTGAAAACTAGAGACCTAGGGGAATGCAAGATGGGGTGACTTGTGGGGCTCTGACCAGGTTCTGTTACCCAGAATCCTTTGCAAACCTCAAAATTTGGCTAAAAAAACACATGTTCCTCACATTTCGGTGACAGAAAGTTCTGGAATCAGATAGGAGCCACAAATTTCCTTCCACCCAGCGTTCCCCCAAGTCTCCCGATAAAAATGATACCTCACTTGTGTGGGTAGGCCTAGCGCCTGCGACAGGAAATGCCCCAAAGCACAACGTGGACACATCCCATTTTTTGACAGAAAACAGAGCTGTATTTTGCAAAGTGCCTACCTGTAGATGTTGGCCTCTAGCTCAGCCGGCACCTAGAGAAACCTACCAAACCTGGGCATTTCTGAAAACTAGAGACCTAGGGGAATGCAAGATGGAGTGACTTGTGGGGCTCTGACCAGGATCTGTTACCCAGAATCCTTTGCAAACCTCAAAATTTGGCTAAAAAAACACATGTTCCTCACATTTCTGAGGCAGAAAGTTCTGGAATCTGAGAGGAGGCACAAATGTCCTTCCACCCAGCGTTCCCCCAAGTCTCCCGATAAAAATGATACCTCACTTGTGTGGGTAGGCCTAGCGCCAGCGACAGGAAATGCCCCAAAGCACAACGTGGACACATCCCATTTTTTGACAGAAAACACAGCTGTATTTTGCAAAGTGCCTATCTGTAGATTTTGGCATCTAGCTCAGCCGGCACCTAGAGAAACCTACCAAACCTGGTCATTTCTGAAAACTAGAGACCTAGGGGAATGCAAGATGGAGTGACTTGTGGGGCTCTGACCAGGTTCTGTTACCCAGAATCCTTTGCAAACCTCAAAATTTGGCTACAAAAACACATTTTCCTCACATTTCGGTGACAGAAAGTTCTGGAATCAGATAGGAGCCACAAATTTCCTTCCACCCAGCGTTCCCCCAAGTCTCCCGATAAAAATGATACCTCACTTGTGTGGGTAGGCCTAGCGCCCGCGACAGAAAATGCCCCGAAACGCAACGTGGACACATCCCATTTTTTGAAAGAAAACAGAGGTGTTTTTTGCAAAGTGCCTACCTGTAGATTTTGGCCCTTAGCTCAGCCGGCACCTAGGGAAACCTACAAAACCTGTGCATTTTTGAAAACTAGAGACCTAGGGGAATTCAAGATGGGGTTACTTGTGGGGCTCTGACCAGGTTCTGTTACCCAGAATCCTTTGCAAACCTCAAAATTTGGCTAAAAAAACACATGTTCCTCTCATTTCTGTGGTAGAAAGTTCTGGAATCTGAGAGGAGGCTCAAATTTCCTTCCACCCAGCGTTCCCCCAAGTCTCCCGATAAAAATGATACCTCACTTGTGTGGGTAGGCCTAGCGCCTGCGACAGGAAATGCCCCAAAGCACAACGTGGACACATCCCATTTTTTGACAGAAAACAGAGCTGTATTTTGCAAAGTGCCTACCTGTAGATTTTGGCCTCTAGCTCAGCCGGCACCTAGGGAAACCTACCAAACCTGTGCATTTCTGAAAACTAGAGACCTAGGGGAATCCAAGATGGGGTGACTTGTGGAGCTCTGACCAGGTTCTGTTACCCAGAATCCTTTGCAAACCTCAAAATTTGGCTAAAAAAACACATGTTCCTCTCATTTCTGTGGTAGAAAGTTCTGGAATCTGAGAGGAGGCTCAAATTTCCTTCCACCCAGCGTTCCCCCAAGTCTCCCGATAAAAATGATACCTCACTTGTGTGGGTAGGCCTGGCGCCTGCGACAGGAAATGCCCCAAAGCACAACGTGGACACATCCCATTTTTTGACAGAAAACAGAGCTGTATTTTGCAAAGTGCCTACCTGTAGATTTTGGCCTCTAGCTCAGCCGGCACCTAGGGAAACCTACCAAACCTGTGCATTTCTGAAAACTAGAGACCTAGGGGAATCCAAGATGGGGTGACTTGTGGGGCTCTGACCAGGTTCTGTTACCCAGAATCCGTTGCAAACCTCAGACTTTGGCTAAAAAAACACATTTTCCTCACATTTCGGTGACAGAAAGTTCTGGAGTCAGAGAGGAGCCACAAATTTCCTTCCACCCAGCGTTCCCCCAAGTCTCCCGATAAAAATGATACCTCACTTGTGTGGGTAGGTCTAGCGCCCGCCAACAGGAAATGCCCCAAAACGCAACGTAGACACATACCATTTTTTTAAAGAAAACAGAGGTGGTTTTTGCAAAGTACCTACCTGTAGATTTTGGCCTCTAGCTCAGCCTGCACCTAGGGAAACCTACCAAACCTGTGCATTTTTTAATACTAGAGACCTAGGGGAATCCAAGATGGGGTGACTTGTGGGGCTCTGACCAGGTTCTGTTACCCAGAACCCTTTGCAAACCTCAAAATTTGGCTAAAAAAAAACAAGTTCCTCACATTTCTGTGGCAGAAAGTTCTGGAATCTGAGAGGAGGCACAAATTTCCTTCCACACGCGTTCCCCCAAGTCTCCCGATAAAAATTATACCTCACTTGTGTGGGTAGGCCTAGCGCCTGCAACAGGAAATGCCCCAAAGCACAACGTGGACACATCCCATTTTTTGACAGAAAACAGAGCTGTATTTTGCAAAGTGCCTACCTGTAGATTTTGGCCTCTAGCTCAGCCGGCACCAAGGGAAATCTACCAAACCTGTGCATTTCTGAAAACTAGAGTCCTAGGGGAATCCAAGATGGAGTGACTTGTGGGGCTCTGACCAGGTTCTGTTACCCAGAATCCTTTGCAAACCTCAGACTTTGGCTAAAAAAACACATTTTCCTCACATTTCGGTGACAGAAAGTTCTGGAGTCAGAGAGGAGCCACAAATTTCCTTCCACCCAGCGTTCCCCCAAGTCTCCCGATAAAAATGATACCTCACTTGTGTGGGTAGGTCTAGCGCCCGCCAACAGGAAATGCCCCAAAACACAAAGTAGACACATACCATTTTTTAAAAGAAAACAGAGGTGGTTTTTGCAAAGTACCTACCTGTAGATTTTGGCCTCTAGCTCAGCCTGCACCTAGGGAAACCTACCAAACCTGTGCATTTTTTAATACTAGAGACCTAGGGGAATCCAAGATGGGGTGACTTGTGGGGCTCTGACCAGGTTCTGTTACCCAGAACCCTTTGCAAACCTCAAAATTTGGCTAAAAAAACACAAGTTCCTCACATTTCTGTGGCAGAAAGTTCTGGAATCTGAGAGGAGGCACAAATTTCCTTCCACACGCGTTCCCCCAAGTCTCCCGATAAAAATTATACCTCACTTGTGTGGGTAGGCCTAGCGCCTGCAACAGGAAATTCCCCAAAGCACAACGTGGACACATCCCATTTTTTGACAGAAAACAGAGCTGTATTTTGCAAAGTGCCTACCTGTAGATTTTGGCCTCTAGCTCAGCCGGCACCAAGGGAAATCTACCAAACCTTTACATTTCTGAAAACTAGAGTCCTAGGGGAATCCAAGATGGAGTGACTTGTCGGGCTCTGACCAGGTTCTGTTACCCAGAATCCTTTGCAAAACCCAAAATTTGGCTAAACAAACACATTTTCCTCACATTTCGGTAACAGAAAGTTCTGGAATCTGAGAGAATGCACAAATGTCCTTCCACCCAGCGTTCCCCCAAGTCTCCCGATAAAAATGATACCTCACTTGTGTGGGTAGGCCTAGCGCCTGCGACAGGAAATGCCCCAAAGTACAACGTGGACACATCCCATTTTTTGACAGAAAACAGAGCTGTATTTTGCAAAGTGCCTACCTGTAGATTTTGGCCTCTAGCTCAGCCGGCACCTAGGGAAACCTACCAAACCTGTGCATTTCTGAAAACTAGAGACCTAGGGGAATCCAAGATGGGGTGACTTGTGGGGCTCTGACCAGGTTCTGTTACCCAGAATCCTTTGCAAACCTCAAAATTTGGCTAAAAAAACACATGTTCCTCACATTTCTGTGGCAGAAAGTTCTGGAATCTGAGAGGAGCCACAAATTTCCTTCCACCCCGTGTTCCCCCAAGTCTCCCGATAAAAATGATATCTCACTTGTATGGGTAGGCCTAGTGCCCGCGACAGGAAATGCCCCAAAACGCAATGTGGACACATCCCATTTTTTGAAAGAAAACAGAGGTGTTTTTTGCAAAGTGCCTACCTGTAGATATTGGCCTCTAGCTCAGCCGGCACCTAAGGAAACCTACCAAACCTGTGCATTTTTTAAAACTAGAGATCTAGGGGAATCCAAGATGGGGTGACTTGTGGGGCTCTGACCAGGTTCTGTTACCCAGAATCCTTTGCAAACCTCAAAATTTGGCTAAAAAAACACATGTTCCTCACATTTCTGTGGCAGAAAGTTCTGGAATCTGAGAGGAGCCACAAATTTCCTTCCACCCAGTGTTCCCCCAAGTCTCCCGATAAAAATGATATCTCACTTGTATGGGTAGGCCTAGTGCCCGCGACAGGAAATGCCCCAAAACGCAATGTGGACACATCCCATTTTTTGAAAGAAAACAGAGGTGTTTTTTGCAAAGTGCCTACCTGTAGATATTGGCCTCTAGCTCAGCCGGCACCTAGGGAAACATACCAAACCTGTGCATTTCTGAATACTAGAGACCTAGGGGAATCCAAGATGGGGTGACTTGTGGGGCTCTGACCAGGTTCTGTTACCCAGAATCCTTTGCAAACCTCAAAATTTGGCTAAAAAAACACATGTTCCTCACATTTCTGAGGCAGAAAGTTCTGGAATCTGAGAGGAGGCACAAATGTCCTTCCACCCAGCGTTCCCCCAAGTCTCCCGATAAAAATGATACCTCACTTGTGTGGGTAGGCCTAGCGCCAGCGACAGGAAATGCCCCAAAGCACAACGTGGACACATCCCATTTTTTGACAGAAAACACAGCTGTATTTTGCAAAGTGCCTATCTGTAGATTTTGGCATCTAGGTCAGCCGGCACATAGGGAAACCTACCAAACCTGTGCATTTCTGAAAACTAGAGACCTAGGGGAATGCAAGATGGGGTGACTTGTGGGGCTCTGACCAGGTTCTGTTACCCAGAATCCTTTGCAAACCTCAAAATTTGGCTAAAAAAACACATGTTCCTCACATTTCGGTGACAGAAAGTTCTGGAATCAGATAGGAGCCACAAATTTCCTTCCACCCAGCGTTCCCCCAAGTCTCCCGATAAAAATGATACCTCACTTGTGTGGGTAGGCCTAGCGCCTGCGACAGGAAATGCCCCAAAGCACAACGTGGACACATCCCATTTTTTGACAGAAAACAGAGCTGTATTTTGCAAAGTGCCTACCTGTAGATGTTGGCCTCTAGCTCAGCCGGCACCTAGAGAAACCTACCAAACCTGGGCATTTCTGAAAACTAGAGACCTAGGGGAATGCAAGATGGAGTGACTTGTGGGGCTCTGACCAGGATCTGTTACCCAGAATCCTTTGCAAACCTCAAAATTTGGCTAAAAAAACACATGTTCCTCACATTTCTGAGGCAGAAAGTTCTGGAATCTGAGAGGAGGCACAAATGTCCTTCCACCCAGCGTTCCCCCAAGTCTCCCGATAAAAATGATACCTCACTTGTGTGGGTAGGCCTAGCGCCAGCGACAGGAAATGCCCCAAAGCACAACGTGGACACATCCCATTTTTTGACAGAAAACACAGCTGTATTTTGCAAAGTGCCTATCTGTAGATTTTGGCATCTAGCTCAGCCGGCACCTAGAGAAACCTACCAAACCTGGTCATTTCTGAAAACTAGAGACCTAGGGGAATGCAAGATGGAGTGACTTGTGGGGCTCTGACCAGGTTCTGTTACCCAGAATCCTTTGCAAACCTCAAAATTTGGCTACAAAAACACATTTTCCTCACATTTCGGTGACAGAAAGTTCTGGAATCAGATAGGAGCCACAAATTTCCTTCCACCCAGCGTTCCCCCAAGTCTCCCGATAAAAATGATACCTCACTTGTGTGGGTAGGCCTAGCGCCCGCGACAGAAAATGCCCCGAAACGCAACGTGGACACATCCCATTTTTTGAAAGAAAACAGAGGTGTTTTTTGCAAAGTGCCTACCTGTAGATTTTGGCCCTTAGCTCAGCCGGCACCTAGGGAAACCTACAAAACCTGTGCATTTTTGAAAACTAGAGACCTAGGGGAATTCAAGATGGGGTTACTTGTGGGGCTCTGACCAGGTTCTGTTACCCAGAATCCTTTGCAAACCTCAAAATTTGGCTAAAAAAACACATGTTCCTCTCATTTCTGTGGTAGAAAGTTCTGGAATCTGAGAGGAGGCTCAAATTTCCTTCCACCCAGCGTTCCCCCAAGTCTCCCGATAAAAATGATACCTCACTTGTGTGGGTAGGCCTAGCGCCTGCGACAGGAAATGCCCCAAAGCACAACGTGGACACATCCCATTTTTTGACAGAAAACAGAGCTGTATTTTGCAAAGTGCCTACCTGTAGATTTTGGCCTCTAGCTCAGCCGGCACCTAGGGAAACCTACCAAACCTGTGCATTTCTGAAAACTAGAGACCTAGGGGAATCCAAGATGGGGTGACTTGTGGAGCTCTGACCAGGTTCTGTTACCCAGAATCCTTTGCAAACCTCAAAATTTGGCTAAAAAAACACATGTTCCTCTCATTTCTGTGGTAGAAAGTTCTGGAATCTGAGAGGAGGCTCAAATTTCCTTCCACCCAGCGTTCCCCCAAGTCTCCCGATAAAAATGATACCTCACTTGTGTGGGTAGGCCTGGCGCCTGCGACAGGAAATGCCCCAAAGCACAACGTGGACACATCCCATTTTTTGACAGAAAACAGAGCTGTATTTTGCAAAGTGCCTACCTGTAGATTTTGGCCTCTAGCTCAGCCGGCACCTAGGGAAACCTACCAAACCTGTGCATTTCTGAAAACTAGAGACCTAGGGGAATCCAAGATGGGGTGACTTGTGGGGCTCTGACCAGGTTCTGTTACCCAGAATCCGTTGCAAACCTCAGACTTTGGCTAAAAAAACACATTTTCCTCACATTTCGGTGACAGAAAGTTCTGGAGTCAGAGAGGAGCCACAAATTTCCTTCCACCCAGCGTTCCCCCAAGTCTCCCGATAAAAATGATACCTCACTTGTGTGGGTAGGTCTAGCGCCCGCCAACAGGAAATGCCCCAAAACGCAACGTAGACACATACCATTTTTTTAAAGAAAACAGAGGTGGTTTTTGCAAAGTACCTACCTGTAGATTTTGGCCTCTAGCTCAGCCTGCACCTAGGGAAACCTACCAAACCTGTGCATTTTTTAATACTAGAGACCTAGGGGAATCCAAGATGGGGTGACTTGTGGGGCTCTGACCAGGTTCTGTTACCCAGAACCCTTTGCAAACCTCAAAATTTGGCTAAAAAAAAACAAGTTCCTCACATTTCTGTGGCAGAAAGTTCTGGAATCTGAGAGGAGGCACAAATTTCCTTCCACACGCGTTCCCCCAAGTCTCCCGATAAAAATTATACCTCACTTGTGTGGGTAGGCCTAGCGCCTGCAACAGGAAATGCCCCAAAGCACAACGTGGACACATCCCATTTTTTGACAGAAAACAGAGCTGTATTTTGCAAAGTGCCTACCTGTAGATTTTGGCCTCTAGCTCAGCCGGCACCAAGGGAAATCTACCAAACCTGTGCATTTCTGAAAACTAGAGTCCTAGGGGAATCCAAGATGGAGTGACTTGTCGGGCTCTGACCAGGTTCTGTTACCCAGAATCCTTTGCAAACCTCAAAATTTGGCTAAAAAAACACATGTTCCTCACATTTCTGTGGCAGAAAGTTCTGGAATCTGAGAGGAGCCACAAATTTCCTTCCACCCAGTGTTCCCCCAAGTCTCCCGATAAAAATGATATCTCACTTGTATGGGTAGGCCTAGTGCCCGCGACAGGAAATGCCCCAAAACGCAATGTGGACACATCCCATTTTTTGAAAGAAAACAGAGGTGTTTTTTGCAAAGTGCCTACCTGTAGATATTGGCCTCTAGCTCAGCCGGCACCTAGGGAAACCTACCAAACCTGTGCATTTCTGAATACTAGAGACCTAGGGGAATCCAAGATGGGGTTACTTGTGGGGCTCTGACCAGGTTCTGTTACCCAGAATCCTTTGCAAACCTCAAAATGTGGCTAAAAAAACACATGTTCCTCACATTTCTGTGGCAGAAAGTTCTGGAATCTGAGAGGAGCCACAAATTTCCTTCCACCCAGTGTTCCCCCAAGTCTCTCGATAAAAATGATATCTCACTTGTATGGGTAGGCCTAGTGCCCGCGACAGGAAATGCCCCAAAACGCAATGTGGACACATCCCATTTTTTGAAAGAAAACAGAGGTGTTTTTTGCAAAGTGCCTACATGTAGATTTTGGCCTCTAGCTCAGCCGGCACCTAGGGAAACCTACCAAAACTGTGCATTTCTGAATACTAGAGACCTAGGGGAATCCAAGATGGGGTGACTTGTGGGGCTCTGACCAGGTTCTGTTACCCAGAATCCTTTGCAAACCTCAAAATTTGGCTAAAAAAACACATGTTCCTCAGATTTCTGTGGCAGAAAGTTCTGGAATCTGAGAGGAGGCACAAATTTCCATCCACCTAGCGTTCCACCAAGTCTCCCGATAAAAATGATACCTCACTTGTGTGGGAAGGCCTAGCGCCCGTGACAGGAAATGCCCCAAAACGCAACGTGCACACATCACATTTTTTTAAAGAAAACAGAGGTGTTTTTTTGCAAAGTGCCTACCTGTGGATTTTGGCCTCTAGCTCAGCCGGCACCTAAGGAAACCTACCAAACCTGTGCATTTTTTAAAACTAGAGATCTAGAGGAATCCAAGATAGGGTGACTTGTGGGACTCTGACCAGGTTCTGTTACCCAGAATCCTTTGCAAATCTCAAAATTTGGCTAAAAAAACACATGTTCCTCACATTTCTGAGGCAGAAAGTTCTGGAATCTGAGAGGAGGCACAAATGTCCTTCCACCCAGCGTTCCCCCAAGTCTCCCGATAAAAATGATACCTCACTTGTGTGGGTAGGCCTAGCGCCAGCGACAGGAAATGCCCCAAAGCACAACGTGGACACATCCCATTTTTTGACAGAAAACACAGCTGTATTTTGCAAAGTGCCTATCTGTAGATTTTGGCATCTAGGTCAGCCGGCACATAGGGAAACCTACCAAACCTGTGCATTTCTGAAAACTAGAGACCTAGGGGAATGCAAGATGGGGTGACTTGTGGGGCTCTGACCAGGTTCTGTTACCCAGAATCCTTTGCAAACCTCAAAATTTGGCTAAAAAAACACATGTTCCTCACATTTCGGTGACAGAAAGTTCTGGAATCAGATAGGAGCCACAAATTTCCTTCCACCCAGCGTTCCCCCAAGTCTCCCGATAAAAATGATACCTCACTTGTGTGGGTAGGCCTAGCGCCTGCGACAGGAAATGCCCCAAAGCACAACGTGGACACATCCCATTTTTTGACAGAAAACAGAGCTGTATTTTGCAAAGTGCCTACCTGTAGATGTTGGCCTCTAGCTCAGCCGGCACCTAGAGAAATCTACCAAACCTGTGCATTTCTGAAAACTAGAGACCTAGGGGAATCAAAGATGGGTTGACTTGTCGGGCTCTTACCAGGTTCTGTTACCCAGAATCCTTTGCAAACCTCAAAATTTGGCTAAAAAAACACATGTTCCTCAGATTTCTGTGGCAGAAAGTTCTGGAATCTGAGAGGAGGCACAAATTTCCATCCACCTAGCGTTCCACCAAGTCTCCCGATAAAAATGATACCTCACTTGTGTGGGAAGGCCTAGCGCCCGTGACAGGAAATGCCCCAAAACGCAACGTGCACACATCACATTTTTTTAAAGAAAACAGAGGTGTTTTTTTGCAAAGTGCCTACCTGTGGATTTTGGCCTCTAGCTCAGCCGGCACCTAAGGAAACCTACCAAACCTGTGCATTTTTTAAAACTAGAGATCTAGAGGAATCCAAGATAGGGTGACTTGTGGGACTCTGACCAGGTTCTGTTACCCAGAATCCTTTGCAAACCTCAAAATTTGGCTAAACAAACACATTTTCCTCACATTTCGGTGACAGAAAGTTCTGGAATCTGAGAGGAGGCACAAATGTCCTTCCACCTAGCGTTCCCCCAAGTCTCCCGATAAAAATGATACCTCACTTGTGTGGGTAGGCCTAGCGCCCGCGACAGGAAATGCCCCAAAATGCAATGTGGACACATCCCATTTTTTGAAAGAAAACAGAGGTGTTTTTTGCAAAGTGCCTACCTTTAGATTTTGGCCTTTAGCTCAGCCAGCACCTAGGGAAACCTACCAAACCTGTGCATTTTTGAAAACTAGAGACCTAGGGGAATCCAAGATGGGGTGACTTGTGGGGCTCTGACCAGGTTCTGTTACCCAGAATCCTTTGCAAACCTCAAAATTTGGCTAAAAAAACACATGTTCCTCACTTTTCTGTGGCAGAAAGTTCTGGAATCTGAGAGGAGGCACAAATGTCCTTCCACCCAGCGTTCCCCCAAGTCTCCCGATAAAAATGATACCTCACTTGTGTGGGTAGGCCTAGCGCCTGCGACAGGAAATGCCCCAAAGCACAACGTGGACACATCCCATTTTTTGACAGAAAACAGAGCTGTATTTTGCAAAGTGCCTATCTGTAGATTTTGGCATCTAGGTCAGCCGGCACCTAGGGAAACCTACCAAACCTGTGCATTTTTGAAAACTAGAGACCTAGGGGAATGCAAGATGGGGTGACTTGTGGGGCTCTGACCAGGTTCTGTTACCCAGAATCCTTTGCAAACCTCAGAATTAGGCTAAAAAAACACATGTTCCTCACATTTCGGTGACAGAAAGTTCTGGAATCAGATAGGAGCCAAAAATTTCCTTCCACCCAGCGTTCCCCCAAGTCTCCCGATAAAAATGATAACTCACTTGTGTGGGTAGGCCTAGCGCCTGCGACAGGAAATGCCCCAAAGCACAACGTGGACACATCCCATTTTTTGACAGAAAACAGAGCTGTATTTTGCAAAGTGCCTACCTGTAGATTTTGGCCTCTAGCTCAGCCGGCACCTAGGGAAACCTACCAAACCTGGGCATTTCTGAAAACTAGAGACCTAGGGGAATGCAAGATGGAGTGACTTGTGGGGCTCTGACCAGGTTCTGTTACCCAGAATCCTTTGCAAACATCCAAATTTGGCTACAAAAACACATTTTCCTCACATTTCGGTGACAGAAAGTTCTGGAATCAAATAGGAGCCACAAATTTCCTTCCACCCAGCGTTCCCCCAAGTCTCCCGATAAAAATGATACCTCACTTGTGTGGGTAGGCCTAGCGCCCGCGACAGGAAATGCCCCGAAACGCAACGTGGACACATCCCATTTTTTGAAAGAAAACAGAGGTGTTTTTTGCAAAGTGCCTACCTGTAGATTTTGGCCTTTAGCTCAGCCGGCACCTAGGGAAACCTACCAAACCTGTGCATTTTTGAAAACTAGAGACCTAGGGGAATCCAAGATGGGGTTACTTGTGGGGCTCTAACCAGGTTCTGTTACCCAGAATCCTTTGCAAACCTCAAAATTTGGCTAAACAAACACATTTTCCTTACATTTCGGTGACAGAAAGTTCTGGAATGAGAGAGGAGCCACAAATTTCCTTCCACCCAGCGTTCCCCCAAGTCTCCCGATAAAAATGATACCTCACTTGTGTGGGTAGGCCTAGCGCCTGCGACAGGAAATGCCCCAAAGCACAACGTGGACACATCCCATTTTTTGACAGAAAACAGAGCTGTATTTTGCAAAGTGCCTACCTGTAGATTTTGGCCTCTAGCTCAGCCTGCATCTAGGGAAACCTACCATACCTGTGCATTTCTGAAAACTAGAGACCTAGGGGAATCCAAGATGGGGTGACTTGTGGGGCTCTGACCAGGTTCTGTTACCCAGAATCCTTTGCAAACCTCAAAATTTGGCTAAAAAAACACATGTTCCTCTCATTTCTGTGGTAGAAAGTTCTGGAATCTGAGAGGAGGCTCAAATTTCCTTCCACCCAGCGTTCCCCCAAGTCTCCCGATAAAAATGATACCTCACTTGTGTGGGTAGGCCTAGCGCCTGCGACAGGAAATGCCCCAAAGCACAACGTGGACACATCCCATTTTTTGACAGAAAACAGAGCTGTATTTTGCAAAGTGCCTACCTGTAGATTTTGGCCTCTAGCTCAGCCGGCACCTAGGGAAACCTACCAAACCTGTGCATTTCTGAAAACTAGAGACCTAGGGGAATCCAAGATGGGGTGACTTGTGGAGCTCTGACCAGGTTCTGTTACCCAGAATCCTTTGCAAACCTCAAAATTTGGCTAAAAAAACACATGTTCCTCTCATTTCTGTGGTAGAAAGTTCTGGAATCTGAGAGGAGGCTCAAATTTCCTTCCACCCAGCGTTCCCCCAAGTCTCCCGATAAAAATGATACCTCACTTGTGTGGGTAGGCCTGGCGCCTGCGACAGGAAATGCCCCAAAGCACAACGTGGACACATCCCATTTTTTGACAGAAAACAGAGCTGTATTTTGCAAAGTGCCTACCTGTAGATTTTGGCCTCTAGCTCAGCAGGCACCTAGGGAAACCCACCAAACCTGTGCATTTCTGAAAACTAGAGACCTAGGGGAATCCAAGATGGGGTGACTTGTGGGGCTCTGACCAGGTTCTGTTACCCAGAATCCGTTGCAAACCTCAGACTTTGGCTAAAAAAACACATTTTCCTCACATTTCGGTGACAGAAAGTTCTGGAGTCAGAGAGGAGCCACAAATTTCCTTCCACCCAGCGTTCCCCCAAGTCTCCCGATAAAAATGATACCTCACTTGTGTGGGTAGGTCTAGCGCCCGCCAACAGGAAATGCCCCAAAACGCAACGTAGACACATACCATTTTTTTAAAGAAAACAGAGGTGGTTTTTGCAAAGTACCTACCTGTAGATTTTGGCCTCTAGCTCAGCCTGCACCTAGGGAAACCTACCAAACCTGTGCATTTTTTAATACTAGAGACCTAGGGGAATCCAAGATGGGGTGACTTGTGGGGCTCTGACCAGGTTCTGTTACCCAGAACCCTTTGCAAACCTCAAAATTTGGCTAAAAAAAAACAAGTTCCTCACATTTCTGTGGCAGAAAGTTCTGGAATCTGAGAGGAGGCTCAAATTTCCTTCCACACGCGTTCCCCCAAGTCTCCCGATAAAAATTATACCTCACTTGTGTGGGTAGGCCTAGCGCCTGCAACAGGAAATGCCCCAAAGCACAACGTGGACACATCCCATTTTTTGACAGAAAACAGAGCTGTATTTTGCAAAGTGCCTACCTGTAGATTTTGGCCTCTAGCTCAGCCGGCACCAAGGGAAATCTACCAAACCTGTGCATTTCTGAAAACTAGAGTCCTAGGGGAATCCAAGATGGAGTGACTTGTCGGGCTCTGACCAGGTTCTGTTACCCAGAATCCTTTGCAAACCTCAAAATTTGGCTAAAAAAACACATGTTCCTCACATTTCTGTGGCAGAAAGTTCTGGAATCTGAGAGGAGCCACAAATTTCCTTCCACCCAGTGTTCCCCCAAGTCTCTCGATAAAAATGATATCTCACTTGTATGGGTAGGCCTAGTGCCCGCGACAGGAAATGCCCCAAAACGCAATGTGGACACATCCCATTTTTTGAAAGAAAACAGAGGTGTTTTTTGCAAAGTGCCTACATGTAGATTTTGGCCTCTAGCTCAGCCGGCACCTAGGGAAACCTACCAAACCTGTGCATTTCTGAATACTAGAGACCTAGGGGAATCCAAGATGGGGTGACTTGTGGGGCTCTGACCAGGTTCTGTTACCCAGAATCCTTTGCAAACCTCAAAATTTGGCTAAAAAAACACATGTTCCTCAGATTTCTGTGGCAGAAAGTTCTGGAATCTGAGAGGAGGCACAAATTTCCATCCACCTAGCGTTCCACCAAGTCTCCCGATAAAAATGATACCTCACTTGTGTGGGAAGGCCTAGCGCCCGTGACAGGAAATGCCCCAAAACGCAACGTGCACACATCACATTTTTTTAAAGAAAACAGAGGTGTTTTTTTGCAAAGTGCCTACCTGTGGATTTTGGCCTCTAGCTCAGCCGGCACCTAAGGAAACCTACCAAACCTGTGCATTTTTTAAAACTAGAGATCTAGAGGAATCCAAGATAGGGTGACTTGTGGGACTCTGACCAGGTTCTGTTACCCAGAATCCTTTGCAAATCTCAAAATTTGGCTAAAAAAACACATGTTCCTCACATTTCTGAGGCAGAAAGTTCTGGAATCTGAGAGGAGGCACAAATGTCCTTCCACCCAGCGTTCCCCCAAGTCTCCCGATAAAAATGATACCTCACTTGTGTGGGTAGGCCTAGCGCCAGCGACAGGAAATGCCCCAAAGCACAACGTGGACACATCCCATTTTTTGACAGAAAACACAGCTGTATTTTGCAAAGTGCCTATCTGTAGATTTTGGCATCTAGGTCAGCCGGCACATAGGGAAACCTACCAAACCTGTGCATTTCTGAAAACTAGAGACCTAGGGGAATGCAAGATGGGGTGACTTGTGGGGCTCTGACCAGGTTCTGTTACCCAGAATCCTTTGCAAACCTCAACATTTGGCTAAAAAAACACATGTTCCTCACATTTCGGTGACAGAAAGTTCTGGAATCAGATAGGAGCCACAAATTTCCTTCCACCCAGCGTTCCCCCAAGTCTCCCGATAAAAATGATACCTCACTTGTGTGGGTAGGCCTAGCGCCTGCGACAGGAAATGCCCCAAAGCACAACGTGGACACATCCCATTTTTTGACAGAAAACAGAGCTGTATTTTGCAAAGTGCCTACCTGTAGATGTTGGCCTCTAGCTCAGCCGGCACCTAGAGAAATCTACCAAACCTGTGCATTTCTGAAAACTAGAGACCTAGGGGAATCAAAGATGGGTTGACTTGTCGGGCTCTTACCAGGTTCTGTTACCCAGAATCCTTTGCAAACCTCAAAATTTGGCTAAAAAAACACATGTTCCTCAGATTTCTGTGGCAGAAAGTTCTGGAATCTGAGAGGAGGCACAAATTTCCATCCACCTAGCGTTCCACCAAGTCTCCCGATAAAAATGATACCTCACTTGTGTGGGAAGGCCTAGCGCCCGTGACAGGAAATGCCCCAAAACGCAACGTGCACACATCACATTTTTTTAAAGAAAACAGAGGTGTTTTTTTGCAAAGTGCCTACCTGTGGATTTTGGCCTCTAGCTCAGCCGGCACCTAAGGAAACCGACCAAACCTGTGCATTTTTTAAAACTAGAGATCTAGAGGAATCCAAGATAGGGTGACTTGTGGGACTCTGACCAGGTTCTGTTACCCAGAATCCTTTGCAAACCTCAAAATTTGGCTAAACAAACACATTTTCCTCACATTTCGGTGACAGAAAGTTCTGGAATCTGAGAGGAGGCACAAATGTCCTTCCACCTAGCGTTCCCCCAAGTCTCCCGATAAAAATGATACCTCACTTGTGTGGGTAGGCCTAGCGCCCGCGACAGGAAATGCCCCAAAATGCAACGTGGACACATCCCATTTTTTGAAAGAAAACAGAGGTGTTTTTTGCAAAGTGCCTACCTTTAGATTTTGGCCTTTAGCTCAGCCAGCACCTAGGGAAACCTACCAAACCTGTGCATTTTTGAAAACTAGAGACCTAGGGGAATCCAAGATGGGGTGACTTGTGGGGCTCTGACCAGGTTCTGTTACCCAGAATCCTTTGCAAACCTCAAAATTTGGCTAAAAAAACACATGTTCCTCACTTTTCTGTGGCAGAAAGTTCTGGAATCTGAGAGGAGGCACAAATGTCCTTCCACCCAGCGTTCCCCCAAGTCTCCCGATAAAAATGATACCTCACTTGTGTGGGTAGGCCTAGCGCCTGCGACAGGAAATGCCCCAAAGCACAACGTGGACACATCCCATTTTTTGACAGAAAACAGAGCTGTATTTTGCAAAGTGCCTATCTGTAGATTTTGGCATCTAGGTCAGCCGGCACCTAGGGAAACCTACCAAACCTGTGCATTTTTGAAAACTAGAGACCTAGGGGAATGCAAGATGGGGTGACTTGTGGGGCTCTGACCAGGTTCTGTTACCCAGAATCCTTTGCAAACCTCAGAATTAGGCTAAAAAAACACATGTTCCTCACATTTCGGTGACAGAAAGTTCTGGAATCAGATAGGAGCCAAAAATTTCCTTCCACCCAGCGTTCCCCCAAGTCTCCCGATAAAAATGATAACTCACTTGTGTGGGTAGGCCTAGCGCCTGCGACAGGAAATGCCCCAAAGCACAACGTGGACACATCCCATTTTTTGACAGAAAACAGAGCTGTATTTTGCAAAGTGCCTACCTGTAGATTTTGGCCTCTAGCTCAGCCGGCACCTAGGGAAACCTACCAAACCTGGGCATTTCTGAAAACTAGAGACCTAGGGGAATGCAAGATGGAGTGACTTGTGGGGCTCTGACCAGGTTCTGTTACCCAGAATCCTTTGCAAACATCCAAATTTGGCTACAAAAACACATTTTCCTCACATTTCCGTGACAGAAAGTTCTGGAATCAAATAGGAGCCACAAATTTCCTTCCACCCAGCGTTCCCCCAAGTCTCCCGATAAAAATGATACCTCACTTGTGTGGGTAGGCCTAGCGCCCGCGACAGGAAATGCCCCGAAACGCAACGTGGACACATCCCATTTTTTGAAAGAAAACAGAGGTGTTTTTTGCAAAGTGCCTACCTGTAGATTTTGGCCTTTAGCTCAGCCGGCACCTAGGGAAACCTACCAAACCTGTGCATTTTTGAAAACTAGAGACCTAGGGGAATCCAAGATGGGGTTACTTGTGGGGCTCTAACCAGGTTCTGTTACCCAGAATCCTTTGCAAACCTCAAAATTTGGCTAAACAAACACATTTTCCTTACATTTCGGTGACAGAAAGTTCTGGAATGAGAGAGGAGCCACAAATTTCCTTCCACCCAGCGTTCCCCCAAGTCTCCCGATAAAAATGATACCTCACTTGTGTGGGTAGGCCTAGCGCCTGCGACAGGAAATGCCCCAAAGCACAACGTGGACACATCCCATTTTTTGACAGAAAACAGAGCTGTATTTTGCAAAGTGCCTACCTGTAGATTTTGGCCTCTAGCTCAGCCTGCATCTAGGGAAACCTACCATACCTGTGCATTTCTGAAAACTAGAGACCTAGGGGAATCCAAGATGGGGTGACTTGTGGGGCTCTGACCAGGATCTGTTACCCAGAATCCTTTGCAAACCTCAAAATTTGGCTAAAAAAACACATGTTCCTCACATTTCTGTGGCAGAAAGTTCTGGAATCTGAGAGGAGGCACAAATTTCCTTCCACCCCGCGTTCCCCCAAGTCTCCCGATAAAAATGATACCACATTTGAGTGGGTAGGCCTAGCGCCTGCGACAGGAAATGCCCCAAAGCACAACGTGGACACATCCCATTTTTTGACAGAAAACAGAGCTGTATTTTGCAAAGTGCCTACCTGTAGATGTTGGCCTCTAGCTCAGCCGGCACCTAGAGAAATCTACCAAACCTGTGCATTTCTGAAAACTAGAGACCTAGGGGAATCAAAGATGGGTTGACTTGTCGGGCTCTTACCAGGTTCTGTTACCCAGAATCCTTTGCAAACCTCAAAATTTGGCTAAAAAAACACATGTTCCTCAGATTTCTGTGGCAGAAAGTTCTGGAATCTGAGAGGAGGCACAAATTTCCATCCACCTAGCGTTCCACCAAGTCTCCCGATAAAAATGATACCTCACTTGTGTGGGAAGGCCTAGCGCCCGTGACAGGAAATGCCCCAAAACGCAACGTGCACACATCACATTTTTTTAAAGAAAACAGAGGTGTTTTTTTGCAAAGTGCCTACCTGTGGATTTTGGCCTCTAGCTCAGCCGGCACCTAAGGAAACCTACCAAACCTGTGCATTTATTAAAACTAGAGATCTAGAGGAATCCAAGATAGGGTGACTTGTGGGACTCTGACCAGGTTCTGTTACCCAGAATCCTTTGCAAACCTCAAAATGTGGCTAAACAAACACATTTTCCTCACATTTCGGTGACAGAAAGTTCTGGAATCTGAGAGGAGGCACAAATGTCCTTCCACCTAGCGTTCCCCCAAGTCTCCCGATAAAAATGATACCTCACTTGTGTGGGTAGGCCTAGCGCCCGCGACAGGAAATGCCCCAAAATGCAACGTGGACACATCCCATTTTTTGAAAGAAAACAGAGGTGTTTTTTGCAAAGTGCCTACCTTTAGATTTTGGCCTTTAGCTCAGCCAGCACCTAGGGAAACCTACCAAACCTGTGCATTTTTGAAAACTAGAGACCTAGGGGAATCCAAGATGGGGTGACTTGTGGGGCTCTGACCAGGTTCTGTTACCCAGAATCCTTTGCAAACCTCAAAATTTGGCTAAAAAAACACATGTTCCTCACTTTTCTGTGGCAGAAAGTTCTGGAATCTGAGAGGAGGCACAAATGTCCTTCCACCCAGCGTTCCCCCAAGTCTCCCGATAAAAATGATACCTCACTTGTGTGGGTAGGCCTAGCGCCTGCGACAGGAAATGCCCCAAAGCACAACGTGGACACATCCCATTTTTTGACAGAAAACAGAGCTGTATTTTGCAAAGTGCCTATCTGTAGATTTTGGCATCTAGGTCAGCCGGCACCTAGGGAAACCTACCAAACCTGTGCATTTTTGAAAACTAGAGACCTAGGGGAATGCAAGATGGGGTGACTTGTGGGGCTCTGACCAGGTTCTGTTACCCAGAATCCTTTGCAAACCTCAGAATTAGGCTAAAAAAACACATGTTCCTCACATTTCGGTGACAGAAAGTTCTGGAATCAGATAGGAGCCAAAAATTTCCTTCCACCCAGCGTTCCCCCAAGTCTCCCGATAAAAATGATAACTCACTTGTGTGGGTAGGCCTAGCGCCTGCGACAGGAAATGCCCCAAAGCACAACGTGGACACATCCCATTTTTTGACAGAAAACAGAGCTGTATTTTGCAAAGTGCCTACCTGTAGATTTTGGCCTCTAGCTCAGCCGGCACCTAGGGAAACCTACCAAACCTGGGCATTTCTGAAAACTAGAGACCTAGGGGAATGCAAGATGGAGTGACTTGTGGGGCTCTGACCAGGTTCTGTTACCCAGAATCCTTTGCAAACATCCAAATTTGGCTACAAAAACACATTTTCCTCACATTTCCGTGACAGAAAGTTCTGGAATCAAATAGGAGCCACAAATTTCCTTCCACCCAGCGTTCCCCCAAGTCTCCCGATAAAAATGATACCTCACTTGTGTGGGTAGGCCTAGCGCCCGCGACAGGAAATGCCCCGAAACGCAACGTGGACACATCCCATTTTTTGAAAGAAAACAGAGGTGTTTTTTGCAAAGTGCCTACCTGTAGATTTTGGCCTTTAGCTCAGCCGGCACCTAGGGAAACCTACCAAACCTGTGCATTTTTGAAAACTAGAGACCTAGGGGAATCCAAGATGGGGTTACTTGTGGGGCTCTAACCAGGTTCTGTTACCCAGAATCCTTTGCAAACCTCAAAATTTGGCTAAACAAACACATTTTCCTTACATTTCGGTGACAGAAAGTTCTGGAATGAGAGAGGAGCCACAAATTTCCTTCCACCCAGCGTTCCCCCAAGTCTCCCGATAAAAATGATACCTCACTTGTGTGGGTAGGCCTAGCGCCTGCGACAGGAAATGCCCCAAAGCACAACGTGGACACATCCCATTTTTTGACAGAAAACAGAGCTGTATTTTGCAAAGTGCCTACCTGTAGATTTTGGCCTCTAGCTCAGCCTGCATCTAGGGAAACCTACCATACCTGTGCATTTCTGAAAACTAGAGACCTAGGGGAATCCAAGATGGGGTGACTTGTGGGGCTCTGACCAGGATCTGTTACCCAGAATCCTTTGCAAACCTCAAAATTTGGCTAAAAAAACACATGTTCCTCACATTTCTGTGGCAGAAAGTTCTGGAATCTGAGAGGAGGCACAAATTTCCTTCCACCCCGCGTTCCCCCAAGTCTCCCGATAAAAATGATACCACATTTGAGTGGGTAGGCCTAGCGCCTGCGACAGGAAATGCCCCAAAGCACAACGTGGACACATCCCATTTTTTGACAGAAAACAGAGCTGTATTTTGCAAAGTGCCTATCTGTAGATTTTGGCCTCTAGCGCAGCCGGCACCTAGGGAAACCTACCAAACCTGTGCATTTCTGAAAACTAGAGACCTAGGGGAATCAAAGATGGAGTGACTTGTGGGGCTCTGACCAGGTTCTGTTACCCAGAATCCTTTGCAAACCTCAAAATTTGGCTAAACAAACACATTTTCCTTACATTTCGGTGACAGAAAGTTCTGGAATCAGAGAGGAGCCACAAATTTCCTTCCACCCAGCGTTCCCCCAAGTCTCCCGATAAAAATGATACCTCACTTGTGTGGGTAGGCCTAGCGCCCACAACAGGAAATGCCCCAAAACGCAACGTGGACACATCCCATTTTTTGAAAGAAAACAGAGGTGTTTTTTGCAAAGTGCCTACCTGTAGATTTTGGCCTCTAGCTCAGCCTGCACCTAGGGAAACCTACCAAACCTGTGCATTTTTTAATACTAGAGACCTAGGGGAATCCAAGATGGGGTGACTTGTGGGGCTCTGACCAGGTTCTGTTACCCAGAACCCTTTGCAAACCTCAAAATTTGGCTAAAAAAACACAAGTTCCTCACATTTCTGTGGCAGAAAGTTCTGGAATCTGAGAGGAGGCACAAATTTCCTTCCACACGCGTTCCCCCAAGTCTCCCGATAAAAATTATACCTCACTTGTGTGGGTAGGCCTAGCGCCTGCAACAGGAAATGCCCCAAAGCACAACGTGGACACATCCCATTTTTTGACAGAAAACAGAGCTGTATTTTGCAAAGTGCCTACCTGTAGATTTTGGCCTCTAGCTCAGCCGGCACCAAGGGAAATCTACCAAACCTGTGCATTTCTGAAAACTAGAGTCGTAGGGGAATCCAAGATGGAGTGACTTGTCGGGCTCTGACCAGGTTCTGTTACCCAGAATCCTTTGCAGACCTCAGACTTTGGCTAAAAAAACACATTTTCCTCACATTTCGGAGACAGAAAGTTCTGGAGTCAGAGAGGAGCCACAAATTTCCTTCCACCCAGCGTTCCCCTAAGTCTCCCGATAAAAATGATACCTCACTTGTGTGGGTAGGTCTAGCGCCCGCCAACAGGAAATGCCCCAAAACACAACGTAGACACATACCATTTTTTTAAAGAAAACAGAGGTGGTTTTTGCAAAGTACCTACCTGTAGATTTTGGCCTCTAGCTCAGCCTGCACCTAGGGAAACCTACCAAACCTGTGCATTTTTTAATACTAGAGACCTAGGGGAATCCAAGATGGGGTGACTTGTGGGGCTCTGACCAGGTTCTGTTACCCAGAACCCTTTGCAAACCTCAAAATTTGGCTAAAAAAACACAAGTTCCTCACATTTCTGTGGCAGAAAGTTCTGGAATCTGAGAGGAGGCACAAATTTCCTTCCACACGCGTTCCCCCAAGTCTCCCGATAAAAATTATACCTCACTTGTGTGGGTAGGCCTAGCGCCTGCAACAGGAAATGCCCCAAAGCACAACGTGGACACATCCCATTTTTTGACAGAAAACAGAGCTGTATTTTGCAAAGTGCCTACCTGTAGATTTTGGCCTCTAGCTCAGCCGGCACCTAGGGAAACCTACCAAACCTGTGCATTTCTGAAAACTAGAGTCCTAGGGGAATCCAAGATGGAGTGACTTGTCGGGCTCTGACCAGGTTCTGTTACCCAGAATCCTTTGCAAAACCCAAAATTTGGCTAAACAAACACATTTTCCTCACATTTCGGTAACAGAAAGTTCTGGAATCTGAGAGGATGCACAAATGTCCTTCCACCCAGCGTTCCCCCAAGTCTCCCGATAAAAATGATACCTCACTTGTGTGGGTAGGCCTAGCGCCTGCGACAGGAAATGCCCCAAAGTACAACGTGGACACATCCCATTTTTTGACAGAAAACAGAGCTGTATTTTGCAAAGTGCCTACCAGTAGATTTTGGCCTCTAGCTCAGCCGGCACCTAGGGAAACCTACCAAACCTGTGCATTTCTGAAAACTAGAGACCTAGGGGAATCCAAGATGGGGTGACTTGTGGGGCTCTGACCAGGTTCTGTTACCCAGAATCCTTTGCAAACCTCAAAATTTGGCTAAAAAAACACATGTTCCTCACATTTCTGTGGCAGAAAGTTCTGGAATCTGAGAGGAGCCACAAATTTCCTTCCACCCAGTGTTCCCCCAAGTTTCCCGATAAAAATGATATCTCACTTGTATGGGTAGGCCTAGTGCCCGCGACAGGAAATGCCCCAAAACGCAATGTGGACACATCCCATTTTTTGAAAGAAAACAGAGGTGTTTTTTGCAAAGTGCCTACCTGTAGATATTGGCCTCTAGCTCAGCCGGCACCTAGGGAAACCTACCAAACCTGTGCATTTCTGAATACTAGAGACCTAGGGGAATCCAAGATGGGGTGACTTGTGGGGCTCTGACCAGGTTCTGTTACCCAGAATCCTTTGCAAACCTCAAAATTTGGCTAAAAAAACACATGTTCCTCACATTTCTGTGGCAGAAAGTTCTGGAATCTGAGAGGAGCCACAAATTTCCTTCCACCCAGTGTTCCCCCAAGTCTCTCGATAAAAATGATATCTCACTTGTATGGGTAGGCCTGGTGCCCGCGACAGGAAATGCCCCAAAACGCAATGTGGACACATCCCATTTTTTGAAAGAAAACAGAGGTGTTTTTTGCAAAGTGCCTTCATGTAGATTTTGGCCTCTAGCTCAGCCGGCACCTAGGGAAACCTACCAAACCTGTGCATTTCTGAAAACTAGAGACCTAGGGGAATCAAAGATGGGTTGACTTGTCGGGCTCTTACCAGGTTCTGTTACCCAGAATCCTTTGCAAACCTCAAAATTTGGCTAAAAAAACACATGTTCCTCAGATATCTGTGGCAGAAAGTTCTGGAATCTGAGAGGAGGCACAAATTTCCATCCACCTAGCGTTCCACCAAGTCTCCCGATAAAAATGATACCTCACTTGTGTGGGAAGGCCTAGCGCCCGTGACAGGAAATGCCCCAAAACGCAACGTGCACACATCACATTTTTTTAAAGAAAACAGAGGTGTTTTTTTGCAAAGTGCCTACCTGTGGATTTTGGCCTCTAGCTCAGCCGGCACCTAAGGAAACCTACCAAACCTGTGCATTTTTTAAAACTAGAGATCTAGAGGAATCCAAGATTGGGTGACTTGTGGGACTCTGACCAGGTTCTGTTACCCAGAATCCTTTGCAAACCTCAAAATTTGGCTAAAAAAAACACATGTTCCTCACATTTCTGAGGCAGAAAGTTCTGGAATCTGAGAGGAGGCACAAATGTCCTTCCACCCAGCGTTCCCCCAAGTCTCCCGATAAAAATGATACCTCACTTGTGTGGGTAGGCCTAGCGCCAGCGACAGGAAATGCCCCAAAGCACAACGTGGACACATCCCATTTTTTGACAGAAAACACAGCTGTATTTTGCAAAGTGCCTATCTGTAGATTTTGGCATCTAGGTCAGCCGGCACATAGGGAAACCTACCAAACCTGTGCATTTCTGAAAACTAGAGACCTAGGGGAATGCAAGATGGGGTGACTTGTGGGGCTCTGACCAGGTTCTGTTACCCAGAATCCTTTGCAAACCTCAAAATTTGGCTAAAAAAACACATGTTCCTCACATTTCGGTGACAGAAAGTTCTGGAATCAGATAGGAGCCACAAATTTCCTTCCACCCAGCGTTCCCCCAAGTCTCCCGATAAAAATGATACCTCACTTGTGTGGGTAGGCCTAGCGCCTGCGACAGGAAATGCCCCAAAGCACAACGTGGACACATCCCATTTTTTGACAGAAAACAGAGCTGTATTTTGCAAAGTGCCTACCTGTAGATGTTGGCCTCTAGCTCAGCCGGCACCTAGAGAAACCTACCAAACCTGGGCATTTCTGAAAACTAGAGACCTAGGGGAATGCAAGATGGAGTGACTTGTGGGGCTCTGACCAGGTTCTGTTACCCAGAATCCTTTGCAAACCTCAAAATTTGGCTACAAAAACACATTTTCCTCACATTTCGGTGACAGAAAGTTCTGGAATCAGATAGGAGCCACAAATTTCCTTCCACCCAGCGTTCCCCCAAGTCTCCCGATAAAAATGATACCACACTTGTGTGGGTAGGCCTGGCGCCTGCGACAGGAAATGCCCCAAAGCACAACGTGGACACATCCCATTTTTTGACAGAAAACAGAGCTGTATTTTGCAAAGTGCCTACCTGTAGATTTTGGCCTCTAGCTCAGCCGGCACCTAGGGAAACCTACCAAACCTGTGCATTTCTGAAAACTAGAGACCTAGGGGAATCCAAGATGGGGTGACTTGTAGGCTCTGACCAGGTTCTGTTACCCAGAATCCTTTGCAAACCTCAAAATTTGGCTAAACAAACAAATTTTCCTCACATTTCGGTGACAGAAAGTTCTGGAATCTGAGAGGAGGCACAAATGTCCTTCCACCCAGCGTTCCCCCAAGTCTCCCGATAAAAATGATACCTCACTTGTGTGGGTAGGCCTAGCGCCCGCGACAGGATATGCCCCAAAATGCAACGTGGACACATCCCATTTTTTGAAAGAAAACAGAGGTGTTTTTTGCAAAGTGCCTACCTGTAGATTTTGGCCTTTGGCTCAGCCGGCACCTAGGGAAACCTACCAAACCTGTGCATTTTTGAAAACTAGAGACCTAGGGGAATCCAAGATGGGGTGACTTGTGGGGCTCTGACCAGGTTCTGTTACCCAGAATCCTTTGCAAACCTCAAAATTTGGCTAAAAAAACACATGTTCCTCACTTTTCTGTGGCAGAAAGTTCTGGAATCTGAGAGGAGGCACAAATGTCCTTCCACCCTGCGTTTCCCCAAGTCTCCTGATAAAAATGATACCTCACTTTTGTGGGCAGGCCTAGCGCCTGCGACAGGAAATGCCCCAAAGCACAACGTGGACACATCCCATTTTTTGACAGAAAACAGAGCTGTATTTTGCAAAGTGCCTACCTGTAGATTTTGGCCTCTAGCTCAGCCGGCACCTAGGGAAACCTACCAAACCTGTGCATTTCTAAAAAGTAGAGACGTAGGGGAATCCAAGATGGAGTGACTTGTGGGGCTCTGACCAGGTTCTGTTACCCAGAATCCTTTGCAAACCTCAAAATTTGGCTAAACAAACACATTTTCCTCACATCTCGGTGACAGAAAGTTCTGGAATCTGAGAGGAGGCACAAATGTCCTTCCACCCAGCGTTCCCCCAAGTCTCCCAATAAAAATGATACCTCACTTGTGTGGGTAGGCCTAGCGCCCGCGACAGGAAATGCCCCAAAACGCAACGTGGACACATCCCATTTTTTGAAAGAAAACAGAGGTGTTTTTTGCAAAGTGCCTACCTGTAGATTTTGGCCTTTAGCTCAGCCGGCACCTAGGGAAACCTACCAAACCTGTGCATTTTTTGAAAACTAGAGACCTAGGGGAATCCAAGATGGGGTTACTTGTGGGGCTCTGACCAGGTTCTGTTACCCAGAATCCTTTGCAAACCTCAAAATGTGGCTAAAAAAATACATGTTCCTCACATTTCTGTGGTAGAAAGTTCTGGAATCTGAGAGGAGGCTCAAATTTCCTTCCACCCAGCGTTCCCCCAAGTCTCCCGATAAAAATGATACGACACTTGTGTGGGTAGGCCTGGCGCCTGCGACAGGAAATGCCCCAAAGCACAACGTGGACACATCCCATTTTTTGACAGAAAACAGAGCTGTATTTTGCAAAGTGCCTACCTGTAGATTTTGGCCTCTAGCTCAGCCAGCACCTAGGGAAACCTACCAAACCTGTGCATTTCTGAAAACTAGAGACCTAGGGGAATCCAAGATGGGGTGACTTGTAGGCTCTGACCAGGTTCTGTTACCCAGAATCCTGTGCAAACCTCAAAATTTGGCTAAACAAACACATTTTCCTCACATTTCGGTGACAGAAAGTTCTGGAATCTGAGAGGAGGCACAAATGTCCTTCCACCCAGCGTTCCACCAAGTCTCCCGATAAAAATGATACCTCACTTGTGTGGGTAGGCCTAGCGCCCGCGACAGGAAATGCCCCAAAATGCAACGTGGACACATCCCATTTTTTGAAAGAAAACAGAGGTGTTTTTTGCAAAGTGCCTACCTGTAGATTTTGGCCTTTAGCTCAGCCGGCACCTAGGGAAACCTACCAAACCTGTGCATTTTTTAAAACTAGAGACCTAGGGGAATCCAAGATGGGGTGACTTGTGGGGCTCTGACCAGGTTCTGTTACCCAGAATCCTTTGCAAACCTCAAAATTTGGCTAAAAAAACACATGTTCCTCACTTTTCTGTGGCAGAAAGTTCTGGAATCTGAAAGGAGGCACAAATGTCCTTCCACCCTGCGTTCCCCCAAGTCTCCTGATAAAAATGATACCTCACTTTTGTGGGCAGGCCTAGCGCCTGCGACAGGAAATGCCCCAAAGCACAACGTGGACACATCCCATTTTTTGACAGAAAACAGAGCTGTATTTTGCAAAGTGCCTACCTGTAGATTTTGGCCTCTAGCTCAGCCGGCACCTAGGGAAACCTACCAAACCTGTGCATTTCTAAAAAGTAGAGACGTAGGGGAATCCAAGATGGAGTGACTTGTGGGGCTCTGACCAGGTTCTGTTACCCAGAATCCTTTGCAAACCTCAAAATTTGGCTAAAGAAACACATTTTCCTCACATCTCGGTGACAGAAAGTTCTGGAATCTGAGAGGAGGCACAAATGTCCTTCCACCCAGCGTTCCCCCAAGTCTCCCAATAAAAATGATACCTCACTTGTGTGGGTAGGCCTAGCGCCCGCGACAGGAAATGCCCCAAAACGCAACGTGGACACATCCCATTTTTTGAAAGAAAACAGAGGTGTTTTTTGCAAAGTGCCTACATGTAGGTTTTGGCCTCTAGCTCAGCCGGCACCTAGGGAAACCTACCAAACCTGTGCATTTCTGAAAACTAGAGACCTAGGGGAATCAAAGATGGGTTGACTTGTCGGGCTCTTACCAGGTTCTGTTACCCAGAATCCTTTGCAAACCTCAAAATTTGGCTAAAAAAACACATGTTCCTCACATTTCTGTGGCAGAAAGTTCTGGAATCTGAGAGGAGGCACAAATTTCCATCCACCTAGAGTTCCACCAAGTCTCCCGATAAAAATGATACCTCACTTGTGTGGGAAGGCCTAGCGCTCGTGACAGGAAATGCCCCAAAACGCAACGTGGACACATCCCATTTTTTGACAGAAAACAGAGCTGTATTTTGCAAAGTGCCTACCTGTAGATTTTGGCCTCTAGCTCAGCCGGCACCTAGGGAAACCTACCAAACCTGTGCATTTCTGAAAACTAGAGACCTAGGGGAATCCAAGATGGGGTGACTTGTGGGGCTCTGACCAGGTTCTGTTACCCAGAATCCTTTGCAAACCTCAGACTTTGGCTAAAAAAACACATTTTCCTCACATTTCGGTGACAGAAAGTTCTGGAGTCAGAGAGGAGCCACAAATTTCCTTCCACCCAGCGTTCCCCCAAGTCTCCCGATAAAAATGATACCTCACTTGTGTGGGTAGGTCTAGCGCCCGCCAACAGGAAATGCCCCAAAACGCAACGTAGACACATACCATTTTTTTAAAGAAAACAGAGGTGGTTTTTGCAAAGTACCTACCTGTAGATTTTGGCCTCTAGATCAGCCTGCACCTAGGGAAACCTACCAAACCTGTGCATTTTTTAATACTAGAGACCTAGGGGAATCCAAGATGGGGTGACTTGTGGGGCTCTGACCAGGTTCTGTTACCCAGAACCCTTTGCAAACCTCAAAATTTGGCTAAAAAGACACAAGTTCCTCACATTTCTGTGGCAGAAAGTTCTGGAATCTGAGAGGAGGCACAAATTTCCTTCCACACGCGTTCCCCCAAGTCTCCCGATAAAAATTATACCTCACTTGTGTGGGTAGGCCTAGCGCCTGCAACAGGAAATGCCCCAAAGCACAACGTGGACACATCCCATTTTTTGACAGAAAACAGAGCTGTATTTTGCAAAGTGCCTACCTGTAGATTTTGGCCTCTAGCTCAGCTGGCACCAAGGGAAATCTACCAAACCTGTGCATTTCTGAAAACTAGAGTCCTAGGGGAATCCAAGATGGAGTGACTTGTCGGGCTCTGACCAGGTTCTGTTACCCAGAATCCTTTGCAAACCTCAAAATTTGGCTAAAAAAACACATGTTCCTCACATTTCTGTGGCAGAAAGTTCTGGAATCTGAGAGGAGCCACAAATTTCCTTCCACCCAGTGTTCCCCCAAGTCTCTCGATAAAAATGATATCTCACTTGTATGGGTAGGCCTAGTGCCCGCGACAGGAAATGCCCCAAAACGCAATGTGGACACATCCCATTTTTTGAAAGAAAACAGAGGTGTTTTTTGCAAAGTGCCTACATGTAGATTTTGGCCTCTAGCTCAGCCGGCACCTAGGGAAACCTACCAAACCTGTGCATTTCTGAAAACTAGAGACCTAGGGGAATCAAAGATGGGGTGACTTGTGGGGCTCTGACCAGGATCTGTTACCCAGAATCCTTTGCAAACCTCAAAATTTGGCTAAAAAAACACATGTTCCTCACATTTCTGTGGCAGAAAGTTCTGGAATCTGAGAGGAGGCACAAATTTCCTTCCACCCCGCGTTCCCCCAAGTCTCCCGATAAAAATGATACCACATTTGAGTGGGTAGGCCTAGCGCCTGCGACAGGAAATGCCCCAAAACGCAACGTGCACACATCACATTTTTTTAAAGAAAACAGAGGTGTTTTTTTGCAAAGTGCCTACCTGTGGATTTTGGCCTCTAGCTCAGCCGGCACCTAAGGAAACCTACCAAACCTATGCATTTTTTAAAACTAGAGATCCAGAGGAATCCAAGATAGGGTGACTTGTGGGACTCTGACCAGGTTCTGTTACCCAGATTCCTTTGCAAACCTCAAAATTTGGCTAAAAAAACACATGTTCCTCACATTTCTGAGGCAGAAAGTTCTGGAATCTGAGAGGAGGCACAAATGTCCTTCCACCCAGCGTTCCCCCAAGTCTCCCGATAAAAATGATACCTCACTTGTGTGGGTAGGCCTAGCGCCAGCGACAGGAAATGCCCCAAAGCACAACGTGGACACATCCCATTTTTTGACAGAAAACACAGCTGTATTTTGCAAAGTGCCTATCTGTAGATTTTGGCATCTAGGTCAGCCGGCACATAGGGAAACCTACCAAACCTGTGCATTTCTGAAAACTAGAGACCTAGGGGAATGCAAGATGGGGTGACTTGTGGGGCTCTGACCAGGTTCTGTTACCCAGAATCCTTTGCAAACCTCAAAATTTGGCTAAAAAAACACGTGTTCCTCACATTTCGGTGACAGAAAGTTCTGGAATCAGATAGGAGCCACAAATTTCCTTCCACCCAGCGTTCCCCCAAGTCTCCCGATAAAAATGATACCTCACTTGTGTGGGTAGGCCTAGCGCCTGCGACAGGAAATGCCCCAAAGCACAACGTGGACAAATCCCATTTTTTGACAGAAAACAGAGCTGTATTTTGCAAAGTGCCTACCTGTAGATGTTGGCCTCTAGCTCAGCCGGCACCTAGAGAAACCTACCAAACCTGGGCATTTCTGAAAACTAGAGACCTAGGGGAATGCAAGATGGAGTGACTTGTGGGGCTCTGACCAGGTTCTGTTACCCAGAATCCTTTGCAAACCTCAAAATTTGGCTACAAAAACACATTTTCCTCACATTTCGGTGACAGAAAGTTCTGGAATCAGATAGGAGCCACAAATTTCCTTCCACCCAGCGTTCCCCCAAGTCTCCCGATAAAAATGATACCTCACTTGTGTGGGTAGGCCTAGCGCCCGCGACAGGAAATGCCCCGAAACGCAACGTGGACACATCCCATTTTTTGAAAGAAAACAGAGGTGTTTTTTGCAAAGTGCCTACCTGTAGATTTTGGCCTTTAGCTCAGCCGGCACCTAGGGAAACCTACCAAACCTGTGCATTTTTTGAAAACTAGAGACCTAGGGGAATCCAAGATGGGGTTACTTGTGGGGCTCTGACCAGGTTCTGTTACCCAGAATCCTTTGCAAACCTCAAAATTTGGCTAAAAAAATACATGTTCCTCACATTTCTGTGGTAGAAAGTTCTGGAATCTGAGAGGAGGCTCAAATTTCCTTCCACCCAGCGTTCCCCCAAGTCTCCCGATAAAAATGATACCACACTTGTGTGGGTAGGCCTGGCGCCTGCGACAGGAAATGCCCCAAAGCACAACGTGGACACATCCCATTTTTTGACAGAAAACAGAGCTGTATTTTGCAAAGTGCCTACCTGTAGATTTTGGCCTCTAGCTCAGCCGGCACCTAGGGAAACCTACCAAACCTGTGCATTTCTGAAAACTAGAGATCTAGGGGAATCCAAGATGGGGTGACTTGTAGGCTCTGACCAGGTTCTGTTACCCAGAATCCTTTGCAAACCTCAAAATTTGGCTAAACAAACACATTTTCCTCACATTTCGGTGACAGAAAGTTCTGGAATCTGAGAGGAGGCACAAATGTCCTTCCACCCAGCGTTCCCCCAAGTCTCCTGATAAAAATGATACCTCACTTGTGTGGGTAGGCCTAGCGCCCGCGACAGGAAATGCCCCAAAATGCAACGTGGACACATCCCATTTTTTGAAAGAAAACAGAGGTGTTTTTTGCAAAGTGCCTACCTGTAGATTTTGGCCTTTAGCTCAGCCGGCACCTAGGGAAACCTACCAAACCTGTGCATTTTTGAAAACTAGAGACCTAGGGGAATCCAAGATGGGGTGACTTGTGGGGCTCTGACCAGGTTCTGTTACCCAGAATCCTTTGCAAACCTCAAAATTTGGCTAAAAAAACACATGTTCCTCACTTTTCTGTGGCAGAAAGTTCTGGAATCTGAGAGGAGGCACAAATGTCCTTCCACCCTGCGTTTCCCCAAGTCTCCTGATAAAAATGATACCTCACTTTTGTGGGCAGGCCTAGCGCCTGCGACAGGAAATGCCCCAAAGCACAACGTGGACACATCCCATTTTTTGACAGAAAACAGAGCTGTATTTTGCAAAGTGCCTACCTGTAGATTTTGGCCTCTAGCTCAGCCGGCACCTAGGGAAACCTACCAAACCTGTGCATTTCTAAAAAGTAGAGACGTAGGGGAATCCAAGATGGAGTGACTTGTGGGGCTCTGACCAGGTTCTGTTACCCAGAATCCTTTGCAAACCTCAAAATTTGGCTACAAAAACACATTTTCCTCACATTTCGGTGACAGAAAGTTCTGGAATCAGATAGGAGCCACAAATTTCCTTCCACCCAGCGTTCCCCCAAGTCTCCCGATAAAAATGATACCTCACTTGTGTGGGTAGGCCTAGCGCCCGCGACAGGAAATGCCCCGAAACGCAACGTGGACACATCCCATTTTTTGAAAGAAAACAGAGGTGTTTTTTGCAAAGTGCCTACCTGTAGATTTTGGCCTTTAGCTCAGCCGGCACCTAGGGAAACCTACCAAACCTGTGCATTTTTTGAAAACTAGAGACCTAGGGGAATCCAAGATGGGGTTACTTGTGGGGCTCTGACCAGGTTCTGTTACCCAGAATCCTTTGCAAACCTCAAAATTTGGCTAAAAAAATACATGTTCCTCACATTTCTGTGGTAGAAAGTTCTGGAATCTGAGAGGAGGCTCAAATTTCCTTCCACCCAGCGTTCCCCCAAGTCTCCCGATAAAAATGATACCACACTTGTGTGGGTAGGCCTGGCGCCTGCGACAGGAAATGCCCCAAAGCACAACGTGGACACATCCCATTTTTTGACAGAAAACAGAGCTGTATTTTGCAAAGTGCCTACCTGTAGATTTTGGCCTCTAGCTCAGCCGGCACCTAGGGAAACCTACCAAACCTGTGCATTTCTGAAAACTAGAGATCTAGGGGAATCCAAGATGGGGTGACTTGTAGGCTCTGACCAGGTTCTGTTACCCAGAATCCTTTGCAAACCTCAAAATTTGGCTAAACAAACACATTTTCCTCACATTTCGGTGACAGAAAGTTCTGGAATCTGAGAGGAGGCACAAATGTCCTTCCACCCAGCGTTCCCCCAAGTCTCCCGATAAAAATGATACCTCACTTGTGTGGGTAGGCCTAGCGCCCGCGACAGGAAATGCCCCAAAATGCAACGTGGACACATCCCATTTTTTGAAAGAAAACAGAGGTGTTTTTTGCAAAGTGCCTACCTGTAGATTTTGGCCTTTAGCTCAGCCGGCACCTAGGGAAACCTACCAAACCTGTGCATTTTTGAAAACTAGAGACCTAGGGGAATCCAAGATGGGGTGACTTGTGGGGCTCTGACCAGGTTCTGTTACCCGGAATCCTTTGCAAACCTCAAAATTTGGCTAAAAAAACACATGTTCCTCACTTTTCTGTGGCAGAAAGTTCTGGAATCTGAGAGGAGGCACAAATGTCCTTCCACCCTGCGTTTCCCCAAGTCTCCTGATAAAAATGATACCTCACTTTTGTGGGCAGGCCTAGCGCCTGCGACAGGAAATGCCCCAAAGCACAACGTGGACACATCCCATTTTTTGACAGAAAACAGAGCTGTATTTTGCAAAGTGCCTACCTGTAGATTTTGGCCTCTAGCTCAGCCGGCACCTAGGGAAACCTACCAAACCTGTGCATTTCTAAAAAGTAGAGACGTAGGGGAATCCAAGATGGAGTGACTTGTGGGGCTCTGACCAGGTTCTGTTACCCAGAATCCTTTGCAAACCTCAAAATTTGGCTAAAAAAACACATTTTCCTCACATCTCGGTGACAGAAAGTTCTGGAATCTGAGAGGAGGCACAAATGTCCTTCCACCCAGCGTTCCCCCAAGTCTCCCAATAAAAATGATACCTCACTTGTGTGGGTAGGCCTAGCGCCCGCGACAGGAAATGCCCCAAAACGCAACGTGGACACATCCCATTTTTTGAAAGAAAACAGAGGTGTTTTTTGCAAAGTGCCTACCTGTAGATTTTGGCCTTTAGCTCAGCCGGCACCTAGGGAAACCTACCAAACCTGTGCATTTTTTGAAAACTAGAGACCTAGGGGAATCCAAGATGGGGTTACTTGTGGGGCTCTGACCAGGTTCTGTTACCCAGAATCCTTTGCAAACCTCAAAATTTGGCTAAAAAAATACATGTTCCTCACATTTCTGTGGTAGAAAGTTCTGGAATCTGAGAGGAGGCTCAAATTTCCTTCCACCCAGCGTTCCCCCAAGTCTCCCGATAAAAATTATACCACACTTGTGTGGGTAGGCCTGGCGCCTGCGACAGGAAATGCCCCAAAGCACAACGTGGACACATCCCATTTTTTGACAGAAAACAGAGCTGTATTTTGCAAAGTGCCTACCTGTAGATTTTGGCCTCTAGCTCAGCCGGCACCTAGGGAAACCTACCAAACCTGTGCATTTCTGAAAACTAGAGACCTAGGGGAATCCAAGATGGGGTGACTTGTAGGCTCTGACCAGGTTCTGTTACCCAGAATCCTGTGCAAACCTCAAAATTTGGCTAAACAAACACATTTTCCTCACATTTCGGTGACAGAAAGTTCTGGAATCTGAGAGGAGGCACAAATGTCCTTCCACCCAGCGTTCCCCCAAGTCTCCCGATAAAAATGATACCTCACTTGTGTGGGTAGGCCTAGCGCCCGCGACAGGAAATGCCCCAAAATGCAACGTGGACACATCCCATTTTTTGAAAGAAAACAGAGGTGTTTTTTGCAAAGTGCCTACCTGTAGATTTTGGCCTTTAGCTCAGCCGGCACCTAGGGAAACCTACCAAACCTGTGCATTTTTGAAAACTAGAGACCTAGGGGAATCCAAGATGGGGTGACTTGTGGGGCTCTGACCAGGTTCTGTTACCCAGAATCCTTTGCAAACCTCAAAATTTGGCTAAAAAAACACATGTTTCTCACTTTTCTGTGGCAGAAAGTTCTGGAATCTGAGAGGAGGCACAAATGTCCTTCCACCCTGCGTTCCCCCAAGTCTCCTGATAAAAATGATACCTCACTTTTGTGGGCAGGCCTAGCGCCTGCGACAGGAAATGCCCCAAAGCACAACGTGGACACATCCCATTTTTTGACAGAAAACAGAGCTGTATTTTGCAAAGTGCCTACCTGTAGATTTTGGCCTCTAGCTCAGCCGGCACCTAGGGAAACCTACCAAACCTGTGCATTTCTAAAAAGTAGAGACGTAGGGGAATCCAAGATGGAGTGACTTGTGGGGCTCTGACCAGGTTCTGTTACCCAGAATCCTTTGCAAACCTCAAAATTTGGCTAAACAAACACATTTTCCTCACATCTCGGTGACAGAAAGTTCTGGAATCTGAGAGGAGGCACAAATGTCCTTCCACCCAGCGTTCCCCCAAGTCTCCCAATAAAAATGATACCTCACTTGTGTGGGTAGGCCTAGCGCCCGCGACAGGAAATGCCCCAAAACGCAACGTGGACACATCCCATTTTTTGAAAGAAAACAGAGGTGTTTTTTGCAAAGTGCCTACATGTAGGTTTTGGCCTCTAGCTCAGCCGGCACCTAGGGAAACCTACCAAACCTGTGCATTTCTGAAAACTAGAGACCTAGGGGAATCAAAGATGGGTTGACTTGTCGGGCTCTTACCAGGTTCTGTTACCCAGAATCCTTTGCAAACCTCAAAATTTGGCTAAAAAAACACATGTTCCTCACATTTCTGTGGCAGAAAGTTCTGGAATCTGAGAGGAGGCACAAATTTCCATCCACCTAGAGTTCCACCAAGTCTCCCGATAAAAATGATACCTCACTTGTGTGGGAAGGCCTAGCGCTCGTGACAGGAAATGCCCCAAAACGCAACGTGCACACATCACATTTTTTTAAAGAAAACAGAGGTGTTTTTTTGCAAAGTGCCTACCTGTGGATTTTGGCCTCTAGCTCAGCCGGCACCTAAGGAAACCTACCAAACCTGTAATTTTTTAAAACTAGAGATCTAGAGGTATCCAAGATAGGGTGACTTGTGGGACTCTGACCAGGTTCTGTTATCCCGAATCCTTTGCAAATCTCAAAATTTGGCTAAAAAAACACATGTTCCTCACACTTCTGAGGCAGAAAGTTCTGGAATCTGAGAGGAGGCACAAATATCCTTCCACCCAGCGTTCCCCCAAGTCTCCCGATAAAAATGATACCTCACTTGTGTGGGTAGGCCTAGCGCCAGCGACAGGAAATGCCCCAAAGCACAACGTGGACACATCCCATTTTTTGACAGAAAACACAGCTGTATTTTGCAAAGTGCCTATCTGTAGATTTTGGCATCTAGGTCAGCCGGCACCTAGGGAAACCTACCAAACCTGTGCATTTTTGAAAACTAGAGACCTAGGGGAATGCAAGATGGGGTGACTTGTGGGGCTCTGACCAGGTTCTGTTACCCAGAATCCTTTGCAAACCTCAAAATTAGGCTAAAAAAACACATGTTCCTCACATTTCGGTGACAGAAAGTTCTGGAATCAGATAGGAGCCAAAAATTTCCTTCCACCCAGCGTTCCCCCAAGTCTCCCGATAAAAATGATAACTCACTTGTGTGGGTAGGCCTAGCGCCTGCGACAGGAAATGCCCCAAAGCACAACGTGGACACATCCCATTTTTTGACAGAAAACAGAGCTGTATTTTGCAAAGTGCCTACCTGTAGATTTTGGCCTCTAGCTCAGCCGGCACCTAGGGAAACCTACCAAACCTGGGCATTTCTGAAAACTAGAGACCTAGGGGAATGCAAGATGGAGTGACTTGTGGGGCTCTGACCAGGTTCTGTTACCCAGAATCCTTTGCAAACATCCAAATTTGGCTACAAAAAAACATTTTCCTCTCATTTCGGTGACAGAAAGTTCTGGAATCAGATAGGAGCCACAAATTTCCTTCCACCCAGCGTTCCCCCAAGTCTCCCGATAAAAATGATAACTCACTTGTGTGGGTAGGCCTAGCGCCTGCGACAGGAAATGCCCCAAAGCACAACGTGGACACATCCCATTTTTTGAAAGAAAACAGAGGTGTTTTTTGCAAAGTGCCTACCTGTAGATTTTGGCCTTTAGCTCAGCCGGCACCTAGGGAAACCTACCAAACCTGTGCATTTTTGAAAACTAGAGACCTAGGGGAATCCAAGATGGGGTTACTTGTGGGGCTCTAACCAGGTTCTGTTACCCAGAATCCTTTGCAAACCTCAAAATTTGGCTAAACAAACACATTTTCCTCACATTTCGGTGACAGAAAGTTCTGGAATCAGAGAGGAGCCACAAATTTCCTTCCACCCAGCGTTCCCCCAAGTCTCCCGATAAAAATGATACCTCACTTGTGTGGGTAGGCCTAGCGCCTGCGACAGGAAATGCCCCAAAGCACAACGTGGACACATCCCATTTTTTGACAGAAAACAGAGCTGTATTTTGCAAAGTGCCTACCTGTAGATTTTGGCCTCTAGCTCAGCCTGCATCTAGGGAAACCTACCATACCTGTGCATTTCTGAAAACTAGAGACCTAGGGGAATCCAAGATGGGGTGACTTGTGGGGCTCTGACCAGGATCTGTTACCCAGAATCCTTTGCAAACCTCAAAATTTGGCTAAAAAAACACATGTTCCTCACATTTCTGTGGCAGAAAGTTCTGGAATCTGAGAGGAGGCACAAATTTCCTTCCACCCCGCGTTCCCCCAAGTCTCCCGATAAAAATGATACCACATTTGAGTGGGTAGGCCTAGCGCCTGCGACAGGAAATGCCCCAAAGCACAACGTGGACACATCCCATTTTTTGACAGAAAACAGAGCTGTATTTTGCAAAGTGCCTATCTGTAGATTTTGGCCTCTAGCGCAGCCGGCACCTAGGGAAACCTACCAAACCTGTGCATTTCTGAAAACTAGAGACCTAGGGGAATCCAAGATGGAGTGACTTGTGGGGCTCTGACCAGGTTCTGTTACCCAGAATCCTTTGCAAACCTCAAAATTTGGCTAAACAAACACATTTTCCTTACATTTCGGTGACAGAAAGTTCTGGAATCAGAGAGGAGCCACAAATTTCCTTCCACCCAGCGTTCCCCCAAGTCTCCCGATAAAAATGATACCTCACTTGTGTGGGTAGGCCTAGCGCCCACAACAGGAAATGCAACGTGGACACATCCCATTTTTTGAAAGAAAACAGAGGTGTTTTTTGCAAAGTGCCTACCTGTAGATTTTGGCCTCTAGCTCAGCCGGCACCTAGGGAAACCTACCAAACCTGTGCATTTCTGAAAACTAGAGTCCTAGGGGAATCCAAGATGGAGTGACTTGTGGGGCTCTGACCAGGTTCTGTTACCCAGAATCCTTTGCAAACCTCAGACTTTGGCTAAAAAAACACATTTTCCTCACATTTCGGTGACAGAAAGTTCTGGAGTCAGAGAGGAGCCACAAATTTCCTTCCACCCAGCGTTCCCCCAAGTCTCCCGATAAAAATGATACCTCACTTGTGTGGGTAGGTCTAGCGCCCGCCAACAGGAAATGCCCCAAAACACAACGTAGACACATACCATTTTTTAAAAGAAAACAGAGGTGGTTTTTGCAAAGTACCTACCTGTAGATTTTGGCCTCTAGCTCAGCCTGCACCTAGGGAAACCTACCAAACCTGTGCATTTTTTAATACTAGAGACCTAGGGGAATCCAAGATGGGGTGACTTGTGGGGCTCTGACCAGGTTCTGTTACCCAGAACCCTTTGCAAACCTCAAAATTTGGCTAAAAAAACACAAGTTCCTCACATTTCTGTGGCAGAAAGTTCTGGAATCTGAGAGGAGGCACAAATTTCCTTCCACACGCGTTCCCCCAAGTCTCCCGATAAAAATTATACCTCACTTGTGTGGGTAGGCCTAGCGCCTGCAACAGGAAATTCCCCAAAGCACAACGTGGACACATCCCATTTTTTGACAGAAAACAGAGCTGTATTTTGCAAAGTGCCTACCTGTAGATTTTGGCCTCTAGCTCAGCCGGCACCAAGGGAAATCTACCAAACCTGTGCATTTCTGAAAACTAGAGTCCTAGGGGAATCCAAGATGGAGTGACTTGTCGGGCTCTGACCAGGTTCTGTTACCCAGAATCCTTTGCAAAACCCAAAATTTGGCTAAACAAACACATTTTCCTCACATTTCGGTAACAGAAAGTTCTGGAATCTGAGAGAATGCACAAATGTCCTTCCACCCAGCGTTCCCCCAAGTCTCCCGATAAAAATGATACCTCACTTGTGTGGGTAGGCCTAGCGCCTGCGACAGGAAATGCCCCAAAGTACAACGTGGACACATCCCATTTTTTGACAGAAAACAGAGCTGTATTTTGCAAAGTGCCTACCTGTAGATTTTGGCCTCTAGCTCAGCCGGCACCTAGGGAAACCTACCAAACCTGTGCATTTCTGAAAACTAGAGACCTAGGGGAATCCAAGATGGGGTGACTTGTGGGGCTCTGACCAGGTTCTGTTACCCAGAATCCTTTGCAAACCTCAAAATTTGGCTAAAAAAACACATGTTCCTCACATTTCTGTGGCAGAAAGTTCTGGAATCTGAGAGGAGCCACAAATTTCCTTCCACCCCGTGTTCCCCCAAGTCTCCCGATAAAAATGATATCTCACTTGTATGGGTAGGCCTAGTGCCCGCGACATGAAATGCCCCAAAACGCAATGTGGACACATCCCATTTTTTTAAAGAAAACAGAGGTGTTTTTTGCAAAGTGCCTACCTGTAGATATTGGCCTCTAGCTCAGCCGGCACCTAAGGAAACCTACCAAACCTGTGCATTTTTTAAAACTAGAGATCTAGGGGAATCCAAGATGGGGTGACTTGTGGGGCTCTGACCAGGTTCTGTTACCCAGAATCCTTTGCAAACCTCAAAATTTGGCTAAAAAAACACATGTTCCTCACATTTCTGTGGCAGAAAGTTCTGGAATCTGAGAGGAGCCACAAATTTCCTTCCACCCAGTGTTCCCCCAAGTCTCCCGATAAAAATGATATCTCACTTGTATGGGTAGGCCTAGTGCCCGCGACAGGAAATGCCCCAAAACGCAATGTGGACACATCCCATTTTTTGAAAGAAAACAGAGGTGTTTTTTGCAAAGTGCCTACCTGTAGATATTGGCCTCTAGCTCAGCCGGCACCTAGGGAAACCTACCAAACCTGTGCATTTCTGAATACTAGAGACCTAGGGGAATCCAAGATGGGGTGACTTGTGGGGCTCTGACCAGGTTCTGTTACCCAGAATCCTTTGCAAACCTCAAAATTTGGCTAAAAAAACACATGTTCCTCACATTTCTGTGGCAGAAAGTTCTGGAATCTGAGAGGAGCCACAAATTTCCTTCCACCCAGTGTTCCCCCAAGTCTATCGATAAAAATGATATCTCACTTGTATGGGTAGGCCTAGTGCCCGCGACAGGAAATGCCCCAAAACGCAATGTGGACACATCCCATTTTTTGAAAGAAAACAGAGGTGTTTTTTGCAAAGTGCCTACATGTAGATTTTGGCCTCTAGCTCAGCCGGCACCTAGGGAAACCTACCAAACCTGTGCATTTCTGAAAACTAGAGACCTAGGGGAATCAAAGATGGGTTGACTTGTCGGGCTCTTACCAGGTTCTGTTACCCAGAATCCTTTGCAAACCTCAAAATTTGGCTAAAAAAACACATGTTCCTCAGATTTCTGTGGCAGAAAGTTCTGGAATCTGAGAGGAGGCACAAATTTCCATCCACCTAGCGTTCCACCAAGTCTCCCGATAAAAATGATACCTCACTTGTGTGGGAAGGCCTAGCGCCCGTGACAGGAAATGCCCCAAAACGCAACGTGCACACATCACATTTTTTTAAAGAAAACAGAGGTGTTTTTTTGCAAAGTGCCTACCTGTGGATTTTGGCCTCTAGCTCAGCCGGCACCTAAGGAAACCTACCAAACCTGTGCATTTTTTAAAACTAGAGATCTAGAGGAATCCAAGATAGGGTGACTTGTGGGACTCTGACCAGGTCCTGTTACCCAGAATCCTTTGCAAACCTCAAAATTTGGCTAAAAAAACACATGTTCCTCACATTTCTGAGGCAGAAAGTTCTGGAATCTGAGAGGAGGCACAAATGTCCTTCCACCCAGCGTTCCCCCAAGTCTCCCGATAAAAATGATACCTCACTTGTGTGGGTAGGCCTAGCGCCAGCGACAGGAAATGCCCCAAAGCACAACGTGGACACATCCCATTTTTTGACAGAAAACACAGCTGTATTTTGCAAAGTGCCAATCTGTAGATTTTGGCATCTAGGTCAGCCGGCACATAGGGAAACCTACCAAACCTGTGCATTTCTGAAAACTAGAGACCTAGGGGAATGCAAGATGGGGTGACTTGTGGGGCTCTGACCAGGTTCTGTTACCCAGAATCCTTTGCAAACCTCAAAATTTGGCTAAAAAAACACATGTTCCTCACATTTCGGTGACAGAAAGTTCTGGAATCAGATAGGAGCCACAAATTTCCTTCCACCCAGCGTTCCCCCAAGTCTCCCGATAAAAATGATACCTCACTTGTGTGGGTAGGCCTAGCGCCTGCGACAGGAAATGCCCCAAAGCACAACGTGGACACATCCCATTTTTTGACAGAAAACAGAGCTGTATTTTGCAAAGTGCCTACCTGTAGATGTTGGCCTCTAGCTCAGCCGGCACCTAGAGAAACCTACCAAACCTGGGCATTTCTGAAAACTAGAGACCTAGGGGAATGCAAGATGGAGTGACTTGTGGGGCTCTGACCAGGATCTGTTACCCAGAATCCTTTGCAAACCTCAAAATTTGGCTAAAAAAACACATGTTCCTCACATTTCTGAGGCAGAAAGTTCTGGAATCTGAGAGGAGGCACAAATGTCCTTCCACCCAGCGTTCCCCCAAGTCTCCCGATAAAAATGATACCTCACTTGTGTGGGTAGGCCTAGCGCCAGCGACAGGAAATGCCCCAAAGCACAACGTGGACACATCCCATTTTTTGACAGAAAACAGAGCTGTATTTTGAAAAGTGCCTATCTGTAGATTTTGGCATCTAGCTCAGCCGGCACCTAGAGAAACCTACCAAACCTGGTCATTTCTGAAAACTAGAGACCTAGGGGAATGCAAGATGGAGTGACTTGTGGGGCTCTGACCAGGTTCTGTTACCCAGAATCCTTTGCAAACCTCAAAATTTGGCTACAAAAACACATTTTCCTCACATTTCGGTGACAGAAAGTTCTGGAATCAGATAGGAGCCACAAATTTCCTTCCACCCAGCGTTCCCCCAAGTCTCCCGATAAAAATGATACCTCACTTGTGTGGGTAGGCCTAGCGCCCGCGACAGGAAATGCCCCGAAACGCAACATGGACACATCCCATTTTTTGAAAGAAAACAGAGGTGTTTTTTGCAAAGTGCCTACCTGTAGATTTTGGCCTTTAGCTCAGCCGGCACCTAGGGAAACCTACAAAACCTGTGCATTTTTGAAAACTAGAGACCTAGGGGAATTCAAGATGGGGTTACTTGTGGGGCTCTGACCAGGTTCTGTTACCCAGAATCCTTTGCAAACCTCAAAATTTGGCTAAAAAAACACATGTTCCTCTCATTTCTGTGGTAGAAAGTTCTGGAATCTGAGAGGAGGCTCAAATTTCCTTCCACCCAGCGTTCCCCCAAGTCTCCCGATAAAAATGATACCTCACTTGTGTGGGTAGGCCTGGCGCCTGCGACAGGAAATGCCCCAAAGCACAACGTGGACACATCCCATTTTTTGACAGAAAACAGAGCTGTATTTTGCAAAGTGCCTACCTGTAGATTTTGGCCTCTAGCTCAGCCGGCACCTAGGGAAACCTACCAAACCTGTGCATTTCTGAAAACTAGAGACCTAGGGGAATCCAAGATGGGGTGACTTGTGGAGCTCTGACCAGGTTCTGTTACCCAGAATCCTTTGCAAACCTCAAAATTTGGCTAAAAAAACACATGTTCCTCTCATTTCTGTGGTAGAAAGTTCTGGAATCTGAGAGGAGGCTCAAATTTCCTTCCACCCAGCGTTCCCCCAAGTCTCCCGATAAAAATGATACCTCACTTGTGTGGGTAGGCCTGGCGCCTGCGACAGGAAATGCCCCAAAGCACAACGTGGACACATCCCATTTTTTGACAGAAAACAGAGCTGTATTTTGCAAAGTGCCTACCTGTAGATTTTGGCCTCTAGCTCAGCCGGCACCTAGGGAAACCTACCAAACCTGTGCATTTCTGAAAACTAGAGACCTAGGGGAATCCAAGATGGGGTGACTTGTGGGGCTCTGACCAGGTTCTGTTACCCAGAATCCGTTGCAAACCTCAGACTTTGGCTAAAAAAACACATTTTCCTCACATTTCGGTGACAGAAAGTTCTGGAGTCAGAGAGGAGCCACAAATTTCCTTCCACCCAGCGTTCCCCCAAGTCTCCCGATAAAAATGATACCTCACTTGTGTGGGTAGGTCTAGCGCCCGCCAACAGGAAATGCCCCAAAACGCAACGTAGACACATACCATTTTTTTAAAGAAAACAGAGGTGGTTTTTGCAAAGTACCTACCTGTAGATTTTGGCCTCTAGCTCAGCCTGCACCTAGGGAAACCTACCAAACCTGTGCATTTTTTAATACTAGAGACCTAGGGGAATCCAAGATGGGGTGACTTGTGGGGCTCTGACCAGGTTCTGTTACCCAGAACCCTTTGCAAACCTCAAAATTTGGCTAAAAAAAAACAAGTTCCTCACATTTCTGTGGCAGAAAGTTCTGGAATCTGAGAGGAGGCACAAATTTCCTTCCACACGCGTTCCCCCAAGTCTCCCGATAAAAATTATACCTCACTTGTGTGGGTAGGCCTAGCGCCTGCAACAGGAAATGCCCCAAAGCACAACGTGGACACATCCCATTTTTTGACAGAAAACAGAGCTGTATTTTGCAAAGTGCCTACCTGTAGATTTTGGCCTCTAGCTCAGCCGGCACCAAGGGAAATCTACCAAACCTGTGCATTTCTGAAAACTAGAGTCCTAGGGGAATCCAAGATGGAGTGACTTGTCGGGCTCTGACCAGGTTCTGTTACCCAGAATCCTTTGCAAACCTCAAAATTTGGCTAAAAAAACACATGTTCCTCACATTTCTGTGGCAGAAAGTTCTGGAATCTGAGAGGAGCCACAAATTTCCTTCCACCCAGTGTTCCCCCAAGTCTCCCGATAAAAATGATATCTCACTTGTATGGGTAGGCCTAGTGCCCGCGACAGGAAATGCCCCAAAACGCAATGTGGACACATCCCATTTTTTGAAAGAAAACAGAGGTGTTTTTTGTAAAGTGCCTACCTGTAGATATTGGCCTCTAGCTCAGCCGGCACCTAGGGAAACCTACCAAACCTGTGCATTTCTGAATACTAGAGACCTAGGGGAATCCAAGATGGGGTGACTTGTGGGGCTCTGACCAGGTTCTGTTACCCAGAATCCTTTGCAAACCTCAAAATGTGGCTAAAAAAACACATGTTCCTCACATTTCTGTGGCAGAAAGTTCTGGAATCTGAGAGGAGCCACAAATTTCCTTCCACCCAGTGTTCCCCCAAGTCTCTCGATAAAAATGATATCTCACTTGTATGGGTAGGCCTAGTGCCCGCGACAGGAAATGCCCCAAAACGCAATGTGGACACATCCCATTTTTTGAAAGAAAACAGAGGTGTTTTTTGCAAAGTGCCTACATGTAGATTTTGGCCTCTAGCTCAGCCGGCACCTAGGGAAACCTACCAAACCTGTGCATTTCTGAATACTAGAGACCTAGGGGAATCCAAGATGGGGTGACTTGTGGGGCTCTGACCAGGTTCTGTTACCCAGAATCCTTTGCAAACCTCAAAATTTGGCTAAAAAAACACATGTTCCTCTGATTTCTGTGGCAGAAAGTTCTGGAATCTGAGAGGAGGCACAAATTTCCATCCACCTAGCGTTCCACCAAGTCTCCCGATAAAAATGATACCTCACTTGTGTGGGAAGGCCTAGCGCCCGTGACAGGAAATGCCCCAAAACGCAACGTGCACACATCACATTTTTTTAAAGAAAACAGAGGTGTTTTTTTGCAAAGTGCCTACCTGTGGATTTTGGCCTCTAGCTCAGCCGGCACCTAAGGAAACCTACCAAACCTTTGCATTTTTTAAAACTAGAGATCTAGAGGAATCCAAGATAGGGTGACTTGTGGGACTCTGACCAGGTTCTGTTACCCAGAATCCTTTGCAAACCTCAAAATTTGGCTAAAAAAACACATGTTCCTCACATTTCTGAGGCAGAAAGTTCTGGAATCTGAGAGGAGGCACAAATGTCCTTCCACCCAGCGTTCCCCCAAGTCTCCCGATAAAAATGATACCTCACTTGTGTGGGTAGGCCTAGCGCCAGCGACAGGAAATGCCCCAAAGCACAACGTGGACACATCCCATTTTTTGACAGAAAACACAGCTGTATTTTGCAAAGTGCCTATCTGTAGATTTTGGCATCTAGGTCAGCCGGCACATAGGGAAACCTACCAAACCTGTGCATTTCTGAAAACTAGAGACCTAGGGGAATGCAAGAAGGGGTGACTTGTGGGGCTCTGACCAGGTTCTGTTACCCAGAATCCTTTGCAAACCTCAAAATTTGGCTAAAAAAACACATGTTCCTCACATTTCGGTGACAGAAAGTTCTGGAATCAGATAGGAGCCACAAATTTCCTTCCACCCAGCGTTCCCCCAAGTCTCCCGATAAAAATGATACCTCACTTGTGTGGGTAGGCCTAGCGCCTGCGACAGGAAATGCCCCAAAGCACAACGTGGACACATCCCATTTTTTGACAGAAAACAGAGCTGTATTTTGCAAAGTGCATACCTGTAGATGTTGGCCTCTAGCTCAGCCGGCACCTAGAGAAATCTACCAAACCTGTGCATTTCTGAAAACTAGAGACCTAGGGGAATCAAAGATGGGTTGACTTGTCGGGCTCTTACCAGGTTCTGTTACCCAGAATCCTTTGCAAACCTCAAAATGTGGCTAAAAAAACACATGTTCCTCACATTTCTGTGGCAGAAAGTTCTGGAATCTGAGAGGAGCCACAAATTTCCTTCCACCCAGTGTTCCCCCAAGTCTCTCGATAAAATTGATATCTCACTTGTATGGGTAGGCCTAGTGCCCGCGACAGGAAATGCCCCAAAACGCAATGTGGACACATCCCATTTTTTGAAAGAAAACAGAGGTGTTTTTTGCAAAGTGCCTACATGTAGATTTTGGCCTCTAGCTCAGCCGGCACCTAGGGAAACCTACCAAACCTGTGCATTTCTGAAAACTAGAGACCTAGGGGAATCAAAGATGGGTTGACTTGTCGGGCTCTTACCAGGTTCTGTTACCCAGAATCCTTTGCAAACCTCAAAATTTGGCTAAAAAAACACATGTTCCTCAGATTTCTGTGGCAGAACGTTCTGGAATCTGAGAGGAGGCACAAATTTCCATCCACCTAGCGTTCCACCAAGTCTCCCGATAAAAATGATACCTCACTTGTGTGGGAACGCCTAGCGCCCGTGACAGGAAATGCCCCAAAACGCAACGTGCACACATCACATTTTTTTAAAGAAAACAGAGGTGTTTTTTTGCAAAGTGCCTACCTGTGGATTTTGGCCTCTAGCTCAGCCGGCACCTAAGGAAACCTACCAAACCTGTGCATTTTTTAAAACTAGAGATCTAGAGGAATCCAAGATAGGGTGACTTGTGGGACTCTGACCAGGTTCTGTTACCCAGAATCCTTTGCAAACCTCAAAATTTGGCTAAAAAAACACATGTTCCTCACATTTCTGAGGCAGAAAGTTCTGGAATCTGAGAGGAGGCACAAATGTCCTTCCACCCAGCGTTCCCCCAAGTCTCCCGATAAAAATGATACCTCACTTGTGTGGGTAGGCCTAGCGCCAGCGACAGGAAATGCCCCAAAGCACAACGTGGACACATCCCATTTTTTGACAGAAAACACAGCTGTATTTTGCAAAGTGCCTATCTGTAGATTTTGGCATCTAGGTCAGCCGGCACATAGGGAAACCTACCAAACCTGTGCATTTCTGAAAACTAGAGACCTAGGGGAATGCAAGATGGGGTGACTTGTGGGGCTCTGACCAGGTTCTGTTACCCAGAATCCTTTGCAAACCTCAAAATTTGGCTAAAAAAACACATGTTCCTCACATTTCGGTGACAGAAAGTTCTGGAATCAGATAGGAGCCACAAATTTCCTTCCACCCAGCGTTCCCCCAAGTCTCCCGATAAAAATGATACCTCACTTGTGTGGGTAGGCCTAGCGCCTGCGACAGGAAATGCCCCAAAGCACAACGTGGACACATCCCATTTTTTGACAGAAAACAGAGCTGTATTTTGCAAAGTGCCTACCTGTAGATGTTGGCCTCTAGCTCAGCCGGCACCTAGAGAAATCTACCAAACCTGTGCATTTCTGAAAACTAGAGACCTAGGGGAATCAAAGATGGGTTGACTTGTCGGGCTCTTACCAGGTTCTGTTACCCAGAATCCTTTGCAAACCTCAAAATGTGGCTAAAAAAACACATGTTCCTCAGATTTCTGTGGCAGAAAGTTCTGGAATCTGAGAGGAGGCACAAATTTCCATCCACCTAGCGTTCCACCAAGTCTCCCGATAAAAATGATACCTCACTTGTGTGGGAAGGCCTAGCGCCCGTGACAGGAAATGCCCCAAAACGCAACGTGCACACATCACATTTTTTTAAAGAAAACAGAGGTGTTTTTTTGCAAAGTGCCTACCTGTGGATTTTGGCCTCTAGCTCAGCCGGCACCTAAGGAAACCTACCAAACCTGTGCATTTTTTAAAACTAGAGATCTAGAGGAATCCAAGATAGGGTGACTTGTGGGACTCTGACCAGGTTCTGTTACCCAGAATCCTTTGCAAACCTCAAAATTTGGCTAAAAAAACACATGTTCCTCACATTTCTGAGGCAGAAAGTTCTGGAATCTGAGAGGAGGCACAAATGTCCTTCCACCCAGCGTTCCCCCAAGTCTCCCGATAAAAATGATACCTCACTTGTGTGGGTAGGTCTAGCGCCCGCCAACAGGAAATGCCCCAAAACGCAACGTAGACACATACCATTTTTTTAAAGAAAACAGAGGTGGTTTTTGCAAAGTACCTACCTGTAGATTTTGGCCTCTAGCTCAGCCTGCACCTAGGGAAACCTACCAAACCTGTGCATTTTTTAATACTAGAGACCTAGGGGAATCCAAGATGGGGTGACTTGTGGGGCTCTGACCAGGTTCTGTTACCCAGAACCCTTTGCAAACCTCAAAATTTGTCTAAAAAAACACAAGTTCCTCACATTTCTGTAGCAGAAAGTTCTGGAATCTGAGAGGAGGCACAAATTTCCTTCCACACGCGTTCCCCCAAGTCTCCCGATAAAAATTTTACCTCACTTGTGTGGGTAGGCCTAGCGCCTGCAACAGGAAATGCCCCAAAGCACAACGTGGACACATCCCATTTTTTGACAGAAAACAGAGCTGTATTTTGCAAAGTGCCTACCTGTAGATTTTGGCCTCTAGCTCAGCCGGCACCAAGGGAAATCTACCAAACCTGTGCATTTCTGAAAACTAGAGTCCTAGGGGAATCCAAGATGGAGTGACTTGTCGGGCTCTGACCAGGTTCTGTTACCCAGAATCCTTTGCAAACCTCAAAATTTGGCTAAAAAAAACACATGTTCCTCACATTTCTGTGGCAGAAAGTTCTGGAATCTGAGAGGAGCCACAAATTTCCTTCCACCCAGTGTTCCCCCAAGTCTCCCGATAAAAATGATATCTCACTTGTATGGGTAGGCCTAGTGCCCGCGACAGGAAATGCCCCAAAACGCAATGTGGACACATCCCATTTTTTGAAAGAAAACAGAGGTGTTTTTTGCAAAGTGCCTACCTGTAGATATTGGCCTCTAGCTCAGCCGGCACCTAGGGAAACCTACCAAACCTGTGCATTTCTGAATACTAGAGACCTAGGGGAATCCAAGATGGGGTGACTTGTGGGGCTCTGACCAGGTTCTGTTACCCAGAATCCTTTGCAAACCTCAAAATGTGGCTAAAAAAACACGTGTTCCTCACATTTCTGTGGCAGAAAGTTCTGGAATCTGAGAGGAGCCACAAATTTCCTTCCACCCAGTGTTCCCCCAAGTCTCTCGATAAAAATGATATCTCACTTGTATGGGTAGGCCTAGTGCCCGCGACAGGAAATGCCCCAAAACGCAATGTGGACACATCCCATTTTTTTAAAGAAAACAGAGGTGTTTTTTGCAAAGTGCCTACATGTAGATTTTGGCCTCTAGCTCAGCCGGCACCTAGGGAAACCTACCAAACCTGTGCATTTCTGAAAACTAGAGACCTAGGGGAATCAAAGATGGGTTGACTTGTCGGGCTCTTACCAGGTTCTGTTACCCAGAATCCTTTGCAAACCTCAAAATTTGGCTAAAAAAACACATGTTCCTCAGATTTCTGTGGCAGAAAGTTCTGGAATCTGTGAGGAGGCACAAATTTCCATCCACCTAGCGTTCCACCAAGTCTCCCGATAAAAATGATACCTCACTTGTGTGGGAAGGCCTAGCGCCCGTGACAGGAAATGCCCCAAAACGCAACGTGCACACATCACATTTTTTTAAAGAAAACAGAGGTGTTTTTTTGCAAAGTGCCTACCTGTGGATTTTGGCCTCTAGCTCAGCCGGCACCTAAGGAAACCTACCAAACCTGTGCATTTTTTAAAACTAGAGATCTAGAGGAATCCAAGATAGGGTGACTTGTGGGACTCTGACCAGGTTCTGTTACCCAGAATCCTTTGCAAACCTCAAAATTTGGCTAAAAAAACACATGTTCCTCACATTTCTGAGGCAGAAAGTTCTGGAATCAGATAGGAGCCACAAATTTCCTTCCACCCAGCGTTCCCCCAAGTCTCCCGATAAAAATGATACCTCACTTGTGTGGGTAGGCCTAGCGTCTGCGACAGGAAATGCCCCAAAGCACAACGTGGACACATCCCATTTTTTGACAGAAAACAGAGCTGTATTTTGCAAAGTGCCTACCTGTAGATGTTGGCCTCTACCTCAGCCGGCACCTAGAGAAACCTACCAAACCTGGGCATTTCTGAAAACTAGAGACCTAGGGGAATGCAAGATGGAGTGACTTGTGGGGCTCTGACCAGGTTCTGTTACCCAGAATCCTTTGCAAACCTCAAAATTTGGCTACAAAAACACATTTTCCTCACATTTCTGTGGCAGAAAGTTCTGGAATCTGAGAGGAGCCACAAATTTCCTTCAACCCAGTGTTCCCCCAAGTCTCTCGATAAAAATGATATCTCACTTGTATGGGTAGGCCTAGTGCCCGCGACAGGAAATGCCCCAAAACGCAATGTGGACACATCCCATTTTTTGAAAGAAAACAGAGGTGTTTTTTGCAAAGTGCCTACATGTAGATTTTGGCCTCTAGCTCAGCCGGCACCTAGGGAAACCTACCAAACCTGTGCATTTCTGAAAACTAGAGACCTAGGGGAATCAAAGATGGGTTGACTTGTCGGGCTCTTACCAGGTTCTGTTACCCAGAATCCTTTGCAAACCTCAAAATTTGGCTAAAAAAACACATGTTCCTCAGATTTCTGTGGCAGAAAGTTCTGGAATCTGAGAGGAGGCACAAATTTCCATCCACCTAGCGTTCCACCAAGTCTCCCGATAAAAATGATACCTCACTTGTGTGGGAAGGCCTAGCGCCCGTGACAGGAAATGCCCCAAAACGCAACGTGCACACATCACATTTTTTTAAAGAAAACAGAGGTGTTTTTTTGCAAAGTGCCTACCTGTGGATTTTGGCCTCTAGCTCAGCCGGCACCTAAGGAAACCTACCAAACCTGTGCATTTTTTAAAACTAGAGATCTAGAGGAATCCAAGATAGGGTGACTTGTGGGACTCTGACCAGGTTCTGTTACCCAGAATCCTTTGCAAACCTCAAAATTTGGCTAAAAAAACACATGTTCCTCACATTTCTGAGGCAGAAAGTTCTGGAATCTGAGAGGAGGCACAAATGTCCTTCCACCCAGCGTTCCCCCAAGTCTCCCGATAAAAATTATACCTCACTTGTGTGGGTAGGCCTAGCGCCAGCGACAGGAAATGCCCCAAAGCACAACGTGGACACATCCCATTTTTTGACAGAAAACACAGCTGTATTTTGCAAAGTGCCTATCTGTAGATTTTGGCATCTAGGTCAGCCGGCACATAGGGAAACCTACCAAACCTGTGCATTTCTGAAAACTAGAGACCTAGGGGAATGCAAGATGGGGTGACTTGTGGGGCTCTGACCAGGTTCTGTTACCCAGAATCCTTTGCAAACCTCAAAATTTGGCTAAAAAAACACATGTTCCTCACATTTCGGTGACAGAAAGTTCTGGAATCAGATAGGAGCCACAAATTTCCTTCCACCCAGCGTTCCCCCAAGTCTCCCGATAAAAATGATACCTCACTTGTGTGGGTAGGCCTAGCGCCTGCGACAGGAAATGCCCCAAAGCACAACGTGGACACATCCCATTTTTTGACAGAAAACAGAGCTGTATTTTGCAAAGTGCCTACCTGTAGATGTTGGCCTCTAGCTCAGCCGGCACCTAGAGAAACCTACCAAACCTGGGCATTTCTGAAAACTAGAGACCTAGGGGAATGCAAGATGGAGTGACTTGTGGGGCTCTGACCAGGTTCTGTTACCCAGAATCCTTTGCAAACCTCAAAATTTGGCTACAAAAACACATTTTCCTCACATTTCGGTGACAGAAAGTTCTGGAATCAGATAGGAGCCACAAATTTCCTTCCACCCAGCGTTCCCCCAAGTCTCCCGATAAAAATGATACCTCACTTGTGTGGGTAGGCCTAGCGCCCACGACAGGAAATGCCCCGAAACGCAACGTGGACACATCCCATTTTTTGAAAGAAAACAGAGGTGTTTTTTGCAAAGTGCCTACCTGTAGATTTTGGCCTTTAGCTCAGCCGGCACCTAGGGAAACCTACAAAACCTGTGCATTTTTGAAAACTAGAGACCTAGGGGAATTCAAGATGGGGTTACTTGTGGGGCTCTGACCAGGTTCTGTTACCCAGAATCCTTTGCAAACCTCAAAATTTGGCTAAAAAAACACATGTTCCTCTCATTTCTGTGGTAGAAAGTTCTGGAATCTGAGAGGAGGCTAAAATTTCCTTCCACCCAGCGTTCCCCCAAGTCTCCCGATATAAATGATACCTCACTTGTGTGGGTAGGCCTGGCGCCTGCGACAGGAAATGCCCCAAAGCACAACGTGGACACATCCCATTTTTTGACAGAAAACAGAGCTGTATTTTGCAAAGTGCCTACCTGTAGATTTTGGCCTCTAGCTCAGCCGGCACCTAGGGAAACCTACCAAACCTGTGCATTTCTGAAAACTAGAGACCTAGGGGAATCCAAGATGGGGTGACTTGTGGGGCTCTGACCAGGTTCTGTTACCCAGAATCCTTTGCAAACCTCAAAATTTGGCTAAAAAAACACATGTTCCTCTCATTTCTGTGGTAGAAAGTTCTGGAATCTGAGAGGAGGCTCAAATTTCCTTCCACCCAGCGTTCCCCCAAGTCTCCCGATAAAAATGATACCTCACTTGTGTGGGTAGGCCTGGCGCCTGCGACAGGAAATGCCCCAAAGCACAACGTGGACACATCCCATTTTTTGACAGAAAACAGAGCTGTATTTTGCAAAGTGCCTACCTGTAGATTTTGGCCTCTAGCTCAGCCGGCACCTAGGGAAACCTACCAAACCTGTGCATTTCTGAAAACTAGAGACCTAGGGGAATCCAAGATGGGGTGACTTGTGGGGCTCTGACCAGGTTCTGTTACCCAGAATCCTTTGCAAACCTCAGACTTTGGCTAAAAAAACACATTTTCCTCACATTTCGGTGACAGAAAGTTCTGGAGTCAGAGAGGAGCCACAAATTTCCTTCCACCCAGCGTTCCCCCAAGTCTCCCGATAAAAATGATACCTCACTTGTGTGGGTAGGTCTAGCGCCCGCCAACAGGAAATGCCCCAAAACGCAACGTAGACACATACCATTTTTTTAAAGAAAACAGAGGTGGTTTTTGCAAAGTACCTACCTGTAGATTTTGGCCTCTAGCTCAGCCTGCACCTAGGGAAACCTACCAAACCTGTGCATTTTTTAATACTAGAGACCTAGGGGAATCCAAGATGGGGTGACTTGTGGGGGCTCTGACCAGGTTCTGTTACCCAGAATCCTTTGCAAACCTCAGACTTTGGCTAAAAAAACACAAGTTCCTCACATTTCTGTGGCAGAAAGTTCTGGAATCTGAGAGGAGGCACAAATTTCCTTCCACACGCGTTCCCCCAAGTCTCCCGATAAAAATTATACCTCACTTGTGTGGGTAGGCCTAGCGCCTGCAACAGGAAATGCCCCAAAGCACAACGTGGACACATCCCATTTTTTGACAGAAAACAGAGCTGTATTTTGCAAAGTGCCTACCTGTAGATTTTGGCCTCTAGCTCAGCCGGCACCAAGGGAAATCTACCAAACCTGTGCATTTCTGAAAACTAGAGTCCTAGGGGAATCCAAGATGGAGTGACTTGTCGGGCTCTGACCAGGTTCTGTTACCCAGAATCCTTTGCAAACCTCAAAATTTGGCTAAAAAAACACATGTTCCTCACATTTCTGTGGCAGAAAGTTCTGGAATCTGAGAGGAGCCACAAATTTCCTTCCACCCAGTGTTCCCCCAAGTCTCCCGATAAAAATTATATCTCACTTGTATGGGTAGGCCTAGTGCCCGCGACAGGAAATGCCCCAAAACGCAATGTGGACACATCCCATTTTTTGAAAGAAAACAGAGGTGTTTTTTGCAAAGTGCCTACCTGTAGATATTGGCCTCTAGCTCAGCCGGCACCTAGGGAAACCTACCAAACCTGTGCATTTCTGAATACTAGAGACCTAGGGGAATCCAAGATGGGGTGACTTGTGGGGCTCTGACCAGGTTCTGTTACCCAGAATCCTTTGCAAACCTCAAAATTTGGCTAAAAAAACACATGTTCCTCACATTTCTGTGGCAGAAAGTTCTGGAATCTGAGAGGAGCCACAAATTTCCTTCCACCCAGTGTTCCCCCAAGTCTCTCGATAAAAATGATATCTCACTTGTATGGGTAGGCCTAGTGCCCGCGACAGGAAATGCCCCAAAACGCAATGTGGACACATCCCATTTTTTGAAAGAAAACAGAGGTGTTTTTTGCAAAGTGCCTACATGTAGATTTTGGCCTCTAGCTCAGCCGGCACCTAGGGAAACCTACCAAACCTGTGCATTTCTGAAAACTAGAGACCTAGGGAAATCAAAGATGGGTTGACTTGTCGGGCTCTTACCAGGTTCTGTTACCCAGAATCCTTTGAAAACCTCAAAATTTGGCTAAAAAAACACATGTTCCTCAGATTTCTGTGGCAGAAAGTTCTGGAATCTGAGAGGAGGCACAAATTTCCATCCACCTAGCGTTCCACCAAGTCTCCCGATAAAAATGATACCTCACTTGTGTGGGAAGGCCTAGCGCCCGTGACAGGAAATGCCCCAAAACGCAACGTGCACACATCACATTTTTTTAAAGAAAACAGAGGTGTTTTTTTGCAAAGTGCCTACCTGTGGATTTTGGCCTCTAGCTCAGCCGGCACCTAAGGAAACCTACCAAACCTGTGCATTTTTTAAAACTAGAGATCTAGAGGAATCCAAGATAGGGTGACTTGTGGGACTCTGACCAGGTTCTGTTACCCAGAATCCTTTGCAAACCTCAAAATTTGGCTAAAAAAACACATGTTCCTCACATTTCTGAGGCAGAAAGTTCTGGAATCTGAGAGGAGGCACAAATGTCCTTCCACCCAGCGTTCCCCCAAGTCTCCCGATAAAAATGATACCTCACTTGTGTGGGTAGGCCTAGCGCCAGCGACAGGAAATGCCCCAAAGCACAACGTGGACACATCCCATTTTTTGACAGAAAACAGAGCTGTATTTTGCAAAGTGCCTATCTGTAGATTTTGGCATCTAGGTCAGCCGGCACATAGGGAAACCTACCAAACCTGTGCATTTCTGAAAACTAGAGACCTAGGGGAATGCAAGATGGGGTGATTTGTGGGGCTCTGACCAGGTTCTGTTACCCAGAATCCTTTGCAAACCTCAAAATTTGGCTAAAAAAACACATGTTCCTCACATTTCGGTGACAGAAAGTTCTGGAATCAGATAGGAGCCACAAATTTCCTTCCACCCAGCGTTCCCCCAAGTCTCCCGATAAAAATGATACCTCACTTGTGTGGGTAGGCCTAGCGCCTGCGACAGGAAATGCCCCAAAGCACAACGTCGACACATCCCATTTTTTGACAGAAAACAGAGCTGTATTTTGCAAAGTGCCTACCTGTAGATGTTGGCCTCTAGCTCAGCCGGCACCTAGAGAAACCTACCAAACCTGGGCATTTCTGAAAACTAGAGACCTAGGGGAATGCAAGATGGAGTGACTTGTGGGGCTCTGACCAGGTTCTGTTACCCAGAATCCTTTGCAAACCTCAAAATTTGGCTACAAAAACACATTTTCCTCACATTTCGGTGACAAAAAGTTCTGGAATCAGATAGGAGCCACAAATTTCCTTCCACCCAGCGTTCCCCCAAGTCTCCCGATAAAAATGATACCTCACTTGTGTGGGTAGGCCTAGCGCCCGCGACAGGAAATGCCCCGAAACGCAACGTGGACACATCCTATTTTTTGAAAGAAAACAGAGGTGTTTTTTGCAAAGTGCCTACCTGTAGATTTTGGCCTTTAGCTCAGCCGGCACCTAGGGAAACCTACAAAACCTGTGCATTTTTGAAAACTAGAGACCTAGGGGAATCCAAGATGGGGTTACTTGTGGGGCTCTGACCAGGTTCTGTTACCCAGAATCCTTTGCAAACCTCAAAATTTGGCTAAAAAAACACATGTTCCTCTCATTTCTGTGGTAGAATGTTCTGGAATCTGAGAAGAGGCTCAAATTTCCTTCCACCCAGCGTTCCCCCAAGTCTCCCGATAAAAATGATACCTCACTTGTGTGGGTAGGCCTGGCGCCTGCGACAGGAAATGCCCCAAAGCACAACGTGGACACATCCCATTTTTTGACAGAAAACAGAGCTGTATTTTGCAAAGTGCCTACATGTAGATTTTGGCCTCTAGCTCAGCCGGCACCTAGGGAAACCTACCAAACCTGTGCATTTCTGAAAACTAGAGACCTAGGGAAATCAAAGATGGGTTGACTTGTCGGGCTCTTACCAGGTTCTGTTACCCAGAATCCTTTGAAAACCTCAAAATTTGGCTAAAAAAACACATGTTCCTCAGATTTCTGTGGCAGAAAGTTCTGGAATCTGAGAGGAGGCACAAATTTCCATCCACCTAGCGTTCCACCAAGTCTCCCGATAAAAATGATACCTCACTTGTGTGGGAAGGCCTAGCGCCCGTGACAGGAAATGCCCCAAAACGCAACGTGCACACATCACATTTTTTTAAAGAAAACAGAGGTGTTTTTTTGCAAAGTGCCTACCTGTGGATTTTGGCCTCTAGCTCAGCCGGCACCTAAGGAAACCTACCAAACCTGTGCATTTTTTAAAACTAGAGATCTAGAGGAATCCAAGATAGGGTGACTTGTGGGACTCTGACCAGGTTCTGTTACCCAGAATCCTTTGCAAACCTCAAAATTTGGCTAAAAAAACACATGTTCCTCACATTTCTGAGGCAGAAAGTTCTGGAATCTGAGAGGAGGCACAAATGTCCTTCCACCCAGCGTTCCCCCAAGTCTCCCGATAAAAATGATACCTCACTTGTGTGGGTAGGCCTAGCGCCAGCGACAGGAAATGCCCCAAAGCACAACGTGGACACATCCCATTTTTTGACAGAAAACAGAGCTGTATTTTGCAAAGTGCCTATCTGTAGATTTTGGCATCTAGGTCAGCCGGCACATAGGGAAACCTACCAAACCTGTGCATTTCTGAAAACTAGAGACCTAGGGGAATGCAAGATGGGGTGATTTGTGGGGCTCTGACCAGGTTCTGTTACCCAGAATCCTTTGCAAACCTCAAAATTTGGCTAAAAAAACACATGTTCCTCACATTTCGGTGACAGAAAGTTCTGGAATCAGATAGGAGCCACAAATTTCCTTCCACCCAGCGTTCCCCCAAGTCTCCCGATAAAAATGATACCTCACTTGTGTGGGTAGGCCTAGCGCCTGCGACAGGAAATGCCCCAAAGCACAACGTCGACACATCCCATTTTTTGACAGAAAACAGAGCTGTATTTTGCAAAGTGCCTACCTGTAGATGTTGGCCTCTAGCTCAGCCGGCACCTAGAGAAACCTACCAAACCTGGGCATTTCTGAAAACTAGAGACCTAGGGGAATGCAAGATGGAGTGACTTGTGGGGCTCTGACCAGGTTCTGTTACCCAGAATCCTTTGCAAACCTCAAAATTTGGCTACAAAAACACATTTTCCTCACATTTCGGTGACAAAAAGTTCTGGAATCAGATAGGAGCCACAAATTTCCTTCCACCCAGCGTTCCCCCAAGTCTCCCGATAAAAATGATACCTCACTTGTGTGGGTAGGCCTAGCGCCAGCGACAGGAAATGCCCCGAAACGCAACGTGGACACATCCCATTTTTTGAAAGAAAACAGAGGTGTTTTTTGCAAAGTGCCTACCTGTAGATTTTGGCCTTTAGCTCAGCCGGCACCTAGGGAAACCTACAAAACCTGTGCATTTTTGAAAACTAGAGACCTAGGGGAATCCAAGATGGGGTTACTTGTGGGGCTCTGACCAGGTTCTGTTACCCAGAATCCTTTGCAAACCTCAAAATTTGGCTAAAAAAACACATGTTCCTCTCATTTCTGTGGTAGAATGTTCTGGAATCTGAGAAGAGGCTCAAATTTCCTTCCACCCAGCGTTCCCCCAAGTCTCCCGATAAAAATGATACCTCACTTGTGTGGGTAGGCCTGGCGCCTGCGACAGGAAATGCCCCAAAGCACAACGTGGACACATCCCATTTTTTGACAGAAAACAGAGCTGTATTTTGCAAAGTGCCTACCTGTAGATTTTGGCCTCTAGCTCAGCCGGCACCTAGGGAAACCTACCAAACCTGTGCATTTCTGAAAACTAGAGACCTAGGGGAATCCAAGATGGGGTGACTTGTGGGGCTCTGACCAGGTTCTGTTACCCAGAATCCTTTGCAAACCTCAAAATTTGGCTAAAAAAACACATGTTCCTCTCATTTCTGTGGTAGAAAATTCTGGAATCTGAGAGGAGGCTCTAATTTCCTTCCACCCAGCGTTCCCCCAAGTCTCCCGATAAAAATGATACCTCACTTGTGTGGGTAGGCCTGGCGCCTGCGACAGGAAATGCCCCAAAGCACAACGTGGACACATCCCATTTTTTGACAGAAAACAGAGCTGTATTTTGCAAAGTGCCTACCTGTAGATTTTGGCCTCTAGCTCAGCCGGCACCTAGGGAAACCTACCAAACCTGTGCATTTCTGTAAAACTAGAGACCTAGGGGAATCCAAGATGGGGTGACTTGTGGGGCTCTGACCAGGTTCTGTTACCCAGAATCCTTTGCAAACCTCAAAATGTGGCTAAAAAAACACATGTTCCTCTCATTTCTGTGGTAGAAAGTTCTGGAATCTGAGAGGAGGCTCTAATTTCCTTCCACCCAGCGTTCCCCCAAGTCTCCCGATAAAAATGATACCTCACTTGTGTGGGTAGGCCTGGCGCCTGCGACAGGAAATGCCCCAAAGCACAACGTGGACACATCCCATTTTTTGACAGAAAACAGAGCTGTATTTTGCAAAGTGCCTACCTGTAGATTTTGGCCTCTAGCTTAGCCGGCACCTAGGGAAACCTACCAAACCTGTGCATTTCTGAAAACTAGAGACCTAGGGGAATCCAAGATGGGGTGACTTGTGGGGCTCTGACCAGGTTCTGTTACCCAGAATCCTTTGCAAACCTCAAAATTTGGCTAAACAAACACATTTTCCTCACATTTCGGTGACAGAAAGTTCTGGAATCAGAGAGGAGCCACAAATTTCCTTCCACCCAGCGTTCCCCCAAGTCTCCCGATAAAAATTATACCTCACTTGTGATGTAGGCCTAGCGCCTGCGACAGGAAATGCCCCAAAGCACAACGTGGACACATCCCATTTTTTGACAGAAAACAGAGCTGTATTTTGCAAAGTGCCTACCTGTAGATTTTGGCCTCTAGCTCAGCCTGCACCTAGGGAAACCTACCATACCTGTGCATTTCTGAAAACTAGAGACCTAGGGGAATCCAAGATGGGGTGACTTGTGGGGCTCTGACCAGGTTCTGTTACCCAGAATCCTTTGCAAACCTCAACATTTGGCTAAAAAAACACATGTTCCTCACATTTCTGTGGCAGAAAGTTCTGGAATCTGAGAGGAGGCACAAATTTCCTTCCACCCCGCGTTCCCCCAAGTCTCCCGATAAAAATGATACCTCATTTGAGTGGGTAGGCCTAGCGCCTGCGACAGGAAATGCCCCAAAGCACAACGTGGACACATCCCATTTTTTGACAGAAAACAGAGCTGTATTTTGCAAAGTGCCTACCTGTAGATTTTGGCCTCTAGCTCAGCCGGCACCTAGGGAAACCTACCAAACCTGTGCATTTCTAAAAACTAGAGACCTAGGGGAATCCAAGATGGAGTGACTTGTGGGGCTCTGACCAGGTTCTGTTACCCAGAATCCTTTGCAAACCTCAAAATTTGGCTAAACAAACACATTTTCCTTACATTTCGGTGACAGAAAGTTCTGAAATCAGAGAGGAGCCACAAATTTCCTTCCACCCAGCGTTCCCCCAAGTCTCCCAATAAAAATGATACCTCACTTGTGTGGGTAGGCCTAGCGCCCACAACAGGAAATGCCCCAAAACGCAACGTGGACACATCCCATTTTTTGAAAGAAAACAGAGGTGTTTTTTGCAAAGTGCCTACCTGTAGATTTTGGCCTCTAGCTCAGCCGGCACCTAGGGAAACCTACCAAACCTGTGCATTTTTTTAAACTAGAGATCTAGAGGAATCCAAGATAGGGTGACTTGTGGGACTCTGACCAGGTTCTGTTACCCAGAATCCTTTGCAAACCTCAAACTTTGGCTAAAAAAACACATGTTCCCCACATTTCTGAGGCAGAAAGTTCTGGAATCTGAGAGGAGGCACAAATGTCCTTCCACCCAGCGTTCCCCCAAGTCACACGATAAAAATGATACCTCACTTGTGTGGGTAGGCCTGGCGCCTGCGACAGGAAATGCCCCAAAGCACAACGTGGACACATCCCATTTTTTGACAGAAAACAGAGCTGTATTTTGCAAAGTGCCTACCTGTAGATTTTGGCCTCTAGCTCAGCCGGCACCTAGGGAAACCTACCAAACCTGTGCATTTTTTTAAACTAGAGATCTAGAGGAATCCAAGATAGGGTGACTTGTGGGACTCTGACCAGGTTCTGTTACCCAGAATCCTTTGCAAACCTCAAACTTTGGCTAAAAAAACACATGTTCCCCACATTTCTGAGGCAGAAAGTTCTGGAATCTGAGAGGAGGCTCTAATTTCCTTCCACCCAGCGTTCCCCCAAGTCTCCCGATAAAAATGATACCTCACTTGTGTGGGTAGGCCTGGCGCCTGCGACAGGAAATGCCCCAAAGCACAACGTGGACACATCCCATTTTTTGACAGAAAACAGAGCTGTATTTTGCAAAGTGCCTACCTGTAGATTTTGGCCTCTAGCTCAGCCGGCACCTAGGGAAACCTACCAAACCTGGGCATTTCTGAAAACTAGAGACCTAGGGGAATGCAAGATGGAGTGACTTGTGGGGCTCTGACCAGGTTCTGTTACCCAGAATCATTTGCAAACCTCAAAATTTGGCTACAAAAACACATTTTCCTCACATTTCGGTGACAGAAAGTTCTGGAATCAGATAGGAGTCACAAATTTCCTTCCACCCAGCGTTCCCCCAAGTCTCCCGATAAAAATGATACCTCACTTGTGTGGGTAGGCCTAGCGCCCGCGTCAGGAAATGCCCCGAAACGCAACGTGGACACCTCCCATTTTTTGAAAGAAAACAGAGGTGTTTTTTGCAAAGTGCCTACCTGTAGATTTTGGCCTTTAGCTCAGCCGGCACCTAGGGAAACTTACCAAACCTGTGCATTTTTGAAAACTAGAGACCTAGGGGAATCCAAGATGGGGTTACTTGTGGGGCTCTGAACAGGTTCTGTTTCCCAGAATCCTTTGCACACCTCAAAATTTGGCTAAAAAAACACATGTTCCTCACATTTCTGTGGTAGAAAGTTCTGGAATCTGAGAGGAGGCTCAAATTTCCTTCCACCCAGCATTCCCCCAAGTCTCCCGATAAAAATGATACCTCACTTGTGTGGGTAGGCCTGGCGCCTGCGACAGGAAATGCCCCAAAGCACAATGTGGACACATCCCATTTTTTGACAGAAAACAGAGCTATATTTTGCAAAGTGCCTACCTGTAGATTTTGGCCTCTAGCTCAGCCGGCACCTAGGGAAACCTACCAAACCTGTGCATTTCTGAAAACTAGAGACCTAGGGGAATCCTAGATGGGGTGACTTGTGGGGCTCTGACCAGGTTCTGTTACCCAGAATCCTTTGCAAACCTCAAAATTTGGCTAAACAAACACATTTTCCTCACATTTCGGTGACAGAAAGTTCTGGAATCAGAGAGGAGCCACAAATTTCCTTCCACCCAGCGTTCCCCCAAGTCTCCCGATAAAAATTATACCTCACTTGTGATGTAGGCCTAGCGCCTGCGACAGGAAATGCCCCAAAGCACAACGTGGACACATCCCATTTTTTGACAGAAAACAGAGCTGTATTTTGCAAAGTGCCTACCTGTAGATTTTGGCCTCTAGCTCAGCCTGCACCTAGGGAAACCTACCATACCTGTGCATTTCTGAAAACTAGAGACCTAGGGGAATCCAAGATGGGGTGACTTGTGGGGCTCTGACCAGGTTCTGTTACCCAGAATCCTTTGCAAACCTCAACATTTGGCTAAAAAAACACATGTTCCTCACATTTCTGTGGCAGAAAGTTCTGGAATCTGAGAGGAGGCACAAATTTCCTTCCACCCCGCGTTCCCCCAAGTCTCCCGATAAAAATGATACCTCATTTGAGTGGGTAGGCCTAGCGCCTGCGACAGGAAATGCCCCAAAGCACAACGTGGACACATCCCATTTTTTGACAGAAAACAGAGCTGTATTTTGCAAAGTGCCTACCTGTAGATTTTGGCCTCTAGCTCAGCCGGCACCTAGGGAAACCTACCAAACCTGTGCATTTCTAAAAACTAGAGACCTAGGGGAATCCAAGATGGAGTGACTTGTGGGGCTCTGACCAGGTTCTGTTACCCAGAATCCTTTGCAAACCTCAAAATTTGGCTAAACAAACACATTTTCCTTACATTTCGGTGACAGAAAGTTCTGAAATCAGAGAGGAGCCACAAATTTCCTTCCACCCAGCGTTCCCCCAAGTCTCCCAATAAAAATGATACCTCACTTGTGTGGGTAGGCCTAGCGCCCACAACAGGAAATGCCCCAAAACGCAACGTGGACACATCCCATTTTTTGAAAGAAAACAGAGGTGTTTTTTGCAAAGTGCCTACCTGTAGATTTTGGCCTCTAGCTCAGCCGGCACCTAGGGAAACCTACCAAACCTGTGCATTTTTTTAAACTAGAGATCTAGAGGAATCCAAGATAGGGTGACTTGTGGGACTCTGACCAGGTTCTGTTACCCAGAATCCTTTGCAAACCTCAAACTTTGGCTAAAAAAACACATGTTCCCCACATTTCTGAGGCAGAAAGTTCTGGAATCTGAGAGGAGGCACAAATGTCCTTCCACCCAGCGTTCCCCCAAGTCACACGATAAAAATGATACCTCACTTGTGTGGGTAGGCCTGGCGCCTGCGACAGGAAATGCCCCAAAGCACAACGTGGACACATCCCATTTTTTGACAGAAAACAGAGCTGTATTTTGCAAAGTGCCTACCTGTAGATTTTGGCCTCTAGCTCAGCCGGCACCTAGGGAAACCTACCAAACCTGTGCATTTTTTTAAACTAGAGATCTAGAGGAATCCAAGATAGGGTGACTTGTGGGACTCTGACCAGGTTCTGTTACCCAGAATCCTTTGCAAACCTCAAACTTTGGCTAAAAAAACACATGTTCCCCACATTTCTGAGGCAGAAAGTTCTGGAATCTGAGAGGAGGCTCTAATTTCCTTCCACCCAGCGTTCCCCCAAGTCTCCCGATAAAAATGATACCTCACTTGTGTGGGTAGGCCTGGCGCCTGCGACAGGAAATGCCCCAAAGCACAACGTGGACACATCCCATTTTTTGACAGAAAACAGAGCTGTATTTTGCAAAGTGCCTACCTGTAGATTTTGGCCTCTAGCTCAGCCGGCACCTAGGGAAACCTACCAAACCTGGGCATTTCTGAAAACTAGAGACCTAGGGGAATGCAAGATGGAGTGACTTGTGGGGCTCTGACCAGGTTCTGTTACCCAGAATCATTTGCAAACCTCAAAATTTGGCTACAAAAACACATTTTCCTCACATTTCGGTGACAGAAAGTTCTGGAATCAGATAGGAGTCACAAATTTCCTTCCACCCAGCGTTCCCCCAAGTCTCCCGATAAAAATGATACCTCACTTGTGTGGGTAGGCCTAGCGCCCGCGTCAGGAAATGCCCCGAAACGCAACGTGGACACCTCCCATTTTTTGAAAGAAAACAGAGGTGTTTTTTGCAAAGTGCCTACCTGTAGATTTTGGCCTTTAGCTCAGCCGGCACCTAGGGAAACTTACCAAACCTGTGCATTTTTGAAAACTAGAGACCTAGGGGAATCCAAGATGGGGTTACTTGTGGGGCTCTGAACAGGTTCTGTTTCCCAGAATCCTTTGCACACCTCAAAATTTGGCTAAAAAAACACATGTTCCTCACATTTCTGTGGTAGAAAGTTCTGGAATCTGAGAGGAGGCTCAAATTTCCTTCCACCCAGCATTCCCCCAAGTCTCCCGATAAAAATGATACCTCACTTGTGTGGGTAGGCCTGGCGCCTGCGACAGGAAATGCCCCAAAGCACAATGTGGACACATCCCATTTTTTGACAGAAAACAGAGCTATATTTTGCAAAGTGCCTACCTGTAGATTTTGGCCTCTAGCTCAGCCGGCACCTAGGGAAACCTACCAAACCTGTGCATTTCTGAAAACTAGAGACCTAGGGGAATCCTAGATGGGGTGACTTGTGGGGCTCTGACCAGGTTCTGTTACCCAGAATCCTTTGCAAACCTCAAAATTTGGCTAAACAAACACATTTTCCTCACATTTCGGTGACAGAAAGTTCTGGAATCAGAGAGGAGCCACAAATTTCCTTCCACCCAGCGTTCCCCCAAGTCTCCCGATAAAAATGATACCTCACTTGTGTGGGTAGGCCTAGCGCCTGCGACAGGAAATGCCCCAAAGCACAACGTGGACACATCCCATTTTTTGACAGAAAACAGAGCTGTATTTTGCAAAGTGCCTACCTGTAGATTTTGGCCTCTAGCTCAGCCTGCACCTAGGGAAACCTACCATACCTGTGCATTTCTGAAAACTAGAGACCTAGGGGAATCCAAGATGGGGTGACTTGTGGGGCTCTGACCAGGATCTGTTACCCAGAATCCTTTGCAAACCTCAAAATTTGGCTAAAAAAACACATGTTCCTCACATTTCTGTGGCAGAAAGTTCTGGAATCTGAGAGGAGGCACAAATTTCCTTCCACCCCGCGTTCCCCCCAAGTCTCCCGATAAAAATGATACCTCATTTGAGTGGGTAGGCCTAGCGCCTGCGACAGGAAATGCCCCAAAGCACAACATGGACACATCCCATTTTTTGACAGAAAACAGAGCTGTATTTTGCAAAGTGCCTACCTGTAGATTTTGGCCTCTAGCGCAGCCGGCACCTAGGGAAACCTACCAAACCTGTGCATTTCTGAAAACTAGAGACCTAGGGGAATCCAAGATGGAGTGACTTGTGGGGCTCTGACCAGGTTCTGTTACCCAGAATCCTTTGCAAACCTCAAAATTTGGCTAAACAAACACATTTTCCTTACATTTCGGTGACAGAAAGTTCTGGAATCAGAGAGGAGCCACAAATTTCCTTCCACCCAGCGTTCCCCCAAGTCTCCCGATAAAAATGATACCTCACTTGTGTGGGTAGGCCTAGCGCCCACAATAGGAAATGCCCCAAAACGCAACGTGGACACATCCCATTTTTTTAAAGAAAACAGAGGTGTTTTTTGCAAAGTGCCTACCTGTAGATTTTGGCCTCTAGCTCAGCCGGCACCTAGGGAAACCTACCAAACCTGGGCATTTCTGAAAACTAGAGACCTAGAGGAATCCAAGATAGGGTGACTTGTGGGACTCTGACCAGGTTCTGTTACCCAGAATCCTTTGCAAACCTCAAACTTTGGCTAAAAAAACACATGTTCCCCACATTTCTGAGGCAGAAAGTTCTGGAATCTGAGAGGAGGCACAAATGTCCTTCCACCCAGCGTTCCCCCAAGTCACACGATAAAAATGATACCTCACTTGTGTGGGTAGGCCTAGCGCCAGCGACAGGAAATGCCCCAAAGCACAACGTGGACACATCCCATTTTTGACAGAAAACACAGCTGTATTTTGCAAAGTGCCTATCTGTAGATTTTGGCATCTAGGTCAGCCGGCACCTAGGGAAACCTACCAAACCTGTGCATTTCTGAAAACTAGAGACCTAGGGGAATGCAAGATGGGGTGACTTGTGGGGCTCTGACCAGGTTCTGTTACCCAGAATCCTTTGCAAACCTCAAAATTTGGCTAAAAAAACACATGTTCCTCACATTTCGGTGACAGAAAGTTCTGGAATCAGATAGGAGCCACAAATTCCCTTCCACCCAGCGTTCCCCCAAGTCTCCCGATAAAAATGATACCTCACTTGTGTGGGTAGGCCTAGCGCCTGCAACAGGAAATGCCCCAAAGCACAACGTGGACACATCCCATTTTTTGACAGAAAACAGAGCTGTATTTTGCAAAGTGCCTACCTGTAGATTTTGGCCTCTAGCTCAGCCGGCACCTAGGGAAACCTACCAAACCTGTGCATTTCTAAAAAGTAGAGACGTAGGGGAATCCAAGATGGACTGACTTGTCGGGCTCTTACCAGGTTCTGTTACCCAGAATCCTTTGCAAACCTCAAAATTTGGCTAAAAAAACACATGTTCCTCAGATTTCTGTGGCAGAAAGTTCTGGAATCTGAGAGGAGGCACAAATTTCCATCCACCTAGCGTTCCACCAAGTCTCCTGATAAAAATGATACCTCACTTGTGTGGGAAGGCCTAGCGCCCGTGACAGGAAATGCCCCAAAACGCAACGTGCACACATCACATTTTTTTAAAGAAAACAGAGGTGTTTTTTTGCAAAGTGCCTACCTGTGGATTTTGGCCTCTAGCTCAGCCGGCACCTAAGGAAATCTACCAAACCTGTGCATTTTTTAAAACTAGAGATCTAGAGGAATCCAAGATAGGGTGACGTGTGGGACTCTGACCAGGTTTTGTTACCCAGAATCCTTTGCAAACCTCAAAATTTGGCTAAAAAAACACATGTTCCTCACATTTCTGAGGCAGAAAGTTCTGGAATCTGAGAGGAGGCACAAATGTCCTTCCACCCAGCGTTCCCCCAAGTCTCCCGATAAAAATGATACCTCACTTGTGTGGGTAGGCCTAGCGCCAGCGACAGGAAATGCCCCAAAGCACAACGTGGACACATCCGATTTTTTGACAGAAAACACAGCTGTATTTTGCAAAGTGCCTATCTGTAGATTTTGGCATCTAGGTCAGGCGGCACCTAGGGAAACCTACCAAACCTGTGCATTTCTGAAATCTAGAGACCTAGGGGAATGCAAGATGGGGTGACTTGTGGGGCTCTGACCAGGTTCTGTTACCCAGAATCCTTTGCAAACCTCAAAATTAGGCTAAAAAAACACATGTTCCTCACATTTCGGTGACAGAAAGTTCTGGAATCAGATAGGAGCCAAAAATTTCCTTCCACCCAGCGTTCCCCCAAGTCTCCCGATAAAAATGATACCTCACTTGTATGGGTAGGCCTAGCACCTGCGACAGGAAATGCCCCAAAGCACAACGTGGACACATCCCATTTTTTGACAGAAAACAGAGCTGTATTTTGCAAAGTGCCTACCTGTAGATTTTGGCCTCTAGCTCAGCCGGCACCTAGGGAAACCTACCAAACCTGGGCATTTCTGAAAACTAGAGACCTAGGGGAATGCAAGATGGAGTGACTTGTGGGGCTCTGACCAGGTTCTGTTACCCAGAATCCTTTGCAAACCTCAAAATTTGGCTACAAAAACACATTTTCCTCACATTTCGGTGACAGAAAGTTCTGGAATCAGATAGGAGTCACAAATTTCCTTCCACCCAGCGTTCCCCCAAGTCTCCCGATAAAAATGATACCTCACTTGTGTGGGTAGGCCTAGCGCCCGCGTCAGGAAATGCCCCGAAACGCAACGTGGACACCTCCCATTTTTTGAAAGAAAACAGAGGTGTTTTTTGCAAAGTGCCTACCTGTAGATTTTGGCCTTTAGCTCAGCCGGCACCTAGGGAAACTTACCAAACCTGTGCATTTTTGAAAACTAGAGACCTAGGGGAATCCAAGATGGGGTTACTTGTGGGGCTCTGAAAAGGTTCTGTTACCCAGAATCCTTTGCACACCTCAAAATTTGGCTAAAAAAACACATGTTCCTCACATTTCTGTGGTAGAAAGTTCTGGAATCTGAGAGGAGGCTCAAATTTCCTTCCACCCAGCATTCCCCCAAGTCTCCCGATAAAAATGATACCTCACTTGTGTGGGTAGGCCTGGCGCCTGCGACAGGAAATGCCCCAAAGCACAATGTGGACACATCCCATTTTTTGACAGAAAACAGAGCTGTATTTTGCAAAGTGCCTACCTGTAGATTTTGGCCTCTAGCTCAGCCGGCACCTAGGGAAACCTACCAAACCTGTGCATTTCTGAAAACTAGAGACCTAGGGGAATCCTAGATGGGGTGACTTGTGGGGCTCTGACCAGGTTCTGTTACCCAGAATCCTTTGCAAACCTCAAAATTTGGCTAAACAAACACATTTTCCTCACATTTCTGTGGCAGAAAGTTCTGGAATCTGAGAGGAGGCACAAATTTCCTTCCACACGCGTTCCCCCAAGTCTCCCGATAAAAATTATACCTCACTTGTGTGGGTAGGCCTAGCGCCTGCAACAGGAAATGCCCCAAAGCACAACGTGGACACATCCCATTTTTTGACAGAAAACAGAGCTGTATTTTGCAAAGTGCCTACCTGTAGATTTTGGCCTCTAGCTCAGCCGGCACCAAGGGAAATCTACCAAACCTGTGCATTTCTGAAAACTAGAGTCCTAGGGGAATCCAAGATGGAGTGACTTGTCGGGCTCTGACCAGGTTCTGTTACCCAGAATCCTTTGCAAACCTCAAAATTTGGCTAAAAAAACACATGTTCCTCACATTTCTGTGGCAGAAAGTTCTGGAATCTGAGAGGAGGCACAAATTTCCTTCCACCCCGCGTTCCCCCAAGTCTCCCGATAAAAATGATACCTCATTTGAGTGGGTAGGCCTAGCGCCTGCGACAGGAAATGCCCCAAAGCACAACATGGACACATCCCATTTTTTGACAGAAAACAGAGCTGTATTTTGCAAAGTGCCTACCTGTAGATTTTGGCCTCTAGCGCAGCCGGCACCTAGGGAAACCTACCAAACCTGTGCATTTCTGAAAACTAGAGACCTAGGGGAATCCAAGATGGAGTGACTTGTGGGGCTCTGACCAGGTTCTGTTACCCAGAATCCTTTGCAAACCTCAAAATTTGGCTAAACAAACACATTTTCCTTACATTTCGGTGACAGAAAGTTCTGGAATCAGAGAGGAGCCACAAATTTCCTTCCACCCAGCGTTCCCCCAAGTCTCCCGATAAAAATGATACCTCACTTGTGTGGGTAGGCCTAGCGCCCACAATAGGAAATGCCCCAAAACGCAACGTGGACACATCCCATTTTTTTAAAGAAAACAGAGGTGTTTTTTGCAAAGTGCCTACCTGTAGATTTTGGCCTCTAGCTCAGCCGGCACCTAGGGAAACCTACCAAACCTGGGCATTTCTGAAAACTAGAGACCTAGAGGAATCCAAGATAGGGTGACTTGTGGGACTCTGACCAGGTTCTGTTACCCAGAATCCTTTGCAAACCTCAAACTTTGGCTAAAAAAACACATGTTCCCCACATTTCTGAGGCAGAAAGTTCTGGAATCTGAGAGGAGGCACAAATGTCCTTCCACCCAGCGTTCCCCCAAGTCACACGATAAAAATGATACCTCACTTGTGTGGGTAGGCCTAGCGCCAGCGACAGGAAATGCCCCAAAGAACAACGTGGACACATCCCATTTTTGACAGAAAACACAGCTGTATTTTGCAAAGTGCCTATCTGTAGATTTTGGCATCTAGGTCAGCCGGCACCTAGGGAAACCTACCAAACCTGTGCATTTCTGAAAACTAGAGACCTAGGGGAATGCAAGATGGGGTGACTTGTGGGGCTCTGACCAGGTTCTGTTACCCAGAATCCTTTGCAAACCTCAAAATTTGGCTAAAAAAACACATGTTCCTCACATTTCGGTGACAGAAAGTTCTGGAATCAGATAGGAGCCACAAATTCCCTTCCACCCAGCGTTCCCCCAAGTCTCCCGATAAAAATGATACCTCACTTGTGTGGGTAGGCCTAGCGCCTGCAACAGGAAATGCCCCAAAGCACAACGTGGACACATCCCATTTTTTGACAGAAAACAGAGCTGTATTTTGCAAAGTGCCTACCTGTAGATTTTGGCCTCTAGCTCAGCCGGCACCTAGGGAAACCTACCAAACCTGTGCATTTCTAAAAAGTAGAGACGTAGGGGAATCCAAGATGGACTGACTTGTCGGGCTCTTACCAGGTTCTGTTACCCAGAATCCTTTGCAAACCTCAAAATTTGGCTAAAAAAACACATGTTCCTCAGATTTCTGTGGCAGAAAGTTCTGGAATCTGAGAGGAGGCACAAATTTCCATCCACCTAGCGTTCCACCAAGTCTCCTGATAAAAATGATACCTCACTTGTGTGGTAAGGCCTAGCGCCCGTGACAGGAAATGCCCCAAAACGCAACGTGCACACATCACATTTTTTTAAAGAAAACAGAGGTGTTTTTTTGCAAAGTGCCTACCTGTGGATTTTGGCCTCTAGCTCAGCCGGCACCTAAGGAAATCTACCAAACCTGTGCATTTTTTAAAACTAGAGATCTAGAGGAATCCAAGATAGGGTGACGTGTGGGACTCTGACCAGGTTTTGTTACCCAGAATCCTTTGCAAACCTCAAAATTTGGCTAAAAAAACACATGTTCCTCACATTTCTGAGGCAGAAAGTTCTGGAATCTGAGAGGAGGCACAAATGTCCTTCCACCCAGCGTTCCCCCAAGTCTCCCGATAAAAATGATACCTCACTTGTGTGGGTAGGCCTAGCGCCAGCGACAGGAAATGCCCCAAAGCACAACGTGGACACATCCGATTTTTTGACAGAAAACACAGCTGTATTTTGCAAAGTGCCTATCTGTAGTTTGGCATCTAGGTCAGGCGGCACCTAGGGAAACCTACCAAACCTGTGCATTTCTGAAATCTAGAGACCTAGGGGAATGCAAGATGGGGTGACTTGTGGGGCTCTGACCAGGTTCTGTTACCCAGAATCCTTTGCAAACCTCAAAATTAGGCTAAAAAAACACATGTTCCTCACATTTCGGTGACAGAAAGTTCTGGAATCAGATAGGAGCCAAAAATTTCCTTCCACCCAGCGTTCCCCCAAGTCTCCCGATAAAAATGATACCTCACTTGTATGGGTAGGCCTAGCACCTGCGACAGGAAATGCCCCAAAGCACAACGTGGACACATCCCATTTTTTGACAGAAAACAGAGCTGTATTTTGCAAAGTGCCTACCTGTAGATTTTGGCCTCTAGCTCAGCCGGCACCTAGGGAAACCTACCAAACCTGGGCATTTCTGAAAACTAGAGACCTAGGGGAATGCAAGATGGAGTGACTTGTGGGGCTCTGACCAGGTTCTGTTACCCAGAATCCTTTGCAAACCTCAAAATTTGGCTACAAAAACACATTTTCCTCACATTTCGGTGACAGAAAGTTCTGGAATCAGATAGGAGTCACAAATTTCCTTCCACCCAGCGTTCCCCCAAGTCTCCCGATAAAAATGATACCTCACTTGTGTGGGTAGGCCTAGCGCCCGCGTCAGGAAATGCCCCGAAACGCAACGTGGACACCTTCCATTTTTTGAAAGAAAACAGAGGTGTTTTTTGCAAAGTGCCTACCTGTAGATTTTGGCCTTTAGCTCAGCCGGCACCTAGGGAAACTTACCAAACCTGTGCATTTTTGAAAACTAGAGACCTAGGGGAATCCAAGATGGGGTTACTTGTGGGGCTCTGAAAAGGTTCTGTTACCCAGAATCCTTTGCACACCTCAAAATTTGGCTAAAAAAACACATGTTCCTCACATTTCTGTGGTAGAAAGTTCTGGAATCTGAGAGGAGGCTCAAATTTCCTTCCACCCAGCATTCCCCCAAGTCTCCCGATAAAAATGATACCTCACTTGTGTGGGTAGGCCTGGCGCCTGCGACAGGAAATGCCCCAAAGCACAATGTGGACACATCCCATTTTTTGACAGAAAACAGAGCTGTATTTTGCAAAGTGCATACCTGTAGATGTTGGCCTCTAGCTCAGCCGGCACCTAGGGAAACCTACCAAACCTGTGCATTTCTGAAAACTAGAGACCTAGGGGAATCCTAGATGGGGTGACTTGTGGGGCTCTGACCAGGTTCTGTTACCCAGAATCCTTTGCAAACCTCAAAATTTGGCTAAACAAACACATTTTCCTCACATTTCGGTGACAGAAAGTTCTGGAATCAGAGAGGAGCCACAAATTTCCTTCCACCCAGCGTTCCCCCAAGTCTCCCGATAAAAATGATACCTCACTTGTGTGGGTAGGCCTAGCGCCTGCGACAGGAAATGCCCCAAAGCACAACGTGGACACATCCCATTTTTTGACAGAAAACAGAGCTGTATTTTGCAAAGTGCCTACCTGTAGATTTTGGCCTCTAGCTCAGCCTGCACCTAGGGAAACCTACCATACCTGTGCATTTCTGAAAACTAGAGACCTAGGGGAATCCAAGATGGGGTGACTTGTGGGGCTCTGACCAGGATCTGTTACCCAGAATCCTTTGCAAACCTCAAAATTTGGCTAAAAAAACACATGTTCCTCACATTTCTGTGGCAGAAAGTTCTGGAATCAGAGAGGAGGCACAAATTTCCTTCCACCCCGCGTTCCCCCAAGTCTCCCGATAAAAATGATACCTCATTTGAGTGGGTAGGCCTAGCGCCTGCGACAGGAAATGCCCCAAAGCACAACATGGACACATCCCATTTTTTGACAGAAAACAGAGCTGTATTTTGCAAAGTGCCTACCTGTAGATTTTGGCCTCTAGCGCAGCCGGCACCTAGGGAAACCTACCAAACCTGTGCATTTCTGAAAACTAGAGACCTAGGTGAATCCAAGAAGGGGTGACTTGTGGGGCTCTGACCAGGTTCTGTTACCCAGAATCCTTTGCAAACCTCAAAATTTGGCTAAACAAACACATTTTCCTTACATTTCGGTGACAGAAAGTTCTGGAATCAGAGAGGAGCCACAAATTTCCTTCCACCCAGCGTTCCCCCAAGTCTCCCGATAAAAATGATACCTCACTTGTGTGGGTAGGCCTAGCGCCCACAATAGGAAATGCCCCAAAACGCAACGTGGACACATCCCATTTTTTGAAAGAAAACAGAGGTGTTTTTTGCAAAGTGCCTACGTGTAGATTTTGGCCTCTAGCTCAGCCGGCACCTAGGGAAACCTACCAAACCTGTGCATTTCTGAAAACTAGAGACCTAGGGGAATCCAAGATGGGGTGACTTGTGGGGCTCTGACCAGGTTCTGTTACCCAGAATCCTTTGCAAACCTCAGACTTTGGCTAAAAAAACACATGTTCCTCAGATTTCTGTGGCAGAAAGTTCTGGAATCTGAGAGGAGGCACAAATTTCCATCCACCTAGCGTTCCACCAAGTCTCCCGATAAAAATGATACCTCACTTGTGTGGGAAGGCCTAGCGCCCGTGACAGGAAATGCCCCAAAACGCAACGTGCACACATCACATTTTTTTAAAGAAAACAGAGGTGTTTTTTTGCAAAGTGCCTACCTGTGGATTTTGGCCTCTAGCTCAGCCGGCACCTAAGGAAACCTACCAAACCTGTGCATTTTTTAAAACTAGAGATCTAGAGGAATCCAAGATAGGGTGACTTGTGGGACTCTGACCAGGTTCTGTTACCCAGAATCCTTTGCAAACCTCAAAATTTGGCTAAAAAAACACATGTTCCTCACATTTCTGAGGCAGAAAGTTCTGGAATCTGAGAGGAGGCACAAATGTCCTTCCACCCAGCGTTCCCCCAAGTCTCCCGATAAAAATGATACCTCACTTGTGTGGGTAGGCCTAGCGCCAGCGACAGGAAATGCCCCAAAGCACAACGTGGACACATCCCATTTTTTGACAGAAAACAGAGCTGTATTTTGCAAAGTGCCTATCTGTAGATTTTGGCATCTAGGTCAGCCGGCACATAGGGAAACCTACCAAACCTGTGCATTTCTGAAAACTAGAGACCTAGGGGAATGCAAGATGGGGTGACTTGTGGGGCTCTGGCCAGGTTCTGTTACCCAGAATCCTTTGCAAACCTCAAAATTTGGCTAAAAAAACACATGTTCCTCACATTTCGGTGACAGAAAGTTCTGGAATCAGATAGGAGCCACAAATTCCCTTCCACCCAGCGTTCCCCCAAGTCTCCCGATAAAAATGATACCTCACTTGTGTGGGTAGGCCTAGCGCCTGCGACAGGAAATGCCCCAAAGCACAACGTCGACACATCCCATTTTTTGACAGAAAACAGAGCTGTATTTTGCAAAGTGCCTACCTGTAGATGTTGGCCTCTAGCTCAGCCGGCACCTAGAGAAACCTACCAAACCTGGGCATTTCTGAAAACTAGAGACCTAGGGGAATGCAAGATGGAGTGACTTGTGGGGCTCTGACCAGGTTCTGTTACCCAGAATCCTTTGCAAACCTCAAAATTTGGCTACAAAAACACATTTTCCTCACATTTCGGTGACAAAAAGTTCTGGAATCAGATAGGAGCCACAAATTTCCTTCCACCCAGCGTTCCCCCAAGTCTCCCGATAAAAATGATACCTCACTTGTGTGGGTAGGCCTAGCGCCCGCGACAGGAAATGCCCCGAAACGCAACGTGGACACATCCCATTTTTTGAAAGAAAACAGAGGTGTTTTTTGCAAAGTGCCTACCTGTAGATTTTGGCCTTTAGCTCAGCCGGCACCTAAGGAAACCTACAAAACCTGTGCATTTTTGAAAACTAGAGACCTAGGGGGAATCCAAGATGGGGTTACTTGTGGGGCTCTGACCAGGTTCTGTTACCCAGAATCCTTTGCAAACCTCAAAATTTGGCTAAAAAAACACATGTTCCTCTCATTTCTGTGGTAGAAAGTTCTGGAATCTGAGAAGAGGCTCAAATTTCCTTCCACCCAGCGTTCCCCCAAGTCTCCCAATAAAAATGATACCTCACTTGTGTGGGTAGGCCTGGCGCCTGCGACAGGAAATGCCCCAAAGCACAACGTGGACACATCCCATTTTTTGACAGAAAACAGAGCTGTATTTTGCAAAGTGCCTACCTGTAGATTTTGGCCTCTAGCTCAGCCGGCACCTAGGGAAACCTACCAAACCTGTGCATTTCTGAAAACTAGAGACCTAGGGGAATCCAAGATGGGGTGACTTGTGGGGCTCTGACCAGGTTCTGTTACCCAGAATCCTTTGCAAACCTCAAAATTTGGCTAAAAAAACACATGTTCCTCTCATTTCTGTGGTAGAAAGTTCTGGAATCTGAGAGGAGGCTCTAATTTCCTTCCACCCAGCGTTCCCCCAAGTCTCCCGATAAAAATGATACCTCACTTGTGTGGGTAGGCCTGGCGCCTGCGACAGGAAATGCCCCAAAGCACAACGTGGACACATCCCATTTTTTGACAGAAAACAGAGCTGTATTTTGCAAAGTGCCTACCTGTAGATTTTGGCCTCTAGCTCAGCCGGCACCTAGGGAAACCTACCAAACCTGTGCATTTCTGAAAACTAGAGACCTAGGGGAATCCAAGATGGGGTGACTTTTGGGGCTCTGACCAGGTTCTGTTACCCAGAATCCTTTGCAAACCTCAAAATTTGGCTAAAAAAACACATGTTCCTCATATTTCTGTGGCAGAAAGTTCTGGAATCTGAGAGGAGGCACAAATGTCCTTCCATCCAGCGTTCCCCCAAGTCTCCCGATAAAAATGGTACCTCACTTGTGTGGGTAGGCCTAGCGCCTGCGACAGGAAATGCCCCAAAGTACAACGTGGACACATCCCATTTTTTGACAGAAAACAAAGTGGTATTTTGCAAAGTGCCTACCTGTAGATTTTGGCCTCTAGCTCAGCCGGCACCTAGGGAAACCTACCAAACCTGTGCATTTTTGAAAACTAGAGACCTAGGTGAATCCAAGAAGGGGTGACTTGTGGGGCTCTGACCAGGTTCTGTTACCCAGAATCCTTTGCAAACCTCAACATTTGGCTAAAAAAACACATGTTCCTCACATTTCTGTGGCAGAAAGTTCTGGAATCTGAGAGGAGCCACAAATTTCCTTCCACCCAGTGTTCCCCCAAGTCTCCCGATAAAAATGATACCTCACTTGTGTGGGTAGGCCTAGCGCCTGCAACAGGAAATGCCCCAAAGTACAACGTGGACACATCCCATTTTTTGATAGAAAACAGAGCTGTATTTTGCAAAGTGCCTACCTGTAGATTTTGGCCTCTGGCTCAGCCGGCACCTAGGGAAACCTACCAAAACCTGTGCATTTCTGAAAACTAGAGACCTAGGGGAATCCAAGATGGGGTGACTTGTGGGGCTCTGACCAGGTTCTGTTACCCAGAATCCTTTGCAAACCTCAAAATTTGGCTAAACAAATACATTTTCCTCACATTTCGGTGACAGAAAGTTCTGGAATCAGAGAGGAGCTACAAATTTCCTTCCACCCAGCGTTCCCCCAAGTCTCCCGATAAAAATGATACCTCACTTGTGTGGGTAGGCCTAGCGCCTGCGACAGGAAAAGCCCCCAAAGGACAACGTGGACACATCCCATTTTTTCACAGAAAACAGAGCTGTATTTTGCAAAGTGCCTACCTGTAGATTTTGGCCTCTAGCTCAGCCGGCACCTAGGGAAACCTACCAAACCTGTGCATTTCTGAAAACTAGAGACCTAGGGGAATCCAAGATGGGGTGACTTTTGGGGCTCTGACCAGGTTCTGTTACCCAGAATCCTTTGCAAACCTCAAAATTTGGCTACGAAAACACATGTTCCTCATATTTCTGTGGCAGAAAGTTCTGGAATCTGAGAGGAGGCACAAATTTCCTTCCATCCAGCGTTCCCCCAAGTCTCCCGATAAAAATGGTACCTCACTTCTGTGGGTAGGCCCAGCGCCCACGAAAGGAAATGGCCCAAAACACAACGTGGACACAACATATTTTTTCACAGAAAACAGAGGTGTTTTTTGCAAAGTGCCTACCTGTGGATTTTGGCCTCTAGCTCAGCCTTACCCTCCCAAACCCCCCCTGCCCGGGAGTGACCCTTGCCTACGGGGTCGCTCCCCCTGCGTGACATTGGCACAAAAAAACAAATCCCCGGTGCCTAGTGGTTTCTGCCCCCTTGGGGGCAGTTTGACCAAAAATTGGCCAATCTGCCCCCAAGGGGGGCAGAAATGGTCTAAATACAATTTGCCCCCCAGGGCAGCGACCCTTGCCTGATGGGTCGCTCCCCATCTCTAAAAAAACAAAACAAAAAAAAAAAGAAAAAAATTGCCCTGGCGCCTAGAGGTTTCTGCCCCCCCGGGGGCAGAAATGGCATAAAATAAATGTGCCCCCCCAACCCCCTCCCCCGGGAGCGACCCTTGCCTATGGGGTCGCTCCCCCTGCGTGACATTGGCGCCAAAAAACAAATCCCCGGTGCCTAGTTGTTTCTGCCCCCTTGGGGGCAGATTGACCTAACATCGGCCAATCTGTCCCCAAGGGGGGCAGAAATGGTCTAAATACAATTTGCCCCCCAGGGCAGCGACCCTTGCCTGATGGGTCGCTCCCCATCTCTAAAAAAACAAACAAAAAAAATAATAATTAAAAACAAAATTGCCCTGGCGCCTAGAGGTTTCTGCCCCCGGGGGGGTAGAAATGGCCTAAAATAAATTTGCCCCCCGAACCCCCACCCCCCCCCGGGAGCGACCCTTGCCTACGGGGTCGCTACCCCTGCGTGACATTGGTGCCAAAAAACAAATCCCCGGTGCCTAGTGGTTTCTCTTCCCTTGGGGGCAGATTGACCTAAAATCGGCCAATCTACAATGGTCTAAATACAATTTGCCCCCAAGGGGCGCGATCCTTGCCTAATGGGTCGCTCCCCACCTCTAAAAAAACAAACAAACAAAAAAAAAAACACACAAAAAAATTTGCCCTGGCGCCTAGAGGTTTCTGCCCTGCCCCCGGGAGGGCAGAAATGGCCTAAAATAAATTTGCCCCCCAACCCCCACCCCCCCCGGGAGCGACCCTTGGCTACGGGGTTGCTCCCCCTGCGTGACATTGGCGCCAAAAAACAAATCCCCGGTGCCTAGTGGTTTCTGCCCCCTTGGGGGCAGTTTGACCTAACATCGGCCAATCTGCCCCCAAGGGGGGCAGAAATGGTCTAAATACAATTTTCCCCCCAGGGCAGCGACCCTTGCCTGATGGGTCGCTCCCCATCTCTAAAAAAACAAACAACCGAAAAAAAAAATTACAAACAAAATTGCCCTGGCGCCTAGAGGTTTCTCCCCCCGGGGGGGCAGAAATGGCCTAAAATAAATTTGCCCCCTCGAACCCCCACCCCCCGGGAGCGACACTTGCCTACGGGGTCGCTACCCCTGCGTGACATTGGCGCCATAAAACAAATCCCCGGTGCCTAGTGGTTTCTCTCCCCTTGGGGGCAGATTGAACTAAAATCGGCCAATCTGCAATGGTCTAAATACAATTTGCCCCCCAAGGGGCGCGATCCTTGCCTAATGGGTCGCTCCCCACCTCTAAAAAAACAAACAAACAAAAAAAAAAACACACAAAAAAAATTGCCCTGCCGCCTAGAGGTTTCTGCCCCCCCTGGGGGCAGATCGGCCTAATAATAGGCTGATCTGCCCCCAGGGGGGGCAGAAATGGCCTAAAATAATTTCCCCCCCCCAGAGAGCGACCCTTGCCTAAGGGGTCGCTCCCCTTGCGTGAAATTCACACAAAGAAAAAACTCCCTGGTGCCTAGTGGTTTCTGCCCCCCTTGGGGGCAGATTTGCCTCATCAAAATAGGCCAGTCTGCCCCCAAGGGGGGCAGAAATGGCCTAAATATAATTTTCCCCCTAGGGGAGCGACCCTTGCCCCCACCTAAAAAGAAAAAATAAAAAAAAATAAAAAAATGATCCCTGGTGCCTAGAGGTTTCTGCCCCCCCCTGGGGGCAGAAAAGGCCTTCCCGAAAAATGCCCCCCCCCGGGAGCGACCCTTGCCCAAGGGGTCGCTCCCTTATGTCAATTTCTGAAAAAAATTAATTAATCCCTGGTGTATAGTGGGGTTTCAAAAGCCGGATTGCAAGCAATCCGGCTTTTGAAACCCTGGGAGAGACTTCAAAGGGAAGGAAATACATTTCCTTCCCTTTGAAGCCCCTCCGGGCCTCCCCCAGTGATTGAAAGAGAAATGCTTTGCATTTCTCTTTCAATCGCGCTGGAAGCAGAGCTTCCAGCGCGATGGGGGAGGCCCCTGTGGCAAATCAGCGCCCTCTCGCGCGCTGACGTCACAGGGGGGGTGGAGGGGATCGGGGGTGGAAGGGGAAGGTCTTCCCCTTCCATCCCCGCCTTGGGGGGCAGGGGGATGCACAGGGGGGACGCGCTAGCGCTCCCCCAAGTTCCCGTGTGCCTTGGACGAGGTGACCTCGTCCAAGGCACACGGGAACTGTAGCCTTGGACGAGGTCACCTCGTCCAAGGCACAGAAGGGGTTAATATGTTTCAATCGTTGTGAAAATATCTTGAAACCCTTTCATTTCAAAGTGAATCAGAGGAAACAACCTAAAAGAGTTTGGGGGTTAGGAGCTCTGGTTAGAGGTTTGTTATATTGAGACAAAAAGAATGAAAGTAAAATCTATTTATTATGCCATACAACTGGAGCAACAGCTCTTTCTTCTAGGATTCTCCACCGACAGAACAAATTTAAACCCAATGTATTCTAGAACATAACATTTTCACATTGCAAGCCTAGCAAACATCCCGCAGCACAGAAAACATGCTTTGCCATTACTAATCTTCCTTCTTTACAAAGGACCAGAAAAAAGTAAAATAGTATTTGTTCAACTTGGCATCATTGGCATCGTCTCCTCTAACTTTTTGCCTCTACTTCCCAGGTTGATTATGTGTGCTGGACTCCCACATGAGTAGCCCTGCAAACATGTGTGAGACCTGCCATTATAGTGTCTGTGTATTGAGTTTCAAACTGCCAGTTCAACTTGGCAGGTGTGCTCACTTGGCAGGCCTAAACCTTCCCTTTTTAGAAATGTAAGGCACTACTAAGGTAGGCCCTAGGTAGTCCCATCCGCAGGGTGCAGTGTACGTTAAAGGTGGGACATGTACTGATGTGTTTTCCATGTCCTAGCAGTGAAATACTGCCAAATTCAGTTTTCACTGTGCAAGGCCTATCTTTCTCAGAGGTTAACATGGGGTCTGCCTTTAAATATTATTTAAGTGCATATTCCCTTTGAGAGCAGATAGAAATATGGAGTTTGGGTTCTCTGAACTCACAATTTAAAAATACATCTTTTAGTGAAGTTGGTTTTTAGATTGTTAGTTTAAAAAATGCCACTTTTAGAAAGCAGGCATTTTGTTGCTTAAACCATTCTGTGACTCTGCCTGTTTATGGATTCCCTGTCTTGGTCAGTTTGACAGTTGGGCTGTTTGTGCATCCCCTCTAGACAGTGACACAAAGGGTGCTGGGGTGTAGCCTGCATAGCCTGATGAGCCATCTGTGCTGGAATGGAAGGAGGGCTGGCCACTCACACCTGAAAGGGCTGTGGCTGCCCTCACACAAGGCAGTCTCCAACCCCCTGGTGTGTGTCTGGGGCCTGGCCTAGGCAAGGCAGGATCTTCTGAACAACAGAGACTTTCCTTTGAAGTTGGGCAACTTCAAAGGCAGAAAGTGGTATAAGTATTGGACCCAAAGCCCCAGACTTTAGATTACTTCAAGGATTCAAGAGGATCCTCTGCCTGGAGAGGAGCTGAAGAGCTGAGGAGAAGTGCTGCCCTGGCCTGGGACTGTGCTTTGTTGGGCTATCCTGAAATTGCTGCTTCCACCTGTGCAAGGGTACAAAGAATGGACTTTGTTGTGTATTCCGGCTTGAAGAAGAATCTCCAAGGGCTTGGAGTCAAGCCTGCCTCATGTTTTGAAGCCTCAGGGACAGCAAAGGCTTCACCATCCAGTTCTGAGTCTACATGCTGTGTACTTTAGCTTGCCAGAGGGTGCCATTTCAGTTCCTGGGCCACCAGAAGTGAATTTCTGGAGAAAACCTGTCTAGCAACACTAGATGACACTGTGCGACTTCGCTAAGGATGCTGCTGAACGGAAACCGCAATGCTGCCTGCCTCGAAGCCATGGATGTCGCAGAAGCGCAACAACCCCAAAGACTCCACAGGCTTTGGGTCGCCACAGCCATGGACCCCACACAAATTCGCACAGATTGGAGTGTCGTAAGTCAGATGTTGGTGACCCCCAACACCGTTGCAGCACCTGCGGCCCTGTGACGTCATTGCGACCCAGTGAGGTTGCCCCACAGCATCGTGACTTTGCCTGACTTTGTATCTGTCGGAACCAAGGGACCGACACCTTGCAACCGATGCCACCTCACCTTCACCACTCCTCAGTAAAGACCCGATGCCGCTGCGTGACGCCTCTGCTCCTCTGCCCCGTAGCACCGGAACCGACGCCTCATTGGATCCAGCGACGCCTCGCTTCCCGACTCCGTGCACAGGCCTGTCTTCTACTTGTTTTATAAAGATACTGTACCTAGGGGTCGTACGACTCCCTAAACAGCGCCAGTGTCGTCGCATTGTAGGAAATGACTCTGTCACAACACTGCTCAATTTACAATTGCAGCATTTGTGCTTTTAAGCACTATTTTGTGTTTTTAAGTCCTATAATCATATTTTTAATGGTTTACTGTGGATTTTATCATATTTGGCCTTGCTTATTTAGATAAAATGCTTATTCTTCTTCAATACTTCATTCGGTGCAAAAAGATCATAAAAGACATCCAAAGACATGCAATGCTTATTATTTTCTAAACCTGTGTTGTCGTTTTGTAGTGGTTCAGTACATTACTGTGTGTGTTGGTACAAATACTTAACACATTGTCTCTGAGTTAAGCCTGCCTGCTCGTGCCAAGCTACCAAGGTGGTGAGCGAAGTTTAACTGAGTGTTATTCTCCTTTACCCTGACTAGTGTGGGGGTCCTTGCTTGACAGGGGGCAACCTGACTGCCAATCGAAGAACCCATTTCTATCAGTACTAATATAAGTAAAACTAAAACAGAAACAATATTTCAGCCTAACGTTGAAAACCAACTACAAACAAATTAATTAAATTACTTATAGAGACATGGGCCCTATTTATGTCATTGGCGGGAAAAATTGCCTACCGCAGCGGTGACAGCCGCCAAAAGACCATCACAGTGGCTACCATCTGTCCACCATAATATGATCACTGCTGGACGTCTGCCACAAGAAGGGCAGAAATCCAGAAGTGATCATGGTGGTGGATGGTGCTACCACCAGCACCGCCACCCCAGTAGACCGCCACCAGCTGTATCATGACCTGTGATATGGCCTGGCGGTGTTCTGCTGATGGGAGCTTCTGGAAGTAGCAGCACCCTTCCTGTTCCCTGCTCGAAGACTACTGGGAAGAAGGTAAGTTGGGCTTCTGACAGGGGAAGAGGATGGGGGGTGTTGTGTGTGTGTGTGTAGGGTTGTGTGCATGAATGTGTGAGTGTGTGCATGAATGCATGTGTGTGAATGCGTGTAAGAATGGTAATGTGACTGCATGTCTGCATGTCAGTGTGAATGTATGTACAAATGTGTGCAAGCATGACTGGATGTATGCATGTATGAATGCGTGTATACCAGTGTGAGTGAGTGGGTGTATGCGTGGTGCGTGTCTGTGGGTGTGCGTATGGGGGTGAGGGGATGGGAAGTGGGGACTGTGGATGAAGGGGAGTGCACGGCATCTGAGGAGTGTTGGGGGGGTGGATGAGCCGCCTACCAGTGACAGGGAAGGAATTACCTGTCAGCAGTAGGGCCTACAGCCATGGTTTTCATGGCATTGCTAACACCACGAAAACCATGGTGGTAGGCTGGCTCAAAATGCCCGCCGGCGGTAGTATATCAGCCACCGGACTAGAGATTGACATCTCCGGCCTGGCGGCTGCTACTGCCATGCCGGTCTGAGTGAAGAAGTGCAGCCAACCCGCCATTCTCATAATGTGGCAGTATGTGCCGCCAGGCTGTTGGCGGTACTGCCGCCACATTACTACTCACCCCTGGGGTAATAATGACCCCCATAGTCCAAGTAGCTTTAATAGACTCTTGCCACCTGCCATTGGATGTCTCAGTACCTTTGTAAACCATAGGTGATCTTTGAAGTTATTAAATCATGGAGTGACATTGCTCAATCTTGGAGTTTACTTGAGCTTCATCTCTCACATTAGCTACAGTGACAGAGTACCTTCTCCACAAAACTTGAAGATTCTACCCACCCAAATTACAGATGGGCATACATAAGCATGTCAGTAACAGAGACTACTCTGTCTCCATCGCTTACATACTCCTCTGATGGCCTGACCAAGTAAGGGCTGTCGGAGGTTTGGAGATTCCATCACCCAATCAATTTTGAGTGGGAAGTTTAATGGCAGTTTTTGCTGTCATTTACAGGAAGGTAAGTGGCAGTATAAACTGAAAAATGACTCCCACCCCAAAGGGGGCAACTGCCATGGTGTGTGGGTTATTAGGTTTTATATTTTCAAAAGTATCTCATTTTGGGATTGTGCTTTTCAAAATACAAAAGTATGTTAAAAGTTTGATGGACGATATTGTCATTTTTGACAGTACAGCTGTTAAAACTGTTATTACATTGACAGAAAACACTCTTATGCTTACTTTACATGTACCTATAGTAAAAAGCACACCATTTAGTTCTCCCAGAGTTTCACTTTTCCACAGCAAAGGACATACTGGACTGCTTGAGAACAGAGAAGCATGCAGTGAACACAGAGACTGGACCGGACATGCTCTATGTAGACATGGTAGTTGTGAAACACCTGTTAAACCCACTATTAGCTAAGACAAGGCTAATTTGGATTTGGATGAAAAAAAGTTGAAACTGCATTGGCTCCTGCACATGCAGGCCCCACTGTGGAAGAATGCAACCTTCCAGTTAGACCATCCTATGATATTTTGGTCAGAATGGTCAGATAGGCGATCAAATGTTTGGTTCATATGGTCATAGCCTGGCGAATAAAAACTTTTGCAGACTGTAGGAGGCTGGCCTGGCCTATAGTGGGTACCTTGTGGTACTAACACCTTGTTCCAGGTCCAGTTACCCCTTGTTAGTAGATTAGAGGTGTTCTAATAGCTTAGGCTGATAGAGGTAGCTATAGCACAGCAGCTTAGGCTGAACTAGGAGACATGCAAAGCTCCTACTATACCACTTATATCATATAGCAATATATCACAAGAAAACACAATACTCAGAGTTACCAAAAATAAAGGTACTTTATTTTAGTGACAATATGCCAAAAGTATCTCAGAGGATATACTTCCTTGGGAGGTCATTCATATAAACAAAATATACACACAAACCAAAATCCAGTAAGTAAAACACTTAGAAAAGTAGTGCAAATACTGTAGAACACATTAGAATAAATAGGACACAATATGCCTAGGGGCAACACAAACCATATACTCCAAAAGTGGAATTTGAACCACGAATGGACCCCAGACCTAGTGTAGTGTGTAGAGGGTCGCTGGGAGTGAAAGAAAACACTAAGGGGCATATTTATACTCTGCGCCAAATGTGCATCAAACATTTTGACGCACAATCAGCGCAAACCGTGCACCATATTTGAACTTTGATGCCCGAGCTCGCAAACGCCAAAATCCTGTTGTGTGCGTCATTTTGTGGATGCGGGATACCGCCTTGCGTTAATGACATGCAAGGTAGGCGTTCCTGTTCAAAAAATGACTTAAACATCTGTGTGCCTTATTTATGCTACCGCGCAAAAATGACGCACGACCGGGAGGCGGAGGCGGAAAATGACGCACAACCCGATTTGCATCAAAAAATAACGCCTGGGTCAGGGCAGGCGTTACAATGGGGCAAACACACCTGTATTTGATGAAAACACACAGAAGCAACAGCAGAGCTCCAAAAGGGAGACATAGAGGTGCTTTTCATCCAGCATGCTCACAGAGCACAGGATCAACAACAGCAGCTTCCACAACACCAGCAGGGACCCCAAAGGCAACGCAGAAGGCAGGAGAAGATATTCCGTACCAGGACAACCCTTATGGGACTCCGCCAACAAGACATGATTCGAGGTACAGGCTGAACTGGCAAGCCTTTCAGCAGCTGCTGTGCAACACTGAGCCACAGTTGGCACCCAGCTTGCAGACACCCCGCACCATTCCACCAGAAACCAAGCTGCTAGCTGTACTACACATGTTGGCAAGTGGCTCCTTTCAAACCACTGGTGCCCTGGTTGCTGGGATCTCACAGCCATCATTCTCCGCCTTCCTACCCAAGGTACTGGATGCCACGATCTCACTCACACCCCGCCACATCAGCTTCCCCAACACACAGCAGAAGCAGCAGGAGACAAAACAGGTGTTTTACTAAATTAATGGCTTCCCACACGTCCTTGGTGCCATTGACTGCACACATGTACGCATTGTGCCACCTGCTGCAACCGAACATCTATACCGCAACAGGAAGCACACACACTCCATCAATGTGCAGGCCATTGTTCATCACCGGGGATTGATCACCAACATCGTGGCAAAGTATCCTGGAAGTGTACATGATTCATTCATCTCCCGTCACTGCACCATCAATCAACACTTCCAGGATGGACGATATGGAAATGGACTACTTGTTGGTAAGTATAGAAACCTACTTATGTACACACTGCACAGCAACCCTCTAGGACACACAACACATACACCACGACATCGACACGTGGACAGGAACACACTGAGGTTGTGACACCGCTAGGCTTGTTTGATATCTTCACCCAATGGGAGACACACCTAGGGACCAATGACCGTTCCAAATAACAACTGATGCCACTCCACAGACACAAGGGAAAAATGTAAAACAACACAATGACAAACACATGGCCCCAACTGGCAGTACATCTGGGAAGATTAAACTTTCAATATCACATCAATAACACTCAATTCAACACCCTTCAAACCAATACATACTGTGTAAGGGGTGTGTAATGTTTTTTGCTGCAGGTCAAACACCATGACACACATAGCATGATGATGACTACAATGAAGGTCACATGCAATCATTGAGGCCGTACCAATATCTCACATCACTCCTGCTCTCACATTGCCCAATACCAAGAAGCAAGTGGACTGTGCGAATAACACATCTTGATGGGACAATATTGAAAGTGCACATTCCTACACATATGCATTGCGACAAATTAACACACACACAACTGATGTACTGCCATACGGACCTTCTGGAACTCTAAATGACAACCTCACAACCAAGTTAGCCATCGGAACCTGAACATGTTCAGTAGTATAGGAACACGTAACAACCTGAGTCAACTTGGCAAAGGCAGAGAAATAGGTCTGCAGTGAATTTGTCACACATTTGAAATTAGTGCATAGTCAATTGTTAACATATCAGTGCTCACAACGTACGGAGATGTTTTGCACATTGCCACCTTGAGAAATCTAAGGGTCTCACTGATACTTAAATTAATATATTGCATATGTCAAATTGTATGGGATGTCCAGGGTACATAGATGCTACTGTGTTACCACAACTGTCGAATTGATTCTGTGTATGGAACTATCATCTCACCCCCAGTTAAGACACAGGGACGTCTGTTTCACAAATCACAATGCAAGGGAGTACATATTGTACTGCAACTCTCCAAAAAGACTGCTGACATCCGGTCAACAGCCAAACACCCATTCAGATAAGGAAACAACCCAATACTGATGGTACATCCTAGAAGCCTAGGAATCCACACAATAACACAAACACCAATGAGTCACAGACAACACAAGAGAACTACTGCCATGCAAGGTGAAATTTATGGGGCAAGCTACATCAACATTTTCTCACTCATTTTCTGTCTCAGCTGATCAGGGGTATGTGATCCAGCCATGGATTATGACCCTATTTGCCAACCCAAGCACTGCAGCAGAGCATGCCTATAATGAGGCACATAGGAGGACACACACCATAGTCGAGAGGACCTTTGGCATCCTGAAGTCAAGATTCAGGTGCCTCGACATCACCGGAGGCAGCCTCCTATACTCACCAGAAATGGTGTGCAAAATCATTTCGACCTGTGCCATCCTGCACAACATATGTGTAATAAGGAACATTCCCCTATATGAACCCGACCCACAAATGCCTGAACAGGAGGAAGAGGAGAATGCTGGCCATCAACATTTAACCCTACTCACCCATCACCACTGTCTTACAATATGTAAATAAACACCTATACTAATCACCATATCATCGTCTGGATAATAATTTTTGCCTAACATTATCTCTAACTATCAGCTTCAGAGTGTAGCCTCATGGAGCATTGCTGAAATACTGACTAGGACACAAAACATTGCTAAACTAGTTAGATGCGTATGAATGTACAGCCACATTCACTCACACTGTAAATGACATATATCCTGTACATGTCACATTTGAAGGGCAATAGCAGAGGAGCTCACCTATTTCACACATACATGTTGGCAACATGGTTCATTGCAGCATATGGCACACAACTAAGACACCATCAGCCAATAATGGAAAAAAATGCATCATACATGAGGCAGTGGATGTACTATTGCATTAGTAACAGGAATGTATGACCAGACCCTTGACAGCAGTAACTGTTACATCACCTATCTTTGCAAGGACTATGTGTGACTAGATTTCCATATGAGCAGCAAAGTCATAGCACAAGTGCCCCAGGTATGACTAGCATTGCTCACATGACATCCCCTGCACATGGCAGCCCATGTCCTAAGTCCTGACACACACATGTTCCTGGTCTCACCCCACCCTTTGTCAGAGGTTCCTGGAATGGTAATATGTGTCCCCAGATAATCCCTCCTCTACACACTCCCAGACTCACAATGTAAAACCAGTGTGCTACCCTCTTTAGTATGGTATGCCATAGTCATTGTACTTCTGTCTGCATGGACGTCAGGTTAAATAATGCACTGGCTTGTAGTCTCTAAGCCCTGTTATCACCTGTACATTGCTTCACATGTGAAAGGTACTGTTGGCCATTTGAACTTGAATCTCACCTACAGGACTTGTGAGAGACTGATGCTGCACACACCTGTGAGAACCTCCATGGACACCAGCCATTTGAACATGCACTGCCCTTGCAGCTGCTTGGAACAGCATAGAAGCTGCCATTTCATCCATAACACTGTTATGCCTTCCATTATAAATCAGCTGTGTAACACAGCCCTTGGGTTAATGTGTTACTTTCCAACACACAGGACAAACACACTTTTCCATTTCCACTGTCTTGTTCCTCCTTTGACCACTCTCAGTCTGACCACTGTGTATTTACCTTGTGAAATGTTTGGAACCTGATTGACCCTGCATCCTGTGAGCCTGACTGGCTCCTGTCTTAGCGTTAGTCTAAAGGTTCCTTGGGCCTACATTTGTGTCATAGTTGCTTTCCCAACCCTCATAATCCTCCTGGGGTATTGTGTCAGGTGGGTCTACAATGCATACTCAAATACATTGTATGGCAGAATCAGTTTATTTATTGCACCATGAGGGGGAACTTGTCTCCAAATAGCCGAATCATGGCTTATCCCTTGTCTGGGTCTCATGTATGTATGAGTGACAAATTGTGACAGTGTACCATGGCTGTATGCATGGATTGGGTATGGTGCCTCCAGTGAAGTACTGGGTTTTTCAGAACCCAGCGGTGCCAGGGAACACACCCTAAGACTTCAAGTCCTTCCTGTTTCAGACTACAGAAACACAGAGTCTTCTTGGTGAAGTCAAAGATCTTGTTTATTGGCTGCAGCCAGTAACAGGTATCCTAGAAGTACAACACGGTGTATATTCTCAGGAGACTGCTCCCTTTGCAAAGCTAACCTTCTCTTTTATACAAAATATTATGCTTTAGGCAAACATTCCTTATTTTACAGTTGACCATTCACATATTTTCACTACAAAGAAATAGCAGGTTTATGATGACAAGCCCATATTCCAGTTTGTCCAGCCCTCAATCAATTACCCGGCAAGGCTTAGTACTTTCATCAGATATCGACGGACCCCCAATATAAACGGGCACCTCCTCCTTGTAAAGCAAGTCATAAAGAAAGAAACAGGGACAGGTGTGTGTAAGATTAGGCATGGTGTGTGTGTGATGAAAGGTTTATGATGTGTTGTGCCTTGATACTAATCTCATTCGGCCACTGGGAAAGAAACTGGCCGAACAGGTTTGGCTTCAGGCAGTGGAGTCAGCTTGCCCAGGTCACAGAGGAGTCAGCAAAGATGTACGTGTCCTTCAGACTCGTTTTCAGCATTAGACATTGGCCTATGTGAGGGCAATCACAAAATGGCTGTCGTTTAAATGGAACACGAGGGTTCAGGACGGAAACACTGATATTCGGGTGATTTCGTTACCCGAATATGAATACAATGCTTGTGCATACTATTCTAATCATTCTCGGTCTGCTGATACCAAAATCGTTGTGATACGACGATGTTTATAACACAGGTCCAGAATTTTCAGTACCACAGACCCTCCTTTTGCCCTTACATAGGCAATAACCTATACTCACGCTAATCTGAGTCCAGGTCTATATTCATAAAGTCGTTGAGATGTTGCTGTAGCATCATCCTATTACTTAGCTCGTCCCTTGATACAGGTTTCCTTACACACGATGTAGCACAGAGGCCACATATTGCAGGAGCACACTGTACACACAGACAGGACAGGAAAAGAATGGCTAAGATCATCCCAATGACTACCAGAGTCTTCCATCCCCAGGCGGATATCAGCTCCCAAAACCACCCCATCAATGACCAATCTCCTTTATCCACGTGAATAGATTCGGAGATCTTATGCAGTTTGGAAATGGCCTGGTAGACTGTCGGAGCGTTATCTGGGATGAAAACACAGCAACTTGATTGGATCACTTTACATACCCCACCTCGGTCTGCAAGTATGACGTCTAATGCGACCCTGTTCTGAAGAGTCATAAGGCGATCCGACTGGAGCTCAGCAGTCAAATTACTAAGGGCACCGGCGGTTTCAACTACCGTGGATTCAACCACCTTTGTCAATTGCCTTATGTTCCTGCTGTTAACCATAGGGCCCCAAAATGGCAGAAAACCCTTTGCGAAATCTCCAAATTCTTGTCCTGTAGTGTCTTCTTTACTTATGACACCTCGAACCATCCTTGTCTTATGGTAATCTGCCGCGGCCGTGTAGGTGGGAGGTAACAGGAACGAAACAAAACATGTGCCTGAGAAGTCAGGAGGCAACCATGTATAGGCTCTATTATGGCAGATGAAATAGGTACCCTTAGCTGCTAAGAACGAAGGAGAAGTCTGAGACGCAAAAACATATGTTTCAGTGCAGATACTTTTCCCTAACTGAGCTCTGGGATTCTTGCCATTACCTTGCAGACATAGGTGACCCTGATGGGGTACAATCCAAATCGGGGAGGATCTCTTTGCTCGCTGGTTCCCACTCAGAGTAACTCCATATCCTGTTATGTTCCATCCAATATATGCTAGTGTCTCATCTCTCGGGATAGTCTCATAGGAAATATCTTCCCTAATCATATCTACTATACCCTTAGCTAGAGCACTATTCTTAGGATTATCTTTCACAGAACGTAGGGGGTTGGCTTCATACGCGTATATGAACACCGTTCTATATGCCCATACAGAACCATTATGGCTGAAAGGCAGGACCAGATAAGGGATACCTTTATCAGTAGTATGAGGCATAAGACCACACACCCAACAGTTAGTTGTGTTCACTACTAATTGGTGTTGGTGTAGAAGCTGAATGAATGAATTGTTGACAAATTCTAATGTTCTGGCAGACTCGTGTTCAGGTAGGGGGTGAAAAGAATGCGAGGAGACAGTAGAAGGAGGTATGGGCTGTGTAATGGGTTCAAATGTCACTTGAAAAGAGAATAAAACATATCCTATTAAAAACGTCATTACACTAAGCAACATGAAAATACATAATATCAAAAATCGTTTCTTTGTCATTATTATACCCATTCTGGCTTAAAAGTCCATCTGTCTGGCAGGTCTCTCATTCTTGAAAAACTCCATCCTCTCTAATTGCTGCTCGTGGTGGTAGGGTGTTCTATGCTAGGGAATGGTTCTGTCAGTCCAGGGCAACTCCCTTAGACTGACCAGAACTGTCGACCTAACGTCTTCAGCTGCACTCCAAAGACTTGGGCAACCACGACCCTACAGCTGAACCCGGATGGCGGGTCGAAAAGAAAAAAACAAAAATAAGAAAGTTTCTCAGATGAGAGAGCTGCACTTTAAAAAAAAATAGCAAAGGAACGGGAAAAAAATTATTTGTCCTTAGTTCTTGGTCTCAAATTATAACGGCTTTTTCCAGGAACTGTCTGGTTCTGGAACAAGAGTTCAGGCTCTGTAGTGTTCAATCGAATTGACGGTGGCAAAGCTTCTTGCAAATTATTGTCACTTTCTCGTTTAGAAATTGTTCCTTTTACACGTGCATCGCTAAATGGCAAAAAACGAGGCACAGTCTCAGTCTCAGAGTCAGCGCTCCCCTCCTGGACCCACCGGTCATACGGTAGAGGAAAAGGGACCTTCTTGCAGTGTACGCCGTGGATCCAGTTCTTTTTCCCTTCCACTCGAACAGCTGATCTAGTTGAGAGAAGGACGAGGTAAGGGCCGGTCCAACGGGGCTGGTCATTCTTTGTCAGCTGGAAGTTTTTGACCAGCACCCATGATCCAGGATCGATAAGATGTCCTGGAGCTTCAGAGACCTGAGGCAGAGTATCGTGAACCTGTTGGTGTAGAACACGCAATTTAGCCGTCAATTCATACAAATAATCAAGCAGTACAGGGTGTTCGATCTCACTGAATTTTGTTGGTCTTGGCACTCCCCATATGTTGGCCGGGCGGCCAAACACAATTTCATATAGACTAAGTCCCACTCGCGAATGCACAGTCATTCTTGTTGATAGGAGTGCTAGAGGCAGAGCGTCAGGCCATTTAAGACCAGAGCTCGCTTGTATCTTTGCCAACTTCAGTTTTAGCGTGCCATTATAGCACTCTACTAGTCCAGCTGATTGGGGGTGATTTGCAGCGTGGAATTTTTGCTGGATACCTAGCCCTTCACATACTCTTTTGATCACTCGACCCACAAATTCACTCCCATTATCACTCCAGACCATTCTCGGCATTCCAAACCTAGGGAAGAATTCTTTGACAAGGGCTTTAGCTGTGGATAAGGCAGTGTTGTCTTTTAAGGGATATGCTTCTACCCATCTTGAAAAGGCACAAACAACAACGAGTACGTATTTCAGATTGTTGCACCTTTCCATGTGGATGAAATCTAGCTGCAAAACCTCGAACGGATACGTTGGAGGCGCAAAATGACTAGCTGGAGTTGGGGTTCCCCTACCAGGATTGTATGTCAGACACACCATGCAATTCTTGACCACATTCTCTGCACATTTAGGAATTCCAGCATTTTGCCATACTGGAGCCAACAACTTACAAATCCCTTTCACACTGATATGGGCCATTCCATGAGCCATTGTCACCACTGCAAGCACATACGTATCGGGTAACAACCATTGCTGATGTTCTGACAAGTCAACCCAACAACCATTTTCATCCAATTTACTCGTACTTTCTTTCCACACGCTCAATTCTTTCTCTGAAGCTTCAGCTTGAATAGACTTCACACCCTCTATCGTATCTTCACATATTCCAACGTCACCAACCCATCTTGCGGGGCCTGCAACATACATTCGATTCATCACATCTTTTGCTGTTTCTTTTGCGATTTCGTCAGCAACTGCATTGCCACGACCGACATCATCAGTAACCTTCTTGTGTGCACTGCATTTCACAATCGCAACTTGTAATGGCAAGGTCAGTGACTCAAGAAGCTCATTCACCAACTGACCATGCTGAATTTTAGTTCCATGCGAAGTCAGGAACCCACGTTCTTTCCACAATCGTCCAAAACTATGGGCCACACCAAACGCATACTGGATGTCGGTATATATGGTCACTTTCATTCCTTTCGATAACACACACGCTCTCGTAAGTGCAATCAGCTCTGCTGCTTGAGCTGAATTATGTGGTATACGTGCAGCTTCAACAATCGTATGCAAAGTTGTGACAGCATATGCTGCAGTCGTATCACCATTCGGAAGCTTGAAGCATGAACCATCCACCCATAAGGTACCATCACACTCTACAAGAGGAGTATCTTTAAGATCTACTCTCCCTTTCGTTTCTTCTTCTGTCCTAAAAAAACAATCATGTTGTTCAACAGCATGTTTCTACTGAAATTGGCAATAACGTGGCTGGATTCAACGTATTGCACCTCTTTATGTGCACATGACTCGCTAACAGTGTCAACTCGTAACCTGACAATCGAGCACTAGTTAAATGCTGTGTCTTGGTCCTGTTTAACAACGTGTCCACTGCATGTGGAACCATCACAATCAACATATTATTCATCACTAACCCAGCAGACTGTCGAATAGAAACAGCTGCTGCTGCTGTGGCTCTCAAGCAACTCGGCAATGCTTTAGCTACCGGATCCAAAGTCGACGAAAAATATGCGCATGGGCGCTGCTTGTCTCCAAAAGACTGTGTCACCACTGACAATGCACAACCCTCTCTCTCATGGACATACAGTGTAAAGGGCTTACTGTAGTTGGGGGTACCCAACACAGGAGCCGAACACAATGCATTACGCAATTCGGAAAAACTTTTCTGACAATCTTCAGACCACGGAACGGGGTTTGGTGTATCTTTATAGGTCAATGCTACCAAAGGTTTGGCCAGCAAAGAAAAATTTGGTATCCATTGTCTGCAGTATGAGGTAATGCCCAAGAAAGCACGTACTTCTCTCTGTGTCATTGACACACTCAATTTTGCAATTGCCTGAATTCTTTCTGAGGTCAGTTTCCTTCCCTCCTTCGATAAGAGATGACCTAAGTAGGTCACTTCTTGTCGTCAATATTGCAGTTTTGAAAGGGACACTTTGTGATGTAAATCAGATAAATGACGCAACAACAACAAGGTGGCTTCTTTACAAATCTCTTCAGTATCTGTAGCGACTAGCAAATCATCAATGAACTGAATAAGGGTAGCGCCGTCAGGTAAAACAATTGCATCAAGCTGTGTTTTTAAAGCCTGACTATATATTGATGGACTTTCACAGTAGCCTTGTGGAGCGCGTTTGAAGCGGAAACTTCGGCCTCCTAAACTGAATCCAAAAATATCCCTGCTCTCCTCTGCAATCGGGATGCTGAAGAAAGCATTCTTTAAGTCAATCACCGAGAACCAGGTGGCGGAAGCTGGAATCATAGTCAATATGGCAGTGATATCAGGAACAACTGGAAACTGTGGCACAACTACTTTACCTCTCTAAGATCAATCACAAGCCTGTAAACAGGTGGCTTAGAGGGGTCAGTACGTTTCAAAACAGGCAGAACAGGACTATTACAAACGTTGCCTCTTGTCTCTTCAATTACATCTTTTTCAATTAAATCATAAATGATCGCTAGCAGCGCCTTTTCACCTTCACTAGAGATCTTGTATTGTTGAATGCGTGGTAAATTAACATTGGCTTTCAATGTCACAACATAAGGCGGTATTTCCAAAAGACCCACATCATTAGGACCAGTAGCCCAAATGGTATCAGGAAGAAACGACAATTCGGTCGGAAGTTTATCCTTCGACAAATACATTGGAGAGACCAATTTCCTACCCAGTGTAAGTTGTACTCCCGAAGGAGAACAATATAATGTCGCATACAATCTTTTCAACAAATCCAATCCTAACAAGTTTTCACCACAACCTATCGTCAGAATAAGGGGTGCTTCCAATCCACAAGGTCCAACAGAAAGGGACATAGGACTAGAAATCGGGTTTCTAACCGGGGCGCCAGAAAAACCTACTGAAACATTCATCTCTCCAGACAAAGGTGCGCCAGGGAGTTTTGAGTGCATAATAGAACTCTTTGTAGCACCAGTATCCAACAGAAAAGGCTCTGACACACCTGAGGTAATTACCTTAACATAAGGTCCATTCTGATCCACTGGAACTAAAAAATCTCCCTCCCTTCGTCTATGGCTGTCCTAGCAATTATTACCTTCCAGATTCTCATCTTCTGCATAGTAGTCGTCAGCATAGTACTGAGCCGTCCTACCAGACGCGTTATGTTGCTGGTCAAACTATTCATTGAGTTTTGAGACGGAAAGGAACGCGTGTTCTGGGGGAAACTTCCACGTCCTCTACCTCTAGGAGCTTGTTGAACAACTCGACCTCTTGTGCCAGAAGCACCATTCGTACGCTGTAACAAAATAGGACAACTATACTTGAAATGACCCTCTTCTTTACAATATGAACACTGATTGGGACCTACAGGAACACGTGGTTGAGAAAACTCGAACCTTTGCGAGTTTCTCTGGAACTGTTGAGGTTGCTGATAGTTACTCTGACCACCACGTGGCGGATACGCCTGTTGTAAAAGAACCTTCGTCTTTAATTCTTTAATTTTCTTGTCTGCTCTATCCTTCTCATCTTTATCCCTATTTTCGTAGTACTGTGCAGTAGCCAATATTTGTGCTGAAGAGGAAACGGCCCAAGAACTCTCTGAATCCTTCAATTTCTTACACAGCTCTGCAAGCAAATTGTGCACAAACTTGTCGACGAACAACCGTTGACCACCTTCTGTACTCATATCTTGACCACTGTGGTCGATAAACGTTTCCTCAAACCTGGTGAAGAAATCAGACACTGTTTCATCTTTCTTCTGCTTACACGCAGACAATTTATCCCAATTCACACGCATCGCAGGCATTAAAGTCTTCATGTAAGTAGTGATCCTAGCAGGCAGTTCTGCTACCAAAGGCTCAGGCTTGGCACCACCAACTTGTCTATCATTTGCAGCACTAATATTAGCCCATGAGTCACCTAACTCTTGTGCATGATCTGTATGGCGAATCAATCCCCACAAAGGCTGTGGAACAACATTCCCAAATAACATGTCTATGTCGGCTAAATTCATAATCCATGAGTCTGCAGTCTGTGATAATTCCTTATAATACCCTGCAGGGTTTTTACGGGGATCAGGCAAAGTCTGCTTAAGGGCGAAAACTTCAGCTCGCTTCCACGGAACATGTACCCAAACACGCTGAAAATGAGCTGGGACAGCATCAATGTTATTAGCATCATCAGCCTCAACAGCGTCCTTCCATACCGGAGGGACTTCTCTCATTGGGTACTGTCGCACCTTTTTTTTAACAGAAGAGTTATGTTGGAACAATGACTGAGAAGGATCCTTATTCCTAAAGGACAACAACGTCGCAACTGCTGTCTCAACATCGGGACCCACAATCGTGCCCTTTGGAAACTCAAACCGTACACGGCACAAATCAGGCGGATTTGTTTCCAAATCATTATCTTCCAATTCCTCACAAAGGAAAGCACACAGTTTCTCAAAAACGTATCTTTGTTTTGGTGCTCCCCATTGACGGAAGACATCCATAACAGACTCTACATCGTATCTTAAAGGGTAAACAACCCATTTACGCGCCATACGGTCCAACATTTCTTTCTCTTGAGAATTAGGCAGTTGACTACGCGACTGCTTACGCTCCGAATCTGGGGTCACGCCAGACGACCCAAAGAGAGGAAATATAAGGCTGGCAACAGTATCTGTCACTCTCTGTCAGACAGAAGGAGAAGTTGATGAAAGATCAGGAGGAAAAACAGAGGGAGGCAAGGCAGACGCAGAAGCAGACGGAGAGGCAGTATCAGGAAGAACACCAGAAGAGGCAGTCGATGTAGTACATAAAGTCGTAGGAGGTACAGATGGAGCAGGTAGCGAAGTCGGCGGCCCTTGAAGGGGCTGCGCCATAGTAGTAGGAGCCAACTGAAAAGGAGCTGGTGGCTGTGGAAGAACCTGAGGCACAATAACCGGAGGTTGCACAGCTAAAGGTTGCGCAGGTGCTGTAGCATTCTGCGCATAAGGGGGTGGCGACCTCAACAAGTGTGACATTAAAGGATCTTTCTCAAGTTCTTTTGCTGCATCTTGCAGAAGAAGCGGAAGAACTGGATAACATTTATCGGTCACCAATTTATGTTGCCTGTGCAACTGCTCATTCATCTGTTCTTCTTCATCATCTTTAAACTGCATGGCAGCTTGCATTATCGAGATACCCTCTTCCCTCTTATTTCTCTTTGCTAATTTAATTTCCTTCTGTTTGGCTTCCTTACGCCATAGGCGGAAAGAGTCAAACATCGCCGGCCGGGCTTTCTTCTTAAAAAGTTTAACCTCCAGATTATTCAGAATCTCTGTATCAAAACTACCATATTTGGGCCATTTTAAAACACCATCTTTCCTGGTGTATCGGATCCATACTTCATTATATGTGAGGGAGCCTATACCATGTTTCACATATAGCTCATAGGTTGGAGTTCCAATCGGAGGAACCGGACACGAGTCCTCCAATCGGGAATCCCTATTATAACCAAGACAAAACAAATTTCCATATCTGCTAAGACCAGGCATCTTCGCTCTCTAGTCTAGCTTCAAACTTCAAAGGATTATCGAATACGATAGTCTCGTGAATACATGAATCCCTCGGCTTTGGTACTTGCACGTTCCAAATCAAAGATCCCAAGGGGATACCAAACTAAGAACCAAACTAAGGACTAGGAGACGCTCCACTTATACTTAACTGAGGTATCGATGACGTCACCAGAAGACTCGTTTATCGTTTCGCTCTACCAAATCATCAAGGGTCCAAAACAGGGCGATAGTCAGGGCAGCAGTCCTTCGTAGCCGTCGGGAAGCGGGGAACCTCGCAGCAAAGACTTTCGGACCACGTCGACATACAGGGGTCGATGAAGTGGCGCCCTTCCTCCAGAATTTTCACACGAAGCTCCTCACGAACCTCTGGCTTGGACCGGTACCGCTGAAATCGCCCCACGTTGGGCGCCAACTGAAGTACTGGGTTTTTCAGAACCCAGCGGTGCCAGGGAACACACCCTAAGACTTCGAGTCCTTCCTGTTTCAGACTACAGAAACACAGAGTCTTCTTGGTGAAGTCAAAGATCTTGTTTATTGGCTGCAGCCAGTAACAGGTATCCTAGAAGTACAACACAGTGTATATTCTCAGGAGACTGCTCCCTTTGCAAAGCTAACCTTCTCTTTTATACAAAATATTATGCTTTAGGCAAACATTCCTTATTTTACAGTTGACCATTCACATATTTTCACTACAAAGAAATAGCAGGTTTATGATGACAAGCCCATATTCCAGTTTGTCCAGCCCTCAATCAATTACCCAGCAAGGCTTAGTACTTTCATCAGATATCGACGGACCCCCAATATAAACGGGCACCTCCTCCTTGTAAAGCAAGTCATAAAGAAAGAAACAGGGACAGGTGTGTGTAAGATTAGGCATGGTTTGTGTGTGATGAAAAGTTTATGATGTGTTGTGCCTTGATACTAATCTCATTCGGCCACTGGGAAAGAAACTGGCCGAACAGGTTTGGCTTCAGGCAGTGGAGTCAGCTTGCCCAGGTCACAGAGGAGTCAGCAAAGATGTACGTGTCCTTCAGACTCGTTTTCAGCATTAGACATTGGCCTATGTGAGGGCAATCACAAAATGGCTGTCGTTTAAATGGAACACAAGGGTTCAGGACGGAAACACTGATATTCGGGTGATTTTGTTACCCGAATATTAATACAATGCTTGTGCATACTATTCTAATCATTCTCGGTCTGCTGATACCAAAATCGTTGTGATACGACGATGTTTATAACACAGGTCCAGAATTTTCAGTACCACACCAGCACAACAAATGTTGTGCATGAAATGTCTACACATGCCAGGACGCTGACAGTCCACACGCTGATTCACATTGCTCCCAACATATTGATGGGGCTTGTGTGGTGAATAGCTGTGAGAGTAATCAGCACAGAGGCACTGATGTTCCCAGATTCTGTGGAAATTTTAAAGGCCAACCTGTGTACAAATGTTGTCAGGAAACCTGCCGGTATAAGATTCCAGAGACATTACCTTTGTCAGCAAACCAAGGTTGCCCTGTTGACAGTCTCATAACACATCTGCAGTGACAGGGTTGGACCATCCCCATGTGTGTTCTCAAATCCCCATTGGCTTTCCTTCTATTGATCTGGGAAGGTTACTTTGTAAATACAGGAAATAGCTCCACAGACTCATGACTAGTCCTGCACGTAACTGTGACAACATATACCCCAATAATTATACAGGCTAAACATTGGCCCACACACATGAACCAGACACCTCTGTGCATTTTACCACTGGAAATATGTGAACACGTGCTCTTGGTCTGCTGGTTCTCCACTGCAACAGGAGAGACATGGCTCACTTATATGACTCCAACTGTGGCGTAACATTACAATTGTGTATTATGTAAGTGACTATGTGTCACAAACACGGTACCCACATTGTATGATTCCATGCCTGACTCATGATGGGTTAACAAACAAGTGCCTAGGAAGTAGTAACCAACATTCCAGGACATGTGATGGCTAAGTTTTGGAACATTGACATGAACAACCGTCTGCTAGCTATCCAGTGCATGCTTTGTCATTGGTGGTGTTTATGTTCCAAAAAAGCTAGGAAGTGCACACAGCAGTTCTTGCTATTTGTATGACAAACACATGTCCTCTCTCATTTCCACACTGACTTGCATCTGAGGGTTGGACACATTGACTCCACACGCATACCAGCAGATTAGCAAAAATGCATCTTGTGATGTTCACACAGTGGGTCAACAACAATAGTAGTAGCCAATTCACACACATTGACCCATAGGCTTTGAGATATTGTAGTGAGTTGCGTTGCCTTGCTATCCTCTCTTGATGCAAAACATGCCCAAACTGGGTAATACATAATTGTATCCCACACGTTTGGCCATGTATTGCGTCAGTGATGCGTGAAAATCCGGTTCACCGAGTAGAGGATCATGGTCCGCAGTAGTATGATCCGTCACATGTGCCCATACACCGTAATGCCCAATGTGGGTGCAATCAGCCTATCTCTATATTTTCACAACTGTCATGTCCCATTCAAAATGAGAAATGACCCAAACCCTGTTAATGACAGAAATGTTGACGCATATTTGTCAATAAAGATGCACATGCATCTAAAAATGACACATATACATCAAAATATGACGCACAATGCCCTGATACATCCATTTGCCCTGAGCGGTAATTCCCACACTGTCCCCTCAGAAATTGGTTCAGTATAACACTTATGTAACAATATGGATGCAGGGTTATTTCTTATCATGTGCATCGAAAAAATGACGCACAGACTGTAGGCGGCATTATATTTTGACGCATAACAATAAAAACACACCGCATTTGAGGCAGGAAGTGATGTAATAGGATATCCTTTTTACAGAATTGGTACAGTGGGTGTACTTTCACTTTCACTTTGCAGTCTGTGATATTTCCTGACTGTGTATAGACCTGTCCCTTTGTGCATTTTGTGATTTTGTCTCCAGTGTGGTCTTTAAATTGTCTTTTTGTGTATAATAACTGTCTGTGGTATCCTGTTTGAGTGTTTTTGTGGTCAGTTGTGTTGTCAACATTTGTCTTTGTTGTGTTGGGAGTCTGTTGTGGGTAGTGGTAGTTTGGGTATAGTTGGGCTGTGTTTGTAGTTTTTTGACATTTTCCGGTCCTACTTTCCCTCTATTCTCTTTTGTTGCCCTTCATCCCCTCTTTATTTTTGGTACTATAATGTTGGGTAGGCCTTGTCTTGGTAGGATGGGAGAGGAGGAGCTGGGTGGGTTTATTTGGCTGGTGTGCCACTTCCTACCGCTGATGATAGAGGCAGGTGGTCGTGTGATCCAAGGCTATCACACAGAGGCAAGGAGGCTCTGGTGGGCAAAGGTGTTGTACCATCTGCAGAGAATATACAACACACCGCAAAATGACCAACAGCTGAAGCACCTCTGGGCTGACCTTGTTGCCAGGGAGCAAGATCTGTTGGACCACCTGGGGTTTATAATTGGTAGCCCTTTCGGTGAGTACAAATCAGAGTAATGTGCACATTTAAATGCTCTGTAGTGACAGAAGCTGGATTGTTCATATTCTGCCGGCAATGTTTTTGAACATGTGGAATGCTAGTGAAACATACAGGGCCATATTTCTACTTTGTTAGCACCGAAATTGCGACCTGTTTTGAAGCAAGAGCGGCGGAAACTTACAAAATACAATTGTATTTTTTTAAGTTTGCGCCACCTTTGTGTCAAACAGCAACACAAATGCGGTGCAAATCTGGAATAGATATGAGCCACAGTTGCTTGTGAGGGATACAACTTTCCTACACATTGCCGTCATTTGTTGACGCAACAGATAGACTAACTTTCTAAACACAACAGGAGCCTGAAAATGAGTGCTGGCTTCACGTCAATTGATGATGGCAATGTTGCTCAAACATATGTTTTAGGTGTGGTCAGTGAGTGTATCAGGAAACATATATTGGAAATCCAGATTTTTTTCGTAATTATTGTGTCCCTCAATTGTTTTCAGATACATATCTGAACTGGATTCTGACACATACGTAACAAGTAATACCTTACCTCAGGTAACATGTTAGACTGATATTTTGAGTTTGTAGTGCCACTTTTCAATTGGGATGGCTGGCAAAAGGAATGCAAAGAGGTTCATATCTCTATGGTTGGTGCAACTCACCATAGCTGTGGCACATAAAATGAAGAAAATGATACATTTTACCTGTGTGTCTAAAATTGGTCTTAGTCACAATATCTGCGTGACTGGTATTGCAGTCCTCACGGAAAGTGGCTTTGGATGTCTCTCATGGATACACATAATGAGAGGAATACACTCCATGATTTTGTCTGCTCACCAATGAAGGAGCATGTTTGCCAACACATGATTGTTAGGGTCACTGCGTATGTGCGGATATGTGTGTATCACTCACTGGAGTCCCCGTGTCTGTACATGTTTGCAGTGGTATTAGGATGCAGTATCATCATGTATGAGAGGCTTTACTTTCTGAGTTAATATTACACATAGTATTTGTATTTTGAAGTGTTGTACAGTGCACAGACATTGAGCACATTTCTCCCTTCAATGCCTTACAGGTGGACCTGCACCCTACACTATTGGAGAGGTGGCTCGATTTGCGGACCCAGACATCTCCAGTAAGTGTTGATATTTCTGTTTTGTGTTGTGTTTGCTGATGATGTGTGATTGAGTGGCGTATTATTATATCACCATCTTTGAGTTGGGTAATCCTTATCCTATTGGCACATTTTGGGATCCTATATCAGTCCTGTAGGCACAGCAATGTGAAAAGGGATGAGTTATGTGGATAAAACTTGAAATCAGAAAATGTAGCAGTGTACCATATTAGTTAATTTGTCAGCAAGCCAGACCCTGATTTTCACATAATAGAGATGGCAAAGACTTACCCACAGACTTCAGCTTCCATAATCACTAATGAACATGTTGGATTGTATGTTGAACTTCCTAGCAGCATGTAGCTCCACATGTTGTGCTACAGGTGTGAGGCACTTGAGTAAAATGGCCTAGGTGTGCATGCAGCTCATGGCCGCAAGTGTGCTTGCATCTATCGGTTTGTTGTAAGTCATGGCTTACTGGAAGGGAATGATGTAGACAATGGTCTGCATTTCCAAAGATAAGTTTTGATGGGATTGTCCAAGGTTTGGGTGTATCCTATTTAGACGTCCTCCTTACCTGTGGTGTGTTGGCCAAACCCATGTACAGCTTTCCAAAGCTTCCTGGGTGTCCTTGTTATTAGAAATGATTAGTTGCATGTCCACCCCCCCAGACACAGGGGTAGGGTTGTGAATAGTGTACCTAGGTCTGATGATCCAAGTTTGGTACATAGACATGTAAATCAGTAATTCACTTGTCCAAACCTAGGATACCCACTGATGATTGGCACATGCATTCTATACTGGCAAGTCCATTTAAAACTCACAGATCTTGTGGCCCTAGATTGCCATCCAGAACATAGAAATGTATTGGCCTGTCAGTGGTGGAGGAAATGCAGCATGATTTGTAGCTGACAACTAGCAGAACTATGATGCCAAAGTCATTCCAGTTGTTACCCATCTTGTAGGGTTTGGATGAGCTATTTGATGACAGGACATTTGTAGGCTGGCTTGCCATGTGCTTACTCAGGGACTATCAATGATCTGTATGATGATATGGGCTGTTACAGGTACATTAGATGTATTGTCTGATTTACTTTTTGAGCCACTTCTCACAATGCAGTACCTAATGTTTGGTTTTCTATTTGTCATAACAGCAGCCAATATGACTCCCATCCAGCTTCGAGAGTTTCAACGCAGGGCAATGCGTTACCGCCACATTCTGGATGTGGAGTCTGGGTACCGCAACATGGCAAGACAGTATCGCCATGAGAGAGCCTCCAGAGTGTGGAGGGCATTTTGCACACAGGGGCCCTTCCGTGTCCACCACAGCCACTAGCACCACCAGTACCACCCAGGTGGCCCCAACAGCAGCTGGGACCTTTGCCATCTACAGCAACAGGTCCAGGACCAGTCACAGCACCACCTGCACCTCAGCCTATGGACATGGCACCGACAAGGGCCCATACATCATCGACTGGCACCCAGACCACCCCTGCTGCAGCCATAGACCCTGCAGCTTTTGCTCAGATGCAAAGGAACTTGGACCGTGTCCTACGGAAAATGACCAGACTGCAGCAGGAGGTGGCACAAGTCAACCGGAGGGTGCGTGCCATTAAAAAGACCCTGAGGAGGGCCAACTTGCAGGCTTCGACTCTGACATGATTCCCTCCCCTCCCTCCTCTTTTCTGGTTCTTTAACTTAGTGGGTTTAGGGGGCTTAGTGTTAGGTTAGTATAGGCTGTTAGTTTAGTTAGTGGTAATGGGTGGGGGTTTCATACTTTTTTCAACTGTTTTTTATTATGTGTGTGGGTGGGTGGGTGTTGGGCAATGTTGGGGTTTTGGTGTTTTAAAAATTGAAAGAATAAAAAAAATATTTTAAAAAACAAAAATATATATCTTTGTTTAGTATAAGATAGTATGTGTTTAGGTTAGTATCTGTTGTCCTCCATGTGTCCCGTCTCACAAGGGGGGTGGGGGGCTGATGTTTAGATTGTTTCGTTAAGTGTGATAAGTAAGTTTAGCTTAGGTTAGTTAGGGACAGTTGTGGGTAATGTGTAGTTAGAGTAGTTTAGGTTAGGTAAGGTGTTTCCCCTGGTTTTAGCTTCTGTTTTTACTGTTTAATAAATATCTAGGTAACCCTTTACAGTATGTGTCACATGCTTGTAGATCAGGGCCTTGCCATGAGTGAACAGTGTCTCTTTGGTATTTGCTTTTGTGTCCCGTGCTGCAACCATATCCCAACTGAGCTGTTACATTGGCAGCTACACCAAAGCTACTCAGCTAAGATTCGGCCATCCATTGCACCCACCACTCACAGGTACTATGGATCCCAAAGTGTGGTTATTTAGTGCTGTATGCTTTCAAGGTCGAATACTTTGCTACCACATTTGGTATTGGGGACACTGTGTAAAGTCTGCCTGCAACCTGGTGTCCCAGCAAATCCTTATAAGGTGAGTGGTAGAATTCTCTCATGTAGTATGGTATACATAACTCACACCTATCATTTGTTACAATGTTCAGCACGGTTACTTATTTGGATGGTAACTCATACATATCCCTTCATGCTGTTTGGTATGTGTTAGGTAAAATTTGGGTAACATGTCACATAGGTGAGTTTTGACTTTCAGTAACAATCAAAGGGACTTTATTCTGGCTTAGACATCCCGTGAGGAGGCGTTAATCTGTACAACACAGCATTTTGGTGCATAGTTTCTATTTTGCTATTAAATAACCCTCAGGGAGGGAAGATGATGGTTCAATCCAGGCCACTGTGCATAGTTATCAACCAAGAATTGTTCAGGTCAGGTGTCTAGACAATCAATGCTCATTGATCTCAGGTTAACATCCCTGATGGCCATCACGGTTGATGTGTCACATTACACAGATACAAATTTGTTGTGTAAGAACTATTTATTTAAAAGTGCTGTAGTGCTATATTTACATTGTCCATGATTGTGAGTCCATTAGTGTGACATCTTCCATTGTGATGCTACATAAGTGCAAAAGGACATGTCATTGGACATGCTGGGGTGAAGTGTCAGACAGTGCAGAGGGACAGGATTTGCCAATCAGTTAGTGAGAGACATTCACAGGGCAGGCTGACAAGATAAACAGTGGGTTGAGGAACAGTGCGTGAGTACAGTTGTTACAAGACTGGCATGTTACAAAGCACAGGACCTTGGTAATAGGTGGCCATGTGTCTGGGACTAGTGCTACCGGGTACTCTTACGGGTGAAGGTGATCTGCTCCACGTCTTTATCTTCTTTTCTGTGTGTTGTCCCCTCTGCCCTTGGTGGTGGTGGTTGTGAGTGGGCAACACACACCTCAGTGTTTGAAGACGTGGAATCAGACATCCCGGTAGCTGCTAACTGTGGGGGTCTTGAGGGCAGTACTGCAGCAAGGAGGAGCTGCTGGTTCTTAAGAATAGCAGCCACATCACGGTGGTAGGCAGCCAGGTCGGCCCTGAGGGGTTCAATATTGCATTTGTGCACGCGTTGACAGGATTGTTGTTGTAGGTGTTGGGTCAACTCTATTACAGCTGTGCTGATTTCCTTCAACCTTTTTTCATCTTCCTGCATGATTGTTGTTCGCCCTTGCATAGCTGCTGCCTGTTCTTCAGTTGACATCATGCACCTCCTTGGCCAGCTCCCGCTGTATTCCAACTACAGTTCGCTCAAAGCTGGTGCCAGGGTCGTCAGAGTCCTCAGCTGGGTTGGAGCTGGCAGGTCGTACAATTGGGGTGGTGGGTGGGTACTCTGTGATGGCTGCTGTATCTGTGCTTCTCTTTGTGACTGAAGGTGGGCTCTGGAGGGTGAGGGCAGGAGCCACTAAACCCCGGATGAAGGTACAAAAGGGCTGCCTACGGGTGGAAGAAGCCGAAGATTATGGAACAACAACAGGTTCCAGGAACTTCTCCTTTGGTCAGAAGATGTCCCACGGTGTGCTGGAGGATGCAGAGTTGTTTCCACACAGAAAGACCGCAAACAAGCCTTGCTAGTGACAAGAGTCACGGTTGAAGGTTTTGGTTGCTGCCAGGGCCCAGGAAGGACCAGGAGGTCACCTCTTGGAGGAGGAGACAGAGGGTGCCTGTGTTAGCTGGGGGGAGATTCCGTTGACCCACAGGAGATTTCTTCTTGGCTTCCAGTGCAGGGTGAAGGTAGACAGCCCTCAGAGCATGCACCACCAGGAAACAGTCGAGAAAGCCGGAAGGATGAGGCGCTACAATATTGCTGGTAGTCTTCTTGCTACCTTGTTGCGGTTTTGCAGGCATCCTATAGCAGTCAGCGGTCGATCCCTGGCAGAAGTGGAAGAGGGAAGTGCAGAGGAACTATGGTGAGCTCTTGCGTTCATTATCTAATGAGAAACCCACAGGATCGACCCTAAATAGCCCTCAGAGGAGGATTGGCTACAGAGAGAGGTAAGCACCTGTCAGGAGGGGTCTCTGATGTCACCTGCTGGCACTGGCCACTCAGAGGTCTCCATTGTGCCTTCACACGTCTGCATCCAAGATGGCAGAGGTCTGGGGCACACTGGAGGAACTCTGGGCACCTCCCCTTGGGAGGTGCTGGTCAGGGGAGTGGTCACTCCCCTTTCCTTTGTCCAGTTTTGCGCCAGAGCAGGGCTGGGGAGATCCCTGAACCAGTGTAGACTGGCTTATGCAAGGACAGCACCATCTGTGCCCTTCAAAGCATTTCCAGAGGCCAGGAGAGGCTACTCCTCTCAGGCCCTTAATACCTATTCCCAAAGGGAGAGGGTGTAACACCCTCTCTCAGAGGAAATCCTTTGTTCTGCCTTCCTGGGACTGGGCTGCCCAGGCCCCAGGGGGGCAGAAACCTGTCTGAGGGTTGGCAGAAGCAGTAGCTGCAGAGAAAACCCGGAGAGTTGGTTTGGCAGTATCCGGGCTCTATGCTGGAGCCCTGGGGATGCATGGAATTGTCCCCCCAATACCAGAATGGTATTGGGCTGACAATTCCATGATCCTAGACATGTTACATGGCCATGTTCGGAGTTGCCATTGTGACGCCACATATAGGTATTGACCTATTTGTAGTTCATGCATGTAATGGTGTCTGTCCCGCACTTACAAAGTCCGGGGAATTTGCCCTGAACAATGTGGGGGAACCTTAGCTAGTGCCAGGGTGCCCTCACACTAAGTAACTTTGCACCTAACCTTCACTAAGTGAGGGTTAGACATATAGGTGACTTATAAGTTACTTAAGTGCAGTGAAAAATGGCTGTGAAATAACGTGGACGTTATTTCACTCAGGCTGCATGGCAGTCCTGTGTAAGAATTGTCTGAGCTCCCTATGGGTGACAAAAGAAATGCTGCAGCCCATAAGGATCTCCTGGAACCCCAATACCCTGGGTATCTAGGTACCATGTACTAGGGAATTATAAGGGTGTTCCAGTGTGCCAATCAGAATTGGTAAAATTATTCACTAGCCTGCAGTGACAATTTTGAACACAGAGAGAGCATAAACATTGAGGTTCTGGTTAGCAGAGCCTCAGTGATACAGTTAGGCACCACACAGGGAACACATACAGGGCACACTTTATGAGCACTGGGGTCCTGGCTAGCAGGATCCCAGTGACACAGGCAAAAACAAACATACCTACAAGTAAAAAATGGGGGTAACATGCCAGGCAAGATGGTACTTTCCTACACAGACCATTAGGACTAATTATGTCTGGATGATACTCAGAGGTGCAGGTACTTGCAGCTGAGTCCTTGTATATGTTTTAAAATGTCACAGCTGCTGAACACACTGCCCGTATCACCCATCCTGATGTACCTGCAAAAATAAAGTGATTACAAGGGGACCGTATTTGGCTTATTACGTGTTAATAGTGGAGATCCACTCTAAACTCTTCCCAGCAGCATCTGGGAGAGAGATAACATATTACCCTGAATAAATCCTACTCAGAAGAGGACTAGAAATGCATGAACTGTATGAAGCACAACAGAAACTAAGGGCCTGATTTAAAAAAGTGTTGCTGCACCTAGTGCAGCGCCACTTTTCTTGCACCCCTTAGTGCCCCCCTTATGGCCACATGTGTGCACCATATCTAAGATACAGCGCACAATGGTGGTAGTCAGGGAAAGTAGCGTCAACATTTTTTATGCTAGTTCAGAGCTTTGCAGGATTAGCGTCAAAAGTCAAAAACTTTTACGCTAATCCTGCATAGCCCATTGAGGCTCATTGAAAACAATGGCATGCCTCCTTTTAATGCCTGCTCAGAGCAGGCGTTCAAAGTGCTGAACAAAATGCCATAAAGAAATATTTTAGATTTCTTTCCACCATTTTTTCAGCCCCCCTAACAGGGGAACGCCCCCTTTAAATACATTGGGGGTCATTCCAACCCTGGCGGTCGGTGATAAAGCGGCGGCTAACCCGCCAACAGGCAGGCGGTCAAAAAAATGGAATTCTGACCCCGGCGGGAACCGCCAACACAGGCCGCCACTTTAACACTCCGACCGCCACGGCGGGACAGACAAACAGCGCGGCGGTCACCGCCAACAGGCAGGCGGCATACACTGTACCGCCCACCCTATCACAACTCACCAATTTGCCACCTTTCCCGGGGCGGGAGCCCCGCCCATAAAAACATGGCGGAAACAGACTACGAACGGGAAAACGCTCACCTCTACACACTCCACGAGGAAGGAGGACAGCATGGAACCCGAATTAAACATCCTACCAGCTATTGTCTACCTGCTCATCTACCAGGAGTACGAACGCCGGCGCAGACGACAACGGTGAGTACTGCACCTATGACACAGGGGAGGGGTGGGAGGAGGAAAGCTTAAGAGCACACACATACGCCATACACCCACCCCCCCACCCCAAATACCTACACCCCAATGCAGAGCAACAAGTCAGAGTGACACCCCCAAACCCACCGGAATAATGCAAAGACACAATTACAATGATCTATAAAATATATGTATAATATAGCTCCATTGAAGTTATGGGAAATATGCAATATGAAAGATACAAAATAAGGAATGAACATAGTAAAAAATATATACATAGGCAATAAGTCCTGCCCATTCTGTCAAAGTTCCATAGTCCGTGGGCCAATGTGCACAAACACATGGGCAAAGCCCACACAGGAGACCAGATACCATTGGAGAGAACACTGCTGGGGCATCAGATGATAAAACTACAGGCACCTCAGGGGGAAGGGAAGGGGGGGCACCTCAGCCACATGAGACCACGACGCCAGATCCACGAGGGGCCTCCATGCCCACTGTCCCATCCTGGGGAGTGCAAAGCCACAGTCTCACAAGTCTCTACAGTGGGTGGCTTGCCCACTGTGCCATCCTGGGGAGTGCAAAGCGACAGTCTCTCAAGTCTCTACAGTGTGTGGCTTGCCCACTGTTCCATCCTGGGAAGTGCCAAGCCACAGTCCATCAGATGGATTACCGACTCCACTGTTAATGGAGGAGGCATGGTGCCCAGAGTGCTTCGTGAAGCCCTGCTCGACACAGAACCGGCACTGTCAATGGGCCAGCGGTGCTTGAGACGGCGTTGCCCAGCGGAGCGGTGCTTGACAGGAAGGGCCCAGCGGAGCGGTGCTTGAGACGGCGGTGGCCAGCGGAGCGGTGCTTGAGATGAAGGGCCCAGCGGAGCGGTGCTTGAGATGAAGGGCCCAGCGGAGCGGTGCTTGAGATGAAGGGCCCAGCGGAGCGGTGCTTGAGATGAAGGGCCCAGCGGAGCGGTGCTTGAGATGAAGGGCCCAGCGGAACGGTGCTTGACAGGAAGGGCCCAGCGGAGCGGTGCTTGACAGGAAGTGCCCAGCGGAGCGGTGCTTGAGATGAAGGGCCCAGCGGAGCGGTGCTTGAAAGTAAGTGCCCAGCGGAGCGGTGCTTGAGATGAAGGGCACAGCGGAGCGGTACTTGTCACGCCGGGGCCCTGTTCAGCGGTTCTTGTCACGGCGGGGCCCTGTTCAGCGGTGCTTCTCACGGCGGGCCCTGTTCAGCGGTGCTTCTCACGGCGGGGCCCTGTTCAGCGGTGCTTCTCACGGCGGGGCCATGTTCAGCGGTTCTTGTCACGGCGGGGCCCTGTTCAGCGGTGCTTCTCATGGCGGGGCCCTGTTCAGCGGTGCTTCTTCAGCGGTTCTTGTCACGGCGGGGCCCTGTTCAGCGGTTCTTGTCACGGCGGGGCCCTGTTCAGCGGTGCTTCTCACAGCGGGGCCCTGTTCAGCGGTGCTTGTCCTGTGTTTCATGGGAGCCAGACCTGGCCAAGACTTCCCGCTCAGTCGCCATCCGACCTTGCGGTCGCGGGGCCCTCCTTTGATGGAGTCCTGGGCCCGTGGGTGTCATCTGTCACAACCGGAATGGGGCTGGTGGGGCCCTCCTGGGCAGCTTGCCTGCTGCCTGACTTCTCCGCCCTGCTGCCCTTGCCCTCCTTCGCTGAAGGTCTGTGGCCCTTGCCTCCCTTTGATGATGTGGCAGGTGACGGGGCAAGGCTACTGTCCTTGGTGGCAGCCGTCTCAGGCTTGTCGCGCCGGCCCTTAGTTTTTTTTGTCCTCTTCCCAGGGGGTGGGCTGGCTGTCCCCTTGCTGCTGGCCGATGTTCCTGCCCTAGGAGCTGGTGGACTCCAATAGCCCTGCACTATGGTCATAGTAGATGCAGGGCTGGTGGTGGCTGAGGTGCTTTTATGACTCTTACCAGATGGAGGGGGTGGGTCAGTGATTGGAACGAGGTCAAGGTTGGAAAGGAAAAGCACTTTGGAAGGACAGGGACGGGTAGGTGTAGTAGGTATGGGAGTGGAGGAAGAGGATGTGGTTGTAGGAGAGTCAAGTGTGCTGTCTTTGGGTGCAGGTGCTTGTGATGGAGGCTGTCGTGAGGTGGATGGCTGTTGGGTGGGTGGCTGCCTGCGTTTGTGTGGTTTGGAAGAGGGAGTGACAGACACACTGGGAGAGGACACAGGGGACGTGTAAATGGCAGTGGGGGTGGTGACTGCACGTGTGCGGACTGTAATGGAGGGTGTGCTGGTGATGGAAGTACTGGCTGATGGTGGTGTGCATGCAGGTGTGAGTGGAGACATCACAGGGAGGGAGGAGGGAGATGAGGAGGTGGGGGACACAGAGGTGGTAGTGACTGTTGGCATGTCTGCATCTGGATGTTGCTTGGGTGAATGCTTGTGGGATCTGTGGTGCTTATGTCTGGATGAGCTGCCCTTGGGTGTTGAGGTGTGTGCAGGCTGGTCTGATGGTGTGGATGGGATAGGCAGAGGAACAGGAGACTGGGACTGGGTGGAGGGAGTCAGAAGAGGGAGGCTGGAGACAGGGACAATGGCTGCTGTCAGTGCTGAGGCCAGAGCGTTGAACGATCGCTGATGGGCAGCCTGACCCGAATGAATGCCCTCGAGGTATGCATTGCTCCTATGCACCTCCCTTTCTACACCCTGGATGGCATTCAAAAGGGTAGACTGCCCAACAATGATGGTCCTGAGGAGGTCAATGACCTCTTCACTGAGGGCAGCAGGGGTAACTGGGGCAGGGCCTGAGGTGCCTGGGGCGAAGGAGATGCCCGCCTTCCTGGGCTTGCGGGCACGGAGCGAAGGCTGAGGGGCTGCTGGGAGGGCGGGGCTGGTGCGCTGGGTGGCGGCTGTACCTGTTGTGGCGGTGGGCACGCATGTTGCCGCCACCGCAAGGGAGCTCCCTTCCGAGGACGTGTCGGTGTCGCTGACGTCTCCACGGGTCCCCGTTGTGGAGCTCCACTCGCCCTCCGTCTCACTGGTGTACTCGAAGTCTGTTGCATGGCCCTCCGGAGCCATGTGAGATGCAGCTCCCTCGTGCGCCGATGCCACTTCTCCTCCGCCTGATGATGCTAATGCACACATGAACAGGAAGACAAAGAAAATGGGGGGGGGAGAAATGAAGACAGGTTGAGTGCATGCATTGGCAACACCGTTGTCGGAGAGGACAGACACAGAAGCCCCCTGCACTAGGCCGCGCAATCGGGGTACACTACTCAGTTATTGTGACTAGGCCTACAGGTCTATGGATGACAAATGCACACATGGGTGAGGCCGGACCATGGATAGCTGTACTTGGCACCCTACAGAGGTGGGGGGCGGGGGCACAGGGCCATGCCTAACGGAGGGGCCTAGCCTACAGAATGCGCCCTGGCCTAGAGATAGCCACAGCCCTCCTCCCCCACCCAGACACCTTCACTGCGCGCAAAGATAGCAGAATGTGCTGATACTCACCCCCTTGTGTCTGCTGTGATGTCCTCACGCGCCCATCCAAATCGGGGTAGGCCACCACCATGATCCGGGACATCAGGGGGGTCAATTGGCGGCTGGCACCCCTCCTACGTTGGGAGGCCATCCCCAGCAGAGACTCGGCGGTCTTTCTGGTCCCGCGGCGGATGTCCTCCCACCTCTTTCGGCAGTGGGTGCCCCATCTGTTGTGGACCCCAGGGCCCGGACGTCCTTGGCGATGGCACGCCAAATGTCGATCTTCTGATGGGCGCTGACCTATGTGACATGTACAGGGTGGTAAAGGAAATCTCATCACTTTTCTGCCTGGTCAATGTGAGTGGCCCCCCCCTCCCCAACCTTGCCATGTGGCACATGCTCTCATCTTTCGTGCGTTGCACTCCTCATTCGCTCCCCTCCCCACCATCTTACATATACCCCACTCAACACAGGCATAGCCCATTCAACGTGCACCCTATGTACTAACCTGTTGGTCTGGAGGACCGTAGAGTAGCGCATACTGGGGGAGGACCCCATCAACAAGTTTCTCCAACTCTTCAGAAGTGAAGGCAGGGGCGCTTTCCCCAGTCGCAGCAGCCATTGTATCTCCCAGACCGAGGTCACAGCAGCACTTGCAGTATAGGTCCTCTCCTGTGGATGATCAGGTCTCGAGTGATTAAGCAGATAGAAAATGGCGGTCACGCCCGCGGCGGTGCGTACCGCCGCGGTGCGTACCGCGAACGCAGGCGCCCATCCTCATTGGCTCCTGAAACCCATAGGGTGCAATGTTAACAAACGCGGCTTAGCACCGCGGTCTTCGACCGCCTACCGCCACGGTGTGCCACGCCAGCGCATTGACCTCACATCCCACTGTCACACTTCACAGGTCAGACAGCCGCCATTTCAAGGGCCCACATTGCTGAATTTCTACTGCGTCACACAGGCCTAGGCCTTGCATTGCCACTCATACAAGCCTTTCAATGCATAGCGATTCGTGTACTGTGCAAGCTGTGTGAACGAACCTGTGGGTTGCTTGACTCTGTGCTCCATGTTGTCCTTCCTAGGCACCGTCCGCTGGGACTTGCGAGGAGAAGGATGAATCCTCCCGTGTACCGACCGCTGGTGGACCTGTCGACAATGGAAGAACGACATATCATACTTACATACAGGCTTGACAGAGCAACTATACATGAACTATGTGCCCAGCTGGAGCCAGACCTGATGTCCCCCATCCGCCACCCCACAGGGATTCCCCCTCTGGTGCAGGTTCTGTCAGTACTCAATTTTTTGGCAAGTGGGTCTTTTCAGACAACAGTGGCCATATCATCTGGGATGTCACAGCCTATGTTTTCTAAGGTTTTGTCCAGAGTGTTGTCTGCCCTGATGAAATACATGCAGAGCTACATTATGTTTCCTGAGGTGGGCGATTTGGCTACAGTGAAGGGTGATTTCTATGCCCTTGGACATATCCCCAACATCATTGGTGCCATTGATGGGACCCATGTGGCTTTGGTTCCCCCCAAAGAAAGTGAGCAGGTGTACAGAAACAGAAAAAGTTATCATTCGATGAATGTCCAGGTGGTCTGTTTGGCTGACCAGTACATCTCCCATGTAAATGCCAAGTTCCCTGGGTCAGTGCATGACGCGTATGTCATGCGAAATAGCAGCATCCCTTATGTGATGGAGCAGCTACAGAGACACCGTGTGTGGCTAATTGGTGACTCTGGTTACCCCAACCTGTCGTGGCTACTGACCCCAGTGAGGAATCCCCGGACCAGGGCAGAGGAACGGTACAATGAGGCCCATGGGCGAACTAGGAGGATCATAGAAAGGACCTTCGGGGTCCTGAAGGCCAGGTTTAGGTGCCTGCATATGACAGGGGGATCCCTAATGTACTCACCAAAGAAGGTGTGCCATATCATCGTGGCCTGCTGTATGCTTCACAATCTTGCTTTGCGACGCCAGGTGCCTTTTCTGCAGGAGGATGGTCCAGATGGTGGTGTTGTAGCAGCTGTGGAGCCTGTGGAGAGTGAAGAGGAGGAAGACGACGGGGACGACACGGACAACAGGGATACAGTCATACAACAATATTTTCAGTAGCACACAGGTAAGAATCACCCACGCCATTTTACATTTACTTAAGGCCTCATGCGTCTCCACTGTCTGTGTTTCCCCCCAGTTCCTGTTAACTGATTTGTGACTTTCCCTTCCCTTTTCAGAGCTGTATGACCCACTGCGTGACTTCTGCTTTGTTTGCCCATGGACTAAAGCTTATTGAAATTGGTATATTGTCATCACAAAGTAACTGGACATTATTGCACCGTTATGTATAATACATTTGTTAAGAATACAAGCAGACTCCTGTTATTTTAAGTGCAATAAGTGATTTATTTTAAGTGCTACATATAGGTACATGATTGTAAAACGGTGATGGGTGGGGGTGGAGTAATGTCCATGGCAGAGTCCAGTTCTCAGTCGCACAGGTCCATATGCCTGTGGAAGGATGGAGCAGGGGCAGTTAAAGGTTGGACAGGGTGACAATGTGGGACAGTGGGATGACATCAGGGGGTATCTTATGCTGGCGGGGGTCTTGCAATCCTACTCTGTCTTCTTGTGAGATCTCAGGTTCCGCTTGCGGGGTGGTTCTTCTTCTGCAGGAGGTGGGGTTCTGGTGGCCTGTTGTTGTGTGGGGGCCTCCTGTCCACTAGCGCCGGCGGAGGTGGTAGGCTGTTCCTGGCCTGGGCTAGTGACAGGGGCCCTTTGGGGTGCCACATGGTCCCGCAATGTGGTGACTATCTGGTTAAGGGCCACGACGATGGTCCCCATTGCGGAACCGATGTTCCTTAGTTCCTCTTTGAACCCCATGTACCGTTCCTCCTGCAGTGCCTGGATCTCCTGGAACCTGGCCAGTACCGTCGCCATCGTCTCCTGGGAGTGGTGGTAAGCGTCCATTGATGGAGGAGAGGGCCTCTTGGAGAGTCGGTTCCCTGGGCCTGTCACCCCCCTGTCGCACAGCAGCCCCCCCAGTTCCCCTGTGTTCCTGGGCCTCTGTCCCCTGGACGGTGTGCCCACTACCACTGCCCCCAGGTCCCTGTTGTTGTTGGGGTGGTGGGTCAACCTGGGTGCCCTGTAGTGGTGGACACACCGCTGATTGACGTGTCCTGGAGACAGAGGCATGGGCCCGCTGGGTGGGAGCTGTGCTGGTGTTCCCAGAGGGGGTTGGGTCTGGTGTAGCCTGTGGCTGTCTGTGGGGAACCGACTGTCCAGAGGTCCCCGATGGGCCGGGCTGGTCATCTGGGTCCAGGGAGACAGAGCTGCTGTCATCGCTGGGGGCCTCTTCTGGGGATGGGATGGACATCTCTGTACCCTCTGTGGCGGTGTGGTGGCGTTCGGGTCCTGCAGGGGTATAAAGGTATGGTTATTGCTTCTGTGTGTGGCATTTCGTGTGATGGGTGAGTGTCCGTGTACCCAAGTGCAGGCATTTCCTTGTGGGGGCTTTTGTGAGGGTGGCTTGTGGGGGTGATGTGTGTGTGCAGTAGGCATGCTTTGGTGATGGGTGTCCATGCTTTGTGGTCGCATGCAGGGCTTGGTGTTGGGATGGGTGGGTTGTGATGGTGAGCCATTTGCAAGGAGTTGGTGTGATGAGGGTGGGGGTGAGGGTGGGGGTATGATTTGGCATGCAGGTGGGGGTGGGAAGCAATAGTGAAGATTTGACTTACCAGAGTCCATTCCTCCGCCTACTCCTGCGAGGCCCTCAGGATGCAGGATGTGCAAGACTTCCTCCTCCCATGCTGAAAATTCTGGGGGAGTAGGTGGGGGCCCGCCGCCAGTCTTCTGCACTGCAATGTTGTGCCTTGATACCATGGAACGCACCTTCCCCCGTAGGTCGTTCCAGCGCTTCCTTATGTCATCCCGATTGCGTGGATGCTGTCCCACCGCGTTGACCCTGTCCACTATCCTTTGCCATAGCTCCATCTTCCTGGCAATTGTGGTGTGCTGCACCTGTGCCCCGAAGAGCTGGGGCTCTACACGGACTATTTCCTCCACCATGACCCTGAGTTCTGCGTCAGTGAACCTGGGGTGTCTTTGGGGTGCCATGGGGTGGTGTGGATGAGGTGTGGGGTGGCGTTTGTGGTGATGAGTGTGGTGCGTGTGGTGGTGTGTGGTGTTTGGTGCGTGGATTCTGTGTGGGTGATGGTGTTGTGTGCCTCTGTGTTGTGGGATTGTCTATTCTGTGCTCTCTCTCTAGCCTTCGTCAATAATTTCGGGTCGTAGGGGTTTGTGGGTGATGTGGGTGTGTGTTTTATATTGTGTTGGGTGTGTGGGAGTGGTGTTAGTATGTGTATCAGGTGTCTGTGTTTCAAAATGACCAATGTGGCTGAGTTTTCTATGTGTTCGTGTATTTTGAGCGCTGCGGTGTGTACCGCCAATGGAATACCGCGTTTGAAAGACCGCCGCGTGGATTCGTGTGTCGTATTTCTGACCTTTGGTGTGGCGGACTTTTGTGGATGTCGGGTTTTTGGCGGTTTGCAAGATGCGGGTCTGAATGACCGTGGCGGTTTACCGCGGCCGCGGCGGTGTTATGGCGGTCTTCTGACCGGCGGTAAGCGCCTTTTACCGCCGAGGTCAGAATGACCCCCATTATGCCTGGCGCAGGCATAATGTAGTGAAAAGGGTTACAAATTGGCACAATGCAAGCATTGTGCCACTTTGTAAATTTGGTGCCCGAATTTGGCCTCTTTGGGCCGCATTAGTGTAAAAAAAATAAAAATTACACTAATGTAGCGCAAGGAGGCGCTAGGGCCTCTTAAATCAGCTCCTAAGTAATTTCAAGTACCTAGATGACTGCCACTGGTGTTCCCAGAGACAACACTGGCCAATCTCTTCCAATCTTCAGATTGTACAAGGTGTGTAAACTAAGAGGGAGACATGAAACAGCTTCTGTGATCTTGCTGGTTATTTCAGCCTTTTTGGCGAAACATCACAAATACCATGACCTTTGTAAGTGACAATCTAATTCTCTTTGTCCCATGGTTGGTCTTTTTACATAATGGGGAAACCACAGATCTTACCCCCACGAGAAAAGGTGGGTAGACACAGCACTGGTAGTACTAAAGATGTGTAACCTGAGAAGATGGAAATAGTGCCACCCCTCAACTCATGATGTGCCAAGACATGAAAGAAGCAGCATCCACAAAAGTCTAATTTATAGTCTTTGACGCCAACTACATATTTTTGAGACTACATGGGCTCCTTTTATATCAGTTCTGTCTTGATTGTTGTTTACTTAGGTAGTTTATTAACAATGCTCCTTCGCCTACGTGACTCCCACTACTCTTAGCTAAATGGGTTGTCTCTGCTACTTGAGTGGTGACATATTGCACTAAAAGACACATGGACATGATACACAGTACCAAGAATAGAAGGTACTGTTAGAAATTGGGTCACTAGTTGGCAGAGGTATATATCCTGTCTAAGTATGGACCACAATCCTAGTCAGAATAAGTCACAACACACTCTAACTTATCCTGTGCTCAACAGCCGGTAGTTTGGCACAGAGCAGTCAGGCTTAACGTAAGAGGCAAAGTGTAAAGTATTTGTGCAACAGACACATACATCAATGCAAAAAGAACACACAAGCTATAACACAGTGAACACACCACAAAACACTCCAGCCTAGGTTAGAAAAATAAAATATATATTTGAAGAAAAAAAACAAGATCACAATAAAAATGCAATAAATATGAGTTGAGATGTGAATCTTTAAATATTAAATGTGCAAGTAGCACTTTGAAGCAAGAAGCAAATATGGGGATATCTGGTCATTCTGAACGGGGACAAAGTCAAGAGCTCAGGCCACCCACAATGGAATGCAGGCCAGCTACTGGACCCATGAGCGACAGTACCTTAATCATTGTTTCAGCACAAGATGCATCAGTCATCCCACACAGTTAGATGGTGAGCCAGAGAGAGGGGTCAGTATTGTACAGTCAAGGGTTGAGGCTTATGATGTTCTTTTGGAGTAGGTGTTGTGGAGAGCTTATGGATCCAGTGTGTTGAATGCATATAGTATGGCGGGGGCAGAAGTGAAGGAGGGAAGGTTTCAGAAGGTGTTTGCTCCTTGAATAGGATGGTGAGGGGGTTAATGGCATAGGTGTTGTCATTGAGTGAATTATGGGAGGTGTGAGGGGAAAGCTGGAGGAGGAGGTGATTTTTCTGTGACTTGTGGGAGGATGTGTGGAATCTGATTGAAGGTACTGGGTGTGGGAGAAGGGTGTTGGAAAATGCTACAATTCTTTGGTGGGTGGATGGTTGAAGCTAGGCATAAGGAGGGTCAAAAGAGGGTAAGAGGAATACAGGGATGTGTTGGAGATGGATGAAGGTGTGGGGAGTGAAGGAGAGGCATGGGGTGTGAATAGTACATTGTTGGGGAAGATGAGGAGTAGAGTGAGAGGGAGAGCGACCAGATTGCTTGGCCATAGATGGTTTGATGAGTGGAGGAGAAATCAGAGGTGCTGAGACAAGATAAGGAAGGGGAGTAGGGTGAGCCATTTAAATGGCTGGGAAGTAAATTAGCTGGGAAGGGTTTTGGACCAGGAAAAATATTGTCAATGAAGTCTACTGTCCTTTTTTTTGCTTGAAACATAATTTTCCCATTGTCAACAATGGAAATTGTGAGGTCAAGGGGGAGATATTTTTCATTTTTCATCGAAAAGGGATGTTTGACAGTGAGGTGGCACAACATGTATTTTGAGAGGAATTGTATCATGAGTCAATGTTGTGTGTAAATTGGAGAAGGTTTGTTTTAAGGGCTCATTTCCCCATGCAGTGGTATTGGTCTGCAAAAAAGGATTCGAGGAAATCACTTAAGATTCTGTGATTAAAGTATTTCTTCAAATATTTAAAGAGGGTATGTAATCTTGAAAGTGTTGACACCTGATTTAGAAAAATATCTGGATGAAGACATGGTGTTGGGAAGTGACATTGTCATGATTATGCAGAGTGTGGATCATACCCAAGAGCTTTGATCCCAACTGTCATGATGGCCAAGGGTAGATGGGAGGTTTTGAGACTCAGGCTCTCTGTGGATGTCCGTGCAATTCAGGACCACACAGCCCCAATGTAAGGATGTTGATATGTGTGTAGGCAGGGTTGGCTCCAGCGTGATAATACCCTCACTCAATCACAGTCACACAGGGGGATTTCACCTCGTAGCTGCTGGGCCTTTCCCCCCAGTGCTGAGCCCTTTTTTGGCTATTTGGGGTAGTTCGCGCTTAGGCCTTCATAGCCTTTTGTCATATAAGCTATCCACGCCAAATTTGCGTCCTTTTTTTCCAACATCCTAGGGATTCTAAAGGTACCCAGAGTTTCTGGGTTCCCCAGGAGGAGACCAAGAAATTAGCCGAAATACACATACAATTTAGTTTTTTTCCCAAAAAATTGAAAAAAGGGCTGTTGAAGAAGGCTTGTGGTTTTTTCCCTAAGAATGGCATCAACAAAAGGTTTGTGGTGCTAAAATCACCATCTTCCCAGCTTCCAGGAACAGGCACACTTGAATCAGAAAACCACATTTTTCAAAACAATTTTGGCATTTTACTGGGACATACCCCATTTATACTATTTTTGGTGCTTTCAGACTCCTTCCAGTTAGTGACAGGAATGGGTGTGAAACCAATACTGGATCCCAGACAGCTAAGCATTTCTAGAAAGTAGACAAAATTCTGAATTCAGCAAGGGGTCATTTGTGTAGATCCTATAAGGGTTTCCTACAGAAAATAACAGCTGAAAAAATAATATTGAAATTGAGCTGAAAAAAACAGCCATTTTTGCTCAGCGTTTTACTCTGTAACTTTTTCCTGCAATGTCAGATTTTTTAAAGCAATATACCGTTACGTGTGCTGGACTCTTCTGGTTGTAGGGATATATATGGCTTCTAGGTTCATCAAGATCCCTAGGTACCCAGAGCCAATAAATGAGCTGCACCTTGCAATGGGTTTTCATTCAAGGCCGGGTATACAGCAATTTATTTGCTGAAATATAAAGAGTGAAAAATAGGTATCAAGTAAACCTTTGTATTTCCAAAATGGGCATAAGATAAGGTATTGAGAAGCAGTGTTATTTGCCCATCTTTGAATTCCGGGGTGCCCATACTAGCATGTGAATTTTAGGCCATTTCTCAAACAGACGTCTTTTTAATACACTGTCTTATATTTGGAAGGAAAAAATGTAGAGAAAGACAATGGGCAATAACAATTGTTGTGCTATTCTGTGTTCTCCCAAGTCTCCTGATAAAAATGGTACCTCACTTTCCGTGGGTAGGCCTAATGCACGCGACAGGAAAGGCAACATGGACACATCACATTTTTACATTGAAATCTGACGTGTTTTTTGCAAAGTGCCTAGCTGTAGATTTTGGCCTCTAGCTCAGCCGGCACCTAGGGAAACCTACAAAACCTTCACATTTTTTAAAACTAGACACCGAGGGGAATCCTGGATGGGCTGATTTGGGGGGTTCTGATCAGGTTCTGTTACCTAGAATCCTTTGCAAACCTCAAAATGTGGCCAAAACAAACCTTTTTCCTCTCATTTCGGTAACAGAAAGTTCTGGAATCTGAGAGGAGCAACAAATGTCCTTCCACCCAGCGTTCTCCCTAGTCTCCCGATAAAAATGATACCTCACTTGTGGGGGTAGGCCTGGTGCCGGCAACAGGAAATGCCCCAAAACACAATGTGGACACATCACCTTTTGACAAAGAAAACAGACCTGTTTTTTGCAAAGTGCCTAGATGTGGATTTTGGCCTCTAGCTCAGCAGGCACCTAGGGAAACCTAGCAAACCTGCACAGTTTTGAAAACTAGACACCTAGGGGAATCCAAGATGGGGTGACTTGTGGGGCTTTGATCAGGTTCTGTTACCCAGAATCCTTTGCAAACCTCAAAATGTGGCCAAAAAAACACTTTTTCCTCATATTTTGGTGACAGAAAGTTCTGGAATCTGAGAGGAGCCACAAATGTCCTTCCACCCAGCATTCCCCCAAGTCTCCCGATAAAAATGGTACCTCACTTGTGTGGGTAGGCCTAGTGCCCACGACAGGAATAGATCACACTCCCACACGCAACCTCCGATCAGCCGACCTCGCCCTAGCAACAGTCCCCCGCATCCAACGCACCACCACAAGAGGCAGGTCCTTCTCCTACCTCACCCCCAAAACATGGAACCCCCTCCCCACCAACCTTCGCAAAACCAAAGACCTCCTTCTCTTCAGAAAGAACCTCAAGACATGGTTGTTCAAACAGTGAACCTCCCTGCCCCTCCCTGATCCCCCGCCAGTGCCTTGAGACCCTCACAGGTGAGTAGCGCGCTCTATAAAAAAAAATTATTGATTGATCACACAACGGTCAATGTTGGTACTTACACGAGGCAACTGTTGACCCTGGGGTGATCCATTCCTTACGCAGGCACTAGGTATAGGCATACAAGTGGGGTAGTATTTTTATCAGGACAGGTGAGGAATCACTGGGTGGTAGGAATTTTGTGTATCACAGCATATTCCTGTAGTTTGTGTGACAGAAATGCAAGAAAAATAGAGTTTTTATTCAATAAATCAGCTTTGCAGGGTATTCTGGGAAAGAAAACTTTGGGGAACCCACAAAAGTCACACCTCTGTGGACTCCCCCGGATGTCTAGTTTCCAGAAATGTTTGGGTTTAGTATGTTTCCCTATAAAGCTGCCTAACCCAGGACCAAAAACACAGGTGCCTGCCTTACAAAACCAGTTTGTTTTGTGATAGATAATTTTGATGTCTCCACAATACAATTTGGGCAGTGGAATTCGGGGCTGAACTAAATTGGGGAGGTCCCAAGAGATCACCTGCTCTCAGGGTTGGGCTAACCCACTATTGCCCTGTTGCACAGACTGTGCTTGTGAACGGACAACAGGACTGTCCTCACCACCTCCCTCACAATTTAATGGAAGGAGTTATCCAATGGGACTCCTCCAACTGAAAAATCACTCCCAGAGTGTGCGCCATTGTCCTATCCCTCAGATGCTGTCTCAGTCTCTGATCCTATGTCAGAGCTGTCCTCTATAACCAGATTGACATCAGCAGCAGTCACCCTCAAGATACCATCTCTGCTATTGGCTAAACTGTTGCTCTAAAACACTAGCCTACATAGACAGTCACAAAATTGCTGGTGTGTACGTGTGTGATACGTGCAACAGTGGAGGCCACCTTACCTGTGCTACTTCCCTCAATCAGCACGTTATTTCAAGACACTCAAACACCTTGTCACATACCATTCATCACAGTATTTAGCACCTCCTGCGCCCAGTCCAACAATCATTATTGGTGCTCCCACTCCCATGACCTCCTCCTCGGATTCCCTCATTACCACCCAGCAAACGTGCTCTTCATCTCTCCATAGCCACCCCCACCCCTCACATACATTTCATTTGTATTATAGCGCAGGTAGTGGCTGACTTTACTAACATACTCAGCTATTTACTTAAAATACAGATTTGCTCTTTGCAGTAGTCATATAAACCTTCTGCGCTTCTTTATGGCACTAAAACTGCCACTAGACAAAAGCCTGATCCTTTTGTAGCAGAAACATAATCACAAGACTTACTTGACTTCTTTATTGCTGCCTAAAAGCTAGTTGAAATGCGTCAGTTGAAGTATGTGCACTGCTTTAAAGACGCAAGCTTGTATAAGATATATATATAGATCACTTTTATATGTAGGTCTGGTTTTCCTGGGGGCCGATTGCAGCCCCCAGGGAAACCACACATGCACTGACAAAAGGGAAACCCTACAACTACTAAAAAAAAATTGTCCCCACAGGGGGTCGCCCTGCCTATGGGCGACCACCTGTCAATTTCGTTTTTTTTGTTTTTAAATTAGCCCCTGGGGGTGGCGCGATCGTGCCCCCCCCAGGGGGCCCCAACATCGAAATAGAAAAATATGGCCCCACAGGGGGTCGCCCTGCCTACAGACGACCCCCTGTCAATGTCCTTATTTTTTTAAAAAAAATTAGCCCCTGGGGGTGGTGCGATCGTGCGCGATCACGCCCCCCCGGGGGCCCCAACTATGAATTTAAAAAATATGGCCCCCAGGGGGGTGTCCCGTTTTCCTAGGGGGGCTGACCCCTACCCAAGTGAAATCCCTGGCTGTGCTGCGATCGGGGGCCAGGAAAAGCGATCAGGAAGGCCTTGTATGAAAGGGGAGAGTCTCCCCTTTCATACAAGGCCTTCCCGAACTTGGGGAAGGCCGTTTGGGGCCGTTTTCCCCATCGGAGCAGGAAGCGGCCCTACGGCCGCTTCCTGATCCAATGGGGAAAAAAAACAATGTGACGTCAGCGTGCCTCGCGGCGCGATGACCTCACAAAGGGGCGCGTGGGGGTGGGGGTAGACACGGAAGCTCTTCTGTGTGTTCCAGGGCTAAAAAATAAAAATAAAAAATCCTCGGGTGCGACGCACCCGAGTATTTTCATACCCCCTCCCCGGTGTCGGCCACTGGTCGTGACCCGCACCAGGGAGGTAGTGTGGGCGTTGGTCAGTGACCGACACCACCACTAAAGGGGTTAAATTTTGTGTCTGCCAAAGTCCTCTCATCAGTCAGATACTACTTGTACCTTTACTCATTCAAGAATTATTTTGGCAGATGGGATAAACCTTCAAAACGTGATGGATATTCCGTCCTTCGTATGCATAGGCTACAATAAATTTGGAGTATGGTGGATATGATATCTGCCCATTTGTGACAAGCTTTGCCCTATAAAACTCTAAATAAGGTCATTTGTTTCTTGTTAGAGCTCTAAAGCTTCTAGAGGAACAGGGGTGGAGACTGCATTGTGATGCAGGGAGTATGGGCATTCCAATACATTCACCAAGGATTTTGACACAATCCCAGATTTACAAAGGTCAGTAAACCTGGGATTGAGTCAAAATGGTTTGCCTCCCAGACCCAGGTGTAACAAGGAGAAATATCTTTATTTTTCCTCATTACTTCCTCTTTCCGTGCGTGCAGTATAATCTGCAGCACACATAGAAAGAGGATTATGCCTTTTAAGACTGTTTTCATGATGGAAAGAATCCCTTCCTTCAGATAAACAATCCTCGTCTGTTAAAAATAGGATCTATAGTTGGCAGTCTGTCCAAGTAGGGACTCTCACTCTAGTCAGGGCATGGGGAAACCCAGCTCAGGTAATCCCTGCTCACTGCCTCGGTAGCTTGGCATGAGCAGTCAGGCTTATCTCAGAAGCAATGTGTAAAGCATTTGCACATGACACACAGTAATACAGTGAACACATTACAAAAGGACACCACACCAGTTTTAGAAAAATAGCCAATATTTAACTATGTAAAACAAGACCAAAACTAGACAAATCCAACATACAATAATAAAGTTATGAATTTTGCAAGTATTAACTTACAAATACAGTTTCTTGAAATCGATAGCTCCAACTGGGGCTATCATTTTGTCATGAGCAACAAATCCAACAGATCAGGCTCACTGCGGGGGTCACGGGAAGTCCCATAAACAGTACTTTGGAAATGTAGGCGATTGTAGTCCTCGAGATGAGATTCCGAGTAAAGCGCACTGGCATCATCAGGCGTCGGTGGGCATCGGTTCCAGAGATCGGTGCAGGGGTTGTCGGGCCCTTGAAGTTACAAGCATTGTAGAACAATCTCTGGGCTGATGACAAAGTCAGGAGTGCTGGCATTGATGGTGTCAGGGCTGCGGTGCGAAGCAGGACTATGCGACGTGTGGTGTCCACAGGTCCTGTGCAGGCAGCGGCTCAGTGATGGTATCCTGGGGTGTCGGTGAGACCAGGGCTGTAGCGTGAAGCGTGCAGTGTGACGTGCGGTGTTTCCAGGTCATGCTGCAGGCAGCGTCATTGTTGTGGCTGAAGCATTGTCGTCAGTAGGCCAAAGGTGGCAGTACGACACGGGGTGGGCTCCGGTGGTGCCCATGGTAACTGTGCAGGCATGGGAATCTGTTGACGGTTGTGGTATCAATGGTGCTGACGTCAGTCGACCGGGACTGCGGTGTGGGACAGTTCTCAGTGTACCTCACAAGTGGTGTCCTCAGACCACAGTGCAGGCAGCGGTGTCATTGTCAGGGTAGAGCGTTATTGTCAGAGATACCAAGGCTGCGGTGTAAGCGAGGTGATGCGGAGTGCGGGACCCACAGGTCACAGTGCAAGCAGCGGCTCGGTGATGGCATCAGGTGGCGGCAGCAGTGAGACCAGGTTTGCGGTTCAAAGTGGGGCATGGCTCTGTGTGGCATCGTCAGGTCATGGTGCAGGCAGCAGCATTGTTGACGAAATGATGTTGGTTTTTCTTCAGTTGCAGCTCAAAACACACAACGTCAGTGCTGTAGGCAGATGAACCTGAAGTCTTTGATATCCCTGACACTCCCAACAGGAGGTAAGCTCTACTTCAAGCCCTTGGAGAAACTTCACAAGCAAGGTACACAGCAAAGTCCAGTCTTTGTCCTCTTTAAGGCAGAAGCAGCAACTCCAGGCCAATCCAGCAAAGCACACACAGCAAAGGGGAAATACTACTCCTCCAGCTCTTCAGCACTTCTCCTTGGCAGAGGTTCCCCTTGATCCAGAAGTGTTCTAGAAATCTGGCGTTTTGGGGCCACTACTTATACTCATTTCTGCCTGTGAAGTAGGCAAACTTCAAAGGAAAGTCTCTGTTGTTCACAATATCCTGCCTTACCAAGGCCTTTCCCCAGACATACTCCAGGGGTTTGAAAACACAACACAAGAAAAACCCCAAGCCAACAGAGTATATTTCACTAAATAATATTACATCACTATGCAATAAATACAATTAGTAGAACAGGAGTTTTAAGTGTAAAATAACCCCTAAACGCCACAGGACCAACCATGAGAATCTGGTCCCGTGAGACTAGGGTAAAGCCAAAAGTTAAAGCTAACCACAATGGAGCATGGTTCAGCTACATGAGGTGGATTGGTCCTGTTCTCGGCTTATCTTTGGACATAGAAGAATGTTTGAGGAAAAGATTCTGAAAAGGTAAAGTTCAGCAGAGCAAGGCAGTCAATGGTGTCCAAGGAGGAGGAGGCTTTGGGAGGCAGCTGCTAGACAGAGCCACATTGAAGATGTGTGCGTTTGGGCACTGTCACTTTTTTCCAAGTTGAAAATCTCCAATGGGATGAGGCTGCAGGACTTAGCCAACCAGGGCATCATGAGGTCCGATACCATTGCTCAGACATCCCGCTGAACATGATTTGTTGCTGCAGAGAAGAATGTAGTGGGAACTACCTCAAAGTGAGCTGACCAGAGATGCATGTAGAGTGTATCAGCAAACAGGTAGGTCTTGGTCTTCTGTTTTTTTTTTATTTCAAACTTTGAGGGTCAGTCAGGAGCAGCACCCTCAACACCATAACAAGGGTCCAGGACTATATGGGCAGCCCTTGGGGGGGGCAGGGAACACTCTAGCAGAGGCCAAAGGGAGGTTCCATGGTCTCTGGAGCTCACTATGTCCATGTAGGTCACAAAGGAGGACAGCCAACTAATCACTGGTGTCATTCCGTTGGTCCTCGGTTCCAGGAGCAGGGCCAGTCCTCCTTATTCAGCAGAGAAGCAAGGCAGTGCTTCCAGCAGCATGACAGTCCTACTGGCAGCAGCAGAGCAAGCAGTCCTTCCGAATCTTCCACAGGTACAGGAGTGCCCTGAGGAGGTAGCTCAGGAGGCCCTATATTTATATGTGGTGCCAGCCTTTGAAGGGGGGGTAACATCCTGGCTACCTCCAAATCTGGTTCTGGAAAGTGCTTCCATTCTTCTGCCAAGGATCTAAGTAGTCTGGGGTGATAAAAGGCTGGTGTCAGGTTCCTTTGTGTGAATGCTAGAGACAGGCATTAGAAGTGTAAATGGTATAGGCAATATCTCCTCCCCACCCATCCTGGCAGATTGGCCTTTGTGTCACTGTCTTACACAGGAATACATTAGGGCTATTTACAATCATGTGACCTAGGGCATAGGCAGCAGATGCCAAAGGGTTAGGACAAGAAAATACCAACTTTCTTAAAGTGTAATTTTCAGAACTGTAACTGACAATCCGCCTCTAAGATCATGGAGGATTTTAAATTACAATTCATTTGAGTCCAAACTTAACATCTATATCCGTTTCCAATCAAAACTTAGCACTTATTAAAAGTAGAAGATAACCCAATGTTATCCAATGGGAGAGATAGGCCTTCAAGTAGTGAAAAACACATTTAGGAGTTTTTATTTATTAGTACGTGTAAAACATAACAACACACAACCTACTTATTAAATACAATGCACCATGCCCTATGGACCTTTTTAGGCCTATCTGGAGGTGGCTTATATGTATTAAAAGGGAGGTTTATTTTGTCAGATAGAATTGGCAGTTTAAAACTGCACTACAGGCTGCAAAGGAAGGCCTGAAACATATATTAAGGTTCTGCTTTGTGGGTGGTGCAATGAGTGCTGCAGGCCCACTATTAGCATTCAATATACAAGACGAGGTTTGTGTAGTACTACTTTATTAGGGATATACAAGTCATTTATATATGCTAATCACGTGTAAGCCAATCTTACCATGCTTAAAGGACAGTGGAGAAGCAGTGGTAAGGTACACAGAGTCCAGGTGCCAAGAAAAACAAATTCGGAAAGCAGGAGGTGTGAAGTCAAAATGTTTGAGGATGACCCTGCAGAAAGGGCCAAGTCCAATATATACTTTACAATTTCTGAAAACCTATCCCAGCATGTATCATGATTTATCAGTTACCACATGACCCTTCAAACTACAACAAAAGCACACATTGGCCTTAGTTTGATCAATTTCTGTCATAGGCGCCATAGTGTCTTGTGATTTAGCGATGATGGGATCCTTTTGGTTCCTGGGGGACTCCGTATTACTGGGATGTAAGTGTTAGGGTGTGGTGAAGATATTTCATGTTTAAAATGTTTACTTTGTGTGAGCACTCAGAAGAATAAAGATGTTAAGACCAAGCTCCATGTGTAGCATATTCATTTACAAGTACCCAGACTGGGGAGGACGCTACAACTGGATATATGTAACCAGAAGAACTGACTGGGCTGTCCCAGAGAGTTTGCTGTGGTCCAGCAAACTGCTTGGGCATGACACTCATGCCTCAGTCAAAGTGAAGATCAACATTTGGCATATGTTGAGTCAAAGAAACACCGTAGTCAGTGCAAAGCTTTAGAAGAAGACAAAGGCATTTACAGTGAAATGTGTGTATTATTGCCAAGAATCCTAATGGTGAGGCAGTGAAAAAGGGAAACACACAACAAAAAGATTGTCAAGTACCTCAAGAATCTTGCCGGAGAAGGAGTAACAGAAGTAATAAAGAAAATAGCACATTCTGATGAAGTATCATAACATCAAATCAAAGAAGTGCTAAATCTCACATTCACTCCAGTGCTGATGTTGATTAAAAAAATATGTATTTTCAGTCAGGAAAGGCAGAGAGCTGGTGAAACAATCAACAAATTTGTTGAGAGTCTTGATGCGGTCATCAAAAATTGTAATTTCAATTAATTCAATGATTAAGAACCCATGCCTCTCAGAGCTCTAGATGTTTGTTTGTTAGATTCATTCAGACAACGAATGCTGGGAGAAACAGTTAAGGGCATATTTATGACTTTTTTGGGGTAGGGCAGTGCAGCAAGTTACCATGCTGTGCTAAATTTTGTCAAATGGCAAGGGCAGGAATGTGCCATATTTATGAAATATGGCACATTCCTGTCCTTTCCCCCGTGCTGGCTCCCTTTTGGCTGTTTAGCACCAATGCAGGCAGCCTTGTACAATGGTACTTGGGTGTCTGCATTGTATGGAAGATTGTTTTTGTGCAGGAAGGGACACCTTCCATTACAAAAATAACCCGGAGAGCCCTTTTCCTCTTTCTATGTGAACTGCAGAACGCAGTACACACAGAAGAGGGAATAAAACAGAAGAAATAAAGATATTTCTCCTCGCTGCACCTCACCTTTGGTGCATCCCCAGGTTTATAAGTCCTTTTAAGGTAAGTTAAATTTGGTGTTGCATCAAAATCCATGGCTGTTGTGTGGGAACACCCACCACAATGCCTATGGAATGCCTCCCTAGCGCAGAGAAAGGCAACGCGGGGATTTACGCTGCCTTGCCCTACTCCATATTTATGGGGCAAGCGGGGGTCAGCATCTCTCCTGTGATTTAAGCCAGATCTGCATACCAAGGGTGGTGGACAGGTCATCCAGTTGGGTGGGGTGTGTAAATACCTGTCCCAGAGCAGGCATTTTGGTTAACTACTTCAGAGCAAAGGCTCTTACCCAAGGAGGTTAGACTTGTGTCTGGTGGTGGCAGGCTGGATAGAAATTGTCAGTCCACACACAAGTAGTTGGTAGTTTTGTACTTTCAGTGAAAATTTCATTGAATAACAGGCAAAAAGTGTCTGTGACCATGTCAAAAAGGGCCACTTTCCCACGCAACCCCTCCCAACGAAAGAGAATGAGACTAAACTTTCACAAGAGAGACATTCATTCTCTAAGCCAAAGAACCTGGAAAGGCCATCTGCATTAGCGTGGTCAGTCCAAGGTCCGTGTTCCATTGTAAAGTCCATTTCCTGCAGGGAGATGGAGCACCTCCACAGTTTGTGGTTTTCACCTTTCATTTGCATCAGCCATCTGAGAGGCCTGTGGTCAGCTTGAAAAAGCAAGTGAGAACCAAATAAGTATAATCTCAACTTCTTCAGGGACAAGATCACTGCAAAGGCTTCCCTCTCAATGACACTACAACGCTGCTCTCTGGGGAGTAACCTCCTGCTAATGAAAGCAGCAGGTTGGTCATGGCCGTCATCACTGGTCTGGGATAGGAACACTCCTATCCCACGCTCAGAGTCATCTATCTGCACTATGAACTGCTTAGAATAATCTGGAGCTTTTAGAATGGGTGCTGAGCTCACTGTCAAGTTTTTTTTCTTTGGCATCTTTTTGGGGGTCAGTTATGTGAGGGGTGCCACTATGGTGCCATACCACTTTGCACACCTCCTGTAGAACACAGGCAAGCCAAGAAATGCACTGACTTGTGTCTGGGTGGTTGGAGCTTCCCAGCACAGAATTGTCTGGATCTTGGGCTGTAGTGGTTGAACTCGGTCTCCACCTAAAAGATGACACAAGTATACAACCTTGCCCTGCACGATCTGGCACTTGCTTGCCTTGATAGTGAGGCCTGCACTTTTCAGGCTTCAAGAAGCTTGCCAAGGTGGATCAGATGATCTTGTAAGCGTAGCCAAAAACAGCAATATCATCAAAATATGATGCACCACAGCAGTGCTTAATTTGTAAATAAAAACGTGCCGTTGCTCAAAGCCCTCCTCTTAAACACCCGGCTGCTGGAATTAAATGTGCGAACACGTAATAATGAGGCAGCAGAATAAGGAAGTCATCTCGGTCCTCTTAAATCCATTACAGCCACTCCATGCTCCTTCAGGTCCCTCTTGCAGCCTTCTGCATTCTCCCATTGTGACGCTTTTCGTTTTTCTCTTCCTTCGTCTTTCCCATATGTGTCCTTTGCTCGCAGTTAATGCTTGAGGCATCAAATTAAGTTCCGACCCTCAAAAATAAGTGCCGGTGCTCCGCACCAGAAACAACAAGCACAAATTAAGCACTGCACTAAAGACTTCCAACCTGCCAGAACTTTATTCACCAACAGTTGAAGGTGGCACGGTGTTCGTTAAACCAAATGGCATACCAATAAACTGGTAATGTCCACCTGGGGTCAAGAATGCTGATGCTTCTTTTCCTCCTGGGATCAGACCAATCTGCCAGTACCCTGATGTCAAATCAAAATTACTGAGAAATGTGGCTGCCCATAACCAGTAAATTTATTTTTGTTTGTTCTTGGAATAGGGTATGCATCTGTTTTAGTAAAAGAATTGAGACTTCTATAGTCCACACAAATCCTCAGCCCTTGTTTACCTCTCTTGGAAGGAGGTTTGGGGACTAAGGCCACTGGGCTGGCACAGAGACTGTCAGAGGGCTCAATTACCTCTAAGTCCAACATCGTGCTTACTTCAGCTTTGATGCTATCCTTCGCATGGTCATACTGTCTATAGAATTTACTCTTGACAGGCATTTGGTCACCAGTATCCCCATTATGGACACACCAGTTAGTCTGACCAGGGATGTGGGAAAAAAGCTCAGCATACTGCTGTAGGATCTGCCTGAAGTCTGCTCGGTGCTGGCCAGTAAGGGTATCTGAAATGACCACTCGTTCAACTGACCCATATTTGGGGCTCTGGGACAGGTGGTCATCGAGAGGCTCACTCTCTTCTTCCTGATCCTCATTAGTGACCATCAGCATTGTCACATCAGCCCTGTCATGGACGATGATTAGGCAGTTCACATAGATGACCCTGTGAGGGCTCCTGGAAGAGCCTAGGTCAACCAGATAGGTGACCTCACTCTTCTTTTCATGGCTGGGGGAAGGGCCACTTCATTTGTCTTGGAGTGCCCTGGGAGTCACAGACTTCAATACTCACACCTTCTGCCCTGGTTTGAATTCCACTATGGAAGACTTTTGGTCATATCAGATCTAATGGAGCTTTTGGCTGGCCTCATGTTTTTGGATGCTTTTTCCATGTATTCAGACAGCCTAGAGCATATGCCAAGCACACAGTCTACAATGTCTTCTTTGAGCTCTCAGCCTTCCCTCACTAGACATAGTGGCCCACTTACAGGATGGCCAAACAGAAGTTCAAAGGGGGGAAACCTACTCCCTTTTGTGACATTTCTCTGTCGGTGAAAAGCAAGTATGATAACAGGATATCCGACCTCCTTTTGAGTTTTTCAGGGAGTCCTGAGATCATGCCCTTCTTGATTTTGTTGAACCTCTCAGCTAAACTATTTCCTTCTGGGTGATATGGGGTAGTGAACTTGTAAGTCACTCCACATTCATTCCACATAGCCTTGTGGTAAGCAGACATGGATTTACTACCTCTTTAGAGAAGCCCACTCTAGTAAAAATAGTGAGTAGGGCCTTAGCAATAACAGGTCCAGTATTAGGTCTAAGAGGTATCACTTCAGCATACCTAGTGGCATCATCCACTCCCACCAGTATAAATCTTTTCCCTCATGCTGTTGGAAGGTCTAGGGGGCCAACAACGTCAACCCCTACCCTTTTAAGGGAACCTCAAGAACTGGAAGTAGAATTAAAGGGGCTTTTGGTGGCCTCCTGTTCTGCCACCAGCTTGACTGGTGATACCGGAGTTACAATACTCCTTCATCTCCTAGGACATACCTGGCCAGTAAAGTGAGGTACCAACCTACTCCTAGTTTTGGTCTTACCATAATGCCCAGCTAAAGGGATGTCAAGGGCCAATGTGAGTAGGAACTCTCTGTACAACTGGGGCACTACCACTGTCCTGGTGGCATCAGGTTTGGGGTCTCTGGCCCAACTATTCAGGAGTCCCTCCTCCCATTCGGTTCTGTGGGAGCCACTGACATCTCCTTTTACCTGGTCTGCAGCTTGCTGTCTCAGGCTCTCAGGAGTGGGACAGATCCTCAGTGCATGGCACAGCTCTTTCCTAGAGGATCGCCCTGGGCCCAGGAGCTCTGCCGTGTAAGGCCAAACTTCCTGGGGCTCCTTTCCCTGAAGGGATGACAGGTCTTCTCCTTGAAGAGAGGGGACCTGAGCTTGAAGCTGCTGAGAAGCTGACTTACCAGACGTCTTGCCTTTTCACTTGGAGGGCTAGATCATTATATTAGACTCCAGCACCTCTTTTCACCCTGGGCTTTGCATTGTGCTCTGGTTTTCACACACACCCATTCAGGTATACCCAGCATAGCTGCATAGGTCTTTCTTTTGAACTCATGCTGAGGAGTCCAGATTATTTTTTAGCAGACAGGCTGCAGGAATTGCAGAGGATACCACCACCTTAGCACAACTTGGTTGTCGGCATTGATGACTGTGAAAGTTTCATCAGTCCGATTCTGTTCTGGGGTTATTAGTTTTTTAGTCACCATGGTGGCACTTGCACCTGTATCTCTCAGTGCGTCAACTCTAAACCTTTTAAGATGAGGCTGTTGTCTGTACTTCTCCAGATTTCAGGGTCAGACATCCAGGTCAGCTACATCCACCCCACCCTGTGAGAGTAAAGTTGCTTCTGTGAGCTATCTGACATGTTCAGGGCCCATCTGGGAACCCATCTGTAGATTTACCACTGCAGCAGGACCTGCAGGTGCACTAGGGGAACTTGTTTTGGGGCAGGTTGTGTCTCCAAATTCAGTTCCCATTGTCTTGGGCCCACCCTCCTGAACAGGTTTTTGGGGGCCTTTAGAAGACTCTCTATTTATAAACTTAGACTGGCCATCATTTTCCCATAGGGGGTTTAGCAACCCCTTTATTTTGGTCACCCCCACCATGAGTTGTCTTGGATACCCCAGTCCTGATCCAGTGGTCTGCCTTCTTTCCCAATTCTTCGGGATAAATTGGACCTACGTCTACTAGGTACAATTCTTTAGAAAAACAGTTACTTAACAGATGCTCTTTCATAATAAGATTATAAAGCCCATCATAGTCTTGCACCAAATTCCCTTTTAACCAGCCACCTAGCATTTTGACTAAGAAGTCAAAAAAGGCCCTCATTATGAACATGGCGGTCTGGGCCACCATGATGGTGGTGGCGGTAATTACCACCATCGGCATGGCGGCCCAGACCGCCAGATAATATAAATGCAGAATCGCCACTGGCGTAACTCCGCCACCACCAGGCTTCCGCCGCCAGGCAGCCTGGCGATGGCAAAGTCACATATCAAACAGGGCAGCGCTGCAAGCAAGGCTGCCCGCCGGATAATGTACCTGACTCCACCAGCCTTTCCCTGGCAGTTTACCACTCCAGGAAAAGGTTGGCTGAATGGGTGCTTCGGGCCCACATGGGGACCCCTGCACTGCCCATGCACTTGTCATGGACAGTACAGGGTCCACCATGCACAGCCCCGTTGCACATGTCACTGCACGATTTACAGGCAGTTATATGTGCGACGGCTGCTGCTGCACCCGCCACACTGCTACATTGCCGCCGGATCCATGTGGAGCCGGAATCAATGTACAGGCCCTGCATTCAGCTGGGCCAGCTGGCAGAAACACTGTTTCCGTCCACCGGGCCAGCTGAAGGTTCATAATGTGGCCGGTGGGGTCTTCAATGCTGAGTTCATAATGAGGACCTAAATCAACCGAGGACTGACTGGAGGCTTTTCTAGTCTCCCTGAACCTAATTCTATATTCCTCAGTTGTGATTCCAAATCCCTCAATCAGAGTATCTTTCATTCGGTCATAGGACTCAGATTCTGCTCAGGTCAGTATTAGGAGTCTACCTCTACACTTCTTTTAAAAAACAGTACCCAAAGTAGAGAGCCCCCATACTTTTGGTTAGGTTTGCTCTTGGCACAGGCCCTCTCAAAGGCTATGAACGATTTGGTAGTATCATCACCCAATGAATATTTGGGACAATCCCTTTGGGGATGTTGGGGTCAAAACCTTCTTTTTTCGCCCTATTTAAAGGTTTGCTGCCCCTAGAGGTGGGTCCTAGGTCCACCTCAGCTCTTTCTTTCTCTATAGCCAAGAGTCCAGGTCCTAACTTTATCCTCTCAGCTAGTTTCTGGAGTTCAAAATCTTCACTGTCTCCATTTACTAGGGTACTGTCAGAAATGCCTTCAGTGGTGTTACTGCCTGAGAAGTTGCAGGCAGATTCATCATCTTCATCTACCTCCACTTCCTCCTCACTCTCATGAGGGACTTCTCTACTTGCCATGCCTTTGTCATGTTCTGCAAGCAGATGCTGCAGATGGGATTTTGTGGGCTTAGGGCCCAAGGCATGTTTCCATGCTTGGCAGAGGGCCTTAAGTTGGGTAGGGGCCCAGGGTGAGCTCCTGAAATGAACCTGCTGCCTCAGTCACGGTTTTAGCAAAGTTGGGACCTTATTAGAAACTTTAAATAAATCTAAGTGAAGTACTAAAATGGTGTAACTTAGCTGAAGTATTTTAAATTCTAAACAGTGTGGACTGGAGGATGTCACACAAGGCCCTACAGCTAGTTTTAAACAATTTAGAAATATAGAAATATTGAAGAAATATTTTCTAGCTAAAGACAATGTATTCATTCATGCAATCACTTATTAACCTAGCAAATGTCAAAATCAAAATCTTGTATCCCTCTGCTTTGCCACCAATGTAGGAAGCTGGCTCATTATATGCTATATCAAAATGAGATATATTCTACAAAAAGTCCAGGGTTCCCTTACTAGTGGACAGGGGATTGCTCCAGCAATCCCAAAGTCCTCTTCTAGGGGTTAGTGTGATCGAGCACCCTTAGTCATATCAGAGAGGAGTGTGAGACATCTGCAAAAACACAGTGAATCAATTAAACACATGGCTCAAGAAGGAGATCCACACCAATTTACAAAAATAACAAGTATCTTTATATCTGTTTTGGCACCAGAACCAATATGATCAGGGAAGTATGTTTTGCAAAAAAAATATTTGTATGTATCAAAAGTCGACAGTGCAATTTTCAGAAGCAGTAATGTCGTCCTATGGAGAGAAGAACAAGCACTGCATTCAGGTATAGTCAAAAGACTTACGAGGCCAATCTTCTGGTCTTAAGGTGAGCATTGGGCATGTGTCACACTAACAGGTCTCACGGGGCAGCAGGGTGCAAAAGTGTAGTACAGCATCAGATGCCCAATGTTAGTCAATGGGGATCAGTCTGGTGGCAAAGAGGTTGCAGGTTTGGACAGGGAGTTGAGTCGAGGAGAACCAACAGCTGAGTACAAGTCTTGAGATACTCATGGACTAGGGGCACATCAGGTCCCCTTCTCCAAAGGCAAGGGGGGGCGGGTACAGAGGTGCTTTAAGACGTTGGGTTTTCTCCAGCTGAGCACTTGCAGTTGAGGGGGCCTGTGTGCAGAGACTGCAGCTGGTATCGTCAGTCCACAGTGGGCAAGTCCAAGGGGGGCTTTGTCTCTGGATGGCTGGGGGATCACATTTGCACCATCGGTTCACTTCAGCTCAGGCTGTTCGGTACAGGTGCTGGGGTGCTTTCCAGTGTTGTGTTTTTGGTGTCCAGAGTCCTTGAAGTTCTCTTGGGATGCTTGCATGATGCAGGGAAGCAACTCCGCTCGTCCACAGGTGTTCATGGGATTTTTGTTGAAATCAGGTAGGTCTCCCAAGTTTTTCAAGGCACAGCAGCTTGCAGGATGAGTCGACTTTGGTGCAAATTGGCAGGAACAGCAGACGGGACTGGCTAGGGTGTGGCCAAATCTGTTGCTTCTTCCTCGGGCTCTGCTTTTGCAGCTCTTGGCTGTCCTTCTTCTTCATATGCCAACAGAAATCTGATTTCCTGGTACAGGGGCTCCCATAATTACTGCATTTAGTGGCATTTTGGGGAGTGTAAGGTAGTAGCTGTGAGAAAGTAGCCTCTTTCTAGCATGGTTACCCCGACTTTTGGCCTGTTTGTGAGTGTGTGTCAGTGTGTTTTTACTGTGTCACTGGGATCCTGCTAGCCAGGACCCCAGTGCTCATAGATAAAAACCTATATGTCAGTATTTTTTGCCTGTCTCACTGGGATCCTGCTAGCCAGGACCCCAGTGCTCATAGATAAAAACCTATATGTCAGTATTTGTTGCCTGTCTCACTGGGATCCTGCTAGCCAGGACCCCAGTGCTCATAGTTTGTGGCCTAATATGTATGCCTGTGTAGTGCCTAACTGTGTCACTGAGGCTCTACTAATCAGAACCTCAGTGCTTATGCTCTCTCTGCTTTTAAATTTCTCACTGTTGGCCAGTGACTTCAATTGGCACACTGGACCTCCCTTATATGTCCCTAGTATATGGTACCTTGATATCCAGGGCATTGGGCTTCCAGGAGATCCACATGGGCTGCAGCATTTCTTTTGCCACCCATAGGGAGCTCAGACAAACCCGTGCACAGGACTGCCATTTCAGCCTGCGTGACATAGTGCACACACTATTTCACAGCCATTTTCACTGCACTTAAGTAAATTATAAGTCACCTATGTGTCTAACCTTCACTTGCGAATGGTTAGGTGTAAAGTTACTCTATGTGAGGGCACCCTTGCACTAGCAAAGGTGCCTCCACATAGTTCAGGGCCATTTCCCAGGACTTTGTGAATGCGGGGACGCCATTACACGCGTGCACTACTCATAGGTCAATACCTATATGTAGCGTTACAATGGTAACTCAGAATATGACCATGTAACATGTCTAAGATAATGGAATTGCCCCCCTCATTCCATATCTGGTATTGGGGAGACAATTCCATGCACCCCCATGACTGCTAAACCAGCTCTCTGAGGCTTGCACTGCAGTTACAGCTGCTGCCACCTCAAAGACAGGGTTCTGCCCTCCTGGAGTCTGGGCAGCCCAGTCCCAGGAAGGCAGAACAAAACATTTCCTCTGACAGCAGGGTATTACAACCTCTCCCTTTGGAAATAGGTGTTACAGGCTGGGGAGGAGTAGCCTCCCCCAGCCTCTGGAAATGCTTAAACCAGTCTACACCGGTTCAGGGACCACTTCTACCCTGCTCTGGTGGGAAACTGGACAAAGAAAAAGGGAGTGACCACTCTCCTGTCCATCACCACCCCAGGGGTGGTGCCCAGAGCTCCTCCAGTGTGTCACCGACCCCAGCCATCTTGCTTTGCAAGGTGTGGGGACACTCTGGAGGGCTGTGAGTAGCCAGTGCCAGCAGGTGACATCAGAGACCCCTCCTGATAGGTCCATACCTCATAAGGAAGCCAATCCCCCTCTCATGGCTACGTAGGGTCTCTCCTGTGGGTTCTCTTCAGATTCCGCTTGCAAGTTTCCTTCAGAAATCCTTTGCGACAACTTCAGACTCTTCTGACATCGGATCAACCGCAGCCTGCTCCAAGAAATGCTGTGACTGCAACAAAGTGTCTACAAGAGACACTTTGTTTCAGCAACCTCAAGCTCCAAGTCAGCAACTGCAACAGTTTCCATGGTGTGCACACTCTGGGGACTCCCTGTCTTCATCCTGCACCAGAAGAACCGAAGAAATCTCCAGTGGAGTAACAGAATCACTCCCTTGCTCCAAGCAGGCACCTTCCAAGATGACGACCAGTACCCTGGGTCTCCTCTCACAAGGACGAGCATGCTCCTAAGTAAACGGAGCGTGGACATCATTAACATAGACTGTCCTGAGGTCCTGCTGATGCAATTTGGAGGAGGTAAGACCTTGCCCTCCCTGAGAATGATGATACCCCTGTGTACTGTGTCTTCTTCACCTCCTGAGGCCTCTGTACACTCTTTGCAAAGTTCCTTTGTGTACAGCCTAGCCCAGGTCACCAGGACTCTGTCCTGTGATGCTCAACTTGCTGAGTTGTTCTCCGGTGGCGTGGGATCTTCTTTTGTTGTGCTGCCACAACTGCATTTTGCACCTCCTTTGAACCTGGGTCCTGTGGCTCCTGGGGGTGCTGGCTGACATCCTGAGGGCTCTCTAAAGTGCTGAGAGACTCTTCTTCCTCATCACACAGGGTTGAGGCCCCCAGGTCCCTCCTGGGTCCATCCAGCACCATTTTGATGAAAAACACACTTTTGGCGTAGCCAAGGCTTGTTGGCAATTTCCCACACAAAATCTAGTCTGTAACGATCTTCATGCCGTGGGACATTTTTTGCATCATGCAGAAACCCACTGACATCTCCCTAGGGTGCAATTCTGCAGACTAACCGTAGACTCTTCTTTTGCACCCTCTTCTGGGTTGGCAGGGGCTCCTGTCCTTCCTGGAACTTCTTTTGACTTCTGGACTTGGTCCTCTTCCTTTGCAGGTCTTCAGGTCCAATAATCCAGGAGTTGTTCTTTGCGGACTTGGGTGGCTGCTGCAAAATCCCAAAAACGAGGTGTAGTGTGTCCTAAGGAAACTTGCAGTACTTTACTCCTGCTTTTCTGGGCTTTCGGGTGGGGTAATTTACTTACCTTTACTGTATTCTTACTCTCCCAGTGATTCTGCACACACTACACTTGTCTAGGAGGGAATTTGTGATTCACATTCCACTTTTTTAGTATATGGTTTGTGTTGCCCCTAGCCCTTTTTTCTCCCATTGCATTCTGTAGGATTTCCTACTGTTTGCATTGTTCTATGACTATTTACTTGTCTAATTTTGGTGTCTAGTGTATATATTGTGTATAATACTTACCTCCAGAAGGAGTATTGTCTCTAAGATATTTTTGGTACTGTGTCACCCAACTAAATACCTTTATTTTTGGTAACACTGAGTATTGTCTTTACTTGTGTATAAGTACTGTGTAACTATAAGTGGTATTGCATGAGCTTTGCATGTCTCCTGATTCAGCCTAAGCTGCTCTGCTATAGCTACCTCTATCAGCCTAAGCTGCTAGAACACTACTACTTCGCTAATAAGGGATTACTGGACCTGGTATAAGGTGTAAGTGCCCAAGGTACCCACAACAAACCAGGCCAGCCTCCTCCAATAGCCAATGGGCTGCTTATCCCAGGGGTCGCTTTACTCCCCATATGATCACTTCCATTGGGCAGCTGGATTATTCCTGCCATGGAGTTCCTGAACCTGCAAACACCAAGATGACAAATTTCTAAAAGTTATGTCCACATCAGGCAGTGCACCTTAGGGGTGGGACTGACCTGATGGGTGGACACACCTCCCTGAAAACTAAATTGTCCACCTGTCCAGGTGCCAAATGAGTCCTAGGCAGGGGGGTCTGTATCTTTCTGTGAGTGAAGCCAGATTTTCTTACCAAGGGTAGTGCACATCTTTGAAACCCCCTGCTTGGATTGAAGGATTTCAGGTCATCCTCTTGGGTAGGGTGTGTAACCTCCCCTTCCAGAGTAGGCTTTGAGGTTGACCGCAAAGGCTCTCATCTTAGAGGGTCAGACTCTGTCTGGTGGTGGCAGGCTGGCTAAAACTAGTCAGTCCCTCCATGAGTAGTCGGTAGGTTTTCATGGGGCACCTCAAAAGGGCCCTCTGGGTGCAGGTATTATTAAATCCATCCTTGGCATCAGAGAGTGTTTATTAATATGAGATGTTTGATACCAAACATCCCTAGTTTCAGTAAAGCCATCATGTAGCTGGGGAACTCGTAGTGACCAGTATCCAGCACATGTACTTAAAATAGCTTCCCTGTTCATTCACTTTGGGTAAGAATCAACAAAGACATAGCTGGGGCATAGCTGCACATGTAGATATGTCCTCACCAGCAATGTAATGCACTCTGCCTTAGGGCTAGAAGGCCTGCAGTCGGAGTGACTTACATATATTGCATGCAGTGTTGGGGGACATGGCACATATTTACCTGCACCAAGGCACACAATCTAAAATGGGCATCTGTACGTGCTATCCAGTGTGTGTGTATATATATATATATATATATATATATATATATATATATATATATATATATATATATATATAAAACATGTGAAGAGCCACTTTACTGGGGAGGTACAACAAACCTGGTTAGACAAAGAATGCATGGGCTTTACAAAGTGTCTGAAATGCAAAGCATGCCGTATTGGAGAAAACAGAAAAGAAGTGAAAGACACTTTAGGTCGAACTTTGAATCTTAATAAAAAAATAACATGTGAAACAACTTATGTAGTATATGTGTTAAAACGTGGATGAGGCGTCAAATATGTAGGCAGTACAACTTGCAAGATGAAGAAAAACAAATATTGGAACAGAGCAGTCAATAAGAAAGATCTAAGCTATGCAATGGTAAAACACCAGAGTTTGTGTCATGAAAATAATTGGAAAACAAGGCGATATTTTAGAATAGCTGTTGTCCCTCAGAATGTGAGAGGAGAAAGTAGTCCCTTAAAATGTCATCACTTTGAATCCAGACACAAGATAAAACTCAAGACAAAGATACCATTTGGGTTGAACACCAATGAAGAACTGTATATACATCTGTAAGAACTTATGATGAACTTAATTTGAATTTTGGACAACAAAAGTGACATATATAAACTATGGATGTTACTTGGCCACTATATGTAAGTAGTTTATTATTTTTAATACACAAGAGGTGTTTAGAGTAACTTTATTTCCTTTTCCCAAGAGTGACATCAATGATGACCTCAACATCAATTTACAGGGGTTTACACATCTACACATCTTTAGAAGCCCAAAGGTAAATATTGAATGAAGTTGAAATATGTGATCACTGAGAAACACTGCAAAACAAAAAAGAAAATGTATGAAGTAAAGTTAATATTTGGAATTATGCTAAGAGGAATGTGAAATTTAAAAAACCAGAGACATGTTGTGTAAAAACTATGTTATCCAGCATGCCCTGGTATTGGTTGTATTCACAGGAATATATAAGGTGAAAGAGAAAAGGGATATCAATTACAACCTGAATATCAATGTACAGGGGTTCACACATCATTAGAAGTACTAAGCTAAATATTGAATTAAGTTGAAATATTGCAAACATTGTTCACCGAGAAACACTGAAATGGTAAAATAAAATGTGAAATTTCTGGTGTGATCCGTCAAGCGTAGGGTGAGAAAAAGAGGGGTGTCAAAAAAAGTACATTTACCATTTTAATTCCTATGGGGATTTTTGACACGGCTACAGCCTGAACTGCAGGAATAGATTACACCAAATTTAGCAGAAAAGTAACTCTTGGTCCAGAAAGAGAGCTTTTTGTTATTTGTAATTTGGCTTAAATCCATTCAGAGATTTTTTAAGTATTAAAAGAAACCCAAATTTGTATTTATGGATGCGCGAAGGCTTCGTGAATACTCCTGCCATAATCCAAATTCCTTGCCAGCACTTTAACAAGGAAGTGCTGACAGCCATTTTGAGACAAAGGCCCATATTTATACTTCTTTAGCACGGCATTTGCGTATTTTGTAAGTTTGTGCCTCTTTTGCTTCAAAAAGAGGCACAAATGTGGCACTAAAAAAGTATAAATATGGGCTTAAGTTTCATTCGGTTTTGGCCAAATCTAAAAAAAAAAAAAAAAAAGAAAAGGTATTAGAGTACTGTCCCCCAGGGACTTCCCAAAGCTTGAATTATTTATTTTTTTAAATCACAGTGATAATCATGGCAGATGCCTGAATTTTGCTATGAATTAAAAAAAAAAAGGAAGTGCAGTCTCCCAAGCTTGCTTTTCATTTTGCCCTGGGTCAGTCAGGTCCCAGGGGCATTGCCAAAATACAGGAGGGTGCGCAGGGGCCCCCCCTCCTACAGCTTATGAAAGCCTTGAGGGGACGCCATCTACCAAGACAAAAGTTATCAAATGAATGCAGCCCCCACACAACGCAGAGGACCGCCACCTCCCCAGGGCAATCAATATAACATACTGGGGGTGCGCATCCCTCCTGTACCCCCAGGGACTACCACCTCCCTAGGGCTCCAGTACCTTAATATAGAGGGTCCTTCATGGACCCCCAGCCCTGGAGATCACCACCTTCGCATGTTAGAGTTACCTTAGGGCACGAGTTATAGTTCCTTGAGATAACACTAACTATAACAGATTAATTTCAATGGCTTTGAATGTTTAAAATGTGAGATATATATATGTGTGTGTGGCTGTAAAAAATAAGTTGCATTTTTTATTAAACAAGGGTGGAGATGCATGGGGCAGACTTATGGTAAGTGGTACTACACTGAGTGCAGCGCCACTTTCTCTGCGTCCCTTAGCGCCCCCCTACCGCCCCATGTATGCGCTGTATTTAAAATACAGCACACCATGGTGCAGGGTAGGGGGCAATAGTGTCATTCAAGGTGACGTTATTGATGTACTCTTCAGGAGCGGTACCAAAATGTTGGCACTACTCCTGCAGAGTACATAGGGGCCAAGGGTAAAAAATGGATGCCCCCTTTTAACGCCTCCTCTGAGCAGGCGATAAAAGTGCTGAAAAAATAGTGCAGGGAAATCTCATAGTTTTCCTTGTGCCATTTTTTTGCCCCCCCAACAGGTGAACACCCCCTTTGAATACATTATGCCTAGCGCAGGCATAATGTAGCGCAAAGGATTACAGAGTGGCATCGCCACTCTGCAAATACAGCATGGGGATATCTGCCTCGTTTGGCCACATTAATGTAAAAAAGAATGACGCTACTGTGGCGCAAGGTGGTGCTAGGGGCTCATAAATATGCCCTGTAATATCTAGTGAGTTAGTGATGACAGGACACTTTTGGTTTCTGATGGAGTCCGTATAACTATGACGTTAGTGTTAGGGTGTGGTGAATATATTTCATATTTAGAATATCGAATGTGAGCTTGCACACAGAAGAATAAAAGCGTGTAAGACCAAGCTCTGTGTGTGGCATATTCAATTACAAGTACCCAGGCTGGGGGAGGACGCTACATGCACTAGGACCATCCAGACAAGTGGGGCTGCATTTGCACTGGGACAAGTGGAGCAATCATGTATGGTTGGCATTTTGTGGATTCTTGGTGATTCTGAAAGTTTCTATCACAGAAATGCGAGGAAAGTGTGCAAATTTAGGCAGAGTTTGAGGTTTGCAGGGCTTTTTGGGTAGGAAAACCTTTTGGAATACATGCAAACGCACCACCATGGAATCCCCTGGGAATCTACTTTTTCAGATATGTGTATGGTTGGTAGGTTTCCATAGGTGGCAAAGATTGCAGAGGGACATTATCATTGTCACTAGTGTCAATGTAATGGACAGACCAAGTGGTAAGTCAAGGGGTCAGGGAGAACAGACCAGCATACTGTTCCAGCACCTGCTAGAAGTTTCTGAGTTGTTGGTCTGTCAATCTGGGAGAAAGTACAACTCCCTCCACTGGCCCATCTTGCACATTGTAGGAGACCTGTGAGGGTTCCTGGGAGTGTAAAAGTCATCAAAATATGTAATTTCACCTGTCTTTTCTAGGATTAGACAGAGCCCAGACCACTTGCATTGGAGTGCCCTAGGAGCTACAGGCTCAAACACCCTCACCAATTGTCCTGGTTTGTACTGAGGCATAGTAGTTCTCTGGTCATACCAGAGCTTAATGAGCTCTTGGCTGGCCTCCAAGTTTCTGCTGGCTTTGTACATGTACTCTGCCATGCGAGATCTCAAGTCTAGTACATAGTCCAGCACATTGTCCTTGGCTTCCTTGACAGGCTTTTCCCAACACCCTCTCAACAGGTGCAATGGGCCTCTTACGGGGTGCCCACACAACAAGTCAAAGGGACTAAAGCCAACCTCTTTTTGTGGAACTTCCCTGTAGGCAAACAGTAAACATAGTCGGAGAACATCCCATCTCCTTCTGAGTTTGTCAGACAAACCATTGACCATGCCCTTCAGGGTCTTATTGGACCTTTCTACCAGACCATTAGTTTGGGGATGATATGGTGTGGTGAACTTGTAGGTAACACCACATTCTTCCCAAATCATCTTCAGATAACTGGAAATGAAATTCATGTCTCGATCTAAAGCAATCTCCTTTTTGAAACCCACACTGGTGAACACATCAAGTAAGGCCCTAGCCACTGAAGGTGCAGTGAATGTCCTAAAGGGAATTTTCTCAGGGTACCTTGTGGCATGGTCCACTACCACCAAAATATATGTGTTTCCAGATGCAGTTGGTGGGTCTTGGGGACCAGCAATGTCTATCCCCACCTTTTCAAAGGGAGTTACACCACTGGCAGAAGTATCAAGGTAGCCTCTGGTTTGCTCATGGCTTGCTACTGGCCTAACAGGTTGCACTGGAGCTACAAAACTCCTTCACTTTGGCAGACATTTTGGGCCAAGAAAAATAGTTCACCAACCAGTTCCAAGTCTTATTTGGCCAAATGACCTACTAAGGGGGTGTGATGGCTTAAAGTGAGGAGAAATTCTCTATAACTTTGTGGTATCACAAACCTCCTGTTGGCTCTCTCTTTGAGGTCTCTACCTTCAATATATAGGACTCCCTCATCCCAGTAGACTTTATGGGATCCATCTACATCACCCTCCTGTTGCCTAGAGACAGTCTGCTTCAATCTCACAGAAGTGGGGCACTCTCTCTGATCCTGGCAAAACTCATCTCTGGTGGGTCCACTTGCTCCTGTCAATTCTTCAAAGTTGGACAGATCTTGCAGAGGTTGAATACCACCCTCCGAGGCCAGAGTCTCCTGCACCTCTGGAGTTCTCTAGGTTAGCTCACCAGGCCCAATACACTTTCTCTTGTCCTTGGATATGTGGCCCATTATTCCAGAGTCCAAGTGTCTAGCATATCCCTGCTGAGCAGAATGTGACCTGGTCACAGCACATACTCACTCAGGGAGATCCACCATCTTTGCATGGACCATTCTCTCTGCCCTTGACCAATCAGAAGCTTCAAGATAATCTCCCAGTAGACACACCACTGGGAGTGCAGGAGACACAACTACCTGCCTAGGGCCTGTCACATCTCCCCATTTCTAATTCATCATTGCCATGAGAAGGAGTTTGGTTCTGCTGTCTGCATGGGTTACCTGGTGGTACACACCAGTTATGATCTGGTCTGGAGAAACCAGTTTCTCTATGACCATAGTCACACTGGCTCTGTATCTCCCAACGCCTCAACCTTAGTCCCATTGATGTTAAGCATCTGCCTGTGCCTTTCCATGCTGGGAGGCAAGGGTGCCAGGACTGCAATTTGCACCCCACCCATGGACACTAAGGTTGCCTCTGTTAACTCATTCCCTGTCTGTGGGACAATCTCCAACCCCACACCTGTGGACTGCACACCAAAGGGGGGCTTCTTTGTGCAAACAGCATTTCCTCTTTTGTGGCCTGGCAGGTGACAGTCAAAACACTGTTCTGCCTTCATTAGGTCATAAAACCCTCCTGCCTTTGTAGGATCAAAATTATTTCCCAAGTACCCCTTCTTCTTGAAAGTGGCATGGCTCAGGGTCCCACCCACTTGTGCAGGTTTGTTTGGGCCTTGTGAGAACTCTTTATGTTTTTGACCTTCATTCCCTTGGGCTTTCCCCCTGGAGGAGACTTGTCATCCTTTCTTTTGGTCACCTTCATGGTGTTGATTAGACACCCGGTTCCCAGCCACGCATCCTTTGTCTCACATAGTTTCCTAGGACCAGACAACTTTGAGTCCACTAGATACTGGCGTAACTTCCATTATACACAATGAGTCAGGATACGCTCCTTAAGAATTAAAATGTACAGCCTCTCACAGGTACTCACTTGGTTCCCCTAATCCAGCCCTTTAGTGCCTTCACTGAAACGTCAATTTCTGGCTGTCCCTGAACTAAACCCTGTACTTTTCTTGGGTCAAACCAACTTTCTTGACCAAGCATTATTTTATGTGAGAATAAGGTTTTGCCTCATCCCACTGTAGGGTCCAGGGCCTATCACTACCAGCTATTGGAATCTGTTCCACAAAGGAGTGAACCCCAATACTGTGAGTGGACCTCTTGTATCTCAATGATCCTTTCAAATGCAATCAAGCGTTTCTCAATGTCATCTCCCTCCGTGTACATTGGAAGTATTCCCTTGGGGAGCCTAGGCTGACTCCTACCCCTCTTGGGTATTTTAGCACTTTGCTCATTGTTGCTGCCACCATTCCTTCTCTCTTCTTCCCTTGCCCACCTCTTCTTCTCCAGCTCTAGTTTCTCCTTCTCTATTGCTTAGGATTCTAACTGAGTCTGCATTTTTTCTATCTGCAAAAGAGAGTTTGGGTTCCCCTAGGGACGAGCTTTCCCTCCCTCTCCTAGCTGGAGTCATGGATCTAGTGCTGGAAGTGGTGGAAAGGGTGCCTTCCTACTCCTCCACACGGAGGTCATTGGAGGGGATACTTCCCCCTCCTTTTCATTCTCTGGTGCTGTCCGTACCCAGGCCTTAAGGGACCTAATCAATTCTGCGTTCCTAAACTTGTTGCCATAAGGTAGCCCCTCAGACCTGCACTGAACCCTCAGCTCAAACACCTTGAGTTTGTTCGGTTTAGCCAAATCCAGCTTCATGGTATCCCTAGTTTCGGGTCACACAAACTTTACAATCAGCCAATCAGAGAGACATTATCAATTTAAAGGAATGCACTTTGGCTTAAAGACAGCCCCTGTCACCTTTTAAAGGTTGGTACCCTGGTCTGACTGGGCTGGAGCAGTTCAGTGCAGCTAATCTGGCTGCTACCGCTGTGTACAGTTCTACCTGGGTGGATCATTTAAACCACCTGAAGGAAGTGTTCCAGGTCCTACAGCAGGCAAGCGGAACTATTGTAGGAGGCTGGCCTGGTTTGTAGTGGGTGACTTGGGTACTTACACCTTACACCAGGTCCAGTTATCCCTTGTTAGTGAATGTAGTAGAGTTCGAGCAGCTTACGCTGATAGAGGTAGCTATAGCAGAGCAGCTTAGGCTGAACTAGGAGACATGCAAAGCTCATGCAATACCACTTATAGTTACACAGCACTTATACACAAACAAAGACAATACACAGTGTTACCAAAAAATAAATGTATTTATTTGGGTGACACAGTACCAAAAATATCTTAGAGACAATGCTCCTTCTGGTGGTAAGTATTATACACAATATATACACTAGACACCAAAATTAGACAAGTAAATAGTCATAGATCAATGCAAACAGCAGTAGGAAATCCCATAGAATGCAATGGGAGAAAATACTGTAGGTCTAGGGGCAACACAAACCATTACTAAAAAAGTGGAATGTGAATCACGAAGTGTAGTGTGTGGAGAATCACTGGGAGAGTAAGAATACAGTAAAGGTAAGTAAATTACCCCACCCCAGAGCCCAGAAAAGCAGGAGTAAAGTGCTGCAAGTTTCCTTAGGACACAATATACCTCGTTTTGGAGATTTTGCAGCAGCCAACCAAGTCTGCAAAGAACAACTGCTGGATTATTGGACCTGAAGACCTTCAAAGGAAGGGGACCAAGTCCAGAAGTCGACAGAAGTTCCAGGAAGGACAGGAGCCCCTGCCAACCTAGAAGAGGGTGCAAAAGAATAGTCCCTGGTTAGTCGAAGACTGCAGAAATGCACCCTAGGAAGATGCCAGCAGGTTCCTGCATGATGTAAAAGATGTACCACTGCATGAAGATTGTTGCAGATGAGATTTCATGTTAGAACGCGCCAACAAGCCTTGGCTACGACAAAAGTGCATTTTTCATCAAAATGGCACTGGATGGACCTAAGAGGGACCTGAGGGCCTCAACTCTGTGTGAGGAGAAAGAGGGGGCTCTCAGCACTTTAGAGAGCCCTCAAGATGCCAGCCAGCACCCCAGGAGCTGCAGGACCCGGGTTCAAAGGAGGTGCAAAACATGGTTGATGCAGCACAACAAAAGAAGGTCCCACACCGCCGGAGAACAACTCAGCGTGTTGAGCGTAGCAGGAAGGAGTGCTGGGGCACTGGACCAGGCTGTGCATGAAGGAATTTTGCATTGACCTTATGTAGTGAACACGTGTAATGGCGTCCCCGGACTCACAAAGTCTGGGCAAATGGCCCTGAAGGGTGCCCTCACACTTAGTAACTTTGCACCTAACCTTCAGCAAGTGAAGGTTAGACATATAGGTGACTTATAAGTTACTTAAGTGCAGTGAAAATGGCTGTGAAATAGTGTGTGCACTATTTCACGCAGGCTGTAATGGCAGTCCTGTGTAAGGGTTTGTCTGAGCTCCTTATGGGTGGCAAAAGAAATGCTGCATCCCATATGGATCTCCTGGAACCCCAATGCCCTGGGTACCTTGGTACCATTTACTAGGGACTTTTAAGGGGGGTCCAGTATGCCAATTGAAATTGGTAAATGAAGTCACTGGCCTACAGTGACAAATTAAAAAGCAGAGAGAGAGCGTAAACACTGAGGTTCTGGTTAGCAGAGCCTCAGTGACACAGTTAGGCACTAAATAGGCATACACATTAGGCCACAAACTATGAGCTAGCAGGGTCCCAGTGAGACAGGCAACACATACCGACATATAGGTTTTTTTATATGAGCACTGGGGTCCTGGCTAGCAGGATCCCAGTGACACAGTAAACACACACTGACACACACTCACAAACAGGCCAAAAGTAGGGGTACCATGCTAGAAAGAGGCTACTTTCCTACAACTATTAAGCCCAGTAAGTGTCAAATCGGGCAGAGTTCAGTTGAGTATCTGGGACACCTTGTAGATGGAGGCCATGTACAACCTCTCAGGGCTAAAATTCAAACCATATTGTTTTGGACTGCTCCTACAACCCAGACATATGTCAGGGCCTTCCTTTGTCTGAATGGGTATTATGGAAGATGTGTTGAGAATTATTGGACCATTGTGGCTCCCCTAACAGAACTCACTCAAACAAAAGAGGCCAAAGAGAGTCATCATACTCCAGAGTGTCAGAAGGCCTTTGACACTCTGAAACAAATGCTATATGTTAAGCACCGGTTTTGCTGACCCCTAATTACATAAAGGAATTTGTGGTTCAGACTGATGCTTTAGAGCATGGGATTGGGGCAGTGTTAGCACAGGTAAATGAAGTGGGCCTTGATCAGCCAGTTTCCTTCATCAGCATGTGACTACTACCAAGAGAGCAACAATCAAGTGTCATTGAAAGAGAAGAAGCCTTTTCCGGGGCTTGGTCCCTGAAAAAGCGGAGACCATACATGTTTGGCTCTCACGTTTGTCTTCAAACTGACCACAGACCTCTCAGGTGGCTCTGCTAAACAGGCTCTGGGCCAGTGCTCTGAATACAATGTTATAAATCCAATTGGCAATGACAGCCCCAGTAGATAATAGGGCCAGGAGGATTCAAACTACCCACACCTCTCTATTATATAGTATGGCAGGGAAGTTTTAAGAACCAGTAGATATCCTGTACTGGAGTGTATACTGCAATGAGCCTGCTGTAATTTTTAAAGACAGCCATGCCTTGCAGACTGTCTTCAAAAAGTAAAGGGTATCCAAATTCGATTTTGGAATTAAAGGTTCTTCCAAAGTGGTAATCTACCTTATTTTTACATTTTTACAAGGTCTGTCCTAGATGCCCTAGAGGTGGGGTGCAATGTAACCATAAACAGGGACTTTATGTGATATGTTTTGTATGCCTTGCTGAGGTAACAACTACAGCTTTATTTCCCCCATTGTGGAAATCTAGATCCATAGGCGAAAATAGAAGTATGTTTCATAAACATAAGTATTGCTCAGAAGGAGCACAAAATGGCATGACGGGACTCAAATGAATGGTAATGATAAATTCAACAACTTGCCATTGTTGAATTAACCATAATGAATACAGAAAGAGGTTATAAGACTTTCTTTTCTGTAAGCCAAATTCTAACCTGCTAGTGGTCTCTCCTGACTGGTCAGCCCTAACAGGATTAGCTAGGCTGTTTTGATGGGGTGATAAGTGGTCTGCACTGAGCAGAGGTTATCGGATGGTGGAGGTTGGCAGATGATAAGGCCAGGCCAGGAAGAGGGCGGGATAAACCAAGCTGAGTTTTCATTAGAAAGCCAGTCAAAAAGCGGTGCTGCCAGGCCGGCCCTCTCACCAAGTACCCCACAGAAAAATACTAGGCTTAGGAAAGGAAGTTGCAGATGTCCAGAGGGGCATTTTTACATTGCAGTGCTTTATGGGACAAGAAAATGCCACACTTTGGAGTTAGCTGTCATGCTTCTGGGTGGCACCCTGCAGCTCATTGGACAAGGATGCACACTGATTGTCCCCCAAGATGACTGAATAAAAGTGGCTGATCTGCATTTGCAATTCAGATTTCCTGACTTAAACCCCAAGAAGAAGGAGGATTGCCCTGCTGGAACCCTGGTCTGCAACCCAGAGGACAGCGTACTGAAGTATTGCTCCTGTTGCCCACTGGAACAACAGTCCAAAGGACTTTGCTTTGTTTTTCAAGGGTCTCAGGAGTAGACTCCTTGACAGCAACAGGTTAAAAGAGCTTCCCTGCACCAGCTTCCACAGACGTCCCCACCTGGAGTGCATCCAGTGGACTTGCAAGGATTTGGCCAGATGCATTGTGGGAATTGAAGTCTCAAACTTTCAAGAACCATCTCAAGGCTCCTAGTCCCTTGAGTTTGTGTTTTGTACACTTGGAGACCCAAAGCAGAACTTCTGAAAGGACCTCCAGAAGATTGGAGCAATTTTTGGATAAAGCTCCATAAGTGGACTGACCCCCCAACGTGAATCAAGCCAACTACCTTCTACCATGACCGTGAGGATTTCAGATTCATCCTGGTGAAAGCTACGGAGTTCCAGACTTTCAGAATTTGACTGGGGCCACACGAAACAGCAGTCCAATGACATTGCATTGAAATGGATCTGCTGAGGAGGACTGTGCGACGTTGAGAGAGAAAACCTCCAGAAAAGTTTCAAAGTGAGAAGGTACAATTTTGACTGAGACATCACTCACAGTGTATCCAAGCAGGGCTCTACTGCAGTTGGCCTCAAACTTTGACTTGATCCTGGTCAAGCGTGACCAGATGTCCTCGGTTGGTGCTATTGATTTCTAGGCACAAGAAAGCACATTGTGTTATTCAGTCTTTAAAAATCCCTAACTCCGGTTCCCTATATTTGATTTTAGTTTTTTGGCATCATTTTGAAGCTAAATATATTTACTATTTCTTTTTTCATTGGTGTGAGATTTTTATTGTGTGTTGTGTTTTACTTATTTATTGTAATGGTGTATTTAAATGCTTTACATACCTGTCTCCTAAGATAAGCCTGCCTGTTCATTACCTAGTTACAAGGGGGTAAGCCGGGGCTAGTGTTTTGAGACCTTGACTGGACCTAACACTGTCTAGTGACATTATTGCTAGTGGGAGGTGTACTTACCTCTACTAATAACCAGCCTTCAACAGTTACCAGTGGCCCTGCAGCATTTATTATGCCACCCACTCAAGTAGCCCTTCAAAACATGTCTCAGACCTGCCACTACAACCTGAATGCAGTGTCCCACCACCATGTCAACTTGTCATCTAATGTCCTTTGCCAAGACTTAAACTCTTCATTTAATACATGTAAGTCACCCATAAGGAGGCCTCAAGTAGTCCACAGGGCAGGGTGCTGTATAATTAAAAGGTTGGATATGTAGTTTAAGTTTTAGATGTTTTGGTAAGGAAAGCCTACCAAATTTGTTTTTCGCTATTTTGTGGCATACCCCTTCTAAAGGATAGAATTGGGGATTCCTTGTTACATTTAAAAGGTTGTAATTCCTAATGAGGAGAAGGTGGATGTATCATGTTTGGTGCTTATGAAATTTTAATGATAAACCCTCTTTAATGTTAAAGTCAGATTTTGCATTACAATTTGGTAGCCTCCCTGTCGTAGGCTGGCCGATATCAAGTACACAAGACTGATTGTGTCTATAGGTAAGTAAGATTTATTTTTGTTCTACAGAGTACTTTATGGTGAGTAAGTCCGTGGTAGTTGGTTTCAGATGTCTCTTCCCGTCTTGGTGGACTAATTTTGTCTTCTTCTTTCTGTTTTCTCCATAGGCCTCTCGGGAAGCATGTGGGGACAGAAGAAGAATAGGCACCGTAAGTGTTTGAGTAAATCGCTCTCTTTTCCTTTCTTCTCTCTCTCTCTCTCTCTCCCTCTCTCTCTCTCTCTCTCTCTCTCTCTCTCTCTCCTAGTTTCTTATTTCTGCTCTTTCTTTTCCTTTTCCTGTCTTCCACTCTTTTCTCCTCTTCTCTTACTCGCTCTTTCTCTCTTTCTTCCTTAGCCCTGGGTTCTGCTATCACAGTGCTTCCCCGTTCTTGCCTTGCCACCTCTTTCAGTATACCTCCCGCCCAGTGCCCGTGCTCGTGCTCTCTCTTCGTGTACAACCCCACCCCTCCCGACCTCCCTACCCGTCCCCAGCCCCGTATCTGGCTTGGCCACACTTCTCCTGAAGCATGGCGGGTCCTAGGCGTTTGCTTCCCGGGACCGGCGGTCTTGCTCCCGGGTTGGGACCGTGATGATTCTTTGTTTCCAGTCGGGCTCTGTCCTCGGGGATTCCCAACGATCTGAGGAGACTCCTCTTCACCTGGATCCCCTCGAGCCTTCGGGTTCGATCCTCTGACGCTTCCTGGAAGTCTCCTCTCCGGGCATCAGCGCTCTGTTTGAACTCCGGGACCTCACCTTTTACGTTCCCAGGGTCCCGCGGGTATAGTTCAGAACCAATAGGAAGGGCGGACCTCGGGTCACTTCCGGGTCATCCAAAGCAGAGGCAGCACTGGTCGCAATTGTGTGCGGGTCAGATCGGTCCGACGCATCACAGACACTCCCCCTATAGAGCAGCTGCCGATGACACTGAGGAGCAGGGTAGTGGGATAAGTAATCAGCATTCAACATGTGGCGACCCGGAGAATGTAGTATCTGTAAGGAGAAGGGTTGCAAAGAGAGAAACCATCTTAGAACACCAACGTTCGAGTCTTTGTTGCGAGCAAGCCAGATGAGAGGTGCATGGTCCGTAAGAAGTGTAAAGGTTCGCCCACTGAGATAATAGCGCAATGCCTCAACAGCCCATTTACTAGCCAAACATTCTTTCTCAATGGCGGGGTAGTATGTCTCTCTCGGGAGCAGCTTCCTACTAATGTACAATAGAGGGTGGATGGACCCATCCATCTGAGTTTGCGATAACACTGCCCCAAGTCCTACATCAGATGCATTCGTTTGTAAAAAAAAAAGGGGTTTTGGAAGCCCGGACAGCATAATACCGGGTTGGTGGATAGGGCGAGTTTTAGACGGTCAAAACTGTGGCGGGCAGCTTAGGGAAGCGAGGAGAATGTTTTGGGAGTAGTATTTTTTAGTAAGTTGGTGAGAGGTTGGGCCACTTTCAAAAATTGTGGAATAAACCACCGGTAGCACCCCACAAGACCGAGGAAAGCACGTACATCCTTCTTTGACTTTGGTAAGGGTATCTGTTGGATAGCGTCTACTTCTTCTATCTAGGGACGAACCATTCCCTCCCCCAATACATATCCTAGATACCTGAAAGTCGTAAACCCTAGCTAACATTTCTCAGGGTTAGCTGTTAAATGGGCTTCCCTTAATGCCTTTAAGATCGCCCCCAAGTGTTCTAGATGATCAGTCCATGTCTTGCTGTATATCACTATATCATCTAGATACACGGCTGCATATGGCTGATGGGGATGTAGTACCTTATCCATGAGTCTTTGAAACGTGGCGGGGGCCCCATGCAACCCAAAGGGGAGAACTGTAAATTGGTATAAACTGGATGGGGCCGCAAAGGCGGTCTTTTCCTTATCAGCTGCTTTCAAGGGGATCTGCCAATACCCCTTTGTTAAATCCAGGGTGGACATGAACCTGGCTTGTCCCAAATTTTCCAACATTTCATCAATGCGGGGCATGGGGTAGGCATCAAAATAAGTCAGTTCATTGACGCGCCTATAATCTACGCAAAACAGAGTACTCCCATCCGGTTCTGGGACCAGTACTACCGGAGAACACCATGGGCTGTTGGAGGGTTCTATGATTCCCGCTTTCAACATGGTTTGGACCTCTTGTTCTATTAGGGCTTTTTTGGCTTCTGGGATACGATAGGGTCTTTGTCTCCATATAGACTCATTCTTAGTTTGAATCACGTGTTCGGCTAACTGGGTATGTCCGGGCTGCTTGGAAAAGACATCCTGATATGCATCAATAACATGTAATAGGGATATAAGCTGTGTATCCAGGAGGGATGTATTAGCTTGGGGCCTAGACTCCTCCTGACAGTGTGGTAAGGAAAGGGCTGGGTATGGGATATCCTCTGTACTCTTATTTGTCATGTATCGGACTGGTTGGACTTTAACGGGTTCCTGTCATTTTTTAAAGATGTTTATGTGATATATATGTTCCCTACTGTGGCGGTGGGGAAGAGCCAGTTTATAGGTAGTGGGATTGATTTGTTCAAGCACCTCGTATGGTCCCTGCCATTGAGCCAATAATTTGTTCTCACTACTGGGAAGGAGTACTAGTGCCTTATCCCCTACTTTTAAACGACGGAGCACACTCCTGGTGTCATACCCCTTCTTCTGCTTTTCTTGGGCGTTGCGTAAGGTGGTGTGGGCCTTTTCCCACACTGAATGTAGGCTCTCCCTCAACTCCTTGGTATATGTAAGGAGGTCTTTAATCTCATCGTCAGTCTCTTCCCATTGTTCAGCTAGCATTTCGAGAAGGGTTCGGGGTAGTCGCCCAAATAACAATTTAAATGACCTAGGGAAGATTGCACATGTGTGCGTATTGCATACAATTCCAGGGGTACTTTTTTTTCCCAATCCCTCCCATCTTCAGTGATGCTCTTTCTGAGTAAGGACTTAATAGTCCGATCATATCTTTCCACGAGACCGTCAGTTTGTGGATGATATACTGATGTTCTGATCTGCTTTACTCCTAAGGTTTTGCTTACTTCACCCATGAGTCTGGACATAAAAGGTGTGCCTTGGTCGGTTAAGATTTCCTTTGGAAAACCTACCCTCGAAAAAAACTCTATCATGGCTTGTGCGATTACTTTCGTGTGCATGCTTGGAGGGGAATAGCTTCTGGATACGGGGTGGCGTAATCAACCAACACCAGGACATACTGTCGACCTTTACTGGATGGGTTGAGAGGGCCGAGGATATCCATGCCCACGCGAGAGAAAGGGGTCTCTATGATTGGCAGCGGCTGTAATGTAGCAGGTGAGTGTGCAGCGGGATTATATAATTGACAATTCGGAAAATTCGAACAATGTCTATGGATATCCCCGAAAACCCCGGGCCAGTAGAACCGCCGGAGTACGGCCTCCTCGGTCTTCTCCCTATCTAGATGCCCTTCCCCCTTGTCCCCATGAGCGAGATGCAGGACTTGTTGTCTGTGACTACTGGGGACTAGCAATTATTTCTGCCTTTCATCGTTGGACTGGGGAATTCTGTACAAGAGTTGGTTCTGGATGAGGAATTTTGGACCTACCACATGTTCCTCGTGATTCAAGGCCTGCTGCCATGCGTTCTTTAAAGAGGGATCGTCCCTCTGACTCTGTCTAAAATCTCCTGCCACCATATATACCTTGCCTGTGGCTCCTGGATCCATCTTGGTGAATTCATAGGCTTTTACCGCATATTGTTGCCGTTGTATCCTTTTCTGTCGTTTACTCAGATGCTTTCTAAGATGCCGACTAGCTTCCTCGCCAGCGTCATATGGGATCTCTTTCCACCACATTTTCAAAGTGTGTTCTTGTCCTGCTTTTTTCAACAAAAGGGAAAAGGCCACATAGTCAGTTCCAATGATATTATCCTCCTCCAGGTGAGGTAACACACCCACCTTGAGGGTTTCTTTTTCTTCTCTCCAATGGAAGTTGATGACTGCTACTGGATAATACCTCTGATCCCTGTGGACACAGGCGATCAATACTTGTGCCTGGGGTAACCCTTGTCCAGGTTCGATCAATTCCTGACGGATGACACTCTGGCTGCATCCTGAACCAACCAGGGCCACCCTTTCCATGCCATTGAGAAGGATAGGGAGGGTGTATGTAGGTTTAGTTTCCCCAGCCCAGAAAACCCTTCCCTTTGCGACTCCAATCTCCATTGGTTCTTCCATGTCCTTTTTCTGGGGGCAATATCGGGCTATGTGACCCCACTCCGAGCAGTGGTAACACTGAGGACCTGTAGTGGGAAAAGTTGTTTGTGGAGGATGGGTTATCCGTATCCTCTCTGGATCCTGCATCCCCAGTCGTCTTGGGGCTGCTCCTTTTCCTATGGTGGGGCGCACAGGGGAGGGGACTGGGGTTCCACTGGAGGTAGCTCTAAAGTCTGGACTCCTGTGGAAAGCGCAAGCAAGGTCAATGGCTGTGTCATTGGACAACCCTGGGTGTTGGCGAACCCAATTACGGGTCGTGTTTAGTAGGGCGTCTAAAAATTGTTCCAAGACGATTACATCAAACATCTCTTCTCTGTTTTTTTCGGTGGGATGTAACCAACGACCAGCAGCATGTTGTACCCTGTAGTAGAGGGTACGAGGGTTCTCCTGTGGTTGCCACTTAGTATGGTGAAATTTGGACCGGTAGCTCTCACTGTCAAGCCCTACCCTTTCTAGGATGGTCTTCTTTATTTCTTTATAGGGGAGAGTACCACTGGGATTGATTGCTTGGTATGTTGCTTGGAGATGCCCCCTTAGTAAAGGGGCGATGTACTGCCCCCACTTGTCCCCTGGCCAACTAGCCGTGATTGCCACTCTTTCGAAATTGAGGAAAAAGGAGTCTGGATCTTCCTCGTCCTGATATTTTTGTAAGACACTGCTTGGTACATTGGGATGCACCTTAGTGTGGGCTATTGTGTCAGTAAGTTTTCCTAGGGTGGTTTCATGGACTAGTTGGTTGTTTGCCATGATTGTGGCCTGGCTCTTAAGGGCTGTCTGTAGGGCCTCGCGTTCTTCTCTTGCTTCCTTCATCTGTTGTTCCCACATTAATTGGAGGTGACGTTGTCCCTCTGCTAACTGTGCTATAACGTCCGCCATGGTGGGTTTGTCCTCCATTATGGGAGTCTTCCAGTGATCCCACTTCTGACACCACTTTGTCATAGGCTGGCCGATATCAAGTACACAAGACTGATTGTGTCTATAGGTAAGTAAGATTTATTTTTGTTCTACAGAGTACTTTATGGTGAGTAAGTCCGTGGTAGTTGGTTTCCCGTCTTGGTGGACTAATCTCGTCTTCTTCTTTCTGTTTTCTCCATAGGCCTTACGGGAAGCATGTGGGGACAGAAGAAGAATAGGCACGGTAAGTGTTTGAGTAAATCGCTCTCTTTTCCTTTCTTCTCTCTCTCTCTCCTAGTTTCCAATTTCTGCTCTTTCCTTTCCTTTTCCTGTCTTCCGCTCTTTTCTCCTCTTCTCTTACTCGCTCTTTCTCTCTTTCTTCCTGAGCCCTGGGTTCTGTTCTTTCCCTTCTTCTCCTGTCTTCTGTCTTTTCTCAGACCTGTCTGTTTGGACTTTTCTTCTGGCCGTTTTCTCTCTTTATTTCTTGTAAACCTTTCTTCTTTCTCTTTTTCTTATGCTCTTGAGTCTTCCTTTTTTCATTTTGGGTTTCTCTCTTTCTTCCTTTCTGCCGGTGGCTGACCCTGTTTCTTTCCTAACAGTCGCCTGTTTTATGCTCACAGTGCTTCCCCGTTCTTGCCTTCCCACCTCTTTCAGTATACCTCCTGCCCATTGCCTGTGCTCATACTCTCTCTTCGTGTACAACCCCCCCTCCTGACCTCCCTACCCTTCCCCAGCCCCGTTCCTGGCTTGGCCACACTTCACCTGAAGCGTGGCGGCTCCGAGGCGTTTGCTTCCTGGGGCCGGCGGTCTTCGTCCCGGGTTGGGACCGTGATGATTCTTTGTTCCGGTCGGGCTCTGTCCTCGGGGATTCCCGACGATCTTAGGAGACTCCTCTTCACCTGGATCCCTTCGAGCCTTCGGGTTCGATCCTCTGACGCTTCCTGGAAGTCTCCTCTCCGGGCATCCGCACTCTGTTTGAACTCCGGGACCTCGCCTTTTACATCACCAGGGTCCCGCGGGTATAGTTCAGAAGCAATAGGAAGGGCGGACGTCGGGGTCACTTCCGGATCATCCCAAGCAGAGGCAGCACCGGCCGCAATTGTGTGCGGGTCGGATCAGTCCGACCCGTCACACTCCCCAAGCTGAAGGGCACATTTGATGCCCTCCTTGCATAATCCAGTCTACACCGGTTCAGAGACCCCCAGTCCATGCTCTGGCATGAAACTGGACAAAGGAAAGGGGAGTGACCATTCCCCTGTCCATCATTACCCCAGGGGAGATGCTCAGAGCTCCTCCAGAGGGTCCCTGGGCTTTTCTATTTGAATTCAAGGTTGGCAGGGAACTCTGGGGGCATCTGAGTGGCTGGTGCCAACAGGTGAAGTCAGAGCCCTCCCCTGATAGGGGCTTGCCTGGTTAGGTGACCAATCCCCTTTTCAGGGCTATTAAGGGTCTCTCCTTTGGGTGGTTCCACAGATTCAGATTTCAAGACTCTAGCAGGACTCCTCTGCATCCTCCATTTCGACTTCTCACTGAAGAAACTGCATCTGGACTGTCTAGGAACTCTACAAGCTGCAACAAAGAAGCAAGACACCTTCTGCAACAGTGTATCTCTTGCTCCTGCCAGCAACTGCAACTGTTTCCCGGTTATGCATCCTCTAAAGACAGCCCATCTTCACCATGTATCAGAAGAACAAAGGGATCTCCCTTGGGTTGAAGGAGTCACTACCCTGCTTCTGCAGGCACCATCTTCAACGATGACCCGCTGCTCTCAGATGAGCTGTGTGGATCCTGTATCACAGGTGGTAAACTGAAGTGGTCATGATGGTCATGATGGTCCTCACATCCAACTGTCCAACTTTGGTGGAGGTAAGAGCTTGCCACACCACACAAGACAGTAGCCCCATGCACTGCATGTTTTGCAGCTGCCAAGGCTTGTTGGCATTCTTCCACCAAGTTCTTTACGCATCTTGTAGCTCTGGCCCGCAGCACTCTATCCTTTGACACACAGATTCCTGAGTGGTTCTCCGGTGACGTGGGAGCCTTTGTTGTACTGCTGCATGGGCCTCTTTTGCACTTGCCTTGTCCCCATGCTGTGGGACTCCTGTTTGCACTGCCTGGTCTTCTGTGGGCTCTCTGAGTTGCTGAGAGCCCCCTCTGACTCCCCCTCCTGGGTAGAGCCCACCTGAATCTTCGCAGTCCCGGGTAGTGACCTTTGCTTGTGCCAAGGCTTGTTGGTGGACTCCGATGACGCAAACTTGACTGCAATCCTCTATCCGGCATTGAACATCACTTGCATCCTCCAGGAACCATTTCTGTCTTCTTGGGTGCCGTGCTGACTGTCCTTCTTTACCAGTGGTTCTCCTTTTGTGCCTTCATCTGGGTTAGCAGGGGCTCTTGCTCTTCCCGGACTCTTCTGTGCTTCTTGGACTTGGTCCCTTCTTCCACAGGTCCTCTTGTCCATGAATCCACTGTTGGTGTCTTGCAGTTTCTTCCAGGTTTTGCATAATTCTTCTGGTCATTTCTGTGTGTTCTAGGAAACTGTGTTTAACTCCTGCTTTCCTGGTCATTAGGGTGGGTTCTAGTACTTACCTTTGGGGTTTTCTAGTACTCTCAGCTCCCCTCTGCACACTACACTTGCCTAGGTAGGAGACCGACATTCACATTCCACTTTCTTAGTATATGGTTTGTTCTTCCCCAGGCCCATTTCTAACTATTGTGATTTTCACTAATTGCACAGTTTTCTAACTGTTTTTATGCCTATTTCTGCATACTAGTGTATATAATTTGTGTATTACTTACCTTCTAAAGGAATTTAGCCTCTATGGTATGTTGGGCATTTGCGTCTCTAAAATAAAGTACTTTTTATTCATGTGTGTGACTACTCTGTGACTACAGTGATATTGCCTGAGCTTTGCATATTTTCTAGAGAAGCCTTGGCTGCTCATCCATAGCTACATCTAGAGAGCCTGGCTTCCAGACACTGCCTACACTTCACTAGTAAGGGATTACTGGACCTGGTATAAAGGCGGTCATTCCAACCTCAGTGGTAAAAGGTGCTTACCGCCAGACAGAAGACCGCCATAACACCGCCGCGGCCGCAGTAAACCGCCACGGTCATTCTGACCCACAACAGGCAAACCGCCAAAATACCGACATCCACAAAAGTCCGCCACACCAAAGGTCAGCGATACACTGGCGATGACCAAACCTCCACCGTCACGCCAACAGAAATACGCCCATGACATTATGACCCACGAATCCACACATACTCGTACAAAACACTACCACATTGGCCAATTCGAAATACACACACCTGATACACATACACACACCACTCCCACACACCCAATACAATATAAAACACACACCCACATCACCCACAAACCCCTACGACCAGAAATTCTGAGAGAAGGCCAGAGAGAGACACCACAGTCAACTACCAAGCATCCACAGGCACACAATACCAATACCCACAGAACTTTCACGCACCTCACACAACACACCACTAAATAGCACCCCACCTATCACTACACACTCCACCCCACACATCATCCACACCACCCAATGGCACCTCAAAGACACCCCAGGTTCTCAGATGATGAACTCAGGGTCATGGTGGAGGAAATAGTAAGAGTAGAGCCCCAGCTGTTCGGGACACAGGTGCAGCACACCACCATTGCCAGGAAGATGGAGCTATGGAGCAGAATAGTCGACAGGGTCAACGCTGTGGGACAGCACCCAAGAAATAGGGACGACATCAGGAAGAGGTGGAACGACCTACGGGGGAAGGTGCGTTCCATGGTATCAAGGCACAACATTGCGGTACAGCGGACTGGCGGCGGACTCCCACCTCCTCCCCCAGAATTTACAACATGGGAGGAGCAAGTTTTGAACATCCTGCATCCTGAGGGCCTCGCAGGAGTCGGTGGAGGAATGGACTCTGGTAAGTCTCATCTTCACTACTACATCCCCCCCACCCCACCTGCATGCCAACTCATACCCCCACCCTCTCCCCCACCCCCATCATAACTACCCCTTGCAAATGTCTCACCATCACAACCCACCCATCCCAAAACTTAGCCCTGCATGCGGCCCCAAAGCATGGACACCCATCACCAAAGCATGCCCAATGCACATACCCATCACCCCCCCCCCCAAAACACCGTCACAACAGCCCCCACAAAGGAATGCCAGCACTGGGGTACACGGGCACCCACCCATTGCACGCCATTGGCACACACAGAAGCAATAACCATACTTTTATACCCCTGCAGGACCCGAACGCCAGGTCACCGCGCAGGAGGGTCCACAAATGTCCACTCCACCCCCAGAAGAGGCCCACAGTGATGACAGCAGCTCTGTCTCCCTGGATCTAGATGACCAGCCCGGTCCATCGGGGACCTCGGGACAGTCGGTTCCCCTCAGACAGTCACAGGCCACAGCAGACCTTCCCCCCTCTGGGAACACCAGCACAGCACCCACCCAGTGGGCCCATACCTCTGTCCCCAGGACACGTCAATCAGCGGTGTGTCCACCACTACAGGGAACCCAGGCTAACCCACCACCCCAACAACAACAGGGACCTGGGGGCAGTGGTAGTGGGCACACGGTCCAGGGGACTGAGGCACAGGGAAACAGGGGAACTGGGAGGGCTGCTGTGCGACAGGGGGGGACAGGCCAAGGGAACCCACTCTCCACGAGGCCCTCTCCTCCATCATGGGAGCATACCACCGCTCCCAGGAGACGATGGCGACGGTCCTGGCCAGGTTTCAGGAAATCCAGCTTCTGCAGGAGCAACAGTATATGGGGTTCAGGGAGGAACTAAGAAACATCAGTTCAGCCATGGGTACCATCGTAGTGGCCCTGAATGAGTTAATCACCACATTGCGGAACACTGTGGCACCTCAAAGGGCCCCTGTCACTAGCATGGACCAAGAACTGGCTACCACCTCCACCGGCGCTAGTGGACAGGAGGCCCCGACACAAGACCAACAGGCCACCAGAACCCCACCCCCTGCAGAAGGAGAACCACCCCGCAAGCGGGCCCTGAGATCCAGGAAGAAGACAGAGTAACATGTCAAGACCCCCGCCAGCAAAGGATACCGCCCTGATTGTCATCCCACTGTCCCACATTGTCACCCTGTCCAACCTTAAACTGCCCCTGCTCCACTTCCCACAGGCATTTGGACAATGCACCTGTGAACCTGATAGTCTGGACTCTGCCATGGACAATCCTCCACCATCACCCCTCACCGATTTGCAACCACCCATCCGAATTAGAGCACTTGAATAAACATACTTATTGCACATAAACAATCTGGAGTCTGTCTGTGATTTTAACAAATGTAGTAGACATGACAGTGCCAAAAGTTTTAGTCAAATTGTGATGCCAACAAACCTCTGTCACACAGCTGTAGTCTATGGGGAAACAAAGCAGATGTCACGCAGTGGGGCCCACAGCTCTGAAAACGGAAGGGAAAGTCACAACACAGTTACCATACACTGGGGGAAAAAGTCAGACAGTAGAGAGGTAGGAGTCTTTAAGTAAATGTAATATGCCGGTGTGTACTCTTACCTGTGTGTCACTGAAAATATTGCTCTATTACTGTGTTCCTGTTGTCTATGTCGTCCTCTTCGGCTTCCTCTTCTTCACTCTCCACAGGCTCCACAGCTGCTACAACACCACCATCTGGACCATCCTCCTGCAGAAAAGGCACCTGGCGGCGCAAAGCCAGGTTGTGAAGCATACAGCAGGCCACGATGATCTGGCACACCTTCTTTGGTGAGTACATTAGGGATCCACCTGTCATATGGAGGCACCTGAACCTGGCCTTCAGGAGGCCAAAGGTGCGTTCGATCACCCTCCTAGACCGCCCATGGGCCTCATTGTAGCGTTCCTCTGCCCTGGGATTCCTCACTGGGGTCAGTAGCCAGGACAGGTTGGGGTAACCAGAGTCCCCTAATAGCCAAACCCGGTGCCTCTGGAGTTGACCCATCACATACAGGATGCTGCTATTCCGCAGGATGTAGGCGTCATGCACTGACCCAGGGAACTTGGCATTAACATGGGAGATGTACTGGTCTGCCAAACAGACCATCTGTACATTCATCGAATGATAACTTTTCCTGTTCCTGTACACCTGTTCACTCCTGCTGGGGGGTACCAAAGCCACATGTGTCCCATCAATGGCACCTATGATGTTGGGGATATGTCCAAGGTCATAGAAATCACCCTTCACTGTAAGAAAATCCCCCACCTCAGGGAAAATGATGTAGCTCCGCATGTGTTTCAGCAGGGCAGACAACACTCTGGACAACACCTTGGGAAACATAGGTTGAGACATCCCTGATGATATGGCCACTGTTGTTTGAAATGACCCACTTGCTAAGAAATGGAGTACTGACAGCACCTGCACTAGAGGGGATCCCTGTGGGTTGGCGGATGGGTGACATCAGGTCTGCCTCCAGCTGGGCACACAGTTCATGAATAGTGGCTCGGTCAAGCCTGTATGTCAGTATGACATGTCTTTCCTCCATTGTCGACAGGTCCACCAGCGGTCTGTACACGGGAAGATTCCTCCATCTCCTCGCATTGCCCAGCGGACGGTGCCTAGGAAGGACAACAGCGAGCACAGAGTCAATCAACCCACAGGTACGTTCCCACAGCTTGCACACAACACGATTCACTATGCATTGAATGGTTTGTATGAGTGTTGAGAAAAGGCCTAGGTATGTGTGTCGCAGTAGAAATTAAGCCATGTGGGCCCTTGAAATGGCGGCTGCCTGACCTGTGAAGTGTGACAATGGGATGTGAGGTCAGTGCGCTGGCGTGGCACAACGTGGCGGTAGGCGGTCGAAGACCGCAGCGCAAAGCCGCATTGGTTAACATAGAACCCTATGGGTTTCACGAGCCAATGACGATGTGCACCGGCGGTCGCGGTACGCACCGTCGCGGTACGCACCGCTGCGGGCGTGACCGCCATTTTCTATCTACTTAATCACTCGATACCTGATCTTCCACAGGAGAGGACCTACACTGCAAGTGCTGCTGTGACCTCGGTCTGGAAGAGACAATGGCTGCTGCGACTGGGGAAAGGGCCCCTGCCTTCACTTCTGAAGAATTGGAGAAACTCGTGGATGGGGTCCTCCCCCAGTATGCGCTACTCTACGGTCCTCCAGACCAACAGGTAAGTACACTGGGACCATGCTTTGTGGGCAATGCCTGGGTTGAGTCGGGTGGATGAAAGATGGTGGGGAGGGGAGCGATTGAGGCATGCATCAGACGACAGATGAGAGCATTGGCCACATGGCAAGGGTGGGGATGGGGGCCACTCACATCAAGCATGCAGAAGGTGATGATTTTTTCTCTCCCCCTGTACATGTCACATAGGTCAGCGCCCACCAGAAAATCGCTATTTGGCGTGCCATCGCCAAGGACGTCCGGACCCTGGGGGTCCACAACAGACGGGGCACCCACTGCCGGAAGAGGTGGGAGGACATCCGACGAGGGAGCAGGAAGACGGCGGAGGCTCTGCTGGGGATGGCCTCCCAACATAGGAGGGGTGCCAGTCGTCAATTGACCCCCCTGATGTCCCGGATCCTGGCGGTGGCCTACCCCGATTTGGATGGGCGCGTGAGGACATCACAGCAGACACAAGGGGGTTAGTACACTCTCATTCTGGTGACTTTGCGTGCAGTGGAGGTGTCTGGGTGGGGGAGGTGGGCTGTGGGTATCTCTAGGCCAGGGCGATTTCTGTAGGCTAGGCCCCTCTGTAAGACATGGCCCTGTGCCCCCGCCCCCACCTCTGTAGGGTGCCAAGTATAGCTATTCATGGCCCTGTATCATCTATGTGTGCAGTTGTCGTCCATAGGCTTGTAGGCCATGTCCCACTGATTGAGTAGTGGACCCCAAGTGCGCAGCGTAGTGCAGGGGGCTTCTGTGTCTGTCCTCTCCGCCAACGGTAGCGGTAATCCATGCACTCAACATGTCTTTCTTTCTCCCCCCACCTTTTTTGTGGTCTTCCTGTTCATGTGTGCATTAGCATCATCAGGCGGAGGAGAAGTGGCATCGGAGCACGAGGGAGCTGCATCCCACATGGCCCTGGAGGGCCATGCAAACGACTCTGAGTACACCAGTGGGACGGAGGGCGAGGGGAGCTCCACAGCGGGGACTCGTGCTGATGTCAGTGGCAGCGACTCGTCCTCTGAAGGGAGCTCCCTTGTGGTGGCGGCAACATCCGTGCCCCCCGCAACAACAGGTACAGCCGCCACCCAGCGCTCCAGCACCGCCCTCCCAGCAGCCCCTCAGCGTTTGCCCCGTGCCCGCTCACCCAGGAAGGAGGGCATATCCTTCGCCCCAGGCACCTTAGGCCCTGCCCCTGTTACCCCTGCTGCCCTCAGTGAGGACCATCATTGTTGGGCAGTCTACCCTTTTGAATGCCATCCAGGGTGTAGAAAGGGAGGTGCACCGGAGTAATGCATACCTGGAGGGCATTCATTCGGGTCAGGCTGCCCATCAGCGATCGTTCAACGCTCTAGCCTCAGCACTGACGGCAGCAATTGTCCCTGTCTCTAGCCTCCCCCCTCCAACTTCCTCCACCCAGAACCAATCCCCTGTACCTCTGCCTATCCCAGACACACCTACAGACCAGCCTACACACACCTCAACACCCAAGGGAAGCTCATCCAGACATAAGCACCACACATCACACAAGCATTCACACAAGCAACATCCACATGCAGACACACCAACACCCACTGCCTCCACTGTGTCCCCCTCCTCCTCGTCTCCCTCCTCACTCCCTGTGACGTCTCCACTCACACTTGCATGCACAACATCTTTAGCCACTACGTCCATCACAGCACACCCACAAGAAAGCTCCGCACACGTGCAGTCACCACGCCCACTACCATTTACACGTCCCCTGTGTCCTCTCCCAGTGTGTCTGTCACCCCCTCTTCCAAACCACACAAACGCAGGCAGCCACCCACCCAACAGCCATCCACCTCACGACAGCCTCCAGCCCAAGCACCTTCACCCAAAGACACCAGACTTCACACTCCTACAACCACATCCTCTTCCTCCACTCCCATACCCACTACACCTAGCCGTCCCTCTCTTTCCAAATTGATTTTCCTTTCCAAACTTGACCTCTTTCCAACAACTCCCCCACCCCGTCCATCTCATAAGACTGCAATCAGCACCTCAGCCACCACCAAACCAGGACTGATCAAGACTGTTGTCCAAGGACTGTGGAGTCCCCCACCCTCAAGGGCATATAGTTCTGCTAGGAGCCAAGGCACGGCCAGCCCACCCCCGGAAAAACACCCAAAGATAACCAGTGCCTGGCGCGAGAGGCCAAGGACACCAGGGACCAAAATCCCTTCCCTGGCTCCGGCTGGAAGTGGGGTGCCACCTGGCACACCGCCAAAGTTGGGAAAGGGCCACAGACGACCAGGGAAGGGTGGGAAGGGCAGCACGCCCAACAAGTCCGGCAGCAGGCCAGCTGCCCAGGAGGGCCCCACCAGCCCCATCCCAGGTGTGCAGGAGGACACCCAGAGGCCCGGTACGGCAGCCCAGGAGGGCCCCGCCAGCCACAGCCCAGCTGCCCAGGAGGGCCCCGCCAGCCACAGCCCAGCTGCCCAGGAGGGCCCCGCCAGCCACAGCCCAGCTGGGCAATGAAGGAGGGCCAGCCACAGCCCAGCTGGGCAATGAAGGAGCGCCAACTCAAGCACCGCTGAACATGGCAAGGACTGCCAAGGCAAGCACTGCTAAACAGGGCAAGGACCGCCAAGGCAAGCACCACTGAACAGGGCAAGGACCGCCAAGGCAAGCACAGCTGAACAGGGCAAGGACCGCTGAACAGGGCAAGCACCGCTGAACAGGGATTGGACCGCTGAACAGGGCAAGCACCGCTGAAAAGAGCAAGGACCGCTGAATAGGGCAAGGACCGCCAAGGCAAGCACCGCTGAACAGGGCAAGGACCGCCAAGGCAAGCACCGCTGAACAGGGCAAGCACCGCTGAACAGGGCACCGCCATCTCAAGCACCGCTGCACTGGGCCCTTCATCTCAAGCACCGCTCCGCTGGGCACCGCCGTCTCAAGCACCGCTGAACAGGGGCCTTCATCTCAAGCACCGCTCCGCTGGGCCCTTCATCTCAAGCACCGCTCCGCTGGGCACCGCCATCTCAATCACCGCTGCACTGGGCCCTTCATCTCAAGCACCGCTGCACTGGGCCCTTCATCTCAAGCACCGCTGCACTGGGCCCTTCATCTCAAGTCCCGCTGCACTGGGCCCTTCATCTCAAGCACCGCTCCGCTGGGCACCGCCGTCTCAAGCACCGCTGAACTGGGCCCTTCATCTCAAGCACCGCTCCGCTGGGCACCGCCGTCTCATGCACCACTGAACAGGGCACCGCCGTCTCAAGCACCGCTGCACTGGGCCCTTCCTCTCAAGCACCGCTGAACAGGGCCCTTCATCTCAAGCACCGCTGCACTGGGCCCTTCATCTCAAGCCCCGCTCAGCTGAGCACCGCCGTCTCAAGCACCGCTGAACTGGGCCCTTCATCTCAAGCACCGCTCCGCTGGGCCCTTCATCTCAAGCACCGCTCCGCTGGGCACCGCCGTCTCAAGCACCGCTGAACTGGGCCCTTCATCTCAAGCACCGCTCCGCTGGGCACCGCCGTCTCAAGCACTGCTGCACTGGGCCCTTCATCTCAAGCACCGCTCCACTGGGCACCGCCGTCTCAAGTAACGCTGAACTGGGCCCTTCATCTCAAGCACCGCTCCGCTGGGCACCGGCGTCTCATGCACCGCTGAACAGGGCACCGCCGTCTCAAGCACCGCTGCACTGGGCCCTTCATCTCAAGCACTGCTGAACAGGGCCCTTCATCTCAAGCACCGCTGCACTGGGCCCTTCATCTCAAGCACCGCTCCGCTGGGCACCGCCGTCTCAAGCACCGCTGAACTGGGCCCTTCATCTCAAGCACCGCTCCGCTGGGCACCGCCGTCTCAAGCACCGCTGAACTGGGCCCTTCATCTCAAGCACCGCTCTGCTGGGCACCGCCGTCTCAAGCACCGCTGCACTGGGCCCTTCATCTCAAGCACTGCTGCACTGGGCCCTTCATCTCAAGCACTGCTGCACTGGGCCCTTCATTTCAAGCACCGCTGCACTGGGCCCTTCATCTCAAGCACCGCTCCGCTGGGCACCGCCGTCTGAAGCACCGCTGAACTGGGCCCTTCATCTCAAGCACCGCTCCGCTGGGCACCGCCGTCTCATGCACCGCTGAACAGGGCACCGCCGTCTCAAGCACCGCTGCACTGGGCCCTTCATCTCAAGCACCGCTGAACAGGGCCCTTCATCTCAAGCACCGCTGCACTGGGCCCTTCATCTCAAGCACCGCTCCGCTGGGCACCGCCGTCTCAAGCACCGCTGAACTGGGCCCTTCATCTCAAGCACCGCTCCGCTGGGCCCTTCATCTCAAGCACCGCTCCGCTGGGCACCGCCGTCTCAAGCACCGCTGAACTGGGCCCTTCATCTCAAGCACCGCTCCGCTGGGCACTGCCGTCTCAAGCACCGCTGCACTGGGCCCTTCATCTCAAGCACTGCTGCACTGGGCCCTTCATCTCAAGCACCGCTGCACTGGGCCCTTCATCTCAAGCACTGCTGAACTGGGCCCTTCATCTCAAGCACTGCTCAGCTGGGCCCTTCATCTCAAGCACCGCTCCGCTGGGCACCGCCGTCTCAAGCACCGCTGCACTGGGCCCTTCATCTCAAGCACCGCTGAACAGGGCCCTTCATCTCAAGCACCGCTGAACAGGGTCCTTCATCTCAAGCACCGCTGAACAGGGCACCGCCGTCTCAAGCACCGCTGAACTGGGCCCTTCATCTTAAGCAATGCTGGCCCATTGGCCGAAGGGGCAGTGCCGCATCTGTGTCGGGCAGGGCTGCACGAAGCACTCTGGGCACCAGTCCCCCTCCAGAACCAGTGGACACTGTCATCCACTTGAGAGACTGTGGCTTTGCACTCCCCAGGATGTAACAGTGGGCAAACCACCCACTGTAGAGACTTGAGAGACTGTGGCTTTGCACTCCCCAGGATGGTACAGTGGGCAAGCCACCCACTGTATGGACTTGAGAGACTGTGGCTTTGCACTCCCCAGGATGGTACAGTGGGCAAACCACCCACTGTATGGACTTAAGAGACTGTGGCTTTGCACTCCCCAGGATGGTACAGTGGGCAAACCACCCACTGTATGGACTTGAGAGACTGTGGCTTTGCACTCCCCAGGATGGTTCAGTGGGAAAGCCACCCACTGTCTGGACTTGAGAGACTGTGGCTTTGCACTCCCCAGGATGGTACAGTGGGCAAACCACCCACTGTATGGACTTGAGAGACTGTGGCTTTGCACTCCCCAGGATGGGACAGTGGCCATGGAGGCCCCTCGTGGATCTGGCGTTGTGTACTCATGTGGCTGAGGTGCCCCCCCTTCCCTTCCCCCTGAGGTGCCTGTAGTTTTTCTATCTGATGCCCCTGCAGTGTTCTCTCCGTTGGTGTCAGGTATCCTGTGTGGGCCTTGCCCATGTGATTTGGGCCCAGTGGTCCACGGACAATGACTGCTAAAATTATCGAACTTTTAATATTTATGTATATATTAGTTTTCAATGTGTGATATTTTTATATGCTTATAATACAATATATTCGACTGTTTATGATCATTTCATTTTGTCTTTGCATTCTTCCGGGGGGTTGTAACAGTGACGTATTGCTATGCATTGATGTGTGTTGTAGTGGGTGAGGGTGGTGGTGGGTGTGTAGCGTATGTGTGCCCGTAATATTTTCTCCTCCCCCCTCCCCTGTGTCGTAGGTGCAGTACTCACCGTAGTCTTCTGCGCCGGCGTTCGTGCTCCTGGTAGAGGAGCAGGAATACAATAGCTGGTAGGATGTGTAGTTCGGTTTCCATGCTGTCCAGATTCCTCGTGGGGTGTATGGAGGTGAGCGTTTTCCGTTTTAAATGTCTGTTTCCGCCATGTTTTTATCGGCGGGGCTACCGCCCCGGAAAGGGTGGCGGATTGGTGGGTTGTGATAGGGTGGGAGGTACATTGACTCCCGCCTGTCTGTTGGCGGTGACCACAGTGCTGTTTGTTTGTCCCGCCGTGGCGGTCCGAGTGTTAATGTGGCGGTCTCTGTTGGCGGTTTCCGCCAGGGTCAGAATTCCATTTTTTAAACCGCCAGCCTGTTGGCGGGTTAGCCGCCGCTTTAACACCGACCGCCAGGGTTGGAATGACCCCCAAAGTGTAAGTACCATAGGTACCCACTATAAAGTAGGCCAGCCTTCTACAGCCGGTGAATCAGGAAATTCCATGCACTTCAAAGAGCCTTTACAGAATTGTCTTCCACATCCCAGAAGAAGGGCAGTAGGGTATAAAAATAGTACCCTTAGATCCACTCTTCAGTTTACTACCAGACCTGTGCAAAGATTCTCAGAACACTGCCAGCTGCTATGACCTGATGGGCTCTCTTTCAGATTGCTACTGTATGTACCCAAAGGTAAGGCTTTGCTGCCTGGGACCTGCCTTGAACCCTCAGAGGCTAGCCCTGGCCAAAGGGACATAAAAGGCTCCCACCACCTTGAACATGCATCTGGGACCCAGCCTAAGTGAGTCCTGAACCTCCCAGGAGGTGTCCCACCATTCCTGGATCAATGGTTGTGGAGCTAAAGGTGCCCAGATAGCCAAGTCCCAAAACTGAGGACTTAGACAAACTTTGCTGAAAAACTTCTCTGAGAACCAGGAGGTGACAGAGACTAACCTACTCGCCTATGCACCCCAAGGTGCATTGCCAGTCAGATTGACTTTGCAGTTTCTGCAGCTACATTCTTCTACACAGCAGAAAATCTGTTTTAGTGGTTCTTCGCCAGAGGAGTGTCCAGCATCTTGGAATTGTCTTCAACTGCAGACCTATACTTCGTCCCACTGGAGTTTTTTGACTTCCACTTCAGTGATTAAGTCAGAATGTAGAATTCCTCACAGCTTTGACCCAAGACAATCGAACAATGAAGCTTTCTCCTCAGATAAATCCTGAAACCTTGCAAATCTGAACATTACCTTCTCAGACATTTTCCTTCAAGAATTCTTCCGAAGTCCGAAGGTAAGCGGCGACTGAGCCAAATCCACTTCTTATGTCCAAACCGTGCTCCCTTGCGGTTAGCCTTAACTTTCGACTTTGACCTGGTTTTGCACGAATAGATGTCCATGGTTGGGGCTTTGGTCTTTTAAGCACTGGATTTTGCTTAAAGCTTAAAAAATTTATACCTTTGGTTCTACTTATTGGATATTTTTTTAATAGGGGTCAAATTATTCTAAATTGGTTTGGGGTTTTTCTTGTGTTGTGTTTTCATTATATTACTGTTTGTGTGCTGCATAAATACTTTACACATTGCCTCTAAATTAATCCTGACTGCTTTTCATGCCAAGCTACTCAAGGTTAAGGCACAGATTAATTTAGTGAGTTTTTGTGGTTTACTCTGCAAGGGATTGTGACCGTTGCTTGACCAGGGTTTACCCCCTCAGTCAACCAACAATCCAATTTCTTGCATTGTGCTATAGCTATACCAAGCTCCATACATGTTATTGAATACTCTGGCAGAATTATATTAGAGTAAATAAAAATAAAAAAAACTACTTTTCAGAATAATCTCTGCTTTTTGATTTTTTTTTGTCTGAATTCAAAATTAAAGAAGTGATGTCATTTCATAAGGTTGATTGTTCATGTAGGTGGCTATTGGTCAAGTAATTGGCAAAGTTAAGGAGCAGTATACTTGTGAATACTTACAAATGGCATGTTCAATTAAGTCTTTATCATTCAAAATCATTTAAAAACCCAATACAATATTTGCCTGAAAAGGGATCTAAATGGTATAGAATTAGACTGTCATGAGGCCTATTCATGAACTCACTATAGTTATGCCTAATTTCTTAGTACTCTAGAAATCATAATGTCTTTGATTTGCACTGTCATACATTGTATATTTTTTCTTTTGTGCCATTATTTCAAAACACACTGTAATGCCACTTGTGCAGCCACTTGCCTGGGATTCTGTTTGTACATTTCCCGACTACTCAGTGGGAGCAGCTAGTGCCAGGTGTTGTTTTCTGTCCATCCAGCAATAGTTCTCAGGCTCCTATAGACATAACACAGTAGCTTTTCACTGTATCAAACAAGTGTTATAAATTAGGTCACATAGGGTTTATTTCTAGAGAGGAGGATTCTAGCAGAGCTGACTGGTCTGTGGAACAGATGCCATCTGAGGTTTGCAGCCTGTGTAAACTGCATTTACACTACCCTAAGAGGACTCCTTGACTACACAAACAGAGGTATGGGGTTATGCACTCACAGAGATCACAAATATTAATAATAGTCTTACTGCACATATATTTACCGGGTAGGCTCAGACCACTAGGTTTGCATTATGGTGGCACTATTTGTATTATACAGCTTTCTAACAGCTATTATTATTTTCATGGTTATTGCAGCATTATAATTGCATCTAATTTGCTTCATAATAGACTACGTTAGTTACAATAAATATATTGTGTACTGTCATGGTATCTTTTTTTACTGTTGCTATGGATATATATGAATGATATAATATATGTAAAGGACCTACCTGTTTTTCCACTTTTCCCTGAGAGTGTGCTAGAGTGTCATGCCTTTTGGGTTGCCACAATGACTTATCACTCTGTAAGGTTAGGAGCGCAAGTAAGGCACTGTGAGCTAGTCAGGTATTTTGGTATGACAGTACTGATTTGGCAGACGTGGTGCAGCCTGTGCATTCTGATGTTCTGTTGTCCCAATGCACAGTTCGGCAAAAGCAGACTCCCTACGACAGGCCAAATGGTCCCATCTTTAGAGCCAATTTTTCACAACTTAGGAAAATACAGCAGAATTTATGTTACATCCAAAATGCAATCTAAATTATGAAAGTCAGCATTTGTTTCATGAGTAGGGCAAATTTGCTTAGGATGCAGTTCTATTCAAGATGGATGCTTTACCACATGAATGTTTCACTACACACATTCAAAAATCACATTTTTAATTAATGTCTGACATACTGTAATGAAAATATAGGTGGATGAATCCATAAGATATTAGCTTTTTGATACTAACTGAAGAGAAATATTTTCTTCTAATAGTATGTGTTTGGGAATGGATATTCTTCTATTAATATGTGTTTGGGAACAGATAAACACCATCCCATGAGATAAGCCTTCTGGGACCCTTAGGATATATTTCTTGCTTGGGTTTTCTTAAAAAAGTATTTTTGATATCAATTTTGATTGTGCATTCTATTATTATTTACAAGTAGAAATTGTCCAACCACACCTCAGCTTTCAGAAGGGTGACTAAATGAGTAAGGCCTCTAAATAGACTGTTTTATGATGTAAGGAATCAATCAGGAAAACAATATAAGAAGGAACTGTTGAAACTGACTATATTTTAATCAGGGTGATAATCATATTGTAGTGAGCTGGTAAGTTGTATAATTATGTTTTCTACATCAAATGTCTACTATTATTCTATGAGAGAAAGTTTTTTATGAAAGTGAAGATTTAAGAATTTGTTGTTTTCCCTTTTTTGTGATCCATGAAATTTTCAAAGAAATTTAATAAAAAGCTCTGATTTATGATGTTGGACATGTCTCACTATTAGAAGGTGAAATCGCAGATCACACTGAAGTATTGTTGGTTTTGGGTCCAGGCCACTTCTTTCTGGCAAGGGGATGGAGAAAGCATATTTCTAAGTGCAAAACAATTGAATTTAAATCTTGAGGCTTTTTGCATAACAATGCTGACATCTCTCCTATACTCAGTTGCTGTGGGTGACAGGTGATGCTTATCTAAGGATAAGCAAGGATGGGAGACCCACTATTTGGCAAAAGGAAGACCTAAAGAGAAATAGCCCCCTGTAATGTTCATTTTGGGACCTGATTCAGAAATGTAACAGGTGACTACTACATGATCTATAAACAATCACATTTAAACTCAAGTATCTCTTCTTCTTCAAAGCTGAGTACTTCCTCTCTTGGTTAAAGTGGCTTCATTATGAACACAAAGAAAGGCAGGGTAACTTCTGGGCACTACATTAAAATCAAGAAAAACCTTATTGTTTAGTGCTGCAAGTCGAGAATTTCAAAGTTATCTTAAGGCACATCACTGTCAAACAAAAATGTCTTTGCTGTGACCCTACCTTTCGAACTAGAGAGAGACCTTAAATTCAATCAGAATTTCAGTAAAAACCTTAATATTAGATACACATCAACAAAGTCGGTTTGTCACTGGAAGGAGATACCACAGCAGGCTAAATTCTGAAGGCATTGTATGTATTGTTGTAATAATGTGTTAGTAGGCACTGGGTTAGAATGGCATCCCATGGCACTAAACAAGATCATCAGACCTTAGCTCTCCTTGTTCTTGCACTTAGGGCTCATCTACTAGGAAATATCACAGTGTGGTGCTGCAAGCAATCTTGCTGCGCCGAACTGCGTCATTTCCAAAATGCAGGGAAGTCTGGTATTTAAAAGAATACAACGCATCCTTGTGTTTCCCCCTGTGCAGTGCTAAATTAGCTGCCTAGCGCCAACACAGCCACCCTTGCGCCATGGTGCAAGGATGTCAGCGTTGCTGGGGAGATAGCTTTTGTGCAGGAAGGGAAACCTTCCTAAAAGTACAATCTCTAACTTTTTAGAATCCTTGAAAATACATGTCTGGTCCAGAATTAAATTACAAAGGTGCAATTGCTTTACCAACACCCACTAATCCATGTCAGCTGTTGCAGATTGTTGTCTGAGGACTTTAAGGACAAAAGGGAAACCATATAGGCCACCATGCTCACACTCAAGCTATTTCTATTAGTTTGAGATCCCCTCACAACTGCTATTCAGAAATCAGTAATGATCAAAGGCATCATAATACATACTTGGGAACTTTAAGTGATGTTACAGACTTCCAAGATCCTGCTCACCCAGAGTGCAGGACTTCTATACACTGTCATATTTCTTTCATTGATGAGATTTCAAGGTTCCTCTTGTCAGATGGAGAATTTGTGAAAATGTGGTGTCCCACTGATGGTAAAACATATAACCTGTTTATCAGTTTAGCAGTTGCTGGATAGAGATTTGGAGAGGTTCCCACAGCTGAAAATCTTTGGGAATGCTAATTAATTGTGGCCTAGACAAGATTGTCTGACAACCTAAACCCACTGACTGCCAAGGTGAATGTTGAGTTTGCCATATGGACCCAATTGCTATCTGCGTAGACTGATCCAGATGATGGAAATGGTAAAAGTACTATGCACTAAATATCTATTCACAATGCTCCACTTTCCTCTACTCCAAAGATCACTACACAACATTAACAAATACAATTATTTCCTTTACATGGGATCTATAATGTCCAATACTCGCTAAATCAAAGTTACACACTAATAGCATTTGATTTACAGGCCATGGGCACCTCTAGTGCACTGTACAAGGGACTTACTAGTAAATCAAATATGCCAATAATGGAAAGCCAATTACATTTTACACAGGAGCACTTGCACTTTAGCACTGGACAAAGTCCAGAACACCTCAACAACCTGGGAAGTAGAGGCAAAAAGTTTGGGGAGACTACGCCAAGGATGCCAAGTCTAACAGTAATTAACTATGGGGAAAAGATATGAGGAGGTAATGATTCAATTACAATCAGTAATTGCCTTGCTTCAAAAATGTTTTCACCATAATTGATTAACTCCCTCCTGCTCTGTTATGATCAGGCCAATTGCACGTTTAGGGGGCTTGAGTCAACATCAACAGGATGTGGAAGAGGTGGGAGGAGCTTAAATACATTTTAATCTGAATTTATGTTTTGGTGGAATGGTGAGCTCATTTGGTAATTAACTATGGTGAAAACATATCCAGAGTAATGCAATTACTGGTCATAAATGAAGCATTACTATGCACTAGGCACTGCCTGAAGAAGCCACAGCGAATGTCAGCAACATGAAACATCACCTTCATAGTCTATCTGGTTGATGTGTGCATCATTGTATTCTGCATAGACAAGTGGATTCTGAAATTATGTTCACATAATAGAAGAACTGGGTGGGGTGTACGCATCACTATAATCAGCAAGACCAATGGGCTCTGAAAAGAGGTTTGTGTTTCACCCAAGGTTTTAACCTGCTTGAAAGGCGAGATTTAGTGGTTCTTCAGGCATGATCCAAGATAAAAGGTAGGAACAGTATTAAAAACATAGGAACAATGTCCAAAGAAGATGGGCCAAAACTGTTTGGAAAATGTCTTGGATACATCCCGGCTATCATGTGTTAAATGTATCAATACCCCGTCTGAACTTAATAAAGCTTTAAGATCATCATTCAAAGATCAGGCTATTGCAAAGCTCACATTCCAACTTGAAATAGAAGAACTTCTTTCAAATTGTTATTTAACACACTATCACATAATATTGATGTTCAGGCTTCACTAAATATTCATAGGTCCTTTCATATCCTTTAAATTAATTCAAGTCACAGATGTAATTGATGTAATATTTTACTTATCAATGATATTTCGTTTATAAAAAAAAAACGTTCCATTTTTTGCCCAGAGGACCCCAACCCCCTGAGGCCTGGCACCATTTTAAAGGGAGAAGGGGCACACAGCCCCCTTCCTGGGCCAATTTCAGACCCAGGGACCGCAATCCCCAGGACCTATCACCACATTCAACATGGATGGGGCACCTGGCCTCTCTCACAGGGCTGATTTTGGATCCAGGGACTCCCTCCCCTGAGGCCCAGCACTATATTAAATGGGAGAGGGGAACACCGCTCCCCTCACCAGGATGATTTTGGCACCAGGGAAAGAGATCTGAAGTTTGTTCCGAGATGGCAGGAGCATCTATAAAGCCCCTGCCAGCTGGAATTAGACTTTGAGTTTGCTGTCACTTGGTAGAAGATTTGAAATTCCTCCCACCAAGCGAGAGGAAACATAGGTTTCCCTGGCAGTGCAAGCAGGGAAACTGCTATGTCGTAGGTGCATTGGGACATAGCTCTTTGGGCTAGCACCAGGGTTGAGCTACCCGGGGCCATTAGTGGCTCAAGGGGGGTGGGCTACGCGGTCCCCTCCCTAAAAAGAAGCAGCTCCAGGTGTGTGCACCCTGGGGATTTTTAAGGCTGTGGGAGGGGGGACCATATTATGGCCCTCATTACAACTCTGGCGGTCGGTGGTAAAGTGGCAGTAACACCGCCAACAGGCTGGCAGAAAAAAAAATGGAATCATGACCACAGAGGAAACCGCCAACACAGACAGCCACTTTAACACTCCGACCACCACAGCTGTAGCAACAAACACCGTATGTTCCATCCACTGTATTATGAGAGGCCAATCCGCCACCTTTTCCGGGGCGGTACCAACGCCATCAAAAGCACAGTGGAAACAGTGTTCTAAAGGCAATCGACTCACCTCTCACCACTCAAGGAAAAACCAGGACGCCATGGAGCCCGAGCTGCACATCTTTCCCGCGAAGGTGTATCTGCTCATATACCGGGAGACCCATCGCCGGTGACAACGACCACCACGGTGAGTACTGCACCTAACACACAGGGGAGTGGGGAGGAAAAAGAGAGTGACACACACACACAACACACAACACCCCCACCCCCACCCTCACCCCCAACATCATATACACAAACACATGCAACAACATTACACCCTGTAATCCTCAGGAATAACGCAAGGACCAAAGGAATTGAGTCTAATAAGTGTTATTTTAGAAATAGTTGTAAGTACGTTTAGAACGCAAAAACAGTATTTACAAAATATACAATATTTACAAAAGGGGGAACAATGTCCACTCAAAATGTCCGTGGCCCACTGGGCCTACACACATAGGCCAATCCCACACTTGACTCCTGCCTCAATACAGAGAGAACACTGCAGGGGCATCAGGTCGAAAACACACAGGCCCCTCAGGGCGATGGGGAAAGGGGGGCACCTCAGCCGGAAGATGGGACAATGCCACTGCTCCCGGAGGGGGCTCCATGCCCACTGCTTGGTCCTGGGGAGTGCAAAGCCACAGTCTCTCAAGTGGGTGGTTTGCCTACTGCTTGGTCCTGGGGAGTGCAAGGCCACAGTCTCTCAAGTGGGTGGTTTGCCCACTGCTTGGTCGTGGGGACTGCAAAGCCACAGTCTCTCAAGTGGATGGTTTGCCCATCGCTTGGTCATGGGGAGTGCAAAGCCTCAGTCTCTCAAGTGGGTGGCTTCACACTGGTTCTGGAGGGGGCTTTGCGCCCAGTGTGCTTCATCCTGCCAAGTATAGGGTGAGTGGATGCCTTCTTCCACTGGTTCTGGAGGAGGCTTTGTGCCCAGTGTGCTTCATCCTGCAAAGGATAGGGTGAATGGATGCCTTTTTTCACTGGTTCTGGAGGGGGCTTGGTGCCCAGTGATGCAGCACTTGGGGGGTACCATGTCACAGTCCCTCATCTGGGTTTCAGAGCCACGAGATTTGCAGTGGCCAGGATGCATAATACTCCATGGAGGCAGGACTACAGTCCATGCGCCGGCGGCTGTGGCTGCACAGTGGTTGTGTTTGCAGCGGTGCATGTGGTGGTGCAGGTGGCGGTGCTTGCAGCAGTACTGGTGTTGGTGCTGGCGGTTGTGCTCATAGCCACCAGGCCTTCACCTGCAGGCTCGGAGGGCTGAAGTGTCTTGGCTGGTGTTCTTTGCCCCTTCCTGTTCTTGGCAGATGGTAGTGTCACCTTGGGTCTACCAGCTGGAGTCTTTGACGTGGCTTTGCTGGGTGGTTGTGGCTCCTTCTCCTTGCTGGATGCTGTCCTCTCCTTGACCTTGACAGGTGGCGGTGTCTTCTTGGCCTTGGCAGGGGTTGGTGGCTCACTGGCTGGCATGACGGGTGCCCCCTTACAGCCTCTGACACCTGCAGAAACCATAGCGGACGCAGACATGGTGGCTGAGGTGCTGGCCTGGGTTCTGGCCACCCTGGCCCAAGGTGAAGGAGGGGGGTAGGGAGCAGGTCAAGGGTGGCTAGGAAAAGCTTCTTAGGGACATTGGGACGGGCAGAGAGTGAAGGTTTGGGAGTGGAGGAAGAGGGAGTGGTTGTAGGAGGAGTCAGTCTGCTGTGTTTGGGTGCAGGTGTATGAGCTGGATGCTGTTGTGAGGTGGATGGCTGCTGGGAGGGTGTGTGCTTGAATTTTTGTACTTTGGGAGGAGGGGTCACAGACACAGTGGGAGAGGACACAGGGGACGTGTGCATGGTTGTGGAGGTGGTGACTGGCAGTAAGGGGTGTGTAGTGATAGGCGTGCTGTTGATGGATGTAGTGGATGAGGATGTAGTGCATGCAGATGTGAGTGTAGATGCTACTGGGAGGGAGGTGGATGATGAGGAGGAGGGGGACACAGTGGAGGCAGTGGATGTTGGTGTGTCTGCATGGGGATGGTGCTTGTGTGAGTGCCTGTGAGATGAAGTGTGATGCTTGTGTTTGCCTGAGCCACTTTTGTGTGTTGATTTGTGTGCATGCTGGTCTGAAGGTGTGCTTGACATAGGCTGGGGTTGAGGGGATTGGGACCGGGTAGATGAAGTTGGAGGGGGAGGCTGGAGACAGGGACAATGGCTGCCATCAGTGCAGAGGCAGACGTGCAGACGTGTTGGGCCGCCACGCCAGAGTGAATGCCCTCCAGGTATGCATTTGTTTGTTGCAAATGCCTCTCAACACCCTGGATGGCATTCAGTATGGTTGACTGCCCAACAGTGAGGGATCTCAGGAGGTCAATAGCCTCCTCACTGAGGGAAGCAGGGCTGACTGGGGCAGGGCCTGAGGTACCTGGGACGAAGGAGGTGCCCACCCTCCTGGATGAGTGGGCACGGGAAACATGGTGAGCGGCTGCTGGGATGGCGGTGCTGGTACGGGGTGGTGACTGTACCTGTTGTTGGGGTGGGCACAGAGGTGTCCGCCACCGCCAGGGAGCTTCCATCGGAGAAGGAGTCACTGTCTTTAGTGTCCCCTCCAGTCTCTGTCCTGGTGCTCCCCTCGCCCTCCGTCCCACTGGTGCCCTCACCGTCGGTGGATTCGGCCTCCAGGCCCATGTGGGATTCAGCTCCCTCCGTCGCCCTTGCCTCAGCTCCTCCGCCAGATGATGCTAATGCACACAAGGACAGGGAGACAAAACAAAAAGTGGGGGAGAGACAGAGGATACACTTGGTCAATGCTAGCAACACCACTATCGTTGGCATACACAACACACAGGGAGAAGCCCTATGCACTAGGCCATGCACTACCAGTTACACAGCTAGTCACCAGCCCATGCGGTACAATGCCTAACGCCATTAGCTGCACACCTGAAACCCACAGGACCCCGCCCAGTAGTAGATGGGCACTATTGGGTTGGAGTGCTTCAGAGCCTGCCCAACAAGGGACCTACTCTGCCATGTTTGCTCCTGGCCTATGGGCACCCACAGCCCACATTCCTCACCTGTGTAAAACCTTCACACGTGCAAAGCCAGGAATCTGAATCTGTACTCACCTCCTTGTGGCTGCTGTGATGCCTTCAAGCGCCCATCCAACTCCGGATAGGATGCAAAACATCAGGGGGGTCAGGGAACAATGGGCTCCCCTTCCTCATTGGGAGGCCAGCCCCAGCTGGGCCTCCGCCGACTTCCTTGCCCAGCAGCGTAGGTCCTCCCACCGTTTGCGGCAGTGGGTGCTCCGTCTGTCAAAGACCCCAAGCGTCCGCACCTCCTTGGCAATGGCACGCCAAATAACCTTTTTCTGATAGGCGCTGACCTGCAGGGAAAATACAGCAGAAAAAGGATTAATCATACCGTCCGGACTGTCATACTCATGGCCCACCATACCCCTCCCATCCCCTTAGGCACAGACATTGATCACCATACACACAGCACTCTTCCCAGGACCCCTCAGCCCCCCCCCACATGATGCTGACACAAAGAACACTCCATACATTCATGGCCCACACATCATGCCTACAGTGTACTCACCTGTTTGTCTGGAGGACCATAGAGTAAAGTGTACTGGGCTAGGACCTCATCCACCAGTCTCTCCAACTCCTCCGAAGTGAAGGCAGGGGTCCTTTCCCCAGACACTTGAGCCATTGTCCCTTCCAGACACAGGGCACAGCAGCACCTGCAGTGTAGGTCCTCTCCTGTTGAAGGTCAGGTAGCACGGTGATGCGTACCGTCACCGCCGGCGTACATCGCCATTGGCTCCTGGAACCAATAGGGCCCAATGTTAACCAATGCGACGTTGTGCGGCGGTTGTTGACCGCCGACCACTACGGCGCACAACACCAGCGGAATTACCTAATTTCCACTTGTCTCTCCACAGAGGTCAGGCAGCTGCCATTTCAGTGGGGGCACAGGGCATTGCACCTAACTGCGTCACAGCAGACATTGGCACATCAACTGACTCTCGAATTCACATACTCTTTCTGTAAAGGAAGAGATGCATCATTAATTCAATAGATGTGTGAATATGTCCCTCTACTCACCGTTTTTCTCCTTAGACTTCAACCGCTGAGAAGGAATATGAGATGGAGACATCCTCCCCTGTACAGACCCCTGGTGGACCTGGCGACAATGGAGGACAGACACATTATCCTTACCTACAGACTTGATGGGGCTACAATCCAAGAACTGTGTGCCCAATTGGAGCCAGACCTGATTTCAGCTATCCGCCATGCCACATATGGGTGTGGGGTTGTCCCTAAGGGTGAGTGTATGTATAAAAGGTATCCCTCTAATATTTGCAGGTGACTCTGGTTACCCCAACCTCTCATGGCTACTGACCCCAGTGAGGAATCCCAGGACAAGGGCAAAGGAACGTTACAATGAGGCACATAGGTGAACAAGGAGGATAATTGAAAGAACCTTTGGCCTCCTGAATGCCAGGTTCCGGTGCCTTCATCTGACAGGTGGATCCCTGGACTACTCACCCAAGAAGGTGTGCTAGATCAACGTTGCATGTTGCACAATCTGGCCTTGAGGTGCCTTTTCTGTAGGAATATGAGCCTGGAGATGGTCTTGTGGCAGCCGTGGAGCCTATGGACAGTGGGGAAGAGGAGGCAGAGGAAGAAGATGTGGACAACAGAAGCTCACTCATACAACAGCACTTCCAGTGACACACAGGTAAGACACTGTAACTTCAGTTTCCATTGCAGTTTTATGTTAGCCATTGGACATGGCAGCCTGATTTCCCTATGTCTATGGCCGCTTACTGTACCCTTTGGCATCTCTATTTTCAGATCTCTGTGGCCCACTCTGGCTCCTGGTGTGTTTAGTGCTGCCCACTACAGGTCATACCAATTGTATATATTACTGTACATATGATTTGAAATGTTTACAGCTTGTTGCACTAATACAGAATTCAATCAATTGACGGACTCCATAGTTGTATTTGTTCCAAGGGTGTTTATTTAAGTGCTAAGAGGTGGAGGGGGATGTGCAATGGGCTGAGGGTATGGTGGAGGAATGTCCAGATAGAGTCCAGTCTCTTTGTATCACAGGTGCATTGTCCAAGGGGGCATAGGAAGTGGAGCAATGGCAGTTCAATGTGGACAGGGTGACAGTGTGGGACACAAGGGTGACATTCAGGGGAGACTTATTTCCAGGCGGGGAACTTGGCAATGTTCTTTGGCTTCTTCCTGGATTGCAGGGACATTTTGCATGGTGGGTCTCCTTCTGCAGGGGGTGGGGTGCTGGGGGCCTGTTGGTTCTGTGGTGGGGCCTCCTGTCCACTTTCGCCGGCAGAAGAGGAGGGCTGTTCTTTGGTGTGGCTACTGTCAGGGGCCTGTTGGTGTGCCACTGTCTCCCTCATGGTGCTGGCAATGTCAGCCATCACCGCTGCAATAGTGACCAGAATGTTGTGGATGTGTTTGAGGTCCTCCCTTATCCCCAGGTACTGTCCCTCCTGCAGCTGCTGGGTCTCCTGCAACCTGGCCAGTATCTGGCCCAAGGTCTCCTGGGAATGGCGGTATGCTCCCAGGATCCCTGCAAGTTCCTCACGGAGAGTAGGTTCCCTGGGCCTGTCCTCCCCCTGGTGCATAGCAGTCCTCCCAGTTTCCCTGTTGTCCTGTGCCTCTGTCCCCTGACCCGTGTGCCCACTGCCACTGACCCCAGGTCCCTGATTGTCTTGGGTTTGAGGGGTTGCCTGGGGTCCCTATAGAGGTGGACACACTGCTGATTGATGTGTCCTGGGGACAGAGGTAATGGCCTACTGGGTGGGTGCTATGGTGGTGTTTCCTGAGGGGGAGGCTCTGTGGTCGTTTGGGACAGTGGCAGGGTAACCGACTGTCCAGAGGTCCCTGATGGGCCAGGTTGGTCATCGTGATCCAGGCGTGCAGAGCTTCTGTCATGACTGTGGGCCTCTTCTGGCAGGGGACTGGATGTTGGTGGTACCTCCTCCCCAGTGACGTTGAGTGGGGGTCCTGTGGGGATGTAAATGCAGTGTCATTGTATCTGTGTGTGCCATCTTGTGCATGGATGAGTTTCCCTGTATGGTTGTGATTGCCCTGTCAACTTTGCCTTGTGTGAATTGTGATTTTTTGGGCTAGGTGATTCTCTCCCTAATGTGCATGCTTTAGTGATGGGTGTCCATGCAGGTCTGTGATGGGTGTCCATGCATTGGTGTGGCATGCAGGGCTTGGTTTTGTGATGGGTGAATTGTGATAGTGCGGTATATGTGAAGTGGTGGGGTGATGGGGTGAGGGTAAAGGTAGGAGTTTGTGAAGGCATGAAGGTAGGGTGGGGGATATAATAGTAGAGATTTGACTTACCCGAGTCCAGTCCTCCTGCTACTCCTGCGAGGCCCTCAGGATGCATGATCGCCAAGACTTGCTCCTCCCATGTTGTTAGTTGTAGGGGAGGAGGTGGGGGTCCACCACCAGTCCTCCGTACAGCTACCTAGTGTCTTGCAACCACGTAACGCACGTTCCCCCGTAGGTCGTTCCACCTATTCCTGATGTCATCCCTTGTTCTTGGGTGCTGTCCCAGGGCGTTGACTCCTACGAGTCTCTGCCATAGCTCCATCTTCCTTGCAATGGACATCTGCTGCACCTGTGGTCCGAATAGCTCTGGCTCCAACCAGATGATTTCCTCCGCCATGACCCTTAGCGCCTCCTCTGAAAACCTGGGGCCGTATTTGGGGTGCCATAGATGTGATGTGCGTGGTATGTGTGAGGGTGTGTGGAGTGTTGTGTTGGGGTATGTGTTGTGAGGTGCGTGGAAGGTGTATGGGTGATGGTGTTCTGTGGCTCAGATTGAGTGGGTGCTCCTGACTTGTCCCTCTCTCAGTTGGCAATCTTTTTTTTCGTTGAAAGGGTTGTGGGTAATGTGGGGGGGTGTTTTATAGTGGTGTGGGTGTAGTTTTGTTAGAGTGTGTGTATTTTGAGCGCGGCGGTGTGTATCGCCAATGGTTTAATGTGGTTGAAAACCGCTGTGCTGATTTGTGTGTCCTGATACAGTGGGCGTGTTTCTGTTGGTGTAACGGTGTGGGTTTTGGTACCACCAATTTATCACTGATCTTTGGTCTGGCAGACTTGTGTGTGTGTCTGTATAGTGGCAGATTTTTATGTGTGGGACATAATACCCATAGCAGCGGTCACAGTATGTTGGCGGTCATCAGCACAGCGGTAGGCGGCATTTATCGCCAATGTTGTTGTTAACGCGTCCCTTTTGATTAATTTATTCACTTTGGGACTCGTTTTAGGCCAATTAATCTTTTGACCCTGATTGAAGACACCTTAGGACGAGACAGCTAATCAACATGTCAATCAATACGTCAATAATGTCATCAATATTTATTACGACAATGCAATTCACCTAAGTCAATGACATTTAATAAAACTCACAAACCACTATGACCTTTCAGTCATGAATAACCACACCAATTTAGTGAGATTTTGTGAAGTGTATTCCCTATTGGTTACAATTCTACTAGTAAGTGTATTAGTCTCAAAACCAAGAAGAACATTAGCATTGTCACAATATGGCAACTCTGTTAAGATTTCATCAAAGCAAGAATCACAAACATTAGAATATAACACGGCGTCAGCATAGGTTATCTTTAGCAGAGTATCATCATTACGTTATTCAACAAAGCATAGATTTGGTCATTTGTCTATTTGCGTCAGTTTAGTGAACCCCTCTCCTAACCTCGAATTAGCATTGGCATGTTGGGCTTCATGCAAAACAATTTAGTAACACCAATTTGGAAAACATCTAGCTATGGACCCTGTCAAAAAAAGCAGTTGGTACCTAGAAAGGAAAAGCAAACGGACAATCACAATTTCATTGTCATATAGTTACCCTCCGTTATTGGGTCAGCACTCAGGTACGGTCTTCGTCCTCATGACATCAGTTGGTTCGCCATCAAGAGTTCAGCTCCGGTAAAAGGGGGCACTTCCCTCTTAAGGAGGTAAAGTGTAAACGGGCAATCAAAGGGTAAGGATGGTTCTAAGTAAAATTAGCAAGTCACTAAGCAAAGTGACAAAGTGTCTGGATCATAGCAAATCGCATCAGCATCTCACCCTCTCCTAGTCTCCTACTCCCTAGCTCTAATTTACTTCCTGGTGTCAAGGGCTTTTATCCCCTTTTAGTTGTACATTCCCCTAAAATTTGGTTCGACAAGGGGTTGCACCCAACTATCTTTAACCAATTGACTTCACAATAGCTCATCAAATTTGTCACCCCATAACAGTTCTCACGTATTTTATTGGTCCTTATGATTGACGTCTTTAGCGGGTGGAATGTCCGGTATGATTTCATAGTCTTGTGGTCCTTTGCACATCTTCGGTCAGTGGCTCCATTGGCTGTACTGGTTCAGGCGACCTTGTACCTATGACTGGTCTACAGTGTTGCATTCAGCTAAAATGTTTCCACAAGCAAGTCAAATTTCATGAGAACGGATCTACTACAGTAACATTTAGCTTCTAGTTTGGAGGAAAACAAGAGTTCATGTCCTTCAGCAAGTCAGCACACTGCACGTTTAGAAAAACACATTTAATATGAGAGCCAGGCAGTTAGGCCTCGACCTATGCTAACTAAGGCCTAGTGATTTATTAGCAAAACCTTTACATATACCTATTATCATTAGTGTAAAATCATATCATAACATAACATTTCAACATTAGTGGTCAGTTTTATTAGTCCCCGTATATATTGGCGGCCACTCCCCGTGGGCACCTTTCAAGCGCACATTTTAGCAAAATACATTAATACAGTTTATATGCTGCATTATTATACATTAGTACATAGACATTTCATGTTAATATAGATTATATATGCTACGCTCTCTCATTGTAATGAGGGCCCATGTGTTCTTGGCCCTTGTAGTGGGCTCCACATGGTCATAATTAGCTTCAGGAGGAGGGTCACTCCGTTACTTAAAATAATCAGCCCTGGGGGTGGGCTCCCAGGGGACTTTTAAGGCATTGGAGAGGGGAACTGCACCCCCTCCCCGTTAATATATATATTTGGCCAGCATAAGCTCCCTGAGGGCTATAATGTAGAAATCTGGCCCTGCCACCATTTTTTTTTACATTTCTATCCTGCGAGAGTCTCGTAGGATAGTGGCATTCTTTGCCTTTTTTTTCTTTTTGGGGCCCTGGGGTGCCCTTCTGGGTTCCCCCCATGGGGCCTACAGGATGAGGGCATCCCTACCCTGCCCCCATATGTCTTTTTTTTTTACAACTTCAGGACAGGGGACTAAGGGGCATATTTAGAAGAAAGTGGCGCATCAGTCCTGATGAGTCACTTTTCTTGGGTCCCCCTGGGCCCACTAATGACACCATGGTTGTGCCATATTTTCAATATGGGGCACCATGGCAGTCATTAGGATAACTGCATCAAAAAATGTTATGCTAATGTGGCGCTTTGCCGCACTAGCGTCAAATATTTGGACACTAGTGCAGCAAAGCACAGGGATGCCCATTGATTAAAATGGGAGTGTCATTTTAATGCCTGCTCTGAGCAGGCATTAAATATGATGAAAAAACAGTGTTGTAAAATGTTGTAAATTTCACTGCTCCATTTTTCAGACCTCCCTGTAACGGAATCCCCCCCCAGGCATACTTTATGCCTGACGCAGGCATAATGCGATGCAAGGGGTGGCAAAATGGTGCAATGCAACCATTGCACCACTTTGTAAACATGGTGCGTCAGAAAGGCCACCTTATCTCTGTGTTAGCTTAAAAAAATAACGCTATGGAGGCACTAAGGTGGTGCAAGGGCCTTGTAACTATACCCCTAAGCCCCTGCATTGTGTAATGGCTGCCAGTAACATTTTTCTAATGTTGCTGGTAGCCAGCCAGAGTACTTGCTTTCACAGGAGCAACACTCCCATGGGAGTGAGATGGCCTGAGAATAAATAAAGCTCCCTGTACCAATCAGAATGTTCTACTGTTTTAAACTGGTGCTCTTGCAAGAGTCTCTGTGATTCTCACCAGCCCAACTTTCAAAGTATACAATTATAATGACCCATATTTCTCAGAAACTAATAAACAGATTTACAGCAAATCACAAAAAGCACACTATGTGGACCAAGATCTAGCTTCCTGACAAATGTGATGCAATTCCGCTCAGCACTATTTGCTATAGCCTTGTCTAAAGAAGTCTATGAAAAATGAATGGGGATTTTACTTTGTGAAACCCCCTTTTTTCTCAGCCCTGGCTCGATGGATCACCCTGAAACTTTCCAGGGTGGAGCTAAGGTGGATGAACTTTTCTTTTTTGGAAAGCCTTTTAAAGATTCGCCAAAAAGGGTAAAGGGTTCAGCACACAAATAAAAAAAAAACGCTCAGTTTATGGAAAAGCAGGCCTGACTATCTACTGTAGTATTGTACTGTGTGTGTATGTGTGTTTTCTTATCTTAGGCATACTACTCATAGTATTTAATTACCACAGAATTTACGTATGAAATATAGATGGTGAAATGCTGGACGGTGTTTCACCATCTAGAATTTCATCAACATCATCAACAATTCAATATTCATTCCATTGCTGGCTACACATTTACCCTGGTGCAAGCAAGGAAAATGCCCCCTTTCCCCGCTGTAGGGGTGGTAATATGCAGCAATTAGGGCTAATAGGTCCCCTGATCCCTGGTGTTACTGCTCCTGCTGCAACAATGGTTCTATGCCTATTTGCTTTCTCGAAGGTTACAGTTTTTGTAGCGATCTCTGCGATGTTGGGAAGTATATACATTCTCAACTTTTTACACCCCTAATTTTGTGAGCAACAAAATATTTCACACAATGGTGTGTACATTACTATTCATACAATATCACCAAAGTGCTCGTTCATGTATTAAAAAAAAGGTTATTTTGAACTTGCGAACATAGATTAAAATTCTGCGCGAGGAAGATTCATACGAGCTGAAATGTATTTCCTTTGCAACTAGCACTGCTGCACTGAAATATTGTTATCAAGATTTCCATATATATTTGTGACAGGTGAACAATTGGATAGCTAATATTTAGAAAATGTTATTCATTAGTAATAAAAGTCTTGTCAGCAGTCCATTTGAATGCCGGAGCAATAAAGAGCAGTCAGCTCTTTAACAGCCAAAGGGCCGCATCACATAAAGCGAGCGCCGGCGGTACTATTTTGAGAGGGGCTGAATCACATACAAAGAACACTGAGCACATTATGTTTACAAGAACCTCTTGTTCACATTCCAAACTTTTTCAATTATGCTTTGAGACATGTCCCATTGTTTGTCCTGAGTTGATGCAAACTTAGATCCTGTCAGCATCCAACGCGCACTGTTTGTTTCATTTACATGACAGGAAGGATACATATTGTTAACTGTTGTTTACTTAATCGAAACAAAAAGTCATGTTTCAATGGAAGACGAGGTTAAAAGCCCATCTGTAAAATTACGGTATTTAGCTCAAAGGTTTAGAGAGCAGTACATAACCAACTCTAAGACCCTCGTTACGAGTGGGCCATACATTCTTCATGATTTTTCTGATAATTATCAGTTGCTCAAACTTGCTGATATTTGATGGAGGAAAAAAATAATAATAATTATCCTGGCTTGCACATTTTGGAGTGGTAAGCACCATAATCCACATATTATGCGCGAAAACCTATGATAGGTAATCATTATTGCACCCAATTAATAACATACACCTTGATGTTGGCTTTTATCTTGCTCAGTTAATATCTGATAATGGCCAACTGGTAAGGAGGGCCTATGTCTAATGCCTCATTTGCACATTTAGGGCCACATTAAGGGCTATATATATATGAAGCCCGAGGGGCTGTTTTCGACTGGAAAAATGCTTTTTTCTATGTACTAAAGCAAAATGTGACTTATTTACTGAATCGCATTTTGCTTTTGCAATTCAGTATTAAGAAGGGGCAAGTTTAGGGCGTCCATTCCTATTACCAAATCACACTGGCATGTAGGAATGTTTTGCGACTGTTTTGCAGTTATCAAACTCTTCCACTTTGTGAATGGAAGCGTACATATTTTTCAGAGCACGTAGTGGTCTCACTGACCACTGCCTACTCTGAAAAAATGAAAAGAAAACTTAAGGAAAACGGGCTCCATAAAAAAAAAAAAAAACGGCTTTATTGAAAAGCAGTCACAGATATGATGATGTGCACCAGACTGTCCCCAGCAGGCCACCATCGCTGTGAGTGCAGCCATTCCTAATGGGGTCGCAAATTGCAACTTACCTCATTAATATTGACTTTCAAAAAGTCACAATTAGAGACTCGCCAAATGAAATGGACATACATTTGACCGTTAGTCATTTGGGCTGCAGCTGAAGTCCTATACCATCCTTGCCACATTTTTGCCATATTGTTGCCACCAAGAAAGGCCCAGAGCCTTGACAAAGTATTTGTACATAGTATGATCTCAAGATTTCCTTTCAGAAAAGAGCTGAGCAATGTAGATATCAGCAGTTCAAAAAGCAGTTCAGTTGCACAAATAAATAACCCAAGAATCGAAACCAGGTTACAAATATAAAACATCTATCAAATAAATATAATTAAAGAGTTACAGCATGTACAATTAAAATTGCATGCAACTATTTATTATTATATCTATATATTTATAGCCAAACAAATGTCATTTTTTTCAAGTCATATTGCATGTTCCCAGTTCATATGTTTGACTTAGGATGCTGAGTGATGAAAAGTGAAATAATAACTTATACATGTTGTAGATATCAGAAAGGGCAGTGTTGTGGCTACATGAGGGCTTGAGGACCTCCAGGTTAAGGAGATGTGCTTTCAATGCGAAGCTCAGTAGCAGTGGTGCATTCCTTATTGATGTAAGACACACAATAGTGTATAGCAATCATTTCATGTTGAGCAGTGTCTATCTTACTGTAGTTGTTGTGATGATTAGGAATAGGTGTGGCCATATTGTGTTGGAAATGGTGCTCCAAGGTGTCAAGCAAGAAAGAAAGAAGTCAGGGGAGTTTTGCTGGGGTCTGTAAAACGGGAACAGAGGAAAGTATGATATCCTCAGCATAGTGGTGGTAGGAGTAGACACATGAGGAGATACTATTCCAAAGAAAGGAGGTGTACATTGTGAAAATAGAGGTATGAATCAAAGACAACATGACTGTGAGAGAGCGTAGTTTAAATATTATATACATTAGATGTGAAATACTTATACTTAACAATGCTGCATTAATAATCATAAAATGTTATTCACTTGGATGTATTCTAAACATACTTATAAGAGTGAAGTTATTATTGTACACATATATTAATGTCGATTATAAGAAATAATTGCTTGCAATATGATTCATTGAATATGTTAACACCTACGAAGATTGCATTTATATTAAAACTCATAGGCCTTAAGTTAGAGTGAGACGAAAACTTAGCTGTGTAGCACGCATATTAAAGCATATTTTTCTGTTTTTCCAGTGTGATGATTCGCAAATGGCCATGACCCAGCATGTGTTCTTTTCTTTGTTTTATGTTGAAAGTTAAGTTTCTTCTCATCCACATGCTAGCTGCTTTAGTATAAGTTTTATAAGTTTTTGCAACAATATTTGAAACACTCAAGGACAGTCAACCGTGGAAAAGGGAACTTTTGACCTGAAGAACGTGCCAAAGGATGAAGTAACCCCGGATGTGCCACCTACGAAAAACGTCAATTATGAAGACCAATCAAAGTGTTATAAATTATCGTGGGGTGACAATTGAATTACCTAATGAATAATATGATAGGTTAAAGATAGTGGGGTATAGCGATTATCCAATAGAATTTTGGGGGAAGGTACCGCGAAAAAGGGATAAAAACCCATGACACAGAAGACTCGGGGGAACTAGGTAGGGAATGATATCGATTGCATCCAGAAACTTCGTCACTTTGTTTGGTGATTTGAGACTTAAAACCATCCTCATCTATAGACTGCCCATTTACACTTTTCCTCCTTATGAGGGAAGTGTCCCCTGTCCCTTGGACGAAATAGATTGACGGCGATCTAACTGATGTCCTGAAGACGAAGACTGATCCTGTATGCTGACTCATTCCGAGGAGGGTAATTATGACAATTGCTATCGTAATTTGTCTATCTACTTTTCCTTTCTAGGTACCAACTGCTGTATTTTTGGATAGAGACCCTAGTTAGATGTTTTCTAAATTAATGTTCTAAATTGTTTTGCATGAAGTCCAACATGCTGATGCTAATTAGTGGTTAGATTAGGCATTCACCTTAACTGACGCAACAGACATAACTGACTTTGTGCTATGCTGAACTAAGACGTATATGATGTTCTATGCACTCTGATCTGTGTATATCTTACATTGGTGCTTTTATGTTTGTGATCTTTGCATTGTCGAAATCTTGTCACAGTTGCCATATCGTGACTATGCTCTTTTGCTTCTTGGTTTTAAGATCAATACTCTTATTGTTAGATTGTAATCAATAGGGAATAAAATTCATAAAACTTCAATAAAGGTGTGGTTATTCATGACTGAAAGGTCATGGTTGCGCCGACAATTTAATCAATGTCTAAAGTAAAGTATATTGTGGTGATATATGTTGATAATATCATTGATATATTGCTTGACATATTGATCAGTTATCTCGTTCTACGGTGTCTCACCACTGGGTCAAAAGATTCATCGGCCTAAAACGAGTCCTAATGTGTATAAAATTGACATAAAGGGACGCGTTAACAGTTCTGGTAGCAGAGTGACGGTTTGGCCCTTGGGGGCCCTAGGACAGAGATTCATTGTTTAATTTGTTTTTCTGTGATAATGCAATTCGGAGGTACGATGGGTTTCTAAGTTCACCATGGCTTTCCCGGGATCTCGGAGCCTGCCTAAATGAGTTGGGAATGTTTTCAGCTCCATAGTGTATGTGGTTAGGGTCTTTGCGCTTGCCTAAGCTTATGCGTTTTGCAGGTGATTGTGAAAATCTGTGTGTATTTAGGCCAAATTAAGTGTTAATTAGTAAGAGTGGGCGTACTCCACAGTATGAGAGTAGGGAAGTCGGCGTACTTCATGTGAATGTAGTGCTTGATGCTCAAAATTATCCACGTGGTTGGCTGTTGTGTACAGACCTGTTGAGGTCTAAGACTCCGGAGTATGAAGATAAATGTGGTTTATGTTGTAATCTGTACGGTTTAATAGGTCAATCGGGCGTGGTTGACAAGTCGAGTTTGAGCTATAATGTGTGTATGAAACCTTTGATGGAGATTTGACAAATTCTAAAGTGCACTAGAAGGAATCATTGACAATTCGAGAAGAGGATTTGCGGGTCGAATTCTGCTTGCGTATGCGGGAACTGATAAGGAGAGAGTAGCGGCTGAAGCTTCAATTGAAATCTCTGTAAAGTTCTGAAGCGAATGTGTTACCCTTCCTGTAGTAAACTGACAGATATGTGTTGTCATTTTAAGGTGCTCGCAATAATTTGCATTAGTTTGTGTGAGTTGTAGGGGTTTAGTGAGTGTGACGTCAGTAGTGCCGCGCTGAGATAGGTCAGATGTCGAGAAGGGTCGCAATGGATTGGCTGCCGTCCGTGAGAGGCAATAGGTTGAGAAAGGCAGGTAAAGAGTGTCCTGCGAACTAAGCCATTTCTGATTAAATACGAAATAAGAGAATCGCAAAAATGAATTTTGTCAAAGCATTCAAGAGCGCTCTAAAGGGAGATATATATATTGTTGCGACCGATGGGGAACCTACACCACCTGAGGGTACTCCAGCCTATACAGTTATGGAAGAGAAAGGTGCTGCGCCTTGTTTATGGATGAAACAGTGGCGCAAATTAACAGAGAAAGAGGGGTGTCTAGCGTTCCCAGAACATGGGACATTTAACCCAAAGGTACTAGAAAATTTGAGGTGATCTTAAGTACGCAGAAGCCACCTCCGAGACCGGCACAATATGAGGCTTTGTCGATTTGGGACTTGATGGCTCTTAAACATAGACAAGAAAGGTTTCAGAGAAGCCTGAGGAGGGCAGACAAATCCTATGCAGAAGCTAGATGGGATAATGAGAGCAAAATGTGGAGACGGGGAATTGTAGACGGGTTGAAGTTATTCCCAGCGATAACACAGGGAGAAGAAACGCAGGGAAAGAAAGCCTCCTGTAAAACCGACAAAGACTCAGGCTAATCTAAAGAGAATAAAAGATCCTGGGAAGAGGAAGATGATTCAGACGATGAGGAATTTATGGATAGATTGTTACATGATCGTCCGCCACCATATGCGGTGAGTGACAGTGCTCCAAGTACTAGCTTGGATCCTGGGAATCAGACGCAGGAAAAGAGAGTTACTGATACTGTACAGACTAGCGATACAGCTCTGATACAGAATGGTGTCAGTGTACCCACTGCACCAGACATGCTGATACAGTTGCAGCCTCCACCGCAGATAAAGAGAATCTACCCTGATGTTCCAGTGCTTGAGACTACTACGAATTTGATAGTGCCGCCGAACCCGATATATACGAAGCCAAATCTAATACAGATTGAATCAACTCCGAAATGAATGTCTGAACCACAACCACAGTTAATACCAGGGTATAACCCTGTAGTGGGACCACCATTAGTACCTGTTCCGGGTACATTGGAACAGACCTATGGTGTTGAGGCTCCAAGGGGTCTGGGTCCAGGTCAGACACCTGCCGCTATATCATTACCCATTACTGTTGGTCCCCCAGTGCCATTGTATGCACAAGGTAAAGCAGGGGTGTGTGACCAGGGAGTGATGACTGAGGAGGCGATAAGAGGAGGGTCTATGGGAACTCCACAGATAATGGCCCCTGGAGAACAAGTAAATGAACCGCCGAGACCCTTAATGGACCTTAGTCCAGTGGGGGCACCTCTCGAAGCAATGCGTCAAGCAGGGTTGGGAGTCCTAACTCCGCAAACCATGAGTACGAATACCTCACATTCTCCAATGATACATGCAGGGAACATTTCACTGCAGGGTTTTACAGTTCAACAGTTAAATGAATGGTTAGAAAAAACTTACACTTCACAGAAGACTGCAGTGGCTACAGTTGAACCTGAGAAAGAAAAACCAGATTAATACCTGAAACTTGTACGACTAGGGGCGGAAGCTGCTGAGTTAGTTGAAGGGACAATGGGAGTAAATAGATTGGAATCATACACAGATGCAGAATTGAGATACTTGTGTCCCAAGATTACCAATGATGTAGGCAAAGTACATCAGAGATTAGCGAATTTAGCAGACAAATACAATATCGATATCGGAAACACTAAGCATTTGAAAAGGAGTTACAGACTAGATTTTGACTCAAAAGATTTTGAACACATGAGATCTGCAGGCATGAAGGCACATCTGAGAGAACTGTTGCAGAGTGCACAAATTTGGGGTGCATTGGAGAAATGGGAAGGCCAATCGGCAAAGACAAGAGATAAGGGAAAGGGTGATAGCCCAGGGCCTAATCAAGCTAGAACCTCGCCTGATTTGGAATCAGTAGAAATATTACCTATGAGAGAGACAGCTGGTGGTGTTTTAGTACATGTGCCATGGACTAGAGGAGATATTCTATCCTTTACTAATGATTATCCCAGATTGAGAGAGAAACCGATCGAGTAGTATCAACAAACGGACAGGTTTGCGAAACTTGCAAAGTGTCTCTGGGAGGACTTGAACACTTTGTTTGAGATCATTGTTCCGCCTGATTTGTGGCTCGAGTGCAAGAGAGGGGTAGATTGGCCGACGAAGATGCCGGCGAGAGATAAGGTGACTGGAGCACCTTCAGAAGAGGTGATGAAGTATTATCATAAGGTGATTGAGTTTTTGAAACAAAAGGTGTCGCCGAAGGTAACCGACTGGCAGAAAATCGACCGGACTTCTCAAGAGGTTAAGGAGTCAATACATGCTTATTATGAGAGATTGTTGAAAGCATTTAAGCATTACAGCGGTACTGAGACTATCGAACCGAAGGACATGAACCACCTTGTGTTTAGATTCGTTGAAGGATTGAGACCAGAGGTTATCCAAATGATTAAGAATCATTTGATTTGTTGGCAAGCTAAACCGATTGATGAGGTGTTGCAGTATGCAAAGTACTGTAGTGATGAGATTGAGTTGAAGCAGAAAAAACTGAAGGAAAAGGTGATGGTGATGCAGATAAGGGCTGCACAGGCTGGAATACAGGGAAATGGAGTTCAGCAGATGATACAGCAACAACCGCAAATAAATGGTGTGTTTCAGACACAGCCGAGAGGTTGAGGTAGAGGGTTTGCAAACCGCGGTTTAGACATGAATAATGTTGTTATTCAAAATGATGTTCAAGGAGCGAAAAAGATTTCACCATGTCACGCGTGAAGGGGCGTGGGGCATTGGAAATGGGAGTGTCCGAATATGGTGCAGGATGGTGCAGTTCAGCAAAGCACTAATGTTGGTACCTTACAAAATTCACGAGGCCCAAAAATACGACATCAAAACCCGAATTTTCAGAATAATCTGGTACAAATGCAAGGGGTACAGCCCATGCAGCAAATGCAAATGCCACGTTTTCAGTCAATACAAATGCAACCAGTACAACAGCAGATTCCTATGGTGCCTAGACAGCAAATGCAATTGCCAATGGCTCCGATGGGACAGCAACATGTGATGCTTCCTCATCAGGTCACAGGCCAGGTAACAAATCAAAACAATACTGTACAACAGTTCCCATTACGAGGTGAAAATGGCATGAATGAAGATTGGTCAGATGACAGCTCAGACAGTGAGGAGTGCAGACTTGCAGCATCCTTAGAGGTAGATCAGAGAGGCCCATACGTCGAGGGAAAGGTGATGGGGTATAGGGTTTCATTTCTGGTTGATACAGGAGCCACACGCTCTACAGTCAGAAGTGCGGAAGTTACGAGATTACCACTGTCAGGGCGTACTATACGAGTAGTTGGAGTAGCAAATCAGTATCTGACTAACCCGATTACAGATCCAGTGCAAGTTGAAATTGGCAACTTTCAAGGGTTACATAGATTTGTTGTATGTGATTCAAGTCCGGTATCCCTACTGGGAAGGGGCTTTCTGTGCAAGACAAAATGTTCAATTACCTGTTCTAATGATGGAATTGAAGTACAGACAAATAGTGATGATGAGGGAGATGAAAGTCAATTTATAGAGGAAGAAACAGGGACAAATGAAGATTACCGTTTGATTACTCTATTCCCAACGCATACTTTGATTGATCTGCCTGTTGAACTGCAAGGAACAGTAACAGAGAAAGTGTGGGATTTGACCGGGAAAGAAGTAGGATTGATAAAGGGAGTAGAACCAGTCAAAGTTCAGATAAAACCGGATGAAGTTTTCCCACAAGTGCCACAATATCACATGACCCAAGACGTTCTAATCAAAGTGTCATAAATAATTGCAGACTTTCTCAGACAAGGAGTCCTGAAAGAGGTTTTGAGCAGTCCATGTAACTCTCCCATAATGGGTTTAAAGAAGCCCTGTGGAAAAGTTCGAATTGTGCAAGATTTGAGAAAAATAAATGAAATTGTGATAAAATGTTGCCCTGTGGTACCTAATCCAGCAATAATAATGTTCCAGGTTCCCTGTGATGCTGAATGGTTTACTGTAGTAGACCTTTCACAAGCCTTATTTTCAATACCTATACCTCTTCATGAGGACAGCCAATTTTTGTTCAGTTTCAAATTCTTAGACAAGGTGTACAGTTGGTGCAGAATTCCCCAAGGGTTTTCTGAATCACCCTCCATCTTTAATCAGATACTGAAAAAAGATCTGGAACCCGTTGTGCTGCCTTTCAATTCAACTCTTGTGCAGTACATTGATGATTTGCTAATTGCGTCCAAAAGAAGAGACAGTTGCAAATACGATACCATTGCATTACTAAATCATCTGGGAAAGAAAGGACACAAGGTGTCACTTAGAAAGTTACAATATTGTCAGAAAGAAGTAAAATACTTGGGACATTTGATTGAGAAAGGGTCCAGAAGAATATCAAAAGAAAGGATAACAACTGTTTTGCAAATGAATCCCCCAACAACAAAAAGAGATGTCAGGATGTTTTTGGGAATGGTGGGCTACTGTCGCCAGTGGATACCCAACTTCTCAATAATTTCGAAGCCATTGATAAAACTGACAGGTAAAGAAATATAAGGATGAGCCATATACTATAACCCTATCAAAAGAAGAACTTGAGTCGTTTTTGGAGTTAAGAGAATGTATGTGCAGGGCACCAGCATTAGGAATGCCAAACTACGAGAAACCTTTTCTGTTGTTTTGTCATGAACGTGATGCCTGTTCTTTGTCTGTCTTAACACAGGTCCACGGAGATGCAAATCGCCCTGTAGCATATTTTTCAGCTACCTTGGACCCTGTCGCAGCAGCCTTACCGGGTTGTTTGCGTGCAGTTGCAGCAGTTGGTCAGAGCCTTTTACAATGTGAAGGCATAGTCATGGGATACCCTCTGACAGTAATGGTTCCACTTTCAGTGGAAATTCTGTTGACTCGAACCAAAACTCAGCACTTGACAAATGCACGTCTCACTAGGTATGAGACAATCATACTGGGGTCACCAAATGTCACTCTTAGAAGATGCACTGTACTGAACCCGGCAACTTTGCTTCCAAATGAAAATACTGAAATTAAAGATGGCAAAGAATTTGAACATGATTGTCTTGAGGTGACTGAGCTGTGCACCAGCCTCGTCCAGATATTCAGGACACTCAATTGAAAGAAAATGACTGCATTATGTTTGTCGATGGGTCTTGTGTAAGAGATTCTGCAGGAATACTGAGAGATGGTTATGCGGTATGCAACATAACTGGTATCGTTGAAGCCTCCTGGCTTGAGAAAGTGTTTTCTGCGCAAGTGGCAGAATTGATTGCTCTTACAAAAGCAAGCCACGCAGCTGTAAATTTAAAAGTCACTATCTATACTGATAGCAGATACGGATTCGGAATCGTACATGATTTTGGCCAGCTTTGGTCACAGAGAGGTTTTATGACCTCCTCTGGTTCTCCTGTGAAAAATGGTGAACAAATAACAGATTTGTTACGCGCGATTCAGTTACCTCTCGAAATTGCCGTGGTGAAGTGCAGTGCTCACATCAGATCACAAGATTTTGTGTCTATGGGAAACGGCTATGCAGATCAAGTCGCAAGATTTTGTGCATTGAACTGTATATCGTTCAAGGAACAATGGGAATTGTTACCACAATCTGAGAATGATACATGTTTAAACCTAGCATTACGGGTGGTTGACACTTTAGATGAACTAAAAACATTACAAGGTCGTGCGTGCAAGGAAGAAAAATGCTCTTGGCAAAGAATGCAATGTGTACAAAGAGCTGATGATCTATGGGTTTCAGAGGAAGGAAAATTGTTTTTGCCAAATAGCCTTCTGTCACAGTTTGCCCGGCTATATCACGGGCAAGCACATCTGGGAAGAGATGCCATGATCAGGTCCTTTAAAATTGATTGGTTTAATCCAAAACTCAGGCATGCCGCAGAAATCACTTGCCACAGGTGCGTCATCTGTCAACATATGAATGCCGGAAAAGGAACTGTGGTAACTCTGAGCCACATTGGGAGAGCTGGAGGTCCGTTCAACAAAATGCAAATGGATTTTATCGAAATGCCTGTTTGAGGAGGATTGAAGTACGTGTTGGTGATTGTGTGTGTTTTCAGTCATTGTATTGAGGCATATCCCACATGTAGAAATGACAGTCTTACAGTTGCAAAACTACTACTTAGGGAACTGATACCAAGATTCGGGTTTCCGGTTTCTATAGAATCAGATAGGGGTAGACATTTCGACAATGAGGTGATTAAACTCCTGTGTGCCGCACTCAACATTGAACAAAAGCTGCATTGTAGCTATTGCCCTGAAGCATCAGGATTAGTAGAGCAGATGAATGGTACTTTGAAATCAAGGATGGCAAAAATGTGCGCAGCAACTAATATGAAGTGGCCAGATGCCTTACCTCTAGTGCTGATGTCAATGAGAAACACCCCAGACAGGAAAACGGGATTGTCCCCCCATGAAATCCTCATGGGCAGAGCTATGAGATTACCAGCAGTACCTGCAAATGCACTAGTGAACATTACAGATGATATGGTGTTTCATTACTGCAAAGATTTGGCTGACGTGATTCGCTCTTTTTCTCACCAGGTGGAAGCTAACACGTTGCCGCCGATTGGCGATCCAGGCCACTCTCTACAAGCCGGTGATTGGGTGGTTGTCAAGAAGCACGTGAGAAAATCGTGTCTAGAACCATGTTGGAAAGGGCCATATCAAGTAATATTGACGACTACTACCGCTGTAAAGTGTGCCGGGGTTCCCAACTGGATACATGCCAGTCACACGAAAAGGGTAACGTGTCCTGTTGAAGAGGAACTTGAAGTTTCCAGCACAGCAACTTTAGAAGGAGAGGTCTCAGGGTCAGAGAACAGTCAAGAAGGAACTGAGGCTACCGGAGGGCCCACTGAGAACAGCATTGTCCCTCAAACAGTCAATGAGTTCGAGAGGGGTGACAGCGTGCCTATCTCAGTAGAGGCAGCAGGAGAACTAAGTCAAGGAGAGGTTCTCCCAGAAGTAGAGGGATACGGGTTAGAGCCCGAACCCAACATAGAACCGGAAGAAGAAAGAGAAGGAGAAATTGTAGAGAGAAGTCAAAACGTGTCAGGATCTCCTGAACCAGTTGCAGGTCCGTCAAGAGAAAACACCATATCACAAGAGGAGGGTGCTGTCCAACGTCCCGAAGGAAAACGTCGAGAAAAGACGCAAAGAGGCGACAATTGGCCAGACAAGCAACTCCTTAAAATAAGGGAGGCATCAAATGACACAATAATAGAAGAGAGTGATACTTCTCAAGCAGATGATCTGAGTGAAGGAGAACAACAAGATGAACGAAGGCTAAAAAGAAAAAGAATCACAAATAGAAGATATATAGGTCGTGAATGGGCGTACGCTACAACCTCTGAATGGCAACAAGAATTCCTAGCATTCTGTTTTGATCGAGAAGTACCAGGCCAATATTACGGTACCTAAAAGAGTTCAAAGGAAAACTTGGCTAAAATTTGAATTTTTGATAAAAAAGAAATGAAAAGAGAGAGACTCTAGAAACTACTGGAAGTGACACTAAAAAAAAAAAAAAAAACGATTTGACTTTGAAGAAACCTGATTATGACAAGCTGCTAACCTGAATTGACAAAAGAGGTCCTGGAGTGAGTGAAGACGTTGTAATATACGAAAAAAAAAAAAAAAAACGTTTATCCTCAAGTTGATTGTTGATCTGTTATACCGATTCTATACAAACATGGCTTACAATAGAAATAGTAGCAAGGGGAGTAAGGTGTGTGGTTGGTTAGGTCTTATAATAGGTGTTGTGTGTGCAGTGATAATAGTGGGAGTGATTGTGGGAATGCCATGGAGAGAGACTTGCAACTTCAAAACCTGAAACTACTACACTAACACCGTGGGAGAGATTTGAGAAGGATGCAAGACATATGCATGAGGGAACTAATGCAAAGGGGGAACTTTCTACTAATGTCTTCTATCGCTTACTAAACGAGTATGTGGAAACTATGGATGCGAAAGATTGTTATGTATGTACTAAAATTCTATCATCCGTGCAGGAGGGAGTTACCTATCATAGTCTCCCTCTTACTTATGGAATTAGCTGCAGCTTGCTATTAACAAGATTCTATAATCAAGAGCATGTGCAATACTTTTATTCGCATTTGGATGTTGTGTTTTCTTTTGTGCCTGTGATTGAATTCCTAAATAAATTAGCTAAAGAGCACGATATAAAAATAGTTAGAGGATTCTTTGAGCCAACACTTACATTTGGAACTGCTTGTGCACATCGCAACAATTTGACTTGTTTACTGTCACCTGTAGAGAAAAGCTTTCTAGATCACACAGACGATAGACGCAAAGCATTGAAAGAAAAGCTAGAAAAAGGATTAGAGAAACGTACATATGCAAATGATTATGCTTACACTGCAATCAAGACGCAAGGCAAATTAGCTCTAGATGCATTACACGTAGGTAGGCTTTGTGTATATAGGCCAAAATCTGATCAAGACAATTTGTTTGTGGGCACGAGTGAGTGTAGGCATGTGTTTTTGTTTCAGAGTAAATGGACCTTTATGCTGAATGGACAAGATCCAGCAATCCCTGGAATCTATTACATTTGTGGAGTAAATGCTTATTACCGTCTCCCTAAGGGGTGGTATGGGACATGTTATTTGGGGATAGTTTTCCCAAAGATATGCCAAATTGATGACTTAAAACAGATACCTAAGACGTCTGAGATACAACATCCTAGACAAAAACGAGAATCAGTGGCGGCTGTCATTGGTGATATATTTGGAGCCATAATTCGATCAGTAGGGGTTATCTTAAATTCCATGAAAATTCAAAAGTTGTCTACTATAGTGGATAACATGTTGACAAATTTTACAGGGGCTATACTCCTAATGGATACTGAACTTGCTGCAGAAAGAGCTATGACTCTTCAAAATCAGCTTGCTTTAGACATTCTTTTAGCTAAAAGTGGAGGGGTCTGCAAGATGCTTAATGAACGTCATTGTTGCTCATTTATCCCGGATAACACTAAGAAAATTAGAAGCATGCTTACTAACCTTACTAGAGATAGTACAGATTTGAAGGATTTGAAAGAACTTGGTGTTTGGGAGAAATTTGGAAAGGGAATTGCCCGAGTTGGAAGCTGGTTTACCAACATTTGGAATGGGGTACTTGCAAAAATTCTGATGGGTTTACTAATTGTTTTGGTTTGTCTACTAGGATTATGGAGGGCATGTAAAATTAATGACAAAATAAAAAGAAATTGGACTAAAAGAACCAGAAGAAATTAAGAAAGTGAAAGAGAATTTTTTTTCAATGAGATATGGGAAAGCTCACATAAAGGGCAAGATGTTGAAATGCGTATTATGCGCAAGGTGAAAAAATTAAATCAAAGAAAGATTTGTGTGATGACGAGCGTTATCAGAGGAGGGACTGAGAGAGCGTAGTTTAAATATTATATACATTAGATGTGAAATACTTATACTTAACAATGCTGCATTAATAATCATAAAATGTTATTCACTTGGATGTATTCTAAACATACTTATAAGAGTGAAGTTATTATTGTACACATATATTAATGTCGATTATAAGAAATAATTGCTTGCAATATGATGAATTGAATATGTTAACACCTACGAAGATTGCATTTATATTAAAACTCATAGGCCTTAAGTTAGCGTGAGCCGAAAACTTAGCTGTATAGCTCTCATATTAAAGCATATTTTTCTGTTATTCCAGTGTGATGATTCGCAAAAGGCCATGACCCAGCATGTGTTCTTTTCTTTGTTTTATGTTGCAAGTTAAGTTTCTTCTCATCCACATGCTAGCTGCTTTAGTATAAGTTTTATACGTTTTTGCAACAATATTGGAAACACTCAAGGACAGTCAACCGTGGAAAAGAGAACTTTTGACCTGAAGAACGTGCCAAAGGACGAAGTAACCCCGGATGTGCCACCTACGAAAAACGTCAATTATGAAGACCAATCAAAGTGTTATAAATTATCGTGGGGTGACAATTGAATTACCTAATGAATAATTTGATAGGTTAAAGATAGTGGGGTATATCGATTATCCAATAGAATTTTGGGGGAAGGTACCGCGAAAAAGGGATAAAAACCCATGACACAGAAGACTCGGGGGAACTAGGTAGGGAATGAAATTGATTGCATCCAGAAACTTTGTCACTTTGTTTGGTGATTTGAGACTTAAAAACATCCTCATCTATAGACTGCCCATTTACACTTTTCCTCCTTATGAGGGAAGTGTCCCCTGTCCCTTAGACGAAATAGATTGACGGCGATCTAACTGATGTCCTGAAGATGAAGACTGATCCTGTATGCTGACTCATTCCGAGGAGGGTAATTATGACAATTGCTATCGTAATTTATCTATCTACTTTTCCTTTCTAGGTACCAACTTCTGTATTTTTGGATAGAGACCCTAGTTAGATGTTTTCTAAATTAATGTTCTAAATTGTTTTGCATGAAGTCCAACATGCTGATGCTAATTAGTGGTTAGATTAGGCATTCACCTTAACTGACCCAACAGACATAACTGACTTTGTGATATGCTGAACTAAGACGTATATGATGTTCTATGCACTCTGATCTGTGTATATCTTACATTGGTGCTTTTATGTTTGTGATCTTTGCATTGTCGAAATCTTGTCACAGTTGCCATATCGAGACTATGCTCTTTTGCTTCTTGGTTTTAAGATCGATACTATTATTGTTAGATTGTAATCAATAGGGAATAAAATTCATAAAACTTCAATAAAGATGTGGTTATTCATGACTGAAAGGTCATGGTTGCGCCGACAATTTAATCAATGTCTAAAGTAAAGTATATTGTGGTGATATATGTTGATAATATCATTGATATATTGCTTGACATATTGATCAGTTATCTCGTTCTACGGTGTCTCACCACTGGGTCAAAAGATTCATCGGCCTTAAACGAGTCCTAATGTGTATAAAATAGACATAGAGGGACGCGTTAACAACTGAATGAATGAATCAAGTAATCAAGGAATCAATCAATTAATTGTACTTTCAAGCCTTTTCTGGAACAATGCATTTGAAAAACGCATTACTCAGAGCCAGCATAACTATTTAAAGAAACAAATCTCATGTGCGGTAGATAGCAGAAAACAGCGCTTAATGCCTCTTGGCAAATGAGTCAAGGCAAAAATGATGGTCACAGTGAAGAAAAGCAATGTTTGTAAATATAGATTTAGTAACAGGCTCTCAGATAACTTAATTGTGAGGTGGCAATATAATTTTTCACTTATCTAACATTACTAGTAAACTATGATCCAAGTAAGTCATTCCTTTGCTTTCATAATGACATTAAGTATGCTGGTGTGGCTTTAGAAACACATTTTGATAGTGTTGGTTGTCAAGATGACATTCCTGGTGTATTCTGGCTTATCTGATCTGAAAGAGTCAAACTAGTATTTCAGCAAACTCATGTTGCATCCACGGTTGCCGCAGTCAATGATCAGTTATTAAATCCTATAGAATATGGAAATTAGCGAGCCCAATTTTATGCCATCAGACGTCGGTTTGTAACATATGCAATGTTCTAGTATCATCACGAGAAAGCCAACAAAATGCAGGATTACATTCACGGCATGCCCTTTCAAAAACTGAATGCAATTTAATTGCATTGTAGCACTCTTGCACATTGGTGAGAGAGTACAGCTTAACAGCTTCTTATCCGGCTATATATTGTTTAATTTCACCCAGAAATTGCCCTGCCACACTAGATCAAACATGGGAGAGAAGTCCAGAGAAGTCTTAGTTTAATGGCCTCTGGGATATAATTGAATTATGTTTTGCAACAATGGAATCACAGACTTGAAGTATGGTAAATATGGGTTAAAAAAGCTGTTCCAGACTTGAGCGGATGCCAAATGTAGTACTTGTGTAAATGATAATTTTAGTACAGCACAACATTCAGCTCATGCCAACATGGTCTTGACAAGACCAGGGGCGGCTCCTCTTTTAGGGCGGAGGAGCATTGTAGGAAAGTACTCTCTCTCTCTTGGCATGGTTACCTCCTTTTTCTGACTGATGTCAGTGTGTTTGACTGTGTTTGCTGGGATCCTGCTCACCAGGAACCCAGTGATTATGCTCACTCTTCCAAAAGTCTGTATTTCACCCACAATTGGCACACTAGTGCCCCATTATAAGTCCCTAGTAAATGGTACCTAGGTACACAGGGCATTGGTGTGCCAGGAGATCCCTACGGGCTGCAGCACATATTTGCTGCCCATAGGGAGCCCATGCAAAGGCTTCTGCAGGACTGCCATTGCAGCCTGCGTGAAAAGGTGCAAGCACCCTTTCTCTGCCTTTTTCACTGCACCAGATCACTTGTAAGTCACCCTTATGGCAGGCCTTCTAGTCCAGGGGGCAGGGTGCAAAGCATCTGTGTGTGAGGGCACCCCTGCACTAGCAGAGGTGGCCCCACAAACTACAGGGCCATTTTCCTGGACTTTGTGAGTGCGGGGACACCATTTTACATGTGTACTGGACATAGGTCACTACCTATACCCCGCTCCAAAATGGTAACTCCGAACATAGGCATGTTAGTTTTCAAACATGTTGGAATCATAACAAATCAATTGCTGACAATACTCCGTTGGCTGTTTTTTTATTGTGATGTCTGGCTTATTGTAAAAAGATAAGATAAAGAGAAGATTTGAAATGGACTGACATTAATGAATGGGACTTTTTGAATACTGTCCAGTGTGGTGTACCATCAGCAATTGATTTGTTTACATTCCCTCCACAGGATTGCACCTTGACAGCAGGTGTTGGAAAGTGTGCACACATTATAAAATAATTAATTCCTATTGATTTTGTTAATATTGGCTAGGGGATAGTGGTTAAGTGCATGGAGCTATAGCCCACTGCCTTCTGTTAGCTAATGTTGGAATCATACCCAAAGGCTTTTTCAAGCATTGGTTTATGATTCCATGCATTTTGGGGGCTCCTTAGAAGACCCCCAGTACTGCCGTTACAGCTTTCTGAGGGTTTCCGGGCAGCCCCAGCTGCTGCCACCTCCAAGACAGGTTTCTGCCATCCTGTTGCTTGAGAAGCCCAGGAAGGCAGAACAAAGGATTTCCTTTGGAAGAAGGGTGTTACACCCTCGCCCAAAGTAAAAAGTTGTTACAGGCTTTGAGAGGGGTAGCCTCCCCAAGCCACTGGAAATGCTTTGAAGGGCACATTTGGTGCCCTCCTTGCATAAACCAGTCTACACTAGTTCAGTGACCCCCAGTTCCTGCTGTGACGCAAAACTGGACAAAGGAAAGGGGAGTGACCACTCCCCTGTCCATCACCACCCCAAGGGTGGTGCTCAGATCTCCTCCAGAGGCTCCCTGGGTTTTGCCATCTTGGATTCAAGGTTGGCAGTGAACTCAGGGAGCATCTGAGTGGCCAGTGCCAGCAGGTGACATCAGAGCACCACCCCGATAGGTGGTCACGCAGCTAGGTGAATAATCCCCTTTCAAGGGCTATTTAGAATCTTCTGTCTCCTGGGTGATTCCTCAGATTCGGATTGCAAAACTCCAGCAGGAACCCTCTGCAACCTCCACCTCCACTTCGACTTCTGACGGAAGAAACTGCATCTGGACTCTTCAGGACCTCACAAGCTGCAACGAAGAAGTGTAGGAAAGTACCATCTTTCCTGGCATGTTACCCCATTTTTTACTTGAGTGTCAGTTTGTTTTTGCCTGTCTCACTGGGATCCTGCTAGCCAGGACCCCAGTGCTCATAGTTGTGGCCTGAATGTGTTCCCTGTGTGGTGCCTAACTGTGTCACTGAGGCTCTGCTAATCCGAACCTCAGTGCTTATGCTCTCTCTGCATTAAAATTGTCACTGCAGGCTAGTGACAATTTTTACCAATTCTAATTGGCACAGTGGAACACGCTTATAATTCCCTAGTCTATAGTACCTAGGTACCCAGGGTATTGGGGTTCCAGGAGATCCCTAAGGACTGCAGCATTTATTTTGCCACCCATAGGGAGCTCAGACAATTCTTACACAGGACTGCCACTGCAGCCTGAGTGAAATAATGTCCACGTTATTTCACATCCATTTTACACTGCACTTATGTAACTTATAACTCACCTATATGTCTAACCCTCACCTAAGGTTAGGTGCAAAGAGACTAAGGGGGTGATTCCAAGCTTGGACCGCCAGAAGACCGTACCGCGGTCAAAAGACCGCGGCGGTCATTCTGGGTTTCCCACTGGGCTGGCGGGCGACTGCCAAAAGGCCGCCCGCCAGCCCAGCGGGAAACACCCTTCCACGAGGAAACCGGCTCCGAATGGAGCCGGCGGAGTGGAAGGGGTGCGACGGGTGCAGTAGCACCCGTCGCGAATTTCAGTGTCTGCTAAGCAGACACTGAAATTCTAAGTGCGGCCCTGTTAGGGGGCCCCTACGACACCCGTTCCCGCCAGCCTGGTTCTGGCGGTCAAAACCGCCAGAACCAGGCTGGCGGGAAGGGGGTCAGAATCCCCATGGCGGCGCTGCCTGCAGCGCCGCCATGGAGGATTCTGCAGCCCAGGGGAAAACCGGCGGGAAATGGGCCTGGATGCACCGCCAGCCTGTTGGCGGTGCATCCGCGGTCCCCTACCCCGGCGGTCTCGGACCGCCAGGGTAGGAATGACCCCCTAAGTGTGAGGGCACCCTGGCACTAGCCAAGGTGCCCCCACATAGTTCTGGGGAATTCCCCCAGACTTTGTGAGTGCAGGGACACCATTACACATATACACTACATATAGGTCAATACTCACATGTAGCTTCACAAGGGTGTAGGAGGCTGGCCTGGCTTATAGTGGGTACCTTGTGGTGCTTACACCTTGTGCCAGGTCCAGTTATCCCTTATTAGTAGATTAGACTTGTTCTAGCAGCTTAGGCTGATAGAGGTAGCCATAGCAGAGCAGCTTAGGCTGAACTAGGAGACATGCAAAGCTCCTAGTATACTACTTATTTCATATAACACTATGGGGGTGATTCTGACCGCGGCGGTAATTACCGCCATGGCGGAGGTTGGCGGTAGCACCGCCAACAGGCTGGCGGTGCACCGCCGGGCATTCTGACCGCGGCGGTACAGCCGCGGCCAGAAGCGGAAAGCCGGCGGGGTACCGCCGACTTACCGCTGCCCATGGGAATCCGCCATGGCGGCGCAGCTTGCTGCGCCGCCATGGGGATTCTGACACCGCTTACCGCCATCCTGTTCCTGGCGGTTCGCCCGCCAGGAACAGGATGGCGGTATGGGGTGCCGTGGGGCCCCTGGGGGCCCCTGCAGTGCCCATGCCAATGGCATGGGCACTGCAGGGGCCCCCGTAAGAGGGCCCCACAAAGAATTTCAGTGTCTGCTTTGCAGACACTGAAATTCGCGACGGGTGCAACTGCACCCGTCGCACCTTCCCACTCCGCCGGCTCCATTCTGAGCCGGCTTCCACGTGGGAAGGGTGTTTCCCGCTGGGCTGGCGGGCGGACTTTCGGCGGTCGCCCGCCAGCCCAGTGGGAAAGCCAGAATGACCGCCGCGGTCTTTTGACCGCGGAGCGGTCTTTCGGCGGGAACCGCTTGGCGGGCGGCGACCGCCGTCCGCCGCGGTCAGAATCACCCCCTATATCATAAGAAACACAATACCCAGTGTTACTAAAAATAAAGGTACTTTATTTTAGTAACAATATGCCAAAAGTATCTCAGAGGATATACTCCCTTAGGAGGTAAGTAATATACACAAAATATACACACAAACCAAAATCAGGTAAGTAAACAGTTAGAAAAGTAGTGCAAACACTGTAGAACACAATAGAATGCAATAGGAGACAATAGGCCTAGGGGCAACACAAACCATATACTCCAAAAGTGGAATGCGAACCACAAATGGACCCCAGGCCTAGTGTAGTGTGTAGAGGGTCGCTGGGAGTGTAAGAAAAAACGAAGGGTGTCCAAGATACCCCACCCAAGACCCTGAAAAGTAGGAGTAAAGTTGCCCTACTGCCACAGAAAGACAGTACAGTCGAGATAGGGGATTCTGCAAAGATAACAACTGACTGTAAAGACGGATTCCTGGACCTGAGGACCTGCAAAGGAAGGGGACCCAGTCCAAAAGTCACGCAAGTGTCCAGGGGGGGCAGGAGCCCACTAAACCCCGGATGAAGGTGCAAAAGAGCTGCCTCCAGGTGGAAGAAGCCAAAGATTCTGCAACAATGGAAGGTGGCAGGAACTTCTCCTTTGGTCAGAAGATGTCCTACGGCGTGCTGGAGGATGCAGAGCTGTTTCCATGCAGAAAGACTGCAAACAATCCTTGCTAGCTGCAAGAGTCACAGTTGAAGGTTTTGGGTGCTACCAAGGCCCAGGAAGGACCCGCAGGTCGCCCCTAGGAGGAGGAGACAGATGGGGGCGCTCAACAACACAGAGACTCCACACAGAATCTGGCAGCCCCCACAGAAGCACCTGGACAGGCATTCAGAAGATCTGAGCACGACGGTCGACTCAGCACAACAAAAGAGGGTCCCACGAAGTCGGAGTCCAACTCAGCGAGTTGGGCAGTGCAGGAGAGAGTGCTGGGGACCTGGGCTAGACTGTGCATGAAGGAAGTGTTGCAAAAGTGCACATAAGCCTGAGCAGCTGCAGTTCACGCAATACACAGGATTACTGTCTGGCGTGGGGATGCAAGGACTTACCCCCGCCAAATTTGGACAGAAGGGCCACTGGAATGTCGGGAACACTTGGACCCAGCTCCTGTGTTCCAGGGACCACGCTCGTCAGGAGAAGGGACCAGGAGGACCAGTGATGCAGAAGTTTGGTGCCTGCATTGGCAAGGGTAAGATTCCGTCGATCCACAGGAGATTTCTTCTAGGCTTCCAGTGCAGGGTGAAGGCAGATGGCCCTTAGAGCATGCACCACCAGGAAACAGTTGAGAAAGCCGGCAGGATGAGGTGCTACAATGTTGCTAGTAGTCTTCTTGCTACTTTGTTGTGATTTTGCAGGCGTCCTGGAGCAGTCAGCGGTCGATCCTTGGCAGAAGTCAGTGGGGGAAGTGCAGGGGAACTCTGGTGAGCACTTGCATTCGTTATCTGAAGAGAAACCCACAGGAGAGACCCTAAATAGCCCTCAGAGGAGGATTGGCTACAGAGAAAGGTAAGCACCTATGAGGAGCTGTCAGGAGGGGTCTCTGATGCCACCTGCTGGCACTGGCCAATCAGAGGTGTCCATTGTGCCCTCACACCTCTGCATCCAAGATAGCAGAGGTCTGGGACACACTGGAGGAGCCCTGGGCACCTCCTCTTGGGAGGTGCTGGTCAGGGGAATGGTCACTCCCCTTTCCTTTGTCCAGTTTCACACCAGAGCAGGGCTGGAGGGATCCCTGAACCGGTGTAGACTGGCTTATGCAAGAAGGGCACCATCTGTGCCCTTCAAAGCATCTCCAGAGGCCAGGAGAGGCTATTCCTCTCAGGCCCTTAACACCTATTTCCAAAGGGAGAAGGTGTAACACCCTCTCTTAGAGGAAATCCCTTGTTCTGCCTTCCTGGGACTGGGCTGCCCCGGCCGCAGGGGGGCAGAAACCTGTCTGTGGGTTGGCAGCAGTGGTAGCTGCAGTGAAAACCCCAGAGAGTTAGTTTGGCAGTACCCGGGATCTATGCTGGAGCCCCGGGGATGCATGGAATTGTCCCCCCAGTACCAGAATGCCTCCACCAAAGTAAAAAGTTGTTACAGGCTTGGGAGGGGTAGCCTCCCCAAGCCACTGGAAATGCTTGGAAGGGCACATTTGGTGCCCTCCTTGCATAAACCAGTCTACACTAGTTCAGGGACCCCCAGTTCCTGCTTTGAATCAAAACTGAACAAATGAAAGGGGATTGACCACTCCCCTGTCTATCACCACCCCAAGGGTGGTGCGCAAATCTCCTCCAGAGGGTCCCTGGGTTTTGCCATCTTGGATTCAAGGTTTGCAGTGCACTCAGGGAGCATCTGAGTGGCCAGCACCAGCAGGTGACGTCAGAGCCCCACCCCGATAGTTGGTCACCCAGCTAGGTGAATAATCCCCCTTTGAGGGATATTTAAGGTCTTCTCCTGGGTGATTACTCAGATTCGGATTGCAAATCTCCAGCAGGAATCCTCTGCAACCTCCACTTTGACTTCTGACTGAAGAAACTGCATCTGGACTCTTCAGGACCCCACAAGCTGCAACAAAGAAGCAAGCCACCTTCTGCAACATTGTGTCTCTGGCTCCTTCCAGCAACTGCAATACTTTCCTGGTTGTGCATCCTCTGATGACAGCCTGTCTTCAGCCTGCATCAGAAGGAAGAAGGAATATCCCTTCAGTTGAAGGAGTCACTCCCCTGCTTCTGCAGGCACCAACTACGATGACGACCAGCTGCGTGGATCACCTCTTCTGCTGAGCTGTATGGATCCTGCATCATCGGTGGTAGACTGAAATGGTCGCTTTCGTCCTCTCTTCCAACTGCCCAACCTGGTTGGAGGTAAGCCTTTGCCTGCCCATGCAAGACAGTACCCCTGTGCACCAAGTCCTTTGCAGCTGCCAAGGCTTGTTGGCATCATTCCTCCAAGATCTTCAGCCATCCTGAAGCTCAAGCCCCCAGCACTCCTTCCTGCAACTCTCAGCTCCCTGAGTGGTTCTCCGGTGGTGTGCGAGCCTTTCTTGTAGTGCTGCGTTGGCCTCTTCTGTGACTCTCCTGTCCCATCCTGTGGGACTCCTGTGGGTGCTGTCTGGACTTCTGTGGGCTCTCTGTGTTGCTGAGGGTCCACTCTGACTCCTCCTTCTGGGTAGAGTCCACCTGGCCCTACCTGGTACCCGACAGCTCCACTTTCTGCTAACCACATGTTTTTCGTGTGCCAAGGCTTGTTTGCGGAACCCGAAGACGCAAACCCAACTGCAGTCCTCCTTCTGGATTGGGACATCACCTGCATCCTCCAGGAACCCGGCTTTGTTTTCTTGGGTGCAGTGCTGACTCTTCTTCTTCAATGGTTGTTCACTTCTTGCACCTTCATCCTGATGAGTAGGAGCTCCTGCCCTTCCTGGACTCTTCTTGGACTTGGTCTTATTTTTCCATAGGTCTTCTTGTCCAGAAATCCACTGTTGGTGTCTTGCAGTCTCTTCTGGGCTTTGCATAATTCTTTTCTTCTCTGTATGTGATCAGGGGAATTTACAGAATGTCGAACATTTGAGAAGAGCATTTTGACAGGGACATCTTTTTGTGGCACAGGTTTTTTCAAGTACATGTACGTGTACGTTCTGTGGGTAGATGCTTTAGAAATTTTGTAGGTTTTCGCACCCCATCAATATCTTCCTAACCAAAATTCACAAGGATTGTTCTCTACATATGCATGATCCAAAACATTTACACAACTTCTGAGCAAGTAGAGCACTGTTTTAATGTGTCCTCGCACAGAATATGACATAGTTGGAAGATCACTTAGCGGGACTGACTTCTTGATGTCACTGTACTGAAAATCGTCAAATGTGTGACAGTAAGAACTAATTTTCCACACATGCACAAGTTATTTTTATAAGTCTTTAAAGTCACATTCTTCTTCTGGCTCAGAAAATCTTTTTAGAAACTTCACAGGTTCAGCAGTTAAAGCTCAAAGCTTTGTTCCAATTTCGGTCATAGTGTCATCACCCATTAGAATATGTCCCTTGATAAGCACACTGGGCATCTCTGATTCAAGCTTCTTCTACAGAATAGGAACCAGGATTAAGTGTATTTTCTCACCTGTTACATAAGGTATCTATAACTCTGACAATCCATTATTTATGAACATTGCAACAAATCTAAGTAGAAAAATAATAAAATCTGTGCCACTTGACAGTACAATGACTCAATTTGAAACATTTGGAACAGACCACTCAACATGTGGCACAACACAAAGGTCAGCTTCCTCAATTTGCTGTTAATATCTAGGACAACACGGCACTGTTCTTTCAAATATATCTCTGCAGGTACCAACTCCTCATTGACAAACATTCCACTTGCAATAATTGGAAATGTAGTGTTCATAGAAGCATCAACAATGTTTTGGTGAGTTAGCATCTCCAAGTTCATCTTGTTCAATGTTGATGACCAGAATTTATCAAGTTGCACAGGATTAGGTGTTGAATTTTTGATGCAGGCAAGGTCAATTGTTCCACTTGTAGACATTCATCTGATTATCTCACATTCTTTGACAGATAGTTCACGATAACTATCAAAGACAATGTGCAATCTTTGAAGGTGTACACTGACTTTGATATTGAAAGAAAACAGTCTGAGCGACCTCTCTGAACGTTTGCAAGGATGATGTCTTGACAATTCACATTTGGGACATATAGGGGGTCATTCTGACCTCGGCGGTAAAAGGCGCTTACCTCCGGTCAGAAGACCGCCATAACACCGCCGCGGTCGCGGTAAACCGCCACGGTCATTCTGACCCGCAACTGGCAAACCGCCAAAAACCCGACACCAACAAAAGTCCGCCACAGCAACGGCCAGCGAAAAACTGGCGATGACCAAACCTCCACCGTCACGCCAACAGAAATATGCCCATGCCATTTCGACCCACAAATCCCCGCAGCGGTCTTTCAACCGCGGTATTCCATTGGCAGTACACACCGCCGCGGTCAAAATACACACACCTTTACAAAACACTACCACATTGGACAATTCAAAATACACACACCTGAGACACATACACACACCACTCCCACACACCCAACTAAATATAAAACACACACCCACATCACCCACAAACCCTTACGACCACAATTGCGACTGAAGGACAGAGAGAGACAGCACAGCATAGAGTAGACCATCACACAGAGGCAAATCACAACATCACCCACACAATATCCACGCACAAAACACCATACACCACCACACTCACCACACTCTACAACACATACACCACCCCTCACCTCATCCACACCACCCCATGGCACCCCAAAGACACCCCAGGTTCTCTAACGCCGAACTCAGGGTCATGGTGGAGGAAATAGTTCAGGTAGAGCCCCAGCTCTTCGGGGCACAGGTGCAGAACACCACCATTGCCAGGAAGATGGAGCTATGGCAAAGAATAGTGGACAGGGTCAACCCTGTGGGACAGCATCCTAGAAATCGGGACGACATCAGGAAGCGGTGTAACGACCTACGGGGGACGGTGCGTTCCATGGTATCAAGGCACAACATCGCGGTACAGCGGACTGGCGGCGGACCCCCACCTATTCCCCCAGAATTCACAGCATGGGAGGAGGAAGTCTTACACATCCTGCATCCTGAGGGCCTCGCAGGAGTAGGCGGAGGAATGGACTCTGGTAAGTCAAATCTTCACTACTTCATTCCCCCCACCCCACCTGCATGCCAAATCATACCCCCACACTCACCCCCACCCCCATCACACCAACTCCTTGCAAATGGCTCACCATCACAACCCACCCATCCCAAAACCCTGCATGCCTCCCCAAAGCATGGACACCCATCACCAAAGCATGCCCACTGCACATACCCATCTCCCCCACAAGCCACCGTCACAAAAGCCCCCACAAGGGAATGCCAGCACTGGGGTACACGGCCACCCACCCATTACACGAAATGGCACACACAGAAGCAATAACCATACTCTTATACCCCTGCAGGACCCGAACGCCACCACACCGCCCATGAGGGTCTAAAGATGTCCATCCCACCCCAAGAAGAGGCCCCCAGTGATGACAGCAGCTCTGTCTCCCTGGACCCAGATGACCAGCCCGGCCCATCGGCTACAGCAGACCAAACCCCCTCTGGGAACACCAGCATAGCTCCCACCCAGCGAGCCCATGCCTCTGTCTCCAGGACACGTCAATCAGCGGTGTGTCCACCACTACAGGGCACCCAGGTTGACCCACCACCCCAACAACAACAGGGACCTGGGGGCAGTGGTAGTGGGCACACGGTCCAGGGGACAGAGGCCCAGGGAAACAGGGGAACTGGGAGGGCTGCTGTGCGACAGGGGGGGACAGGCCCAGGGAACCGACTTTCCAAGAGGCCCTCTCCTCCATCATGGGAGCATACCACCGCTCCCAGGAGACGATGGCTACGGTACAGGCCAGGTTCCAGGAGATCCAGGTACTGCAGGAGGAACAGTACATGGGGTTCAGAGAGGAACTGAGAAACATTACTTCCGCAATGGGGACCATCGTCGTGGCCCTTAACCAGATAGTCACCACATTGCGGGACCATGTGGCACCACAAAGGGCCCCTGTCACTAGCATGGACCAGGAACAGCCTACCACCTCCGCCGGCGCTAGTGGACAGGAGGCCCCCACACAACGACAGGCCACCAGAACCCCACCTCCTGCAGAAGAAGAACCACCCCGCAAGCGGTACCTGAGATCTCAGAAGAAGACAGAGTAGGATGCCAAGACCCCCGCCAGCAAAGGATACCCCCTGATGTCATCCCACTGTCCCACATTGTCACCCTGTCCAAACTTAAACTGCCCCTGCTCCATCCTTCCACAGGCATATGGACAATGCACCTGTGAGACTGAAAACTGGACTCTGCCATGGACATTACTCCACCATCACCCATCACCGTCTTACAATCATGTCCCTAAATTTAGCACTTTAATAAAATCACTTATTGCACTTAAAAAATCTGGAGTCTGCTTGTATTTTGAACAAATGTATTAGACTTAACGGTGCCAAAATGTTCAGTTACATTGTGATGACAACATACCACTGTCACACAGCTGTAGTCCATGGGCAAACAAAGCAGAGGTCACGCAGTGGGGCCCACAGCTCTGAAAACGGAAGGGAAAGTCACAACTCAGTTAACAGGAACTGGGGGGAAACACAGACAGTAGAGAGGCAGGAGACTTTAAGTAAATGTAAAATGGCGGGGTTGATTCGTACCTGTGTGCTACTGAAAATACTGTTGTATCACTGTGTCCCTGTTGTCTGTGTCGTCCCCGTCGTCTTCCTCCTCTTCACTCTCCACAGGCTCCACAGCTGCTACAACACCACCATCTGGACCATCCTCCTGCAGGAAAGGCACCTGGCGTCGCAAAGCCAGGTTGTGAAGCATACAGCAGGCCATGATGATATGGCACACCTTCTTTGGTGAGTACATTAGGGATCCACCTGTCATATGCAGGCACCTAAACCTGGCCTTCAGGAGGCCGAAGGTCCGCTCGATCACCCTCCTAGTACGCCCATGGGCCTCATTGTAGCGTTCCTCTGCCCTTGTCCTGGGATTCCTCACTGGGGTCAGTAGCCACGAAAGGTTGGGGTAACCAAAGTCACCAATTAGCCACACACGGTGTCTCTGTAGCTGTTCCATCACGTAAGGGATGCTGCTATTTCGCATGATGTACGCGTCATGTACTGACCCAGGGAACTTGGCATTTACATGGGAGATGTACTGGTCAGCCAAACAGACCACCTGGACATTCATCGAATGATAACTTTTTCTGTTCCTATACACCTGCTCACTTTCACTGGGGGGAATCAAAGCCACATGGGTCCCATCAATGGCACCAATGATGTTGGGGATATGGCCAAGGGCATAGAAATCACCCTTCACTGTAGCCAAATCGCCCACCTCAGGGAAAACAATGTAGCTCCGCATGTATTTCATCAGGGCAGACAACACTCTGGACAAAACCTTAGAAAACATAGGCTGAGACATCCCTGATGATATGGCCACTGTTGTTTGGAATGATCCACTTGCCAAAAAATGGAGTACTGACAGAACCTGCACCAGAGGGGGAATCCCTGTGGGTTGGCGAATGGGGGACATCAGGTCTGGCTCCAGCTGGGCACACAGTTCCTGTATAGTGGGTCGGTCAAGTCTGTATGTCAGTATGACATGTCTTTCTTCCATTGTCGACAGGTCCACCAGCGGTCTGTACACGGGAACATTCCTCCATCTCCTCGCAAGTCCTAGCGGACGGTGCCTAGGAAGGACAACATGGAGCACAGAGTCAAGCAACCCACAGGTACGTAACCACAACTTGCACAGAACACGATTCGCTATGCATTGAATGGCTTGTATGAGTGGCAATGCAAGGCCTATGCCTGTGTGACGCAGTAGAAATTAAGCCATGTGGGCCCTTGAAATGGCGGCTGCCTGACCTGTAAAGTGTGACAATGGGATGTGAGGTCAATGCGCTGGCTTGGCACACCGTGGCGGTAGGCAGTCGAAGACTGCGGCGCAAAGCTGCATTGGTTAACATTGAACCCTATGGGTCTCAGGAGCCAATGATGATGTGCGCCGGCGGTCGCGGTACGCACCGCCGCGGGCGTGACCGCCGCGGGCGTGACCGCCATCTTCTATCTGCTTAATCACTCGAGACCTGATCATCCACAGGAGAGGACCTATACTGCAAGTGCTGCTGTGACCTCGGTCTGGAAGATACAATGGCTGCTGCGACTGCGGAAAGGGCCCCTGCCTTCACATCTGAGGAATTGGAGAAACTTGTTGATGGGGTCCTCCCCCAGTATGCGCTACTCTACGGTCCTCCAGACCAACAGGTAAGTACACTGGGACCATGCTTTGTGGGCAATGCCTGTGTTGAGTGGGGTGGATGAAAGATGGTGGTGAGGGGAGCGAATGAGGCATGCATCGCACGACAGATGAGAGCATGTGCCATATGGCAAGGTTGGGGAGGGGGGGCCACTCACATCGACCATGCAGAAAATGATGATATTTATTTTCCCACCCTGTCCATGTCACATAGGTCAGTGCCCATCAGAAGATCGACATTTGGCGTGCCATCGCCAAGGACGTCCGGACCCTGGGGGTCCACAACAGACGGGGCACCCACTGCCGCAAGAGGTGGGAGGACATCCGACGTGGGAGCAGGAAGACCGCGGAGGCTCTGCTGGGGATGGCCTCCCAACGTAGGAGGGGTGGCTCCCGTCAATTGACCCCCCTGATGTCCCGGATCCTGGCGGTGGCCTACCCCGATTTGGATGGGCGCGTGAGGACATCACAGCAGACACAAGGGGGTGAGTACCAGCACATTCTGCTATGTTAGAGCACAGTGGAGCTGTCTGGGTGGGGAGGAGGGCTGTGGTTATCTCCAGGCCAGGGCGATTTCTGTCGGCTGGGCCCCTCCGTAAGGCATGGCCCTGTGCCCCCGCCCCCCACCTCTGTAGGGTGCTAAGTACAGCTATCCATGGCCCTGGGTCACCTATGTGTGCAGTTGTCGTCCATAGGCTTGTAGGCCAAGTCACAATAATTGAGTAGTGTACACCGAGTGCGCGGCGTAGTGCAGGGGGCTTCTGTGTCTGTCCTCTCCGCCAACGGTGTCGCCAATGCATGCACTCAACATGTCATTTCCCCCCCCCCTTTTTTTGTGGTATTCCTGTTCATGTGTGCATTAGCATCATCAGGCGGAGGAGAAGTGGCATAGGAGCACAAGGGAGCTGCATCTCACATGGCCCCGGAGGGCCATGAAACCGACTCCGAGTTCACCAGTGAGACGGAGGGCGAGGGGAGCTCCACAACGGGGACCCGTGGAGACGTCAGCGACACAGACACGTCCTCGGAAGGGAGCTCCCTTGTGGTGGTGGCAACATCCGTGCCCACCGCTACAACAAGTACAGCCGCCACCCCGCGCACCAGCTCCGCCCTCCAAGCAGCCCCTCAGCGTTCGCCCCGTGCCCGCTCGGCCAGGAAGGCGGGCATCTCCTTAGCCCCAGGCACCTCAGGCCCTGCCCCAGTTACCCCTGCTGCCCTCAGTGAGGAGATCATTGACCTCCTCCAGACGCTCATTGTTGGGCAGTCTACCCTTTTGAATGCCATCCAGGGTGTAGAAAGGGAGGTGCATCGGAGCAATGCATAACTGGAGGGCATTCATTCGGGTCAGGCTGCCCATCAGCGATCGTTCAATGCTCTGGCCTCAGCACTGACGGCAGCCATTGTCCCTGTCTCCTGCCTCCCCCCTCCAATTTCCTCATCCCAGTCCCACTCCACTGTTCCTCTGCCTATCCCAGCTACACCTACAGACCAGCCTGCACACACATCAACACCCAAGGGCAGCTCATCATCATAAGCACCACAGATCACACAAGCATTCACACATGCAACATCCACATGCAGACATGCCAACAGCCACTACCTCCTCTGTGTCCCCCTCCTCCTCGTCTCCCTCCTCCCTCCCTGTGACGTCTCCACTCACACCTGCATGCACACCACCATCAGCCAGTATGTCCATCACCAGCACACCCACCAGAACACTCCGCACACGTGCAGTCACCACCCCACTGCCATTTACACGTCCCCTGTGTCCTCTCCCTGTGTGTCTGTCACCCCCTCTTCCAAACCACACAAACGCAGGCAGCCACCCACCCAACAGCCATCCACCTCATGACAGCCTCCGTCACAAGCACCTGCACCCAAAGACAGCACACTTGACTCTCCTACAACCACATCCTCTTCCTCCACTCCCATACCCACTGCACCTACCCTTCCCACTGCTCCTAAAAAGTTTTTCCTCTTCAAAAGTAACCTCTTTGCATCACCTGACCCACCCCCTCCATCTCGTAAGAGTCCAAACAGCACCTCAGCCACCACAAGCCCTGCACCTACAAGGACCATAGTCCAGGGCTATTGGATTCCACCAGCTTCTAGGGCAGCAACATCGGCCAGCAGCAAGGGGACAGCCAGCCCACCCCCTGGGAAAAAAACTAAAAAAGGGAAGGGCCGATGCGAGAGGCCAGAGACGGCAGCCCCCAAAGGCACTACCCTGGCACCGTCACCTGGCACATCCACAAAGGGAGGCAAGGGCCCCAGAGAATCGGCGAAGGAGGGCAACGGCAGCAGGGAGGACATTTCCGGCAGCAGGTGAGCTGCCCAGGAGGGCCCCACCAGCCCCATTTCGGGTATGAAGGGCCCAGGACTCCAGCACAGGAGGGCCCCGCAAGCGAAAGGTCGGATGGCGACTGAGCGGAAAATATTGGCCCGATCTGGTTCCCTGGGAACACATGTCAAGCACCGCTGAACAGGGCCCCGCCGTGACAAGCACCGCTGAACAGGGCCCCACTGTGACAAGCACCGCTGAACAGGGCCCTTCGTGTCAAGCACCGCTGAACAGGGCCCCGCCGTGACAAGCCCCGCGAACTGGGCCCCGCCGTGACAAACACCGCCGAACAGGGCCCCGCCGTGACAAGCACGGCTGAACAGGGCCCCGCCGTGACAAGCACCGCTGAACAGGGCCCCGCCGTGACAAGCACCGCTGAACAGGGCCCCGCCGTGACAAGCACTGCTGAACAGGGCCCTTCCTGTCAAGCACCGCTGAAAAGGGCCCCGCCGTGACAAGCACCGCCGAACTGGGCCCCGCCGTTACAAACACCGCCGAACAGGGCCCCGCCGTGACAAGCACCGCCAAACTGGGCCCCGCCGTGACAAGCACCGCCGAACAGGGCCCCGCCGTGACAAGCACCGCCGAACAGGGCCCCGCTGTGACAAGCACCGCCGAACAGGGCCCCGCCGTGACAAGCACCGCTGAACAGGGCCCCGCCGTGACAAGCACCGCTGAACAGGGCCCTTCCTGTCAAGCACCGCTCCGCTGGGCCCTTCATCTCAAGCACCGCTCCGCTGGGCCCTTCCTGTCAAGCACCGCTCCGCTGGGCCCTTCATCTCAAGCACTGCTCCGCTGGGCCCTTCCTGTCAAGCACCACTCCGCTGGGCCCTTCATCTCAAGCACCGCTCCGCTGGGCCCTTCATCTCAAGCACCGCTCCGCTGGGCCCTTCCTGTCAAGCACCGCTCCGCTGGGCCCTTCCTGTCAAGCACCGCTCCGCTGGGCCCTTCATCTCAAGCAACGCTCCGCTGGGCCCTTCCTGTCAAGCACCGCTCCGCTGGGCCCTTCATCTCAAGCACCGCTCCGCTGGGCCCTTCATCTCAAGCACCGCTGGCTCATTGGCAGGGCCGGATCTGTGTCGGCCAGGGCTTCACGAAGCACTCTGGGCACCATGCCTCCTCCAGAACGGAGTGTTAAAGTGGCGGGCTGTGTTGGCGGTTCCCGCCAGAGTCGGAATTCCATTTTTTTGGCCGCCAGCCTGTTTGCGGGTTGGCCGCCGCTTTTACACCGACTGCCAGGGTTGTAATGAACCCCATAGTCCACAATAACAGCAGGTTTCAACGAGGATACCAGTCTCCACAGGCAATGGAGGAGGCAGGGTGGGCCGAGTGCAGCGTGAACATTGGCACGACACAGAACCCGCACAGTCATTGGCCCAGCGGGGCTTGAGACGGCGGGGCCCAGCGGAGCAGTGCTTGACAGGAAGGGCCCAGCGGAGCGGTGCTTGAGACGGCGGGGCCCAGCGGAGCGGTGCTTGACAGGAAGGGCCCAGCGGAGCGGTGCTTGAGATGAAGGGCCCAGCGGAGCGGTGCTTGACAGGAAGGGCCCAGCGGAGCGGTGCTTGACAGGAAGGGCCCAGCGGAGCGGTGCTTGAGATGAAGGGCCCAGCGGAGCGGTGCTTGACAGGAAGGGCCCAGCGGAGCGGTGCTTGACAGGAAGGGCCCAGCGGAGCGGTGCTTGACAGGAAGGGCCCAGCGGAGCGGTGCTTGACAGGAAGGGCCCAGCGGAGCGGTGCTTGAGACGGCGGGGCCCAGCGGAGTAGTGCTTGACAGGAAGGGCCCAGCGGAGCGGTGCTTGAGACGGCGGGGCCCAGCGGAGCGGTGCTTGAGATGAAGGGCCCAGCGGAGCGGTGCTTGACAGGAAGGGCCCAGTGGAGCGGTGCTTGACAGGAAGGGCCCAGCGGAGCGGTGCTTGACAGGAAGGGCCCAGCGGAGCGGTGCTTGAGACGGCGGGGCCCAGCGGAGCGGTGCTAGACAGGAAGGGCCCAGCAGAGCGGTGCTTGACAGGAAGGGCCCAGCGGAGCGGTGCTTGAGACGGCGGGGCCCAGCGGAGCGGTGCTTGACAGGAAGGGCCCAGCGGAGTGGTGCTTGAGACGGCGGGGCCCAGCGGAGCGGTGCTTGACAGGAAGGGCCCAGCGGAGCGGTGCTTGAGATGAAGGGCCCAGCGGAGCGGTGCTTGACAGGAAGGGCCCAGCGGAGCGGTGCTTGAGACGGCGGGGCCCAGCGGAGCGGTGCTTGACACGAAGGGCCCAGCGGAGCGGTGCTTGAAAGGAAGGGCCCAGCGGAGCGGTGCTTGACAGGAAGGGCCCAGCGGAGCGGTGCTTGACAGGAAGGGCCCAGCGGAGCGGTGCTTGAGATGAAGGGCCCAGCGGAGCGGTGCTTGACAGGAAGGGCCCAGCGGAGCGGTGCTTGAGATGAAGGGCCCAGGGGAGCGGGGCCTGTCTTGGCGGGGCCCTCTTCAGCGGTGCCTTCCTGCACGGCGGGGCCCTCTTCAGCGGTGCCTTCCTGCACGGCGGGGCCCTCTTCAGCGGTGCCTTTCTGGATGGCGGGGCCCCCTTCAGTGGTGCCTCCCTGCACGGCGGGGCCCTCTTCAGCGGTGCCTTTCTGGACGGCGGGGCCCTTTTCAGCGGTGCTTTCCTGCACGGCGGAGCCCTCTTCAGCGGTGCCCTTCTGGACGGCGGGGCCCTCTTCAGCGGTGCCTTTCTGGACGGCGGGGCCCTCTTCAGCGGTGCCTTCCTGCACGGCGGGGCCGTCTTCAGCGGTGTTTGTCCTGTAATTCCAGGGAGTCAGACCTGGGCAGGACTCCCTGCTCAGTCGCCCTCCGACCGTGCAGTTGCTGGACCCTTCGGTGACGGTGTCCTGGGCCCTTGGGTGTCCTCCCTCACACCCGGGATGGGGCTTGTGGGGCCCTCCTGGTCCTCGCTCCTGCTGCCTGACTTCTCCGCCCTGCTGCCCTTGCCCTCCTTTGCTGTGGCTCTCTGGGCCTTGCCTCCCCTGGATGTTGTGGCAGGTGAAGTGTCCGAACTTTGGTCCTTGGGGGCAGCCGTGGCACTCCTCCTGCGGCGGCCCCTCACTTTCCGGGTCCTCTTTCCAGGGGGGGGGGCTGGCTGTCCCCTTGCAGCTGACCGATGTCTCACTGCTGGCAAAGGGGGGACTCCAAAATCCATGGACTACGCTGACACGTGAACCCGGGCTTGTGGTGGCTGAGGTGCTCTTGGGACTCTTAGCAGATGGAGGGGGTGGGTCAGGTGAGGGAAAGAGGTCAAGATTGGAGAGGTAACACTTTTTAGGACCAAGGTAAAAGGTAGGTGCAGTGGTTATGGGAGTGGAGGAAGAGGAGGTGGTTGTAGGAGAGTCAGGTGTGCTGTCCTTGGGTGAAGGTGCATGGGCTGCAGGCTGTGGTGAGGTGGTTGGCTGTTGGGTGAGTGGCTGCCTGCGTTTGTGTGTCTTGGAAGAGGGGGTGACAGACACAGTGGGAGAGGACACAGGGGACGTGTAAACGGCAGTGGGGGGGTGACTGCACGTGTGCGGACTGTACTGGAGGGTGTGCTGGTGATGGGTGTACTGGCTGTTGGTGGTGTGCATGCAGGTGTGAGTGTAGACGTCACAGGGAGGGAGGAGGGAGACGAGGAGGTGGGGGACACAGAGGTGGTAGTGGCTGTTGGCATGTCTGCATCTGGGTGTTGCTTGGGTGAATGCTTGTGTGATCTGTGGTGCTTATGTCTGGATGAGCTGCCCTTGGGTGTTGAGGTGTGTGCAGGCTGGTCTGATGGTGTGGATGGGATAGGCAGAGGAACAGGAGACAGAGACAGGGTGGAGGCAGTTAGAAGAGGGAGGCTAGAAACAGGGACAATGGCTGCCGTCAGTGCTGAGGCCAGAGAATTGAACGATCGTTGATGGGCAGACTGACCCGAATGAATGCCCTCCAGGTATGCATTGCTACGATTCACCTCCCTCTCTACCCCCTGGATGGCATTCAAAAGGGTAGTCTGCCCAACAATGATGGTCCTCAGGAGGTCAATGACCTCCTCACTGAGGGCAGCAGGGGTAACAGGGGCAGGGCCTGAGGTGCCTGGGGCGAAGGAGATGCCCGCCCCTAGTGCAAAAATTGTTTTTAATTTTTAATTTTAATTTTTTTTTTTTTATTAATTTGGATTAATTTCAATTATTGAATTTTTGAAATTTTTCTAAATTCTTGTTACCAATTTTTGCAAAAAGTTTTTGTTGACACAAAACTAGGGAACCATGGAGCTTGATCTGGCTAGCCTACCCACACTAACAGTAGTCCAGCTTAGGGGGTTGTGTATTGAGAGAGGGTTGCCTGCAACCCCTGATCTCAGGAAGCAAATCCTGATTAAATCCCTGACAGCATGGGCTGAGGCCCAAGAGGTAGAGACAGAGGAAGCTCCAGAGGAGGAAGAAAAAGAGGAAGATGCTAACTCTAACCACTCAGGGGAGGGAAGGCATCAGACCCCAAGTGAGGAAGAGGAGGAACGGTCCTCACTGGATACAGTCACTAGGGGCAGACCCAAAGCTAGTGGTAGGAAGAGGGTCCTTTCAGGAGGAGAGAACCCATCCATCAGGGAAAGAGAGCTGGAAGCCCAGCTAGCCTACATAGCTTTGGAAGCAGATAAGCTTGCCCTAGAAAAGAAAAAGTGGGCAAGCAAAGAAAAAAAAGATGGAAGCAGCGATAAAGAAGCTGAGGTGTCCATGGGTGGGGGAGTTTGCCCCAGATTACCCAAGGGGGTAGTTCCTGCTTATGTAGAGGGGGATGACATAGATAAGTGGCTAGGGGCCTTTGAGAGGGCACTCCAAATGAGAAGGGTTAGGCCTCAATACTGGGGTTCCCTTTTGTGGGAGTTGGTCCCCAACTCAGGGAGGGATAGGCTTCTGACCTTAAGGGGGGAGGAGGCAGATTCATACCCTAGTATGAAGAGGTGCTTAGTCAAGAAGTTTGGTCTGACCCCAGAGCAATATAGAATGAAGTTCAGGGACACCCAGAAGGTCAGTACCCAGTCTTGGGTTGACTTTGTGGACACCTCACTAAAGGCACTAGAGGGCTGGATTATTGGCAACAAAGTAAATACTTATGAGGGGTTATACAATCTGATCATGAGAGAGCACATCTTGACCAATTGTATCCAAGAAAGGTTACGCCAGCATCTAGTGGACTCTAAGCAGACCAACCCTAGAGAGCTAGGGGAGGCAGCTGATGAGTGGTTGAGAACCAGGGTGGTTGTCAAGTCCCAGGGGGGAGACTCCAAGAAGGGGGGGACAGGTCCCCAAAAACCTAAGGAGGGAGGTGGTAAGCCCACCACAGAGACTCCCTCTGTACCCCAGAACCCTAAGAAGGAGGAGAGTAAATCCCACTCCCACTCTGACAAGCAGAGACAGGGAGACCCAGGGTTAAAAAAGCTCTTGGACAGTAGGGCTTGCTTTGACTGTCAGCAGACAGGTCACTTCAGAGGAGATGCAGCCTGTCCAAGGAAGGTGGTTAGCACTGGGCTGTCCAGTGTAGCCATAGAGGAGGATTCCTCAGATGATGAAGTCCTCCTAGCATTGTGCTGGGAGACAGGACCAGATGGTAAGCTGGTGATCCCTGAGGGTGGGAGTAGGCACTTCCACCACATTCAAGTGAATGGGATCCCTACCACTGGCCTGAGAGACACCTGTGCCAATCACACTGTAGTGAGTGACCGGTTAGTGACCCCAGACATGTATGTCCCAGGAAAGACAAAGAAAGTCAGGATAGCCACAGGGGAGGTCACCTCCAAACCTGTAGCCATAGTGCCCCTAGAGAGGGAGGGTATCCTTGACTGGATTAGGGTGGTAGTCAGTGCTGACCTTCCCCTAGATTGTATCCTGGGCAATGACCTCCCAGAGGTGAGTCTGGTCACAGATGGGGTGGTCGCCCAGGGCGCCCCCCCAACCCAAAGTCCTGGGGAGTCAGTCCCTACAGTTAGGAGACAGGGGTCCCCAAGAAAAGGAAAGAAGAAAAGGAAGGGTAGGCCACTCTTAAAGATAGTTCCAGGGAGCCAAGGGCCCTCTGCCCCAGTAAGGGGGGAGCCCAGAGTTGGCACTGGTGAGGCCTCACCTGACCCCAAGGAAGTCCTGAGTAGTCAGGCAGCTGTCCAGATGCAAGGTGTTGCCCCTGCACTGACAGAAGGGAGAGTGGAAGGAGGGTGTCTGCCACAGGAGGTGGTAGCCCCCCACTCTAGACAGCAAGAGGGGTGCCAGGACCCCAAAGATGCCCCTAAAGCAGCTCAGCCACCTGTCAGTGGAGAGCTTAGGGTGTGGTTCTGGGTACTGACAGCTGTCAGTAGCCTCTGCTGTGTGCTAGCCTTCCAGGCAGCACTGTACTTGGCCTGGGAGGCAGACCCCAGGGCCAATAGCAAAGTAGGCCCCCTGACCCTGTTGGTCATGGTGGGGTTGCTCAAGTGTTGGGTGACCTCTTTGGGTAAGCTAGGTGTTGCCCTAGCAAAGTTAGGAGTAGGGGAGGTGGGCACCTCACTACCCAAGTTGGCAGAGAGAGAGGAGGAAGACCCCCCTAGAGGGAAGTTTCAGTTTGAGTTGGGTCCTTTTACTGTTGGGATGGCTTCACTACCCAGAGGGAGTGACCCTGACAGGAGGATATAAGGCAGAGTAGGCCCTGCAAAGGGACAGCCAGTTTTCTTCACTGTCTTCCTCGCCTAACAAGCCAGGAAGACTCTCCCAGGGTTGGGCTGAGTCTCCTGGGCGTGTGGGCTGGGGGGGGGGTTGTGTGAGAAACTGGGGCTGATTGCAGAGGCCCCATAACTTTTTGCCCCCATTTTCCACTTTATGCTGGTGTTTTCCTAACTCTGATGGTGCCCTGGGTACTGCTAACCAGTCCCAGGGCCTGTGCTCTGTGTAAAATGGATATGCAAATTAGGCTAATTATAATTGGCTAAGTTAGCCTACCTATAAGTCCCTAGTATATGGTAGGGCATGTAGGTTTAGGGACCACAGCATAGGTGGTGCACACCTAGGTGCATTGCTGAGGTGCCCAGTGTCATTTTAAAAGCAAGCCTGCCTTGCTGGCTGCTTTTAAATTAAAGTTATATGCAAATTCGACTTTGGAATTAAAGGTACTTCCAAAGTCTTAAACTACCTTATTTTTACATATAAGTCACCCCTAAGGTGTGCCCTATGTGCCCCTAGGGCTGGGTGCCATGTAACTATAAGCAGGGACTTTATAAAAATAGATTTATAAGCCCTGGTGAGGTAAAAACAGCCAAATTCGTTTTTCCCTCATTGAAGTAAATGGCCTTCATAGGCTAGAATGGGCAGACTTTATTTTAAATTTTAAAGTCTCCTTAAATGTTACATACCAAGAATTTGGTATCAAATTGATTGTTATAATAAATCCCACAACTTCCAGTTGTTGGATTTAATATAACTAGTGCAGGTAAAAAGTTTAGACTTTACCTAAAAAGTTGCCAATTTCAGCTCTGCATTGTTTTTGCTCCTGTGCCCTGATTGGCCAGCCTGCAGCAGCTTCTGCCAGGCTACTTTAATGAGGTGTGAAGTGGCCTGACTTCACACAAAGGAATGTGCTTGGGGGAGAGAATCTCCCCTCAGCAGATGGTGAGGCAGGAAGGGGGAGGGCTGCCAAACTGGTCTTCAAAGGCAGAGAAGGACATCTGGAGCACCCAGCAACACCCCCACATCCTGCAACCCCAGACAGCTAGGTGCCCCCTTGATTAGATTAGGAGAGGGCAGGAGAGGGGTGTGTTTATGATTTTCAGCCACACCAGTGGGTGGGCTCAGCCAGATCTCTCCTCCAAAAATCAGATTCATCCATTTTGGATTTTTAGAGACTGTTGCCTTCTGGGATGGATTTTTGCCACACTTCCCAGGAAGTGGTCATCACAGGGGGACGACCCTGTCCGTGATTGGAGAACCAGGGCCCCCCTGCTTTTCACCCAGGAACAAGGATAAAACTGGCAGACCTGCACCCACGCCTCAGATCCCCTCCAGAATTCAACAAGAAAGGAACTTAAGGAGAAGAAGGACTGCCCTGCTGGACCCCTGGCCTGCACCTGGACCCTGCACTCAGAAGGACTGCACCAGCTGCACACTTGGGCTTCACCACAAGAAGGACTTTGCCTGGCTTCAACTGGTTCAAGGAGGGACTCCCTGTTTGCTACAGGTGAAAAATTGCTAACCAGAGTCCCCTGCACCAACTCCTGAAGAAAGCGACCAGCTGACCACTGTCCAGTGGCCAAAAAGGAGTTTGCGCCAGGTGCATTCTGGGAGTTGAAGTCCGCACCCCCAAGGACCATCACAGAACTTCTGGACCCTTGGGGTGAGCTGTGGACCCCAAAAGAACCTTAAAAGAACATCTGGGTGAAGCCCCAGAAGTTTGGAAAAGATTGGAGAATTTTTGAAAAAAAGCTCCATAAAGTGACCGACCCGACGCGGAAATTCTAGCCGGCTTGCCTCAACCGCGACCCGGCCTGACTTCGTGGTTCGTCCCGGTAAAGAAAAACATCCAAAAAAGAGACTAAGTCCGAACGTAATAAGTTGACCGGGACCTCCCAGCCATCGTATCCGAGAAGGGCTCCATGGACGTCGGATCAAGATCCAGGTTTACCCCGGTCGAAGGATTTTCATCTCGAAAAAACGACTAAGTCCGAAGGTAAAAATCACCACCGAGGAAACCGACTTCGCGTATCCGGACAAGGGCTCCAGGAGGTCGGATCCAACTGGCAGGTTCGTCCCGGTGAAGAAAAACTTCAAAATAAAGACTAAGTCAGAAGGTAACTTTTTAACCGAGGCTTCCCGCGACCTGTAGCCGAGCAGGGCTCCATCGCGGTCGGCCTGAAAGTTTGACTTTGTCCCGGTCCTGGTGCAACCAGATGACCCGATTGGCGCTTTTTGTTTCTAAGCGCTAGAAAATAATAATACTTTAAAAATTCATATCTCCGGTTCCCCTGAACCGATTTTAATCGTTTTTGTGTCATTTTAAAGATAAAAATATAAGCTATTTTTATATATTGGTTTTGGATTTTTAAACTGTTTCCTGTGTTTTATTTAATTACTGTTTTGTGATATTTGAATGCTTTACACTTTGTCTCCTAAGTTAAGCCTTGACGCTCGATGCCAAGCTACCAAGGGTAGAGCTGGGATTAATTTACTGAGACCTAACTGTACTTTTGTGGAGGTTTGTGGCTTGTTGCTAGGTGTAGGTACCTACCTGCCCTACCAATAACCCATTTTCCAACACCCGAGTCTCTAGGTCAGACCCGGGTACTGCCAAACTACCTTTCCCGGGGATTCACTGCAGCTGCTGCTGCTGCCAACCCCTCAGACAGGTTTCTGCCCTCCTGGGGTCCAGCCAGGCTTGGCCCAGGAAGGCAGAACAAAGGACTTCCTCAGAGAGAGGGTGTTACACCCTCTCCCTTTGGAAAAAAGTGTCAGGGCTGGGGAGGAGTAGCCTCCCCCAGCCTCTGGAAATGCTTTGATGGGCACAGATGGTGCCCAACTCTGCATAAGCCAGTCTGCACCGGTTCAGGGATCCCTCAGCCCTCATCTGGCGCGAAACTGGACAAAGGAAAGGGGAGTGACCACTCCCCTAACCTGCACCTCCCCTGGGAGGTGCCCAGAGCTCCTCCAGTGTGCTCCAGACCTCTGCCATCTTGGAAACAGAGGTGCTGCTGGCACACTGGACTGCTCTGAGTGGCCAGGGCCAGCAGATGACGTCAGAGACTCCTTCTGATAGGCTCCTTCAGGTGTTGCTAGCCTATCCTCTCTCCTAGGTAGCCAAACCTCCTTTTCTGGCTATTTAGGGTCTCTGCTTTGGGGAATTCCTTAGATAACGAATGCAAGAGCTCATCAGAGTTCCTCTGCATCTCTCTCTTCACCTTCTGCCAAGGAATCGACTGCTGACCGCGCTGGAAGCCTGCAAAACTGCAACAAAGTAGCAAAGACGACTACTGCGACCTTGTAATGCTGATCCTGCCGCCTTCTCAACTGTTTTCCTGGTGGTACATGCTGTGGGGGTAGTCTGCCTCCTCTCTGCACTAGAAGCTCCGAAGAAATCTCCAGTGGGTCGACAGAATCTTCCCCCTGCAACCGCAGGCACCAAAGAACTGCATCACCGGTCCTCTGGGTCTCCTCTCAGCATGACAAGCGAGGTCCCTTGAACTCAGCAACTCTGTCCAAGTGACTCCCACAGTCCAGTGACTCTTCAGTCCAAGTTTGGTGGAGGTAAGTCCTTGCCTCCCCACCCTAGACTGCATTGCTGGGAACTGCGTGTTTTGCAGCTACTCCGGCTCCTGTACACTCTTCGAGGATTTCCTTGGTGCACAGCCAAGCCTGGGTCCCCGGCACTCTAACCTGCATTGCACGACCTCCTGAGTTGTCCTCCGGCTTCGTGGGACCCTCTTGTGCAACTTCAGATGAGCTCCGGTTCACTCCACTTTGTAGTGCCTGTTCTGGCACTTCTGCTGCAGCTGCTTGCTTCTGAGTGAGCTCTTTGTCTTACTGGGTGCCCCCTCTGTCTCCTCACGTAATTGGCGACATCCTGGTCCCTACTGGGCCACAGCAGCATCCAAAAACCCTAACCGCAACCCTTGCAGGTAGCAAGGCTTGTTTGTGGTCTTTCTGCATGAAAACACTCCTGCACAACTCTTCACGACGTGGGACATCCATCCTCCAAAGGGGAAGTTTCTAGCCCTTGTCGTTCTTGCAGAATCCATAGCTTCTACCATCCGGTGGCAGCTTCTTTGCACCCACAGCTGGCATTTCCTGGGCATCTGCCCACTCCCGACTTGATCGTGACTTTTGGACTTGGTCCCCTTGTTCCACAGGTACTCTCGTCTGGAAATCCATCGTTGTTGCATTGCTGGTGTTGGTCTTTCCTGCAGAATTCCCCTATCACAACTTCTGTGCTCTTTGGGGAACTTAGGTGCACTTTGCACCCACTTTTCAGGGTCTTGGGGTGGGCTATTTTTCTAACCCTCACTGTTTCCTTACAGTCCAAGCGACCCTCTACAACGTCACATAGGTTTGGGGTCCATTCGTGGTTCGCATTCCACTTCTAGAGTATATGGTTTGTGTTGCCCCTATCCCTATGTGCCCCCATTGCATTCTATTGTGACTATACAGTGTTTGCACTGTTTTCTATTGCTATTGCTGCATATTTTGGTATTGTGTACATATATCTTGTGTATATTTGCTATCCTCATACTGAGGGTACTCACTGAGATACTTTTGGCATATTGTCATAAAAATAAAATACCTTTATTTTTAGTATATCTGTGTATTGTGTTTTCTTATGATATTGTGCAAGTGACACGAGTGGTACTGTAGGAGCTTCACTCGTCTTCTAGTTCAGCCTAAGCTGCTCTGCTAAGCTACCTTTTCTATCAGCCTAAGCTGCTAGACACCCCTCTACACTAATAAGGGATACCTGGGCCTGGTGCAAGGTGTAAGTACCGCTTGGTACTCACTACAAACCAGTCCTGCCTCCTACAATGGTATGTCAGGTAATAAGCAAAGGATGAGATAAAGTTAGATACATATAATACATCAATTAGCAGTGACAATGCCAGTGTAGTAATTGTCAACTACAAATTGTGGGGATGGTAGCTTACATTACTTTCCCCTGGAGTGACAGATATATTGGCAGGATACCAGCATGCTACATACATGCCTAAGGAGAACCCCGTCAAACATGCAGGGGAAGAAGGGGAAAGAACAAGGTGGTAATTAACAGTTAATTGTGTCTCGGTCGGCACTGTCCTGCAGAATTATATCAATACTGCATTGTTTGAGGTAATCAATGTCAAGGATGTGTCTTAGTTAATGTGAAACAGGTGGTGGCAGATGTGGGGGATATATTCAGTTGTTGGTGGCAGTGGCCTTCACTGACAGATCCCTCTAGACACAGCCAGGTAGAGAGGAAGTAGTGTGAAACACTCAGTGGTGGTGGAGTGGTGGTTGGGTCAGAGTCTGCCCCTCGGTAGTCAGGGGTGGGTTACTGGTGGCCATATCCCTTGCAGTGTGAGAGGTCAGTTTATTTGATAACTTCAGCAAATACGTCATCCAGAGTGTGCCTACCCCACTCCCTCCCCATGGCCTATGATCATGTGCCAGAGCACCAGCCTCTGCCATGGCCCAAAGTGAGGTCACTCATAACCAGTTATAAACCATGGGAGGCTGGAGTACCTTCCAAGAAATGGCAATCAGCCGTTTAAACAATATTAATGCAAGGTCTACAAGTTTTAAGTAGTGTTTGGTCTGTTTGGTTCTCCTTGTGATCCCTAACAGGCAAAGAGTGGATCAGGGGGAAGCGGGTGTCAATTATCTCCAAGACATGTGAATAAAGGTGGTGTCACCATGACCACATCTCAGGGAAAGGGACAGTATTCCCTAGAACATTCTGTGTAGGCGATGGGGCGTGAGGTATGTTTGATGGGTATAATTAAACTGCAAGTATTTTTTTCAGACATTGCGTGATATATATTTCACCCGTTCCAGGGCCGTCAAACACTGCTTGTCCAGGCAGTCTTTCCATCTGGCTCTACTGTGGACCTCCTGAAGTGTCATGTAGAGCATTGAAACAGCTCTCCTGCTGAGACCGTGAGTCAGTATGAAGTGTAGCCCTCTGTGGGGTATTGGTCCAGATGGGCCAGCCCTCCAAACTTCCCCAGTCACTGTTCTTGCTGTGTTATGTGTGAGAAACTGTCCCGGTCCTCAACCATGTGAATATAGAAGGTCTTAGAAGGACTGTAAGGAGCCATTGCTATATAGGTTGCCTACGATGGGGAGCCCCTTTTCTTTCCGTGGGGTGAATTTGTACACATGTCAGAGGTGCTGCAGGTGGGGTACACTCTACAGAGGGCCCCCAGCACTATTGAGGCAGAAATCCCTGCCTGTGCAGTCCCCTCGCTCCGGCAGCTTTCTGGCTCCCAGCTGTGGAGGCAGGTGGGAAAGCAGGGGCCCACCCTACCTCGCCGACCAAGGCCCAGCAGTGGCGCAGGTGATTTGGAGGTCTAGCTCAGGATCAGTGGGTGGGCTAAAGTCCTCAGCCCCAACTCTCACCTTTCAGTAGTCAGCACCATCAGTGCAGATGGTCAGGGGCCGCTTCCGACCAGTGCGACCCCTCTGCATGCCAGGGTCTCATCAGTGCTCAACATTGGTCCACAGGCTTTCCAGCAGGGGATGGCAGTCATAGGCTGCCTCCTCTTAGTACCGCAGCTTCAGCTGCAATGCAGTGCAACAGATTTCTTCGCTTCCTGCGCAACTCACACCGCAGGCCTCACAGCGCTCAAAGTACCTCACCAAGTCCGCATCGGAGGCCCCGGGGGATGAACCATTGCCCCCGGCACCCAGACCTGAGAGTTGGGAGTTTGGGACACAAGTCTTTAAGTTCCGCTTCCCAGCGTATGTCTCAGGCGCTGGGGATTGTAGGGGCTACCAAGAAAGGGGCGACCTCCGCAGCCACGAGGAAACTCCTTCTGCCGCTCCGATGGGTCAACGGAGCCTCAGTGGCAGCACAGTTCAGCAGCGCGTCAGCTGTGTGCCACTCCTGTTGCAGGCCTCACAGCCTCAACTCGCTCCGACGGCTTCGGAGAATGACCTGGACCTTACAGCACCCAGAGCCGTACGCCTCCACCATAGGCTGCAATTATCGGGATGAACGCGCTGGTCCCAAGGAATAATTCAGGATATAGCCACGGGCCCACACGGAGCTCTTTCTCATGCGTCCGTGCAGGTCGCAATCTTGAGTCCGCCCCATGCCACAGAATGTCCTTGATAAAGTCACCCCTTTCTTTTGTTACAATCATCTGTAAATGTGCTTGCAAACATTGTTTTTTTTAAATCTGTTTTGTAGTGGCTGGTTGGACAAAACTCTTACTATGACAATTAAAGCATGGAATTTTAGCTTTAGTAATTATGTCAGACAGTTTTGTTTTTTTCAATACGAATCGCTCCTGCTTCAGTTCCGCATATAGGTTAGGTCCATGTTCCAAGACATCTAGTGGATGTGTCTTTATATATCGTTATCCACATATTGTTTGGTCATGAAGATGGGTAGTCACACAGGCTTAGTCATTTCAAAGGGGTTTCCTTGCTGCTGCATGAAATGAAAAAGTTTGTCAACGTGTTTAATAAAATGTCCCCCTCTCTTTCCCGCAAGGTTGTGGTGAGGAACAGTGGCCCATTAATTTTGAATTTGTCACCTCTCTGAAAACCTTGCAAGTAGAAAGGACTTCACAGTAAATTAGCCACCATGGAGCAACATAATCACATTTACAAGTCTGACCAACAATTCCCTTGGAGCGTTTCTGTGATCTTTGGATCGTCTGTTCCAGTTTCATATCTGGAGCCATATCAATGAACCTTCCCTCTGTCTTTCACCACAAAATGTCTTTGGATAAATTTTCTGTAGAGGTATGGTTTATCCAATTCTAGCTTCTTCACTGTTTCCAAATGCCAGGAACAATAGATCAAGCAGTTTATGCAATTGAATTTGTAAGACACAGTAATCTGTGACTCCACAGGCTTCACATGCAGCTCCCAATCACCTTCCAGATCAGCATGTACCAACTTTTTCACTAAAGATATCATGTGGAAAACATTTCCCCAGTACTTGCAAAGTTCTGATTTTTCTTCACATTCTTTGACAAAACTGTACGAACTTGGGGACATTTAAAAGAAAGTGGCACATTGGTGCCACTTTTCTCACGTTCCACTGTGCCCCCCTAATGACACCATGATTGCTTCATTTTTACAATATGGCGGACCATGGCGATCATTAGGACAATAGCGTCAACATTTTTGACACATTTGTGGAGCTTTGCTGCACTAGCATAAAAAATGTTGAAGCTAGTGAAGCAAAGCACAGGGAGGCCCACTGATTACAAATGGTGTGTTATTTTAGCACCTGCTCTGAGCAGGCATAAAAAATGACAAAAAAAATGGCACAGTGAAATGTTGTAAATTTCACAGCTCTATTTTTTCGGGCCTTACTGCATCGAAACGGCCCCCTTACATACATTAAGCCTGATGCTGGCATAGTGTGGTGCAAGAGGTTGCAAAGTGGCACAGTACAAGCATTAAGCCAATTCGTAAATATTTTGCGGGGAAAAAGCCACCTTAGTGCTGTCTTTGTGTAGAAAAATGACTCTATGGCACCGCAAGGTGGCGCTTGGGGCTTGTAAATCTGCCCCTTGTTTTTCAGGTTTTCTGTTTTTGAATTGAGTGTATTGAACATTGCCTGGCTTTGCACTATGTCTTTTGAATGAAGTGTACCCTGTGCCTTGTTCACTTCTGAGACAAGACATGCAAAACCTGATTTGTGATTCATGTTCCAAACTGCAACCAAATGCAATGTTGCAAAGGCTCAGATATGATGAGTATACCTTGTAGCAAAAAAACATAATGCGTTGCATTCAATACTGACTGGACAGTTTTGCTTCCAAAGATTTCAGCCTCAATAAGTGCATCATCTAGGTACACTGAGTATTGATTGAGGAATGTGGGGGATTTAGGGATGTAAGGGTGTCAATCATTGCATTCTTGGTGTCTTGTTCTGGAACTGCAGAGACCGATCAGTATTAGAAGCCTGTGTGTGTTTCCAGGGCCTACTCTTTAAGGCAGGTAAATGTCGTTCTTGGCCTCTATGCTGTAAATGTAGTTATCCCAGTTCCCTACTCCCGTTCTTAATAAGGCTTTGGTTTTCATTGCATGGAGTGTGTTGGCTCCAGCTCATGCCCAGAGTAATAGGGTTTTCAACCACTGTTCTGTATCCAGTACTGAAGGGGCTTTCCAGTTCAAGGCTATTTGGCATTTAAAAAGTACAAAGGCAAGATCAAAAACTGATGTATTTATTTGGAAACTTTGGCCTTGGGGCGGAGGCTCTACAAGCAGGATTCCCAGGATGGGAGCTGTGCATGCTCTTCTAATTCTGCCATGATGGCTGTGATCTCGATCCAGGATACCTATTGCAGGGGACAGTCCCATACAACATGCTAGAACCCGGTGTCCTTCCCCCTGCATCGGGGGCAGTCTGTTCATGAAGTAGGGAACATACATCTGATATTGTGCAGGGACAAGTAAGTGTGGTGTATGCAATTGAATTGTGTGTACCTAAAACAAGGGTCACAGGATCCTTTTTTGACCTGTTGAAGAAATTGCATCCATGATTTAGCTGTGAATTAATTGGATAGCACGTTGTCCCACCTGGTCTTTGCTTGGTCTATAGTACCTATTGATGCCATCAACAGGGAGGAATATAGCATGGACAGAGCATGGCATGTGTCTCCTCATGTAAGGAGTGTGTGTAGAGTGGTATAGCTTCTCCCCCCCATGTCACTCATAGCAGTCATCTAATGGCATAGAAAGAAAGGAGGTACCATGGACAAATATTGTGTTAATCTCTGATGTCTTGAAAAGACAGCAGGGAACCACTGAAAAAGAAGTCTCCTACACAAGTGAATCCCACCTCATGCCAGAGCGAAATATCATGTCAGGGGGCTAAGCGATTTACGCACAGTACTTTTTCCAGTGGAGTGGAAGGGGTATATGCTTTGTGAGGGTTCTTGCCATGTATATATTGCTGATAGCATTTCTGTGCTATGTGCATAAGGTTCAGCTCATATAGTGGGCTTAAGTCGTGGCCCACAGGCCAAGTGTAGATGCCAGTGTCTCCTAGCCCATTCCGGACTGTCGTCTGTTCCAGACTGAATATCACACCAGCCCAGCTCATCGGCCACAGAAGTTGAGCCACCACATAATACAACTCGAAGTGGGGCGCACCTAGCCTCCACCCCTGCTAATGGATGTTGAGCAGTCATTAAAGAAGTGGAGAAGTGTGGCTCAATGGTTAGAGTGGCAGACCCTGAGGCAGAGATCTGGCTCAAGACCAGGGTTCAAGTCCCGCTTCGGCAGGTCTTGGGCTCAATTCCCCTTGACCAGATAATTCTCGCCTCGGTGCCTAATCTAATTCATGGGTCCCACTCTGCAACTGTGGGCAATAGCTTGCTTAATCTCCAGAACGGCCCCAACAGCACTTGGATGCCTGGCTTCACCCTGCTCAGGAGTGGGTGCATCACAGGGAAAAGCCAGGAGGGGTTCCATAGTGGTATGAGTACAGCACCTTGACACCCTAACGGGTGAGTAGTGCGCTATACAAGTGCTAATTTACATTTACATTAAAGCTACTTGCCGATGGCCCAATCCCCATATTAAATCCAACAGTAGACCATTGAGGTCGTAGAAGAAGGGTATGTGGAGCCCAGCAAAATGGTATAGCAATCTTGCTAGGATTAACATTTTGGCAATCGCTGTGCGCCCTAGTGGGGACAAGGGTAGTGAATGCCAGAAAAGGAGGGATTCGTGAATAGACCAAACCGCTCAATCCAAGTTGCCTTCCTGAAGGGTAGCTTCAGTATGGCAAATATGTATACTGAGATATTTAAAGGTGTCATGGCCCCATTGGAGACGATGCCTTGGTTCTGTCTCATGGTGAAAATCAGGTATACGGCAAGCTGAAACACACAGGATTTACTTGAGTTAACCCCGAATCCTGAGACTGAGCCAAAATCTTCCAGCAGCCCCATCAAATCTAGAGCATCATTGGCATATAATGATGCAATATTACAGATCGTTTATTCTAGGATCCCCTATTCTACCACTTGAAGGCATAGGTGAGAAGCCAGGGTCTCCATAGCAATGGCATGATATAGTGGTGACAGTGGACATCTCTGGCGAGTGCCCAGTTGGATAAGAAAGCTGTCTGATATGAGAAGGCCTGTTTTGACCCGAGCAGTTGGGTTAGCATGTAATGTGCTCACCCTACTTAAAAACCCAGGACCAAAGCCAATATGCTCCAATGTGGATAGCAAACAGGTCCAGCTTAATGTGTCAAAGGCTTTTTCTATATCCAGAGAATCTGCCACAGTGCCATGCACCCCAGGAGGTGTGCCTTGGCTCAATTGTAATAGATACCTGTTGTTGAGGAAGGTGTTGCATCAGGGTATGAAACCTGAGTAGTCTGGGAGTATTAATGTACTGATGAAAGGAAGCAATCTGTTAGCAAGGATTTTCCCCAGAATCTTACAATCAAAATTTGTTAGGGACAGGGGACAATAGAAGCACACGTCCAATGGATCACAACCCTGTTTATGGAGGACCATAATTGTGGCTTCACGCATTGAAGCCAGCAACTGTTCGGACGAGTAGGACTTGTGAAATACCTCCAGTAAATGTTGGGAGAGCAATGCTGAGACTATGGTATAGTGTTCAACATGCAAACCATGGGAGCCTCAGGCTTTATTTCTCCTCCAGCTCTATAGAAGCATCAAGCTCAGTGCGCTGGAGGGAAGAAAGTAGGGTTAGTGGTAAATTTTGCAGAAAAGTGGGTATGCTGTCAGGGCAGGTACTGCTCATGCCGCATGGAGTGTGCGGTAATTGTCACAGAATTCCACATTAATTCCCATTTGTGTGTTAATCATTAGGCCGTCTGGCTCCTTTTAGCATATGCTGGTGGTCCTCTCCAAACAAATAGTCCGATAATCTACCAGGGCAGTCACCTCCCACATGGAGTGTGGACATCCGGTGTGTATGATTGTGTCTGTTTTGGCACACATCCGCTTTCTTGTAATGTTTTCACATGTGTCTAAGTCGTGCAATCCTTTCTGTGTAAACACAGTTATATTATGCAACACCGATGAACATATTTCATTGCAGTTACATACCTTAGTTATACACAATGTACAGCTGAGAGGACACGTGAACCAAAGAAGCTGCCATTCCCTGCTGAAGCGGGTAATGGACACCAACTTGGAGAACCATTGTATACATAGCTGGGTGATTAGTTTCCGTGGAGCAGGAGAACTAAAACAATTGTAGGATGTTATATGTTTCGAGTGAAGTCCACTTTACATGTGGGCTAGGATAGAAGTTTCTTTGCAGCATTCATAAGGATTTATTACAGTCTATGTTTCAACATTGTGTCACTTCAAAGTGATCCGTTAATGCAGGGTTCAGCTATTGTTTTCTTGTCTAAACCACACATTTTCTCTTCCCTCTCAGTCTCTGCGCCATCTCGCTCACTCTTCCTATCTCTTTCTCTCACATACACACATTTACACCTTCTCTTCTCTTCCTCTTTGCTTGGTGCAACAGCAACTCAGTCCACGGAGTGATCTTAGTAGAACAGAGAAGAGTGAGGTGTAAGCTTTACACGTGCCGTCACCTACTAAGCTCCCACACTGATACTGGACCCTGTCGGTCGGACATCCGCGTGGTGGTATTCTGCACTGTTGCTCAACCTGCGTTTGAGCTCACCGATGCTTCCGAAAGGCTGCACTGTTTTTTTGGCAGAGAGATCTCAGGAATTCAGAGATCTCGTTGCTAAGATACCGTTTAAACCAGGAAGAACAACTATTTTGTGTGTTTCTATCCTGAGGGGCAGGCATGGAGGGCAGAAAGGCGAGCGCAAACCACACCATGCTGAGACAGATGAGCCAGATGATCTGGTGGAGGTGGAGATTCTGCACGTCTTGTGCAGATTTACATTTGACACTGCCCTAGCCGAGCCTACAAATAAACGCTTAGGGAATCAGGAGGATGATTCCGAGGAGGATCAAAAATGCAAATGCATACAAGAGACACATTTGCGTGAATTATTGATTCACATTAGAGAAACATTGGGTTTTCAGGCAAAAGCTCAACAGGAAGAGGGCTTTTATTCCCAATGGACCTCCGATCGTACAGATGACTTCCGTCATGGTGTGATTAAGGACATCTTTACTAAAGAATCGAAAGTTCCTGATAAGTCCTCCATAACCCGTTTTTTGAACAAACATTATTTGATTCAGAAATTTGACCAGGGCTATCCACCGAACCCTGAAGTAAACACCATTTTGGCATCTTTGGCTTCAATGTCTAATTTTGGCATCAGAAGACGCTGTCCTGTTGGATGTGGTGGATAAGATTGTGGAAGCATCACTTAAACGTTCTTGTGCTGCTTCCAATTTCACACTGGAGAGCAAATACTTATTCTGCGTATGTTACACAAGTCCTGCTAAAAGGCATTCAGTCCTTTCAGTTTAAAATAATCAGGACCTCACTTGTATTCTGACTAACTTGGAGCTGGTTTCCAAATTTCTGTCTCATGTCTTGTTTGATTGTTTAAGGGCAGCAGCCTCTGTGGTAGGGGCCACACTGACAGGTTGCATGTTACTTTGGATGAAGTCCTGGAAAACAGAAGCTGCCCAAGAAGCCTTATTCAGAAATTGCCATTTCCTGGTACTAAAAATGTTGGTGTCGAACTTGATGACATGCTGCACAGGCTGTGGAACAGAAGAAGGTCATTAAACCTCTTAAGATGGAATCAAGAAGTAAAACCTTTCTATTTAAGAAATCATCTTAGTCTCTTCCAGGCAAACGTGCCTTTCGCTTTCGAGTCCGGCCCCGTGGTCGGTGGGATAAGCTGCATTTGCCTTCAGATCCCGACCACACATCTCCAGTACTCCAAAACAACCATAAAAAAACTATCCGGGGTTAAGAACAAGACTCTGACTCTTTTTTCATCAGTGGGAAATGTATGTGTCAGATCTCTGGATTCTCCATATTATAAGAGGAGGTTACAACATTCATTTTTTCCCTGCTCCTACACAAATATGGTTCAAATCTACTCCATGGCTAAAGGATGACTCAAAGGCCCAGGCAATCACATTGGGGAAGGGGCGCAAGAGCGTTCGCACAAGAATACTGTTGTTCCGGTACCAGAAGACTAGAAGGGTTTCAGCTTTTATTCAGTTCTGTATTTGGTCCTCATGCAGAACAGATCTAAACAAATATGTGCAAGTAGAGGCTTTCAAAATGATTTCACTGAAGGCAATTCTTCTACTGGTGGTGAAGAACGACTTTCTGGTGACCTTGAATCTCCAGGACGAGTATTTCCATGTGCTGATACATCATTCCAATCAACAGTTTCTTCGATTTGCGTTCCAAGGTCAGCATCTCCAGTTTCAAGTCCTGCAGTTTAGATAGCCCACATCACCAAGAGACTTCACCAAGGTACTTGCTCCAGTTGTTGAACAGCTACTTTTATCAGGTGTCACATTGCTTCCTTATCTTGATGACTGGTTGGTATCTGCTTCTTTTTCAAGGCCTTAGAGAACCTGGAGATGATGATATCAGTCCTTCAACATCTGGGCTTCATGATCAATTACAAGAAGTCAAGTCTTCATCCATCACATAAGACGTTGTTTGTAGGTGCACTGTTCAACACTCGCTTGGGGAGAGTGTTACTGTCAGCAGCAAGGATGGAGTCCGTCCTTCAGAGCATATGTCATCTACTGGTTCAGTCTTCTGTGACCAAACAGACTTAGTTGTGGGTTCAAGGTTTACTAGCAGCCACTACTGCTATTGTCCCTTGGGCTCGGTTAAATCTCAAACTGGTGGTAAATCATGTCCTGGAGTGTTGGTCCCTAGCTTCAGGGGATTACGAGTCCATAATCCCAGTGACTATGGAAATCAGACTCCAGTTGGGTTGGTGGCTGGTGAAGGAGAACCTGTCTGTGGGGTTTCTTTTTCAGTACCCGATTCCTTTGGTTGTGACCACTGATGCCAGCCTTTGGGGCTGGGGTGCAGCTCTGGGGGAATTGGAAGACATTTATCCTTGGTCGCAGGTAGAAAGTGCCCCCTCTTCCAATTGGAGGGAGCTCTCAGCTGTTTGGAGGGCTCTGCTTGCGTTTGCCTCTGGCTGGAGGGACACAATGTACCGGTGAGAACAAACAATCTAGTTACAAGGTGATATCTGAATTGTCAGGGCAGCACAAAGTGGCAGAGTCTGAATCGGATGACAGAGCTGATTATCACGTTGGCAGAATCCCACCTCCTGGCTCTGGAGCAGTGTACATTTGAGGTCAATTGAACTTTCAGGCAGACAAATTTAGTTTGATCCTTCCCTTATCAGTGTCTTACCATCTACCAATTCTGAAGTTCAAACGCATATGTGCTCTCTTTGGGAACCCTTGGATAGACCTGTTTGTGCCTCCTTTCAAGGTGATGCTGCCAAGGTTCTGCTCAGCGCTTACTTGTCCCCAGGCCTGTATGCATTCCCTCCAATTCCCCTCCCGAGGATCCTTCAGACTATTCAGGAGGAGAGGTGCACAGTGAGTTTGATTGCACCATTTTGGCCTTGAAGGCTCTGGTTTGCCCTTCTCTTGAACATGTCCGGGGGAAATTTTACAGTTGTTAACGCGCCCATCTCCTCTTCAATCACCTTATACTCCAGTGTTGCAAATCATGCACCATAGGTTGACGGCTTAGTTCTTAAGTGGCTAGATCTGCTGGAGATGGGTTATTCTGGCACAGTGACCTTAGACATCCAAGTTTTCTAGGAAAGCTTCCACATTACGCTTCTATAAGAAACATTGGTCACCTTTTCATAAATAGTTTGTCTCAAAGGTTTTTTTTGCATCCTCTGTAGATCCTTTTAAGATTTTAAGGTCTTGTTCCTGGGAACCTAGCACCTCAGCGGGCTGCTATAAAAGCTCCCAAAATAACAGAAGATTGTTCTCAGGTTTCTCCACTGGTGGTCAGGCTATTGAAGAGTTTTTGTTTACAAAGACCTCTTATTAAAAGCCTTGTAACAACTTGGGATCTATCCGTTGTCCTTAAGGGTCACCACCTCTATCCTTTTGAAACTATGGAGCAGTTGGATTTTTGTCTGCTAAAACTGCATTTTTAGTTGCAGATTTTTTCCTGATCGGGTCGTTCTGAGGCTGGACCCTAAATTAGTACCTAAGGTAAAATCTTGTTTTCATTTGTCTCAAGAGATTATGCTTCCTGTCTTTTCTTATTCAGATTCATCTCTTGATGTCAAGTGAGCTTTGACGATATATGTGAACAGTACTGAGGATTTTTGTTTGTCATCCTCTCTTTTTGTCTCTTTTGGATCTGCTAACAAAAGTAAAAAGGCCACTTCTCAAACCATTAGCAGGCGGGTCAAGCATACTATTTCTCAAGCTTGTGAGCTGTCTGGGGATATTGCACCTCTTCAAATTTAAGGTTTCTCCAGTAGAGCGGTTTCCACTTCTTGGGTGGAAATGGGTGGTGCTTTGATTCAGGAACTCTGTTGTGCAGTGACTTGTTCTTTACATTTGATGTTTGTGAATCACCACCTTCTTGATTTGTCTTCTGACTCTCATGTGAACTTTGGTTCTGTTGCCTTGCATTCAGCAATAAAGTAACTGCTTATTGCTCATTTGATTCATGCATTTGTCAGTGATTTTCTGTGCCTTGGTAAATCCTCATTACATTAGGACTGGGAAGAGGAGGAGAGAGTTGAGGGGGTAATAATTTCTTTACTTTCCGCTAAACTTAATTTCAGAGATACGTAGTCCTAGTCTGTCCCCTCCCTCTTCCTCCGTGAGCACCTCCAATAAGTCTTTGGGAAATAATAGGCTGAGTGGGGAGGAGTATTTCTTAGAGCGATCAATGGACATAGAAAATGGACCATGTTTTGGGAGCCTTCGGCTTACAATAGTGGTGAACTTCTAGTCAGAGGCAGGATCATCTCATTACGTTAGGAGTGGGATGTGGAGGAATGTCTTTCAGGTTAATGAACATTACTGGTATGTAAAGAAATCATTTCCTAGGCTACACAAATCTATCTCAAGGTATTTAATAATTGTTCAGTCAGAGACACATCCTTATTTGGGGAAAAAAGCTCTGAAAATAAATATATTTTTCAAGAGTTTGTTGGTCCATACATTTACAAATCCTCAAATCACAGTTATTAGCCTTATGAAAAAATGATTTGAATTTACATGTGTGATAAGGACATGTTGACATAGGCGCTGGAAGTAAGGGTGTGGGGGTGCTGCAACACCCCTAAAGAAACATGTTAGAGTTCAGAAGGTTAATGAGCAATAACGATGTCATAACATATTGCTTTCATCTTGTCACATTTAATATGTGTTGAAAGACAGAGGTCAAATGTCAGGCTATGTATTCTGATAATTCTCTTCTTATTTTTTTAACATGTAGATTGATGTTTACTTTTCTTCCTCAGTCTGCACGGTTTCATTATCTTGTCAAGTGAACTATCTGACAGTGTTGCTGAAGTACAGGAAGAGTGAAAGAAAAAAACAGTAGTATGTCACTTTTTTGAACACACATTATTTAAATAATTCTAAATGAACTGTCCTAATATTTCACAACATAGCTATTAGGAATGACAAGTGAAGCACATTAGTAATTTTGAAGTGTGATGCAAACAAATACTTTAATACTATCAAACATGTTCAGGCAGTTGGTGATGTGCAAATGGTAACTATTTACTGAACCTTGATTTTCACAAAGTTAAATGTGTGTGCTATATAGTTTTGGCATTAAAACTGCATGTCAGTGCAAGTTATGTTGCCATTTCAATGGGTATTTGCTGCCTTTAAATAACAGTGTCCCACCAACCCACGCTGTATTTGTATATTTGGGACAGTGGCCCTGATTACAACCTTGGCGGAGGGGATTACTCCGTCCCAAATGTGACAGATATTCCATCTGCTGTTTTACAAGTTCCATTATATCGGCAAGGTCCAAAGACTGTGGTGGAATTATGCTCCCATTACTGAGCCCCGGTTTTTACTAATTGTATGCTTCAGTTCACCACACATAAGCAACCCTTTTCTAGTGACCCTTGCATTACAACTTAAGTATTGTAATCCTGCCTTGACTAACCAAGTAATTTTTTTTAATTCATTCTTGACTTTTAGGCATTGTCCTGTGAGTATAATATTGTTCTGTTGATATGCACAATTGGTGGCACGTATACATCTTAGACAGAGACCCTACTCCCTTGGTATATTCCAGTCACTATTAAAAGAAACCAGTCTGTTCATTGGTTTATTAACTAATCCATTAAATAACTATTATGTATTCACTTTTAACGCCTTTCTTTCCCCGTCAGTGCCCCAGGTCACCACCAGTTCTGAAGAGACCCTCCTATCTCTAATAGGATCAAAACGCCATTGACACTTCTGCAGACAAACCATTGATGATCAAAACACTATGTGATCTTAACCTAGCGTTTCTGTATTTCTTGATAAGAAAGTCATGTATGGCTGTTTGCTAAAACAGTATACATGTGCCATACTCACTGTCTCATGTTTTTTTTGGTTATGGTATGTTACTTTGGGTTAATGTACACTCAACACTAGTTTTTTACTTTTTCCTAAATTCGTGCATTTTTGGATGCAACAAATTATATTGGGTTAGCTGAAAACATTGAAAGTGTGCTGGATTTCTCTTGATTGAATCTCAATATTTATTTTGCTGTTTTCATGAAAAGTGTATAAATGTGTTCTCTGTGAATGCCTGTGTAAGCCTGCATGGACTGGGAGGAGGAGGAATGTCTATCAGGTTTACCATTGTTTCTGTAGAATACAGGAAATATTGCACCCATCTCAACAAAGAGAGAAACGTAGCCCTATCTCTCAGACTGTAAAATGACTCCAACAACTCCAAAGAGCTCTTCACCATCCTCAAAAGAATTCTACGACCCCCTAGTCGCCACCAGCAACATCACTCCTCTGCAAGACCTCTGCAACAACCTCTTCAATGTCCTACACAACACAATCTTGAATATCTGGAATAGGTTTGACCCCCAATGCTAGACACAAGAACTAATCCAGCAGCTGCTCACTGCTACCAGATTGGTCCACCAACTGATTACAAACTGGAAACCACTCTCCCCAGAAGTCACAGCTGAAATCATGAGAGCAATCTACTCCAGGAACCCAGTGACCTTTGCCCACACTATACCTACAACCTAGGAGGAACTCTGATCATCTCCCATCTCACCACCTTCATTAGCAGCTCCATCCAAAGTGGAACCTTCCCAGAGAACTGGAAACATAGACATCCCAGCTCTCCTGAAAAAAACACAGCAGACCCAAAAGAGCTGAGAAATTACAGACCCATCTCACTCCTGCCCTTCCCATCCAAAGTAGTGGAGAGAGCTAACAACAAACAACTCTTCAACATCTTGAACAAAACCACCTACTAAAACATCTCACAGTCTGGATTACGCAACATCCCCACCACGGAAACCATTCTTTTTTTACAGCAACCAACAATATCCAGACCATCAAGGCCAAATGGGAAACAGCAGCACTAATACTACTTGACCTTCAACACCATCTGCCACAGCACCCTCAACACAAGACTCCACTATTCTGGAGTATATGGACCCACATTGAGTTGGCTGGCCTCTTTTCTCTGCAAAAGGACCCAGCGAGCCAGGCTCCCACCCTACACTTCCGGACCCAACAACCTCATCTGCAGATTCCCTTAAGGATCATTGCTGTGCTCTACCCTGGTCAACATCAACCTGGCGCCACTCACCCTCATCATAAGATCCCAAGGAATCAACATTGTCTCCTATTTAGATGACACCCAGCTAATTCGTCCCCTCACAGACAAAAGCAACACCACAGGACCAGCTTCACCACATGCATGTCAAACATAGCAAACTGGATGAATCAGTACTGCCTAAAACTCAACAGAAATAAAACAGAAGTTTTGATATTCAGGAACAAGAGTTCTCCATGAGAATCCTCTTGGTGGTAGGCCTGGGTCCCAATCCCCTCCCCTATTATAGTATAGTAGGAGCTTTGCATGTCTCCTAGTTCAGCCTAAGCTGCTCTGCTACAGCTACCTCTAGGACCTGGCACAAGGTGTAAGTATCACAAGGTACCCACTATAAGCTAGGCCAGCCTCCTACAGCACTGATTATCTTGGGGGTTCAGTTGCAGTGGCTAGAGATGCTGAAGTGGACGATGCCGTGATTGGTCAATTTGAGTCTGTGACATGACTGTATTTGATGGTGTTGCTGGAGGTGAAAATGGGCTCCAGTGTGTGTCCTGCTATTTGTGTAGGGTCGTGGTGATCTGGGTCAATCTGAGGTTGCTCATACTGTCAAAGAGGGTGTGCAGTGTTGTTGTCGTTGTGGTTGTTGATCTGCCAATTTCGGTCACTGAGGAAGATGTAGCCCTTGAAGACAAGGCTAGGGGCACAATAAAGTCTGCAATGGTGTTCCAGAAGCTGGAGCGTGGACCTGGGGGTCTGTATGCGATGGTGCCTCTGATGCTTGTTTTGTTGTCCGTGTGGAGCTTGAAGTTGAGATGTTCCATGGGGATAATGGTGTTGTCGGTGGTGCACTGTGTGGTCTCATTGTGGATGATGGCTGTTTCTCCTCCCGGCTTGCTGGTGCAGACCTGATGAATGGTTTTTATATCCATCTGGGATCGATGTGGCTACGTCTCAGGCAAATGTCCGGTTGAGCCATGTCTTGGTGAGGAAGACAATGTCCGGTTCAAAGGTGGCAATGAGAACTAATAATTTGGTGAAATGCTTGCATAGTGAGGGTGTGTTGGGAAGGGCACATGCAAGTTGGTGTTTTTGTTCAGGTTTTGTCTGTGGTGTGTTCGGGTGGGGATGGTCGGTGAGATGATGTGTGTACTGTGGCAGGTGAAGTGGCAGTGGGTGCAGGTGAAAGGTCCTAATGTGGAACATGGATCGGCGTTGTGGCAGTGTTTGTTGTAGCGTCTGGGGTTCAGGGTGTAGAGCTCAGTGATGTTGTATCTTCGGGGGTGGGAGGACCAGCAGTCATGTCAGTAAGTGCAGTCTAGTCGCAGACCAGGGCAGACGGGCTTCCGTTTGGTGCATCCACTGGGCGGTCATACTGCGGCCTGGAACAGACTAGGGTGGTAGCATAGAGCTACTTTAGCCAGTACAGGTTACAGAAGTGCAAGTTGAAACATGGAAAGGCACTGTCTGAAGTGCAGCATGGAATGGGGTGGGTGGGGAAAACAAATTAACAAATGCTGCTTTGATCAGTTAGCTATAAATGTTTAATATTATTTTTTGGTGTGAAACTTTGCTTTGCAACTGCTTTTTGTGCTCACACCAGGCCCGTGTTGTCATCAGTAATGTCAAGTGAGATGTTATCGGTGATGTCATCAGTGATATCAATGAACATTTCACGAGTAATGGAATCTGTGAGGACATTAGCAGAGCTCAGTGGGGGCAATTTATAGTTAGCTCAAATAACTATAGTGAATTTTGATGTTTTATTTTTAGTTTAAAAATGTCCTATAATGGTGGCCACACCATTTCTCCTGATGTTATGGCCCAATAGTCCAAGAGCTCACATAAACAAAATGACCAATGCTAGAAAAAACCTAGTCAGCCAATCACAACTCATTTTTTAAATTGCCAGTCCTGAGGGACCAACTGTCAAAATCTCTCTTTTATTTTCTAAACATTTTATTACTGGAATGTAAAGGGGATGTAGTGTGATTCCAGCACAAGAAAATAATATTGATGTAGCCTTGGCACCATTAGAAGTATGCAAGGTCTTTCAGTAAGAATTTAAAGAGAGAAACTGTTAAGCATTGAACAAACAAGCTACTGTGTCACAGAATCATATGATCAAGCATGTCACAGGAGATCATCTTCATTGATCTCAGATGCATTGTCCGACAATGAGAGTTCCCCCAACTGAGCCTGTTGCAGGGTGTACAGCATGGTATTGAATTCAGCTGGGCCCTACTTGGTGTAATTCTTGAACGGCAGCCACATTTTTTAAAACTTATATTTCCTGTCAGTTATTATCACAGTTAACTGTTCCATAGCAATTGTGCCACTCCTTGGTCTATGCTAACGAAAACCCTGGAGGGAGGGGGGTCCTCAAAGTGTGGGCTATTGTTAGGCTTTCCACCAGGAAAATGTAGGTAAACAGTTTGCCCCTATGGGTAGAGTATGAGTAAACTGAGTCCTCCCCAGCCTCATCCAGCAAGAGCACCAGTGGGTCCAATGGCAGAGTCACCAAACTGATTTGATGAATCAGGTGGAGCACTTCTAACCAGAATTGTTTCACATGTGTGTGCTACCACCACATGTGCAAGTAAGTATTTCTGTCTTTACAGCCCCTCCAGCTGAGGTCAGAAGTTTCAACCATGGCATGAACTTTGGCCAGAGAGAAATACCATCTAGTGAGGATTTTATAGTAGTTAGCTGTATGCTGTAAACAACCGCATGCGACCAGAGCTGTTGCCAGGTGTCATCTGTTGTCATGGTACCCAAGCCAAGATCCCATCTCGACTGGTAGAGGTGCCCTCACGGCTGGGAGAAGCTGCACAGGCCTGCATAGAGGCAGGTGATGCCCTTCTTTGTAGTTCTCTTTGCTTAATGCTGTTCCAGAGGTGTTTTAGGTCTGTTACCTTTATCTTTCACCGTTTGTGTATTTGTGTTGAAGCTCATTGAGGAAAATCTTGTCTGCTATGGTCAGGTGAAAGAGCTCCCTACCTGTATGCCTATCTAACAAAACCCCATACTGATAAAGGTTCCCTGATTATGGTGGTATAACCCCCTCCAGTCTTCAGTACATATACATCATAGGCAACAGGAATTCTGGGTTTCTTGTAGTAGGAGAGAATGGGAAAGGATATGTGGTAGCTGTCTGACTGTTGTAGATTCTATCCCAGTGTCTCAGGAGAGTTAAGGTAACATACAATGGTGCCTGTGGGGATGGGATGCAGTCTCGGGCTGTAGCCACATGACATGCTGCAAGGGGATGGCAAAGCATCCTTGTTCAAAAAGCACCCAGGGTTTTGTATAAGGAAGGTGGTGCCAATCTAGAGCAGAATGCATTGGAAAAAGTGAATATAGTATTCTATGTTATGGAGCCCAAAGCCTTCATCAGATGCTCTCTTTTAAAGTGTTGTTCTGGGTACTCTGGGCATGGAATTGTTTCACACAATTTGTACTAACTGTGTTTGGAGAATAGTGTCCTTAGGGATCAGCAAATACAGAGGGTGTCACATAAGTAGTCAGGATAGGCAGTTCATTTCAATGCTATTAATGTGGCCCAGCCATGAGATCTCAAGCCTACCCAAATGATAGAGGTCCTTGAGGAAGGCCTCCAGCAAAGAAGTTAAGTTGTGTTCTCATAATGTGTGAATAGAGCTAATGAGGAAGATCACCATGTAACATAAGGAGGTGGCTTCCTATGTCAGGTCGAAAGTGGAGAGCAGAGGCTGGGACCTGCGGGTGCGTTCCACCAGCCCTATGCCCATAAGCTTCACGTAATTAATACAAAATACAGAGTCTGCTTCTGATTGTTTTAATATATGCAGCAGAAATAGAAGGGTTGTGACAGGGCATGTCAGGAAGCACAATACAATGTGTAGGTTTGTCAGTACTTTACCTGCACAGTTGTGAATCCGTCACTCCGAATCCAAGAAACACATTGGGTCATGAAATAACAAATTTGAGTAATGGCTCCAATCAATATGAAAACATTTTAAGACTAACCCTGATAAAGTCCATGGTTAGACAAAATACATTGGCTGGGCTGGATGGTGTTACAAGAAAATGCAAATAAAGTTTTGAAATGACATTGTACATGGCTCCTTTTTCATTGAGGATTGATTAACTGTAGAAAAATAGTTGTCATTATATGATCTTACTTGGACTAACAACACTGGTTTGAGAGGACTTTTAAATATTTAGGTGCTCCTCTTTACTATATTGGCTTTGTGTTAGGCCTCGAGATGGGAGAGGTGGACCTCCAGGTCCTCCTTCTTGGCTAATTTATTAAAGGAGGACTTTTGTTAGCAAACCCTTCTCAGTACTGACTTAGCCACAACCCACAAAGTAGCATAAGTTGTCATTTTCCTTAAAATAGTGTTCAATAGATTATCCCACAGTCCTGCAATGCCATTTCTCAAAAGGCAATCTCATTAATGTACCATGTAGGGGCCATACACTGAGGGACAGCACCTATATCAGACTGTAGGAACACTAGGGTAGGGTCTGACAGGGTCCTGGTGCCTATGGTGGCTGACAAGATTTGTGGCTGAAGGGATCTGGCAGTTAAAAAGAAATCTATCCACATGTGCATCTTATACGTTGGAGTACAAAGTATAATCAGCCTCCAGAGGTTTCCTTCCATATATGTAACACATTTAGATCTAGTGTACTTGAGTCATGGACAAGCAGACACATCCAGTGCAGAATTCAAGACTGTGTTAAAATGTCCCCCAACAATGAGATAACCCTTGATGAATTTAGCTATCAGTGGGAATAGGTAGCCATAAAACTCTTGATTATTGTTATTAGGGCCAAATATAGAGAAGAGTGTAACAGCACGGGTGCCCATCTGAACACTCAAACCTACTACCCTGCCTTCCCTATCCATTTGTGTTTGATCTCTGGTAATGGGTAGGCCTTGCTTAAATAGGAGGGCCACTCCTTTGATCTTCGTGGAACTGGTCACATGAAACTGGAGCAGGAGCTCCTCGTTATGGAGCCTCTTAGTTTCGGGTGTGAAAAGGTGTTTCTCTTGAAACATGGCTATGTTCACCACCTTAAGGTGAGACTATTTCTGAAGTGTTTTCCTTTTCATCTGAGAACTGAGTCCCTGGATGTTCATGAGGACTGTTTTATGTTGGTGTTTCATTTAAATATGTTGAGGAATTACCCCACTGTAATTATTGCTCATAGATGTAAGCTGGACCTTCTTTGTTGTGAGGTAGCCATTGTACCCTTTGGGCTCCCAGTGCCCATGTCAGGTTTCTGAGAGAAAATTGTGTGCACACTTGAACAGTAAATGGGATAAAAAACCAGTAAAACTAGACTGAGGAGTAAGGGAAGAACAAAACCATAAACTGGGAAAATGAACAAGATAAAGCAACTGAATGGTATTAATCAGTCGTTTGGAGGGCTCAGCTTGTGAGATGACTCAAGGGCCCCCGTCCATCCATCTAACCAATAATGCATAGGATGCAACAGTGAATTCTTGTAAGCCAGAGTGAGGCCATCATAGGAAGGGCTGGGGAAGGAACAGTCACTCTCATCAGGGGGACTGGTTAGTTCGCTAGTTCATGGGTGGCCAGGCCAAAGATAAGACCAGAGGGAGGCGGTCATTATCCACAAGGGCAATTCCAATTTCTGGTTTTACGAACATGTGTTTTTCCTAGATGCCTTTTGGGTTGTTCTCAATAACGTCCTTGCCATCGTTCCACTCTTGGAGAGCTTAGGGCAGTTGACAAAGCACCTCTGTCTATAGTAGAGGGCCGTCATGTGCAGCGAGAGTCTGACCTCATCTGCCGTCCATGCAGCAACCTGCTTGTTGTCAAAGGTGAAAAGTAGGTGCATAAGGAAGCAAAACAAACAACTAAACAATGACCTCCCCTATAGGATACATTCAAAATAATACATCAAAAGTTTTTCTTTACATGTTACATGCTAATACTTCATCATTTATTTATACAACTTCATATCATAACATAGATAGTGAATTCAAATCATATTCACATCATCATATTATATACAAATTATTTCATTTTCAATTTTTCATTGTTTCATACCCTGCCAACAATACTCATGCCACATATACCGTACTCAATCAGCACTTCAAAAAAAGAAACATCTCAATATGTATATATTTCTGATGAAAGTGTTCAAAAGCAACTTCCTCTCAGAGTGAAACTTGAATCTACACATACATCATGTGTTATGTGGGTATTCTCAACAAATGTAGAATTTCTCATTCTGATAATATACATTCAAGTTAATTTATTTAATTTGCTTATCGATATATTCCTTTATTGTGATTCTATAATAGCCTCCTTTATCGTTCTTCAGTCAGTTTTTAATATTGAGCCCTTGCCGAAGTGTGTTTCGATGAATCACCTTCCTCAGGGCAAAGAAGAACTAATACAAATACAAATGTTGGCAGGGTAACATTACACAATCTAATATTAAACGGCCGGGGTCTCTTGCCGGGGTCTCTTAATAGTTCATGTAAATCTTGGGTATGAGGATCAACAAGTCTCCAAATTGATGTAAAGCCTCAAAAGGTGTCTCTTCAGTATCGTAAATAGGGCACTAATAATATGCCTCCATGGTCCGTTCCCCTCAAGTATACATCATGGATGTCACAAATGTTTTATATTTGAGCAGGATGAAGTAGAGTTTCACAGATTGGAGTATCGTCAAGTAGAGTGTCATAGATTGCAGTGGAGGAGAGTGTCATACAGTGGAGTGCCGTGTCATAGTGGAGTGGCGTATTGTAGAGAGAAGTTCAGTGGCATGTTGTTGCATGTCATACAGTATAATACAGTGGCATAGAGTTGATGGGCATAGAGTGGAGTCGAGTGACATAGAGTCACATACAGTGTAGTACAGTGTAGAGTGGAGTTACATACAGTAGAGTGCCGGAAAGTAGAGCAGCATAGAGGAGACTATATAACAGTGATGTAGAGTGGGATAAAGTGTATTAGCCTGCAGTATAGTGAAGTGGAGTACACTGGAGTGAGGCAGTGTAGAGTGGAGTAAACTGTTATAGTGGAGTTTAATTTCATAAAGTGGAGTATCATGTCTATACTAGCATGGAGTGCAGTAGAGTGGAGCGGCATAGCAAAAAGTTGGGTAAATGTCATAAATTGGACTACCTTGTGCAGTAGAGTGTAGTTAGAAAGCGTTGGAGACTACAATAGAGTAGAGTGACATACAGTCTTGATTTTTGTAGAGTGGAGTGGTGTACAGTACAGTGTTGTTGAAGTTGGTACAGTGGATTGGCATACAGTGATATGAAGTGCAATGGCCTAGAGAGGCAGAGATTGGAATGACATACAGTGGAGTAGAGTGGAATACTGTGTGAAAGTAGAGTAGAGTAAAGTGGGGTGCAGTGGCATCCTAATAGTTGTGTACAGTGCTGTAGAGTGGACTGTAGTGTCATAGATTATATTGGAGTGGAGTATTCTATAGTGGCATACAGTAAAGTACAGTGGAATGAAGGGGTATTGACAGGAGTAATGTGTCTAAGAGGGGCATACATTGTAGTAAGGTGTTGTACGGTAGAGTTACTTAGAGTACAGTAGTGTGTAAAACAGTGGAGCTGTGTTGAGTGGATTGTTGTATAGTAGCATAGAGTGAGGTAAAGTCTTATACAGTGGAGTAGAGCCAAGTGGTGTGGTGTAACATAGTGTGGAGTAAAGCACAATACAGTGGAGTTATATGGAATGTAGGAGAGTGTCATACAATGGAGCATCGTAGGATGGAATGGCTTACACTATAGTGGTGCAAAGTGGATTACCATAAAGTGGAGTGGCATATAGTGGAATAGCATACAGTGGAGAGTGGAAGAGTGGAGTGGTATGCAGTGGAATAGCATAGAGTGTAGTGGTTTACAGTTGAGTGGTATAGAGAGGAGTGGGGTACAATGGATAAGCGTGAAGTGGGGTGGCATACATTGAAGAGGTCTACCATTGAGTTGAGGAAACTTAAAAATTTAAGTGGTGTCACAGAAGAGAGTGAAGTGCTGGGTCATACAGTATTGGAAACCACTGGAGCAGAGTGCTGTACAATAGCGTGTATGGGCATAGATGTCCATGCAAATTTGGACTAATTGGACTGTGTAGCTTACAGGGATATAGTGGAGTAGAGTTTAGTAAACTGGCATAGAGTTGTAGAGTGGAGTTATTTAGAGTATTGTGGAATAGCATACAGTGGAGTGGCATACAGTGGAATAGCGTGGAGTAGTGTAGACTGGAGTGACGTACAGTGGAGTGGCACAAAGAGTGTGACCAAAATGGAAGTAAGACACATGCTTCAAGATTTAAAAGAAGGAAGCTCTAGGTATCAAGTGCCTACTTCTAAAATACTAAAAGACAGGTTCTCTAGAGTACCTGAAGGCATCACAGGTCAGTTACCAACAACACTCAATTAAAACCAGCTAGTGGAATGTACCACAAAAGCCGGAAGTGACACACTGCTGTCCCTAAAAGATAACAAGTAATTTACATTCCTGAACAATTTACCACTACACTTAATGCTGAACCTTCCTCCTGTAGGGCAACCCGAACAATGAAAATGAATGATCATATTTGCTACTGCAAATAGTTTATTAAAACTAAGCCAATGTGAACGATAAATAAAGGACATAACACTCAAAATGTGCCCTACATCATTCAAACAAATATATGCCATAGATAGTAAATCTAAAAAAACTAACATAACACTCATACATGTATTACTACCTAACAAACAAAGTAGCACTTACTACAAACTACTAAACCACATCAATATAAGAGCAGACAACTACTCCTCAGATAAAATTATAATGGACTTTGAAAAGTCAGTGGCCCTCATTACAACCCTGGCGGTCTAAGACCGCCAGGGCTGTTCCGGAGGAAGCACCGCCAACAGGCTGGCGGTGCTTCCAAGGGCATTACGACCGCAGCGGAAGCGCTGCGGTCGCATCACCGGGGCCGGCGGTTTCCCGCCACAAGGGCCCTGGCTGTTGTAATCCACCAGGGCAGCGCTGCTTGCAGTGCTGCCCAGGGGATTACGAATCCCCCTACCGCCAGCCTTTTCCTGGTGGTTTGAACCGCCAGGACAAGGCTGGCGGTACGGGGAGTGGCGGGCCCCCTGCTATGCAGACAGTGAAAAGCCAGACGGGTGCAACTGCACCTGTCGCACGGCCGCAACACCACCGGCTCTATTAGGAGCCGACTCCTGTGTTGCGGCCCAGCGGGGATCTCCAAATGGCCACGGTGGGGTGCGGCCGTCCGGCAGTCCGATCTTGGCGGGCGGCTTCAGCCGTCCACCAAGGTCATAATGAGGGCCAAAGATACAAACAATACTTAAACTATACCATTTACAGCCATACAAGGCTGTTATTACCATTTTAAGCTAAGCATTTGGAGACATTTTCAAAAATCTGCACTAAGTGTAGCATATGGAACAAACCTTCAGTCTGGTTTGAAATAAAGACATTAAGGCCCGTATTTATACTCCGTTTGTGCCGAATTAGCGTCGTTTTTTTCGACGCAAATTCGGCGCAAAACTAACGCCATATTTATACTTTGGCGTTAGACGCGTCTAGCGCCAAAGTATGGGCAAATAGCGTCATTTTTTTGCGTGAACGCCTTCCTTGCGTTAATGAGATGCAAGGAAGGCGTTCCCGTCTAAAAAAATGACGGCGACGCAAATGACGGCGACGCAAATGCGTCGTATTTATACTCCCGGGCAAAAGTCACGCCCGGGAGGTGGCGGGTCAAAAAACCCCGCATTTGCGCCACTATTTAACGCCTGGGTCAGGGTAGGCGTTAAGGGGCCTGTGGGCTCAAAATGAGCCCACAGGTGCCCTCCCCTGCCCCCAGGGACCCCCCCTGCCACCCCTGCCCACCCCAGGAGGACACCCAAGGATGGAGGGACCCACCCCAGGGACATTCAGGTAAGTTCAGGTAAGTATAATTTTTTATATTTTTTAATTTTTTTTGGGTGGCATAGGGGGGCCTTATTTGTGCCCCCCTACATGCCACTATGCCCAATGACCATGCCCAGGGGACATAAGTCCCCTGGGCATGGCCATTGGGCAAGGGGGCATGACTCCTGTCTTTACTAAGACAGGAGTCATTTAAATGGCGTCTGGGCGTCGAAAATAATGGCGCAAATCGGGTTGAGGCGATTTTTTTGCCTCAACCTGACTTGCCCCATTTTAAGACGCCGTAACGCCATTTTCCCCCTAATCCGGCGCTGCCTGGTCTACGTGGTTTTTTTCCACGCACACCAGGCAGCGCCGGTCTGCTAGCGCCGGCTAACGCCATTCCATAAATACGGCGCCCGCATGGCGCTTCAGAATGGCGTAAGACGGCGCTAAATTTTTTGACGCTAAACTGCGTTAGCGCAGTTTAGCGTCAAAAAGTATAAATATGGGCCTAATTGCACAAGCAAATGTTCTTGTAACAAAGGTAGCTAACCACTACAAGATGATTATAGGAATTCCATTTCACCAACAAAACAAAATTGAAGGCATGATTAAGAGGCTGGCGGTCCTAGGACCTCGTTGGCAGTCGGACCACTGCGGCTGTGGCAGTCCGACCACCACATTACAAGCTTGGAGGGTGTGCCTGCTTAAAGACCGCTGTCCCGGCCAGGATCACAGATCCCATGGAGGGATGGCAGTCAGGCTAGTAATCAGCCATGGCATCACTTAACTCACTGTCACCTGGCTGATTTCAACCCTATTTTCACCATGAAAATCAGAAAGCCAGTGCTGGTGACCATAGGGGGAGCCCTGCACTGCCCACGCTCATTGTAATACACCCGGGGAATGTCACTGCGATGGCAGTTGCATCCTCCACATGTTTTTGGTGGTCTTGCGGTGGTACAGCAAAACTCCTAATGAGGCCCCAAGTCCCCTAATGGATTATTTTGAAGAGACTTGGGGTAGTAGACTGCACTGCTGTGACACAAATGCCAACCCAAATGCCAAAGTCCGTAGTGGAACATCTACAACAGCACTATGGCTCAACAAGCCAAAACCAAGAACTCAGAGAAGGATGGCACACTGCCTTTCACGCCACACTAGAAAGAACCTAACCTACACTACTGCAAATTCATGGAAGCATTCCAACAAGAACAAAGCTCCCAATTCTTAAGGATACAGCTATCAGTAAGCCAAATTAAACTTGAAGTGAGTAAACAAACCAGTAAAATGCACCACATGCTACAATGTAAAGTTAGAATTGTTTTTAACCACAAAGAAGTAGACTAATTAGTAGTATTTGCAATTACAAGAATTGTTTTGTTTGTAATTTTAGTGATACAAGTATGATTTATGTGATGAATTTTGATATCATGTGGAACGCAAGTTGGATGTTTACACCAGAAATTTTATGATCTCTTTGACGAGTAGCTGTGATTATTTAGTATATTTTGTATGGTATGTCTATGGTCAGGAAAGCACAAGTGCACTTTAAAAATACCCCCAATAAGACTGTTGCAACAGTTGAAAAGCAAAAGGCAGTATTTTTTAGAACAATTCAAAACAAGTTGATCACTTTTTGGGATATTATGTGAGAACCTTTCCCTCATATGTGCAAAACACATGTTACATTCTGCAGAAGAATGTATAACATAGCTAGGGAAGTGGAATATACCTCAATTGTCAATGCAAACCCATTATACAGCAGGAGTAACCATTTTGATAGACCCAAAGCAATGGAACATTTCTTAGGTTGAAGACTTTTAGTTCTGTGGAAGCATGCACAGATGCTTTTGAAGATGACTGCATGGTGCCTAGATAATAATGTTTTTTATATCTAACAAGGAATTGTTTAGGTACAGCAATTGGCACCTGATTCGCCCCCAGCTGTGTTAATATGTATGTGAGCTGGTAGAAGGAGTTGGTGCTTCAGACTGATTATCCATCAGATTGGCCTGCGTATGTGGTCCTATAATTAAGAAATATCAACAAACTTTTTATTGTTTGGAAGGTAATAATACTGAGTCCTAATATTTAGTAAAGGAGATCAATGTTAATTCACTGAATTTTCATCCTACACATGACATCAGTAAGAAGGAGGTCACATTCTTCTATTGAAGAGTACGTGGGTCATTTTGACCCTGGCGGTCCGAGACCGCCAGGGCTAAAATGACGGAAGCACCGCCAACAGGCTGGCAGTGCTTCCTGCCCTATTACGACCGCGGCGTCTCACCGCCGGGGCCAGCGGTATACCGTCACTTTAGCCCCGGCGGTGACAATCCGCCTGGGCAGCGCTGCTTGCAGCGCTGCCCAGGGGATTACGAGTCCCCGACCGCCAGCCTTTTTCTGGCGGTATGAACCATGGGCAGTGCAGGGGCCCCCTGACAGGGCCCCATGCAGCTTTTCACTGTCTGCCATGCAGACAGTGAAAAGCGTGACTGGTGCAACTGCACCCGTCGCACGGCCGCAAGACCGCCGGCTCCATTTGGAGCCGGCTCCCATGTTGTGGCCCCCATCCCCGCTGGGCTGGCGGACGGAAACTTGGTTTCCGCCCGCCGGCCCAGCGGGGATGTCCAAATGGGCACTGCGGGAGTGCGGCCGCATTGGCGGCCGCCCGGCGGTTACAGCTTGGCGGGTGACGGTAGCCGCCCGCCAAAGTTGTAATGAGGCCCTATATGTCGAAGACAACAAATTGGAAAGCAAGTTGTATAGGAAACCGATAGCTGGAAATACAGCCAACTTAAGATCAGATGTGTTGGTAGAACAGCTACTGTTTATTTGGTGTTTGGACAAAATATCACAATAAAAATATCAAAATACAGAAATATTGATGCAAGAATGTGTGATGTTGTGATGCCTGAAATATCCTAGACATACATTTTGAAGGTAAGGATATTGCTTTAAGTATTGCATTTAATGTTGTAAATAATAGATAGCAAAAATGTATTTGTATACAGTATCATTTTTATGGTTCCTTTATTATGGTTTTGGGGTTTTGATTAATTTTTTTATGTAAATGTTTAATGTCATTTTTTATCTCATTTATATATTATAAACATAATTTTACATTGTTTTAAATTATTCATATTTTTTAAACACTTTAGGATCAGGAACAGGCTGCTGAATCTATAGGGGAAAAGAGTAGAGACATTTTTAACCTCTTAGCTGCTGGGCCTTCCCCCCCTCCGGTGCTGAGCCTTTTTTGGCTATTTGGGGTTGTTCGCGCTTAGGCCTTCATAACTTTTTGTCCACATAAGCTATCCACGCCAAATTTGAGTCCTTTTTTTCCAACATCCTAGGGATTCTAAAGGTAACCAGAGTTTCTGGGTTCCCCTGAAGGAGACCAAGAAATTAGCCAAAATACACCTACATTTTTATTTTTTTATTTTTTTTTAAATGGGAAAAAAGGGCTGCCGAAGAAGGCTTGTGTTTTTTTCCCTGAAAATGCCACCAACAAAGGGTTTGCGGTGCTAAATTCAACATCTTCCCAGCTTTCAGGAACAGGCAGAGTTGAATCCGAAAACCACATTTTTCAACTCAATTTTGGCATTTTACTAGGGCATACTTCATTTTTACTATTTTTGGAGCTTTCATCCTCCTTCCAGTTAGTGACGGGAATGGGTGTGAAACCAACACTGGATCCCGGAAAGCCAAGTGTTTCTGGAAAGTAGACAACATTCTGAATTCAGCAAGGTGTCATTTGTGTAGATCCTACAAGGTGCTCCTAACAGCTGAAATAAAAATTATTGAAATTGAGCTGAAAAAAACAGCCATTTTTCTCCACTTTTTACTCTGTAACTTTTTCCTGCAATGTCAGATTTTTTAAAGCAATATACCGTTACGTGTGCTGGACTCTTCTGGTTGCAGAGATATATAGGGCTTGTAGGTTCATCAAGATCCCTAGGTACCCAGAGCCAATAAATGAGCTGCACCTTACAATGGGTTTTCATTCTATACCAAGTATGCAGCTATTGGTTTGCTGAAATATAAAGAGTGAAAAATAGGTATCAAGAAAACCTTTGCATTTCCAAAATGGGCCTAAGATAAGGTATTGAGCAGCAGAGGTGGTTATTTGCCCATCTCTGAATTCCGAGGTGCCTATACTAGCATGTGAATTACAGGCCATTTCTCAAATAGACATCATTTTTACACACTGTCTTACATTTGGAAGGAAAAAATGTAGAGAAAGACAAGGGGCAATAGCACTTGTTGTGCTATTCTGTGTTCCCCCAAGTCTCCTTATAAACATGGTACCTGACTTGCGTGGGTAGGCCTAATGATTGCGACAGGAAAGGCAACATGGACACTTCACATTTTTACATTGAAATCTGACGTGTTTTTTGCAAAGTGCCTAGCTGTAGATTTTGGCCTCTAGCTCAGCCGGCACCTAGGGAAACCTACCAAACCTGCATATTTTTTAAAACTAGACACCTAGGGGAATCCAGGAAGGGCTGAGTTGTGGGGCTCTGATCAGGTTCTTTTACCCAGAATCCTTCGCAAACCTCAAAGTGTGGCCAAAAGAACACTTTTTCCTCACATTTGGGTGACAGAAAGTTCTGGAATCGGTGAGGAGCCACGAATTTCCATCCACCCAGCGTTCCCCCAAGTCTCCCGATAAAAATGATAACTCACTTGTGGGGTTAGCCCTAGTGCCCGCGACAGGAAATGCCCCAAAACATGTGGACACTTCACAGTTTCACAAAGAAAACAGAGCTGTTTTTTGCAAAGCGCGTAGCTATGGATTTTGGCCTCTAGCTCAGCCGGCACCTAGGGATACCTAGCAAACCTGCACAATTTTGAAAACTAGACACCTAGGGGAATCCAAGATGGGGTGACTTGTGGGGGTCTGATCAGGTTCTGTTACCCAGAATCCTTTGCCAACCTCAAAATGTGGCCAAAAGAACACTTTTTCCTCATATTTCGGTGACAGAAAGTTCTGGAATCTGAGAGGAGCCACAAATTTCCTTCCACCCAGCGCTCCCCCAAGTCTCATACCTCACTTGTGGGGGTAGGCCTAGCGCCCACGACAGGAAATGTCCCAAAACTCAACGTGGACACATCACATTTTCACAAAGAAAACAGAGCGGTTTTTTGCAAAGTGCCTAGCTGTGGATTTTGGCCTCTAGCCCAGCTGGCACCTAGGGAAATGTAGCCGGGCGCTCCTGGCGAAGAGCGACCCGGATGACGTATCGGACAGGGCCGATACGTCATTTCCGCGTCTTCCCGTTGCCGGGGAGACGCGGCGAGAGCGAGGCAGGCAGGACGGCGTTACCACGGAAACGGGGTCAGTTTCCCGGGCGGGGAGCAGAAAAGGGACAGACGCGCTGCAAGGAGGGGGAGGAGAGACGAACACGGAGACGGAGACCGGGAGGATAGAGGAACGCAAAGAAGAACAGAGGGTCCGGAGGACAGAAGAAGACGAGGAGCAGGAGGAGGGAGAGAGGAAAGAGGAGCAGCAGAGCCTGGAGAAAGGGGACCACCAGGAGGACCACTACAACGCCAGCCACGACCCTGGAGGGTCGTGGCTAAACAAGGTACGGTCCTTGTGGACAAAAAGAAGAGAAATAAGGGAAAAGGGGACTGGGGAGGGGTTATAGAGGAGGGTTGGGAAGGGAGGTAAAAAGAAGGGCACTACACCTAGGACATCAGTGACACGTACTTTTTTTTATCACAAAAAAATAGAGGTGTTCACGTCATTCCCTAAAACTCCTCACTGGCACCAATCCCCTCCTTTGTGTGTTTACCCATTTCCCCAGTCCAGAGATAATAGAGAGAGAAGAAACCTAATATTAAACCCAATACTTACCTTAGCATTTTCCTTTCTGTTTCCGGTATCTCCCTGGATACATACGAGCCAACAAGGCAGAAGTGTCACCTGTAAAGACAAGAAGATCAACATAAAATCATCAATCTGGGAAAAGATACGAAAAGAAGAACAGAACGAAAGAGAAAGACAATCGCCCTTGGGTTTTGTTTAAGCACCTTTATTTCCCTGTATAATAACTATAAATAAACCACTTATCACTAACGATACAACGCCTTAGTGGTATTCATACTGTTCGACCTGCTACAGGAAACCTACCAAACCTGCGCATTTTTTAAAACTAGACACTTAGGGGAATCCAGGATGGGGTGACTTGTGAGGCTCTGATCAGGTTCTGTTAACCAGAATCCTTTGCTAACCTCAATATTTGAAAAAAAAACACTTTTTCCTCACATTTCAGTGATAGAAAGTTCTGGAATCTGGGAGGAGCCACAAATGTCCTTCCACCCAGCATTCCCCCAAGTCTCCCGATGAAGATGGTGTCTCACTTGTGTGGGTAGGCCTAGTGCCCGCGACAGGAATAGATCACACAACGGTCAATGTTGGTACTTACATGAGGCAACTGTTGACCCTGGGGTGATCCATTCTTTACGCAGGCACTAGGTATAGGCACTCAAGTGGGGTAGTGTTTTTATCAGGACAGGTGAGGAATCACTGGGTAGTAGGAATTTTGTGGATCGCAGCATATTCCATTAGTTTGTGTGACAGAAATGTAAGAAAAATAGAGTTTTTATTCAACATTTCAGATTTGCAGGGTATTCTGGGTAAGAAAACTTTGGGGAATCCACACAAGTCACACCTCTGTGGACTCCCCCGGATGTCTGGTTTCCAGAAATGTTTGGGTTTAGTATGTTTCCCTATATAGCCGCTGAACCCAGGACCAAAAACACAGGTGCCTGCCTTACAAAACCAGTTTGTTTTGTGATAGATAATTTTGATGTCTCCACAATACAATTTGGCAGTGGAATTTGGGGCTGAACTAATTAGGGAGCTCCCAAGAGAGTACCCTCTCTGTGCTTTCCCCTGCATTCACCTGCTCTCTGGGTGGGGCTAACCCACTATTGCCCTGTTGCACAGACTGTGTTTGCGAAGGGACAACAGGACTACCCTCATCACCTCCCTCACAATTTACTGGAAGGAGTTATCCAATGGGACTCCTCTAACTGAAAAATCACTCCCAGAGTCTGCGCCATTATCCTATCCCTCAGATGCTGTCTCAGTATCTGCTGTCTCAGTCTCTGATCCTATGTCAGAGCTGTCCTCTATAACCCGAGTGACGTCAGCAGCAGTCATCCATCAAGATGCCATCTCTGCTATTGGCTAAACCGTTGCTCTAAAACACTAGCCTACATAGACAGTCACAAAATTGCTGGTGTGTGTGTGTGTGATATGTGTAACAGTAGAGGCCACCTTACCTGTGCTTCTTCCCTCAATCAGCACGTTCCTTCAAGACACTCAATCACCTTGTCACATACCATTCGTCACAGTTTTTAGCACCTCCTGCACCCAGTCCAACAATCATTATTGGTGCTCCCACTCCCATGTCCTCCTCCTCGGATTCCCTCATTACCACCCAGCAACCGTGTTCTTCATCTCTCCATACTCACCCCGCTCATGCATTTCATTTGTATTATAGCGCAGGTAGTGTCTGACTTTACTAATGTACTCAGCTATTTACATAAAATACAGATTTGCTCTTTGAAGTAGGCATATAAACCTTCTGCGCTTTTTTATGGCACTAAAACTGCCACTAGACAAAAGTCTCATCCTTTTGTAGCAGAAACATAATCACAAGACTTACTTTACTTTTTTATTGCTGCCTAAAAGATACAGTTGAAATGCGTCAGTTGAAGTATGTGCACTGCTATGAAGACGCAAGCTGCAACTGCAAGACAACTGGTGGCAAATATATATATATATATATATATATTACATATATATATATATATATATATATATATATATATAAGATATATATATATAGATCACTTTTATATGTGGGTCTGGTTTTCCTGGGGGCCGATCGCGAATCGTGAACAAGACTCCCGAGGGAGTTGAAACGCGTTGGTGGCTGTTATCTGGAATAAACATGCACTATTGATACCTCGTGGAGTGAATACTTTTTGTGATTTATATTTTTCTAGACAGGTCCTCTCCGTCACCGGCACCGGCAGTGGAGTGCGCCGCCCAGCAACTTTTAGACGACCTTTTTTGAGGATATATATATATTTATATATCTGTCTTTTTTGGTGGTTTTCGGGTTTCCTTGGCGGTCAAAATGGCCCCCAGGGAAACCCTACAACTACTAAATAAAAGTATTGCCCCCACAGGGGGTCGCCCTGCCCACGGGTGATCCCCTGTCAATTTCTTTATTTAAAAAAAAAAACAAATTAGCCCATGGGGGTCGCTCCTCCAGGGGTCACCAACCTTGAAATAAAAAAATATGGCCCCGGGGGGAGGGGCGGCCTGTTTTCCGACGGGGGGCGATCCCACTAGTGAAATCCCTGGTGTCTAGTGGCGTTTGCGTTCAGGAAGGCCTTGTATGAAAGGGAGAGTCTCCCCTTTCATACGAGGCCTTCCCGAACATGGGGAAGGCCGTTTGGGGCCTTTTTCCCTATCGGAGCAGGGAGCGGCCCTACAGCTGCTTCCTTCTCCAATGGGGAAAACAACACTGTGATGCGCTGACATCACAAAGGGGCGGGTGGGGGGCGGGGGGAGACATGAAAGAGCTTCTGTGTCTCCCAGGGGTTTAAAAATAATAATAATAATCCTCAGTGCAATGCACCCGAGGATTTTCTCATCCCCTCCCTGGTGTCGGCCACTGGTCGTGATGCGCACCAGGGAGGTAGTGCGGGCGTCGGCCAGTGGCCGACGCCCACACTTAACGGGTTAAAATGTGTTTGTTGTAATTTTATGTTTAATAAAATAATAATTAAAATAATTAAAATGAAAATGAAAATTTTATAAAGTTGTTTAATTTTTAATAGAATGTTTTGTATTTTAGATTGCATGAGAATTCATTTTTAGAGGGAGAGTGACAGGACCGTGGAGGGAGCCTGAAGGCCTCTGTGGTCCTAGCTAGCTCCCAACGTCCTGCTTTAATTAGCAGTTCCCTGCTTGCAGGGGTAATGTGTTCATATTTGCATGCAGGGAAACAGATGAAAACTATGCTTTGTGAAAGTGTTTGACCGCCCCCGCTTAATGAAGGTGGTGTTATCTTTGCTTTAGCTTGGTGGGAGCTGTTGGAGAGGTGGCAGTCCCAATGGGCCCACCTGCAGACATATATTTAAGTGCCCCAAGGAGGTGGCAGTCCCTGGTGCTGCAGGGGTCCCACAGGGGCATCCCCCACATTAATTTATAAAGATTTGCCTCAGGAGGTGATGGGCCCCAGGGCACGTACCACAAACATAGATTAAAGGCAGTGGCCCAGGGAAGTGACAGTCCCTGAAGCTTTCATAAGACCTAGCATTCTTTAAAAAAAATGACAGCATAATTCACAGGTTTGCCATGATTTTTGCTGTGATTTAGAAATCATGCTTTTAAGCCTTGGCAGGAGGTCCCTGGGAGATTCCTGCACCGAGGCTGGATGGGTAGGGTAACAGTACGCTGCCCCCTTTGAATTTTTTTTTTTTTAGACTTGGCTGAAGCTGAGTGTCAAAATGTTTGCCAACACTTCCTGGTTGAAGGGTTGGTAACCAATGAGAACTCTGTACGAGATCAAGAGTATCCATGAAGCCTTTGCACCTCCAGCTACACAAATTTGGTTTTCTTTCATTATTTCAGAAACTACTGAACAGATTTACAACAAATAACAAAAGTACTCTTTCTGGACCAAGAGCTACCTTTCTGCCAAATTCGGTGTAATTCCGTCTTTCAATTCAGGTTGTAGTTGTGTCTAAAATCCCTATGGTAATTAAAATTGGCCCCCATTTGGTGGATCACCTTAATTCCCCATGCCCAACAAGATTCTCCGGCATACCTTTTTTTGTTAATTTCATGTAGATTCATCAAACTGCGGCAAAGATATAGGCAAGTCAAAAAACGCTTTTTCTGTGGAAACTAGGTCCTAACTAAGACTACCTACCGGTAGTTATAGATGTAGATAAATGTAATTTTAAAGTGTTTGATCGCTCTTGTGAGAGGCTAGTGGGATTGCAGAGTTATACATTCTGTTCTTATCTGTTGTACAGAGTTCTTTTTCACCTGGTCAGTTAATATTGAATGCTTTCATGTTTAATAATAAAGCTAGTACAATATGTATATTTTGTTTGCAAACTTACGGCTCTCATGAGTTGATCAGAATATTGGAGGTGAATTGTAGAGAATTAGTAAATGGGACAGAATATCCACACCACTGGGACCTATGTCTTGAAGGTGTGTGTAGTAGGGTGTGGAGAGAGACTTGCCTCTCCACACACCGCCATCTGTCTCACATGGCAGGGTTAGGTAGTAGTGTGTATGGAGAAACAGGTCTCACCAGTGAGACCCTTCTTTTGGATGATGGGTGTATGTAGTGGGGTGAGCAGAAGTCACAGGGAATTCTGTGGAGTTACTTTTAAAAAAAAACTATGCAAGACTCTTTGGAATTCTATTAAAGATGGAATTCTGGTCTGTCTCACTGCTCCTGCTGATTTTTAGTGCTGGGAGTTTTTCCCACACAGTAATATCATTGCAAACCATGTGGTGTGATAGAGGGCGCTGCCTCTTTCTGCCATTCGAGTAGAATTTCTGTTCAAATGGCAACTTTTGCAACTCAAATGCCAGCTTTGTCAATGTGACCAGTTGTGACCTTCTGCAACTGCTAGCGTTGGGAAATCTCACTGGGATGCGGTCTAGAGCTGATTTTTTCTCACTGGTGTTCTAGAACTTACCTTTGGTGAGCCGTGCACAAGAAAAACTCTGCAACGTGGCGGCCGAATGGAGTTTATCGCACACACCCAGTATAAGTTATGATTAGAGACTGGCTTCTTCCTTCAGACCTCTCTCTTGCATGAAAGATGTACAAAGTACGGTGTCTGCATGGACATCCCTTTCTTTTGACTCCTCTTTCTCAGATAATAAGAGTGAGTGGTAAGGTGTGCACATGGACTGCCGCCTCATTCCAAAATTCCCTTTCAGGTGGTGGGTTTGTGTAGTAGGCTGTATGGAGAGAGAGTGTCTCTCTAATAGGTTCTCTCTTTCAGATCACAGCTGTATGGATTTTGGTGTGTACATGGACTGCCTTCTTCCATCAGTCTCAATTGATATCTGTGGTTAGTAGGGTGTGTTCATGGACTACTTTCTCCTTCCAGACCTCTCTCTCAGATGATGGGTGTACGTAGTATGCTCTATGGAAAAAGACTAGGTAGAAAAAATGAACTAAACAACACCAAAATGCCAAAAATCCAATAAGTGGAACTTGAGAACAGATTTTTTTAAAGAATAAACTGTAATGTAGTGCAAATGCACTAGCCGTGGCTAACGGGACGCACTGGTCTGGGTCAAATGTGAAAAAATCAAGCCCACTGCAATGGAGTGCGAGTAGGATACAGGAACCAGCCTTGCACTTACAGCACCTTGGTCCACAGTTGCATCGACATCATGAAGATGATGCATGGAGCAAAAAAGGCAATGCATCGCCGATCCTGGGTATGCAGGCGATGCATTGGTTCCGAGCTGTGCATATTGGAAGATGAATCAGGAATGGAGGGGATGCACAGTGCCATCAGCAATGTGATGTCATTTATCTTTGCAGCTGTGGCAAGGCGTCAATGGAGTAGAGATGCTCCCATTCCATGTGGCGCAACAGCATCAATGCATTGATTCTGGACTGGAGAAGCACTTTGTTTCCACTTCCAAGGGCCCAGGACTAGATTGGCACCACTTAACAGTGCAAGACACACAGATGGTAGAGTCCAGGTGGTGTAGTAATGAGTTTGAAGTATTTTGTGCCCCTGAGACTTCAGAAGAACAGGAGGCAAATCAGCAAGCCCTTGAAGTCACTCTCTCTGTTTCTGTGTTTAAGTATTGTCTGCCCAGTTCTTCTCACCTACTCAAGGAGGGCATCAGGTCAGCACAGCAAGAACACAGTTTTTCCAGAGAAGCAGAGTAGCAGTACTTGTAGCAGTACAGCAGTCCTTCTTCCTGGCAGAGTATATGTGGATCCAGAAGTGTACTCAGCTGGTTGGATCAGAAGTCCAGTTCTTATACCCAGTGGTCCCTTTGAAATAAGGAGACTTCAAAGAAGGCCATTGCCTTCCTGCCCTGGATCCAGACTCATTACAGGATGTTAAGCCCTCTTTTGTGTGAGATCAGGACACAGACTCTTCAGGTGTACGTGTGAGGCTGTTGCTATCTCTTCCCTCCTATCCTTCCCAGATAGCCAATCAGGATGTTGATGGCCCACCAGTCACACCTAAACACCCTTAGGCCCATATTTATACTCCCTTTGTGCCGGATTAGCGTAATTTATTTTGACACAAATTCGGTACAAAGCTAACACCATATTTATACTTTGACGCTAGACCTGTCTAACGTCAAAATATCCCAGTGTGCATCATTTTCTGGATGCGTGAAACTGCCTTGCGACAATGAGATGCAAGGTAGGCGTTCCCACCTAAAAAATGACTTAAACACCCGTGCGCCATATTTATCCAACCACGCAAAAATGTAGCGCGGCTGGGAGACGGAGCCAGAAAATGGCTCAATTTGCGCCAAAATATAACGTCTGGTCAGGGCAGGCGTTAAAATGGAGCAAGCACACCAGTACTTAAGGAAAACTCACAAAAGCAATATCAGAGCTCAAAAAGGAAGATATGGAGGTGCTATTCATCCAGCATTCACGAAGACGCAGAGCACAGGAGAGTACAGATGAGTCACAGATGACACAAGATAACAACTGCCATGCAAAGTGATAATCAAGGTGTAACCAACAACCAAATATTTACCTTCATTTTCTCTTACAGCTGGTCAGGGTTACAGGATCCAGCCATGGATCATGACCCCATTTGCCAACCCAAGCACAGCAGCCGAGCGTGCCTATAATGAGGCACATCGTAGGACACGCACCATAGTTGAGAGAACTTTTGGCATCCTGAAGTCCAGATTCAGGTGCCTGGACATCACCGGAGGCAGCATCCTATATTCAACTGCAATGGTCTGCAAGATCATTTTGACCTGTGCCAGGAATATTCCCCTCTATGAACCAGACCCACAAATGCCTGAAGAGGAGGATGCTGTCCGTGAAAATGAGGGGGAACATCCAAACACTGCTGCAGGATTGTGTTTCAGTTAACACATCATTCAAAACGTCTTCTAACTATAGTCACCAGTCACCATGACCACCTTTTTATCATATGTCATTAAACACCTACCTTCATCACTCAATCATGCTCTGGGTAATTTTTTTTGCATCACATGATCCCTAGGAATCATAATCAGAGTTTAGCCTCATGGAGCATTTCAGAAATACAGATTAGGATACTGAAAAAGCCACATCACATTTGAGTAGTATGAATGTACAGCCAACATCACACTGTGAGAAAACAGGGCTGATTGCAGAGGCCTCCTAACTTTTTGCCCCCATTTTCCACTTTTTGCTGGTGTTTTCCTGACTCTGATGGTGCCCTGGGTACTGCTAATCAGTCCCAGGGCCTGTGGTCTGTGTAAAATCAATATGCAAATTAGGCTAATTATAATTGGCTAAGTCAAGCTACCTATAAGACCCTAGTATATGGTAGGGCATGTAGGTTTTGGGACCACAGCATAGGTAGTGCACCCATAGGTGTACTGCTGAGGTGCCCAGTGTCATTTTAAATGCAGGCATGCCTTGCTGGCTGCTTTTAAATTAAAGTTATATGCACATTTGAATTTAGAATTAAAAGTAGTTCCAAAGTCTTAAACGGCCTTATTTTTACATATAAGACACCCCTAAGGTGAGCCCTATGTGCCCCATAGGGCTGGGTGCCATGTAACTATGAGCAAGGACCTTATAAAAGTAGTTTTATAAGCCCTGGTGAGGTAAAAACAGCCACATTTGTCTTTCCCTCATTGTAGTGAATGGCCTTCATAGGCTAGAATGGGGAGAATTTATTTAAAATTTAAATGTCCCCTCAAATGACAGATACAAATAGTTTGGTATCAAGTTAATTGTTATAATAAGTCCCACAACTTCCAGTTGTTGGATTTAATATAACTTTTTCAGGTAAAGAGTTTTAAACTTTACCTGAAAAGTTGCCAATTACAGCCCTGCATTGTTTTTGCTGCTGTGCCCTGACTGGCCAGCCTCTGGCAGCCAGCCAGGCTGCCTTGATGAGGTGTGAAGTGGCCTGGCTTCACACAAACAGATGTGCATGTGGGTGGGAATCTCCCCTCAGCAGATGGTGAGGCAGGAAGGGGGAGGGCTGCCAAACTGGTCTTCAAAGGCAGAGAAGGACATTTGGAGCACCCAGCAACACCTGCACATCCTGCAACCCCAGACAACTAGGTGTTCCCTTGATTAGATTAGGAGAGGGCAGGAGAGGGGTGTGTTTATGATTTTTATCCACACCAGTGGGTGGGCTCAGCCAGATGTAACCTCCAAAAATCATTTTTGGCCGTGATGGATTTTTTAAGAATGTTGCCTCCTGGGAATGATTTTTGCCACACTTCCCAGGAAGTGGTCATCACAGGGGGAAGGACCCTGCACCTGATCGGAGAATCAGGACCCCCCTGTTTTTCACCCAGGAGCAAGGATAAAACTGGCAGACCTGCACTCACACCTCAGTTCCCTACCACATCCCTACCAGGATGAACTACAGAAGAAGAAGGACTGCCCTGCTGGACCCCTGGCCTGCACCTGGAACCTGCACTGAGAAGGACTGCACCAGCTGCACACTTGGGCTTCACCACAAGAAGGACTTTGCCTGGCTTCAACTGGTTCAAGGAGGAACTCCCTGTTTGCTACAGGTTAAAACTAGCTAACCAGAGTCCACTGCATCAACTCCTGAAGAAATCAACCACCTGACCACTGCCCAGTGGCCAAAAAAAAGTTTGTGCCAAGTGCATTCTGGGAGTTGTAGTCCACACCCCGAGGATCATCTCAGAGCTTCTGGACCCTCGGGGTGAGCTGTAGACCCCAAAAGAACCTTAAAAGAACATCTGGGAGAAGCCCCAGAAGTTTGGAGAAGTTTGGAGAACTTTTGAAAAAAAGCTCCATAGAGAGACCGACCCGCTGCGGCAACTCTAGCCAGCTTGCCTCAACCAAGACCCAGCCTGATTTGCAGGTTCTTCCTGGTGAAGAAAATCTCCAAAAAAGAGACTAAGTCCGAACGTAGAAAGTTGACCGGGACCTCTCATCTAGGGTATCCGAGGAGGGCTCCAGGGACGTCGGATCAGGATCCAGGTTTGCCCCGGTCGAAGGATTTTCACCTTGAAAATCTCCACGAGGGCTCCCGCGACGCATATCCGGAGAAGAATTCCAGGAGGTCGGATTGGATTGGCAGGTTTGTCCCGCTGAAGATAATCTTCATTAAAGAGAATAAGTCTGAAGGTAAACTTTTGACCGAGGCCTCCTGCGAGCTGTAGCCGAGCAGGGCTCCATCGTGGTTGGCCTTAAACTTTGACTTTGCCCCGGTCGAGGTGCAACCAGATGACCTGATTGGTGCTTTTTGTTTCTAGGGGCTAAAAATCCCAATAATTCTTAAAAAATTCATATCTCCGGTTCCCCTTATCCGATTTTATTCGTTTTTGTGTCATTTTAAAGATAAAAATATAGGCGGTCATTACAACATTGGCGGTAAAAGCTGCTTACCGCCTTGCAGAAGACCACCAACACACCACTGCGGCAGCGGAAATCCGCCACAGCTATTATGACCCACAGCACAGAATCCGCCAAAATTCAGACACCCACACAAGTCTGCCACACCAAAGGTCAGTGATAAACTGGCGAAAACAAAACCTCCACCATCACGCCAACAGAAATATGCCAACACTATCACAACCCACGAATCCACGCAGGGGTCTTTCAACCACGTTATTCCATTGGCGGTACACACCGTCGCGCTCAAAATACACACACATTTACAAAACACATCCACATTGGACAAATCGAAATACACACACCACTCCCACACACCCAAAACAATATATATAACAATATGACAACTAACAAAATATAAATATACACCCACATCACCCACAAACCCCTACGACCACAATTACTGAGAGAAGGCCAGAGAGAGACACACCATCAACAATACTAGCATCCACAGGCACACAACACTATCACCCACATAACTTCTACGCACCTCACACTACACACCACTACATATCAGCACACTTATCACCCCACACACCACCCCACACATCACCTACACCACCCCATGGCACGGCAAAGACACCCAAGGTTCTCTGAGGAGGAGCTCAGGGTCATGGTAGAGGAAATCGTCCGGGTGGAGCCACAGCTATTCGGAGCACAGGTGCAGCACACCTCCATTGCAAGGAAGATGGAGCTATGGCGAAGAATAGTGGACAGGGTCAATGCAGTGGGACAGCACCCAAGAAATTGGGAGGACATCAGGAAGAGGTGGAACGACCTACGGGGGAAGGTGTGTTCTGTGGTCTCAAGACACCACCTTGCAGTTCAGCGGACTGGCGGCGGACCCCCACCTCCTCCCCCACAACTAACAACATGGGAGGAGCAGGTCTTGGCGATTCTGCATCCTGAGGGCCTCGCAGGAGTAGGTGGAGGAATGGACTCTGGTAAGTTACATCTTAACTATTACATACCCCACCCTACCTGTATGCCAAAACATACCCCCACCCTCACCCTCACCCTCATCACTCTAACTCCTCACAAATGTCCCAACATCACAAACCACACATCCTAACACCAAGCCCTGCATGCAACAACAAAGCATGGACACCCATCACTAAAGCATTCCCACTGCACATACCCATGCACCCCCCTAAACCATCATCACACAAGGTCCCACACAGGAATGCAAGCACTGGGATACACGGTCACCCACCTATTGCACACCATGGCACACACAGATGTAATGAACATCCTTTTATACCCCTGCATGACCCCTACCCAACGTCACCGGACAGGAGGGTCCACACATGTCCACACCACCAACAGAAGAGGCCCACAGTGATGACAGCAGCACTGTCAAACTGGATCTAGAGGACCAGCCCGGCCCATCGGGGACCTCAGGACAGTCGGTTCCCCTCACACTGGCACAGGCCACCACAGACCTTCCCCCCTCTGAAAACTCCAGCACAGCACCCACCCAGCGGGCCCATACCCATGTCCCCAGGACACGTCAATCAGCAGTGTGTCCACCACTACAGGGAACCCAGGCTCACCCACCACCCCAACAACAACAGGGACCTGGGGGCAGTGGTAGTGGGCACACGGTCCAGGGGACGGAGGGCCAGGAACACAGGGGAACTGGGAGGGCTGCTGTGCGACAGGGGGCAGACAGGCCACGGGAACCCACTCTCCACGAGGCCCTCTCCAACATCATGGGAGCCTACCACCACTCCCAGGAGACGATGGCAACGGTACTAGCCAAGTTTCAGAAGACCCAGCGCCTGCAGGAGGAACAGTATTTGGGCTTCAGGGAGGAACTCAGAGCCATCAATTCCACCCTGGGCACCATCGTAGGGGTGCTGAAGGAAGTACTAAACACCAGGAGGGACACTGTGGCACTACAAGGGGCCCCTGACACTAGCATGGACGATGAACTGCCCACCACCACTGCCGGCGCTAGTGGACAGGAGGCACCGCCACAGCACCCCACCCCCTGCCGAGGAAGAACCACCTCGCAAGCGGTCCCTGAGATCCAGGACAAAGACAGAGAACGATGCCAAGACCTCTGCCAAGAAAGGAGACCACCCTGAATGTCATCCTTCTGTCCCACTTTGTCACCCTGTCCATCCTTAAACTGCCCCAGCTCCACTTTTTATGCCCATTAGGGCAATGTACCTGTGAGACTAATAGACTGGACTCTGCCATGGACATTCCTCCGCCATCACCCCTCACCATTTTGCTACCCCCTCCAATATTGAGCACTAAAATAAACACCCTTAAAGCACAAAACAATCTGGAGTCAGTCTGTGATTTCGGAATACTGTATTAGCAATTACTGTGGCAAAAAGCTCTTTCCTTTGTAATGTCAACATACCTATGTCGCACAGCTCTAGTCCATGAGGAATCAAAGCAGATGTCACACAGTGGGACACACATCTGTGAAATCGTAAGGGAAAGTGACAACTCAGTGACCATACACTGGGTGAAAACGACAGACAGTAGAGAGGTAGTAGTGTTTAAGTACATGTAGTAGGCAGGTTTGTATTCTTACCTGTGTTTCACTGGAAATATTGCTGGATCACTGAGTCCCTGTTGTCCATGTCTTCTTCCTCTGCTTCCTCGTCTTCACTGTCCACAGGCTCCACAGCTGCAACAACACCGCCATCTGGACCATCCTCCTGCAGAAAAGGCACCTGTCGTCGCAAAGCCAAGTTGTGAAGCATACAGCAGGCCATGATGATCTGGCACACTTTCTTTGGTGAGTAGAATAGGGATCCACCTGTCATATGGAGGCACCGGAACCTGGCCTTCAGGAGGCCGAAGGTCCGCTCGATCACCCTCCTAGTTCGCCCATGTGCCTCATTGTAGCGTTCCTCTGCCCTTATCCTGGGATTACTCACTGGGGTCAGTAGCCATGACAGGTTGGGGTAACCAGAGTCACCTGCAAATGGCGAGGGACAACTGTTAGACACACACTAACCTGTAGAGATATCCCCAGACAACCATTCCCACTGTCTTGCTTCCAGGTGCTCACCTAATAGCCACACACAGTGCATCTGGAGTTGACCCATCACATAAGGGATGCTGCTATTCCGCAGGATGTAGGCGTCATGCACTGAGCCAGGGAACTTGGCATTCATATGGGAGATGTACTGGTCTGCCAAACATACCATCTGTACATTCATTGAATGATAACTCTTCCGGTTCCTGTACACCTGTTCACTCCTGTGGGGGGGACCACAGCCACATGTGTCCCATCAATGGCACCTATGATGTTGGGGATATGTCCCAGGGCATAGAAATCACCTTTCACTGTAGGCAAATCCTCCACCTGAGGGAAGACAATGTAGCTCCGCATGTGTATCAGCAGGGCAGACAACACTCTAGACAACACGTTGGAAAACATAGGCTGGGAAATCCCTGATGCTATGGCCACTGTTGTTTGAAATGACCCACTTGCAAGGAAATGGAGCACTGACACCATCTGCACTTGAGGGGGGATTCCTGTGGGATGGCGGATAGCTGACATCAGGTCTGGCTCCAGCTGGGGACACAGTTCCTGGATTCTGGCACGGTCAAGCCTGTAGGTGATGATCACATGTCTTTACTCCATTGTTGACAGGTCCACCAATGGTCGGTACACCGGAGGATGCCGCCATCTCCTCACATGGACCAGCAGACGGTGCCTATGAAGGACAACAGCGAGAACAGAGTCAAACAACTCAGAGGTACGTACCCACAGCTTACACAGAACACCAATCATAATCTAAAAAGTGGTCTGTATGTGTGTTGAGTCTAGGCCTAGGTATGTGTGACGCAGTTAAAAATGAAGCCATGTGGGCACCTGAAATGGCGGCTGCTTGACCTCTAATGTGGGACAATTTGATGTGAGGTAACTGCGCTGGCGTTGTACACCGTCGCGGTAGGTGGTCGAAGACCGTGGCGCAATGCTGCATTGGTTAACATTGGACCTTATGGGTCCCAGGAGCCAATGACGATGTACGCCGGCGGTGACGGTACGCAGTGCCGCGGACATGACCGCCACTTTCTATCTGTTCAATCACTCGATACCTGATCTTTGACAGGAGAGGACCTACACTGCAAGTGCTGCTGTGACCTCGGTCTGGAAGAGACAATGGCTCGAGTGTCTGGGGAAAGGGCCCCTGCCTTCACATCGGAGGAGTTGGAGAAACTCGTGGATGGGGTCCTCCCCCAGTAAAACCTACTCTACGGTCCTCCAGACAAACAGGTAAGTACACTGGGAGCATGATGTAGGGGCTACGTCTGTGTGGAGAGGGGTGGTTGTAAGAAGGAAGGGGGGAGAGTGCGGCGTGCGGCGTGCATGAAACGATGGTGAGTGCATGTGCCACATGGCAAGGGTAGGGATGGGGGCCAATGACTGTGACGGTGCAGTTGGTAATAAGTTTCTCTTCCCCCTGTACAAATCATGTAGGTCAGCGCCCACCAGAAAAAAGATGTTTGGCGTGCCATCGCCAAGGACGTCCGGACCCTGGGGGTCTACCACAGACGGAGCACCCACTGCCGGAAAAGATGGGATGACATTCAACGCTGGAGCAAGAAGACGGCGGAGGCTCAGCTGCGGATGGCCTCCCAACGTGGGAGGGGTGCCTGTTGCACCATGACCCCCCTGATGTTCAGGATCCTGGCGGTGGCGTACCCGGAGTTGGATGGGTGCTTGAGGGCATCACAGCAGCCACAAGGGAGTGAGTACACTCTCATCCTGCTTATTTTGCATGCAGTGGAGGTGTCTGGGTGGGGGAGGTGGGCTGTGGGTTTCCCTAGGCCAGGGCGAGTTCCGTAGGCAAGGTCCCATCCGTAAGGCAGGCCATGTGGCACCCCACCTCTGTAGAGTGCCAAGTACACCTAGTCATGCCCCTGTGTCATCCATGTGTGCAGATGTCGTCCATAGCCTAGTAGGCCATTTCTCAGGAATTGAACAGTGGAGCCCAAGAGCGCGAAGTAGTGCAGGGGTCTTCTGTGTCTGTCGTGCCCGTCAACGGTAGCGGTAATGCATGCACTCAACATGTCTTTCTTCTGTCGTTCCCCCCTTTTTGTGGTCTCCCTGTTCTTGTGTGCATTAGCATCATCAGGCGGAGGAGCAGTGGCACCGGAGCACGAGGGGGCTGAATCCCACATGGTCATGGAGGGCCACACTATGTACTCGGACTTCACCAGTGGGACAGAGGGCGAGGGGAGCTCCACGACCATAGCACAAACTTTTTTTAGTTCCCACAGTGTTGTTCCTGCTTGTCGCAATCAGAGTCTGCTCACTGTGTATTTGCCTTGTTCATGTTTGTTCCTGACAGAGCCTGCATCCTGTTAGCCAGGCTAGTTCCAGTCTTTGCGTTAAACATAGAGATTCCCTGTGGCTACATTTGTCTCAGAGTTCCTTTCCATGCCCTCTCTTGCCTCTTGGGTTCTGTGGTAGGTCTATAATGAATCCTCAAATGGATAGTATATTTTAATCATGTTACTCATCGTAATCAGTTCTGGGGCATGTATTCAAATGGCCTATCCAGCCCCCATCCCTTGTCTGGTATTGCCTGTAATTATTTTTGCCAAACAGTGACAGTGTGCTATGGCTGTATGTATGGATTCGGTATTGTGCCTCCAGCACAACAAACAAGGCTTGCCAATGTGTATGTGAGGACAAAACATGTTTGTGCCCTGATGGTCCACACACAGAATCACTTCTGCCGCCACCTTTTGATGGGGCTTGCGTGGTAACTAGCTGTGAGATTAATTAGCACAGAGGCACTGATGTTCTCTGTTGCAGTGGGAATTTTCAAGACCACCCTGTGTACACATGTTGTGATGAAAGCTGCCTGTTACCTATTACTCATCCATTAGGTTTTTGAGCACACCAGGGTTGCCCTGTCGTCAGCCTTATGAAAGTTCTGCAGTGCCATAGCTGGACTATCACCATGTGTGTCGGTAGTTGATCTTTTGCTTTAGGTCAAATCTGCTTTGAAGGATACTCTGTTAATTGAGGGAATGGCTCCACAGACTCATGACTAGACCTGCACGTAACTATGACAACATAGAGGCCAATACTGACACAGGGTACACATGGCCACGCACTTGAACAGGACACCTTTGTGCAATGAACCACTGAAAATATGTGAACACATACAGCATGGTCCGCTGGTCCTCCACAGCCACAGGAGAAACATAGGTCATTTACATTAGTCAAACATGTGGTGTACCAAAATATTTTTGGGTTGGATTTGAGACTCTGTGTCACAAACACTGTACCTACTCAGCATGTTCAAATGCCTGACTCATGGGTAGTATACACACAAGTGACCATGAAGCGGTATCCAACATTTCATTACATGTGAGGGGTTACATTTCTGACATTGCCATTATAAACCATCCTCTATCTATCCTATGAATAGTTTGTCATGGGAGATGTTTTGTCCCCAAAGTCAGGGAGGGAAGTTCACACTGCATAAGACACAACAGACATAACAAATGCATATCATGACTGATGTACCTCAATGAATGGCATCTGATGGTTATCCACAATTGCAACACATTCACATTATGCAAAACACTTATTGTGACGTTCACACAGAGGCACAACAACAATTGAAATAGGCAATTCACAGACATAAACACACAGGCCATGAATGCATTTTTTTTGTTGCATAGCCTTGCTATCCTCTATTGATGCAACACTTGCTCAAACTAGGAGATACCAATTTTATCACAAACGTTTGTGTTGCTGTTGTGTCAGTTAAGAGAGCTAATCCGACACAACAACATGAGTATTATGGTTCGCAGTAGTGTGGTCTACCACATGTGCCCAAACACTACAACACACACAGCAGGTCATAACATCCTATCTTTGTATAGTTATAGCCTTCATGTATGTTAAAAAAAGAAAAATTACACAAACACAGTTTTAGACAGATTTTTTGACGGGTAAGTGTTAAAAAATACGCATATGTGTCAAAATATGACGCATATGCGATAAAAAATTACGCTCACACCCATAATACAATGATTGGTCCCAAGCGTTAATTCCAACACTGCACCCCATAAAATCGGTTATCCATTAAAAAAGTATTGATCCTTGAATGCGGGGGATTTTTTAAGCATATGAGTCAAAAAATATTGACGCAAAGCCTGTAAGCTTCATAAAATTTCACGCATTATAATAAAAAATCACCACATTTGAGACAGGAAGTGATGTAACAGGATATCCTGTTTACAGAAATGGTACAGTGGGTGTACTTTCACTTTCACTTTGCAGTCTGTGATTCTTCATGCTGTGGGGCTGTGTATAGAGTTGTGTCTGTCAATATTGTGCTTTTCTCTCCTGTGTGCTATTTCCATTGTCATCTGTTGTTTTTGTAAGTGTCTGTGTAAATCAGTGTAAGTGTGTTTTTGTCATTTTTTTTAGATCAGATTTGTCTTTGTACTGTTGGCAGTGTGTTAGTGGGTATTGTTGGTTTGGGTATTGTTGGGCTGTTTGTGGGTTCTTTACGTTTCCTTTCCATACCATACCTCCTTTCCCTGTATTTCCCTCTTTACCCTTTCCTATCCTTATTATTTTTGAGATGTTGGGGCTTTTAAATGGCTGGTGTGCCATTTCCTCCCCCTGATGTTGGAGGCTGGTGGCAGGGTGATACAGGGTATCACACTGTGCTAGGAGGCTCAGGTGGGCAAAGGTGCTGTTCCACCTATAAAGTCTGTTCAACAGCCAGCGCAACAACCACCAATTGAAACTTTGCTGGGCAGACCTGGTGGCCAGAGAGCAGGACCTGCTGGACCACCAGGGTGTGGTGATTGGTGGCCCTGATGGTGAGTACAAATTAGACTATTGTTTACAGTTAAGTGCTCTGTATTGACAGCAGCAGATTTTGTGACATGGTGCATGCAATGTTTGTGGACATGTGGAATGCAAGTTGAACAAACTGTGGCCGTGATGTATACTATTTTTGCTACGCATTACCGTCATTTGTTGACACAAAAGTTATAAAAGACAACTTTATCTTGTGAATTAGTGCTGCTTTGACGTCAATAGATGATGGTAATGCGGCACAAACAAAAGTATTATTCAGGGCCTGTGACTGTACCAGGAATGAGATGTATTTCACATGCTAATGCAAGTAACCAAAGTAGTCCCCAAATTTTTTAATACTTGTCTGTACAGTATTCATGGCCATAGATACAAAGATCTTCCTAACTTCTGGTAATATCTTAGGCTGATATTTTAACTTGGTTTGTGCAGCATTTAAATTAAATATGGATGCCAATGTAATGCACACTTGATTATATCTACATTTTTGTGCTACTTTTCCATAGCTGTAGCGTAAACTAATGAAGCAAATGCTACACATAAAAAAAGAACATCTGGCCCTAAGTTCATTGTTTCTGTGTGTTTACGTCTGACAGATAATCTTTCACATGGCCAAAAGTAATTGTGCCCGGATTCTACCAGATTGCAGTAGCAGTTCACAGGTTCTTCTTGTGGCTTTTCGGAGTAGGCGTAGAAATCCTATCATTGAGTAGCATGGCCCAACAACATTTCTGCTTTGGGCACAATTGCTGGTACAGAGCTGGTGCATTTGCCATCTGTGTCACTTTATGGCCAAACAATTTTCTAAGGTTAATGGGTCATCATGGGATCCCTGAACTTTGTGAATGCATGGTCACAAATTATTTATTTGCATGATGTTGTGCAAGGGACCACTGACTGCTTCCATCATACATTTAAAGTGACAAAATAGTTTGCTAGTTTACGTTTGGTACATCCCTGCTGATCTAGTGCAGCATATGTACAATTGTTAACTTCTCAGTATGAAGGCTATCACAGACATGGTGGTATGCTAAGATCAGCAGGCCAGCATTCCTGTGAGTTCCACCATTCCCAAGGTGGTTACAAATAGAGACCTACGTCATCAAAATTGCAGAAGTAGGACATTTGCTAAACCATGTTTCAATTAGCGGACAGTGTCAGTTAGGTTGTATAACCACAGATCACCCAAATTGGCAAATGTAAGCTAATGAATATGGCAATCTACAATACCTGATATAGGCACACCAGGCCCAGAGGAACACATTTCAGGTGCAATGACTACACCTGTGCCCATGCATTCTGTCACGGATGATCAAATTAGACACTGTCATCTTATATTTTGTTGTTGTTTTGATTTAGATAAATGGCCAATCCATGTTTAGCGTAACATTGTCATCAAGTAACACACAGGATCCCTGCCATCATGGTGTCGTAGGGGAAATATACAGCTCTGGGTACACTGCCAATGTGGCATATGTACTCTACATATAACACAGGCACACATATAATGGACCTTTGAAAACACAATAATTCCTGAACAAAACTCAACCCACATGAGCATCACACAGTAACTCATTGTCCCTTGATGCACAAGCCACAATACGTGATTCACTGGTATTTCAGTGCACCAGAAATGTGGCTTTGCATGTCTCTCATATTAACCAATGATGAATGGAGTACCCTCTAGAAATAATTCAGCACAAAATTGAGCAATCATGTTTGGCACCACATGTTTGTTAGGGCCAGTGCATGTGTGCATATGTGTGTCTATCACTCATTGGAGTGACAGTGTCAATGCATGTTTGCAGTAGTATGTCTGATGGGGTGTCTACATGCCTGATGTGCTGCTCTATCATATGAAATGTCACACACTGTAATTTGTTGATCCAAGTTTTGTACAGGGAGCAGACATTGAGCACATTTCACCCTTCCATGTTTTACAGGTGGACCCGCCCCATATAAAATTGGTGAAGTGGCTCGATTTGCGGACCCTGACGTATACAGTAAGTGTTGATATGTTTGTCCTGTGTTGTGTTTTGTCGTAGTTTGGGCTCTTGCTCTAGGCAAGACTGCTGGTTAAAGGATGACAGTACTTTTGTTTGTAGGCGACTATGCCTATCCTACAACAAGTCGCAACTGTTGTCCCAGCCTTACCGGCTCACTAGCAGTACCTCACCAGAAAACATGATAGTAAAAAGGTGATTTGTGGCAGCCTTTATGAATGGACTTGAGAATAAGACATCTCAGGGAGTGTGTGGTTAAACGGAGATTACCCCTTTCTCACAGGTATATCATGTCTCATACAAACACAGGCAATGACAAAGATGCAGTAAGGTTTCAATAATTTTTATTTAACCCAACTGCAGTTTGCGATATGTTACATGGGCTGCAATGATTAGGATAATGAATAATGCAAGAAACAGAATTGTGAAGACGAGAGTCATTATTACAAAGAGTCCCACCATCTTGCAATGCATAGAAAAGACATACGAGATGTAATATGCCCTAATACCCTAATGTGAGATGCCTAACCTCCTACCTAAAGGAGAGCTGGGTTTGCTAAACCTAACCTGCCAATGCCATTTCCATGAGAGGAGCCCCCAACCCTTGTTACCTTGGAATGAGGTCTCTATCTCAGACTCCGCAGGGACACGAAGACTGGGTCAGCGTCAAGACGACGTGCAGCATTGATATCAGTGATGGTGACGATGCCCTCTGGTTGGAATCCCTCTGATTATCTGTCTAAAAGTGCGATGTATTTATACAGATCTACCAGGACCCCTGACGTAGGTGTGTTCCCAAACAATAGATAACAGACATGCTGGGGACAGCAATTAATATAAACAATCCCTCAAAAGTATAGAGAATGAAAATCCATAAGTTTGAACACCTACTGTTTGTTTGTCTTTGTTGATTGATTTTGACGCCTTAGCGTAGTGGCACTGATAATGCAAAGCATAACAAGTGGCCTAACTATAAACAAGGCAGCCATCTTAGAAGAGTTAAGTAATTAAATGGGCTAAGTAGGTTAAAAGTCACTAGGTGACGGGGCACGAGTCTGCAAGCCAGAGGCTAAGCTAACTCCTGTTATCCCATTAAAACAAACTAGGATTCATTACAGTTTGCAGCTGTTGGATGATTGACTCCTGTGTGTTGGACTCATTGTAAGGTATGATGTGCTGGCACATGATCTGATATGTGACTTGACTGGAGGTTGACATTTTGTTCCATGTTTGAATTGGACATTCTGTGGCAGAGAGTCATGTATTGGGAGTTGAGTGCTGCGCTGTAGGCATGGGCAGATGAACAGGGTGATTTGTTGCTACATGTATGCTAATGATTAATTTGGAGGTGGCCAGTTTCATGATTTAGTCAGCAAGTCATACCCTGATTCACACAGATCAGTGATACCGAAGTCTTACCCACAGACTTGAGCATCCCTGTTAACTAATGAACATGTAGGGCTGTATGTTTGACTTCCTAGCAGCATCTAGCTCCACATGTTGTGCTCTGTTTATGTGACACTTGAGTGAAATGTCATAGGTGGGCATGCATGTCAAGGCCAGATGGGTGCTTGCATCAATGTGCTTGTTTTTGGAAAGGTATCAGTGAGATCTAATGATGTTGACAATTGTCTGCAAATAGAAACATAAATGTGGATTTGATTGTCCAATGTTTGATTCAGTCCTAGTTGGCAGCCCTCCTTACCTGTGGTGGACTGACTAAACCCATGGACAGCTGTCCAAAGCTTCCTGGCTGTCCTTGATGTTTGAAAGTATGTGTTGCATGTCCATTCCCCCCGAGGCGCAGGGTTAGGGCTAGGAAATATGTGTACCTAGGTTTGAGGATCCCAGTGCAGAAGACAGACATGTAATTCAAGCATTCATTTGTTCCAACCTACGATGCCCCCTCATGATTAGCAACTGCATACCGTCCAGGCAATTCCATTTACAAATCACTGGTCTCATGGGCCTTAATTGTCATCCAGAAGTTAGTCATTAGTTGGCCTGACACATGTGGAGTACTTGCAGCATTTGTTATGTGACTAATAGCAGTACAATGATGCACAGATCATTTAATTAGGTACACAACTTGTTGTGCATTGCTGTGCTGTTAAATAGTAGATGTGTAGGCTGCGTTGGCATGTCATTCCTCAGGGACATTCTATGATCTGTACTGTGATTTGGACTGTATGTGCTATTTTTGCTGAACTGTTAAAATATCATCTGTGAATGTATCACACAATGATGTCACTAATGTTTGGCTTTCTCTATTTTGACAGCTGCCAACATGAATGCCCATGAGATCAGGGAATTCCAGAGGCGTGCAATGTGTTACCGCCACATACTAGATGTGGAGGCTGGGTTACGCAATATGGCACTCTGTTATCGTCATGAGAGAGCCACAGGGGTCTGGAAGGGCATTTGTCCAAGAGGGGCCAGCCTTGCCCACAACAGCCACCACCACCACTACAGCTCAGACCACAGTTGCCCAAAGGATGACAGCCACTGTAGCAGGTCCTGCAACCTCATCTGCTCCAGGCCCACAAGCAGCAGCTCCTGCACCTCCCCCTCCAACCACGGCACCGACACCAGCAGTGGCATCAACAAGTGGAACACAAACAAACCAAGATGCTGTGATAGACAATGATGAATTTCAGACACTGAGACGTGACATGCAACGGATGTTGTCCAGGATGGTCAGGCTGCAGCAGGAGGTATCCCGCAATAGCAGGAGACCACAGGGTATTAAGAAGATCCTGCAGAGGGCAATTTGTGACTTTTGGATCCTTACCCATGGGGTTATATTATTACATGTTTTTTGGGGGATGATTTTGGGGTTTATGTGTATAAAATATATATATATATATATATATATATATATATATATATATATATATATATATATATATATATATATATATATATATATATATATAAATTTGTTTAGGATACGTTAGTATGTGTTTAGGTTAGTATATGTTGTCCTACATGTGTACCGTCATATAAGGGGGGGTGGGGGGTTGATGTTTAGAGTGTTTAGTTAAATGTGATAAGTAAGTTTAGCTTAGGATAGTTAGGGACAGTTGTGGCGAATGTGTAGTTAGGATAGGTTAGGTTAGTTAAGGTGTTTCCCCTATTTTTATTTTCCTTTATTACTGTGAAATAAAGTTTTAGGCGCTCCTTTACAGTATGCGTCATGTGCTTGGGGATCAGGGCCTTGGCATGGGTGTACAGTCTCAATTTAGTATTTGCATTTCTGTTCCATCCTGCATCAGAACCCCATTATTGACATGGTTATTCCCAATTCCTAATGAACTGTCACATTGGCAGCTACACTAATTCTCTATGCATCTGCCACCCATTGCTCCCACCACTCAAGGTTACTATGGTTCCCAATGTGTTGTGAAGGTTGGATGTGTTTTTAAATCTGTCATTGCTTGAGTCCTGAATTGGAATCTTGGGCACTGTGGGACGTCTGCCTGAAGCCTGATGTGCATGGGAACCCTGATAAGTGATGTAATAATCTTATGTAGTATTGCATACGTAAATCACACCTATCATTTCTTACATTGTACTCCCAGGTTACATATTTTCCATACACTCGTACACATCCATTCCTGCTGTATGGTGTGTGTGTGTGATGAAGTTTATAGTCAGATGTCACATACATAAAGATTGTCTTGAAGGGAATGTTGGCCACATTGAGTTTCAGCTTATACATACCTTGAAGCTGACTTTTTCTGTCCTACACAGCATTATACTGTTTGTTTTCATTTCACTTCAGAAAGAAGCCTCAGGAAGCACAGATGATGATACAATCCAGACATCAGTGCATAGTTATCAGCCCACATTCTTTCTACACTGTTGTATTGACATTCTATGGCCATTGAGATGTGACATACATCCCAAATCTCCGACACAGTTGATGTGTCACATTACACAGAGATAAAGTGGTTGTGCAAGTGCTATTTATTTTAAAGTGCTGTAGTGCAATATTTACATAGTCCAGGATTGTGAGGCCATTATTGTGACGCCTTCTATTGTGATACAACACATGTGCAATGTGACATGTCATTGGACATGCTGGGGTGAAGTGTCATACAGTGCAGAGGAACATGAATTGCCAATGTGGTTGTGAGAGACAATTACAGTGCATAGTGTCAAGGTAAACAGTGTGCTGGAGAACAGTGCATGTGACCAACTGTAGCGAAACTGGCATGTTAACAAGCACAGGACCTAGGATATAAGTGCCCATGTGGCATGGACTTGTGCTACCGGGTACTTCTACGGGTGAAGGTGATCTGTTCCACGTCTGCATCTTCTGATGTATGTGTTGTCTCCTCTGCCCTTGGTGGTGGTGGGTTTGAAAAGGCAACACATACTTCAGTGTTTGAAGACATGGAGCCAGAATTCCCGGTAGCTGCCAACTGTGGGGCTATTAAGTGCATTACTGCAGCAAGGAGGAGCTACTGGTTCTTGAGTATAGCAGATACATCACCGTGGTAGACAGCCAGGTCTGCCCTGAGGGGGTCATGATTGCATTCATGCATGCAATGAAAGGTTTGGGATGCCAGGTGTTGTGGTAACTCACTAACTGCTGTGGTGAATTCCCTTACACATTGTTGTAGTCCTTGCAGGAGGGATGGTAGCGCTTGCATGGCTTCTGCCTGTTCTGCAGATGACATCATGCACGTGCGCATCCCCTCAAGGCTGGCTGCCATATTTTGCATCCCCACCCAGACCTCCTTGGCCAGCTCCCGCTGTACTCCCACTACTGTTCTCTCAAAGGTGCTACTAGTGTCCTCAGAGTCCTCAGTTGGGTTTAAGCTGGCAGGTCGTACTATTGGGGTGGTGGGTGGGTCCTCTGTGATGGCTGCTGTATTTCTACTCCTCCTTGCGACTGAAGACGGGGTCTGGAGGGTTCCAAGGACATCTTTGAGGGTCTGCTGGCTAATGTTTGTCAGCTCATCCTTCATGTCATCAGGGAAGTCAAGGACAGGCATATCCCCAGGATAGCCATCGTCCTCTGCAATGAGATATTGTACAAATAGTGTGTCTGTGTTGTGGCAGTTGTAATGTGACGTTACTGACTTCCTATTAGTAGAACATTATAATCTTGGTTCCTGTTCATTGTTCCTGTCATTAATATTAGCATTCTCCCAGGCCTATGCCCCATCTGCAAGTCACATGTAGTGTGGGCAGTTTGGGGAATTGTCTGCGTCACATCCTCTAGGTGTAGGTTCTGTCCAAATTGTATGTTGCCACCTTCTTGTCCTACTCATCCAACCGTCTACTTCCATTAGCATGGTGAGGACTTTCAATGGCTGTGGGTGTTCTGATGCCACTTGCACCACACTTAACAATATGGAACTGACCCAGTCTCACATATTTCACATACTTCTATATGCTGCTGAGACCTAGCATATACTATGTATAGCATTGGCATGGCACGATACAGGTGTCAGCATTCGTAGTGTGTAATGTTCATGTTGAGGATTGTGTGCTACATTGGACTGCACTGATGGTCCTAGCAGTGTTCCATTTCCTCTTTTGACTGTGTGGGTGTATTTCACTAGCTAGACACATATGTCCTCCCCCTCAATGCTGTTGCCTTAGCAGTATGACAGTTGGGATGTTGCAAGGTGGCATTGCAGCTATTGTACCACAGGCATATGGTAGACCCTGACATGTGCAACATGGGTATGACATTACTGTTGTGTACTTCATAATGTAAGTAAAAATACCTGATGCTTATAGTACCAATAGACATGAGCATTTGACAGGATTTGCACGTTGTTAGGAATTACAGGGGATTGAAAACTTTGTCATCCTGAACCCTCAATTTGGGTGTGTTTGATCCATGAGCTCGTAACTGCCATTACCTAATTGACCTGCATACACAGCACAGGTGGTAGTGGCAACCGTTGTCAATGGTAAATACCACTTGCGGATATGGCCTGAGACTGGAAATTGAGCCTTAGTTCATGTAGCGACAATACCAGCTGTCTTGTGACAGCAGGCCAGTTTTATGTTGTACCCTACCCTTCTGGACTGGCTTTGCCTTTCCAACATCCTTGGCATGGCAGAGTACCCCCATGCAAAGGTTGTTGGTGTAGTGTTGTGCTGTGCCCCTGGTTTCCCCTGCACAGCCCATGGATCCATGCCGTGCCCCTTTGCCCTTTCCACTACCTGATTTTCATGGCTGACATGCATTGTGTAGTAGGTATGTCCCCCCCGCTTACAGTTAACATTTAGGCATTTGTGTCCCCCATGCAACCTAAGATGCATCTGTGTGGTTTCCTGGTAGTCTGTGCTGTCCTGTCCTTGAATCCCTGTGACGATCTCCTCTGGGATGACGGCTGCCACCATCTCCATGTAGTCCAGGGCCTCCTGCGGTGCTGGACTCCCACCTCCAGTCTGCAGTGCTGCCTTCCTGTTCCTTGCCATTTCTTCCTTGGTCCTATGCTTGCAGTCATGCCAGCGATTCTTGCAGTCAGTGACTGTTCTCCATGCTTCTGACACACTGTTTATCTTGTCCAAAATTTGTTGCCAAATTGCCTCTCGCCTCCCAATTGGCAATTTTGTGGTGACAAAAAGTTGATGCTGGTGTTCCGTCACCTCTTTCACCAGTATTTCCTGCTCCTCCGCACTGAACCAACACTTCCTTTTCTTCTTCTCCCTCTCCCGGGTCTTGTCTTTGTCCTCCTGGCTGATTCCTGGTCGGTTGGAGTCTTCCTGGGGTCTCTCATGGCTTCTGGGATCCATTTTAGGTCTCAATTTGCTGTGTTTGCACTGCTTTTTGACGCTATTGCGGGGCAAAAAGGCACGTATCCGGTTTGCAACGTCGTAAACCGGATTAAAGTCATTTTCGCCATGTTAACGTTGTTTTTCGTTACAACTTGGCGCTATGGTTAGAGTTTAAAAAAAAATGACTCTAACCCGTGGTTTGCGCCACGGAGCGTCAATGTATAAATTTGACGCCCGGGTGGCGGAAAGAAATGGCGTTAGCTGACGTTAAACATTTTGACGCCAAACTGCGTCGCCGCAGTTTTGCATCAAAAAGTATAAATATGGCCCTTAGTGTGTGGCTGTCTAGAGGGAATGCACAAGCCCAGCTGTCACTCCCCCCCAGACGTGTATTGGAGATAGGTTGCAGGCACACAGGAATAAGAGCGACAAAATGCCAACTTTCTAAAAGTGGAATTTTAAAACATGTAACAGTGAATCCAACCTTACCAATGAAGAGGATTTATCATTACAATTCCATAGGTACTACACATGAGAGGTCCACCCTTTCCTAATCAGGAACTGCAGTTTATTAAATGTTATAAGGAGTTTCCAATGTGATCCTACTGCAGTGGTAGACCTCACAGTAGTGAAAAAGGAACTTGACAGTTTTTCATCACCAGGACATGTAAAACTTAATAGTATATGTCCTGCCTTTTAATTACATAGCACCCTGCTCTATGGGATACATAGGCCTACCTTAGGGTTGATGTACATGTAATAGAAGGGAAGTTTAAGGCTTGCAAGGTGTTTTAAATGCTATGTCGTCATGACAGTATAACACTGCATTTAGGCTGCAATGACAGGCCTAGAACATGGTTTAAAAGGCTATTAAAAGGGGTGGCACAAGCAGTAATGCAGGCCCATTAGTAGAATTAATTTATGGGCCATGGGCACCTGTAGTGCCCTTTACTAGGTACTTATGAGCAAATTAAACATGCCATTTAGGAATATGCCAATCAACAATGATTTAGGGAGAGAACACATGCACTTTAGTGCTGGTCAGCAGTGTTAAAGTGCTCAGAGTCCTAAGGCCTACGAAAAGAAATCAGGCAAGCAGACAAACAATTCAGGAAAAGACCCCCCTGAAGCTGTCAGATCTAACACAGTTCCTCTTCCACACCACTTTCCTATCATGGTGTTTGTGTTAGTGAGCACAGGTGTGGGCAGTTGTCTTGGTGGCAGACCAGTGACTGAGGGTGTCTAGAGTGTACCCTCCAAGATATCAGTGAAATGAGTCAATGCTGCAGCAAGATCTTTGGCATGGGACTATTGTAATAGTACAACTAGCTTTATATAATAATGAACCTCTGAAGCAGCTACCAACAAAGAGTCCATCTTGTTGTCATTGCCCACTTTGAAAGATTGTATGGAATACCGAATATCAGAAAATGTGGTCTTGATGTCATCTAGAGACATTGTGGCCTCCTCATCCTTAGCATCATGGTGGTCTGCAGTATATACTGAACATGCATCCATACCACAAAGCCATAATTATATATCTTCGATTGACTCCTTGATGCCCTATTTTTGCACTCCATTAAAGCCATCTTTTTTTTTTTTTAGCTTTTCCACTATGCCCTTGTGTGTTTTGCGTAGGAGTCCTTTAAAGCAATTGTCATGTTCTTCAAATTCCATTGTTAGACAACATCATTTTGTTTCTGTGTAGAGCTGTGTTAGAGATCCTCACATAGCCTCATCCCTTGGGAGAGTGGTTCACATAATTTCCAAATCATCCAAAAGCATTTACAGTATGTCTTCATAAACAGAGGGCAGGGATGGTGCCAACATGTCAAAGTAATCATGTGTAACCACAGGAAATATGTAGAACTCAATATATGTCAGGTAAATGATATCTTCTTGAGAGCCTCTTTAAAGTGTTTAAGATCATCTTTATAATAAGCCAACTTCAGTTTACATATGGCATTATGGGGGTTATTACAACTTTGGAGGTGGTGTTAATCCGTCCCAAAAGTGACGGTAAAGTGACGGATATACCACCAGCCGTATTACGAGTTCCATAGGATATAATGGACTCGTAATACGGCTGTTGGTATATCCGTCACTTTACCGTCACTTTTGGGACGGATTAACACCACCTCCAAAGTTGTAATAACCCCCTATGTTTCTAATGGTATGACAATGCCACATGCTACATTGAAATCATTGGGGGGCATATTTATACTCCGTTTGCGCCGGAATTGGGTAGTTTTTTTTTACGCAATCCGACGCAAAACTAACTCCATATTTATACTTTGGCGTTAGACGCGTCTAGCGCCAAAGTCCATGGAGTTGGCGTCATTTTTTAGCGTGGACACCTACTTTGCGTTAATTATATGCAAGGTAGGCGTTCCCGTCTAAAAAATCGACTCCGAGGCATGTGCGTCGGATTTATACTCCCGGGCAAAATTCACGCCCAGGAGTGGGCGGGTCAAAAAAAATGAGGTACGGACGCTTTTGCGCCGTTTTTTAGCGCCTGCAAAAGGCAGGCTTTAAGGGACCTGTGGGCTCTGAAGGAGCCCAGAGGTGCCCTCCCATGCCCCCAGGGACACCCCCTGTCACCCTTGCCCACCCCAGGAGGACACCCAAGGCTGGAGGGACCCATCCCAGGGACATTAAGGTAAGTTCAGGTAAGTTTTTTTATTTTTATTTTTTGTGGCATAGGGGGGCCTGATTTGTGCCCCCCTACATGCCACTATGCCCAATGACCATGCCCAGGGGACAGAAGTCCCCTGGGCATGGCCATTGGGCAAGGGGGCATGACTCCTGTCTTTGCTAAGACAGGAGTAATTTCTATGGGGGTTGGGAGTGAAAAAAAAATGGCGCAAATCGGGTTGAGGCGAAAAAATTGCCTCAACCTGACTTGCCCCATTTCTTGACGCCCAAGCCCCATATCCCCCTACGCCGGCGCTGCCTGGTGTACGTCGTTTTTTTTACCGCACACCAGACGGCGCCGGCGGCTAACTCCGGCTAACGTCATTCAATAAATACGGCGCCCGCATGGCGCTTCAGAATGGCGTTAGCCGGCGCTAATTTTTTTGACGCAAAACTGCCTTAGCGCAGTTTTGCGTCAATAAGTATAAATATGGGCCTGTATATGCTCTTCATGGGTTTAATCTCAGAGTACGCCTATGTGCACAGTGTCTGTTTTGAGTCAATATAATGACATGTATATCAGTAAAAAAATATGTTTGGAATTTTGTTGCAGAGGTTATTAATATTCCTTCATAGAAGGATAAGGGAGTGAACTATGTATAACATTATTTACATTGTGATGAATTGTGATTATTTGAGGCATAAGTGCACCATGGGTAAATAATTATGTAAGGTGATGAATCCTTATTTCTGCTGAACATCATTGTTAGTTTGTGAGACATTCAAATGTAAAAAAATGGGTTTTCAAGTTAATATCAGTTGGTGATAAAATGTACATAATCATTTGTGTGGATGTTGACAAAGATATGTAGAACTGCAAGGGACATTTGTATTGCAAATTACATTTGCATTACAATGCAAAATATCTATATATTATAAATAAAATGTTAAAAAAATTATAAACATTTATATGGTGACTAAAAGTGGCCTATTCCAAACTGGATTTGCTAGTATGTTAATACCACTATTTTAGTACTGCTCATGTAATCCAAAATGCTATTCACAAACCTCCGTCTGTAGATCCATACCACTCCTATCATTTCAGTGAGGAAACTTTCACCCCAACTGTGGAAATCTTTTTACACGTAGGCATACTTTTCTTTGTAAATGTGCAAGGGACAGGTAGTAACTGGAAAATGGTGAATACATATGACTCAAGGGGAGGAGTTAGGGAGAGGCGTACTACAATGAACTAGACAACTCGTAGTCACAAATGCACTCCTGTAGTCCCTACAGCCAAAAGGGACCCAAAAGGGTGGTAAATGTACTCCAGCTCAGAGCATACAGGTTCAACTAAATTAATTGTAATTCAGTGCTGAAAGAAATCTATAAATAAAACAGAATTATCAATTTATTATGAAATATGGTAATAGCCTTTTTTTAAATAAATAATTATGTATTGTTGTTTTAAAAATATATAATTAATTTAACTTAATTTAAATATATGTCATACATCCCTTTAATTATTTTTTCTACATACTGATTACAAATGTTATCCTATTTATATATCTTTTGTATTACTTAAAGACAAAACCTGGTATTGAACCAAGTGATTGCTCTCAACTTCCCCACCTTTCTCCAGTAGAAACACTGAGCAACACCAGCTAGTCACAGCCAGGCTTGCCACATAAGACACTATCTCACACAACAAACATTTTTCTGCCTTCACCATGTAGGTGAACAAGGTTGTTGCTTTGCCTCTCATTTTGCTGAGTAAATATTTGAGGAGGAGAAGAAAGTGGGTTCAGAGGGAAGGATAAACATCTTTGGCATGACCAGAGAATATGTCATTGGCAGCTATCACATTTCATTTGATGCAGTTGTTGACATGATGGCAGACTGGGAGCAGGAGGCTGATTGACCTGCAGTCTGTTCCCTCTCAAGACCCCACTCACTTGAAGACTTGGAAACAGAAGGAGCGAAGTTAGGCCCGTATTTATACTCTGTTTGCGCCAGACTTTTTTCTTTTAGTTTTTCTGCAAATTCGGCACAAACTTAACTCCATATTTATACTTTGATGCTAGACCCTTCTAGACGGGTGTAGCGCCAAAGTATAAATAATGAGTTATGTTTGCGCCAAATTTGCATCAAACCAAATGACGCAAATCTGGTGCAAACAGAGTATAAATATGGGCCTCGGTGTCTTGTAAATGTCTTTCTTTTAGCTAGACATGAAGCGTTGTAGCTGTAGGCTTAGTGCACTGATCTGAAGAATAACAAGTGTTTCTTTCTATTTTAAAAAAGCTGCATAAATCAAGAGGTCTTACTGCAGGAATGCTATGGTGTCCAGATGACGATGGCAGGAGTCATTGAATGTGCAGGTAAGTGTTGAAAATTATGCATGGAACAAGTTTCTAAGATGGTAATAAGAGAGAAGGAAACAGGGACTGGAGACGTAGAATGTTTAGAAGACATTTGCAGAGAGTGCAAAAAATCAGGCTGACCAAGCAGTATCATTGGTTGTGGTGATCAGGATCCATGGATGCCCAAAATTTAACAAGAATTCAGAGAGCAGATTCTCCCTTAAAGCTTGAAGTCAAACATGGCTTCTATTCATGACGCATCAAACAGAAGGGGGTGCCCCATCACTCACTGCTTCTCTGGGACTGAAAACCAAGACCGAAAAACAAGAGAGGCAGGAATAATTATTTGGACAACAACTCCTCAAACCAACACCACTTACACTGTTTGTTAGACACAAAGCATATTTGTGTACCGAAACGTTTTAAAATCTAAATCAAAAACAGCAACCATATAATACTTTGTTTTCAAACTTTCACTTATTGCATCAAAAATTATTTTGTTCATATTTTCCGACTGTAATTGCGGGACCAAATATATATATATATATATATATATATATGTATATATATATATATAAAAAATATTTGTTATACAAAACATATCTATATATCACTGTACAAAAAATATATAATTACAAAACCATATTTTAGGACCATATTTGTGTCCATAGTGGTTATACATATTTCTTCAAAGATAAAATCCACAATTTGGGTAGCTCAAAAAGAAGACACATATCCCTCTTTTGTGTCAACCTGCATGATTTATAGAGCATCAACAAATTCAGTCATTCAGCTTGAGTTGGTTCCTTTAAATCAGAAAATAGTGTTGACACATTTTGACCTGTATACTTTATAGGCCTCATCAGGACCTACGGTTGAAAAAGGACTTTAATTCTAAAAAGAAACAAATTATAATTATTATGTATCTGATTGTTCACTAGTCATCATTACTACATGACAAACCACCACCATTTGTAAACCCACATTCACTCTAAGTAATAAAAAGTGTCAAAGTGCTGGTATATATCTCAACAGCTAAGGCCAACCATGAACCTTTAATGCCATCAGCTATTCAACGTGAGTATCCATCACCATAGTGAGATGCCTCAAAGTTTGTGTCCTCAGCTGCATTCAAGAGGAGTAAAGGTTAATATAGGAAGTATCAAGTGTCAATTGGATGCAAAATATGGTGTGAATTTGCCACTGCAATGTCGTACGGAAAAAGAGAGTACATAAAATATGTGCCTGAATGCATGATCGAACCATTTATCAAACATGCTTTATAGTACAGATTCATTAATGAGATTTGTGGTTATTACCAAGACACGTCTTGATCTTATAGCCATATTATTATGTGATATATGTCATTTCCTTCCAGTCTGCTCACAAGGTTTATTTCTAAAAATCCTGCATGTTGAACTCAAGCTGCATCACCAATAATAAAATAATGTTGTAGCATAAAGGCACCTGTGCATACACGCCCCCATATTTCTTTGTACATTAGTATAAAGTACCAATGGCTTACCGGTGTAAAGTTATTGAACACCATCTAGGCAGGGTCCTGTCGAAGAAGAAAGGAAAGGAAAACAACTAAAGCACACATTATAATCCCCACAACACCATACAAAAACATACAGTCATAAGAACCGCTTATCACTTTTTAATAGATACCTAGGGCCTGATTTAGAGTTTGGCAGACGGGTTACTCCTTCACAAATGTGACAGATATCCCATCTACCATATTGCAATGCACAGAGGATGTAATGGATTTGTAATACAGCGAACAGAATATCCGCCACGTTTGTGATGGAGTAACCCCATCTGCCTAACTCTAAATCATGCCCTTACTGTGGCTTAACAAAATCTGGTGCATTTGCCTGAACCTGGAGCTTGGTCAGCAGTCCCCTTGCGGTGCAGTGTGTGAAAAAAGTCAAACACTATGAGGGTCATTACTGCCCTCATTCAAAGACCTGCTTGTTAAAAAAGAAACTAGAATAGCAGATCAAACAAATCAGCTGTGGCGCAGTCATGTTGAAAGGGGAAAAAGACTAGGATACCATCATTACAGACTTACAGTCACACTATCACTTAAAAATGTGTAACATACGTGGATCTACTACACAAGTTGCAAAAGGAAGATCTATCTCATGATATATTGCTTATGAACCAGAGCCAATTTTTATTCAGGATGCAGCATTTAAAGGGTGCTGCCTCCAACAAGGCAGCTAATTGTCTTGTCCCCTGGACATGGCCATTGGGCACAGTGGCATGTACGGGGGCCAAAGTTAGGCCCCCTATTCCACTTAAAAAAAATATATATATACTTACCTGCACTTACCTGCACTCACCATGGATGGGTCCCCCCATCCATGGGTATCCTCCAGGGGTGGGCAAGGGCAGCAGGGGCTGTCCCTGGGTGAAGGGAAGGGCACCTGTGGACTGCTTCCACGGTCTTCATCCATGGAGATTAGTTCACAGGTCCCGTAACGCCTGCCCTGACCCAGGCGTTAAAAAAAGCCATAAATCCGTCTGGGCGCCATTTTCTAAGGCCTGCCTCCTCCTGTACGTCATTTTGACGACGGAGGATAAATAAGGTGCACATGCCTTAGAGTCATTTTTTGCACTGGAACCCCTACCTTGCATGTTATTAGCGCAAGATAGGTTTTGACGTACAAAAAATGACTCAAAATCCATAACTTTGGCACTAGATGGGTCTAGCGCCAAAGTATAAATATGGAGTTAAGTTTGCGCTGAATTTGTGTAAAAACGATGATGCAAATCGGGCGCAAACAGAATATAAATATGAGCCTTAGTATCATATTATGCACCACAAGAGACTTATCTTGGGTGGGTAGTAGAGGTATCAGGTTTCTAAGGGCCACAGCAATGTGAAGCAGGTGCCAGCAATTTTTATAGCATGTTTTACTAGGGATAACTTATCGCCATATAATACCCCAAGATTCCGGACAATGGCTGATGGTTGAGTCTCTGCACTGGTAGAGAGGGGGCAAAAGTTGGAGGGGACTGTCATGGGGATACTCTGCTGAGCAGCACAGAATTGTTGTTTTATCCCCATTGAGCTTAAAGCTCATCCATGTAGCAATATCTAATACATAGTCCAGAAAGTCTCCCACTGCATCCAGCTGACTGTTGTTGAGGGACAAAATCAACTTTGTGTCATCTGCATAGTTGACCACCGTGATGTTATGTGCCTATATGAAAGTAATACGTGGCCTCATATAGATGTTGAACAGGATTGGGCTAATTGACACGCCCTGAGGAACTCCCTGTCGTAGGTATTCAAATCCAGTTCAATAAGGGGGCAAGGCGACCACCTGACAACTATCAGAGAGGTAGGATTCCAGCCACGTTAGTGCTACACAGCCAACCCCACTTGAGGCGAATCTTTCCAGTAGAGTATTATGATTGACAGTGCCAAAAGCAGCCGACATGTCAATCATGAACAAGACTGTCTGCTGACCACTAACAACTAGCCTTAGCTCATCCATAACCACTAAGAGAGCAGACTCAGTTCCATACCCAGGCCTGAAGTCAAATTGTTCATTCTCTAATAGAGAAGAGGCTTCCTGGAACTGGGACAGACTCCCACTCACGTATTGCTGCAATATTTTCACCGGGGAAAGGCAGGAGCTAGAAAGGCCTATGTTTGCTTAAGACTGATGGCTCTGTCAAGGGTTTTTATTTAGAAGGGGGTTAACTATTGCCCTTTTTCCACATAACTAGTAGCTCATCCATCAACACTGATTGGTGGCACAATTGCCATGTTGGAAGGAACAGTTCATCCCCAAACTCTTTCGATAGTCTAGGAGGAAGGGGATCTAGAGGTGATCTCAATGAATTTGACATGGCAGTAGATCAAAGACGTTCCTTTGAAAAGTGTTCAAAACTCTTTAGCCTACCTTTAGGGCTCTCAGATAACTCAGACCTGGTCTAGATTGTAGAGGCTCTTGGCAGTGATGTTTCTATATTGTTGCATCTACTCTTAATTTCATCCATGTTTCCCAAATTATTAGAGGGGATTAAAACATGCAAAGATGGCTAAAAGGAGGTGTCAATCTCTTCCATAATCTTAGTAATTTTCTGTTCAAAGAAATCAGCCAGATCATTGCAAAGATCTTGTGAAGGTATATTATTCTGCATTATACAGTCTGGATTGATAATTCCTGAAGGATATCAAAGACCTTTCCAGCACTATTGGTGGCAGCAGTCATAGTACTGGCAAACTATTCAACCCTCGTAACGTTGACCTCTCTCTGTATTTCTGTAGCAGAGCTTTAAAGCATTGTTTATTTGCTTCAAAATGATATATTCTTTCCAATTACTTGCATGCAGATTAAAGAGTTTTTAAGGATTCATTGTACCAGGTTGTGAATGGTCTACTGTGGGGTTTTATATTGGTGCTGGGAATAAAGTTATCCAAAGTTTACAAAGTCCCCTGCTCAAATGCCATATAATTGGAAACTACTGAGGTTGCAAGATCAAAAGTGTTAAACTGAATAAAAAGTGTACGCAAGCTAGACTTGATCCTTTTATGCCGTAGCCTTCCAGTTCTCGTCGAGTTAGCCGTCTGCCTGGGGTAGCAAGAATCCTTCAATTGTGCATGAAATGAGATTAGGGCACCATCTGTCCAGTGTAGATATACAGTATCTTTAACAGAGGTCAATTCATCAGGGGAAAAGATGAGTTTGAGAGCATACCCTGCTCAGTTGGTGGGTCCCTGTACTTGCTGTTGAAGGCCCAAAACTTCACAAGAGTTCAGAAGTTCTTTGAGAGTAGGTAATATATCTCCATCTGCCCTTAGGTTAAAATCCTCCAGTATGAAAAAATGTGAGTGGATGAGTGCCATGTTGGAAAAAACGTCCAACAGAGGTTGAAGATGTTGACTAGGGAGACCAGGAGGTCTGCAGCACAGAATGGCTTGCAAAACATTCCTTTCTCAGTTTTCAATGCAAAACCCAGCACTTCTGGACCTCCAAGCTCATGGAGCACAAATGAGGAAAAATTTCATTTTTCCTCATAAATGATCCCGACTCCTCCTCCTTTACGATCAACCAGCGGTTTGAGAAGGTCTTTAAAGCCTATAGGGCAAGCCAGGCCCAGCTGTACTACTGAGTCAGGAGTTAGTCAAGTTACTTTAATAAACAGCACATCCCAGTTAGCAGATTCAAGTAGTAGGTTAACTTCAGTAGCATGCTTTATCAGTGACCTGGTTAGAGAATGGTTCGTTTTTATGGTCAGAATAGATAGTAACTGTGTGTCAGGAACCCAATAAGTAGTATCTCCAGTAAGTACTGTCTCCATTCTTGAAAGCCTACCTTGATTGCCAGTAGTTATCTCTCAGCAGTGGTATAATTTTGGTCTTTAGGCAACAGCTTTTTAGACTAGAAGGCAATTAGATGCATTTTACCTGGGTGTTAGACCTGCCAGCGTTAGGGGGTCTCTCCTGAACCTTTTGCTTGCTTGCCTGAATTTTTCTGGATTCTTTTGCCTCTGTTGGCCTTGGCATGACATTGTCAACCCTTCAGAAACCGAATACCATACAAGAATTGAGGTTGTGTTTTTATAAAAATCATCTTCAACACTTTAAAGAGGCTTTCAAGAGGGCATCATTTTTCTGATATGAATTGAGCTCTGCATATTTGCTTTCTATGTCCAGCTGCTGCTGATGAATATTCTGTGGTTACACATGATTACTTTGACATATTGGCACCATTCTTGCCCTACGTGCATGAAGATACACTCTAAATGCTATTGAATGATTTGGAAATTATGTGACCACTCTCTAAAGTGATGAGACTATGTGAAGATCTCCAGCACAGCTCTACATGGAAACAAAATTAGCTTGTACACCAAGTGATGTTAAAGAACAAGACAATAGCTTTGAAGGACACATATGCAGAACACAGAAGGACATAGTGAAAGAGCTGAAAAACCCCATGAAGTATTTAATACAGTGGGGAGATGTCTCAGTCCAAACTACTCCATCAATGAGTCCATCGAAGATCTATAAATATGACTTCATGCTATTAATGTATCCTCAGCTGATATTGCAGGCCATCATGGTGCTAAGGATGAGTAGGAGGCCACAAAGTCTCTACATGACGTTTACTGACACTAAGTACTCCACACAATCTTTCAAAGGGGGCTCTGACAATAAGATAGACTCTTTTATGGAAGCTGTTTCAGAGGTCCATTAGCACATGAAGCTAGTTGAACTATTACAATAGTCGCTTGCCAAAGATTTTGGTGCAATATTCACTAATTTCACTGATATCTTGGAGTGTACCCCGTAGGCACCCTCAGTTGCTGGCCTGCCCCCCACGATTGCCCACACCTGTGCTTGCCAACACAAACACCATAGAAGGGCTGAAGCGTGTGTGAGGGAGAGGAGTAGCGTTAGTCCTGACAGTCTTAGGGTAGTACGCCCCTAAAGATTTTGCCTGCTTGCCTCACATTTTGCTATCTTTGTGTTGGCCTCAGGACTATGAGCACTTTACCACTGATGCCCAGTGCTAAATTGCTTGGGCTCACTCCCATATTCAGGGTTCAATTGACATATACCCGATAGGTATATCTAATTTACTTGTAAGTCCCTTGTAGAGTGGTGTGCCATAAACCCAAGGTCTGTAAATCAAATGCTACTAGTGGGCCTGCAGCACATATTGTGCCACCCACTTAAGTAGAACCTTAAACCATGACCCGTGCCTGACATTGCTGTCTGACTGCAGTATCCCACTGCCATGTCAACCTGGCAAGACAACTTCCCTTTTATTACATATGTCACCCTTAAGTTGGAACCTAGGTAGCCCATAGAGCAAGGTGCTTTGTAATTAAAAGGTAGGACATGCATGTTTCAGTTTTACATATCCTGGTAGTGAAAAACTCCCAAATTTGTTTTTCTGTGCTGTGGGGCCTACCCCTTCCGAAGGGCAAATTGGAGATTCCTTATTACATTAAATAAGCTAAAATTCCTAAATGAGAGGAGGTGGATTTGTCATGTTTACTATCTCTGAACTGGTAAAGAGAATCCTTCTTTAATGTTTACGTCAAATTTAGCATTACAAATTTGAAAATGCCACTTTTAGAAAGTAATTTCTTCACCTTGGCCCTGTGTGCCTGCAGCCTTTCCTAGGTCACATGACTGAGTATAACTGACAATTAGGACTTTGTGAATCCCCACCAAACAGTCACCTGACTGGTGCTAAAACTTCCAATGCAAAGCTCTATCTCCATCCCACTAAAGGGACTCCACTGGTTTCCTATCCATAAGAGGGTCCTCTTCAAGAAAAGATCCATATATCATCAATGTACACAATGACAAATGGATCCTAAAATTATTTTAAGACCTCATTGATAAAGAATTGGAATGCTGGCGGGGCATTGCATAAGGTAAAAGGTATTACACAATATTCAAACAAACCATAATTAGTATAGAAGGTAATTTTCCACTTGTCTCCTTTCGCTGTCCTAATGAAATGGTAGGCTCCACTAAGATCCTGTTCAGAGCGATAGTGGAGGTCTTCACCTGGTCAAGGAGTGCTGGAATGAGTGGTAATGGTTTTCTGTTCGTCACTGTGGCATTGTTTAGGATTCTATAGTCCATGCAGCACTGCAATACCCCGTTCCTTAGGTGACAAAAATTATGGGGTGATGAGACTGGATTTATGATGAATGAACCCACAGGCCAATAATTCTTCCAAATACTCATTTAAATGTTTAGCTTCTGGTTCAGTCAGGTCATAGATGAGAGTTGAAGGTAATTCTGCTCCTGGAAGCAAATCTATATGACAGTTGAAACTACAATGAGGAAGTAACAGAGTGCCTTTCACTTTATCAATTCATTACAAAATTCGGTGTATTGAATAAGTAGGTAAGAACTTTCAGTAGCATCAGAAACAGTGCAAAATAGTATGATGTTTCATTCGGCTGCTTCTTGATAGCAATGTATCAAACAGTAACTTGAATCCAGAGTCATTGTGCAAGACAACCTATATGAAGATTGTGTTGTTGGAGCCAAGACTCCCCATGAATAGACCCAAATATAGGTGTATCAGTTAAATCAGAAAATATGGTATATATCATGGTAATGTCAATAGAATGGTAAACAATGAGTTCTGGCCCATCCACAGCTCTAACTGGTTCAGGATGCATTTGGGGAGGAAAGATACCCCCATAATGTTCTGTCTAGAAAGTTACCCGCTACTCCTGAGTCCAAGAGGATGGAAATACTTCTTGTCCGTTGGGCCGAAATCACAAGGGTCACCATAATAGTGAAATGTTTAGGGACATGAGCCACGGTAAGTGTCAGGTTCCTCTGTGAATTGACTCTTCTTTGTGGTCTTGGTGTGAAAGGAAGGTTCACAGTCACAGATCTTGAAGGTTCTTGTCTGTCCAAGGTAGGGGCGACCCCTTCTGGTCCCCAAGTGGAAAAAAAAACAAAGTGAAAAAAACTCTGACAATAATTGGAGACTCCAGGAGGCAGAAGATGGCTGGAACAAATGAAGAATCCAAGGCTAGAACAAGACTAATGAGTAGCAGACAGGGAAGGTCCAAAGAAAAATCAGGGCAGGACTCAGGATTCAGAGCCACCAATGGACGGGGACAACAAGAAGGAGAAGTCAACAAGACACACCAGCAGGAGTAGAGAGTTTTGAAACACAAAGAGAAAGGACAGTTCTGACCCTTATATACATAAAGACAGGAAGTGATGACAGAGGAAGTTTAGGCTACCAATTTGGATAGGGAATACACAACAGAGAAAGCATGACAGCACCTCCATGTTAGATAGGTGTATCAAAAAACTTTCCTGAGGGATTCTGGGAGAAAGAACTACAAGGAAGGGGATCTTGACCCCTTGGAAGAAGAAGGCCTTGCCCAGCAAAACTCAAAATGGCCCTTTACATAGGTGGAGCTGCAGGCTCAGTGCACTGACCTAAAGAGTAAAGACTGTTTCTTTCTTTTGTAGATGACACAGAAATCTAGATGTTGTACTGCAGGAATACAATGGTGTCCAGATGGCGATGGCAGGAGCCATCTGATGTGCAGGTAAGTGGAAAAACGATTCAGTGAACATCATTTCAAGGATGGTAACAAGGGGAGGGGAAAAAGGTGGGGAGCAGGGTCCAGGAATGGCCAGAATTAAACAAGAATTTGGAGAGCAGAGTCTCCCATAGAAGGTTGAAGCTAAGCGTGGATTTTATTCAGGAGTCAGCATTGAAAGGGTCCTGCATCCAACATGGTGGCTAAATACATGTGAGTATATTGCCTTGTGATGTCTCGTGCCTGATCTCTGCATGGTGGAGGTGTCAGGGAGGGGCAAAAGGAGTGCACAGCAAGAGATATGGCCCTCTTGTGCCCTTTTATTTCAGCCTCAGGGAGCGGTGGGGGACTAGGTGGTCACGAGGCTCATGAATGTGCATCACGCACATACAGGTCACGTGCTAACACTCCCATGCAATCCTACCCCATATCAGAATCCCAGCTCTAGACCATTTCATGGTCACCAAATCTTTCCAGAGCAGCATCTCACAGGCAGGTCTGTCTTAATGACTGCATTAAGTACTGAAAAGCATCAACAAAAGAGTTCACTAGTTTGTCGCTGTGCTACACTTGCTGGTGGAAGTGCAGGTGATGGCAAGGGAATTCTATCCTTTTGACCAATTCCCTTATGTGCTAGTTGCCATTCACTGCACCCACACGGCAGTTCATCCACCTCACCACACAGTAGTACACCTTTTTCCACAACAGATATCACTGGCAGTCTTTCATTGTACATGATGTATGCTGTGCCAGGGGCTGTTTCATTGATGTGTATGGTGCCTTTCCTGTAGGTACATACAACAGCTGTATCTTCTGACAGTCATATCTTGGATGTTACTGCATGTTGCGTGTGAACTGGGTGAAATGTGGCTCATTGCTAAGAAGAAACACTTCTCACTGGGTATATACTTGTATCTGGGGTGCCCTTTTTACCATGCCCAATCAACATTACAACACAATACACACTAATTATCCCAACATTAATTGCATGTTTGTTGGCATGATGTATTATATATAGAATAGAGGCCTTTTTTTAAACTTTTCACATGTCTCTGTTAAAGGTGATACCAAGGGGCATATTTATACTCTGTTTGCGCCGGAATTGCGCCGTTTTTTTTTACGCAATTCCGACGCAAAACTAACTCCATATTTATACTTTGGCGTTAGACCCGTCTAGCGCCAAAGATCTTGGAGTTTGCGTCATTTTTTAGCGTGGACACCTACCTTGCGTTAATGATATGCAAGGTAGGCGTTCCCGTCTAAAAAATGACTCCGAGGCATGTGCGCCGTATTTACACTCCCGGGCAAAAATGACGCCCGGGAGTGGGTGGGTCAAAAAAAATGACGTCCAGCCGTTTTAGCGTCATTTTTTAACGCCTGGTCAGGGCAGGCGTTAAGGGACCTGTGGATTCGGAAGGAGCCCAGAGGTGCCCTCCCATGCCCCCAGGGACACCCCCTGCCACCCTTGCCCACCCCAGGAGGACACCCAAGGATGGAGGGACCCATCCCAGGGAACTTAAGGTAAGTTCAGGTAAGTATTTTTTTAAAAGTTTTTTTGTGGCATAGGGGGGCCTGATTTGTGCCCCCCTACATGCCACTATGCCCAATGACCATGCCCAGGGGACATAAGTCCCCTGGGCATGGCCATTGGGCAAGGGGGCATGACTCCTGTCTTTGCTAAGACAGGAGTTATTTCAATGGGGGTTGGGAGTCAAAAAAAATTGCACTAATCGGGTTGAGGCGAAAATTTTGCCTCAGCCTGACTTGCCCCATTTTTTGGCGCCCAAGCTCCATTTTCCCCTACGCCGGCGCTGCCTGGTGTAAGTCTTTTTTTTTTACACACACCAGGCAGCTCCGCTGGCTAGCGTCATTCCATAAATAAGGCGCCCGCATGGCGCTTTGGAATGGCGTTAGCCGGCGTTACATTTTTTGACGCACAACTGCGTTGGCGCAGTTGTGCGCCAAAAAGTATAAATACGGCCCCAAGTATACGCTTTATCCCCCATCTCCTCACAGCCTACACAGTCAACCAAACATCCTCAATAGAGGTACAATAAGGAACACATACAAACACAAGCTATTATAGAATGTACTTTTGATATCCTGAAGATGCAATTCAGATGTCTTGACTGTACCATGGGGCTGCAGTGTAATCCAAATAATTTTTTAGCAAAACTGATGTAGTCTGTGGCATGTAACTGAACATTGTTATGCGATGGGGCTTACATATAGACCGTCACCCAGATCTGTGCCCACTTCCAGCAACCTGGGACAGGGTACTGTATAAAGGTCAGGGTATGTGAGTGCAATATTGGCTACTTGACTCTTCAATTTCTAAAACATTTTAAAATGTATCATTAACAACACATCGTCACAAACTCTCTCATACTACCTTCATGTTTTGCAGCAAACATTCCTAAATCTTTACATAACCCACAGATAATAGGAAAACAAACAGTTTTTGTTTTTTAATCATGTAATTTCTAGTACTTTTGGTACATGCAAGGATCTCCCTTCTGCATGTGGAGGGTTCTATTCCACATGCGGAGTCTCTACCCTGCCGGCACGGTAGAAACTTCATACTCAGGGTGAAGACTTCTTCTTTCACCTACCATGACACACAGGAAATGGATGTTGATCATTATTGTGGTAATTCTGAGGCATTCTCACTTAACCACACACCATCTTGCTGCTCCTTGCACTCCTCTTACCCCTAGCATGGCGGAGAGATTTGACAAAAATATGTTTAGGGTTACTCTGGTGTAGAGGCACCAATGTGAGGTACCACTGTGTGACTATTTCAGTAGCCATATCAGGGCTGGCTGTATTGCACGCCATGTGACATGCTCTGAAGTGCACCTCCTCCCTCTCTTTTTTGTCAATTGCCTCCCTAGTTCTTATTCCCAGCATTTCTGCCCTGGGGTCTTAGGCAATGGAGAAGCACATTGTAAATACCGTACAGTTCTGTAATAAGCTGTTTATTGGTGGTTTTTATTATCAAGCACTTCTCGACTGGGGAAAAGGGACATTATGCCCCTGGGCATGCAGTTGGATGGGTTATCCAGTGTCGGACCTTCATATATTGCATTCTCTCTGATTCTGGAAGTGTGTAGTCTGCAAGCAATTGATCAAAATGGAGATGACCTCTGTCACCTAACAAGTGTCCAACAGATCTGCATCCAGTGCGTTGCCAGAGTTGGAATGCAGCTTGATCAAGTCCTGGTGTAAAAGTCAGTATTGCCTACAGTCAGTGTCAGAAGAGAAGGGAATTATGATAGACCTTTATGTTTTGCAACATTTCCCCACACGTTCAAGGTGGCTTTGGTGATCGGGGAAGAGTAGAGGCAACGTGCTCCCTATAAAAGGGTCTAGAATGGGCCCTTCCACAAGTGGGTCCCTGCCACTGCCCGGTCCATAAATAGCCCATGTTTCTCAGATTCCTCCTTAGACAACTCCACCGCGTATCAGAGTTGGTCTGCTTCGTAATATTGCATGAGATTTGGGATACCTAGCCACTTTTCTGTTGGAGACAAGTGACTGTGGTCTTCAATCATATGGGGTCTCTCTACTGCCCATACAAAGTGGTGCATCTCTGCTTTCAGGGACTGGATCATGCCGGCAGGAGTTTCAAACATCTGAAAGAGGATCTTTGGGAGGGCAGTCATCTTTAGTGCTGCTATCCAGCCGAGTCATGATAGGTAATATTGTTCCCATTGAGCAAGATCTCTCCTACTTTCTGGAGGAGCGTTTGGTAATTAGGGGCCACTGTGTCTTTTATTGTGGACTAACTGGATTCCCAAGTAGGGGATAGAGTTAGACTTCCACTGTATCACATAAGTAGGACTTCCGTCTCTGAGGGAACCAAGAGGATGAGGGCCTGCAATTTCTGGATATCCTGGATATCCATTGGGTGAAGGGCTCCATGTAGAGAGCCAACAACAGGCATCCCTGCCACTTCCCCTGTGAATGGGATATGGAGCCGAAGTTGGACCATTTACCCGAACAGTCTCTTGCCATTGGCCATAATTGCTGAGAATCCATGTGCAGATCTGGGTCCCAAATCCAAAGTGGACATGAGCTGCCACCAGTTATGGCCAGTGCACTTGGTCAAAAACGTTTTGGTGTCTATGGCCATGGCCAAAAGCATGATTTCTCGCTTAGAGTGTTTGGCCTTATCAAGCAGGTACAGAACATGTCTGGTGTTGTCACTACATTGTCCATGTGGGACAAATCCCTCTGGTTCTACGTTGATCAGTCCCAGCATGATTGGGCTTAACTCTGCTGCTAAAATACAGGCAAATAATTTGTTATCCACAATAAGGAAAATAACAACACTGAAAGCTTCCATCATTGAGGATGCTACTTCTCCTGGATGAGTTATTGAATTTGAAAGCAGATTCAGGATCAGAGGCAGTGTTTGTTGACCAGATGGATCTCCTGTAGAAGACACAGGTCTGCTTCTGTCTGTTCCAGAAGCGATATGATTGCTCAGCCTTTAGTCAGGGTATGAAGCGCTTGTAGGAGGTTGGCTCTATATATAGTGTGCGAAAAAGACATGCACTGCGCAGAGAGCCCAAGCAACTCCACTTTGGTATCTAGAGGTAAAAAGCAGACCACCTGATGCTCTGTTATTGTGGTAGTATGGGTGAGCAGTTAGGCTAATCTTAGAGATGTGTTAAGCATTTGTTGTACTCAGAAGAATAACAGATTTTTATAACATTTTTCTGACCTAGATCATCAGTATATGTACCTCTTTTGTTATGATTTTCAAAGTTTAGGCAATATATGTTTTTTGTGCATAATTACGCACCATAGGAATGAATGGGAAAAGGTTTAAAATGCATATAAAATCAGGCAATGCTCTCATAAGTGTCACATTCTGTTTTTAGTTTGAGGTCATCCAGATGTCCTGTGAGCCAGCCGGAGAAGTTCAGCTTGTTCCCGATTCAAGTGGAAGCAGCTGTTGAAAGTCTTGGAGCTGGTGCACAATCGAGAAGGGGACCACTTGGAAACACATCGCACAGGTGGACTTAAAGATAAGTCTGGTGAGTCCCCTTGGAATGAAGAGGTTCAAAGTGGTTAGGGACCCCAGAGCACATCTGGTTTGGCATTTCAGTGGCCAGGGAGGCTGGATGCAGTGCAGGCAAAGTCAGCCAAGAATCGTACTCCAGGGAGTCATTGAAGTGAGGTGCATTTGGAGGGTAGATTTCAGGTCAGCAAGGCCACTCTGGAGGGTGTTTCTTGGATGTTCTTAAGTCCCTCGACTAGTGCTTGCTTCTAGTCCTCGGATAGTCTGGAGTGGACTTTGCTTCTGAGTGTCTGATGTTGGGGGTCCAGTACCCAGGGCAATGGGACATCTCAGGCCCAGAAAGTCATAGTGCACCACCAATCTTGGCATACTAGTAGGGTTTGTCCTTCGGGTCTGTCCTGTGGATTTTGGTTAGGCTGCTTGGTCTGGTTCATTAGTCAGCTGCCGGTTAGTGAACTGTACTTCACTGTTTGCAGGTTACAGGAGAGGGATACCTACCCTCTAAGGGAGGTTCCTGACTTTTTGCTGAAGGCTGAAGGTTCTCTGGGGGGTTTTCGAGTCCTTCAGGTTTCCAGGCAATACCTCAGCAGTGATTGTTGAGACCTAGGAGCAGCAGGCAGTGTTTGGCACCTTTTACGTCTTGCAGCAGACTTCTGTTCTCATGCCTCAGGTCTTCTTTATTCCTGGTCTTCTTGTGTTCACTGAATCTGATCTGCACTTGCAAGTCGTTATCTGAGGAAAAGCCCACTGGAGATGCCCTAAATAGCCCTCAGAATCGAACTGGCCACCTAGTTAGGTAAGCACCTATCAGGAGGGGTCCCTGACGTCACCTGCTGGCACTGGCTACACAGAGGCCTCCAGAGTGCCCTCACACCTCTGGATCCAAGATGGCAGAGGTATGGGACACACTGGAGGAGCCCTGGGCACCACCCCTGGGGCGGTGATTGACAGGGGAGTCATCACTCCCCTTTCCTTTGTCCAGTTTTGCGCTAGAGCAGGAACTGGGGGTTCCCTAAAATGGTGTAGACTGGCTTATGCAAGGAGGGCACCATCGGTGCCTTTGAAAGCATTTCCAGAGGCTGGGAGAGGTTACCCTTCCCCAGCCTTTAACACCTATCTCCAAAGGGGAAATTCTTTGTTCTGTCTTTCTGGGACTGGGATGCCCGGACCCGAGGAGGGCAGAACCCTGTAGTTGGGGTGGCAGCAGCGGTATCTGCAGTGAAAACCCCGGAGAGCTGGTTTGGCAGTACCCGTGGTCCATAGTGGAGCTCCGGGGTTGCATGGAATTGGCTCCCCAATACCAGATTTGGAATGGGGGGACAATTCCATGATCTTAGACATATTACATGTCCATTTTCGGAGTTACCATTGTGAAGCTACATATAGGTATTGACCTATATGTAGTACAGACGTGTAATGGTATCCCCGCACTCACAAGTTCCGGGGAAATGGCCCTGAACTATGTGGGGCCACCTTTGCTAGTGCAAGGGTGCCCTCACACTAAGTAACTTTGCACTTAACATTCAGCAAGTGAAGGTTAGACATATAGGTGACTTATAATTTACTTAAGTGCAGTGAAAATGGCTGTGAAATAAGGTGTGCGTTATTTCACTCAGGCTGCAGTGGCAATCCTTTGTAAATGTTTCTCTGAGCTCCCTATGGGTGGAAAAAGAAATGCTGCAGCCCATAGGGATCTCCTGGAACCCCAATACCCTGGGTACCTAGGTACCTTATACTAGGAGATTATAAGGGTATTCAAGTGTGCCAATTGAAATTGGTAAAAGTAGTCACTAGCCTAAAGTGACAAATTTAAAGGCAGAGAGAGGATAAGCACTGAGATTCTGGTTAGGAGAGCCTCAGTGACACAATAAGTCACTACACAGGTATACACATTCAGACCACAAACTACTAGCACTGGGTCCTGGCTAGCAGGATCCCAATGAGACTGGCAAAAACAAACTTACATACAAGTAAAAATGGGGGTAGCATGCCAGGCAAGATGGTACTTTCCTACAGCTTCTCAGAGTTGAACATTTGGGGCCAGATGTATCAAGCTCCTGGTTTGCATTTCTTAAATAGCTAATTTTAAGAAATCGCTATTTAAGAAATTCAAAATAGGATCTATCAAAATTGCGAGTCAATAATAGTGATTTCTTAAAATTCGCAAATGCAATTTGCGAGTAGCAGATACGGATTTGCAAAAGAAAATAACGAATCGGTATTTGAAAATTGCGAAAACGGCAAACTGGAACAGGCTGATGACATCACAACCAGGAAGTGAGTCAGCCCATGCTGTTTCCAGAAGCCACACCCACAGGGGCAGGCAGAGAGACACAGCCCAGCAGCAGGGAGGCAGCCTTGTGAGCCAGCCAGGACCAAACAGCAACATGGACAATGATGGTAATGTGAAGGAGAAAGGAGAAAAGAAGCGCAAGCTCAAATTCAGTGAGCAAGAATTGGAGGTGCTCACTGGGGAGGTGGTCAGGAATCAGACTTTTCAGTAAGAGCTCACTCCAGGTACCTGAAAGTGAGAAGATGAAACTTTGGTCAGTCATCCAGACTAAAATATGCTCAGTGGGTGCTGCACAGCGCTCTGTTGAGATACGCAAGTGATGGTACGACTTGCGTTCCCGGTGCCAAAGAGAGGGTAGCCAGCAGCCTGAAGGAGGCAAGGAGCACCAGAGGAGTACCACCCTCCCAAATACCGTGCACACCAATGGAAGACATGGTGGAGTCCACACTGCTTCCTGAAGCTGTCAGTGGTGTTACTGACATTGACACCTCAGGGACACACAGCACCAGCAAAGGTAAGGGCAGTTATGATGTGTATCGCCATATGTGCATGTACAAATGCCCGCTAGGAAATAGCTATTAGATCTATTCAGTGTGATAAGAAGTCCATGCCACATCTTACATACAATGCAACAATGCCTTATGGGAGTGGTAGTCCAAACCCCTAAAGTGCTAATATCACATAAATAGCAAGTTAGTGATCAGCCACATCGAGAAATAACACAAACGACTCATAGTGATACGATGTTAGTGTACATTGATAACTATTATGCAACATTTTGTGAAATAATAAAAAATTACATGCTGTACATTGTCGTTGTAGATGTCCCGGGCCCTGCCGCAGCAGAAGGTGGAAATGTGAGGGATAGCGAAACACAGCCACAGTCCGACTCAAAGAACAGCGAGTCCATCATTATTGCACCAACTAGACGCAGGGCAAGAGTGTTACCTCTCCCAGAGTATAACCTGGACTCAGATGAAATGCCGGATGAAGTACCCACACCACCTCCAGAGGCTAGATCCACAGTAAGACAGCAGTCCCTCCCCCAGTCAGTCCACTCTGCTCAGGAGGCGCAACAATGCAGGCATACAGTGCACTGATAAAGGAGAGGGCCCATCAGTCTTTGGCAGCCTTGAAATGAGATGTATATGTTTCTAGTAAGTGTAGAGCACAAGAATAAAAATACTACTGCACTATTAATTTATGTTGAATTGTATCATGAAATAACTTAACTATAATAAATGAAAAAAAACATTTTGTAGGAGGGGAAATTAAAGAATAAATTCTCAGCTAAAGTAAAAAAAAACAAATGATTAAGAATTCAAAATTAATATTAGGGAAGTACAGAATGAATTCATACTTGTACATTTATGAATAACTTTTTATAGTAATTTAGTGGAAGTATTGTAGTACTGCTAAATGTAAAACAAAATGCAGTTTATTGCAAACAACTAGCAATGTATTTTTCCTACAATGGTGTACGTATCTGATGACAGAAGGTGCTTGTAATAATAAAATGAATGACAACAGTTTATAGGAAAATAATGGGGCCCCATATATTATTGTTGATGATATTTTATTATAAGAGGGTAACCATTCTGAAAGAAAAAAAACTTTCTCCTTTTAGTGAATAAAATGTGACTGAATTGTTGATATGATAGTGCACAACTTACACATTAGGCTGTAACATTGAGCTTCCTACATTTCACTCCCTTCTGTTCTTTTTCCTGATCGACCATCAGTAGGACACCCAGAACCTTTCCTACACTAGTCCATGATCAAACCTGGAGCGTCCCCAGGAAAGGCAGAGCACTAGTGCTGCTGTCATTCCTACCAACTTGCGCATAACGATCTGAATCCCAGCCTCATTCCTAACCCAAAGGAACCGAGTTGGCTAAAATATGTTTGAGCACTGCATCCTCACTACATACAGGCCCGTTCTAAGAATGATTTTGAGATGGTATTGTGCATCAATGATGCAGCCTTTGTTGCATGCATAGGTTTGCCCACATTCAGCAATGCTCTCTTGTCCTCACAACATAGGCCCTCATTACGAGTCTGGCCGTCTGAAGACCGACAGACTCGTGGTGGCAGTTTTACTGCTAGCGGTAAAGGCTGCCATATTATGAGTGTGGCGGTTTGGCCTAAGGCAAACCGCCAAAATGCTACCCGTACCGCCACTTCTAGCCAGTCCGCTGGGCTGGAGGTGAGCACCTCAGGCCCCGGCAGCAGCAGTAATACTGCTAGCGGTATTACAAGGCGCAGACCACAAGCATTTTCGTGCTGGGTGCACTGCCATGAAAATTCGGGCAGTGCTGCACCCAGCAACAGCAATTTTCATTCCTGTTGGCCGGAGACACCCCCTCACACATCCACACACCTGCACACATGCATCCAAACACCTCCGTAGGACACCCAGAACCTTTCCTACACTAGTCCATGATCAAACCTGGAGCGTCCCCAGGAAAAGCAGAGCACTAGTGCTGCTGTCATTCCTACCAACTTGCGCATAACGATCTGAATCCCAGCCTCATTCCTAACCCAAAGGAACCGAGTTGGTTAAAATATGTTTGAGAACTGCATCCTCACTACATACACGCCCATTCTAAGAATTATTTTGTGATGGTATTGTGCATCAATGATGCAGCCTTTGTTGCATGCATAGGTTTGCCATCATTCAGCAATGCTCTCTTGCCCTCACAACATAGGCCCTCATTACGAGTCTGGCGGTCTGAAGACCGACAGACTTGTGGTGGCAGTTTTACTGCTAGCTGTAAAGGCTGCCATATTACGAGTGTAGCGGTTTGGCCTAAGGCAAACCGCCAAAATGCCGCCCGTACCGCCATTTCTGGCCAGTTCGCTGGGCTGGAGGTGAGCACCTCTGGCCCCGGCAGCAGCAGTAATACTGGTAGCGGTATTACAAGGCGCAGACCACCAGCATTTTCGTGGTGGGCGCACCGCCATGAAAATTTGGGCAGTCCTGCACCCGGCAACACAAATTTTCATTCCTGTTGGCCGGAGATACATGCATTGAATACATTCACACATGCACTCACACATGCAGACAACCCCCCCACATTCAGTACATTCACACATACACTCAAACACGCAGACACCCCACTCCTCCACAATCAATACATTCACACACGCACTCACACATGCAGATATGCACAGACTCCTCCTCTCCCCTGTCGGACGATCACTTACCCTTCCCAGTGTGGAGGTCGTCCGGGAGGGGCTGGATCCCGGTGCTTCAACCACGGGCATCACACCTCCTTCAGGACACTGCTGTGCCGTATTAAAGATCATAATACGGCGGGCAGAGTCCTTTTGTCGTGGCAGTGCTGGCTGTATGCTCCTGAAATCGGGCTGAAATCAGACAGCAGTTGTAATAGGATGGTCTTGAGACCGCCAGCACTGGTGGTCTTTCGGCGGCTGCGGCTTTGGCGGTCTTTTGTAAAAGATCACCTAAGTCGTAATGGAGGCCATACACAACCCTGCTGTTCTCTCATTTTGTTAGAATACACGAAACAGCCTACAAATATTGAGGCCTAGTCACAGTCTACATTTTGTAGTATATTTCGTAATAGTATAATAGTACTACTAAAGGAGCACAAAATGAATTCAGAAAAGCACAATTGTAAATCTTCAACTCCACCTTTCCTATTTCATTTATAAGGAGATCATCACACATGTAGGTTAATTACTTAGTAGTGAATGTGTAAATGACGCCCATTCAGTGCACCTCCAGCCGGTTCCTTTGCCTCTGCACCTGCATCCATAACATGGCCTGGACCCAGAGAGAAAGTGTTTCTCATATTAGCATGGGGCTACAACCCCATGCTAATGAGAGAAGGCCGTCTTAAGATAGTGTTGGCACTATTTGTATTACAGAAGCATTTGTACAAGCATATAACGTCCCCTCTGTAATGCTACAGTGCCCTGAGGGTGCAGACAACAGTCTCACATGACCGATGCACTCCCAAGGCACTGTACATAATACACTTTACAAACCTGCTGTTCTCTTTCTTTTTTTCTCTGTTCTCAGGAGTTCACCTGTAGGGTTAATTGTATGAGGCTTGTGGTCAAAATAGGCTGATTAACCACCAAATAGAGTGTATCCTTCAACTCCTCCATAAGGCATTGCTAAACGTTAGCGCCCACTACCTTTTCAGCCCATGATCTTTCAGGTATTAAGGTTGGAACTAACTAAAATGCAGAAGGAAATGTTGATTTTCTTGGCCTAAAGAGAAAAGCCCAATATGGGCTTCCGGCAATGCTTCCCATTTTCCAGATATTGCTTTAAATTGAGCCAGAAGCTGCTCATAATAAGAAAGTCGTGCTTTCTTGATAATAATCAAAGAAAGCACTCTTGGCATGCCTTCTTTTGTTTGATAAGATAAAGAGAAGGTTACCTCAGACATATTGTTTAAAAAAATACTGAGACCTCAACAGATAAAAGCGATACTGGGACACAAATTACTGAACAACTGAAGCATCCGCATACTATTTTTTCAGGTTATGCTTCTGGGGAAAAGCAGGTCCCAAAAACAGCTATTACAAAAGGTCCTATTGCAGTACAATTGAGCATTTTCCGGGAATGGTTTCTTATCTGGATCCATGTCTAAGTACAAGGCCTGGCAAACTCTAAACCTCCTGTCTAGGATGTAGACCCACTGGTAATCCCAATCATCCTGAGTCCCTTCAGGGGTATTGAGAACTCAGATACCTCACAGGAGAAATAAGGGATGAGGAAAAGAAAACACTAGAGTGCTAGGTGTGATGGTTCATCAGGAATACATGGACTGCAGTAGCTTCTAGTGAAATGATACGCTGAACGTCTATCAGGAAGTATGTAAAGTGACCTCTAGAGAAGTATTATAAAGATTGAAAAATGAACGGACTTGAGACACTTATAATATTATGGAAAGCGAGGTGTTATCCCCAATGGTAACAAGTTGCTTACCTGATCTGGGGCAGAGGAAGCAGTGCTGGTCTCGGATTCCCAAACAGCAGCAAGCCGAAGCTACGGCCAAACAACATACACACGTGTAAGAAAGATACATACAAACGGGGCAAAGAGTAGCTTGATGGGAAACAAAAAGAGAAAGAAGAGTGGGGGAACACGTCGGGTAGATTAAACCAAGTGGGAACTGAGAGCCTTCCAAATGTATTGCCAGACAGGAAGTGTGCAGTGCTGTTAAGTATGGCCTTTTTCATACTGACATATTGACCTGGAAGTAACCTGGAAGTGCATTATTGGACTTGGAATTTTAGGCCCACATGAAAATTATCAGTCTGGACGTCCCCAAATGCCATTGCCAAGTCCTCTAGTCCCTTCGTTCTCCTAATCGCACCGTTCTATATTTGCTGCAGAGGGAGGCAATGTGAATGACTATGAAGAGTCCTGACAGATCTTACATTGATCGGATGTTTCCCTGTACCCTTCCCTTCTCACTCCCGGATTGAGATTCTGACTTCCATACATTTAAATAAAATCTGATAATTACATTCATTGTTTTTACCACTGTAGATATCGTTCGTTTATTCAGATTTGATTTTATTATTCGGATCAAAGAGTACCTGCCACTGCGTTCTTACACTGTTTAATAAAAACAGCATTTTAATGGATTAACATTCAACTTAAAAAGAGTATAGAAAAACTAGGAACCGGGCTTGTCTTCCAGGAACATAAGGCTTTTATTTGTAACTGACTGAATTGTTTTAGAGAATAAACCGCTAATAGATCTAAAAATAATCCTACGGAAGCCTCACATTAGCCTGTCCTGTCTGACTGCCTCCTGCAGAGCGAACAACAGAGACGTAACTGAATGAACTGCTTCCTTGAACAAGGCTGAGGAACTGCATTTTTCCGTGAACTGCGGATCCACCGAGATTTGGTTTTTGATTTCAAAAGGGATTTTAAATACTTAAATTGCTAATGGCAGGCTATATACATTCAGATATATTTGGAATGGCCCTGTATGCTATAGTAATGCTAATTTCTGGATTTCCTTAACAAATATGACAGCATACATGAACTACTTCAAAAAGGCCGTTCTGGGCAGATACTAATGTAGTACTCTTGGTTTACTTGGCATAAGTCACGAGTAATTCTAGAATTCAGGAGTAGGTCTGGAATACATTACACCTACTCATAACAGAATCGTGAATTGAGCCATACATTTGCAATACTATAATTTGTTTAAGTTAGACACTGATGACGCAGAAAAGAGGGTCCAACATATATTTCTATATCATATAATCAATATCGTATAATGTAGTGTGATTTTAGTAAGGAAAATAATGTACGAGGGAAATTGTGCCCTCGGGGTAGTTCGCCATCATTGTAAACGAGCTTTATTAATCATGAAGAATTAAAAAATGCAGTAATCCGTCATAATCGCAAATGTGTGCTATGATTTCTTATTGAAACTGTGTGTGCTTAGTTTAAATTTAGTATAGGCTTTGGCCTAGTTGCTTGGTCTCAAATTCTAACTGCGTGGCTTTTCCTTGAACTAATAAAATGATAATTTTTTTCACTCTAAAGTTGTATTTTTCCAGCAGGGATGACTAACATACATATCTCCAAGGTTTCGTACTAGGCAAGTTTCATCCCCCTTGAAGCAAGGTCAGTCTTTGCAGGTGCGGACAATGAGGGTACAGATACTAAAATAATTGGCAACCCATGTTGCAACTTGTGTTCCAAGGCTCCAAGGACAATGTATGCATAAATGAGCGCTAGTAGAAAGACAATTTTCATTGGACAATTTAAAGCCAACCTATGACCCCTCCTATGGAGGACCCTGCAGAATTTGGAATGTTTCTTACTTAAACCCACTGGACAAAGAGAAGTCAGCCATTTTCCTTGATGCCAATTTGAAGCCAGATGCCAGACTCCATTTTGGACGACTTTAAGAATTCTCACCCTAGAGACTTTAACTTTGATTTGCCTCGTCTTGCCCATGCAGTAACTTTGTCCCATGCTCCTTGCCGCTGCAAGGAAGCTTGCCCTTAACTTTGCCCCTTTGAAACCTGCCCCATGCTGATCGAACCGGTACCTGAGGGACGAAGACTTTTCTTAAATGCTGATTGTATTTGGTAAATATGAAAGGATAAGTGTATTATGCATTGTGTTTTTCCTTTTAGGTACCAACTGCTATTTTGATAGGGCCCAAGCTAGAAGTTTTCCAAATTTGTGTTGACTAAATTCGTTTTGCTTGAAGCCCCACAGGCTAATGCTAATTAGAGGTTAATCGAGGTATTCATTCGATGCACCATGCTAATTTGAAATCTTGTCATGCTGACCAATGTATGAAATTAGTCAAATACAGTTACTCATATTAGTGATTTGCATTGCATAACTGAAAGTATCATAATTCAGATTTTGCGTAGATTGTGTTTCTTCCGCCGTTATGGACAGCTAGTAATGTTCGTATACATATATCATTTGGTTTTGAGACTTATATACATTGTGCTAGCTTTGTTAATATAGGGAAATAAATTCATTAACTTTTAATAAACTGGTGTGGTTATTCATGACTGAAAGGTCATGGTGCGTCGAAATACCAACTGTTATTGATTTCTGATGTGTTATTTTGATCTATTAATTGAGTATTGAGTACCAATTACAATAGTTATTGATTATTGATCTAAGTGACCCGACTATTCTAGGATGAGGAGAGCCCGACTCGGCTAAAAGGTTCACCGACCTCCAACGTGTCCAGGTACAGGTAATTTATAAGGGCTGGACGCGTTATCAACACCAAATGGATAACAATTTGATATCTTAGACTGCAGAAACGTCAGTGGTGTCTTTATAAGATAATTTGATGTTAATGTTGATTTCACGGCATTCACAAAACACATACACAGGCACGGCCATGTGGCAGAATGCACCCTGTCACGATCCAAGTCATTATGGTTATGGTGACTTAGACCAACACTTCTGCCTTAGCATTGAAAAATAACTTCAACGTGATGACATTCAGGTCAGTTAGCAAAGCTTATTGTAGCATTCAGTGAGGGATACATTCACAGCAATGGAAGCATTGTTTGGAAAAGCATTGATTTTCAGTTTTTCGTATGTGATATGCTACCCTCACCCAGATCCACCTTTCACCAGTGTCATTTTACATGCTATGACTTTTCAACCAATACTTGTAAACCAAACATATAAACTGCAAGTCCTATGTGACATAGTACCACCAGTCAAAAAGCCAGGACGGAAGGCAGTGGCAATACGCCACATAAGTAAACTTTGAATATATCCTAACGACCTATTCTTTTGTTATTACTAATTGAATAACTTCTCTGTAGAAACACTAGGTCAAAACATAAATACAACAGAATCAAATGGTACTCCAAAGACTTATCCCTTTTCCATGATTATATGAAACCGAAATATTATTGGGAACACCTAGCTAAACTCCAGTATTCCACAATTTCGCCAAAAATGTAGTGTTGATTTTATCATAATATGTGAACACAATTTTATTTTCAATTTTCTAGCGCAGATGTGCATCATACAAGTCTAAGGCCCAGATTTATACTTGCTTTGTGCCGAATTTGCATTTTTTTTCACACAAATTTAGCGCAAACCCAATGGTGCAAATTTATACTTGTGACCTGTATAGCGCCATCTTTTTGGAGTTAATGTAATTTTTTGCTTGCGGTTCCTGTACAAAAAATGACGATATGGCCTTAGCACCATATCTGTTCCCCGTGCTAAAATCAATATATAACGCCTGGGTCAGGGCAGGCATTAGTGGACCTGTGGGCCTATTTCCATGGTCAGAGACCATGGAATGGGCCCACAGGTGCCCTTCCCTAGCCCCAGGGACACCCCCAGCCACACCAGACTGACATCACATGATGGGGGTGACCCCATCCCAGTTAAGTACAGGTAAATATTTTATAGTTTTTTTTTTTAAGTGCCATTGTGGGGCCTAACTTTGGCCCCCCTACATGGAACTGGGCCCAGTGGCCATGCCCAGGGGACACAAGTCGACTGGGCATGGCCATTGGGGTTGTGGGCATGACTCCTGTCTTTATTAAGACATGAGTCATGTCCATGGGGGGTTTTTATGTCAAAAAATGACGCTAGTCTGGTTAAAGGAATTTTTATGCCTTTGACCATACTTGTGTCATCCTTTGACGTACAACCACCTGTTCCCCCTACACCTCCCCTACCCGGCTAGAGTCCTTTTTCATGACACTAGCCGGGCCTTACTGCCGGCTACTGTTATTCCATTAATATGGCACCTGGGCGGCGTCTTGGAATGACACTTGCCGGCGGTATACTTTTCACGCAAAAACAAGTTATCGCCAGTCTAGCCAATTACAAAAAAATAGACCTCAGCAATCTTTTGTTATTATTGTGCACACGCAGCTATGTGGTTCCCGAAAATCCCTTATGCGTTTTTCACATCAGAAGACGTGTGTTTTTTTTTCCATGGGCTTGTGAAGCTACATCGCATTGAATAATTACTCTTGTATCTCAGAATGAAAGGAGCTTGTACGCTTCTGTCTCGTAGAGTATGCAGTTTCATAGAACAATACACAAACAAAGAGAACTCTTGCATGCAACAAATCATAAAGATGCTAAGTAATAAGTAAATTAACACACGGTTCTGTAGGAAGGAGAAAGGCATTCGACGTTTAACCAATAACCATTTTACATGCAAACATAACTTCTACTGGTCTCGTCACTATTATTGTATTTTGGATGAGTTATATATTTTACAAGAGATTTTACCCACAATACCAGTTCAGGATTTGTAAAACTTGTTTATAGAAATGTTGCTTCTGTTATGTTTCTCAGTTGAAATGACTAGCTTCTAAGGTGACTTTCTTTTTAGGATATAAACTATGGAAGAAATCACCAGATTATTCTTGGTAGAGGAAAGTGCCACGGTTGATACTCTCCCATTGATTAAAATTGATGCTGCTGAAGTATCCAATTATAGAATAATCGTTCAGGTCCCCGAAGCCAGGCAATGAAGTCAGGTTTTTATCCTTCCAAAGAGTTTGGGGATGCATTTGCCTGTCCTTATGCTCCACTTTATAGCCAGGTCACATCCTCTCCTCAGGGAATTCTTTCTCATATTCCCCCTCTTTTGACCCTCTAGTGAAACCTGCACATTACTCACACACAGAAAGAGGTAGCAGAGTCCACCACATAGCCTCTGTCACCTAAAGCACTCCTTCCGGAATTCTTTGAAGGACTAGCAAGCTCTCTAACTCAAATGCTACACTCAAACATAATGGATATCAAAAGCCACCCTCAACACTTGAGTGAGGCCAGTATTGTGGTTATATTCTAATTGGAAGCCCAACAGTGGTCTGGACATCACATATACTGATATCCCTCAAAAGGAAAAATAACAGGGGCCAGGATTCTTGAAAATATCCATATGGACCAACATGGATTCCATGCCACACCGCTTGACACAACTAAACATCCAGCAAGTCTGTAAGGCACTGGCTTTGGATGATAAAAAAAAAGAACCTCTGGCCTTAATACTTAGACCTCAAGAAGATATTTTACAGCCTTTCCTGGAACTACAACATTGCCTCCTGACCCACCTGGGTGTGGTCCTAACGTCCTCGCATACTCACATCTACTAAACAATTACATCTGGGCCTGGGTTCAAGCAAGCAGTGTCCCTTCAGACCCCTTTTTTGTAAAAATAGTAATACAGCAGGTGTGCCTATTGTCTGCTGTTTTGTTTTCCATTGTCATTGAGCCACCTGGTGTATACATTAGACAAGATACTGTGTGTATGGGATTTTCCTTTCTTGGATACAAAACGGTTAAAGTGTCTCTCTATATGTGGATGGCCTGCTGATTTACATAGGGAATCTTGGGCTCTCCAGCCCATGTGCCAAGCAGATCCTGAATGAATTTGGTGGATATTGAGGAACAAAAGTAAACTGGGAAAAGACCTGACTTTTCCCCTTATCTCATGAGGCTGACTATAGAGCCTGGGAAGAACAGGCTGGCATAATGATTAATACATGAATCATTAAATACTTGGGCATTCATTTGACCAATAATAAAGCAGCAGCCTGAGCTTTAAACACCCAACAATTAATATACTTCAATCTATAAACCATGAGTGCTGGGAGATGTCATTATATTGCATCATTTATATGATGACAAACCACCTCACTACTTACTACTTGTGACCGAGGTCATATGGTCCTGCTGAGTCCCTATCCCTAACATACTGAAAGATGCCATTCACCACCCATTAGACTGTCATCCTTAGGTTATAATATTAAGCATGCTTGGCATTGTAGGAGTTCATCCAATTTAGCAACTGACTTGCTAAAGGCATTTCTTACAGAGAAACGTTTTTCCTAAACATGAGGATGTTGTTTTGATCCCTTAAGGATGGTTGAGTTAGTTATATGGAACCACTAAAAAGCAGTGGTAACATGTCTCTTACAATTCTGATCACTTGATTCTGGATTCTTTATAATTGTTGTATTTTGAATAGGTGAAGGCCTGCACAGATGATGTTGTGATAATCCCATCTTAATTAGACAAAATACTTTTTTTATATTATTCTGCCATCTACAAAGTCCATGAAAACGTCTTCCTTGACCTTGCTGCACTCATACATGCTATATCCTATGGTTCCATGGGGCCTGTGGCAGGTGGAAACTGTCCTCTGGGTTTTGAGAGATGCCACTGATGTAGAATATGTATTTGGTCCGAAATGACAAACTCAAGAGTTCCTCCAGTATGAACTGGAGTACCCCATGTCCACTAAAATGATGCCTCTTGATCAATATAAATATATTATTTACAGTGATGGTTCAGCTCAACCTTCTTAACATTCTACTAAACATGCCACTCCTGTGACAATGAGGAATACACCAGCATTAGGCTGGATTCTAAAAGTTGAGGATACAGTCCAAGAAAGGTTCTGGTGAGGAAAGAAGTTGGCCCATCACACCATGTGCCAGTCCATTGAATTCAAGGCACAAGGACTGTCATCTTGCCATCGCTTGTTGGTGTGAAGAAAAATGCTTTGTTTCCATTGATCAAATCAAATTGCATCATGTGGCCGATCCTAGACATCCGGCCTCAAGGTTTTCTGGGTAGTTCCCTATCCTCTCTCTCTCTGCCATACAGGAAATACCTCTTGAAGCATTAAACAACGCTAAGCTAGGTTGAGGAGGGTGGAGAATGAACTTTTGTTGATTCCGATTACCACTACAAGCACCAGAAATGCACCAGACATACTGTATGTATACAGTATTCAGCTACTTCTAAAAACAACGGATTTGTTTATGGTGAACACCTTCAGAGGCAACTAACAGTTCTCTTTCATCTGCAGTGGCACCTGTCTTCACACAGACTGCTCTGGGTACTTTGTTGACATTGACAACTTCTCTTGAGACTTTATTGAAGCTTCTCTTCATGGTATATGTAGGTTTTGTCACTGGTTTAAACACACTTATCCATGGTCCTATTTGTTGTGAAAAGGTAGCCTCTTTCTAGCATTGTTACCCCCACTTTTTGGCCTGTTTGTGAGTATATATTAGTGTGTTTTTACTGTCTCACTCGGATCCTGCTAGCCAGGGCCCCAGTGCTCATAGTTTGTGGCCTGAATGTGTTTACTTGTGTGGTGCCTAACTGTGTCACTGAGGCTCTGCTAATCAGAACCTCAGTGTTCATGCTCTCTCTGCCTTTAACATTTTTCACTATATTCTAGTGACTACATTTACCAATTTTAATTGGCATACTGGAACACCCTTATAATTCCCTAGTATATGGTACCTAGGTACCCAGGGTATTGGGGATCCAGGGGATTCCTATGGGCTGCAGCATTTCTTTTGCCACCCATAGGGAGCTCAGACATACCTTTACACAGGACTGCCATTGCAGCCTGAGTGAAATAACGCACACGTTATTTCACAGCCATTTTCACTGCATTTAAGTAACTTATGTCACCTATATGTCTAACCTTCACTTGCTGAAGGCTAGGTGCAACGTTACTAAGTGTGAGGGCACCCTTGCACTAGCAAAGGTGACCCCACATAGTACAGGGGCATTTCCCCAGACTTTGTGAGTGCGGGGACACCATTACACGCGTGCACTACATATAGGTCAATACCTATATGTAGCTTCACAATGGTAACCCCGAATATGGCCATATAAGATGTCTAAAGTCATGGAATTGTCTCTCCATTCCAAATCTGGTATTGGGGAGCCAATTCGATGCATCCTGGGGGCTCCACTATGGACCCCCAGAACTGCCAAACTAGCTCTCTGGGGTTTTCTCTGCAGCTACAGTTGCTGCCATCACACAGACAGGGTTCTGCCCTCCTGGTGTCTGGGCAGCCCAGTCCCAGGAAGGCAGAACAAAGCATTTCCTCTGAGAGCAGGGTGTTACACCCTCTCTCTTTGGAAATAGGTGTTAAAGGATGAGGAGGGGTAGCCTCTCCCAGCCTCTGGAAATGCTTTGAAGTGCACAGATGGTGCCCTCCTTGCATAAGCCAGTCTACACCGGTTTAGGAAACCCCCAGTCCCTGCTCTGGCACGAAACTGGACAAAGGAAAGGGGAGTGACCACTCCCCTGTCCATGACCACCCCAGGGGTGGTGCCCAGATCTCCTCCAGTGTGTCTCAGACCTCTGCCATCTTGTTTCCAGTGGTGTGGGGGCACTCTGGAGGCCTCTGAGTGGCCAGTGCCATCAGGTGACGTCAGAAACCCCTCCTGATGGGTGCATACCTGACTAGGTAACCAATCCTCCTCTGATGGCTATTTAGGGTCTCTCCAGTGGGCTTTTCCGGAGATTACGACTTGCAAGAATCCAGCAGGACTCCTTTGCACTTCTCTCTTCGACTTCTGCCAAGGATCGACCGCTGACTGATCAAGGACCCCTGCAAAACTGCAACAAAGTAGCCAGAAGACTACCAGTGAAGAAATCTCCTGTGGGTTGCCCGAATCTTCCCCCTGCTTCACAAGGCACCAAACTTCAGCTTCAACTGTACTCTGGGTCCCCTCTCATCCTGACGGGCATGCCCCCTGGAACACAGGTGGTGGACCCAAGTGACCCAGACTGCCCAGTGATCCATCTGTCCAAATTTAGAGGAGGTAAGTCCTTGCCTCCCCTGTCCAGACAGTAATCCTATGCACTGCATGATCTGCAGCTATAAGGGCTTCTGTGCATATTTCCAAAAAATCCTGCATGCACAGCCGAGCCTCGGTCCCCAGCACTCTGTCCTGCGATGCTCAGCTCCCTGAGTTGATCTCCGGTGTCGTGGGACCTTTCTTTGCAGTGTTGAGCCGACTGCTGTGTTCAGACTACTTGAACCTGTGTTGAAGGACTTCTGCGGGTGCTTCCTTCCTGTCTGAGGGCTCTCTACGTTGCTGAGGGCCCCCTCTGTCTCCTCTCCGAAGTGGCGACACCCTGGTCCTTCCTGGGCCTGGGCAGCACCCTTTTTCTCCAACTGCGACTCTTACAGCTAGCAAGGCTTGTTTGCTGTATTTTGCCAAGAACACAACTGTGTATCCTCCAGCCTGCTATGGGACATCTTCTGCATGAAGAACAACTTCCTACCTCCTTCGTTGTTGCAAAACCTGCAGCTTCTTCCAACCTGAGGCAGCCATTTTGCACCTTCATCCGGGGTTTAGTGGGCTCCTGCCCTCTGTACACTTTAGCGACTCTTTGACTTGGTCCCCTTCCTTTGCAGGTCTTCAGGTCCAGGATTCCGTCTTCAGTGCTTTGCAGTCTGTTGTGGTCCTGCAAAATCTTTTATCACAACTTTAGTGTGTTTCTGGGGAAATAGTAGTACTTTACTCCTACTTTCCAGGGTCTTGAGGTGGGGTATCTTTTACACCCTTAGTGTTTTCTTACACTGCCAGTGACACTCTACACACTACACCAGCCTAGGGGTCCATTCGTAGTTCGCATTCCACTTTCTTAGTGTATGGTTTGTGTTGCCCTTAGGCCTATTGCATCCTATTGTATTCTACAGTGTTTGCATTACTTCCTGACTGTTTTACTTACCTGATTTGGTTTGTTGTGTATATTTTGTGTATGTTACTTACCTCCTAAAGGAGTATACCCTCTGAGATATTTTTGGCACATTGTCACAAAAATAAAGTACCTTTATTTGTAGTAACTCTGAGTATTTGTATTTCTTAATATATAGTACCTATATGATATAAGTGGTATTGCATGAGCTTTTCATGTCTTCTAGTTCAGCCTTGGCTGCTCTGCTATAGCTACCTCTATCAGCCTAAGCTGCTAGAACACTACCACACTCTACTAATAAGGGAAAACTAGACCTGGCACAAGGTGTAAGTGCCATTGGTACCCTCTATAAGCCAGGCCAGCCTCCTACATTTGTGGATAATACTCACCTTGCTAGCCATCTTTCTGTGGATTGGATTTTTGATTCTCTCCATTTTGCTTATAAATGGGCAGTATCTTCCTGAACTATCTGCTGTTGAACTGGTAGATGAGGTAGTGAAACCTCATTGCCTTTCCTAGTGAACATTTCTGCTGTTCCATTTCCTGATGGGATTGTTTGAGATGAGGTTCCATATGATATATTTGGTCCTACAGAAACTATTCAGATTCCTTATCTTTTCAAAAGTTCTGTGAACTATACCATAACACCCAGTTTGGTGTCTGATGATTGGGATGTGAAAACAGTTTCATCAATGTTTTTTAACTTGAATGTTATACTGTATTTGGAAGTGAAGACGTGTATATTGTAGGAGGCTGGCCTGGTTTTTAGTGGGCACCAAAGGTACTTGCACCTTATACCAGGTACAGTTATCCCCTATTAGTGAAAGGTAGTCAGTGTCTAGCAGCTAGGCTGTCTAGAGGTAGCTTGTAGCAGAGCAGCCAAGGCTGAACTAGGAGACATGTAAAGCTCTTGCAATACCACTGTTGTCACACAGTGCTCATACACATGAAAGACAATCCTCTGTGTTACAAAAATAAAGGTATTTTAGTGGCACAGTGCCAAAAATACCTTAGAGGCGATACTCCCTTAGGAGGTAGGTAGTATACACAAGTAACCCAACACAGGTAAGTACACAGAAAACAGCGCAAAAAGTGAAAATCACAATAGGTTGCAATGGGCTTGGGGAACACAAACCATATACTAAAATAGTGGAATGCGAAAGTTGGTTTCCCCACCTAGGCAAGTGTAGTGTGCAGAGGGGCACTGGCAGTGTAAGAAAAGACCAAAGGTAAGTAATGGACCCAGAGCCCAGGAAACAAGAGTAAATCACAATATGTTTCCTGAAACACACAATAAGTCATGATAGAAGATTGTGCAAGAACCAGAAGAGACTGCAAGACACCAATGATGGATTCCTAGACCTGAAGACCTGTGGGAGAAGGGGACCAAGTCGATGAAGCACTGAAGAGTCCAGGGAGAAGAGGAGCCCCTGCTAACCCGATGAAGGTGCAAAAGAAGAACCACTGATGGGAAGACAAAGTCAGTTATGCACCCAAGAAGACAGATGCAGGTTCGTGGTTAGTGTAGAAGATGTCCCACGCTGGATGGATGATTGCAATCTGGTTTGCGTTGCTGGATTGTGCGAACAAGCCTTGGCACACACATTGCTCATGGTTAGTGGAAAATGTTGCTGCCCAGGACCAGGAGTGACCTGGTGGCCTCTACCCAGGAGGGTGAGGCAGAGGGAGCTCTCAGCAACTCAGAGAGCCCTCAGAAGAACAGGCAGCGCACACAGGAGTCCCACGGCATGGGGACAAAGAAGGTGCAAATGGAGGCCCGCGCAGCATGACACAAAGGGATCCCACACCGCCGGAGAACCACTCAGGAAGCTGTGCATCACAGGATAGAGTATTGAGGGCCTAAACTGTGCTGTGCATGAAGAACTTCTTGGAATGTCACACACAAACCTTGGTAACTTCAAGTCACGCAGTCTATAGGGGTACTGTCTTGCGTATGTCAAAATCACACTGACATCAGGCAGAAATTGAGGGTAACATGCCAAAAAGAGGGTACTTTCCTACGTATATGAACTCAGCAAATTTTAGACACACGATTTGTATGACCATTGTGCGTACCATTGCCTATATAGAATACGCAAGGATTTAACACAAGCAAACTGGACCCTTGTTATATTGAGACACATCATGCAGGAATGGTCACTGCATACAACGTAAGCAATGGTTGGAACATTCCACCGTGGCAGCCTTGAAAGAGCACCTCTCTCTGATGACATGGATTGGCAAGATTTCTTGTTAGGTCCTAGATGACCACACTCAAGCCCTTATGTGCAATATACAATGAAAAATGTAATCTTTCCCAGATGGAAGCTGCTGCTCGTTTAAGGCAATTAGACCTGGTAAATGTAGAGAATGCATTAGCCGTTGTTGATAATGGGATGAGCACATTGTCCACTCACATTTACACACTTAACAACACATCTGCAATTGATAGTAAACAGAATATGTCATGTTTACCACATGTTCTGAGTCAGCTTAGATCCATAATGCATCTAAGTTGGACATTACAGGTTCCAAAATTGAACCCCCTCCCCTGGAAGCACACGGACTGGAAAGAGTTATTCTTGCCCATCAGTCTAACCCCCAAACAACAGATAATGGTGAAGAAGGATGCAAGGTACATGATGCTTAATATAGAAAAGTTTGAAAAGTTGCCTTTCACAGTGGGTGAGACACCATCAGTAGCGTAGTTAGTACATGGAGTTACCTCCATATCAATCTCCACTTATCAATTCACAGCATGTTTGAAACTTTTTCCAGTAGGCAGATATGTAGCTGTAGGGGAAAGTATTAAACAAAAGGTGTGTGAATTGCCTTTCAATTACAACTGTATGACTGGGGGAAAGGAAGTATTTCTCAGTGGTAGTGATTGTAAAACTTCTGCAAAACACTCAATGATTTCTAAACAGCTGATATTGCACAGCAGAGTTAACATGTCATTGGCATATTTAGCTTTTTACTTGAAGGAAGCTCCTGTCCCCTTGATTCGCTCAATGTTTCAGGTACTTTCAAATGGAAGTTATTTAATTTTGAGTACCTAAGCCTGCTGTGGGGTGAAGGCAGATGCCCAGTATATGATTCTGTTTCTCAAATAGTGACCTGCTGTGGTAACGTGTTATTTCCTCCAACGCATGAGATTAGGGTAGCAAGCGTGTGGCCTTACATTCATACCTTTAATGTTAACTTTGATACGCTGAACAGACTAAAAGCAATACTGTTTCAAAAACACCTGTCGCTTACATCTGCCTATGAAACATTCAAATTGCAATTGGCAGGGTCACCAGCCAACATACAGTTCCTTTTATACTTTTAAAATCCTAACTTTCCAAGGCATTTCAGTGAACTTGTGAGCCACATTTCAATGCCTTGGACACAACGGGTGTTGTGCACTTTTTAAAAGCAATTGAGTCTGTTTTTTTCAACACTTTCCAGACTGTCTATGAAGTAATCCTATGCTTTATACACTCCCTGTTTTTGAGTTTTTGAAGACATACCGCTTGTATTGAGATTAAGTGGCATTATTTACTATTATTATTTTTGCTCCGCAGGGGGATGTCCCATTTCAAAGCCGAAAGTTGGTGGAACTACTGATTGCCCAGGTATATACTGAATTCATGATGCAGCACTTTTGAGCATCTTTGTTGTAGGAACTAAACAACAACTTCCCTTTGTCTTTTCGACCAGTGTAGTTCTACTGCATGCAGCCTGTGTTCTGCTGTCTTTGGTGCCCTTTTGAGTGTGCACTGGATGTGTCTTTTCCACAAATCCTGTGATGTCCTATGAGACTATGGTTGCTTTATGATTCTGTAGCTCCAGGTATGTTTTCCCCTGACTCATCGCAGGACTTCTATAGACCCTCCACCCGCTTAAGACCAAAACTCCCAGCAGCCTCCACTACTGGCACGAGACCTGCTGCTGTTTTCCTGATGTTTTCTCTCCACCAGCCCCATTTACCTGGGCACCTTGTCCCACATCAGAGGACAAACGTGAACAGCGCCTAGGAAAAACCTGGGCAAAGCGTGGGCCCATCCATGCCATTCAGAACCAGGAGGAGGCAGGGCAAGGCCACCCGTCCTTCGCCACAGTTTTCAGGTAAAGTCACCCTGCCTTCATTTGCTGTACCTGCGATAAGCACCTGCCTCTCTGGCACCTGTTCTTTAATCGGCTGCTAGCTTCCCTGCAGTGGGCTCCCCAGCATCTGGCAGCCAGTTCTGCTAAGCTTGCCTTCTCTGTGTCTGCCTGTCCACCCATTTCCTGGGCATGCCTAGCCTGTCTCTGCCCCTATCACCGCCTCCTGCCCACGGTACTGCTGGTGTCCCCCCATTGTTATCCTACATGTAAGAGGTTCCCGCACCTTTACCTTATGCTCCACCTCTTCTGTTCTGGTACCTCACCCCACAAAGGCCACCCCTACTCCCTTCCTCCCCCTCTATCCATCACCATGTCTCCCGGTAGCATGGAAACCAGAGCGTAAGCATTCAGTGGATGCACAGAGCGGGCACACTGCACACACATCTGCACCACACCCACTGTCAGGACCCCAAGCCTATAGACCACTACTGTTTCATCTCAGAAGAACTTCAATACTTGAACCCTGGATGCCAGGACAAAAAAAACTGCACCCATTCCTCCCCCAGGAACGCTGAAGGCCCTTTCTCCTGCCAGAACTGCCACTTCACCTGTGTCACCAAGGATACCACCCATGCATCTCATATCAGCCACACTGCATCTCACATACACACACCAACAAGAATGATGCCAACACATCCGGAAAGATCAACTGCCTGCTGATCAATGCACGCTCACTCAGAAAACACACTACAGAAATCTGGGATACAATCACGACTCATGCCCCGGATGCAGTTTTTATCACAGAAGCCAAACTGAATCTCACATCTGCTCTGGACATTGCCACAGCACCCCCCAAGGATACAGGATCACTCACCAGGACCTATTCAACAGAAGTGGGGGAGGCATCGCCATCAGCTACAAAAATAATCTTGACTGCTCAACCACCACAGATGATTCCACCCTTTTCAGGGAACACCTTCATTTCGTACTCCAAACAAACAGCAAAACCACCATCAGAGGCACCCTTACCTACAGACCTCTGGGACTCCGCCCGGCCTTCTGCAACACAATCCCCAACTTCATCTCTACTTTCACCATCAATTCAAATCTGTACATACACCTAGGTGACCCCAACTTTCACCTGGAGAACACCAACAACACCAACATGGCCAACTTCCTAGAAAGCATGGATATCCTTGGACTCAAGCAGCTTGTCACTGATCCCACCCACACTGCTGGACACATACATGCTCTTATCTTTCCAGCCAGCAACAGATTAACATACACGCACACCGAGGAGCTCACCTGGTCCGATCACCACTGCATCCCTTTTATCATCTCAGAAACACCCCCACCTCTACTGCCAGTGAAACATGGTGTAGCTGGTCAAAGATATGAGAGTAATGGTGGACCAATGCTCTCATCTCCCGCCTACCCATCCCCACCGATGACACAGGACAAGAGTTGGAAAACTTTGCGAGCTGGATTATGGCATGTGCTGATGAAGTTGCACCAAGGAAACTCACCAACACCAAGAAACGAACACTGCACCCCAACTGGTTCACGGAAGGATTAAAAACCCAGAAACATGACTGCAGACAGAAAAGTAGATGGCATACCAGTAAAGCCCTCGAGGACCGAAAAGAATTGAAAGACTCCCTCAGCTGATACCACCACCTCCTGAAAAATACCAAGAAGACCGTCCTAGCCAGCCACATCAAATACAGCACCAACACCAGCAAAGAACTCCTCAACATAGTCAATGAGTGCACCAACCCCTCGGCAACTGAAAATACGATTACATCCTCACAAGCCCTCTGCGACACCCTCTCAAACTTTTTACACAATAAAATCAACATCATCTACCAAGACTTTGCACCCCAGACCCCTGCTGAGGACGACATCAACCTCCTCATGCTGACTGACACCCACCCACACCTGCTCACCTCGTTGAACTCTCTCACTGAGAAGAAAACAGCATCCATTATGAGATACATCCCCTCCAGGGCCCCAGCAGACCCCCTACCCCCAGCATACTGTCAACCTCAACAGTCAACCCATTAGCAAAGAACTTACCAAGATCCTCAAATCTGCAATTACTATGGCCCACTTCCCCCAGAAATGGGAACATGCTGATGTGAAGCCGTTGCTGAAGAAACCATCTGCGGACCCATGAGAACCCAAGAACTACCTACACATCTCCGTGCTCCGCCAAGGTAATTGAGAAAGCTATCAACATCCAGCTAACCTGACACTTTGAGAACCATAATCTTCTGGACCCCTCCTAGGCTAGTTTCAGAGAAAACCACATCACTGAGACTGCTCTAGTTGCAGCCAGGGATGACATCAGAATGCTGCTAGACCACAGACTCCACCAGATCAGAATCCAAGGATTAGCCCTCAAGTGGATCACCTCCTACCTCACCGGAAGTACACAGTAGACCATCATTCCTCCCTACTTCTCGCTCCCTAACAACATCACCTGCGGTGTATCTCAAAGCTCATCCCTCAGCCCAACCCTTTTCAAAGTATACATGACACCCCTGGCCAGTATCATCAGGACCTAAGGACTCAACATCACCTTCTACACTGACAAAAACCAACGACCATTAAAGACAGGTTCTAAAGATGCATGAAAGAAGTGGCCGTCTGGATGAACAACAACTGTCTCAAACTCAACACAGACAAGACAGAAGTACTCATCTTTGGGAAAGGCAAGTACACCCAATGGAACAATGAATGGGAGAACACCTGAGCTGAGTACTACCCCCAAACCCACCAAACACGCCCGCAACCTCAGCATCATCCTCAATACCCAGCTATCAATGAAGAAACAGGTCGGCAACATCTACCTCCACTTGCTTCCTTACCCTCCGAATGCTGAAGAAGGTCTTCAGATTTCTCTCACCCAACAGCACGTGAACTATCACGCAAGCTCTTGTCACCAGCAGACTCAACTATGGCAACTCCCTCTGCGTAGGATTCACCATCCAACTCCCAAGGAAACTCAATACCATCCAGAACACAGCACATTAACTCATCCTCCCCAGACAGATGCACATCATCCCTCACCTCAGGAAACTCCATTGGCTACTGGTTGCGAAGAGATGGCAATTCAAGCTGCTCAGCCATGCTAACAAGGCACTACACAACAAAGGACCGGCATACCTCAACAAACAAGTGATTTTTCCACCAACCTATCAAGGAATTCTGTTCCAGATCCCTCTACATAGCAGTTACCCATTGTCTTCTGGGCAAAGAGCAGAGGCGGCCCTTCTCTCACCTGGTGCCAAGGTCTGGAACACCAGCCCCCATGCACCTCAAAGCCTCTCCATTGCTCCAACAGATCAGGAAGGACCTCAAGACTTGGATGTTTAACCAACAGGAATAGGCAGTGTGATCCTGCAGCATTTCACTCACCACAGCACCTCGAGACCCTCACGGGTGAAGAAGCCTCACTAGACAAATCTTGATTGAGTGAATAACTGCAGGCGTTGTGCTGGCTGCTACTTTGTCAGCAGAGGCTAAGGCCTTGGATCATGTATGTTCCCTCAATTTGCTCACTGGGGCTTTGATGGATTTTTTGACTGCAGATGCAGGATCCCTCTTGTGCTCCCTTCCCTCTGATGTGTCAAATGACATAATGGCTGCCTCCAATGATTTTTAAAATTGGCCTTTGTTTTCAAGCAAATTTACTATTTTTAGTTGTTTCTTGTTACTTCTTTGCTCTGCTTGTTGGTGTGAACATTTTATTGCCTATAGGATTTTAGACATTTTATTGCTTTTAATTATTTAGGTGGCTTATTAGAATCTGTCTTCTCCAACTGGCAAGGGGAAGGTATTGTGAGGACCCCTAGAACCTGAGTTGGTCACCCCTGTTTTAGCTTTGTTTCACAGTTCATATTTTATTCATTTTAGTAAGGCTGCTTTTATGATTTTTACATATTTTAACCAGCTTGCTTTTATTCTGGGAAAATGAGGCACACGCTGCTTGGTTAGTTGCCTTTGTGAGACATATAATCAGTACTTTCTGTCCAAGGCTAAAGAACACTGTACTTGGTATGCTAGTTTGTGTTTCCAGTTCAGAAGACAGCGTCTAACACCTAGACACAGCATTGCATCAGAACTGTTCTTACAACTCATGATGGTTTATTATTTAAATAGTACACTGAGCCGGGAGGGGCTGAGAGCATTCCGGCCACAACTATCGTGGGACGCATGCTGTGTGGCATGCAGCTTGGCTGGTGCTAATCGACCTGCCCCCTAATAAGGATTGCCATATACATCACCACCTAACTTTTGACACTGCTTCCAGGTATGGGGTTGAGGCTAATTCCTTAGATCAGGCCAGGCAAAAGGGTACACCCGCTAGACTCTCAGCATGGACATAGAGTTAGATAGAAACTTCTAGAACATCTAGAACCACATACACCATTATTAGATTGTTTATCTTTTTGTCATGTTTGTAATGCTGATTACTTTGCTTTGTTTTATCTGCCTAATTATCACAGCTAACTCTTCATATGCCAGATTGCAATTGGTTAAAAAAATGTATTAAAAACTTGCACCTTTTGTGTCTCACCTTGGTATGCATAAGTAATGAAATGAACGGAGTAAGATCTCTTTCCATAGCTACCCTGCGGAGTCCGAGGCCCTCATTATGACACTGGCGGTAAATGCTGCTTACCGCTGCAGTTCTGACCGCCAACATACCGCCGTGGTGGTGAATATCCATGTGCCATATTATGACATACACACACACTAAACTGACAGAATACTGCCACATACACGGCAGACGTTCAATGGCGGTAAACCATTGCCGGTACCAAGCGGCACGCTCAGAATGGCCACCCAAATACCAAACAACACAACATTGACCTAAACGAAAATCATACACCTGACACTGATACACCCCCACCCACTCACCCCTAGCACTATAAAATCACACACACATTACACACAACCCTTTCCGAACACCAATAATCGCCATGAGACTAACATGAAGACCACTGAGACAACTATACACACATACCACAAGAACCCATCCATCCGTCATGCACCCCACATCCCACACCCCACCACATCCCTCCACACCCTCTGCACAACACACACCACACAATAACCGTGTCCCCACAAAGGCACCCTCATTTCACTGATGAGGGGTTGAGGGTCATGGTGAGGAAATAGTCAGGGTAGGCCACAGCCGTTTGGAGCACAGATACAGCAAATATCCATTGCCAGGAAGATGGAGCTATGGCGGAGAATTGTGGACAGGGTCCACGAACAAGCATTCAAGAACAAGGGACAACATCAGGAAGAGGTGGAACTGCTGTGCAGCCATTTTAGCTATAGTTTTATGCACGTTATTTTTGCAAACTAGGCCTGCCGCTGGGCACTTTAACCTAGTTATATTTCATTCAGCTTCGTTTTTATTATTTTACCCATAGCCACATTTGCGGTCTTGTTTTATTTTCTCTATCTAGCTGTTCTTTGCCTAGGCCAGCACTGCTTTCTTAAACAAGACATTTCTGTTACTCTATGCTTTTCTCAAGACTGCTGTAAGATAGGTTACCAGTAAAAGTGGGACGCTTTGTCTCTAATGTTCACAGAAACATACACACTCTTAAGTGGGGATCTTTTCTTGGAATATCAGTTGTTTTATTATAAATCACTACTTTGACCCATGTACGTTAGGGGGAGATTTAAAGGCAGATGACCACGACTGTACGCTGGTTGCCGAGTGCTTCGTTGCAGCTGAATATGTAAACTGCATGGTATGAGGGATGATGTCTTTCCAGGTGAACCTGAAGGGCAGAATTAGAGCTTAACATGCTGTGCTCTAACATAGCCTGGTTAGGAGCTATTCTTAATGATCTTAGTGACAATATGGTAGCGTTCTTTTTATTTTTTACTTTCCTTGTCACAATTTCAATCGTCATGCTTCATTGACCTAGTTATTTCAATACTTGCTTTATTATCTAAGATGCAGTTACTTCAATAAAACCTTAATGAACTATACTCTGCCTCTGATTGTCCTTGCATATGTGAGACTAATGTAACTGAAAGAAATGGATGAGATCTGAGTAACCACGAATTCCTTGCGGAGTCATTTGTGTCATCCGGTTGCCCAAACATCCCTGCTCTTGGGTGGAGGTGAGGCACTGCTCGTTAGCTGGAACAAAACCCGGATTAGGCCGACAGTTGTCACCTGATGTGGGTGCAGACTCAGTCCCTGCAGTACAAGTGATTCTGCTGCCTAAATCCAGTAGTCTCATTAGGATAATGCAAACCTACGTGACAGAATGACCTACGGGGGAAGGTATGTTCCATAGCAGCAAGGCACCAGCTCACCATCCAGAGGACTGGCAGTGGACCCCCATCCCCTCCCTCACAGCATGGAAGGAGCAAGTCTTGGCAATACTGCATCCTGGGGGACTCACTGGAGTAACCGGAGGATTGGACACTGGTGGCTCCCTATGTACTACCTATCACCCCACACCTGCATGCCATCACATCCCCTCATCCTCACTCCCCTCATTCCACTCCATCCCACACACTGCACCTACACATCTGACTAACCCCAATGGCAAGCCCTGCATGCTATACCAATGCATAGACAGCCCTCCTAGCCCCGCATGTACACCCATCACCAAAGCAGGCACAGCATGGAGAACTAACAATCCCACAATACATCACCATACACAAACAAAGGTGGCAGGGCAACAGCAACAATAGAGAGGAAGCTAAGGATGTACATTATGTCACAGACATGAATTCATAATACATCATCTACATCCCCGCAGGTGCCCCAGCCAATCTCAGTGGTGAGGAGGTGCCACGACTATCCAGTCTCCCAACAGAAGACGTCCCCAGTGATGACAGTAACTCTGGACTTCAGGATCTGGATGAACTACCTGGCCCATCAGGGACCCTCGGTCAGTCAGCCACCCCCAGCCCAATCACAGTCCATCACAGAGCTTCCCCCATCAGTTTTCAACACCACAGCACCCACCCAACGCCCCACACCTATTTCTCCATGACACGTCAGTCACCAGTGTGCCCACCTGTACAGGGATCCCAGTCCACACCTCATCCTCAAGACAATCCAGAATGTGGGGTCAATGGCAGTGGTCACACCATTCAGGGGACACAAGAGCAGGGGAACAGGGACACTGGGAGGACTGCTGTGTGCAAGGGGGAGGACAGTCCCAGGAAGCCAACTCTCCAGGAGGCAGTTACTAATGTCCTTGGGGCTTACCAACAATCCCAGGACAAGATGAGCCAGATCCTTACCAGCATGCAGACGAACAAGCAGCTGCAGGAGGAACACCATCAGGAGAACAGGGAGGATTTGAAGGCCCTCAACACCACCATGGTCTCCATAGCAGGGGTGCTGGCAAATATGGTCAACATCATGAGGAAATGGACAGCACATCGGCGGGCCCCTACCACAAGCCAGTCTACTGACCAGCCAACCACTTTCGCTGCAGCTAGTGGGTAGGAGGCCCTGCCACAGGGCCCACATGCCACCAGCACCCCTCCCCCTGCAGAAGGTGAACTACCCTGCAAACGTTCCCTGTGACCCAGACAGAAGCCAGAGACACTTGCCAAGACCAAGACCGCTGTCAGGAAATGAGACCCTCCTGAATGTCCCCCTTCTGTCCCACCCTGTCACCTTGTCCGCTATGAACTTCCTTTGCACCCCTTCCTATGGCCTTTTGGAAACTGGTCCTGTGCTACAAACAGACTGGAACAATACCCTGGACTTTCCTCAACCATCACCTCATTCCATTGCACTTTTCCATCAATGATCTGCACTACAATAAAAACCCTTGAACATAACTTGAGTTATAGAGTTTTATGTGATGAAAATGTACATTTATGGAAACAGACACATCATGTACGAATGATCTGAACACTGTGATATCATACAATTAATTACCTGTAGCTGTCTGTTGTCATTACATCAATACACAGTTGTTATATCACAAACATCTGCACAATGACAAGCCATAGGTGACAGTAAGTAGAGATGCAAAGGAAGTGAATGCCATCCTGCTACAGCCACACAGAAAACATTAATATTCTGAGCAATGGTCAGTTCCACTGTTTCACCTGTGTGTCCTTGGAAGTACAGTATTTACGTACAACTGATGCTCTGTTATCCACATCCTCATCCTCTGTCTCCTCACTGTCCTAAGGGTCCACTGCTTCCACAGGGGCATTTCCAGTCTCCTCCTCCTGCATTTAAGGCACATGTCATCAGAGGGCAAGGTTGTGCAACATGCAGTCTGCCAATACTAGCTGGCAGACCTTCTAGGGTGAGTAGCACAGGGATCCACCTGTTAGAGAGAGGCATCTGAACCTCCCCTTAAGGAGGCTGAAGGTCCTTTCAATAATTCTCCTTGTTCGCCCATGTGCATCATTATAACGATTCTCAGGCCCTGTCCTGGCATTCCTCACAGGGGTCAGGAGCCATGGTAGGTTTGGGTAGCCAGAATCACCTGCAAGTATTGAGGGACAAACATTAACCTTACACAATGGTATGGGGTTAACACCAGAAGGCATACACTTACATACATTGGGTAAGGAGTCAAGCTCACCAATTAGCCATGCCCTGTGCCTCTTTAGTTGTGCCATCACATTTGGGATGCCGCTATTCCTGAAGACAAAGGTGTCATGAACCGACCCAGGATATTTGGAAGTGACATGGGAGATGTACTGGTCCACCAGGTACACCATTTGCATATTGAGGGAGTGGAAACTCTTCCGATTCCTGAACACCTGTTCATTCTGGCGTGGGGAGGACAAACACAATATGTGTACCATTAGTTGCCCCAATAATATTGGGTATATATCCCATTGCATAGAATCCTGCCTTCACAGTGGCCAAACCTTCCACCTGGGGAAAAGCAATGTAGCTGCACAAGTGTATGACCAAGGCAGACAAAACCCTTGCCAGAATGATTGAGAACATTGGCAATGACATTCCTGCTACCAAGCCCACTATCACTTGGAAAGAACCAGTTGCCAGGAAATGGAGCACTGATAGACCCTGCACAAGAGGGGGGATCCCAGTGGGATGATGGATAGCTGATATCAGATCAGGCTCCAATTGGGCACACAGCTCTGTGATTGTGGCCCTGTTCAGTCTATAGGTGAGTATTATGTACCTCTACTCCAATGTAGCCAAGTCCACAAGGGGTCTGTACAGGGGGGCTTTTCTCCTCCTCCTATTTATCTGCAGTCATAGGTATCTAATTGACACAAGAGAGAGTAGACCGTCACAATTTGAACAATGGAACCACCTCCTCAGTTTACATTGAGCATTGATGTGATGGGACAATAGGAATGTCAATGTTTGTGCAAATTGTAGCAATGACGCAGTTATGGATTATCTGAATGTAGTCCACGACTATGAAATGGCAACCGCCTGTCCTGTATCCAGGGACAGGTTGAAGTGAGGTAACTCCACTGACGTTGTGCGTCATGGCGGAAGGCAGTCTTGCACCGCTGTGCAATTCCTCATTGGCTAATATGAGGCTCTATGGAGTGCAGTGGCCAATGGGGATCAGCGGCGGCAGTTATGGTGTACACTGCCACGGACGTGACTGCCATTTTCTAACTAAATCCTGACTAGATTCCTGACTTTCCACAGGACAATATCTACACTGCGTGTGCTGCTGTGACCTGTGTCTGGATCCTGCCATTGTCTGTGTGACCGGGGAAAGGGCCCCTGCCCTCACTTCGGAGGAGTTGGAGCTCTTAGTGGATGGGGTCCTACCCCAGTATGGACAACTGTATGGGCCTTCAGACCAAAAGGTGAGTACACCTTGGGCACAATGCATGTGAGAAGGTTGCATGGAGATGTGTGTGCAAGCATCGTGTCATTTGGAGGGTGGTATGCTTGGTGGTAGTGTAAATGGTGGGCACTGGGTGATGTGTGTGTCAATGAAGCTGGAAATTGTATTTGTGGGCCATTTATATGACAGGCTGGATTGTATGTGTAATGGTGTCCTCCTGCCTGTGTTTCCTCTGCAGGTCAGCACCGATCAGAAGAAGGATTTGTGGCATGGCATTGCCAAGGACATGCGGACCCTGGGGGTCTACAGCAGGTGGAGCACCCACTGTGAGAAAAGGTGGGAGGACCTGAGACTCTGGGCCCAGGCCGAGCTGGGGATGGCTCCCAACGAGGGAGGATGCCCATCAGAACCTGACCCCCCTGATGGCCCGCATACTGGCGGTGGCCTACCCAGAGCTGGATGGGCACTTGAGGGCATCACAGCAGCCACAAGGGGATGAGTACATTGGGCATTACAACTATAATTGGTAGATGGCATGGGATACTGGTGATGGGTGTCAATTAGTGGGTGCCCTTTAATGCCAACTCAGACATTGCAGCTTGATCCAGCTCAAGAGTGATGGTTGTATTGCAAAATCTGGTAACCTAGCTAGGTTGCATTCCATGTCAGACAGGGCTTAGTGACTCCCAGGACGGGTGCATTTGGCAGTGGTTGGCTCACATCTTGCTGTAGTACCTAGCCAGTGGAATGCCAGTGCAATGCATGGTGCTCAATCCTGATCGCTGGGTGTGACGGTTATGTGTATGCCATCTATGGTATTGGTGCTGTAATTGACCCAGTGCTCCCTTTCTCTCTCTCCCCTTTTTTCTTCTGTCATCTTGTCCATGTGTGCATAAGCATCATCTGGCGGACGAGCTGCATTCCACAGGACCTAGGAGGCAGAGTCCACCGATGCGGAGGGAACCAGTGGGTCGGAGGGTGAGGGGAGCATCACGGCAGAGACAGGAGGTGACAACACTGACTCTGATTCCTCCTCCGATGGAAGCTCCCTGGTGGTGATAGACACCTCTGGGACCACCCCAGCTACACGTACAGCTGCCACCCCCCATACCAGCACCACCCTCCCAGGAGCCCCTCACCGAGTTGCCCGTGCCCGCTGACCCAGGAGGGTGGGCATCTCCTTTGCCCCAGGCACCTCATTCCCTGCCCGGTCAGCCCTGCTGCCCCTAGTGAGGATGCTATTGACCTCCTGAGATCCATCTCGGTAGGGCAGTCAACCATTGTCAATGCTATCCAGGGGCTGGCATCCCAGATGCAGCAATGCAATGCATTCCTCGAGGCCATTCACAGTGGATTGCTGACCCAACAGAAATCGTTGCAGGCTCTGGCCTCATCTCTGACAGCAGCCATTGTCCCTGTTCCTACCGCCCCCTCCAACTACCACTTCTCACTCCCAATCTCCTTAACCCCAACCCATCCCATCCACACATACAGACAATCATGCACACGCAATATCACACAAGAGTGGCACAGACAACCACAGGCAGCACACTTCAGGTTACAAGCACTTACACAAACAACAGACAGTTGCACACACAACATCCACTGCCTCCACTGCCTCCTCTTCCTCCTCCTCCCTCACTGTCAGATCTACACTCACACCTGCATGCACTGCATCATCAGCCACCACCACAATCACCACACCAACCAGCACACACACCTCACTTGCAGACACCTCCAAAACATCTATCCATGTGTCCCCTGTGTCCTCTTCCACCCTGTCTGCCCCCTCCTAAGAGACACAAATGCACACACTCAGAACTTCCAACAGCCATCCATCTCACATCAGCACACTGCCCATGCACCTGCACCCACGTCCAGCAGATATACACCTCCAACAGCCACTCCTTCAACCTCCATTCCCATCCCTCCTCCCTCATACTACCCCACCGTCCCTAAGAAGCTTTTCCTTGCCCAACTTGTCCTCTTCCCTCCCTCTTCACCTCCCGTCCATCCCATAAGAGCAGGATCACAATGAACCAGCCCAGCACCTCAGCCAAACAGTGCACGGGGACAGTGGAGGCCCCTCGAAGTCATGGATGCAAGAAAGAGAAGGATCCCACTCCACCACACAAGAGAGGGAAAGATCCCACTCCACCATCCGAGAGGTAAGGATCCCACTCCACCACCCAAGAGAGGGAAGGATCCCACTCCAAACTCAAGAAAGGGAAGGTTCCTACTCTACCAACTAAGAGAGGGAAGGATCCCACTCTACCACCCAAGAAAGGGAAGGTTCCTGTTACACCAACTAAGAGGCCACCTCCATCAGCAGTGGGCAGGGAGCCCTCACCCCCACCAGAGGCTGGCATGGTGTCCCCTCCAACAGCAGTTGGCAAGGACCCCTCACCTCCACCTAGGACACAGCAGCCCTCACCTTCAGCTGGGACATAGCTGCCCTCACCCCCAGCAGAGGGCATGTAAGTCACCCTCCAGGGACTACATATATTATGACACACACATAGCAATCCGTCACTATACAGACACAAACACAAGTCCGCCAGCCCAAAAGTCAGTGTTAAAATGGTGGTACCAAAACCCACACCATTACAGAATCGTGGACAGGATCAACGCCGTAGGACAGCACCGCAGAACAAGAGACAACATCAGGAAGAGGTGGAATGACTTACGGTGTAAAGTGCATTCCGTGAGTGAAAGACACCAGGGGGCATATTTATACTCCGTTTGCGCCGGAATTGCGTCGGATTTATACTCCCAGACAAAATTCACGCCCGGGAGTGGGCGGGGCCAAAAAAATGACGTACGGCCGCTTTTGCGCCGTTTTTTAGCGCCTGCAAAAGGCAGGCGTTAAGGGACCTGTGGGCTCTGAAGGAGCCCAGAGGTGCCCTCCCATGCCCCCAGGGACACCCCCTGTCACCCTTGCCCACCCCAGGAGGACACCCAAGGCTGGAGGGACCCATCCCAGGGACATTGAGGTAAGTTCAGGTAAGTGTTTCTTTTTTTTTTTTGTGGCATAGGGGGGCCTGATTTGTGCCCCCCTACATGCCACTATGCCCAATGACCATGCCCAGGGGACAGAAGTCCCCTGGGCATGGCCATTGGGCAAGGGGGCATGACTCCTGTCTTTGCTAAGACAGGAGTCATTTCTATGGGGGTTGGGAGTGAAAAAAAATGGCGCAAATCGGGTTGAGGCGAAAAAATTGCCTCAACCTGACTTGCCCCATTTCTTGACGCCCAAGCTCCATTTTCCCCTACGCCGGCGCTGCCTGGTGTACGTCGTTTTTTTTAACGCACACCAGACGGCGCCGGCGGCTAACGCCAGCTAACGTCATTCAATAAATACGGCGCCCGCATGGTGCTTCAGAATGGCGTTAGCCGGAGCTAATTTTTTTGACGCAAAACTGCGTTAGCGCAGTTTAGCGTCAAAAAGTATAAATATGGGCCCAGATAACTGTACAGAGGACTGGTGGTGGACCGCCATATCCTCCCCCACAACTAACAACATAGGAGTAGCAAGTCCTGACAATACTGCATCCTGATTTCCTGGCAGGAGTAGCTGGAGGACTGGACTTTGGTAAGCCAACTCTTTACTACTTTCACCCCCCATACCTGCATGCCATCACCCACCACCGCACATACACCTCACCTATCCCAGTACCCAGCACTGCATGCACCACCAATGCATGGACATCACTCACAGCCCTGCACACTAGAGAGAGCCACCTAGCCCACAAAATACCTACTCACACAAGGCAAAGCTGACAGGTCACTCACAACCATACAGGGCAACACACCCATGCACAAGATGTCACATGCAGAAACATTAACACTGCATTTACATCCCCATAGGTCCCATACCCAACGTCACTGGAGAGGAGGTGCCAGCAACAACCAGCCCCCCTCCCCGAAGAGGTCCACAGTGATGACAGCAGCTCTGCTCACCTGGATCTGGATGACCAACCTGGCCCATCAGGGTCCTCTGGACAGTCGGTTACCCAGCCACAGTCCCATACCACCACAGAGCCTCCCACCTCAGGAAAGATCTGCACAGCTGGCTAATAGGTGACCATGGGCTCACCTATTAGCCACACCCGGTGCCCCTGGAGTTGACCCATCCCATATGGAATGCTGCTATTCCTCAGGATAAAGGCACCATGCACAGTCCCAGGATACTATACATTGACATGGGAGATGTACTAGTCCGCCAGGCACACTATCTGAACATTCATTGAGTGAAAGCTCTTTCGATTTGTGAACACCTGTTCATTTATCCGGGGGGGGGGGGCAAGGCAATATGTGTACCATTAATTGCCCCAACAATGTTGGGGATATGTCCCATTGCATAGAAGTCAGCTTCCACTGTGGCCAAATCCTCCACCTGGGGGAATACGATGTAGCTGCGCATGTGTTTCACTAGGGCAGAGAACACTCTGGACAGCACATTTGAGAACACTGGCTGTGACATTCCTGCTGCCAAGCCCACTGTCACTTCGAATGAGCCACTTGCCAAGAAATGGAGCACAGATAGGACTTGTACAAGAGAGGGATCCCAGTGGGCTGACGGATAGCTGAGATTAGGTCTGGCTCCAATTGGGTACACAGCTGTTGGATTGTGGCCCTATCAAATCTGTAGGTGAGGATAATGTGCCTGTCCTCCATCGTTGCCAAGTCCACAAGGGGCCTGTACACAGGGGGATGTCTCCATCTCGTATATATCATCAGAGGTTGTAATCTAGGGGGAAAAACAATGAGCAACAGGTCAGTTTCCGACCTTTCCTCTATGTACAATGCATTGCATGTTGTGACAGAAACAGTATGTTGATGTTTAGTCCCAAAATTTGCTTATGTCTGCTGTGACACAGTTAGGTGCCATGGCCTGCCCCCCCCTGAAATGTCGAATGCCTGTCCTGTGTGGAGGGACAGTTGTAAATGAGGTAATGCCGCTGACGTTATGTGCCGTTGCGAGAGGCGGTTAACTACCGGCGTGCAACTCCTCGTTGTTTATCATTGGGCCCTTTGGGTTACAGTAGCCAATGGTGATGGACACCAGCGGTGACGTTACACACCGCCGCAGACATGACCGCCATTTTCTATCTGTTCACTCACTTGCTACCTGACCTTCAACAGGAGAGCACCTAAACTGCAAGTGCTGCTGTGACCTGTGTCTGGAAGCGACCATGGCTCGAGTCACTGAGGAAAGGGCCCCTGCCATCACTGCTGCGGAGTTGGAGAGACTGGTGGATGGGGTCCTACCCTAGTACCGATTGCTGTATGGGCATCCATAACAACAGGTGAGTACACTTTCTGCGCAATGCATGGGGCATGAATGCATGGAGTGTTGTGTGTGAAGGCCTTGTGTAAGGGATGGTGGTTGAGGGCTCTTGGGCAGCGTGCTGCATGTATGGTGGGAAATGTATGTGCGTAAGGGGATGGGAGGGATATGGTGGGCTATGAGTGTAAATGGGCGGACGGTATGACTGATACCTTTTTCTATGTTTGTTTTTCTGCAGGTCAGCGCCCATCAGAAAAAGGGTATATGGGGTGCCATCGCCAAGGACGTGCAGACCCTAGGGGTCTACGGCAGGCAGAGCACCCATTGTCGCAAACGGTGGGAGGACCTGAGACGCTGGGCAAGGAAGATGGTGGAGGCCCAGCTGGGGATGGCCTCCCAACGAGGAAGGGGTGCCTGTCAAACCCTGACACCCCTGAAGTTCTGCATACTGGCAGTGGCCTACCCGGAGCTGGATGGGTGCCTGAGGTGATCACAGCAGTCACAAGGGGGTGAGTGCAGTTCCCAATATATTACTTGTGAATGGAGGGGTGGTCTCCTGGTGGGGGATGTGTGCCTGTTGGTTCCCCTAGGCCAGGCCGGACATTGCAGGGTAGGTCCCATGTAGGCCAGGGGCTGATGCACTCCACCCCCAAACGGTAGTGTTGTCGCGTGTATCCTCTGTCTCTTCCCCCCATTTTTGTTTTGTCATCCTGTCCTTCTGTGCATTAGCATCATCTGGCAAAGGAGCAGAGGCACCGGCGATGGAGGGAGCTGTAACCCACAGGGCCCAGGAGGCTGAATCCACCGATGGGGAGGGCACCAGTGGGATGGAGGGTGAGGGGAGCACCACGGTGGAGACTGGAGGGGACAGTTCTGAAAGTGATACCTCCTCCGATGGAAGCCCCCTGGTGGTGGTGGACACCTCTGTGGCCACCCCAGCTACAGGTACAGCCACCACCAGCTGTACCAGAACCACCCTCCCAGCAGCCCCTCAGTGAGTTTCCCATGCCCGCTCACCAAGGAGGGTGGGCATCTCCTTCGCCGCAGGAACCTCAGACCCTGCCCCAGTTATCCATGCTGCCCTGAGTGAGGAGGCTATTGACCTCCTGCGATCCATCTCTGTTGGGCAGTCAACCATAGTGAATGCCATCCAGGGCTTGCAGGGCATTTGGAACATACAAATGTATTCCTGGAGGGCATTCACTCTGGCGGCCAAACATGGATCAATCCAGGCTCTGGCTTCTTTCGTGATGGCAGCCATTGTCTCTGTCTCTAGCCTTCCCACTCCAACTTCCTCTACCCAGTCCCATTCCCCTGAACCCTTACCTATCCCAAGCACACAGGCAGACTAGCATGCACCCACGAAAACATACAGGAGTGGCTAAGGCAAACACAAGCACCAAACATCATCCCACAAGCACTCACACAAACACCATCCAGAAGCAGACACACCAACATACACTGCCTCAACTCTGCCCCCCTCCTCCTCTTCATCCATCTCCCCTCCAATAGTGTCTACACTCACATCTGCATGCACTACATCCTCATCCACTACCACCATCACGCCTCTCACTACACGGCCCAAACTGGCAGTTACCACCCCCACTTCCATGCACACGTCCCCTGTGTCCTCTCCCACTGTGTCTGTGTCCCCTCCTCCCAAAGTACACAAACGCAAGCACTCAGACATCCAACAGCCATCCACCTCACAACAGCATCCAGCCCATGCACCTGCACCCAAACACAGCAGACACATACAACCACTCCCTCTTCCTACACTCCCAAACCTTCGCCCACTTCCCACCCTAGTGTCCCTAAGAAGCTTTTCCTCATCACCCTTGACCTCTTCCCTACCCCACACCCCGTCCTTCACTTCGGACCAGGGTGGGCAGAACCCATGCCAGCACCTCAGCCACCCAGTCCACGGCCACCGTAGTTTTGGCAGCTACTCCAGGTGTGAGAGGCTCCAAGGAGGCACCCATTGGCACTGGCAGCGTGCCTGCACAAGCTGCCAAGGAGAAGGGCAAGGAGGCACCACCACATGGCAAGGAGGCACCACCAGCTGCCAAGGGGAAGGGCAGAGGGCCTGCCCCTGCAGGCAGGAGGGACAGGAGGCCTGGTACTGTGACCGGATCTGAGACCCCACCACCAACCATGGCGCTTCAGCCGTCCGAGGCTGCAGGGGAAGGGCTGGAGTCTCCCCCCACCACTGGCAGCACCACCACATGCACTGCCACCAGCACCACTAGCAGCAACAGCAGCCCCAGTGGGCAGCCGTCCGAGGCTGCAGGGGAAGGGCAGGAGCCTCCCCCCACCACTGGCAGCACCGCCACATGCACCGCCACCAGCACTACTGGCAGCAGCCCAAATGGGCAGCCATCCAAGGCTGCAGGGGAAGTGCCGGAGCATCCCCCCCCCCACTGGCAGCACCGCCACCTGCACCGCCACATGCACCACCACTAGCACCACTGGCAGCAGCCCCAGTGGGCAGCCGTCCGAGGCTGCAGGGGAAGGGTAGGAACCTCCCCCCACCACTGGCAGCACTGTCACCTGCATCGCCACATGCACTGCCACCAGCACCACTGGCAGCAGCAGCCGCCCAGTGGGCAGCCGTCCGAGGCTGCAGGGCAAGGACTGGAGTCTCCCCCAACCACTGGCAGCAACAACACCAGCACTGCCACCACTGTGCAGCCGTCGCCGCTGGCAGATGGACTGTAATCCTGCCTCCATGGAGTGTTATGCATCCTGCTCACTGTAATCCTAATGGGTATGACACCCAGGTGACAGACTGTGAGCTTGCACTCCCCAAGATCTGCATCTCACAGGGCACAAGGCCCCCTCCAGAACCAGTGGAAGAAGGCATCCACTCACCCCTTCCTTGCAAGGATGAAGCACATTGGGCACTAGGCCCCCTCTAGAACCAGTGAAAGAAGGCATCCACTCATCCCCTCCTTGCCAGGATGAAGCACACTGGGCACAATGCCCCCTCCAGAACCAGAGGAAGTAGGCATCTACTAGAGACTGTGGCCTTGCACTCCCTAGGACCAGCAGTGGGCAAACCACCGACTTGGGAGACTGTGGCCTTGCACTCCCCAGGATCAAGCAGTGGACAAACCACCCACTTGAGAGACTGTGGCCTTGAACTCCCCAGGACCAAGCATTGGGCAACCCACCCACTAGAGAGACTGTGGCCGTGCACTCCCCAGGACCAAGCAGTGGGCAAACCACCTACTTGAGAGACTGTGGCCTTGCACTCCCTAGGAGCAAGTAGTGGGCAAACCACCTACTTGAGAGGCTGTGGCTTTGCACTCCCCAGGACATCGCAGAGGGCATGTAGCCCCTTCCAGGACCAGTGGCTTTGTACCATCTTCTGGCTGAGGTGCTTCCCCATTCCCCTTCCCCGAGCTGCCTGTGTATTTTCGACCTGATGCCCCAGCAGTGTTCTCTCCATGTTGAGGCAGGAGTCAAGTGGGGCCTTGGCCTTTGTGATATGGCCGGGTGGCCCACGGACATTATGAACTGGGCAGTGTCCCTCCATTTGTATATCTGTAAATACTAGTGTGATTTTTGAGGATGCAGTTCTCGTCTTTTATCTTATTACACTCAATTAAATCACTTCCTTTTGTCCTTGCATTATTCCTGAGGGGTACAGGGTGGCTGTGCAATGTTGTTGCATCTGTTTGTGTGTGAGTTGTTGGGGTGGGGCTTTTGTGTGTGTGTTTCACTGTCTTTTCCTCCCCTCCCCTGTGTGCTAGGTGGCAGTACTCACTGTGGTCGTTGTCGCCGGCGTTGGTATTCCTGGTGTAGGAGGAGGTAGACCAGCATGGGTAATATCTGCAGTTCAGGCTCCATGGTGTTGTGGTTCTTCCCTGAGTCTCCAGAGGTGAGTCCTTTGCCTTCTGTGAACTGTTTCTGCTGTGATTTTGATGTTGTTGGTACCACCCTGGAAAGGGTGGCGGATAGGCCAGTTGTAATATTGTGGTCGGTACATTGTCTTCCACCTTGCTGTTGGCAGTTAGCGTCGCAATGCTTGTTGCTACCGCGGTGGTGGTCGGTGTGTTAATGTGGCTGTCTGTGTTTGCGGTTTCCGCCGTTGTCATAATTCTATTTTTTTACCGCATTGTCCCTGGGCATCAAAATATCCCTGTATTCCAGTGAGGAACCAATACTGCACAGCAAAGAAAAGAACTATGCAAACTCTTGCAGCGTGTAAAGAAACTACGCATCGTTAGTGCGGCGGCAGAAAATCTGACACACCTTATTTTTTTACACGTCTCCTCTGCGTTCTCTGCGTTATTTTTGACGCATCCAAGGTACTGCATGTAACAAAGAAACAACTGTTATTTCTAAGGTTTGAGACTCTTTTAAATCTTTTAAAAGTGATATTTAAACTTGTGCTGTATGGATCTTTGTCTTTATGACAGTAGTTTATTCAGATAAATATTATCTATTTTTCTAAACCTGTCTGGTGTTCTTTGTGCTGTTTTCACTGTGTTGCTTTATGATTTATTGCACAAATACTTTACAGATTGCGTTCTAAGTTAAGCCTGACTGCTCAGTGCCAAGCTACAAGAGGGTGGGCACAGGATAATTAGGATTGTGTTGTGACTTACCCTGACTAGAATTTTGATCCCTTCTTGGACAAGGGTGTATACCTCTGCCAACTAGACACCCTATTTCTAACAGAGAGCACTTGCACTTTAGCACTTGTCAGCGGTGGTTAAGGGCCCAGAGTACCAAAACCAGCAAAAATGAAGTCCAGCAAACAGTCAAAAATACAGAAAGCAGTGGCAAAAAGATAGGGGAAACCACGCCAGGTCTAACAAACAGAAGAAGTTAAGAAAAATCCAAATTTGTATATCTAGGGTGGCGAAAATTTGCGAATGTGAGCACCAATAGAAGCGCTGTAATTGTCTGGCCACAACTTGAAAAGAAAGTTTGCAGCTGCCATTTTAACATCCTGGTACACAGTCCCCGGCCTCAAAAAACAAAATGAAAAGTAGTATAAGGGGTCTGGGTGGAGGTATCCTGGCCCTAAGGGTGTGATATAAAGGTGTTTGAGGGTCAAATTATGGGTTTAAAATGATTTTGTTTGCACTACAAATAGAATTCAGGAATATTCGCAAATGTTAGCAAATAAGCAAAAAAAGTTTTTAAAAATGTGCAGACCTATTCATGTATTATTCTATTCACTCATACATGCACTCAAAGACTCATGTCCCCATTACAAATCAGACACTTATGCACCCAATCAGACCCACTCATTTCCTGCCCCAGGACCCTTGGTCTTCCTGCCTACTGGTGCAGGCTCCTTGCTTTTCCAGGCAGCTGGGGCAGGTTCCTTTCTCTTCTTGCTTGCAGGTGCAGGCCCCTTCGTCTTCCTGGCAGCTGGGAAAGGCTCCTTTCCCTTCTTGCCTGCAGGTGCAGGCTCCTTGGTCTTTCTGGCAGCTCAGGAGGCTCTTTCCCTTGAGGCTACCTGGTGCAGGCTCCTTCACCTCCAGGACATGTGGCCTGGAACCTTTTCCACCACAACTGGGCCCATGGACTGTGTGGCTGAGGTGCTTGGCTGGGTTCCTCCTACCTTGCCCATACATGCAGGACGGGAGGGAGGGGCAGGGAAGAGGTCAATGGTGGATCGGAACAGTTTTTTAGGGACATTGGGGCGGGAAGATGGAGAAGGAATGGGAGGAGTGGAGGAAGAGGGGTGGTTGTTAGAGGTGTCTGTCTGCTTCTTTTGGGTTCAGGTGCATGGCCTATAGGCTGTTTTTGAGGTGGATGGCTGTTGGGTGTGTGAGTGCTTGCATTTGTGTACCTTAGGAGGGGGGGACCGAGAGTGGGAGAGGACACAGGGGACGTGTGCATGGCTGTTGTGGAGGTGTCTGCCAGTGAGGTGTGTGTTCTGCTTGGAGTGGTGATGCTGGTGGTGGATGATGATGTAGTGCATGCAGGTGTGAGTGTGGACGGAACTGGGTGGGAGGTGGAGGAGGAGAAGAGGGAGTTAGTGGAAATAATGGAGGTTGGTGTGTCTGCATCTGCATGGTGTTTGTGTGAGTGCCTATGGGATGAAGATCTTGTGTGCATGCTCGTCCGCCTGCGTGCTTGGGATGGGTTGGGGTTTAGTAGAATGGGACAGGGAAGTGGAAGTTGGAGGGGGGAGGGTAGAAACAGGGACAATGGCTGCCATCAGAGGGGAGGACAGAGCCTGGATTGATCTCTGTTGGGCCACCAATCCAGTGTGAATGCCCTCCAGGAATGCATGGGCTGCCAGCCCCTGGATGGCATTCAAAATGGTTGACTACCCCACAGAGATGGATATCAGGAGGTCAATAGCCTCCTCACTCAGGGCAGCAGGGCTAAAGGGGGCAGGGCCTGAAGTCCCTGGGACGAAGGAGATGCCCACCCTCCTAGGCAACTCAAAGCGGCTGCTGGGAGGTCAGTGCTGGTACGGGTGGCAGCTGTACCTGTCGCTGAGGTGGTCACAGAAGTGTCCGCCACAACCAGGGACATTCCATCAGAGGAGGTATCTGTGTCAGAACTGTCCCCTCCAGTCTCTGCCGTGGTGCTCCCCTTGCCCTCCATCCCACTGGTGCCCTCAGTGTCGGTTGACTGTGCTTCCTGGTTCCTGTGGGATGCATCTCCCTCCGTCGCCGGTGCCTCTGCTCCTCTGCCAAATGATGCTAATGCACATAAGGACAGGATGACAAAACAAAAATGGGGGGGAAGAGACAAAGGATACATTTGGTCAATGGCTGCACCAACACCACCGTTGGCTTGCACAGCACCCTCACACACAGGGAACAGGCCTACACAATATGCCATAGCACTAGCAGAGAAATAGTTGGCAACCAAGGCATTGGGAGGGGCACATACGGCCAAATGCAGCACACCCGGGACCAACGTAGCCCTGACCAGTTGTGGATGCCTACGGGCTAGGTAGCAAGATTATCCCTTCTGAACCCTAGCCACCAGCGTACCTATGCTGCAATGTGAGGCCTGGCCTAGGGGCACCCACTGACACATATCCCCCACCTGGATACCACCCTACCATGTGTAAGTTGTGAAGATGGGCACTGTACTCACCCCCTTGTGGCTGCTGTGGTGCCCTCAAGCGCCCATCCAGCTCACGATAGGCCACCGTCAGTATGTGGGCCATTATGGTGGTTCGACTGGGACCCCTTCCTCATTGGGAGGCCATCCCCAGCTGGGCCTCTGGCATCTTCCGTGCCCAGTGTCTTAGGTCCTCCCACCGTTTGCAACAGTGGGTGCTCCACCTGCCATAGACCCCCAAGGTCTGCACCTCCTTGGCAATGGCGTGCCATATACCCTTCTTTTGATGGGCGCTGATCTGCAGAGCAAATAGACACAGCCTGTTACACATATGGCCCACCATACCGGTATCCATCACCATTTACACACACATGGCCCAGTACACAACGTATACACCACTCAGAGAACATCCACCCAGCCCCCTGACACGAGGCCTTCACACACACAACTCCATGCATTCATGCTAAATGCATCGTGCCCACAGTGTACTCATCTGTTGGTCTGGAGGCCAATAGAGCAGTCTAAACTGGGGTAGGACCCCATCCACCAGTCACTACAACTCCTCCGAAGTGAACGCTGGGGCCCTTTCCATGGTCATACAGGCCATGGTAGGTTCCAGACACAGGTCACAGCAGCACATGCAGTGTAGGTCCTATCCTGTGGAAGATCAGGTAGCAAGTGAGGGATCAGTTCGAAAATGGCGGTCACGTCCACGGCAGTGCATACTGTCACTGCCGGTGTAGATTCCCATTGGCCACTCTAACTCATAGGGCCCAAAGTTAACCAATGAGGAGTTGCATAGCGGTTCCCGACCGCCTCCTGCAACGGTGCCCAACATCAGCAGAATTACCTAACTTCCACCTGCCCTCCACACAGGAGAGATGGATGCCATTTCAGGGGGCGGGGGGAGACCCTGGAAAATATCTGGGTCACTGGTGAAATTAGGACACACTGGACAAATCACACTGACCCATTACAAGTTAACAGCATGCAAAGTTCTGTTGTAGCTCCATTGTTCAGTTTGTGACTGCTCCTCACTCTTTTGCCCCATAGATTCCTACCACTGCGGATGAATAGGAGATGGAGACATTCCCCCGTGGACTTGACAGCACTGGAGGACAGGCATATAATACTCACTTATAGACTTGACAGGGCCACATTCACAGAGCTGTGTGCCCAATTGGAGCCTGACCTGATATCTGCTATCCGTCACTCCACTGGGATCCTCCCTGTCGTGCAAGTTCTCCATTTCCTGGCAACTGGTTCTTTTCAAGTGACAGTGGGCTTGGCAGCAGGAATGTCACAGCCAATGTTTTCAATAGTGCTGACAAGAGTGTTGTCTCCCCTGATTAAACACATGTGCAGCTACATTGTTTTCCTCCAGGTCAAAGATTTGGCCACAGTGAAGGCCGAGTTCTATGCAATGGGACATATCCCCAACATAATTGGGGCCACTGATGGAGCACATATTGCATTTGTCCCCCCACGCCAGAATGAACAGGTGTTCAGAAATCGTAAGAGTTTCCAATCTATGAATGTACAGGTGGTGCGGTTGGCGGACCAGTACATCTCCCATGTCAATGCTAGGTATCCTGGGTCGGTGCTTGATGCCTTTGTCCTGAGGAATAGCAGCATCCCAAATGTGATTGGCCAACTACAGAGGCACAGGGTGTGGCTAATAGGTGTGCCTTGTTTCCCACCCAGTATATTTTGGTGTATGGGTATGGTGTGGCTAAATGTTGTCCCTCAATATTTTAGATGACTCTGGTTACCCCAACCTCTCATGGCTGCTGACCCCTGTTATGAATGGCAGGACAAGGGCAGAAGAACGTTATAATGAGGCAAATGGGTGAACCAGAAGGATAATTGAAAGGACATTTGGCCTCCTGAAGGCCAGGTTCCCGTGCCTGCACCTGTGCTACTCACCCTAGAAGGTCTGCCAGATAGTTGTGGCATGCTGCATGTTGCATAACCTGGCCCTCAGACGCCATATCCCATTTGTGCAGGAGGAGGAGGCTGGAGATGCCCGTGTGCCAGCAGGGACCCTGTGGACAGTGAGAATGAGGAGGCAGAGGATGAGGACAACAGAACATCAGTGATCAGACAATACTTCCAATGACACACAGGTAGGACAGTGTTACTTCACATTTCAGTGACATTTATTTGAATTTCTGTGGCACTGGCATGCTTATATTTCCCACCTCTATGCCCACTTACTGTTCCCTCTGGCAATTCATTTTGCAGCTGTTGGTGACCTCACATATACTCCTGGTGTGATCACTGCAGCCAGCTACAGGTCATTTTTCGTACAGTTGAACTGTAATGTTTGTACCTGTTTCAGTGAATACATAATTGATATACATGACATACTTCAAAGTTCTTTTTTTCCATGGGTGTTTCTTGAAGTGTCAAATTATAGAGGGGTGAGTGCAATGCGATGGGGTGATGATGGAGGAAAGTCCATGGTATTTTTCCAGTCTGATTGTAGCACAGGTGCATTGTTCAAGGGGACATAGGAAGGGAAGCAATGGCAGTTCAAGGTGGAGAGGGAGACTGAGTAGGACATAAGTGTGACAATCAGGAGAGTCTAATTTCCTGGCGGGGGTCTTGGCAAGTGTCTCTGGCTTCTGTTTGGATAGCAGGGAACATTTGCGGGGTGGTTCTTCTGCAGGGGAGGGGTGCTGGTGGCCTGTGAGTCCTGTGGTGGGGCCTCCTGTCCACTAGCAGTGGCGGAGGTGGAAGACTGTTCAGATGTCTGGCTAGTGGCAGGGGCCCTCTGTTGTATGACTGCCTCCCTCATAATATTTCCCATGTCTGCCAGCACCCCTGCCATGGAGATCAGGGTGTTGTTGATGGCCTTCAAGTCCTCCCTGATCCCCTGGTACTGTCCCTCCTGCAGCCACATGTTCTCCTGCACATTGTCCAGGATCTGGTCCATCATGTCCTCAAAATGTTGCTAAGCTCCAAGGATCTCTGCAAGTGCCTTCTGGAGAGTCGGTTCCCTGTGCCTGTCCTCCCCCTGGCGCACAGCACTCCTCCCAGTTTCCCTTTTGGCCTGTGCCTCTATCCCCTGATCCGTGTGCCCACTGCCACTGACCCTAGGTCCCTGATTGTCTTGGGTATGAGGTGTGGCCTGGGGCTCCTGTAGAGGTGGACACACTGCTGATTGACGTGTCCTGGGGACAGAGGTGTGAGTATGCTGGGTGGGTCTCTGGTGGTGTTTCCTGATGGGGAGGCTCTGTGGTGGTGTGTGACTGGACCTGGGTAACCGGCTGTCCAGAAATCCCTGATGGGCCAGTTAGGTCATCCAGATCCTGAAGACCAGAATTGCTATCATCACTGTGGGCCTCTTCTGTTGGGGGACTGGATATTGCTGGCACCTCCTCTCTGCTGACATTGGCTGGGGTACCTGTGGGGATGTAAATGATGTGTTATGGTTTCTGTGTCTGACATATTGTGCATCCATGGCTTGCCCTCTTTGGTTGTATTTGTCCTGGCAACCTTCACTTGTGTATGTTGGTGTATGGTGGGATGACTAGTTCTCTATAGTGTGCATGCTTTAGCGATGAGTGTCCATGCAGGGCTGTGAGGGGTGTCCATGCATTGGTACAGCATGCAGGGCTTGGCAATTGGGATTGAAGAGATGTGATGGTGGAGTATGTGGGATGTAGTGGAGTGATGGGAATGAAGGTTAGGGTATGTGATGGCATGCAGGTAGGGGGGTGATAGAAGTAGAGGGTTGACTTAACAGAGTCCAGTCCTCTTTCTACTCTAGCCAGGCCCTCAGGATGCAGGATTGCAAAGACTTGCTCCTCCCATGCTGTTAGTTGTGGGGGAGGAGTTGGGGGTCCACCGCCAGTCCTGCGTATAGCGAGCTGGTGTCTTGCTGCAATGGAATGTACCTTCTCCCATAGGTCGTTCCACCTATTCCTGATGTCATCCCTAGCTCTAGGGTGCTGTCCCGTGGTGTGGACCCTGTCCACGATTCTCCGCCATAGCTCCATCTTCCTATCTATCAATATCTGCTGCACCTGTGCTTCAAACAGCTGTATCTCTACCCTGATGATTTCCTCCACCATGACCCTTAGCTCCTACTCTGTGAAACTGGGGTATCTTTGTGGTGCCATGGGCGCTGTGTGAGGTGTGTAGGTGAGGGTGTGTTGGGTAATGTGTTGGGGTGTGTGATGTGGGGTGCGTGAGTGGCTCTAGCTGTGTCTGTGGTCTTGATGTCTCTGCTGGCAATGGTTTGGAATGGTAAAGGGTTGTGGGTAATGTGGCGGGGTGTTTTATAGTGGTGTGGAGGTGTAAGTGTGGTGTGTGTATGGGTTTTTGGTGTGTGTTATTTGAATTGTCCAATGTGGTGATGTTTTGTTAGTATGTGTCCATTTTGAGCGCGGCGGTACCACCAATGGTTTACCGCCATTGTATGTCCACTGTGGTGATTCATGGGTCATAATGTGATGGGCGTAACGGTGTGAGTTTTGATTCCGCCAGTGTATCAGTGACCTTTGGTGTGGCGGATTTGTGTCTGTGGCTGAATACTGACGGATTGGTGTGTGTGTGTCATAATATGATGAACGGATATCTGCCACCTCGGTGGTAAGTTGGCGGCAGTCAGAGTGGCTGTAAGTGGGATTTACATCCAATAGGGCCTTAGTAATAAAAAATTACCTTACCTAAAAAAAAAACATGGAAATTCACTGCAAATACTAAAGGTAACAGGGATGTTATAACTAGTTTCTGAATGTACTCATACAAAACCATAGAATTTCAGCAGTTATAGCCAGAGTTATTTCAGGTAACAATATCTCATGCCCTAAGGTAACTGTAACTCAAAGCTTTGCCAGGCACAGCTAATTGCTCCACATATCATTGATGACACCTTCTATGGCTTCTTTGATATTATCACTGCAACATTTGTAAAAACATTGTTGATGAAAAAACTGCCCAGCGAGGGTGTGACAAGTTATAGTAACTTGAAATAACTTTAAGAGCTAAATTTCTATGGGTTTGTGTGTGTAAAATGGGAACCTAAATATAACATCCCTGTAACTTTTGTTTTTGTAAGTGAATTTCTAAGTTTAAAAAAAATTCTGTTTCATAACTGTAACCCTCCAGTGAACTTATATATATTTTTTAATGTAAATACATTTTAAATACTATATGTCAGTCTAACCACTGCCATGCACGGTCTTTGACCGTGCGCAGTGAAGGTTGACTGCAGGGCCTGCGGCCAACCCCCATAACAACCCAACCCCATGCTACTGTGTGCAGTGTGGGTTGGCTGCATGGACTGGCAATCAACCAGGCCCTGCGGCAAACCCCTATTCTCATTTCAGGGAGGAGGTGGTCCTCGGGGTTGGAAGGGGGCTGGTGTTCCCCCCACATGCATTTAAATCTTTTCCCTGGGGAGGTAGCAGTCCCTGGAGCTTGGGGGGCCCTCCAGCATACAATTGAAAATTTGCCCCGGGGGTGGCAGTCCCCTTGACTGATAGAAGCCATAGGAGGGGGTGCCCAAGTGCCCCTAGGGATATTAGCAGGGGAACAGTTGGATCCACGGAGGATCCGCATCCCTAGATATCTATGTTTTTTTTTAACCTTTAATATCTCCAAAACTACTAGACTAATTTACAACAAATTACAGAAAGCACAAACTATGCAACAAGATATTTTGCCAAATGTTGGTGTCATTCCGTTAAGCAGTTTGGGCTATAGGCCTGAATAAAGACCCCATGGAGAAATGAAAGGAGAAAATGCGTTTTGGGACCCTCCTTTTTCTAAGCCCCTGCTTGACGGCTCAGACCAAAGCTGTCAAGACAGTAGCTGAACTCACTGAAGTGTAAATCTTGAAACTTTTGTGATTTGTCAAGCACCAATATATATATATATATATATATATATATATATATATATATATATATATATATTCCAAATGCTCCCTTTAGTTCAAGGAGGACTCCCGTAATGTAGAAATACAATTTAATTAAAAAATCAAACAGTCAAAATGTATAATTGATTTTGAAACATTGGACCCTGTGGGGTTGAATTCCAGCAAGGAGCTGAGCATCCATTTGGGTTAGCTGCGAACTGTATATTGGTTTGTATTGATAGTGAGTTGGGGTATTTTTATAGGGTAGCACTTTTAAGTTTAAGTTGGTGAGGAACAAACTGCTTGAGATAGGATTTGAGGATGGCTGACTGGTGTTGGATTAGCATAAAAATGATGTTGTGAGGGTTTTTGTTTATGCATTTATTAGAATATCACATTATGCATTATGCCCACTGGGACAATTGGAGGCATTTTTATGAAATTATTGAAACCATATAATTTATGCAATTATGAAATTATAAATTATAAATCATGGATTATGTATTCTGAATGATGAGTTAGGAAGTATTTATTAATAATGCTGCTATTGTGTAAAATATTTCAAAAATAAGCCTAAAAATAAGTAATATTGTGGTATAAATTATTTAATTTATATGAACCTTACATGACTTGACATTACAGAGTAATATTGTGAAAATACTATATAGCGATGATGAGATGCAAGTTTTAAGATAGTCGCAGTTTTCTGTATCCACAATACAAGATATTTATAGTTTTCATTCATTTTTTGTTTCATTGATTTTTGTTATTTAAAATGTTATACCACACTGACACTCTATTGGTGACAAAGGCTTCGGCCAAAAATTTCTTTGATTTCTGAATTAAATTGTATTTCTACATTACGGGAGTGTCCTGGTCCTCCTTGAACTAAAGGAAGCATTTGGAAGAAAGACATTTTTGACGTCTCGGAGCCCGACCAGGACCGCTGTGTTGCTGCGCCCGCACTCCTGGAATTGTTTTTTGTTTGAATATATATATATATATATATATATATATATATATATAGACTGAAAGAACCAAAGGTTACATGTATGTTATAGATTTTAGAATTTTAAAAAAACATAGAAATTCACTTAAAAAACAAAAGGTTACTGGGATGTAATAGTGAGACTCACATTTTAAATGTACAAAACATAGCAATTCACCTGTTAGAGTTATCTCAAGTAATATTTACCCATGCCCTAAGGTAACTATAACTTGCGCCCCTGCCATGCACAAAATCTTTTACTGCAAATACTACATTTATATTATCAAAAATGTTTTTAAAGATGTCATGAGTGCCGTAATTTGTGGGGTAATTAGCAGTGCATGTCGAAGGCATGAGTTATAGTTACTTAACCCCTTCGCTGCCAGGCCTTTTCCCCCTCAGGTGCCAGGCCTTTTTTAGCTTTTTAGGGCAGTTTGCACTTAGGTCCTAATAACTTTTTGTCCACATAAGCTAACCACACCAAATTTGCGTCCTTTTTTCCAAACATCGTAGGGATTTCAGAAGTACCCAGAGTTTGTGGGTGCCCCTGAAAAAGACCAAGAAATTAGCCAAAATACAGCAACAATTTCGTATTATTTTTTTTTTAAATGGGAAAAAAGGTCTGCAGAAGAAGGCTTGCGATTTTTTCCATGAATATTGCAAAAGGGTCGGTGATGCTAAAATCACCATCTTCCCTGCTTTGAGGATCAGGCAGACTTGAAAACACATTTTTCAACACAATTTTGGCATTTTACTGTTTTTGTGCTTTTAGCGTCCTTCCCGAAATGGGTATGAAACTCATGCTGGATCCCAGAGAGCTGAACATTTCTAAAATGTAGACAACATTCTGAATTCAGCAAGGGGTCATTTGTGTAGATCCTATAAGGTTTTCCTACAGAAAATAACAGCGGAAATTAAAAAATATTGAAATGGAGCTGAAAAAACTGCCATTTTTCTCCATGTTTTACTCTGTAACTTTTTCCTGTGATATCAGATTTGTGAAAGCAATATACTGTTACGTCTGCTGGACTCTTCTGGTTGTGGGGATACATAGGTCTTGTAGGTTCATCAAGAACCCTAGGTACCCAGAGCCAATAAATGAGCTGCACCTTGCAATGGGTTTTCATTCTATACTGGGCATCCAGCCATTAATTTAGTGAAATATAAACAGTGAAAAATAGGTATCAAGAAAACCTTTGTATTTCCAAAATGGGCATAGGATAAGGTGTTGAGAAATAGTGGTTATTTGACCATCTCTGAATTCTGGGTGCCCATACTAAGCATATGAATTACAGAGCATTTCTAAAATAGACGTTTTTTTTACACACTGTCTTACATTTGGAAGGAAAAATTGTAGAGAAAGACAAGGGGCAATAACACTTGTTCTGCTATTCTGTGTTCCCCCAAGTCTCCGATAAAAATGGTACCTCACTTGCGTGGGTAGATGAGACAATGCTGGGTGGTAGGGATTTTGTGGATTCTTGCACATTACGGAAGGTTCTATCACAAATTTTTTGAAAAAGGTGTGATTTCCAGAAATGTTCGAGGGTTGCAGGGCATTGTGGATAAGAGAATGGTGGGGGGTGCATGTGAAGCATACCAACCTAGACTCACTTGGATGTTTAGTTTTTCAGATGTGTCTAGGTCGTGTGGATTTTTCTACATGGCAGCGTCCCAAAGTCCAAAAAGTGCAGCTCTCACCATTCCAAGTGGGATGATTTTGAGAGTGAGCCAAGCTCTCATTGCCCAAATGTAAAACCAAAACCCAAAATAATCAAATGACCTCTTGCTTGCTGTGGGATAAAATGTTTGTGTGCGCGGGGAGAGTTGAAAGACTGTTACTCCCTTCAGTTGGGTGGGGGCATAACCATGCCCATGCTGGGTGTTAGCCCCCACCCCACTATTTTTTTTAATTCCCTAGCATCTAGTAGACTTTCTGCCCCCCCCGGGGTGTGGATTGGGAGTAATTGCCCCTTCTGCCTGGTGGGCAGAACAACATTGGCCCCATTTATTTGGGGTGGGGATATGGCCATACCCTCCCTCTTATTGTGAAAAAAAATCTTTCCTGGTCTCTGGTGGGCTTTCTGCCCCCCTTCGGGGAAGATCTGCCTCCCAAAAATAGGCCGATCTGCCCCAAGGGGGCAGATATGGCCAACAGTAATGTGCCCCCATGGGGAGCAACCCTTTCCCAAGAGGCTACCCCCCAAACAAAACACACACATACACACACACCAATCCCTTGTGCCTAAGTGGTTTCTGCCACCCCGGGGGCAGATCAGCCCAATAGAAATAGGCCAATCTGCCCCCAGGGGGAGCAGAAATGGCCTAAAATAAATTTGACCCCCCATGGGAACGACCCTTGCCTAAGGGGTCGCTGCCATGGCATGAAATTGGCGCAAAATAAAAATCCCCGGGGCCTAGTGGTTTCTGTCTCCCTTGGGGGCAGGTCAGCCTAATAAAAATAGGCTGATCTGCCCCCATGGGGGGCAGAAATGGCCTAAAATACATTTGCCCACCATGGGAACAACCCTTGCCTAAGGGAGTCTCCCCCCTTGCGTGAAATTGATGGAAAAAAATAAAAATCCCTGGTTTCTAGTGGTTTCTGCCCCCCTTTGGTGCAGATTAGAATAATAAAAATAGGCCGTTCTGACCCCAAGGGGGGCAGAAGGGGCCTACAGTTAATTTTGCCCCCAGAGAAAGGTACCCTTGCCTAAGGGGTCACACCCCACATATAAAAAAAGAAACACAAAAAAAAAAAAAAATTCTGGTGTCTAGGGGCTTCTGCCCATCCCCCCCAGGGGCAGATCGGCCTAATTATAATAGGCCGATATGCCTCCGGGGGGTCCGAAAAGGACTAAAAATATTTTGCCTCCCTTCGGAGCAGCCTTTACCCAAGGGGACACTCCCCTTATGTATAAATATTAAAAAAGAAAATCCCTGGTGTCTAGTGGCATTTCAGTGCAGTCGGGCAGCAGAAATTCTGAGAGAGACATGAAAGGAGAGGAAATGCCTTTCCTCTCCTTTCATGCCTCTCTCACCCCCTCCACGTGATCAGAGGAGAAATGCTTTTGGGGGTAGGCCTGTGATGAGGTCAGTGGGCTATTGCGCGCTGTCTTCAAACACCATGTGGGTATCAGGGGGGGAGGGGGTGGAAAGGGAAGCGATTCCCCTTCCTTCCCTGCCCAGGGGAGGGGGGTGCGAGGCACCCTGGGGGAGCTCCTGAGCTTCCCCCGAGGGCCCCTATCGGGACGTAACGGTTACCCCCTGGGCACACAAGCGGTGCTGCCCATGACGTAACCGTTACGTCCAGGGCACCCGAGGGGTTAAGACAACTCTAACTGTAGCTGGTGAATTTCTATGGTTTATTATGTGTAAAATGTGAGTTTAACTATAACGTCCCTGTAGCCTTTGTTTTTTTAAGGGAATTTCTATGATTTTTTAAATTCTGCTTCCAAACTATACCTTCCCTGTAACCTTTGTTTTTTTTCAGTGAATTTCTGTTATTTTTAACATATAGTAATATTCATTGTATATATATATATATTTATATATATATATATATATATATTTATATATATATATATATACAATGAATATTACTATATGTTAAAAGTCATATATATATATATATATATATATATATATATATATATATTAATATAGATATTCACTGAAAAAACAAACGTTACAGGGACGTTATAGTTAGGAAATAGAATTTAAAAAAATAGAAATTCATATGAAAAACCGAAGGTTTTCTCTAAAACAAAATTTACTGCAAACATTACATTGATATTATCAATGATGTTATCGAAGATGTCATGAGTGTTGCAATGCGTGGGATAATTAGCAAGGCAGAGAGAAGCACTTGCTTTGTTATGAAATTCCAGCCGTAATTCCTGAATGTGATTTTCTAAATGAATTAAAAAACGTTTTTTTGCCCCGGGGGGAAGAGGGTCCCAGGGGGACTCCTGCCCCAAGGCTTGGTGGTTAGGGTAAAGGTACCCTGTCCCTTTTGTTGATTTTTTTTTTTTTTTTTAGACTCAGTTGAAGCTGAATCTCACAATGGCTGTGAACACTTCTTGGTTGAAGTGTTGGCAGCCAATGAGATCTCTGCATGAGATTGAGAGGATTTACGAAGTGTTTGCGTCTCTACATTTACAGATTTGGTTTTCTTTTTATATGTCAAAACTCCGAACAGATATGAACCAAATAGCAAAAAGCACACTTTCTGGGACAAGTTTTTGCATATTTTTTTTTAATTCACAGTGTGTTCAAAATGCCTATGGGAATTAAAATGAGACACACACTTTTTTGATCCCCCGTTTTCTCATCCCCCGATTGACAGATCACTCCAAAACATATTCAATGCACAACAAGTCCTCTAGGCCTACCTTTTGGGGAAAATTTTGTAAATATTTATCAAACATCGCCTAAGTTATAGCCAAGTCAAAAATCGCTTTTTCAGTTAAAACTAACTCCTAAACGTAACTACTTCCTGGCCAACGATAGATAGATAGATAGATAGATAGATAGATAGATAGATAGATAGATAGATAGATAGATAGATAGATAGATAGATAGATAGATTGATTGATTGATGGGTGGGGGGCATGTTATGTATGGCTCCCCCATTACTCTACCTTGCAGAGATGTTCAAAACAAAAGCAGATGACTTGCTTGAACTCATTGTCTATTTTATAATTTTATGTCATGCAGAACCGTGCAGTGAAAGTGATTTCTGTTGCTCAAATGTTACCTGTTGATAATTGTACATGTTGGGCATGGAAGCGGTTTATCGCAATTAGTGCACTACTGCAAACAAAATATTGATTAGTACGACTGAAATTATCGAGCACAATAAATACTGTACTGGTTGTTGTAGCACATGAACATGAGTGGATGGGCTGTATTCGTGTCTAAAAATCCCTATGGATTATGCATGGGGAAAAAGCATTTTGGGACATCCCCTTTTTCTCTGGCCCTGCTTTACGGATCAAGCGAAAACTTTCAGGCAGTGAAGTGAGTGTCGTACTAGTTTTGAAAATTTTGTGAAGATTTGTTAAACGGCGCCCAGGTTATTGGCAAAATAACCTAGGTCCTAATAATAACTACCTACTAGCAACTGCAAGTATGTCATATATATTTTAACTGAAAAAAACAAAGTTTACATGGACTTTACAGTTAGAAAATAGAATTTAACAAAGAATGCTGGAGGTGCTCGCGAGATTTCTAAATGCAAACTTAACACACCTACAATTTTTATTCACAAACACATTTATCACAGTCAGTTCCTGATTTCCATATGCAAATAGAGTGATTCTGCATATCCCAAGGCAAATTACACTTGTTTTCTTTGTAAATATCAGTAATTTTGTAATTTCACGAACGCTCTTGGCCATCTATTCATTTATAAAATTAAGGGCCTGATTAAGATTTTGACAGAAGTGACGGGATCCCGTACCTATTTTGCGAGTCTGGTAAACACCATGGCATCCAGAATAATGTGGGCTGGATGTCAGTCACTTGTGTGTTCTATCCGCCAAAGGTTGAATCAGGCCTTAAATTCGTATCTTATTTCTCTCTCTTCGGCTATGTCATTGGAATAGTAATCTGCTGATTTCTCTGATAATGTGGAGGAAATACAAAATTGATGATAATTACTCACCTGTTTTTGGGATTAGGTGGAATCTAGGAAAATCTGTTTCTCTGAAAAATTGGTTTTATGAATAGCCTAAATTCCTAATCTGACTAGTCATACATTACACGTCTTTTTACTATTACCAAAACATTTATTTGAAAAGAGTTGTATTCATGTCTGTAATAGAGAATAGGTGTAAGAATGTTATATTCGCACCAGTTTTCCTTTCCTTATATTTGTTTATTTTGATTTAAGTACACCTGCGTAATGTTGCAAAATTATACGTTTTAATAGCTTTACAACTATTCTCTTCCAATATTCATGTATTATCCTCTGTCATGTTCTTCCTTGTTAGAGAATCCATCCTGCATTGAAATCGAGGCTGGTGGGTTCTCTCCCCCACAGGTTTTGCAGCACTAGCACGTTCACAGTTTTGAAGCTATCAGTATTGGGCTATCGTTGTCACTTGTGCCAAACCTTGTACGTATTGAAACTATGTAGAAATGTTTCACCTTCTCCGCGATTTGAGTGCGTTGGATGTACCTCGATGCTCATTAAAGTATCAAAATTCCCAGTGTTTGTAATTGATGTTCAATGCGAATGTTAATTTTAACCTTCATTTTAGCTTGTTATTATGCACACTTCGGTCAATTAACCAGTGGTGTTCCAGATATATTTTAAAATATTGCACTACGGAGAATAACATCTACATGGAATACAAATATGCAAGACATCAATTTAAATGATTAAAACAAATAAGCGAGGCAAAGCATAGTTAAAAAAAGACATTATAATAATGTTCCTTTTATAGCCTTGGTTTCTTTCCACTTTTCTTCTTTGTTATCCTTAGTTTTTCCTTCAAATTAAAAAAACGTTCCCCATTATTGAGGTTAGAATTGTGTATAAGATAGGAGCTCTTACATTTAGAATCTTTCAGGATCCCATCATTTTCCAGCGACAAAGTTCGTGGTCTGCAAAATTCAATCAGATTGAAGAGGTTTTAGCTGTAATTCGATGCTCGAGTGCATTCGTCCTGTGCCTGTTTTTCCCCCATTGTTATTTCTATGGAAGGGTGGACAGGCAAGCAATAAGAAAGGCTTGTGACAGATACAGTAGTACTGGGAAGGAGAAACATCACTTACATCGCGGTGAATGTAACGTAATGCAGTTACCACAATGCATTTACAACACATATGCGTTTACCAGACATGTCTTTACCCAGTGCTTAATTTGTAAATAAAAAGGTGCTGGTTCCCAAAGCCCTCCTCAAATTCGCGGCTGCTGCAATTAAATGTGAGAACACGGAATGCTGAGGCGGCGTAATCCTGGAGCCATTTCGGGCCTCTTCAATTTATATAAAGCCACTCTCTGCCCCTTCAGTTCACTCTTGCAGCTTTCTACTTACTCTCTTTGTGACGCTTTTTCATTTTTCTCTTCCTCCTTCTTTCCCATATGTGTCTTTTGCTCGCAGCAAATACTTGAGGCAGAAGAATAAGCCCCGGCCCTCAAAAATAAGTGCTGGTGCTCAGCACCGGAAACAACAAGCACAAATTAAGCACTTTCTTTACCACGAATATACCTTTACAACGCATGCCTTTACAACGAATTTCATTGTAAAGGCATGAATGGTAAAGGTGTATGCGTGATAAAGGTTTTAAAGGTAAGTACAGGTAAGTATTAAGTGGTATGGGTTTTGGGGTGTTAAGGGTATTTTTAGGTTTCAGGGTAAGTATGAATTTTGGGGTGGTAACTGCATTTTTGGGTTTTGGGGTGGGTATGGGTTTTGGGGTAGTAAGGGTATTTTTAGGTTTTAGGGTGGGTTTGGGTTTTGGGGTGGTACGAGCATTTTTAGATTTTATGGTGGGCATGGGTTTTGGGATGGTAAGAGCATTTTTAGGTTTTGGGTGGGTATGGGTTTTGGGGTGGTAAGGGTGATTTTAGGTTTTAGGGGGGGTATGGATTTTGGGATGGTAAGGTCATTTTTAGGTTTTGGGGTGGGTAAGGGTTTTGGGGTGGTAAGGGCATTTTTAGGTTTTAGGGTGGGTATGGGTTTTGGGGTGGTAAGGGCTATTTTAGGTTTTAGGGAGGGCATGGGTTTTTGGTAAGGGTATTTTTAGGTTTTAGGGTAGGTATGGTGTGGAAAGGGGTGTTTAGGTTTTAGGGTGGGTATGGGTTTAGGGGTGGTAAGAGCATTTTTAGTTTTATGGTGTGCATGAGTTTTGGGGTGGTAAGGGCATTTTTAGGTTTTAAGGTAGGTTTGCGTTTTGGGGTGGTAAGGGCATTTTTAGGTAATAGGATGGGTATGGGTTTTGGAGTGGTAAGGGCATTTTTAGGTTTTACGGTGGGTATGGTTTTTGGGGTGGTACGTTTTTTTAGGTTTTAGGGTGGGCATGGGTTTTGGGGTAAGGGTATTTTTAGGTTTTAGGGTGGGTATGGGGTTTGGGGTGGTAAGGGCATTTTTAGGTTTTAGGGTGGGTATGGGTTTTGGGGTGATAGGGCATTTGTAGATTTTAGGATGGGTTTGGATTTTGGGGTGGTAATGGAATTTTTAGATTTTAGGATTGGTAAGGGTCTTAGGGTAGTAAGGGCATTTTTCAGGTTTTAGGGGGATATTGGTTTGGGGTGGAAAGGGCATTTTTAGGTTTTAGGGTGGGTTTGGGTTTTGGGGTGGTAGGGGCATTTTTAGGTTTTAGGGTGGGTATGGGTTTGAGGGTGGTAAGGTTTTATTTTTAGGTTTTAGGGTGGGCATGGGTTTTTGGGTGGTAAGGGTATTTTTAGGTTTTAGGGTAGGTATGGGGTTTGGGGGGTAAGGGGTATTTAGGTTTTAGGGTGGGTATGGGGTTTGTGGTGGTAAGGGGTATTTAGGTTTTAGGGTGGGTATGGGTTTTGGGGTAAGGGTATTTTTAGGTTTTAGGGTGGGTATGGGGTTTGGGGTGGTAAGGGCATTTTTAGGTTTTAGGATGGTTATGGGGTTTGTGGTGGTAAGCGGTATTTAGTTTTTAGGGTGGGCATTGGTTTTGGGGTGGTAAGGTAATTTGTAGGGTTTAGGGTAGGTAGAGTATTTGGGTGGAAAGGTGTGTTTGGGTGTGTATGTTTATATATATATATATATATATATATATATATATATGTATGTATACTGTATGTTATACTTACCTCTAGTTTTTACCATGCATATGCCTTTACCAACTATGCCTTTACTATGAATTTTTTGTGGTAAAGACATTCGTGGTAAAAGCACATGCATTGTAAAAACATTATGTGGTAAGTGCATGCGTGGTAATGACCATGCATTGTACTCACCACGTTGTAAAGGCATGCGTTGTAAGTGCATGCGTTGCTTTATCATAAATCCCTGGGAAGCCTCGATTTGCCAGGAATTATAGTGAAATTACTGAAGGACTTCCTACCCCCTGGTGCTGTTTTGTTTTTATGTCAAAAAGGCTTGCTGTAAGTAGGCCAGTGGCTGTCTGACCAGCTAAGTAGGCTTACTAGGGAAACATCCGGAACGATGACTCCGGAAAAACGATTACATTGTTAAAGCAAGCAGAACCACGCTTGTATTAACAATGACTCCCTTTTTCTCTCCCATAACCATGCATGTGCTGAACAATTCACATGTGTGGTTAAGGCAGAGGAAAAAGGGAGAGTTCAACAAGAGAGGACGCAGTCAGGTAAGTGGGGCTGGGCCAGGGTTGTGGGTAGTTTTTAGGGGTGGGATTAAGGGCTTGGAGCAGGGGCTCGGGGTAGTTTTTTTTTTTAGGGGTGGGGTTGGGGGGATCAGGGTAGTTCTGTTTTTGGGGGTGAGGAATCGGGGCAGTTCTATTTTTAGGGGTGGGAGTGGGGGTGGAGGTAGTTTTGTTTTGGGGAGGGGGTCAGTGTACCTTTGTTTTTGTGGGTGGTAGGGGGGTAGTTTGGTTTTTGGCGGTGTGGCATCGGGGTAGTTTGGTTTTTGGGGTGGGGGGTCAGGGTACTTTTGTTTTGGGGTGGGGGTTCGGGGTACTTTTGTTTTTGGGGTGGCGGTGGGGGTGGGGTAATTTGGTTTTTGGTGGTGAGGGATCGGGGTAATTTGGTTTTTGGGGTTGGGGGATCGGGATAGTTTGGTTTTGGGGGGTGGGGGATTGGGGTAGTTTGGTTTTTGGGGTTTGGAGTTGGGGGGGTCGGGAAGTTTGGTTTTTGGGGGTGGGGGTTGGGGTAGTTTGGTTTTGTGGGGAGGGGGTTAGCTGCTTTTAAGTTGGGTGTGGGAGGATGGGGAAGGGTTTAGGGCTCAGGGTGGGTGGGAGGTATCCGGGGTAGTTTTGTCTTTGGGGTGGGGGGGTCGGGGTAGTTTGTTTTGGGGGGTAGAGGGTTGGAGGGCTCAGGGTAGTTTGTTTTTTGGGCGTGGGGGGTCAGGGTAGTTTGGTTTGTGGGGGTGGGGGTTAGGGGTAGTTTGTTTTTAGGGGTGGGGATCAGGGTACTTTTGTTTTTAGGGGCAGGGTGGGGGGATTGGGTTACTTTCGTTTTTACGGGTGGGGTAGGGGGTTGGGGTAGTTAGCTTTTTTCGGGGCCGGAAGGTAGGGGTACTTTTGTTTTTAGTGGTGGGGTGGGGGATTGGGGTAGTTTTGTTTTTGGAGTGGGGGATTGGGGTATTTCTGTTTTTAGGGGTGGAGTGGGAGTCGTTTTTAGGGCGGGTGGGGGAGGGTGGGGAAGGGTTTAGGGCTCAGGGTCGATGGGAGGTATCCAGGGTAGTTTTGTTTTAGGGCTGGGGTGTCGGGATAGTTTTAGTATTAGGGATGGGGTACTTCTGGGCCTTAGGGCAGGTGGGGAGTCGCATGCTAGAACCATGCATGCTGTACCCATAAATGCCTTTACTAGGCACGCTTTTACAACGAAAAAACATTGTAAATGCATGCGTGGTAAAGGCATTTATGGTAACAATGCGGTCGTTTTTCCAACCGCATTGTTCAGGCATGCGTGGTTCCAGCATTCGTTGTTCCATCATACATTCGGCTTAGTATCATGTTACGACCTGCAGAAGCCCTGTCAAAATCTAATTTCCTCTTGTTGAGAAGACTGTGAATCACCTATTTACCCTATATAAATAATGTAAATATCTCTAAATATGACTGAACACATACTTGGCACTTCCTCTGTCACTAAACCAATGTATTTTGCTTAAGGAACCCTATCCTCACCTAAAACATCTAGCTTGCTTTCTGTAGTTAGAGGTCCTAGCTGCACTTATCTGAATGGTTGCAAGGGTTGTGGCCACTCAGTCCTCAGTTGCCTCTGCTTCTTGTAGAATAATTGCTGAATCTTCTGGGTGGGACTCCAGACAATCACCAGTCACAATAGGCTTATGTCTGTTACCTGCAGCCCAACAAGGTTCTATGATTTGCTAGTGACGTCTCCTTGACCATCTTTTGACCTTTTTGTTGTGTTTCTAGTCGGCGTTTCTCTTAATTAGTGAGTTATCAAATATGCTAGATATAAAAGGAAAGGAAGGTGCCAGTGGAATTAAAATTGGTCTTACACTGATCTTTGGCATTTCTTACACCGTGTAAAGCCAAAGGGACCTGAAGTGTTTTTTTCAGAATACGGTTTCATGGAGAGGAAATGCCGTTCATTGCCATGGATTGACAGATGTGTTGTGGTGACAATATTTAGCATTTATCACAAGTACTAGTGTCTAATGCATGTGGCTACAGCGCAGAAGCAGTCAAAGGTCTTAAACCAAGACATCCTCAGGGTACTTACATAGACAGACATAGGGCAGGTATACAAATAGGGAATGGGGTGGGATGAGTCAATTCATTCCCTTCATCAGCGCCCTCCAGGAAAGCCTTGTGCAGCCCACCTCTGACCTCTCTTATGTGCACGTGCTAGCATTTGGAGTAGGTCATTTTCTCAGGTGTACAAGTTGTTGGTTAGCTGGCAGTTGACTGTGTGGATGGATGAGAAAATAAGTTTCTGGCCACTAGAGTGGAAATGAGGTGAAAGTAGGCAGCAATGACTCGCATCATATAATCTGTGGATAAGATGTTAACTGAAGTCATTGGGACCTTTGACTAAAGCTAGCTAATTTGGAATTCAAAACAATGTTTCAATTTTAATAATACAATTGATTGCACCAATGCAGTTAATCTAATAAAGAAGTTTTGTTAAATTTGACTAACACACATCAGGAATTAATGTACACATTAGCTGTAATTGTCTTTGCACAGAATTGGCTCTAACTAAGTGTATAACGAAACGAATGGTAACTCATTTGTCTACTAACAACAATAAATTATCCCAATCAAAACGCCCGTGTTCATATTATATTCTAGAACAAAGTATTTCATTAATTGCTTCATTTTGACTTTTAATTTGATGAACTCCTCCATATCATTGGGATATAAGGACATCAAAGTTAATGTTTGCAGTGTAATTGTTACAGTCCATTTTCTATTAGTGTTCAAATTAAACAAGTTACCAATTACTAATGCAGTTTCTGGCATCTATTATAACAATTCATCATAAACAACATTATTCATGTTTGCAAAAAATAGCCCAAGGCTCCTCTTTGAATGACGAACAGATGTTAAAAAATGGGCAGTGATATGCTGTTTAAATTGGACCTCGACTAAGAACACGATCTTGATAGATTACTTGGAATAGAGTATGTAACTGTGATAAATACAAATTAACTTGTATTCTGCAGGAGCCAATCACCAACGTTATTGCAGTACAGACATCCATATCTAAATAAGAATAAAATGAATATTTAAGAACAAACGCAATTAGATTCTCATCGCTCAACTGTCATTTTACAAGTGTGCTTGGATACATAACTTACTGTTTTGATAATAGTCGTACTTCCCCCTTTTATAAAGAATACTGCAAATTGTTGGGAGTGAATCGATCAGGACTACTAAGTTGTTTGTTGAATCGCATATTTATTGCTGTTCTGCTTTTGTTTAGTACACACCATAGGGAACCTCGGTAACCACTGGAAGATGGGGGAATTCAACTAACTACATGCACAGGTTCTTCCAAGGGGATAAATGTGCTGTGTGAAACTGTGGCAATACATGCTGCTGCTAAGTTGCAACTACCCAAGACTTAGGGCCTGATTACAACTTTGGAGGAGGTGTTAATCCGTCCCAAAAGTGACGGTAAAGTGACGGATATACCACCAGCCGTATTACAAGTCCATTATATCCTATGGAACTCATAATACGGCTGGTGGTATATCCGTCACTTTATCGTCACTTTTGGGACAGATTAACACCTCCTCCAAAGTTGTAATCAGGCCCTTAGGGTCTTATTATGAGTTCGGAGGAGGAGATAACTCCATCACAAACGTGATGGATATCCCACCCACCGTATTACCAGTTCCATTATACCCTATCACGTTTGTGACAAGTAATCCCCTCCAACAAACTCGTAATGGGGCCCTAAATCATGTATTCACATTTTATATATTTATTGGTTTGTGGTTTTATGTCATTACCATGAACTGATGTTTCCAATTGCCTTCTTATTCATTTATAACATTCCTATAACACAATTTACATTAAAATGATTCAACAAATAGCTCCTTCCCAACAGGGGTCTTTTTCACAGTCTCTGTATTTTGAACTCTTACAGATATGGAGGCAATACCGATTTCCATGTAGACTGTGTTGTTTTGTTCGTCGTTACTTAGTGGCCATAAATTACAGATAATTTTACACTTTTTTCAATGAAGGAGCTTTTTCAGGAGTCACAGGATGCTGAGCCGTGGCCAGGAGTTGAGGTTTTTCATGATGTTTACTCAGGAGCGGTGACCTCTAGGCCACATTTCCGTGGATCACCTATCTCTACTAGCAGCAGATGAGCATTGCTCATTTTCAGCCAGTACATAATGAGAAAAGTCCAGGCCCAACCCCCGGAACCTCACCATAAATTATTGGTAGGGGACCAAGTCCCACAGTCCCTTGTAAACTGGTGCCTATGTCTGGTGCTGATTCATTAAAACATCTTTCTCTATAGCCCAGAGATTACATTACTCGTTTGTCTGCTGAATGAGCATACACATTGTTAGACCTGACAGCCTTAGGTTGGTCATCCCCCAACTTTTTGCCTCCATCCTTCCATTTTTCTGACCCTGTTTTTACTGGTATTAGGACTCTACACTCTTTACCACTGCTGTCCAGTGCTGAAGTGCATATGCTCTGTCCCCTAAACATGGTAACATTGGTTCCTAATCAACTGGAATATTTAATTTACCTGTAGGTCCCTAGTAAAATGCACTATCTGTACCCAGGGCATATAAATTAAATGCTACTAGTGGCCCTGCAGCACTGATTGTGCCACTCACATAAGTAGCCCCTTAACCGTCTGTCAGGCCTGCCATTGCAGTGCCTGTGTGTGCAGTTTCACTGCCACTTTGACTTGGAATTTACCACTAGTTGCCCGGCCTTAAACTCTCCTTTTTCTACATAAAAGGCACCCCTAAGGTAGGCCATATGAAACCCATAGGGCAGAGTGTTATGTAGGTAAAAGGCAGGAAATATACTTATGTGTATTACTTGTCCAGGTAGTGAAAAACGCATACATTCATTTTCCACTACTGTGAATCCTGCTCCTCTCATAGACTAACATTAGAACTGCCCTCATATACTCTTAAGTGGTATATTCTGATCTGAAAGGAGTAGCCATGTCTTCATTGGTATTGCCAGAATGGTAATGGAAAATCCTGCTTCCTGATGAAGTTGGATTTAATATTACTATTTTAGAAATGCCACTTTTAGAAAGTGGGCATTTCTCAGCACTGACTGACATTCCCTTTGGGAGTAGATGGAGATTTGGAGTTTGGGGTCTCTGAACTCACAATTTAAAAATACATCTTTTGGTAAAGTTGTTTTTTAGATTTTCAGTTTGAAAGTGCCGCTTTTCGAAAGTGAACATTTTCTTGCTTGAACCATTCTGTGACTATGGGGGTCATTCTAACCCTGGCGGTCGTCGACCGCCAGGGCTAAAATGACAGGGGCACCGCCAACAGGCTGGCGGTGCCCCGCAGGGCATTCTGACCGCGGCGGTTCGACCGCGGTCAGAAGTGGAAAACCGGCGGTCTCCCGCCGGTTTTCCGCTGCCCTTTTGAATCCTCCATGGCGGCGCAGCTCGCTGCGCCGCCATGGGGATTCACACACCCCATACCGCCATCCTGTTCCAGGCGGTTCGCCCGCCAGGAACAGGATGGCGGTATGGGGTGTCGTGGGGCCCCTGGGGGCCACTGCAGTGCCCATGCCAATGGCATGGGCACTGCAGGGGCCCCCGTAAGAGGGCCCCACAAAGAATTTCACTGTCTGCATTGCAGACAGTGAAATTCGCGACGGGTGCCACTGCACCCGTCGCACCTTCCCACTCCGCCGGCTCCATTCGGAGCCGGCGTCCTTGTGGGAAGGTTGTTTTACACTGGGCTGGCGGGCGGCCTTTTGGCGGTCGCCCGCCAGCCCAGTGTAAAACCCAGAATCACCGCAGCGGTCTTCCGACCGCGGAGCGGTATTCTGGAGGGGGAACTTTGGCGGGCGGCCTCTGCCGCCCGCCAGAGTTAGAATCACCCCCTATGTCTGCTTGTGTATTCCCTGTCTGGGTCAGACTGACAGTTGGGCTGTTTTTGAATCTCCACTAGATAGTGACTCAAAGGGAACTTGGGTGTAGCCTGCATATCCTGATGGGGCACCAGGGATACAGTGGAGGTAGGAGCTGACACACCTGAATGGACTGTGCCTGCCCTCACACAATGCAGTCTCCAAGCCCCTGGTGTGTTTCTGGGGCCAGACCTGTACAAGGCAGAATCTTGTGAACAACAGAGGCTTTCCTTTGAAGATTGCCAATTTTAATGGCAGAAAGGGGCATAAGGAGTTGACCCAAAACCCCAGATTTTTAGATTACTTCTGGAACCAAGAGGAACCTCTACCAAGGAGAAGAGCTGGGGGGAGGACTATTGTCCCTTTGCCTGTGACTGTGTGTAGGAGGCTGGCCTGGCTTATAGTGGATACCTTGTGGTACTTGCACCATGTGCCAGGTCCAGTTATCCCTTATTAGTAGAATAGAGGTGTTTCTAGCAGCCTAGGCTGTTAGAGGTAGCTATGGCAAAGCAGCTTAGGCTGAACTAGGAGACATGCAAAGCTCCTACTATACCACTTATATCATATAGCACAATATCATAAGAAAACACAATACTCAGAGTTACTAAAAATAAAGGTACTTTATTTTAGTGACAATATGCCAAAAGTATCTCAGAGGATACCCTCGCTTAGGAGGTAAGTAATATACACAAATTATATGTACACAAACCCAAATCAGGTAAGTAACAGTAAGAAAAGTAGTGCAAACAATGTAGAATCACAATAGGATGCAATAGGTAGACATAGGCCTAGGGGCAACACAAACCATATACTCCAAAAGTGGAATGCAAATCACAAATGGACCCCAGGCCTATGGGAAGTTGTAGAGGGTCGCTGGGACTAAGAGAAAACAGTGAGGGTGTCCAAAATACCCCACACCCCAAGACCCTGAAAAGTAGGAGTAAAGTTATCCTACTACCCCAGAAAGACAGTATAGTCATAGGGATTCTGCAAGAACCACAACTGCTACCAAAGCACTGAAGATGGATTCCTGGGCCTGAGGACCTGTAAAAGAAGGGGACCAAGTCCAAGAGTCACGCAAGTGTCCAGTGGGGGCAGGAGCCCACTAAACCCCAGATGAAGGTGCAAAAGGGCTGCCTCCGGGTGCGAAGAAGCTGAAGATTCTGCAACAATGGAAGGTGCCAGGAACTTCTCCTTTGGTCAGAAGATGTCCCACGTGTGCTGGAGGATGGAGGAGTGTTTCCAAGCAGAAATACCGCAAGCAAACCTTGCTAGCTGCAAGATTCGTGGTTGAGGATTTTGGGTGCTGATGGGGCCCAGGAAGGACCACCAGGATGCCGCCCCTTGGAGGAGGAGACAGAGGGGGCACTCAGCAACTCAGAGAGCCCCCACAGAAGCAGGCAGCACCTGCAGAAGCACCGGAACAGGCACTTAGAAGATCTAAGGACAGTGGTCGACTCAGAGTCATGAAGGAGGGTCCCAAGACGTTGGAGTCCAACTCAGCGAGTTTGGCAATGCAGGATGGAGTGCTGGGGACCCAGGCTAGGCTGTGCACAAAGGAATCCTTGGAAAAGTGCACAGGAGCCGGAGCAGCTGCAGATCACGCAGTACACAGGATTACTGTCTGGCTTGGGGAGGCAATGACTTACCTCCACCAAATTTGGACAGAAGGACCACTGGACTGTGGGAGACACTTGGACTCAGCTCCTGTGTTCCAGGGACCATGCTCGTCAGGATGAGAGGGGACCCAGATGACCAGTGATGCAGAAGTTTGGTGCCTGCGTTGGCAGGGGGAAGATTCTGTCGACCCACAGGAGATTTCTTCTTGGCTTCCAGTGCAGGGTGAAGGCAGACAGCCCTCAGAACATGCACTGCCAGGAAACAGTTGAGAAAGCCAGCAGGATAAGGCACTACAATGTTGCTGGTAGTCGTCTTGCTATTTTGCTGCAGTTTTGCAGACGTCCTGTAGCAGTCAGCGGTCGATCCTTGGCAGAAGTCGAAGAGGGAAGTGCAGAGGAACTCTGGTGAGCTCTTGCATTCGTTATCTGAGGAATAGCCCAGAGGAGAAACCCTATATAGCCCAAAAAGGAGGATTGGCTACTGAGAAAGGAGGCTTGGTTACTGAGAGAGGTAAGCACCTATTAGGAGGGGTCTCTGACGTCACCTGCTGGCACTGGCCACTCAGAGCTGTCCAGTGTGCCCCAACACCTCTGAATCCATTATGGCAGAGGTCTGGGACACACTGGAGGAGCTCTGGGCACCTCCCCTGGGAGGTGCTGGTCAGGGGAGTGGTCACTCCCCTTTCTTTTGTCCAGTTTCGTGCCAGAGCAGGGCTGGGGGATCCCTGAACCGGTGTAGACTGGCTTATGCAGAGATGGACACCATCTGTGCCCATCAAAGCATTTCCAGAGGCCGGGAGAGGCTACTCCTCACACCTATTTTCAAAGGGAGAGGGTGTAACACCCTCTCTCAGAGGAAATCCTTTGTTCTGCCTTCCTGGGACCAGGCTGCCCAGGCCCCAGGGGGGAAGAAACCTGTCTGAGGGGTTGGCAGCAGCTGCATTGGAGACCCCGGAAAGGCAGTTTGGCAGTACCCAGATTCTGTGCTAGAGACCCGGGGATGCATGGAATTGTCACCCCCAATACCAGAATGGTATTGGGGTGACAATTCCATGATCTTAGACATGTTACATTGCCATGTTCGGAGTTACCATTGTGATGCTATACATTGGTAGGCACCCAACAGGGAACACATATACACCACAAACGTATGAGCACTGGGGTCCTAGCTAGCAGGATCCCAGTGACACATATGAAACACACTGACAACATAGGGTTTTCACTATGAGCACTGGGCCCTGGCTAGCAGGATCCCAGTGAGACAGTAAAAACACCCTGACATATACTCACACAAAGGCCAAAGGTGGGGGCAACAAGGCTAGAAAGAGGCTACCTTCCTACATTGTGCCTTGCTGGATTGGCCTGCAGTTGCTCCCTTCTGCCAGAAAGAGGATGAAGACTGGACTATGTGGAATATTCCTGCTTGTAAAGGGTCTCTAAGTGCTTGGACTGAGCTTACCTCCTGTTTTGAAGTATCAGGGCTAAAGAAGACTTCCTTTGCCAGCACCTGGACTCTCTGCTGAGAATCCTACTCTGCCAGATGATGCCCTATCCAGACCCTGCGCCCTTAGAAGGTGAAGCTGGTGGAATCAAGGTGGAAATCCAACCCCAGGAGCCGTGCGGGGAAAACTTTGGTGCACCACCTGCAACGCAGCTGTAAAAACGATGCACCACCTGCATCGCGGCTGAGAAATCGACACACCACCTTCATCGCAACTGGGAAATTGATGCATCACCCGCATCACGGCTGGATAAACAACACCACATCCGCTTGCAGCTTCTAAAATCGAACTAAAGCTCCATGCAGCGCGATCCCTCTTCACTGTGCTGCTGGATTTAGCATGCATCATCGCTGGGCATCAAAATCAATGACCAGAGGTGCCCAACTGGAAATCGACGCATCGCTCTCATGCTGGAGAGAAAACTGATGCATCACCTGCCCGATCGGAGAAGAAACAATGCACGGCCTAACTTGCGAGTAAGGAATCAACTCATCGCTGACTTTTCCGACACAGGTACTTTGTGTAACAGCAACACATCCATTGTTTTCTATGGAGTAAGACTCATTAATTTTTGTTATGTTCCCTTCTCCTCCAACCTTCTACATCATCCATAAGAGGATCAATAGTTTTCCTTTTTTCTTGTACCCATCCAGGTGCAACATCATTACAAGGTATCCTACCTCTAAATAACTGAAAGGGTGTTACTCCAATAGACAAATGTGGTGTTTAGCAATATTCACATACTTTTTTTCTCATTTCATCTTCCCATTGCATTCCTTGTGCTTGAGCAATTTGTAAACTTTCTTTAAGTACCTTGATAAACTGTTCCACTACTCCATTTAATTTGGGATGATATAATTCTGCCAAGAAGGACTCCACCAATTCTGATGTGAATTGAACACCATTATCAGTGAGAATAGAAGAAGGAAAGCCTTCCCTTTAAATGAGCTCTTCAAGAAAGCTGATCACATCTCTAGAATCTACAGAATTTACTACTTTGATCTCTGGCCAACTTGAATACATGTCAATACACACCGAGACATAACAATCAGCCGATTTCAATCTGACTGGACCAAGTATATCTAAAGCTATGTCCAACTACGCTCCTGAAGCTTCCTCTCTTATCACCATGGGTTGAGTTCTACAATTTAAGGTTTTATAAGGTTTTATCAGATTGGGCACACACTTGACAATCCCTCACTTCTCTTTCTATCAGCATATCCATTGCGGGCCACCAATACATAGTTCTTAGCCTCTCCTTAGTTTTGGAAATGCTCATATGACTGTAATGAGCATGTTCCACTAATTTCTTCCTCAAACTGAAAGGTGGAATCAACTTGCTACCCCTCACCAATACTCCATCACTAACAGCCAATTCACCCTTTACCTGCCAAAAGGCCAACAAAGCTTCATCACAGCTTCTTTTTGCACCCCATCCATCTTTTGTCTTATTTATTACTCTCTGTAAGTTGTAATCTTTCAACAATTCCTCCTTCCATTCTGATTCCTGAATCACTGCTCCTGGTATAAGACATACCTTTATATCTTGATCTAGATCCTCACCCACAAAATATTCTCCTTATATTCTCCTTCATCATCACACCAATGTTCTACACCATTGTAAGTATATTCTTCACACAGTCTAGAAAGACAATAGGCTTGTACATTCAATACACCTGGTATATATGAGACATTATACTCATACTCCTGTACAGCTACAACCCACTTCTGAATTCAGATTCCAGATTTGTTTCCAGATTTGTTTTCGGAATCGATTCCTTTGCTCTTAAATACTTCTTTTAAAGGTTTGTGATCAGTTATAACTTCAAATTTACGGCCCCATAAGAATTTTCTCAATTCCCTTACTGCCCAATATACTCCTAGTGCCTCTTTTTCAACAGCAGAATAATTATATTCTGCCTTTTTCAAATTTCTTAATAAGAAGAGTATGGACCTATCCAACCATTTTGATGTCTGCATCAGAACAGGACCTATACCCTTAGAGCTGGTGTCAGTCATTAACACAATCTCATCCTTTGCATCAAAACGTCCTAAATTGGATGTGTTTTGTAAACTATTCTTGATGTTCGAAATTCACTAGTACACTGATCACATCAGGTGAACTAATTTACTAATTCTTGTTAAACAATGGTATCGACCAAAGCCACTCTTGGCCGAATTCCCTTTCCCGAGATTTCATGCCCTAAATACTCAATAATCGGTGTGTCAAATGTACATGTTTTGGACCAGAAGCTTTTAACCTGCGTAGTACCTTCTCCAATTTCTTGTCGTGTTCACTCAAATTGGCCCCATACACTAGAATGTCATCTTAATAAATCTTTACTCCTTCTATTCCTTTCAAAATCTTTTCTAGCGCTCTCTGAAAGACAGGTGCCGCTGATATCAGGCCAAAGGGCATCCTAAGAAACTTGAAAGTACCAAAAGGAGTAAACGTGGTGAGTTATTGAGATGATGGATGTAATCTTATCTGGTTATATGCTGATGATAAATTGAGTGTTGAAAAGTGTTTTGTACCATTGAGTGAACACAACATCTCATTAATATTAGGAAGGGGATAATGGTCCACAATTACTGACTTGTTCAATTATTTGATGTCTACACATAACCTTGCCTCCCCATTAGCTTTTTTTGCCATCACCACTGGCGTCACCCATTCTGATGCCTCAATCTCTTGAATTATCCTATTTTTGATTAATTTATCAATCTCTTCCTTCATTTGTTCTTTCACGCTTAAAGGAACTGTTCTCAACTTAGCATCTTTGCATTGAACATTAGATTTTAGTTTGATCTCATGCATACAATTTTTGTAAACAACTTATTTCTGCATTAAAAACTTCAGGGAGTTTATTTATCTACTTACTCCCAATCTCTGACACACAATTAACGTTAGTAATATCTCTCAGGATAACTGGTGGATCTTCATTAGGATCAACATAGACATATAGATCACGTTGATGGAACCAACTGATCAAGGAAATTCCCTTTTATAGACATGTAAACCTTACCTGGAATGATGCGTTCTTTAAACTCAATGGTTCCCCAAAAGTACCCAAGTAATTTGATTGGTTTCCCACCATACCCTTTGGGTTTTATAACAGGTTTCATCAACTTGACTTTTCCTTTCAAGTATTGATCATAAAAACTTCTTGGAATGAGTGTTATTTTTGCTCCAGAATCAAAAAGAATCTTAGCAGCTTCACCATTTACTAAAATTGTTTCCATGGGGCCACTCAAGTATCCACTTTTAGTTTGTAAAATTTGAATTTTGCCTACTGACTCCACATCATCAGTTGCATTTTCACATTTAACTTCTCTCACTTTCTTTCTAGGTGACCTTTTCTTCCACAGTTTTTACAAGTAATGTTCAAACCTGGACAATCCTTATTATTGGCCATATGTCCCATATTACCACACCTATAGCACTTGCCTGAAAATGATGTAGCTGATTTTACACTATCCTTTTCTATTACATTTCTATATTCTACATCATTACTGTATACTGTTTTGACCGTAATGCTCTCACTTATACTAGAGTTGTCGGCTGTTATTTTATGACCCCTTAAAACCTCAACACAGTTCTTAGAATGTTCACAGGTTTTCGCGATAGTGAGTATTTCATCCAACGACGGATTGTCTTTTTGCCACATGCTCTCTTTAGCTTTCTCTAACAAACATCCCAACATGAATTGATCTCTAAAACGTTCTTCATATGAATTTCCAAATACACAAGAGGCAGCTAATCCTCGCAACAAAGCTTTATACTGCTCCACTGATTCTCCTTGTCCCTATATCCTTTTCCCAAACTGGTACCGTTCAAGTACTGTGCTTACCTTGGGTAAATAATGTAAATCCAGTTTTTTTAATACATATTTCATATTCATTAAGTCCAGCTGCATCATTATCTGACAATTCAGGCAAATTCTCAAATATTTCCTGCCCTTCAGTACCAAGACAGTGCATTAATAAGACATCTTCCTCTCCGCATTGAGAGAGGTACCACACATCTTAGCATAGTTAATGAAAACCTTTTTCCATTTCTGCCATTTTATTGGTGGATCACCAGGAAAGACTAAAAAAAATGGCACTGCTCGAATATTCTGCATGGTGTAAACTAGTATGCAATGAAAGAACTACATATATAAAAGTTTTTATAGAAGAAACTTGCCTTTACCCAGTTCCATAGTGTTTGACTCTCTGCGTGTTTCTTAAAATCAGCTGCACACCTCAATTAAAATAAACCACTAATCAAAACAATTTGGTGTGCGCATCACCCTGTGTAGTTAATATCCTGTTAAAAAATAAACTTTCCCCTACAGAAGTCTGTTTTTAATGGCATTTCCTTTTGAATCTCTGAACCCATTCTGGTGCCAGTAATGCAGGAATTAATTGAAGGACTGGACACCATAATATCAATCACAGACAATCAGCGTCAGGTGTTTAGGATCGCCATGTTCTAGTGCCATCACCAGAGCCTTGAGCTGTGCTAGTCGTGCAGTGCAGTCCGCCAAGGTCTGCGCATAAGTATGTTGTGGATGGAATTTACCATCTTTCATGTAGCCACTCACGGCAGCGCAAGCAGCAGGATATTGATGTTTTGTGGCTATTGCTGGTTGAGCTGATTCATCAGTATACATAATTGTTTGATATTGTTCAATAGGCAATGTATTTGCGGGAACTGGGTGTTCAAGTTAGTATTGCAAAAATTCTTGAGTTTGTAATTTTGAGTTTAAAAAGTAGCCATCAGTGGCCATCAGAGATGTTGCCCATTGGATGCAGCGTGAATGTAATGTTTTAGCATATGGAATGCTAGCTTTGGTAACAGCCTTAAGGGCTGGGATGGGGGATACAACAATTCTACATTTCCCCTGGGACAGAGGTCTCTCTTTAATGATAGCCATCTTAACAGCAGTGAGAATTTTCACAGTGGGAGCAAATTGCTGTTCTGCTGTAGAGTACAATTGTGATTTGGATGCTTCTGGGAAGGTCTCACCCTCATTGAATGCTACATAGGTGAAACCAATGGCATCAGCAATTACTCTGATGACCAGGTGTTTTTTGTTGTCCTGTGTCTGTAGGTGTTTAGTGATGACATTTCTTTGTGTTCAATTCAACTGCTGAAAAAGTGACCCAAGAATAAAATGTTTCTGTTCTGTAGGCTGGATGAGCCTCAACAACAAATGTGATTTGACCCCCCCAGGCCGTTAGGCCATTTGCCCACAAGTATGCAGTAAGGGACGGTTGCATGTTTACTGCAATTGCTACCGGTTGCGGGTTAGCCATTGTTATGGTTAAAAGTTGTTTGTTCAGAGATAAGGACACCAAGTAGGGATTAATCCTTTTAAAGTTCAAGCTTGAACAGCCTACAGTGTTAGATAGGTACTACCTACTTAGCTGAGGAGGAAATCCTCAATACCATGGACATCTCCATATATAGTATTGAGGTGTCTTTAGCCTGTAGTGAGACACAGATACTTAGGAGGATCCGAAAATTAGTGCCTGACCAAATGTTGGCAGTGCCATGTTGCATAGGTTCTCATTATTCTAATAAAGCTACTGGATTTGGGTGGTAGAATTGCCTGATTAGTGGAGTGCTAAGTAAAATTCCACACCATGTGATACCTGTTTGCCTTGTCCAGGTTTTCTGCCTAACTAACAGCGCCTTATCTCTGCCCAAGAACAGGGATGATTGTGGCAACCAGGCACAAGACAAAAAAAACTCCTCAGGGAAGCCGTGGTCGATTGGATCTTATCCCTTTCTCTCAGTTACATTAGTCTCACACAGGCAAAGACAAACAGAGGCAGAACATAGTTCAATAAGGTTTTATTGGAGTAACTGCATCTTAGATAAAATGGCATGTATTGCAATAAATAGGATGATAAAACACATTAAAAGCAAAAGGGTGATGAGTATGAAACACAAAGCAGCCCCACCATACTGTCACTAACAGTGATATATATTTCCCTAGCTAAGCTATGTTAGAGCACAGCACAATAAGGCCTAATCTGACCTTCAGGTTTTCCCCCTGGGAAGATACTGTCCCTATATAGGCCAGGGATTCTGTAGTCGCAAGCAGCTGTAGCAAAGGCAATCGGCATGCAGTCATGGTCATCTGGCTGGAATCCCTCTAATGTGTATGGGACAAAGGTTTGTTTTTATAATAAAACAGTTAATATTCTAAGAAAGGATTTGTATGTGTCTGTGAATGTTAGAGACACCGCATAACACTTTTGACGGCAACCCTATCTGGCTGCAGCCTTGAGGAAAGCACAAAGTGCAATGCTAAAAACGTTTTTCCTTCCTAGGCGAAGGAACAAATAGATAGAGAAAATAAAACAACACGGCAAATGTGGCTAATGCTATAAAAATAAGCAATGCTAATAAAATGGAACTGGGCTAAAGTGCACAAGGGCAGGCCTAGTTTGCTAAAATAATGTCTCTAAAATATGGCTAAAATAGCTATACAACAAGTTACTGTAATCCTCCTTTGCAAGCTCATGTTCCTTTCCCTATTTGGAAACCTTGTGAAAGACAGTTACCGTACTATGTTTGGCAGGTTCTACTTTTAGGATTAATAGACACAAGCCTTGATTTGACTTGGTGCAGGCTTCTCTGATCTAACTCATGAATTTAAGCACATTGCTTAGTTTTCTATTACAGGTGTTTTGTTGAGCAGCACTCTCCTATAATTGTAGCCAGTACACACACAGGCTAGAAGCTTCAGAATCTGCTCAGGGAATACATAAACATAGTAAAGTGATGACCAAAGCAAATACCCTTAATGAAATAGGCTTACTGATTGAAGGCAGGGAATCAACTGTAGAAAATAGCTAGAATCAATTATAGGAAATAATTGTTTGCAAACCAAGGCGCAGAGCAGAGTAGTCAAGAAATTGAAGCCTGCTGTGTGTACACAACCTAGCATGTTTAAAATGACAGAAGCTAGTAAAGTCCCCTGTAAGGACGCAGTTCCTAATGAAATTATCCTACTAGTCTGCCCTGACAATTTGTTTTACTTGGATTCCCCTGGGTGCTCCATGTGGAAACCTCTTTTGTTTGCAGTAAACAGTTTGTGCATTTGCAAACAGCTGTGGGTTTTGTGCCTCCGTAGATCAATCACTGAAGCTACCTGGATAAATGCCACATAGCGAATGACCTCCAAAGTACTGTGAAAACCTCACAGGCTCTATCAGAGAGATGAAAGAAGAATTTTAACTCACATGATAAAACAACTCTTGGGAACAGTAGCAGGAAATATTAGTAACTAAAAGGTAGACAGGAGGAAAATGTTACCAAGAGCCCATGCTTTAGTTCTGCTACCTCAAGAGCACATGGGAATTCAAAGGGGAGGAAGGTGAGGGGCATTGTTTAGAACATAACAAAGCCCACAATAGGTTGGGAGGCCACACATATAGAACGAACTGAAGATTGGCAGCTATCCAGATCTGGTCACATATCGGTGCTCTTTCTTCCCCAGTATGGCGGAAGGACTCTCCTTCAGTGATGAGGATCTGACAGCCATTCTGTCGGCCCCCTCACTTCTTGGTGATACCACCCTCTCCAAGAGTTTGTCCCAGTTGGGCGACTGGGATACACTAGTAGAACTAAAACGATCTCATGTCAAAACTATTCTCCACGGGGCCGTTCTGACTGAATACCTCCGGAGCAATACAGCACCAAATGGACTGTTGGTCACCAATGCCCCACGTATATTCCTTGAAGATCTAGAATTTAGAAAGGATTGGGCTTTGATAGCATGGAAGTGTACTAGAGATTGGCTCATCCTGATCATAAAAACAGCGACAAGGTTATCCGAGGCACTCCTAATTCAGATAAAAACGAGTGAGAATAACCTTAAATCAGGGATGAGCATTCTCTCCTTTAAAAAGAAACTAGAGGAGGTTAACAAAAATATGAACGAGCATAAGGAATATCTCACTCAGCGAAAGATTTCTAAATTCCAAAAAGATCTCGATCGGTTCTCCCACGAGAAGATATACCCTTATACTAAATCGGATTATGTAGCGAAAACTAACAACATATCCGACACCTCATCTGGTGGTAACACCAGTTCAGATAATGATAGTTCATCATCAGATAATTTGCGGCAACGTCGTGGACGACGTGGGTAACGCCGGGGAAGGTGGAATCACCCACCTATGTTACCCCCCTGCCCTCCATACCATAATCAACAATGGGGTTGGCCTTCCCAATATGGACTCCCACCTCAATACCAGGCGCCCTTTTTCCAACACCCTGCACAATGGTCTTTTCCTGAGCCACCGCAGCCTTTTTTAGACAGAGGCAACGGGAGGGGAAAAGGAAAAAGGAAAGAGGTACATTGGAGGCCAAGAGAGGACACCCCAGAGAATACTGCACAAAGGGAACCCCTCCCAGGGACAAGCAAAACACTGTAACGAGCCTGACGGATAATCAAACAGATAACATTATCAATCTGAGTAACCGGGTTCTGAGTGAAATTGAAACTAAGGCACTAAACAAGGGCTTAAACTTTGTGCCCACGCCCAAAATTGACTTATTTAAAACCCAAACAGAACTAGCGGGTTTGTTTCGAAAGATACGCTTGAAAACGTTCTTCTTGGAGAAACATTACGAGGCTTCAGACAAAAACACTGGCCTACGCCCAAAATCCACTTTCTGCCCAACCACGGGACAGATGCCCCCCGAGGTCCTGGCTTTTGAGAAATCAGTATCCCTAAAAGTCAACGCACTTACTGGGACCACCAAAAAAACATACCAGAATATGAGTACGGCCGAGCTTTCAGCTCTGAAAGGCCTGACATCTGACCCCATGATAATCATTAAACCAGCAGACAAAGGGGGAGCAACGGTAATTTCTCCACTTAAAATGTATAAAGATGAGTGCGAACGTCTGTTGGGTAACACCCACCATTATAAACGCTTATCTCGAGACCCCACACCTGATATTCAAGATGAAATTTCCTTTTTCGTGATGAAGGGCTTAGAGAACGACTGGATTACTCGACATGAGGCAGACTTCCTGATACAGGCTAACCCTAGGATTCCCTACTTTTATATTCTCCCTAAAATGCATAAAGGGAAAATTCCCCCACCAGGGAGACCTATTGTATCCGGGATCGGATCGGTTCTAGAACCCCTGTCTCAATTTGTGGATTTCTTCCTTCAGCCATTGGTCAGAAGAATTCCTACTTACCTAAAAGACACGACGGATGTGTTAGTCTTATTAGACTCGGTGGCTTTTGACACAACTAGAGAACTGTTGATCACCCTGGATGTAGAATCCCTATACACCAACATTCCCCAGGAGGCCACTCTGCAGGTCATTAGCGACCTTTTGGAAGCCAATAGAGGAGAGTCACGTACACCGCCTGACTTCATACTTGACTTGGCACATTTGGCTCTCACAAGGAACTACTTCAAGCTTGAGGATAACTTTTTCCTGCAAATACAGGGTACATCTATGGGTAGCACTTTCGCACCTAGTCTAGCATGTCTCTATGTTGATCACTTTGAGAGACAGGTAGTCAACCACGATGACAACCCGTTTTCCCAGCAGATTAAACTCTGGAAACGATATATAGATGACATTCTATTGGTCTGGACAGGAACTAGAGATGAGGCGATGAATTTTGTGAATTGGTTAAATACAGCTAACCCTTTCCTGAACTTCACCATGACCATAGGTGACAACCAACTAGCATTTCTTGACCTATCAATCTATGAAAGCAATGGGGCTCTAGCCACAGAGGTCTATTATAAACCCACAGATCGGAATAACCTGCTCCAATTCAAAAGCTTCCACCCAAGGTCCCTGAGGGAGAATCTCCCTGTTGGTCAATTCTTACGTCTACGACGGAATTGTTCCACCCTCACAAACTACCGCAAACACGCTGAGAAATTGGTTAGTAAGCTGCAAACCAAGGATTATCCCACACATCTGGTGAAGAGAGCATACAAAAGAGCGGGGAATAATAATAGGGACCAACTACTACAACCACGCACTAGGACGTCTGACACTGAACAAATTGTGTGTGTGACTACCTTTAATCCACTATCCAATAAGATTCAGAAAATCATCAATGATGAGTGGAAAATCCTTACATCTGGTGGTTTACCTTTTCAGCAGCCACTACATGCGTTTAAAAGAGCCACAAACATACGGGACATGGTTGTCCACATAAGACCCAAAGAAGAAAAAAACAATTCCCTGACGACACTAACCACACTATGGGGCCTCCCACCACCAAGAGGACACTACCCATGTGGCAACTGCAGTGTCTGCTGTTTCACCAAAAAGTCAACCACAATAGACCTAGACCTTAAGACTCCATGGGCTCAAAGATCCCTAACCAACTGTAACAGCAAAAACGTGATATATTTGATTAGATGCCCCTGTAACCTTAAATACGTGGGAATGACATCTAGAAAGGTCGCCACGAGAATCTGTGAACATAGGAGTACGATCCGTTGTAAACGAGAGGCTACTAAATTGACTAACCACTTCCTTCTGGAAAAACATTCGGCAGATGACTTACACTGGACGGTCATTGAGCAACTATCTCCATCGTCCTCCAATATGACACAGAGATTGCTCCAGACCGAACAACGTTGGGTCTGGCGATTACACACGGACACCAATGGTCTTAATGATGAGATCGCTTGGTTCACACTCAATAAATGATTTCTCTGACTAATTTATGAGTCCTCCCTTCCGTCCGCCTCTGCTCTATCTTTTTCTTCCCCTTTCCCCCCCCCCCCCCCCGGTTGCATTTCTTCTACAATATCCCTTCTCCCTCCTCCCTTTCTTCCGTTCCCCCCCCCTCTTTTTTTTTTTTTTTTTTTCCCCCCCCCCCTCTCCTTCCTTTTCTTTATCCTTTCCCTCGTTTTCCTCGTTTTTTCTTTCTTTCTTAGCCCTTTGGGCTACGGGACCGCTGGGAACTACATTTCCCAGCGGCCACTGTAAACGCGAGCCTTCCGCTGGTGGCGCTCGGGCCGGAATCTTCCGGCTCGGGCCCCACCCTTGCACTCGCCCGCATTCATGCCGGCGCCCCAGCACTGCTGGGGCGCCCGCGGGTGCGACAAAGCACATCGCGCCATCTACCTAAAGAGGCCCGCCTTTGCACTCGATCACATTCATGCCAGCGCCCCGGCTTGGCCGGTGCGCCCACCATTACGGCAATCATATCGAGGCTAGTAACGCAAAGAGGCCCGCGACGGTGATTAACATTAATTGAACTCCAATTTACGCGCTAACAGGGCGCACCTGGAATTTCTTACAGCCATAAATAGACCGTTCTCCCTCAGCCACTTGTCACAAGCGGTCCAAGGAGAGGACGAAGTAGGCGCACGGCGAGCGTCCCCTTTGATGTAGTGAGTGGCATACCGGATCACAGGCAACACAGATAAGCCCTTATTGCTTTTAATCTTACTTTTTTTGTCTATAGTAACTTCGGTTTCTCTTAACCAGTATTTTTCTACCAGCAATAGTGGGTTCCTAATGGGAACTGGCTTTTTTCCCCCCCCCTATTGCTCCCTCTGTATCTATTCTGCCTACTTCTGTTCCTCTCCTCACTTCGTCTTTATGTTCATCTCTATCCCTTAGTGTGTGACTATAAGGGGACACTCCCCCTCCTGGATACCAGAGGCTAGCTGCCTCTAAGAAAAGGGTAAGAACTATAATTCCCTGCAGTGATAGGACTGTCCACTTGTGTAGATATACCCACTCAGTCACTCCACGCATGTATTTTACCTTTTTTGAACATATGTGTTTCGTGCATGAATGCATCCCCTTGACACGTGTGTAGTTGGTTGGTTTTGCAGTGCTGTGTGCCACCAGAGTGCTAATTAATTGTTTTTCTCCCCATAGGCCGCCTCAAGGTAATTCCTTGGGTAATGTAGATCATTCTTCTTTTTTCATTTTCTCACTCTTTGATTTCCCCATAGAGTATTTTTTTCTCCAACGTGAGACGTAGGGATCCTAGGCCCTGACGAATGCCCCGAGACCTTCATTGGCTCACTTTTGAGGGCAGAAACATGTTGGCTAGTAATTAGTTAGGTGACCCTGTGAGTCCTTGTCCTCACAGAGGTGTCCCAACCCCCCTTTTTAACTACACCAGACAGACACCACCATTAAATTTGTTGCTCTTCACAGGTGTCTGCTTAGGTGTTTTTAGTTTTTCAGTAGATTAGCTGGATCCCAATCTTTCCAGAAACAAGTTTATTTATGCACTCCCTCCTGTTCCTTTAACAGTGAGGTTGAGTCCTCCCAGGTGGCACTGTCCTACCTGGGTGGGTCTAGGTGGTCAAATGATGAAGCATGACACTATATAGTGTGTGAGACCACCTAGTCCGTAAAAGGAAATTCCCTTCTTCCCACCCCTCGCTGTTCCACTCGTTAATTTCCAACTGACATTCCACTGACTTTACCCTTCCAAATAGGAATACATACAACCTAGGACTACGCTAATATCCGCGACGTCCGCTTCTAGAGAACCCCGTACTTTCGTGTGTACTTTGAATTATAGGGAGCTAAGTACGGAGTGTTCCTCCATAGTTATCCCCCCTCCTCCCTCTTCCTCTCTCCATGTGTAATGATAGTTGAGCAGCTGCTAGCTGCGAGAGTCCCCCCCCCTCTAGTGAGTAATTATTGCTCCTTTGTCCAGGACCACACACCAACACTAAGGTTGTTTGTTCTCTTCCCTTTCTTTTCCCCTCTCCCCCTACTGCCTCATATCGGTGCTCTTTCTTCCCCAGTATGGCGGAAGGACTCTCCTTCAGTGATGAGGATCTGACAGCCATTCTGTCGGCCCCCTCACTTCTTGGTGATACCACCCTCTCCAAGAGTTTGTCCCAGTTGGGCGACTGGGATACACTAGTAGAACTAAAACGATCTCATGTCAAAACTATTCTCCACGGGGCCGTTCTGACTGAATACCTCCGGAGCAATACAGCACCAAATGGACTGTTGGTCACCAATGCCCCACGTATATTCCTTGAAGATCTAGAATTTAGAAAGGATTGGGCTTTGATAGCATGGAAGTGTACTAGAGATTGGCTCATCCTGATCATAAAAACAGCGACAAGGTTATCCGAGGCACTCCTAATTCAGATAAAAACGAGTGAGAATAACCTTAAATCAGGGATGAGCATTCTCTCCTTTAAAAAGAAACTAGAGGAGGTTAACAAAAATATGAACGAGCATAAGGAATATCTCACTCAGCGAAAGATTTCTAAATTCCCAAAAGATCTCGATCGGTTCTCCCACGAGAAGATATACCCTTATACTAAATCGGATTATGTAGCGAAAACTAACAACATATCCGACACCTCATCTGGTGGTAACACCAGTTCAGATAATGATAGTTCATCATCAGATAATTTGCGGCAACGTCGTGGACGACGTGGGCAACGCCGGGGAAGGTGGAATCACCCACCTATGTTACCCCCCTGCCCTCCATACCATAATCAACAATGGGGTTGGCCTTCCCAATATGGACTCCCACCTCAATACCAGGCGCCCTTTTTCCAACACCCTGCACAATGGTCTTTTCCTGAGCCACCGCAGCCTTTTTTAGACAGAGGCAACGGGAGGGGAAAAGGAAAAAGGAAAGAGGTACATTGGAGGCCAAGAGAGGACACCCCAGAGAATACTGCACAAAGGGAACCCCTCCCAGGGACAAGCAAAACACTGTAACGAGCCTGACGGATAATCAAACAGATAACATTATCAATCTGAGTAACCGGGTTCTGAGTGAAATTGAAACTAAGGCACTAAACAAGGGCTTAAACTTTGTGCCCACGCCCAAAATTGACTTATTTAAAACCCGAACAGAACTAGCGGGTTTGTTTCGAAAGATACGCTTGAAAACGTTCTTCTTGGAGAAACATTACGAGGCTTCAGACAAAAACACTGGCCTACGCCCAAAATCCACTTTCTGCCCAACCACGGGACAGATGCCCCCCGAGGTCCTGGCTTTTGAGAAATCAGTATCCCTAAAAGTCAACGCACTTACTGGGACCACCAAAAAAACATACCAGAATATGAGTACGGCCGAGCTTTCAGCTCTGAAAGGCCTGACATCTGACCCCATGATAATCATTAAACCAGCAGACAAAGGGGGAGCAACGGTAATTTCTCCACTTAAAATGTATAAAGATGAGTGCGAACGTCTGTTGGGTAACACCCACCATTATAAACGCTTATCTCGAGACCCCACACCTGATATTCAAGATGAAATTTCCTTTTTCGTGATGAAGGGCTTAGAGAACGACTGGATTACTCGACATGAGGCAGACTTCCTGATACAGGCTAACCCTAGGATTCCCTACTTTTATATTCTCCCTAAAATGCATAAAGGGAAAATTCCCCCACCAGGGAGACCTATTGTATCCGGGATCGGATCGGTTCTAGAACCCCTGTCTCAATTTGTGGATTTCTTCCTTCAGCCATTGGTCAGAAGAATTCCTACTTACCTAAAAGACACGACGGATGTGTTAGTCTTATTAGACTCGGTGGCTTTTGACACAACTAGAGAACTGTTGATCACCCTGGATGTAGAATCCCTATACACCAACATTCCCCAGGAGGCCACTCTGCAGGTCATTAGCGACCTTTTGGAAGCCAATAGAGGAGAGTCACGTACACCGCCTGACTTCATACTTGACTTGGCACATTTGGCTCTCACAAGGAACTACTTCAAGTTTGAGGATAACTTTTTCCTGCAAATACAGGGTACATCTATGGGTAGCACTTTCGCACCTAGTCTAGCATGTCTCTATGTTGATCACTTTGAGAGACAGGTAGTCAACCACGATGACAACCCGTTTTCCCAGCAGATTAAACTCTGGAAACGATATATAGATGACATTCTATTGGTCTGGACAGGAACTAGAGATGAGGCAATGAATTTTGTGAATTGGTTAAATACAGCTAACCCTTTCCTGAACTTCACCATGACCATAGGTGACAACCAACTAGCATTTCTTGACCTATCAATCTATGAAAGCAATGGGGCTCTAGCCACAGAGGTCTATTATAAACCCACAGATCGGAATAACCTGCTCCAATTCAAAAGCTTCCACCCAAGGTCCCTGAGGGAGAATCTCCCTGTTGGTCAATTCTTACGTCTACGACGGAATTGTTCCACCCTCACAAACTACCGCAAACACGCTGAGAAATTGGTTAGTAAGCTGCAAACCAAGGATTATCCCACACATCTGGTGAAGAGAGCATACAAAAGAGCGGGGAATAATAATAGGGACCAACTACTACAACCACGCACTAGGACGTCTGACACTGAACAAATTGTGTGTGTGACTACCTTTAATCCACTATCCAATAAGATTCAGAAAATCATCAATGATGAGTGGAAAATCCTTACATCTGGTGGTTTACCTTTTCAGCAGCCACTACATGCGTTTAAAAGAGCCACAAACATACGGGACATGGTTGTCCACACAAGACCCAAAGAAGAAAAAAACAATTCCCTGACGACACTAACCACACTATGGGGCCTCCCACCACCAAGAGGACACTACCCATGTGGCAACTGCAGTGTCTGCTGTTTCACCAAAAAGTCAACCACAATAGACCTAGACCTTAAGACTCCATGGGCTCAAAGATCCCTAACCAACTGTAACAGCAAAAACGTGATATATTTGATTAGATGCCCCTGTAACCTTAAATACGTGGGAATGACATCTAGAAAGGTCGCCACGAGAATCTGTGAACATAGGAGTACGATCCGTTGTAAACGAGAGGCTACTAAATTGACTAACCACTTCCTTCTGGAAAAACATTCGGCAGATGACTTACACTGGACGGTCATTGAGCAACTATCTCCATCGTCCTCCAATATGACACAGAGATTGCTCCAGACCGAACAACGTTGGGTCTGGAGATTACACACGGACACCAATGGTCTTAATGATGAGATCCCTTGGTTCACACTCAGTAAATGATTTCTCTGACTAATTTATGAGTCCTCCCTTCCGTCCGCCTCTGCTCTATCTTTTTCTTCCCCTTTCCCCCCCCCCCCCCGGTTGCATTTCTTCTACAATATCCCTTCTCCCTCCTCCCTTTCTTCCGTTCCCCCCCCTCTTTTTTTTTTTTTTTTTTCCCCCCCCCCCCTCTCCTTCCTTTTCTTTATCCTTTCCCTCGTTTTCCTCGTTTTTTCTTTCTTTCTTAGCCCTTTGGGCTACGGGACCGCTGGGAACTACATTTCCCAGCGGCCACTGTAAACGCGAGCCTTCCGCTGGTGGCGCTCGGGCCGGAATCTTCCGGCTCGGGCCCCACCCTTGCACTCGCCCGCATTCATGCCGGCGCCCCAGCACTGCTGGGGCGCCCGCGGGTGCGACAAAGCACATCGCGCCATCTACCTAAAGAGGCCCGCCTTTGCACTCGATCACATTCATGCCAGCGCCCCGGCTTGGCCGGTGCGCCCACCATTACGGCAATCATATCGAGGCTAGTAACGCAAAGAGGCCCGCGACGGTGATTAACATTAATTGAACTCCAATTTACGCGCTAACAGGGCGCACCTGGAATTTCTTACAGCCATAAATAGACCGTTCTCCCTCAGCCACTTGTCACAAGCGGTCCAAGGAGAGGACGAAGTAGGAGCACGGCGAGCGTCCCCTTTGATGTAGTGAGTGGCATACCGGATCACAGGCAACACAGATAAGCCCTTATTGCTTTTAATCTTACTTTTTTTGTCTATAGTCACTTCGGTTTCTCTTAACCAGTATTTTTCTACCAGCAATAGTGGGTTCCTAATGGGAACTGGCTTTTTTTCCCCCCCCTATTGCTCCCTCTGTATCTATTCTGCCTACTTCTGTTCCTCTCCTCACTTCGTCTTTATGTTCATCTCTATCCCTTAGTGTGTGACTATAAGGGGACACTCCCCCTCCTGGATACCAGAGGCTAGCTGCCTCTAAGAAAAGGGTAAGAACTATAATTCCCTGCAGTGATAGGACTGTCCACTTGTGTAGATATACCCACTCAGTCACTCCACGCATGTATTTTACCTTTTTTGAACATATGTGTTTCGTGCATGAATGCATCCCCTTGACACGTGTGTAGTTGGTTGGTTTTGCAGTGCTGTGTGCCACCAGAGTGCTAATTAATTGTTTTTCTCCCCATAGGCCGCCTCAAGGTAATTCCTTGGGTAATGTAGATCATTCTTCTTTTTTCATTTTCTCACTCTTTGATTTCCCCATAGAGTATTTTTTTCTCCAACGTGAGACGTAGGGATCCTAGGCCCTGACGAATGCCCCGAGACCTTCATTGGCTCACTTTTGAGGGCAGAAACATGTTGGCTAGTAATTAGTTAGGTGACCCTGTGAGTCCTTGTCCTCACAGAGGTGTCCCAACCCCCCTTTTTAACTACACCAGACAGACACCACCATTAAATTTGTTGCTCTTCACAGGTGTCTGCTTAGGTGTTTTTAGTTTTTCAGTAGATTAGCTGGATCCCGATCTTTCCAGAAACAAGTTTATTTACGCACTCCCTCCTGTTCCTTTAACAGTGAGGTTGAGTCCGCCCAGGTGGCACTGTCCTACCTGGGTGGGTCTAGGTGGTCAAATGATGAAGCATGACACTATATAGTGTGTGAGACCACCTAGTCCGTAAAAGGAAATTCCCTTCTTCCCACCCCTCGCTGTTCCACTCGTTAATTTCCAACTGACATTCCACTGACTTTACCCTTCCAAATAGGAATACATACAACCTAGGACTACGCTAATATCCGCGACGTCCGCTTCTAGAGAACCCCGTACTTTCGTGTGTACTTTGAATTATAGGGAGCTAAGTACGGAGTGTTCCTCCATAGTTATCCCCCCTCCTCCCTCTTCCTCTCTCCATGTGTAATCACAGAATACATAAAACTAAGATGAAGGGGGCTGGAACTCTGGACTTATCAGTTAGGAGTGGGGATGCAGTAATACAAGGCCTACAGAGGGACCCAACATTTCCCCCCTTATTTATATGATAAATGTCCCTAAACCTCGGATCCAACTGAGTGTGAGGATTCCTTAAAAAATAAGGTTATTCATTGGATCTGCCGTGCCAGGAACTGCAAGTTGGTCATCAGGGAGGTTATCATAAGTGGCAAAAGAAATCTGCTCATGGTTCCAAGTTTGACTACAACAAAATAACCTTAAGCAATGGATATCTAACTAATAAACTGGTGGCCCTCAATGCAAGAACCAGCCCTCCTAATGATTCAGTCATACAATTCAAATGTCGATGGGCAGCTACCAGTGAAAGCAATGTGAATTATCCTTTGTGCTCACGCATAGATATAGGTTCCACCCTGGGGTCTTTTGATTGACTGAGAACATCACTCCCTGTGTGACACTACAGGTGTCACAGGAGCCCTCACAAAGGGTTTTAAGTAAGATATCCAAGTTATTAGCCACAGTGTTACTTAACTGTCAGCAGAGTGCCCAGTCCCCCACACATGTGTAGGAAAGTAGCCTCTTTCTAGCTTGGTTACCCCCACTTTTGACCTGTTTGTGAGTGTGTGCCAGTGTGTTTTTACTGTGTCACTGGGATCCTGCTAGCCAGGACCCCAGTGATCATAGTTTGTGGCCTAATGTGTATGCCTTTGTAGTACCTAACTGTGTCAATGAGGCTCTGCTAATCAGAACCTCAGTGCTTATGCTCTCTCTGCTTTTAAATTTGTCACTGTAGGCCAGTGACTTCATTTACCAATTTCAACTGGAATACTGGACTCCCCTTATAAGTTCCTAGTATATGGTACCTAGGTACCCAGGGCATTGGGGTTCCAGGAGATCCATATCGGCTACAGCATTTATTTTGCCACCTATAGGGAGCTCAGACAAATCCTTACACAGGACTGCCATTGCAGCCTGCGTGAAATAGTGGACACACTATTTCACAGCCATTTTCACTGCACTTAAGTAACTTATAAGTCACCTATATGTCTAACCTTCACTTGTTGAAGGTTAGGTGCAAAGTTACTAAATGTGAGGGCACCCTTGCACTAGCAAAGGTGCCCCCACATAGTTCAGGGCCATTTCCCCAGACTTTGTGAGTGTGGGGATGCCATTACACATGTGCACTACATATAGGTCAGTACCTATATGTAGCTTCACAATGGTAACTCCAAATATGGCCATGTAACATGTCTAAGATCATGGAATTGTCCCACCATTCCAAATCTGGTATTGGGGAGCCAATTCCATGCATCCCGGGGGCTCCACCATGGACCCCCAGTACTGCCAAACCAGCTTTCTGAGGTTTGCACTGCAGCCACAGCTGCTGCCACCTCACAGACAGGGTTCTGCCCTCCTGGGGTCTGGGCAGCCCCTTCCCAGGAAGGCAGAACAAAGCATTTCCTCTGAGAGCAGGGTGTTACACCCTCTCCCTTTGGAAATAGGTGTTACAGGCTGGGGAGGGGTAGCCTCCCCCAGCCTCTGGAAATGCTTTGAAGGGCACAGGTGGTGCACTCCTTGAATAAACCAGTCTACACTGGTTCAGGGACCCCTTCTCCCCTGCTCTGGCAGGAAACTGGACAAAGTAAAGGGGAGTGACCACCCCCCTGTCCATCACCACCCCAGGGGTGGTGCCCAGAGCTCCTCCAGTGTGTCCCAGACTTCAGCCATCTTGCTTTGCAAGGTGTGGGGGCACTCTGGAGGGCTCTGAGTGGCCAGTGCCAGCAGGTGATGTCAGAGACCCTTCTGGATAGGTCCATACCTGATAAGGTAGCCAATCCCCCTCTGAGGGCTATTTAGGGTCTATTCTGTGGGTTCTCTTCAGATTCTGCTTGCAAGTTTCCTTCAGGAATCCTCTGCAACAACTTCAGACTCTTCTGACCTCAGATCAACCGCAGCCTGCTCCAAGAAACGCTGTAACTGCAGCAAAGTGTCTACAAGAGACACTTTTCTTCAGGAACCTCAGCTCCAAGTCAGCAACTGCAACAGTTTCCACGGTGTGCACTCTCTGGTGACTCCCTGTCTTCATCTTGCATTAGAAGAACTGAAGAAATCTCCTGTGGAATGACAGAGTCACTCCCCTGCTCCAAGCAAGCACCTTCCAATACGACGACCGGTATCCTGGGACTCCTCTCAGAACGATGAATCTGCTCCTAAGGACACAGAGGGTGGACATCATCGACATAAACTGTCCTGAGGTCCTGCTGATGCAATTTGGAGGAGGTAAGACCTTGCCTTCCCTGAGAGTGATGGTACCCATGTGTACTGCCTCTTCTTCGCCTCCTGAGACCTCTGTGCACTCTTTGCAAAATTATTTTGTGCACAGCCTGGCCCAGGTCCCCAGCACTCCATCCTGCAATGCTCAACCCGCTGAGTTGTTCTCCGGCGGCGTGCAACCTTCTTTTGTTGTGCTGCATCAACTGTGTTTTGCACCTCCATTGAACCTGGGTCCTGCGGCTCCTGGGCGTGCTGGCTGGCATCCTGAGGGCTCTCTAAAGTGCTGAGAGCCCCCTCTTCCTCCTCACACAGGGTTGAGGCCCCCAGGTCCCTCCTGGGTCCATTCTGTGCCATTTTGATGCAAAACACACTTTTGTTGTAGCCAAGGCTTGTTGGCGCCTTCCAACACAAAATCTCATCTGTAACGATCTTCACGCAGTGGGACATCATTTGCATCATGCAGGAACCCATTGGCATCTTCCTAGGGTGCATTTCTGCAGTCTTCGACTAACCGTGGACTCTTCTTTTGCACCATCTTCTGGGTTGGCAGAGGCTCCTGTCCTTCCTAGAACTTCTTTCAACTTCTGGACTTGCTCCCCTTCCTTTGCAGGTCTTCAGGTCCAATAATCCAGCAGTTGTTCTTTGCAGACTTGGCTGGCTACTGCAAAATCCCAAAAACGAGGTGTAGTGTGTCCTAAGGAAACTTGCAGTACTTTACTCCTGCTTTTCTGGGCCCGGGGTGGGGTAATTTAATTACCTTTCCTGTATTCTTACTCTCCCAGTGATTCTGCACACACTACACTTGTCTAAGGGGGAATTTGTGAGTCACATTCCACTTTTTTAGTATATGGTTTGTGTTGCCCCTAGACCTATTTTCTCCCATTGCATTCTATAGGATGTCCTACTGTTTGTATTGTTCTATGCCTATTTACTAATTTGTTGGTAACACTGAGTATTGTCTTTATTTGTGTATAAGTACTGTGTAACTATAAGTGGAATTGCATGAGCTTTGCATGTCGCCTAGTTCAGCCTAAGCTGCTCTGCTATAGATACCTCTATCAGCCTAGGCTGCTAGAACACTACTACTTCACTAATAAGGGATAACTGAACCTGGTATAAGGTGTAAGTACCCAAGGTACCCACTACAAACCAGGCCAGCCTCTTACAACATGTTATTGCCACCTCTATTTCCCTTGAGCAGTCTAGTGTGCCCTATAAAATGCAAGTAGAGATGAGTCCAAATAGGTCTCTATTGTGTCCTGGAATGTGGCAGGTCTAAATTTGAAAGTGAACTTACCTCACTAGAACACTTTTGTCAACAAGTTCAACATTTTCCTATTCCAAGAGAAGTGGAGCACAAACCCAGTATTTAGGGTTAGCTACTTAAACTATTTATTTCAAGCTAAATCAAATGTCCTCCAGTGGCCTTCTGAAGGGCTAACAGTCTGTGTGGGAGCCTCACTTAACTGTACAATAAAGAGAATAGATATAGATTCCCCAGACATCCTAGGGCTAAGCCTTCGCACCATTAGGAATCCTCACATAGACATTTATAATGTTTATGCAAGAGGGGTACAGGAAGGCAAACTGTCAGATACAATACAAAAACTAGAGACCTTTTGGGAATTTAGGAACTATTTAGCTCATACCATTGGAGCAGGGGACTTTAACAGCATGCCTGAACCCTTGGACAGGAACGATGTCAAGCTGACTAATGAGTAAGATCACAAGTGGGCTATTCCACAGCTTGACTTAGCCACAGTCAAAAAGTGGGCCTATGCAGCTCTGCAGCTGAAAGCCACCACCTTAGAATATGGTCTAAGGGTGCTAATAGTACAACATGTTCAGATAGTGGGGGGCAGTCAAATACAATTACCTTTATCATGAGAGCCACATGAATTATATATTGATTGATTTAAGGCTTTGGCACAGCGTTAAGGATATGCGTGGATAATAGAACTGAAAGTGATCACAAATCTTTATACATTTACATGCTTCCGTATTGTGGGAAATTGTTTCCTGTCCGCCAAGAGTGATGTGTCACCAAGGATGTCCAGCCAGTCAATAATAGATGTCACCTTAAATTGCACCAGCTAGTCACATGCCAGGACACTCTGATTTCTACTGGGTCTGACCTATTTAGCGATATAACAAGATTAGAAGCTGCAGTGGTTAACAAGGATAACCTGCAGGAAGTTATAAGAATTCAATCACGCTTTTCTCACGCCTTCCTCCTATTTTTTCTGACCTGCTGTTGTTGGCTTTTGACCTCTGAGCACTTTACCACTGCTAACCAGTGCTAAAGTGCATATGCTCTCTGTGTAAATTGTACTATTGATTGGTTTATCCATGATTGACTATTTAATCTACCTGTAAGTCCCTATTAGAGTGCACTACATGTGCCTAGGGCCTGTAGATTAAATGCTACTAGGGGGCCTGCAGCACTGGTTGTGCCACCCACCTCAGTAGCCCCTTAACCTTGTCTCAGGCCTGCCATTGCAAGGCCTGTGTGTGCAGTTTCACTGCCACTTCGACTTGGCATTTAAAAGTACTTGCCAAGCCTAGAACTCCCCTTTTTCTACATATAAGTCATCCCTAATGTGTGCCCTAGGTAACCCCTAGAGCAGGGTGCTGTGTAGGTAAAAGGCAGGACATGTACCTGTGTAGTTATATGTCCTGGTAGTGTAAAACTCCTAAATTCGTTTTTACACTACTGTGAGGCCTGCTCCCTTCATAGGCTAACATTGGGGCTGCCCTCATACACTGTTGAAGTGGCAGCTGCTGATCTGAAAGGAGCAGGAAGGTCATATTTGGTATGGCCAGAATGGTAATATAAAATCCTGCTGACTGGTGAAGTCGGATTTAATATTACTATTCTAGAAATGCCACTTTTAGAAAGTAAGCATTTCTTTGCACTAAAAACTTGTTGTGCCCTTCAATCCACGTCTGGCTAGGTTTAGTTGACAGCTCCTTGTGCATTCACTCAGACACACCCCAAACACAGGGTACTCAGCCTCACTTGCATACATCTGCATTTTGAATGGGTCTTCCTGGGCTGGGAGGGTGGAGGGCCTGCCCTCACACAAAGGACTGCCACACCCCCTACTGGGACTCTGGCAGACAGGATTGAACTGAAAGGGAACTTGGTGCATTTCTTAGAGACTCTTTGAAGTCACCCCCACTTCAAAGGCACAACTTAGTATAAAACAGGGCCTCTGCCCTACCTCATCAGACACTTGCTGGAGAAGAAACCTGAACCAGAAACTACACCCTGCCAAGAAGAACTGCCTGGCTGCTCAAAGGACTCACCTGTCTGCTTTCTCCAAAGGACTGCTGTCTTGCTGTTGCCCTGCTGCCTTGCTGAACTCTTGTCTGGCTGTGAAAGTGCTCTCCAAGGGCTTGGATAGAGCTTGCCTCCTGTTCCTTGAAGTCTCAGGACCAAAAAGACTTCTTCCTTTCACGTGGACGCTCCGTGCGCCGAAAATTTCGACGCACAGCTTGTTTCGCGGCGAGAAAAACGCCGCACACCGACGCTGATCAACGCGACGCCCTCGGGACGATCGAGACTTCGACGCACAACCTCGCAAGGACAAAGCCGCCCGACTTCCAAGGAGAAATCGACGCGACGCCTACCGTGAGTGCGAAACTTTGACGCACGGCCTCGCAAGGACAACGCCGCCCGACTTCCAAGGAGAAATCGACGCGACGCCTGCCGTGAGACCAAAATTTCGACGCACGGCCTCGCAAGGACAACGCCGCCCGACTTCCAAGGAGAAATCGACGCGACGCCTACCGTGAGATCGAAACTTCGACGCGCAGCCCCGCAGAACGACGCGCAGCCGGAAAACGAGCAGGAGAATCCACGCACAGACCCGGGGCATCTGGTAATCCTCGCGATCCACAAAAAGAGACTGTCTGCGCGCCGGAAAACGACGCCCGACTTCCCCGCGTGGAAAAGAACAACGCAAGTCTGTGTGTGCTGAGCGGAAAACGACGCACACACCCCTTTTTCCACGCATCTCTTCTCCTGTGGCCCTCTGAGGAGATTTCCCACCAGAAACCAGGTACTCTGTGCTTGAAAGACACTTTATTGCTTTTTAAAGACTTAAAGACTCTTAATATCACTTTTCAGTGATATCTTTACAAATTCGTATTGCAACTTTGATCGTTTTGACCTACAATTATCCAGATAAATATTCTATATTTTTCTAAACACTGTGTGGTGTATTTTTTGTGGTGTTATACTATGGTGTTGTATGATTTATTGCACAAATGCTTTACACATTGCCTTCTAAGTTAAGCCTGACTGCTCGTGCCAAGCTACCGGAGGGTGAGCACAGGCTGATTTTGGATTGTGTGTGACTTACCCTGACTAGAGTGAGGGTTCTTGCTTGGACAGAGGACAACCTATCTGCCAACCAAAAACCCCATTTCTAACATTGGTGATCAGCGGTGAGGATAGGACTTGTGTTTGTGCAGTGACATACAGTAGCTAAGTATTTCACTACCTACCCACAGTGGAAGGTCAACTTGATTTTTCATCTTTTTTTGGCTCTTGGTTCTCTGATGTCCTCCTGGATATACTATTGATATTTTGGACTTTGGATTTTGTTTTTTGCTGATAAGATCTTATCAAAATGGGATTGCTTACCTACTCATTCTTTGTTCGTACTGACCACCTCACTAAGGCTGACCTAAGGAAGCTTTGCAGACAATGGGGCCTTCCTGTAGCAAGGAGATCTACTAAAGCGGAGATGCTCCATCACTACATAGTCTGGGGGGAGGAAAGATGGGCAGAGAGAGAGGCAGCAAGAAACCAAATGACTAAGTACCCCTCAGATGAGGAGGAAGACTACTCAGATGAGGAGGAAGGCTACTCAGAGTTGGACAGTGACCCAGAAATAGATGAATGGCTCCGAAGTCAAAGGCGACAGGAGCAACAATTAGAGGAGTATCTTGCAGAGGTTGAGGCAAAAAGACTTTTAGCCCTGGAAGAAGAAAAGATTGCAGCTCAAGAGCTGAGCGGTAAAGAGCTGAAACTGGAGGCCGGAAGGGCTGAGTCCAGTTCAGATGGTGGCAGCAAAAATCTTGCATCTAGTACTGCTGAAGAAGGGCACAAGCCCAGAGATGTGGTGCCCAACTTGAAGAAGGGAGTTGACACACCCCAGGTAGTTCAAGGGTATGAGGTAGTTCCCGTTATGCACAGGGTCCCTGAGAAGGATTGGGGAACTGGCACAGGGAGTCATATTCCTACTGGGGGGAGGGACACTTTACTGACTCTAGCAGAGAGTGACAGAGAAAAGGGTTCCCCCCTGGTGGACGTCCTGGATATAGAGTGTAGAGACATCCCAGAAGAGTTTGGGTTGAGTGTCAGGGACAGACAGATACTGTCTCACCAGTCTCAGGAGGGTGAAGTAGAGTGCTTTTCCAAGGTTGAGTTACTGGGTGGTTGGGTGAAGGGTACTGTGGTTAATACATGTGAAGGGCAGAGTGATGTAATTGCTGGAGAGCATATGTCTGGTCCTTATTTTCCAGAGCTACGCCAACACCAGGTGGAGTGTGAGTTCTCTGACCCCCGGGAACTTACAGTGGAGGCAGACTTTTGGGTGAGTACCAGAGAGTCTGAAGAGGCATTTGGGGGTGCTCCTGAAGGGAGTGGTCTAGGTGGTTCCCGACCAAGTGTGGTGGGAGAGGATTGTAGTGTCCCAGGTAGGTCTCAAAGCCTAACCTGTACCGTAGGGCCACCTTTTGAGGGAAGCCCCGCAGTGTCAGAAGAACTTGGGGGGATGACTGTAGACAGCATCCCAACAGTTCTGGTGTCTGGCAGTACCACTCCTAGTGAGGGGGTGCAGAAGTCCAGACATAGGGTTGAGAGGGGGTGGCAGACCCCAGTGGAGGATCTTGAAAGTCAGGGGTCAGCTCTGAGAGCAGAGCCCCCCAGGAATGACCCAGGTGAGACCGTTTCTGGTTTGGGGGAAACCCAGACTCTGCCGGATGGGCAGAGGTCGGGAGACCTGCGCCAACCAGACTCTTGTGTGGCCCTTGGGGACGGCGTGTCCCTTGTGGGGGGTGAGAGTGCCCCCCAGGAAGTCCTGGCATGCCAGGCAAAGATTCAACCTCAGGGTGGTGACTCTGGGTTGGATAACCGGGTTCAGAGGTTAAACTTTGACCTGGTGGGGGGTAGATGTGCCCCCCAGAAAGTCCTAGAATGCCAGGCAATGGCTCAACCTCAGGGTGGTGACTCTGGGTTGGCTTACCAGGTGAAGAGGTCAAACTCTGACCTGGTGGGGGGTAGGTGTGCCCCCCAGAAAGTCCTGGTATACCAGGCAATGGTTCAACCTCAGGGTGGTGACCCTGGGTTGGAGAACCAGGCTCAGAGGTTAAACTCTGACCTGGTGGGAGGTAGGTGTGCCTCCCTGAAAGTCCTGGCCTGCCAGGCAATGGTTCAACCTCAGGGTGGTGACTCTGGGTTGGATAACCAGGTTCAGAGGTTAAACTCTGACCTGGTGGAGGGTCAGTGTGCCCTCCAGGAAGTCCTGGCATGCCAGGCGATTGTTCAACTTCAGGGTGGTGACTCTGAGTTGAATGGCCCAGTTCAGAGGTTAAACTCTGACCTGGTGGAGGGTCAGGGTGCCCTCCAGAAAGTCCTGGCGTGCCAGGCAATTGTTCAACCTCAGAGTGCTGACTCTGGGTTGGATAACCGGGTTCAGAGGTTAAACTCTGACCTGGTGGGGGGTAGGTGTGCCCCTCAGAAAGTCCTGGCGTGCCAGGCAATTGTTCAACCTCAGGGCGGTGACTCTGGGTTGGATACCCAGGTTCAGAGGTTAAACTCTGACCTGGTGGGAGGTAAGTGTGCCTCCCAAGAAGCCCTGCTGTGCCAGGCAATTGTCCAACCTCAGGGTGTGGATTCTGGGTTGGATGACCAGGTTCAGAGGTTAAACTCTGACCTGGTGGGGGGTAGGTGTGCCCCCCAGAAAGTCCTGGCGTGCCAGGCAATTGCCCAACCTCAGGGTGGTGACCCTGGGTTGGGGAACCAGGCTCAGAGGTTAAACTCTGACCTGGTGGGAGGTAGGTGTGCCCCCCAGAAAGTCCTGGTGCGCCAGGCAACTGTTCAACTTCAGGGTGGTGACTCTGAGTTGAATGGTCAGGTGCAGAGGTTAAACTCTGACCTGGTGGAGGGTCAGTGTGCCCTCCAGGAAGTCCTGGTGTGCCAGGCAATTGTTCAACTTCAGGGTGGTGACTCTGAGTTGAATGGTCAGGTGCAGAGGTTAAACTCTGACCTGGTGGAGGGTCAGTGTGCCCTCCAGGAAGTCCTGGCGTGCCAGGCAATTGTTCAACTTCAGGGTGGTGACTCTGAGTTGAATGGGCAGAGGTTAAACTCTGACCTGGTGGGGGGTAGGTGTGCCTCCCAGGAAGTCCTGGTTTGCCAGGCGGTGATCCAGTCTGAGGGTACAGACCCTGGGCTGGAAGACCAGGTTCAGGGTGTCCCCCCGGACCTGGAGGGAGGGGCTACTGATAACAGTGCCCCTACCATGTTGTCTTCTGAGGAGGCCACTCCTAGTTGGAGGGTGCTGGACCCCAGAAGGGAGGGCAGGGGGAGGGAAGCCTCACCCCGGGCCCTAGTCCAACCTGAAGGTACAGACCCCAGGTTGGAGGGCCAGTGGCAGGTTAACAGCCCTGCACTGGTGGAGGAATGGTACAGGGCGACTTCTGTAAGCCCCCTGGCCATGTTGGACTCTGGGGGTACCGCTCCAGGAGGGAGGGTACAAAGCCCCAGAGGGGAGGACCAGGTTCAGGCTGTCATCCCTGACCTGGTGGAAGGGAGAGTGGTTAAAGGGTGCCCAGCACCTGGGGCTACCGCCCCCCACTCTCCACAGCCACAGTGGTTGGAGAGCTTTGAGAGGCCTGGGGCCTGGCTCTCATCCCTGGCAGCTGTCAGTAATCACTGTGGCTTGCTGTCCGGGTGGACAGAGTTATCCCTGGGGAGGGGACAAGTGTCACACCCCAGGGGTAGAGTGGGCAACACCACTATGTTGGTCATGGGGGTACTATCCTGCTCCTGGGATACATCTGTGAGCAAAGTAAGGTTAGGTGCTGCACAGATGGGATCCGCAGGAAAGGAGAAAGGTTCCCCATGGATGGGCTTAGTGGGCCCTGAGAGTATGGACAGAGGGATCCAATTGGAGTCAGGAAGGCGAAGAACTGGAGCATGCCCCTGCTGTTGTGGGCCTGGGTCCTTGTTCTGTCGCCTCAAACAGGGAAGTACATCAGGATAGTGATTGTTCTCCCCTGGCTTTAGGCTGGTGGGGGGTCATGTTGGACCTGGCTTTTTGACAGGGACATCCCCAAACTTTTTGCCTCCTTCCTCCTATTTTTTCTGACCTGCTGTTGTTGGCTTTTGACCTCTGAGCACTTTACCACTGCTAACCAGTGCTAAAGTGCATATGCTCTCTGTGTAAATTGTACTATTGATTGGTTTATCCATGATTGACTATTTAATCTACCTGTAAGTCCCTATTAGAGTGCACTACATGTGCCTAGGGCCTGTAGATTAAATGCTACTAGGGGGCCTGCAGCACTGGTTGTGCCACCCACCTCAGTAGCCCCTTAACCTTGTCTCAGGCCTGCCATTGCAAGGCCTGTGTGTGCAGTTTCACTGCCACTTCGACTTGGCATTTAAAAGTACTTGCCAAGCCTAGAACTCCCCTTTTTCTACATATAAGTCATCCCTAATGTGTGCCCTAGGTAACCCCTAGAGCAGGGTGCTGTGTAGGTAAAAGGCAGGACATGTACCTGTGTAGTTATATGTCCTGGTAGTGTAAAACTCCTAAATTCGTTTTTACACTACTGTGAGGCCTGCTCCCTTCATAGGCTAACATTGGGGCTGCCCTCATACACTGTTGAAGTGGCAGCTGCTGATCTGAAAGGAGCAGGAAGGTCATATTTGGTATGGCCAGAATGGTAATATAAAATCCTGCTGACTGGTGAAGTCGGATTTAATATTACTATTCTAGAAATGCCACTTTTAGAAAGTAAGCATTTCTTTGCACTAAAAACTTGTTGTGCCCTTCAATCCACGTCTGGCTAGGTTTAGTTGACAGCTCCTTGTGCATTCACTCAGACACACCCCAAACACAGGGTACTCAGCCTCACTTGCATACATCTGCATTTTGAATGGGTCTTCCTGGGCTGGGAGGGTGGAGGGCCTGCCCTCACACAAAGGACTGCCACACCCCCTACTGGGACTCTGGCAGACAGGATTGAACTGAAAGGGAACTTGGTGCATTTCTTAGAGACTCTTTGAAGTCACCCCCACTTCAAAGGCACAACTTAGTATAAAACAGGGCCTCTGCCCTACCTCATCAGACACTTGCTGGAGAAGAAACCTGAACCAGAAACTACACCCTGCCAAGAAGAACTGCCTGGCTGCTCAAAGGACTCACCTGTCTGCTTTCTCCAAAGGACTGCTGTCTTGCTGTTGCCCTGCTGCCTTGCTGAACTCTTGTCTGGCTGTGAAAGTGCTCTCCAAGGGCTTGGATAGAGCTTGCCTCCTGTTCCTTGAAGTCTCAGGACCAAAAAGACTTCTTCCTTTCACGTGGACGCTCCGTGCGCCGAAAATTTCGACGCACAGCTTGTTTCGCGGCGAGAAAAACGCCGCACACTGACGCTGATCAACGCGACGCCCTCGGGACGATCGAGACTTCGACGCACAACCTAGCAAGGACAAAGCCGCCCGACTTCCAAGGAGAAATCGACGCGACGCCTACCGTGAGTGCGAAACTTTGACGCACGGCCTCGCAAGGACAACGCCGCCCGACTTCCAAGGAGAAATCGACGCGACGCCTGCCGTGAGACCAAAATTTCGACGCACGGCCTCGCAAGGACAACGCCGCCCGACTTCCAAGGAGAAATCGACGCGACGCCTACCGTGAGATCGAAACTTCGACGCGCAGCCCCGCAGAACGACGCGCAGCCGGAAAACGAGCAGGAGAATCCACGCACAGACCCGGGGCATCTGGTAATCCTCGCGATCCACAAAAAGAGACTGTCTGCGCGCCGGAAAACGACGCCCGACTTCCCCGCGTGGAAAAGAACGACGCAAGTCTGTGTGTGCTGAGCGGAAAACGACGCACACACCCCTTTTTCCACGCATCTCTTCTCCTGTGGCCCTCTGAGGAGATTTCCCACCAGAAACCAGGTACTCTGTGCTTGAAAGACACTTTATTGCTTTTTAAAGACTTAAAGACTCTTAATATCACTTTTCAGTGATATCTTTACAAATTCGTATTGCAACTTTGATCGTTTTGACCTACAATTATCCAGATAAATATTCTATATTTTTCTAAACACTGTGTGGTGTATTTTTTGTGGTGTTATACTATGGTGTTGTATGATTTATTGCACAAATGCTTTACACATTGCCTTCTAAGTTAAGCCTGACTGCTCGTGCCAAGCTACCGGAGGGTGAGCACAGGCTGATTTTGGATTGTGTGTGACTTACCCTGACTAGAGTGAGGGTTCTTGCTTGGACAGAGGACAACCTATCTGCCAACCAAAAACCCCATTTCTAACACACATAAATACCATTTGGTTTAATAACGAGTGTAGGAAGGGAAGAAGTCAGTTAACACTTGCCATTAAGAACAAACATCAAAAGGCAATTAAGTATCCTAAGAAAGGCTTACAAATAATATTTATATATAAAGCCTAAAGGAAGTGGGAAGAGGAAAGGTGGCAAGACAAGGAAGATATGACACATTTTGGTCTCCGGTTACCCGTGCAGGAATGAGGCAGCCTCACAACCAGTAACCCATATCTGGCATAGGCTACCCATTTTAAGGGCTTCTTTGGTGACAATTCTCAAGAGAGGGGTAATGATGACCAGAATACTTTCAGAGATCACAGACATTTTATCTCTTTGACATAAAAACTGTGGTAGGTGCCATCGCATGTAGAAAGCTCCAGGACCCAATGGCATTCTAGCTGATATTTTTATCTCAGAAAAACATAAATGGTCTAACTATATTTTAGTACTAAGTAACGCCACTAATAAGGGAGGGCCCATCCCCAGCTCCCGGAAAGGTGGTGCAGTAACACCTATTTATAAAAAAGAGGATTGTAGCTTGACAGTTAATACGTTTGATAGATTCTATCCAAAAGGTCTTCTGTTAGGTTGTATAGGATAAAATCAATTCTTGGATTGAAGAAAAGATACTTACTCCTTTTTAAGCACGGTTCAAAATAAAAACTAGCACAGTAGACCAGGTTTCCCACTTCTTGCTCCTTTATTGGAAAACATTGGTGATCGGCAAGGTTCACTTATGTGTGGCCTTTGTCGTTGTAGTTTGCTTTTGATATGGTAGCTGTGGCTAATGCTGCCAGAAATCGGAATGCCCCCCCCCCCACACACATTATGTCATTTATAGTCTATCTCCGTGAGGGCAATTATGCCAAAGTTAGATGGGGAGAGCAGGGCCAGCTCACAAATCCAATCCCTGTTGGGAAGGGCCTCCGTCAGGTTTGTGTCCTTGCCCGTACTTTGTTTTTGTTATATCTGAATGAGGTAGTGCACCTCCTCTCAAACGTTCATGCTGATCCCCCATCCCTAGCTAATGTAAAAATATCTACTTTACTCTTTGAGATGACACCTTGCTAGAGTCGCAAACACCCAAATGACTTCAAACTCTTGAACCATTTTGAGGACTTTTGTGTGGCATAGGCTTAGAGGTAAACACAGCCAAGACCAAGTATCTGTTTATTTACCAGCAGAAAACATTTAGAGGGAAAATGATCATGGTTGGAGTGTAGCTCGAAAGAGTGGACGTGTTTGAGTATTTGGTAACATTTAAGGTAACATCTAGTATGACATGGAAAAAACACGTACATTAAGCATCCCTAAAACTCAAACAATTTGTAGGTGCCAATTTGAAGGAACATCATACATCTTATAGTAAACCAATTGCTCCACCATGCAGCTTTACGGTTCTAAGGTTGTGACCGCAGCATAGTATGGCACTGAAATATTGGGTTTATGTAATTTAACTGACAGGTACATTTAAACATAATTTAATCAAAACTTTGGGCTCTCTCCCCATTAATACATCATTACATCAATTTAACCTTGATATAGGTAGAAAATCAATTGCACACAAAGAATAGTTAAGACAAGTTCTCTTTTGGGGGAGACTTACAGCTACCCCTGAATTAGCCACCTATACTGAAGCTCTACAAGATGTAATAAAGTTGAACACGTTCTGTAAAGGTGACTGGTGTAAGAACATCAAAAAATTGCTGTCTTCCTTGGGATTTCAGATACTCTGGGAGTCTGCTAAGCTTGATTCATTTCCGTCTAAAGAGCAAATTAGGAAATTAAACTCACAGCAGGTGCCATACATGGATGCTCACAATAATAATCGAGGGTATGTATTGTTCAAGCCAAATCCATTGTATGAACCATACCTGAATTGCATGACTAACCCAGTCAATAGGAAATTACACATCCATTTCAGGATTGGTTCATTATCCAAAAAGGTGTTTACTGCTAAATGGGCAACCCTAGCAGGTTTTCTCTGAAATGCCCGGCCTGTAAAATCCACAACAAAAGTGTTGCCCATGTCCTGTTTGCCTTTATGCCATTCATGTGTTATATTGACTTGAAGCCATTTTTTTTGCAACTAGATATGAGGAACTAATCCAAGTGACCAATGCAGAAGAAACAATGCAAACAATTAACATTGGCAATGGTACACCGGTTGAAGTGGAAAAAAGTAAGAACCTATCAAGTGTCAGCAGCATCACAGCTGTATATGCGTTAAATCTGCAGCAAAGCAGGAGTCACAGTGGTGCTGCTGAAATTGTTGGAGCTAAACCATCAGCTGGCAACAAACTCAAGCCTTAGAAAGGATAAACAGTTGTATTCTAACATTGCATTTCAATTTGATATTATTTTGTATCTCGAAAAAAAATCTGGAAAGAGAAACATATTTTCATATATACATTTTTTAACCTGCAAATAAGTATATATTTAGTTATGCAACCTACAGTAGATGTTTCTGATTCCTTATGTAAGGTTTAATGCATGTACAGACTTACCTTAAAAAAATAATGATTGGTTACATTAACACTTCTCAAACGTCCTTCTGCAGCACAGGTTTCTTTATTTGTGGGAGGTGGTAGGGTTAGATCTGCGTCCTCATCTGAGTAAGATTCTGACACTGTTATGGTAAATCCTTTATTTGTTGCAATATTGTGCAGAGTGGCGCATATTTTCCTCAATTTTACAACTGATCTCTGGAGAGTATTGCGGGGCACCACCACTAAGATATCTAAAACAAGTGGAGATGTCTAAAACAAGTTTTCAGTAGTCCAAATGTGCTTTCAATGATGCCTCTGGTTCTACTGTAGGCCAAATTATAATGATGTTCTTTGGGAGTAATGAGGGACAGATGTGACACCATTACCCATGGCTGTAAGAAACAAAAACAACATATTTAGCTATGGAATAAAAAGTAAAAGTATAATTCACTAGTACACTATGTTAGAATGTGTAAGAGTTGTTGGTGGCCCCCCAAAATTGGACGATATCTGCTGCAAGGTTTTTTGCATCACACTCTACTTGAATGTTGAATTAATCGATATTTCTAAGATTCCTGAATAAATGTCAGATGAACATGTGCTCCAGCCATACATCCCATGACATGCTGAGAGTTGGCAATCCTATACAATTTTATTTTTTGTGGTGTTTAATTCCTGTGCATTTCCGGGGAAATACATATAGGTCTTAGTGTGCATTAACATTCCATCTGAAAATGCACAGGAAAAAAGAGAAAAGTCCCTCTATTACACACCACCAGCTGCTGCAATGGCACATTAGTAGATACCAGGAGCTAAGAGATGCAAAATACATTACACCTGGACAAGGTTAGGGATGGACTTTCTGCACAAGGTGTGTCTCTCAAGCTGAAGTTTTGACTCATATATGAGCTCAAGGATAACAGCCCCACTTACCCTTTACTTTACATATATTTATTCCCCAATTTGTTCACGTAGTGTCATCCTCAGTCTGAAGATCATTTTCTGTCTTCACCTCGTTCTCTGCAAACAACCCAGAATTTACATGCTCCTTGCCATCACATACAGAGTAGCACTTTTGGAAATGCAGATGCATTCTGGACCACATTTAATAGTTTGCTCACAGTTACCACCTTGGTTGAGTTGGTGCACAAATGACATGTGCAAAATGTTTTTGTGACTATTCTCAATCTCTAAATGTAATGAATATAGGAATAGCAAATCCCTATTTCTGATTTCTTAGTAACATTTTGCTATTTGGAATTGGTAAAATACTGATTCAAAATTAATTCACATCACTGAATTTATAGCTGAAAATTGGTTTCTTACATAGAAAATTGGTGTTTTTGCAATCAATAACCAGTTGGCAGTGGGTTATCACCTGACAACATTTTTGTACATATGGCCCTGGATGAAATACTATAACTCAAGTGTAGGCACAACCAGAAGGAGAATTTAAAGGTATTGTTGAGGCATTAGGGTGAAGAGGTAGATACGGCCACAGTCAGGGAACTCAAACCGGGGAACCTGATCAGCTGATAAACAATAGCTGCAAACTGGAAAAGCAGGGCAAAAGTCATGCATCAACAAGAACAATGTCAGTTAAGAAAATACAAGAAAGATTACTATAGATCTATCAAGAGAGTCAAAAAACTATTTTTGGAAAATGTTAGAAATGGGGTCCTTGGTTGGCAGTCAGGTTACCTCCTGTCCAAGCAAGGACCCTCACTCTAGTCAGGGAAAAGGAGAAACACACCTGGTTAACCCCCAGCCCCACTCCTTGGTTGTTTGGCACGAGCAGTCAGGCTTAACTCAGAAGCAATGTGTAAAGTATTTATACCAACACACACAGTAATACAGTGAAATCACTTCAAAATGGACACCACACCAGCTTAGAAGAATAGGCAATATTTATCTAAATCAAGCAAGACCAAAATAAAAACAATCCAACATACACCAGTAGAGATAGGAGTTTTCAAAAGAATAAGAGTCTTACGCCTTAGAAGTACCTGGTTAGCATAAAAAATAATGCCAAATGGGCGAGCGTGCTTCGGAAAAGGCAGCGATGCCTCAATTCCTTCCTCGCAGGAGAGCGATGAGTCGATTTGCGGACAGGGTACCTCAGATCCATGCAGAGTCGGGTTGACTTTGACGCCCAGGGATGATGCATGGAAAATTCAGTTGCATGGTTTTAGAAAACCGCAGTAAGTAGGGTTTGCGTTGTTATCAGCAGCTGTACAAGGGTGTTATGCATGTTTCTCCAGCTGTGATGCGTCGATCTCCCAGCCGCTATGCAGGTGGATCATCGATTTTGCCCACAAAGCCGGCAGCGGCTCATTTATCAGCCACGTTGCAGATGGTGTGTCGAGCATTTCCCCGCACAGCATTCTGTGCATGGATTTTCAGCTCTTGTTCTGCCAACTTCACCTTTCAAGGGCCCAGGCACTGGATAGGGCACCATTTGGCAGAGTCTTAGCAGAGAGTCCAGGTGCTGGCAGAGGAAGTCTTTGATGGCCCTGAGACTTCAAAATAGGAGGCAAGCTCAGTTCAAGCCCTTGGAGATTCTTCACAAGCAGGAATATAGGACAAAATCCTGTCTTTGTCCCCTTTCAAAGGTAGAAGCAGCAACTGCAGTATAGCCCAACAAAGCACAGTCACAGACAGGGGCAGCACTTCTCAGCTCTTCAGCTCTTCTCCTTGGCAGGGGTTCCTCTTGGTTCCAGAAGTGATCTTGAAGAAATCTAAAGTATGGGGTTTTGGGTCCATTATTTATACTCCTTTCTGCCATTGAAGTTGGTAAACTTCAAAGGGAAGTCTCTCTTGGTTAGAGGATCCTACCTTGTCCAGGCCAGGCCTCAGACACACATCAGGGGGTTAGAGACTGCATTGTGAGATGGTAGGCACAGCCCATTCAGGTGTAAGTGACCACTCCTCACTCTACTCTAGCACAGATGGCCCATCAGGATATGCTAGCTACAACCCAACACCCTTTGTCTCATTGTCTAGAGGAGATTCACAAACAGCCCAACTGTCAAACTGACCCAGACAGGCAATCCACAAAAAGGCAGAGTCACAGAATAGTTTAACCAAGAACATTCCTACTTTCTAAAAGTGGCATTTTCAAACTGACAATCTCAAAAACAACTTCACTAAAAAATGTATTTTTAAATTGTGAGTTCAGAGACCCCAAACTCTCAAAGGGAATCTGCACGTTAATAATATTTAAAGGCACCCTCCATGTTAACCTATGAGAGAGATAGTCCTTTCAACAATGAAGACTAAATTTAGCAGTATTTCACTGTTAGAACATGTAAAACACATCAGTACATGTCCCACCTTTAACGTATACTGCACCTTGCCCATGGGGCTACCTAGGGCCTAACTTAGGGGTGCCTTACATGTATAAAAAGGGAAGGTTTAGGCCTTCAAGTCGAATGGGCAGTGCCAGGCTACACTCACAGTCACTGCAGTGGCAGGTGGCAGCCAAGTTTACAGGGCTACTATTGTGGGTGGCACAACCAGTGCTGCAGGTTCATTAGTAGCATTTGATTTACAGGCCCTGGGCACCTCTAGTGCACTTTACTGGGTACTTACTAGTAAATCAAAAATGTCAATCATGGATTAACCAATCACCAATATGATGCACTTTAGCACTGGTTAGCAGGTCCGAAAAAAAAGGAGAAAGGAGGCAAAATATTAGAGGTGAACCTGCAAAAATAGCCAGGTCCAACAGAAAATGTGTACTGGAGGCTCTAAATCATATGAAGAAAATGTTCAATTAAAGCCAGGAATTTATCAGCCCAGATGCACTAAAAGGTGACTGTAGAAATGTGGATTATTAATTGGTGTAAATGGGAGTTTACTGCAATGATTTTAGGATGCAGCCTCTTTCTGGCATTGTTACCCCCACTTAGGCCTGTTTGTGAGTATATGTCAGGGTGTTTTTACCGTCTCACTGGGATCCTGCTCATAGTGAAAACCCTATTTGTCAGTGTGTGTTATATGTCTCACTGGGATCCTGCTAGCCAGGACCCCAGTGCTCATAGTTTATGGCCTGAATGTGTGTTCCCTGTGCAGTGCCTAACTGTGTCACTGAGGCTCTCCTAATCAGAACCTCAGTGCTTATGTCCTCTCTGCCTTTAAAATTGTCATTGCAGGATAGTGACCATTTTTACCAATTCTGATTGGCACACTGGAACACCCTTATAATTCCCTAGTATATGGTACCTAGGTACCCAGGGTATTGGGGTTCCAGGAGATCGCTATGGGGTTCAGCATTTCTTTTGCCACCCATAGGGAGCTCAGACAATTCTTACACAGGACTGTCACTGCATCCTGAGTGAAATAACGTTCACGTTATTTCACAGCCATTTTACATTTCATTTAAGTAACAAATAAGTCACCTATATGTCTAACCCACACTTGGTGAAGGTTCGGTGCAAAATTACTAAGTGTGAGGGCACCCAGGCACTAGCCAAGGTGCCCCCACATAGTTAAGGGCAACTTCCCCGGACTTTGTGAGTGCCGGGACACCATTACACACGTGCTCTACCAATAGGTCAATACCTATATGTAGCTTCACAATGGTAACTCCGAATATGGCTATGTAACATGTCTAAGATCGTGGAATTGTCCCCCTATGCCAAATCTGGTATTGGGGTGCCAATCCCATGCATCCCCGGGGCTCCAGCATAGACCAAGGGTACTGCCAAACCAGCTCTCTGGGGTTTTCACTGCAGCTACCATTGCTGCCAACCCACAGACAGGCTTCTGCCCTCCTGGGGCCAGGGCAGCCCAGTCCCAGGAAGGCAGAACAAAGAATTTCCTCTGACAGAGGGTGTTGCCCTCTCCCTTTGGAAATAGGTGTTAAGGGGCTGAGGAGTAGCCTCTCCTGGCCTCTGGGAATGCTTTGAAGGGCACAGATGGTGCCCTCCTTGCATAAACCAGTCTACACTGGTTCAGGGATCCCCCAGCCCCTGCTCTGGTGCGGAACTGGACAAAGGAAAGGGGAGTGACCACTCCCCTGTCCATCACCACCCCAGGGGTGGTGTCCAGAGCTCCTCCAGTGTGTCCCAGACCTCTGCCATCTTGAATGCAGAGGTGTGAGGGCACAATGGAGGCCTCTCAGTGGCAAGTGTCAGCAGGTAACGTCAGAGACCCCTCCTGATAGGTGCTTACCTGACTAGGTGGCCAATCCTCCTCTGAGGGCTATTTAGGGTCTCTCATGTGGGCTTCTCTGGAGATAACGAATGCAAGCGCTCACCAGAGTTCCTCTGCATCTCCCTCTTCAATGTCTGCCAAGGATCGACCGCTGACTGCTCCAGGACACCTGGAAAACTGCAGCAAAGAAGCAAGAAGACTACCAGCGACATTGTAGCGCCTAATCCTGCCACCTTTCTCGACTGTTTCCTGGTGGTGCATGCTCTGGGGGTTGTCTGCCTTCACCCTGCACTGGAAGCCAAGAAGAAATCTCCAGTGGGTCAGCGTAATCTTCCCCCTGCTAACGCAGGCACCAAACTTTTGCTTCACCGGTCCACTGGGTCCCCTCTCATCGTGACAACTGTGGTCCCTGGAACACAGGAGCTGGATCCAAGTGACCCCGACAGTCCAGTGGTCCATCTGTCCAAATTTGGTGGAGGTAAATCCTTGCTTCCCCACTCCAGACAGTAATCCTGTGTACTGCGTGAACTGCACCTGCTAGGGCTTCTGTGCACTTTTGCAAGGAATCCTATGTGCACAGCACAGTCCAGGTCCCCAGCACTCCGTCCTGCATTGCTCAACTCGCTGAGTTGACCACTGGCTTCATGGAACCCTCCTTTGTAGTGTTGAGATGACCACTGTGCTATGTTTTCTTGAACCCGTGTTCAATTTGTTCTGCGGGTGCTGCCTGCTTCTGCATGGGCTCTCTGCATTTGCTGAGTGCCACCTCTATCTCCTCCCCCAAGGGGCAACATCCTGGTCCTTCCTGGGCCCTGGCAGCACCCACTTTCTTCAACCGCGACCTTTGCAGCTAGCAAGGCTTGTTTGCAGTCTTTCTGCATGGAAACAACTCTGCATCCCCCAGCACGCCATGGGACATCTTCTGTGCAAAGGAGAAGTTCCTGGAATCTTCCGTTGTTGCAGAATCTTCAGCTTCTTCCACCCAGATGGAGCCCTATTTGCACCTTCATCCAGGGTTTAGTGGGCTCCTGCCCCCCTGGACACTTTTGTGACTCTTGGACTTGGTCCCTTTCCTTTACCGGTCCTCAGGTCCAGGAATCCGTCTTCAGTGCTTTGTAGTCTGTTGTGGTCTTTGCAGAATCTCCTATCACAAGGTCTAACCTCATGATTGGATGGATTCCTAATCCAATTTTGCAACAGAAATACTACTGGTAGGGCGAAACACAGGAATAGCGATGAAAGGCACTGAATCAAGAGCAAGAAAGTGAGACAGATGACAAAGCTGTTCTAGCCATGAGAAAGGGTCTAAACAAAATTCCACTTTAAGTATATGTAATGTGTTGGAAACCAAGGCCATATTTAATGAAATGTGGCGCATCAGAGATGAAGTGCCACTTTTTCTGATCCCCCTTACTGGCACCTGACAACACCATGGTTGTGCTGTATTTATAATATGATGCACCATGGCGGTCGTTAGCACAATAGCATCAACATTTTTGATGCTATTGTGGCCCTTTGCTGCACTAGTGTCAAAAATGTTGGTGCTAGTGTAGCAAAGTGCAAGGAGGTCAATAGGTTTCTATGGGAGCTTCATTTTAATGCCTGCTCTGAGCAGACGATAAAAAATAACACCAAAAATGGTGTAGTGAAATCTGTTAAATTTCACTGTGCCATTTTTGTGGTCCTCCTAGTACCAGAAGGCCCCCCTTGCATACATTATAGATGGCACAGGAATATTGTGGTACAAGGGTTTACAAAGTGGCGTAATGCATGCTTTGCACCACATTGTAAATATGGCGTGGGAAAACAAACCTTTTAAGAACCACCTTAGCGTAAAAAAAAATTTGCTATGCTGTTGCTAAGGTGGCATTATGAGGCTCTTAAATATATCCACAAAGGTCTTACCGACTGACATGTTAAGCTGTCTTTAGCAGAGACCTAAAACAGGGACAGAGATGCACATCTTGAAATCCTAGAGGTCTGACATTTTCACCTTTATTCTAATTTTTCTCAATGACCTTTATGACTTTACATGTGCACTTAAAGATGGTCACTCAGTAGATGATTGACTTTTTATAGGAATGTATTGTTGAAAGTAAAGCTATGGGTGTCATACCAAAAAGTCTCAAGAAAAATAAAATGCCCAACAATCATTGAAAATTGGTTCTAATGCAATTTAATGTTGATGTGTGAGTAACACCATTTTGAACAAAGTTTATATTTTAATAACTGAAATGTCTGCCATAGTCTCTTGACTCAATGCCATTTGAGAGCTAACTGTGCTAATGTGTTCCTATCATTAACTCCAATTTTAACAGCTGGATATGCTTCTAGCCTCTAACTTTTACTAAGAACGTTAAAACACGTTTCCCGCATTGAACAAAAACTAAACCTGAACATTCATTTGCAGTCCAGATAAACTATAGGAAATTACAGCGCAAATTATAGAGCTTTATTTGTTCATTAAGTACATTACTCAGCAAAAGAATTTCTGAGGCACAAAAGCAGCGAACTGCACAATAAAACACTTCTTTTATGACTTAAAATAGGTGGCTCTGCGTCATCACTTTAAGTACCTTTAGGATTTTCAAAAGACAGCAAAAAGATTATCAAAGCAATATAGGTCTCTGCTTCTCTCAGAACAGGGCATAAACATTTGTGCATGTGCACAAAAAATGGGTAAATTAATCATCACACATTTTGATACATGTGTAACAGAGAAAGAGGAAAGTGATATTTGCATGGGTGCACAGGTTCCACTTGTTTTTTGCGGTGTTTACGTAACAAAATATAAATAAGATACAAATATGACAATTTTTGCTGCAAACTCACTTTGATCCATATTTTACTTTCTAAGTAGGAAAAATGAATAATTACTTTGCTTTCCTTTTTAAAAAAAAGTTCCTTGTCAAAAATCTCTTTCTCACAGTTAGTGCCTTTTTATAATCAAAACAACTTTTAGACACTGAGCCTATTCACAACCTGCATTTCATAGTAGGTTTATTAGTACTACAATAATACTACTCACATACTATAAAATGCTATTCACAAATCTACATACGGAGGTCTCTGCCTATATGCGGAGATCTCTGTCCTGAATGCTGAAATCTCCACACATGTAAGCATACCTTTTAGAAGTAGTCCAGCACCACACATTGTGAAAACTGGTACTACAACACCCGCTCATAGAAAATAACAGGCACAGGGAGATACACTAACACCCATAGTAAATAATGTGAAAATAAATCAGAGGCCGTTAGACTTCGGGTCACTCCCCTTAGGAGAACAAAGGGACACAATACCACATTAGAGAAACCAGTTGTTTTCACCACAGTGTGTAAACAGGGAAACAACCACAGCTCCCTGTGTAAAAAGCTGTAGGTTTCTTTTAATGGGTAGTTGTGAAAAAATATGTGTTGAGAGATGGGGAGGAACTGGAGCCCAGAAGGACGGTCCCTGGTTCTGGTGTTTTTGCAGCCCATCTTTGCATCCATTTCAAGCAAGTGCTGTCCAGACCATCACAAGCTCTGTGCAGACACTGGCACTCATAACAACCCTGGTGGTCGGTGTTAAAGTGGCGGCAATACTGTTAACAGGCTGGCGGTTAAAAAAAATTTATCACAACCATGGCGGACACCGCCAACACAGATAGCCACTTTAACACTCCGACTGCCACGGCTGTAGCAACAAACACCGCAGCGGTAACCGCCAACAGACAGGCAGAAGACAATGTACAGCCCACACTATTACAAGGCACCAATCCGCCAGATTTTCCGGGGCACTACCAATGCCATCAAAAGCACAGCAGAAACAGTACACAGAAGGGAAACCACTCACCTCTCAACAATCAGGGACGAACTAGGATGCCATGGAGCCCGAATTGCAGATCCTACCCATGTTGCTGTATCTATTACTACAACACGAAGTGGAAAGAAGGCGGTGGAGGCGACGACGAAGGTGAGTACTGCACCTAGCACACAGGGGAGGGGAGGAGGGAAAAGAGGTGACACACACATGCAAAATGCAACACCCCCACCCACAACAACACACACACACATATCCAATAACATCACAGATACATCCTGTCACCCCCTGGAAGAATGCAAGGACAAAACAAAATGAGTTTAACTAGTGTAATATTCAAACAATCACAAATACTTACAGCAAGTACACATGTCTGTACACTGTCCCATGAAATGTCTGTGGACCAGTGGTCCCAAAAAAGCATTGATGAAGCCCACACATGACACCTGCCTCAAAACGGAGAGAACGCTGCAGGGGCATCAGGTCAGAAAAAAAAAAACAGCCACCTCACGGGAAAGGGGAGGGGTGGCACCTCAGCCGGATGATGGTATGACACCACTGCTCTTTGAGGGGGCTCCAAACCCACTGCTTGGTCCTGGGGAGTGCAAAGCCACAGTCTCTCAAGTAGGTGGTTTGCCCACTGCTTACTCCTGGGGAGTGCAAATCCACAGCCTCTCAAGTCTCTCAAGTGGGTGGTTTGCCCACTGCTTGCTCCTGGGGAGTGCAAAGCCACAGTCTCTCAAGTCTCTCAAGTGGGTGGTTTGCTCACTGCTTGGTCCTGGGAAGTGCAAAGCCACAGTCTCTCAAGTGGGTGGTTTGCCCACCCCTTGCTCCTGGGTTGTACAAAGCCACAGTCTCTCTAGTGGATGGTTTCTCCACTGGTTTTGGAGGGAGCTTAGTGCCCAAAGTGCTTCATCCTGCCAAGGACTGGGTTAGTGGATGCTTTCCTCCACTGGTTCTGGAGGGGGCTTTGTGCCCAGTGTTCTTCATCCTGCCAAAGACTGGGTTAGTGGATGCTTTTCTCCACTAGTTCTGGAGGGGGCTTTGTGCCCAGAGTGCTTCATCCTGCCAAGGACTGGGTTAGTGGATGCTTTTCTCCACTGGTTCTGGAGGGGGCTTTGTGCCCAGAGTGCTTCATCTTGCCAGGGACTGGGTTAGTGGATGCTTTTCTCCACTGGTTCTGAAGGGGGCTTTGTGCCCAGTGATGCTGCACCTGAGGTGTGGCAGTTGTCTTTGTCTCACCTGGGTGTCTCAGCCATGCAATGTACCTGGAACAGGTAGCATGATACTCCATGGAGGCAGACCCACACTCCATCCTACGGCGACTTAGGCTGCCAATTGCTGGTTCGTGTCAGTGCTGGAGGTGGTGTCTCAAGTGGCGTGTCCAGGGTCCAGGATGTCACCTGCAGACTCTGATGGCTGCACACTGGGTATGGGGCTGACGTCTGACAGAGTGGCATTGACTGTGCACGTGGCGGTGCTGATGGTGGTGAAGGTGGTGGATGCTGCCAATGCTGGCCGTGGAGCACGTGACTGTTGCTGTGGATGGAGACACCATACTGTCTCCGGTAGCCTCGGATGGCTGATTCTTGGGGAGGATGCTGCAGACTGATGTTGTGGCAGCGGCGGTGCAGGTGGCAGTGCAGGTGGCGGTCAGAGTGGCAGTGGTGACTGTGGTGGATGTGGCTGCCATCCCTGATGATATGGTGGTCACCAGCCCCTCACCAGGAGACATCGTGCCCAGAAGTGATGTTCCCTTTAACTTGTGGCCCTTCCCCATCTTGACAGTTGCTCCAGGGACCTTGGCACTATCCACTCGGTGTTTGGGTGAGGCCTTGCTGGGTGGGTGATGTGACTGTCCCCTGCTGGAAGCCGGACCTTTTTTGACCTTTGCAGGTGGTGGAATGGGGTGGTCCTTCTTTTCTGTCAGTGGCACACTGGCAGCTCTGATGCGTGCCCCCTTAGACTGTACTGGAGTAGCAGGGACCACAGTGGATGCAGATTTTGTGCCTGAGGTGCTGGGCTAGAATCTAGACATCCTGGCCCTAGGGGAAGGACTGGGGGGAAGGTGCAGGGAAGAGGTCAAAGTTAGCTAGGAACCGTTTTTTTTTGGACACATTGAGACAGGAAGATGGAGGGGGTGTGGGAGTGGAGGAAGAGGAAGTGCTTGTAGGAGGTGTACATCTGCTGAGTTTGGGTGAAGGTGCATGGGTTGGAGGCTGTTGTGACGTGGATGACTGTTGAGTGGGTGTGTGCCTGCGTTTGTGTACTTTGGGAGGAGGGCTCACAGACACACTGGGAGAGGACACACAGGACGTGTGAATGGTAGTGGGGGTGGTGATTGCACATGAGTGGTGTGTAGTGATGGGCATGCTGGTGATGGAGGTAGTGGCTGAGGATGTAGTGCATGCAGGTGTGAGTGGAGACAAGACTGGGAGAGAGGTGGAGGACATGGAGGAGGGGGGCACAGTGGAGGCAGTGGATGTTGGTGTGTCTGCATGGGTATGGTGCTTGTGTGAGTACCTGTGGGATGTGTGTTGCTTATGTTTGCCTGAGCCACTTTTGTGTGTTGATGTGTGCGCATGCTGGTCTGATGGTGTGCTTGGGAGGTAGAGGGGATTGGGTCTGGGTAGTGGAAGTGGGAGGGAGAAGGATGGACACAGGGACAATGACTGCCATCATTGCTGAGGCCAGAGCCTGAAATGCTCTCTGTTGGGCTAACTGGCTAGAATGAATGCCCTCCAGGTATGCATTTGTTTGCTGCAACTGCCTCTCTACACCCTGGATGGCATTCAGAATGGTAGACTGCCCAGCAGTGAGGGATCTCAGGAGGTCAATGGCCTCCTCACTGAGGGCAGCAAGGCTGACTGGGGCAGGGCCTGAGGTGCCTGGGGCGAAGGAGATGCCCACCCTCCTGGGTGAGCAGCCACAGGACTCACGCTGAGGGGCTGCTGGGAGGGCGGTGCTGGTTGGGGGGGCAGCTGTACCTGTTGATGCGGTGGGCACAGAGGGGCCCGCCACCACAAGGGAGCTCCCATCAGAGGAGTAGTCGGTGTCACTGGTCTCTGCTCCTGTCCCCGCCGTGGAGCTCCCCTCGCCCTCCGTCCCACTGGTGACTTCAGACTCCAATGTCTCGCCCTCCAGGGCCATGTGGGATGCAGCTCCCTCCTGCCTCAGTGGCACTGCTCCTCCTCCAGATGATGCTAATGCACACAAGGACAGGGTGACAAAACAAGAAGGGGGGGAGACAGAGGACACCCATGGTCAATGCCAGCAACACCACTACCATTGGTGGACACAACACACAGGGAGCAGCCCTATGCAGTAGGCCATGCACTGGCAGTTAGTAGGAAAATCACCAGCCCATGGGGTACTATGACTAACACCATTTGCTGCACACCTGGAACCCACAGGAGCCTGCCTAGTTGTAGATGCCCACTAACACTATTGGGGATGGAGTGCTTCAGAGCCTGCCCAACAAGGGACCTTCGCTACCAAGTTCGCCCTGGCCTAGGGGAACCCACAGCCCACATCCCCCACCCAGACACTTCGTAAAGCACGCAGAGTCAGCTTAATGACACTGTACTCACCCCCTTGTGGCTGCTGTGATGGCCTCAACCACCCATCCAACTATGGATATGCCACCACCAGGATCCGGAACATCAGGGGGGTCATGGTGCGACAGGCACCCCTTCCACATTGTGAGTCCAGCCCCAGCTGGGCATTCGCCGTCTTCTTGTTCCAGCGTTGCAGGTCCTCCCATCTCTTGCGGCAGTGGGTGCTCCGTCTATGATAGACCCCCAGGGTCTGCACTTCCTTGGTAATGGCACGCCAAATACCCTTCTTCTGGTGGGTGCTGACCTACAGGAAAGGTACAGGATGAAAGGATATTACTCTCTCGTCCGGACCGTCATACTCATTGCCCACCAGTTCCCACCTATGCCCTGACGCACATACACTCACCATCCTCACATGCAGGCCTCAGCCCCCCCACATGTATCTTCCATCCACACCACTCAAAACAGGCATTTCCAACGCATCATGCTCACAGTGTACTCACCTGTTTGTCTGGAGGACCGTAGAGTAGGGTGTACTGGGGGAGGACCCCATCCACCAGTTTGTCCAACTTCCCCGCAGTGAAGGCAGAGGCTCTTTCCCCAGACACAGTAGCCATTGTCGCTTCCAGACTCAGGTTAGAGCAGCACTTGCAGTGTAGGTCCTCTCCTGTTGAAGGTCAGGTATCAAGTGAGTGAACAGATAGAAAATGGGGGTCATATCCGTGGTGGTGCGTACCGTCACGGCTGGTGTACATCGTCATTGGCTCCTGGAACCCATAGGTATGATAACCAATGTTAAATTGCGTGGTGGTGTTCGACCGCATACCGCAACGCTGCACAACACCAGCGCAGTTACCTCATTTCCCCTTGTCCCTCCTTACAGGTCAGGCAGCCGCCTTTTCAGGGGGGCACATGGCATGGCACCTAACTGCGTCACAGCACAATTTGGCAGATATACGGCCAAATTACGCCACACACGGATATACTTACATTACTGAAAACACACTTGTGCAAACTATGTGGTACATGACCCTCTGCTCACCATTCTACTCCATAGGGCACATTTGCTGGGGCAGATGATGAGATGGCGTCATTCTCCGGTGTATAGACTCCTGGTGGGCCTGTCGACAATGGAAGACAGACACATCATTATCACCTACAGACTTGATTGTGCCACAATCCAAGACCTGTGTGCCCAATTGGAGCCAGACCTGATGTCAGCTATCCGTCATCCCACAGGAATACCCCCTCTAGTGCAAGTCCTGTCAGTGCTCCATTTTCTGGTAGGTGGCTCCTTTCAAACTACAGTGGCCATGGCATCTGGGATATCTCAGCCAATATTTTCTAATGTGTTGACCAGAGTGTTGTCAGCCCTGCTGATGCACATGCGCATCTACATCGTGTTCCCCCAGGTGGAGGATTTGCCCACAGTGAAAGCTGACTTTTATGCCCTGGGACATATCCCCAGCATCATTGGTGCCACTGATGGTACACATGTGGCATTTTTCCCCCCGCAGAAATGAACAAGTGTATAGATATCGAAAAAGCTACCATTCTATGAATGTGCAGATGGTGTGTTTGGCAGACCAGTACTTTTCTCATGTGAATGTCAAGTATCCTAGCTCTGTGCATGACGCTTACATTTTGAGGAATAGCAGTATCCCTTATGTGATGGGCCAACTCTAGAGGCACTGGGTGTGGCTAATAGGCGAGCCCAAGGTCCCCACACAGTATGAGTAGGTGTCTGGGTATGGGGTCGTCCCTAAGGGTTAGTGTGTGTCTAACAGATATCCCTCGACATTTGCAGGTGACTCTGGTTACGCCAATCTCTCATGGCTACTGACACCAGTGAGGAATGCCAGGACAAGGGCAGAGGAATGCTACAATGAGGCACATGGGCAAACTAGGCGTATTATTGAGAGGACGTTCGGCCTCATGACAGCCAGATTCCAGTGCCTCCATCTAACAGGTTGCTCCCTATACTACTCACCAAAGAAGGGTTGCCAGATAATCATGGCATGCTGCATGTTGCACAACCTGGCATTGCAACGCCAGGTGCCTTTTCTGCAGGATGATGGGACTGATGATGGTCTTGTGGCAGTGGGGGAGCCTGTGGACAGGGAGGAAGAGGCAGCAGAGGAACAAGATATTGACAACCGAACAAACATCATCATGAAGTACTTCCAGTGACACAAAGGTAAGAGAATGGCACTGCTCCTCTCATACCTGACTACTATAGGACATTGTATATGTCAGCCTCTTAACCTCTGTCTATGGACACTGACAGTTCACTTTGGCTTTCCATTTCACAGATCTGGGTACCTCATTCTACACTCTGCTATATTTACTGCTGCACAACAACTGTCATTCATTGGTATGAGCAAATGAACATTTACCAGGATATTTGTGGATGATGTTGTAATTATACATTTGTGAAAGAACAGACTGACTCCAGATTGGTTTGTGATTCAAGGGTGTTTATTTATGGGCTAATGTTTATTGGGTATTGTAGGAAAGTACCATCTTGCCTGGCATGTTACCCCCAGTTTAACTTATATGTATGTTTGTTTTTGCCTGTGTCACTGGGATCCTGCTAGCCAGGACCCCACTGCTCATAAAGTGTGCCCTGTATGTGTTCCCTGTGTGGTGCCTAACTGTATCACTGAGGCTCTCCTAACCAGAAACTCTGTGTTTATGCTCTCTCTGCTTTTAAAATTGTCACTGCAGGCTAGTGACTAATTTTACCAATTCTGATTGGCACACTGGAACACCCTTATAATTCCCTAGTATATGGTACCTAGGTACCCAGGGTATTGGGGTTCCAGGAGATCCCTATGGGCTGCAGCATTTCTTTTGCCACCCATTGGGAGCTCAGACAATTTGTACACAGGACTGCAGCATGAGTGAATTAACGTCCACGTTACTTCACAGCCATTTTACACTGCACTTAAGTAACTTATAAGTCACCTATCTGTCTAACCCTCACTTAATGAAGGTTAGGTACAAAGTTACATGGGGCCAGATGTGGCAAAATCCGATTTTGCGACTTGCAGATTGCGAGTCTGAGCGACTCGCAATTTGCAAGTCGCAAAATCGGATGCAGAATGGTGTCTCAGACACCTTCTGCGACTCGATATGGGGTCGCAAAGACCCACCTCATCAATATTCATGAGGTGGGTCGCATTTTGCGACCCCATAGCGAGTCCCTGCACTCACAGGGATGGTGGCCTGCTGTAGTCAGCAGACCTTCATGTCTGTGACTGCTTTTTAAATAAAGCAATTATTTTTTTCATTTTGCAGCCCGTTTTCCTTAAAGGAAAACGAGTTGGAAAATGAAAAACATACCAAAACCATTTGGTTTCGTTTTTTTCAGAGTAGGCAGTGGTCCATAGGACCACTGCCTGCTCTGAAAAAATATTTTTTTTGACATTCACAAAGGGGAAGGGGTCCCAGGGGGACCCCTTCCCTTTTGCGAATGAGTTACCACCAGTGTGACACTGGTGGTAACTGCGAGTTGCAATGCGAGTCGCAAATAGGAAGGGAACACCCCTTCCTATTTGCGAGTCGCATTCCCAAATTGCGAGTCGGTACCGACTCGCAATTTGGGAATGAGCATTGCGTGAGGCTGTTTGCATGGCGCAAACTGCGTTTTTTGCAGTTTGTACCATGCAAACGGCTTGCTACATCTGGCCCTTAGTGTGTGGGCACCCTGGCACTAGCAAGGTGCCCCCACATTGTTCAGGGCAATTTTCCCAGACTTTGTGAGTGTGGGGACACCATTACACACGTGCACTCCATATAGGTCAATACCTATATGTAGCGTCACAATGGTAACTCCGACCATGGCCATGTAACATGTCTAGGATCAGGGAATTGTCACCCCAATACCATTCTGGTATTGGGGGGACAATTCCATGCATCCCAGGGTCTCCAGCATAGAGCCCGGATACTGCCAAACTAACTTTCCGGGGTTTCCTCTGCAGCTACCGCTGCTGCCAACCCCTCAGACAGGTTTCTCCCCCCTGGGGCCTGGGCATCCCAGTCCCAGGAAGGCAGAACAAAGGATTTCCTCTGAGAGAGGGTGTTACACCCTCTCCCTTTGAAAATTGGTGTGAAGGGCCTGGGAGGAGTAGCCTCTCCTGGCCTCTGGAAATGCTTTGAAGGGCACAGATGGTGCCCTCCTTGCATAAGCCAGTCTACACCTGTTCACGGATCCCCCCAGCCCTGCTCTGGCGTGAAACTGGACAAAGGAAAGGGGAGTGACCACTCCACTGACCAGCACCTCACAGGTGAGGTGCCCAGAGCTCCTCTAGTGTCTCCAAGACCTCTGCCATCTTGTATGCAGAGGTGTGAGGGCACAATGGACACCTCTGAGTGGCCAGTGCCAGCAGGTGATGTCAGAGACCCCTCCTGATAGGTGCTTACCTTTCTCTGTAGCCAATCCTCCTCTGACAGCTATTTAGGGTCTCCCCTGTGGGTATCTTACCAGATAACGAATGCAAGAGCTCACCAGAGTTCCTCTGCACTTCCCTCTTCGACGTCTGCCAAGGATTGAGCACTGACTGCTCCAGGACGTCTGCAAAACCGCAACAAAGTAGCAAGAAGACTACCAGCAACATTGTAGCCCCTCATCCTGCTGGCTTTCTCGACTGTTTCCTGGCGGTGCATGCTCTGAGGGCTGTCTGCCTTCACCCTGCACTGGAAGCCAAGAAGAAATCTCCCGTGGGTCGATGGAATCTTCCCCCTGCCAACGCAGGCACAAAACATCTGCATCACCGGTCCTCTGGGTCCCCTCTCATCCTGACGAGCGTGGTACCTGGAACACAGGAGCTGGGTCCAAGTGTCTCCGACAGTCCAGTGGCACTTCTCTCCAAATTTAGTGGAGGTAAGTCCTCGCCTCCCCACGCCAGACAATAATCCTGTTTACTGTGTGAACTGCAGCTGCTAGGGCTTCTGTGCACCTCATGAGGTGACAATATGCCAAAAGTATCTCAGAGGATATACTCACTTAGGAGGTAGTAATATAAACAAAATATACACACAAACCAAAATCAGGTAAGTAAACAGATAGAAAAGTGGTGCAAATACTGTAGAACACAATAGAATGCAGTAGGAGACAATAGGCCGAGGGGCAACACAAACCATCTACTCCAAAAGTGGAATGCGAACCACGAATGGACCTGAGGCCTAGTGTAGTGATTAGTGGGTCTCTGGGAGTGTAAGAAAACACTAAGGGTGTCCAAGATACCCCACCCCAAGACCCTGAAAAGTAGGAGTAAAGTTACCCTACTACCCCAGAAAGACAGTAAAGTCGAGATAGGGGATTCTGCAAAGACAACAACTGACTGCAAAGCACTAAAGATGGATTCCTGGACCGGAGGACCTGCACAGGCAGGGGACCAAGTCCAATAGTCACTCAAGTGTCCGGTGGGCAGAAGCCCACTAAACCCCGGATGAAGGTGCAAAATGGCGGTCTCTGGGTGGAAGAAGCTGAAGATTCTGCAACAACAAAAGGTGCCAGGAACTTCTCCTTTGGTCAGAAGATGTCCCACGGCGTACTGGAGGGTGCAGAGTTGTTTCCATGGCGAAAGACAGCAAACAAGCCCTGCTAGCTGCAAGAGTCGCAGTTGAAGGTTTTGGGTGCTGCCAGGGCCCAGGAAGGACCAGGAGGTCGCCCCTTGGAGGAGGAGACAGAGGGGGCACTCAGAAACAGAGAGAGCCCAAGCGGAAGCAGGCAGCACCCGCAGAAGCAACTGAACAGGCTTTCAGAAGATCTAAGCATGACGGTTGACTCAGAACAACAAAAGATGGTCCCAGGAAGTTGGAGTAGAGCATGGCAAATACCGTGCCCCATGTATTACAGTTATCTACTGTGGGGACCATCCCAAATGGCAAGGACATCGTTAGAATTCTATGTTTATCCTGAGGTCCCATATGGGGCAATACTGCTTGCAGTGCATTTATTTTTTGAGGTAGCCAAAACTGAATTTCTTCTTGTTTGGGGGGTATTTTACCCATAATCGAATGTACAGTTGCAGGGTGAATACCTGGCGTCACTGTATGTGGTTGCACTGGAGCAGCATGTGCTGGGTTTGTATTCAATGTTTGCATTACAAACTGTACTAATCGTCTATATATTGCCGTCAGATTATTGCCGTAAGTGACAGACTTCAGCTACTGCTAAGTTTGCTGCTGCAGGGTGAGGTGTATAAGTGGCCAATAAAGGCCAGGTAGGACCATCATTACTTAGAGGACCTAACATAACTGGTAAAATTGTGTGGGGTAGGGCGCCATCAAGTCAATTATTATGTTCTTGATAAGATAAGGGTATTTCTAAATATCCATGTGCTCTGTATTGTCCAGGTACGTTTGCAAGTGTATAGTGATGAAATGTGTTTGTGTTCCCATCAACTGCTGGAAATGTAACCCAAGAATAAAAAAGTTCTGTTCTATAAGCTGCATGTGCGTCCACCACAAATGTGATAGGACCCCGCTGGGCCATTTGCCAATAAGTGTGCTGTCAGGGGTTGTCTCATATTGACTGCAATTGCTACCAGTTGCGGATTCGCCATATTAGATTGTAAATTTGTACAGGGTTAAGCACACCAAGTGGGGATTTTCCTTTTTAGAGTTCATGCTTGAACGTCCAGCATCAGATAGGGTGCCCTACTTAACTGAGGAGGAAATCCTCAATACCACGGACGTCTCCGTATATAGTACTGAGGTGTCTTTGTATATAGTGAGACAGAGATACACAGCAGGACCCGCAACTTAGAGCCTGACCAAATGTTGGCGGCGCCATAATGGCTACACAACAGTACCAACAAAAGCTTGCCAGCGGTCCACCGGCACTGCCAGGCAGCACAGGCAATCACAGTCATGAGGATGCAGAAACAGGCCAGTGGAGTCTGTGTTTCCACCGGACCCATTACAAGGTTGCACACCACCAATGTGATTGCAGTGGTCCAACCACCATGTGCAAGCTGGTGGAAACAGACAGTGTAAAAGGAGACACTCACCAGCAGGAAGTCTTACAGATCTGGTGCCTCCTTGGAGCCCTTACAGATGTCATGCTGGTGCTGATGGACATCGAAAGACAACAAAATCAACGCTACCGTAAGTACACCCTACCTATAGCCTAAACCTTAAAAACTGTCTGTTGCCCCAGCTCACACATCCTATGGGGGCATGCCATGGACTGCAGGTACATGTCTCAACCTACACACACTCACAAACGTACATCAAATTCGGACATGCACACAGTTACAATACACCCCCTTTGAGCAGCACACTTACACTGAACTGCAACACTACACAAATACACATGGCCACAAAGCTCAGGCACAGGGATTCTGAATTGTCAACCACAACAAATCTACAGCACATATACTAATACAAATAAAACACCCACATCCACCACTGGCCAGGGTCTGTCCTCACATACAACACATATATGTATCAATGTGTCATGCAACACAAAAAACACCACCATTAAACCACCCTACAATGTACGCCCACCTCACACACACAGCACAATGGAAGCACAATGGCAGGCACAAAACATAGAGACACAAAAAGACAAAGAACAGGTCAACTACACCAGCACAATTGGAAGGCTCACATTTGGGACAGCCAGGGAAGGAGACTGCACTGAGACATATCACTTTCAACAGGCCCCTCAAAAAACATGTGCACAAGAACTGGTCCTACATGGGTCTCGGGGACAAACAATGCTAAACCTAAATGTCATGCCCTTCTGCGCAATGGGGAAGGAGAAGTCAACAGAGCACATACAACCCCTACTACATGGGACATACCGCCACAGGAACTAGCTGCAAGGAATACATACCTAAATGGATACATGCACAGGCAAATGCAAGCACAGCTAGCAAACTTTAACACACTCAGGCCTCATCACAACCCTGGTGGTTGGTGATAAAGTGGCGGTAATACCGCCAACAGGCTGGTGGTAACAAAAATAGAATTATGACCACGGCGTAAACCGCTCAGACAGACAGCCACTTTAACACACTGACCGTCACAGTGTATCAACAAGCGACATGGCTGTAACTGCCAACAGCCAGGCGGAAGACAATGTACCGCCCACACTATTACGACAGATCTTTCCGCCACCTTTTCCCGGGTCGTACCAATGACATCAAAAGCACAGCAGAAACAGAACACAGAAGTCAAAGGACTCACCTCTGGAGACTGAGGGAACAATCACGATGTCATGGAGCCCGAGCTGCACATATTTCCAATGCTCGCCTACCTTTTCCTGCATTATGAACTCCAACGCCGGCAAAGAGCACCACAGTGAGTACTGCCACCTAGCACACAAGGGAGGGGGGGAAGAGAGTGATACACACATGCAACACACAACACCCCCAACCCCAACACCACACACACTATCAGATGCACAAACATTACATATCCACCCTGTACCCCTCAGGAGTAATTCAAGGACAAAATGATTGGAAGAAAATGAGTGTAATACGATAAAGTAACATGAAGAAGTACATCAAAATACAAACGTATATACATATTTACAAATGTAGGGACACTGCTCAGTCCTCAATGTCCATGGGCCACAGGGCCACCTCACTCCTGCAACAACACAGAGAGAACAGTGCAGGGGCATCTGTTCGAACATACAGAGGCACCTCAGGGGGACAGGGAATGGGGGGCACCTCAGCCGGAAGATGGGACAACACCACTGGTCCTGGAGGGGGCTACTTGCCCTGTGCGATGTCCTGAGGAGTGCAGGGCCACAGTCTCTCTAGTGGGTGGTTTGCCCACTGCTTGGTCCTGGGAAGTGCAAGGCCACAGTCTCTCTAGTGGGTTGTTTGTCCAATGCTTGGTCCTGGGGACTGCAATGCCACAGTCTCTCTAGTGGGTGGCTTCTCCACTGATTCTGGAGGGGGCCTTGTGCCCAGTGTCCTTCATCCTGGGAAGAATGGGGTGAGTGGATGTAGTTACACTGGGGGTTGAGGTGGATATCTGCGGCTTTGTTTGCATGCATTGGGTAGGCAAGGGGAGGGGCAATTTGGATTGGGAAGGGGGAGGTGGAGGTGGCACAGAAGGTTGGGAGGTGACTGGCTGCCATGAGTAAGGAGGCCAGAGCCTGAAAAGATCTCTGTAGGCCAGCCATTGCACCATGAATGCCTTCCAGGAATGCATTTGTCATTTGGAGCTGAGTTGCCAACCCCTGGATAGGATTCACAATGGCTGACTGACCCACAGAGATACTTTTCAGGAGGTCATTAGCCTCCACACTGAGGGAAGCAGGGGTAACAGGGGCTGGGGCGGAGATGCCTGTGGTGAAGGAGCCACCCAACCTCTTGGGTGAGTGGGCACAGCCAACTTGGTGGGGAGCAACAGTGAGGGTGGTGATGGAAGGTGGGTTGGCAGACAGACGGTACAGGGTGTTGCCCCAATGGGTCTGTCACCTCTAGGGAGTGGCCACTGTAGGAGGAATCCGAGGATGATGAGGATATAGATCCGCTCTCCACCCCAGGCACTTCCCTCACCCTCCAAGCCACTGGGTCCTTCTTTGTCCATGATGTCCTCACCCGAGGTCCTGTGGCCAGATGCTTCTTCACTTGGCTCGGCCTGTCTCCTCTGCTTGCTGGTGCTGATGCTGCAAGGACAGAGAGGAATCGGGTCTTCACATGTCCATTATAACACTTGACCCATAACTCAGCTTGATAAACAATACCATTATGTCAGGTAGGCCCCAGCAAAAACTTGCACCTAAGTGGCACATATGTGCCATTACATATGCATGCATGTCATGTGTATTTATGAAAGTTACCTACAGGAAAATCAGGATCTCAGACAGCTACAATTGCATGGCTGAAGTCTTGGAACCACAATACCATACAACATCTAGCAGACATTTTAATGCTCAATGCTGCCCCAAATGCAGCAGACTCAGTCAACTAAAGGCAAACAATAGTATCCCATTGTATAGTCCATTCCCACATATGCCACACAAGGTCATACACACACATCTCCCTGGTACATATGTAATAAACCAACAATTTAAAATGATGACCTGACATCATTACAAAATTATAATATCCTGGAGTAGGTGACATGGAAATACCTATGTCACACTAGAAACATATCAACATTGTACACTTCTTTCAGCGACATCTGTCCCAACAGAGTCAAGGAGGCAGTATCATGTCACTCAGATAGTCCACACATGAGGCACTAAAAGGAAGACTGTTGAGATCAGGTCAAAATGTCAGGGAGAGATGTCATTAGAATACACAAAACAATGAATCAGCAAGCCCCAGGACAGTCAGCACTGATGTCTGACACCCATTACAATGACATCTTCTGAGTGTTTGTGTTGAAGCCATCTGTCATTTGCATGTTTGAGAGATATAGAACTTGCAAGAAATAAAATAACCTGTTGCCCAATGAGAAGCCACAACACTATGCACATCTTAGGGATGGCAGCCCTGATGTCTGTCTGTGGATGAATGACTGTACCCAAACACATGCTATGTCAACATCACTACATCTCACTCCATGACGCATGCCAACACCCAGGCCACAATCCTTAACCATTACACATGTGCAGTGCACTCTTCCACATTATTCCACATCAAGGGCATAGATTTACACAGAGTGGTTACACACTCTGGGCCAATCTTTCATGTCCCTCATTGTTACTGCAGTTGTACATGACAAATGACATACTATGATGCATGAACTCATTTGTCAGACAAAACCAATGGTTACACACCCCTGGCTGTGGCACAAGATGACATTTAACTCATTGTAAATGTGATATTCCACAAAGAGGTTTCCATGCACATATATGTGAGACATCACCCCATCCCATCCACATATGTAGAACATGCATGAAACTGCAGCTTATACTTTTCCCAAAGAGAAAGGGACACATGCTTACATGAAGGCACAAGGAATGTTGGAAACAGTGCTGGCACAAAAATCCAGCCAAATGGCATTCCCCACATGGCAAGGGAAAGTACTTTGCGACACCAGCAAACAATTGGCCATGTAAGTCATGTCACATGTGGACATCTACACATCACACACTGCAATGATTCACCAGCACCTGTAATACATTGAAGCAAAGTAGCTTTTGTGTGGCAGATGTCTACACACACCCACAAATACACAGACACATGGCAGAGTATAGTGATCCAGAACCTACTTACCTTTAGGCCTGTAATATGTAGGAGTAGTTATATCTTGGATACAAATTACACCCACTACAACAACAAACAGTGCATAAATGAGCACTGTACACAGCCATTTGTGCTCCCTGCAAAGCAAGTGGTTTGTGGTTTCACCCCAGTTTTGTCCAAGGTCCAAGGTCCAAAAGACTAGGCCTACTAGTTTAATACACTTGACATGTCAACACAAACAATATTCCATTTACTGTGTGACGCATGGCCCTTCCCGCATTGTCAGGGGGAGCAGTCAGTACCTCAGTCAATCACCAGGCAATAGTCAGGCAGGAATTTGCTGTGTACTTACCCCCTTGAGGCTGCTGTGCTGCCCTTAAATGCCCATCAAGCTCCGGGTAGGCCACCGCCAGAATGCAGACCATTAGGGGTGTCATGGACCTATGGGCCCCTGCCCTTGTGGGGAGGACAGCCCAAGCTGGACCCCCGCGAGCTACTGGGCCAGTAGGTGCTCTGCTGACTGTGGACTCCCAGGGTCCATACCTTCTTGATGATGGCTCTCCCTTTCCTCTGATGGGCGTTGACCTGCATGGATGCACTAGACAAGACAAGAATGTATGTTCACAAGTCTCATCCAAAATGCCTGAGTCACATACATGTCAGTACATCAAGCTGATAACATTCTGTTTTTCCCATACTGCCCAAGTGTGGCACATACTAGATTTGAGTACAGGCACATGACTACAAACATTCCACAATCTGCAGACCAACCCACCACACTGCTCAGGCCCTGCACTGACTAGGTAGGTCAATTGAGAACTTGTGGGACATGATCTAACAACCTGACTGAGATCTAATAAATGATTTGATGCATCACAACTCTCTGGTTTCTGAAAGGTAGACTCAATAGGCATGAAAGAATCAAAACACTCCCAATATGTGAGAATGGTCCTCTGCATACCGTCTATTCAGGTCACTGGCAGGGTACAAATTCAAACATTAGACATGGGTACACTTAAGTCTCAATAAATTAACCCCAGCTCAACCCTTGGTAGCTTGGCAATGAGCAACAAGGCTTAATTTAGGAGGCAAAGGCCCTCATTATGAGTTTGGCGGTCATAAGACCGCCAAACTTGTAGTGGCGGTCTAAGCGCCGTTGACCTGGCGGTAAAGACCACCGCATTGCGAGTTGTTGGGTTGACCGAAGTCAACCAGGCACAACACCACCCACCCTGCTGGTGCGGTCATACTGTTGTGGCCGGCGGTGAGCTCTTCCGTGCTGGCGGCAGACCTAAGGCCGCTGACCATATTAGGAGCCAGCGAACCGCCAGGCTTTTCGTGGCAGTTGCCCTGCCACGAAAATCCTGGCTGTAACGCACTTGGTGACAGGAATCCCCTGTCCTGTTGCCGGCACACACACCCCACATGTCCACACACATGCAGACACCCCCCCAACCCATCCACACACTTCCAAACACCCCCACCCACTCTCACACTGACATACATGCATCCCCACCCACACATATGCACCACGCTGCAATCATCCCACCCTCACCCCGTACACATACATTCACACCCCCACCTTCTCCACATACATTCACATCCCCACTCTCCTCCACATACATGCACACCCCCACCCCCTCCATGTATGCATACATTCACACACTCCCCCTCTGCATAAGCATTTATGCACGCATCTGCACACTTGCACACCCCCCCTCAACCGCACACTTGCACACAGACACCCTTATCCACATACTTGCACACACCCCTCATCTGGGTACTTGCACACAGATACCCCAACTCACTCTCAGACTTGCACACATGCACCTCACTTGCATGCATCTAAATACACACACTTACTTACTCACACCCGACACCCCTCTCTCCTACGCATACATGCAGACACACCCCCTAACTGCAAGCATACATCCAGATACCCCTACTCGCTCTCTCACAAACACGCTCTAAGACACCCCAGACACCCCATTCCCATACATACATGCACTCAGACATCCCCATTCGCACACACGCATGCACCCAAAACCCCCCTTGTGACTGTCCGCTTACCAGTTTCAGTGAGGTGGTTATCTGGGAAGGGATGGGTCTTGGCATCTTCCACATCCAGCACCGCCTACAGTACAGGACACACATCTTAATACAGCGGGCAAAGTCCTGTTGCCGTGGCAGTGCTGGTGGTGGAACCGCCTCTATTCCTCCATCGGTCAGGCAAATGGGGTTGGATTTCTGCCTGTAAACTGGCAGAAATCCTAAGCAACTGCAAATATGGCAGTCTTTAGACTGCCAACACTGGTGGCCTGTTGGCTGCAGCGGCTTCAGCAGTCTTGCAAAAAGACCACCAAAGTTGTAATGAGGGCTAAAAAGTGTGTAAAACATTCAAGTATCACAAAACAGTAATACAATAAAACTCAGGAAACAGGTTTAAAATCCCAAAGCAATATTTAAAATTCTGAAAGATTTCTATCTTTAATTTGGCATCAGAATGAATGAAATCGAATAAAGGGAACCGGAGATATGAGTTTTTAAAGAATTAATGTTTTTAGCGCTTAGGAACTAAAAGCGCCACTCGGGATATGTGATCGCACCTCGATTGGGGCAACGCAAAGTTTGAGGCAGACCGCGATGGAGCCCTGCTCTGTTTCAGCAAACAGGATTTCTCGATCAAAAGCTTACCTTCAGACTTAGGCCTTCATTACGACTTTGGTGGTTTTTTTCCAATACCGCCAAAGCCAAAGCTGCCACAAGACCACCAGTGCTGGTGGTCTGCAGACCACCATATGATGACTGCTGGCAACTTTCCGCTATTCTTTAGGTGGAAAGTCGCCAGCAGTCATGCTGGCGGTCAGTGGTGCAGAGGTGGTTCCACCGAGGCCCCGTCCCACCAAAAGGGCTCCACCAGCCGTATTACAACCTGTAAAACGGGCTGACAGTGTCCTAATGGAAGGGGGTGAGGTATGGTGTGTGATGGGGTGTGTGAATGGATGTGTGTGAGTGTGTGTGCATGCGTGTCATAAAACGGGGGAGGGAGGGAGAGTGTTTTTGTGTGCATGTGTGTCTCTGTGTAAATGTGGTGATGACGATGCGTCTGTGGGTGAATGTGAATGCTGTGTTGGGGTGTGTGTGTACATGCATGTAGACATGGTTAGGGGCTGTGTGTGTATGTATGTTGAGGAAAGGAGTGCCTGAGGGGATGGAGTGTTATGTGTGTGAGTCTATGTGTGTATAGATGTGGGGGTGTTGCATATGTGTGTGTGTGCGTGCATGAGTGTAAAGGTGTTGTGAGTGTGAGTGTGTGTCAGGGTGTGCATGTCTGTGGGTGCGTATGGGTGTGTGCATGTATGCGGGGTTAGTACAGGTATTGGAGACTGGGGCAGAAGTACCTGGCAGAAAAGGGACTCGTAATATCACCAATGGCCTTTGGTAGGAGCTTATCTCTGGCCCGCTGGTGGTAAGCACAGGCCAAACGCCACACTCGTAATTTGGTGGTCCACACCGCTAGCCCGTCGGCAGTGGGACTGCCACCGTGAGACTGGCAGTCTGAAGACCGGTAGACTCATAACGAGGGCCTTAGTCTTTTCTTTGAAGATTTTCTTCAGCTGGACGAAGTCACCAATCCAATCCAACCACCCTGGAGCCCTCTTTTGATATGCATCACAGGAGACCTCAGTGAAGAATTCTACCTTCAGACTTAGATGATTTTTTGGGATGAAAATCTTTATCTGGGCCAAAGCTGAATCTTGATCTGATGTCGCTGGAGCCCTCCTCAGAAACGCTGCGTGGGAAGTCCCGGTCAACTTTTTACCTTTGGACTCAATCTCTTTTTTGGTGCTTTTTCTCTGTGGCTTCGGACAACTTTCCACATCAAGCCAATTTTGATTCAACGTTGTCGGATTGCCTTTCCAGGAGCCCCCGGTAAAATCCAGGAAGTCTGTAGCTCCGTAGCTTTTCAGCGGGACGAACCATTAAGTTAGGTCGGGTTACGGTCGACCCAAGGTGGCTTGACTTGCGACAGTGGATCGGTCCCTTAATGGAGCTTTTCACCAAAGGATTTCCAACCTTCTCCAAACTTCTAGATGTTCTTCCAGAAAGTCTTTCAAGACTGATTAGGAGTCCACAGCTCACCCCAAGGTTCCAGAAGCTCTGAGTTGCTCCTTGAAGGCTGGGACTCCAACTCCCAGAATGCACCTAGCGCAAACTCCAGCTGGTCAGTTTCTTCAGAATTTGATGCATAGGACTCTGGTTAGCTATTTTTCTCCTGTAGCAAGCAGGGAATTCCTTTGAGAACCAATTGAAGCCAGGCAAAGTCCTTTTAGTGTTGAAGCCCAAGTGTGCAGCTAGTGCATCAATCAAAGTGCAGTGTCCAGGTGCAGGTCAGGGGTCCAGCAAGGCAGTCCTTCTTCTTCTTGTCTTGTTCCTGGTAGGGCTCTGAGGTGTGGGTGCAGCTCTGCATATTTATCCTTGCTCCTGGGGTGAAAAGCAGGGGGTGCTGTCCAATCACAGACAGGCGACTTCCCCCTTGGATGACCACTTCCTGGGAAGTGTGGCAAAAATAAGTCCCAGGGAGCAACATTCTTTAAAAATCCAACATGGCTGAAACTGTATTTTGGAGGTTAGATTTGGCTGTGCCCACCCACCGGGGGTGGATAAAAGTCCGAAACACAGCCCTCTCCTGCTCTCTCCTAATTTAATCAAGAGGACACCTAATTGCCTGGGGTTGCAAGAAATGAGCTGCTCAAAATGTCCTTCCCTCCTTTGAACACCAGTTTGGCTGCTCTACCCCCATCCTGTTTCATCATCTACTGAGGCAGATCTCCTCCCCCAGGCACATCCTTTGTGTTCAGCCCAGGCCACTTCACACCTGGCTGCCAGAGGCTGGTCAATCAGAGAAGGGCACTACGTAGCTGAAGTTGGGAACTTTCAGATAGAGTTTTAAAACTGTTTACCTGAACTAGTTATATTAAAGTTGTGGGATTTATTATAACAATCAATTTGATATGAAACTAAACATATCTGGCTCTTATGGGGAATTTATAAAATAAAATAAAGTCTCCCCATTCTAGCCTATGGGGGCCTTTCACTCCAGTGAGGGAAAAATTCATCTGGCTATTTTACCTCACCAGGGCTTATAATTTTTTTACAAGGTCCCTGCTTATAGTTACATGACGCCCAACCCGAGGGGTACATAGGGCATACCATGGGGGTGACTTATATGCAACAATATGGTAGTTTGGAAGTACTTTTAATTCCAAAGTCGAATTTGCATATTAATTTAGTTTAAAAACAGCCAGGCCTGACACTGGGCACCTCAGCAGTGCACCTATGGGTGCACTACATATCCTGGGGTCCCTAAACCTACATGTCCTACCATGTTCTAGGGACTTTTAGGTATGTTGATACTGCCAATAATAATTAGCCTAATTTGCCTATCCACTTTACAAGGAGCACTGGCCCTGGGACTGGTAAGCAGTACCCAGGGCACAGCCAAGAGTCAGTGCCTGCCAGTATCTGTCCAAAACGTTTGGGGGGGACCATGGCAAAAAGGAGGACTTTCCTACACAAATGCAAACTCATTCTTCTTCAGGAGGTGGGGTTCTGTGTGTCTTATCATAACATAGGCACGCATTGTCCATTTCTAGCTATATGAATAGATTACTAAATCACATATCATGGGATCCCAGGAAACAGCAGACAGTTTGCAATTTTGAGATGTCAGAAATGCAATGAACCTGCACAGACATATGTGACCTGTATCACCAAGGCTGTGGGATTAATCGACCTGTCGGGTTTCTGAAACACATTGACAATAGAGGCAAGTGTACAGTAGTCACAGATCATCAACTCTCCCCTAAAATCATTTACATTCTTATCAGAGAAAAAAAGCCTCATTAAGCTGCATATTAGCACACAGCCAATATATGCCTCATAACAATATATGCTGGGATACAGGGAGTGGGAACACTGCCACAGTTGCATAGCAAAAGTAATTTGAGACCAGTCTAGATTTAGGCCCATTCTGTGAGATATATTTGACAGGCCCTGGTCTCTGAAGGCTGAGCAGACAGAACCCACATGAAACTCTGTGCCCATCACTTCCATGCATGACAGTACATCATGTAGCCAACAGCATTTAAGCAGGTGGTGTGTGTGTTGCGACCTGAAGGGTATGCTTTCCACCCCACAGTTCAGCAGAGGCAGATGTGGGTTAGAATCTCTGTGGCAAGAACTGACACAATATGCATACTCATCTCATGCTGTCATGCAAATATATGTTGTTTCACATTGACAACATCCATGAGGTAAGATATGTCTGGGGATGGCTGTAATGTCACCTCAACTAGTCATGTATATCCAACACAAGGTAGATCAGGAAACACTCAATGCACGCACAACACAATGTATTAGAACTCAACATCTTGCACTGAACACAAATACATGCACATTGAGTTCCCCATTGATGCCACACTGACTGTACCTACATGGCCTTGAATTGACATTCTGGCACCCATGGGCCTAATCTAGCCTGTGAGGATGGAATTTATGGTGAGGTACAGAGAAAATATGTTCACATGAGGCACTTACCTGCTCCTCTGGAGCACCATAGAGGTGTCCATTCAGGGGTAGAGCTCAGACACTAGCTTCTCCAACTCCTCTAATGAGAAGGCTGGGGCTCTATCAGCTGCTGGACGTGGCATGTTTGCTCCCAGAGGTGGTACCTAGCAGCTCAGCAGTGGAGGTTTTGCTGGCAGCAGTGTCAGCAGCCAACTGAGAGATTTTGCAGAACATGGAGGTCACGTCGCCACGTACGCAGCCATCACTGCAGGCCATCACAGTCATTGGCCTATGATCATCACTGGCAACAACGTTAGCCTATGGCTGTGTCCACCGCAGTTGCAACCGCCTGCGGCCATGACAACTTCCACCGGCGGTCACAGATGACTCCAGTGGAGTAGGTGAGGCAGCTGCCATTTTAAAAGCCAAAAATAAATTATATTGCTCCAAATGATGCGTCACACCTCTGAAAATGTTTGTATTTGCAGTAATGAGCGCTTGTCAGACCGACAGCTTAAAAACAAAATTTCAAAGATTAGAAAAATGTAAAAAACAAGAACTAGCGAGATGGTGGGATGGGATCACTTTACAAAAATATCTAGACAATAACAGGACACCCTGAGGTCTTACGATTGTGATATTTCCCACATATGAGGACCTAGATGAGGAAGTACTTAAGGACTGGGAGGACAACTTGCAGAATGCATTATTTAATATGATGCGTATTTTAATAAAACATACTGAAAAAAAGGTTGCCAAACTGCAGGGAGACATTGAAATACTGGAAAAAGAGATTGATGAAATTCTCCAAAAAGATTTAATAAAGAAGAACTATGAGATTCTTAACAAAGTAGTGGAAGACTACCAAATCTACCTTCGTGATAAAAAATTACGCAAGGTTAAGCGTGACGATCTTGACTACAAATTGGGTAGAATTTACACCTTTGCACGTAAATATGATAATGTAAAAGTCTCTGGACCAGTGACTAACAGGGATACATTCATAAGTGACACTGACCTTTCTAGTGGTGGTTCTATGTCCTCCATAGATAGCAGCACCTCAAAAGAAAGTGGTCCTTCCAAGCAAACTCCCCAAAGTTTCTCAAATTTTTTTGTCGAAATGGAACGACTAAGTCTTGGAACAAAAACAAATCGAAGAGAAACAAGACCAGAAGGGGTGGGAAACAATGGAGAAAAAGGTTTCGAAAAACAGGGGGTACGTACCCGTTCCAAGAAAGACTACAGTAGAATGCCCTGCCCCCAAGACAAGTGAACCAGGGGGAAACTTGACTATTGTCAATACAATACTACTTTACAATACTATAATAATATAATAATATAATGTCAATACAATATTGACTACCAATACAAGGTTGCAGTAGTCGTCTTTGCTACTTTGTTGCGGTTTTGCAGGCGTCCTGAGCAGTCAGCGGTCGATCCTTTGGCAGAAGGTGAAGAGAGAGATGCAGAGGAACTCTAATGAGCTCTTGCATTCGGTATCTGAAGAATTCCCCAAAGCAGAGACCCTAAATAGCCAGAAAAGGAGGTTTGGCTCCCTAGGAAGGAGGATAGGCTAATAAGAAAGGTAGCCTATCAGAAGGAGTCTCTGACGTCACCTGATGGCAGTGGCTACTCAGAGCAGTCCAGTGTGCCAGCAACACCTGTTTCCAAGATGGCAGAGGTCTGGAGCACACTGGAGGAGCTCTGGGCACCTCCCCTGGGAGGTGCAGGTCAGGGGAGTGGTCACTCCCCTTTCCTTTGTCCAGTTTCGCGCCAGAGCAGGGCTGGGGGATCCCTGAACCGGTGTAGACTGGCTTATGCAGAGATGGGCACCATCTGTGCCCATCAAAGCATTTCCAGAGGCTGGGGGAGGCTACTCCTCCCCAGCCCTGATACCTTTTTCCAAAGGGATGAAGTACTGGGTTTTTCAGAACCCAGCGGTGCCAGGGAACACACCCTAAGACTTCGAGTCCTTCCTGTTTCAGACTACAGAAACGCAGAGTCTTCTTGGTGAAGTCAAAGATCTTGTTTATTGGCTGCAGCCAGCAACAGGTATCCTAGAAGTACAACACGGTGTATATTCTCAGGAGACTGCTCTCTTTGCAAAGCTAACCTTCTCTTTTATACAAAATATTATGCTTTAGGCAAACATTCCTTATTTTACAGTTGACCATTCACATATTTTCACTACAAAGTAATAGCAGGTTTATGATGACAAGCCCATATTTCAGTTTGTCCAGCCCTCAATCAATTACCCGGAAAGGCTCAGTACTTTCATCAGATATCGACGGACCCCCAATATAAACGGGCACCTCCTACTTGTAAAGCAAGTCATAAAGAAAGAAACAGGGACAGGTGTGTGTAAGATTAGGCATGGTTTGTGTGTGATGAAAGGTTTATGATGTGTTGTGCCTTGATACTAATCTCATTCGGCCACTGGGAAAGAAACTGGCCGAACAGGTTTGGCTTCAGGCAGTGGAGTCAGCTTGCCCAGGTCACAGAAGAGTCAGCAAAGGTGTACGTGTCCTTCAGACTCGTTTTCAGCATTAGACATTGGCCTATGTGAGGGCAATCACAAAATGGCTGTCGTTTAAATGGAACACGAGGGTTCAGGACGGAAACTTTGATATTCGGGTGATTTCGTTACCCGAATATGAATACAATGCTTGTGCATACTATTCTAATCATTCCCGGTCTGCTGGTACCAAAATCGTTGTGATACGACGATGTTTATAACACGGGTCCAGAATTTTCAGTACCACAGGGAGAGGGTGTAACACCCTCTCTCTGAGGAAGTCCTTTGTTCTGCCTTCCTGGGCCAGGCCTGGCTGGACCCCAGAAGGGCAGAAACCTGTCTGACGGGTTTGCAGCAGCAGCTGCAGTGAAACCCCGGAAAAGGCAGTTTGGCAGTACCCGGGTCTCTGCTAGATCGCCAGAATGGCATTGGGTGACAATTACATAATCTTAGACATGTTACATGGCCATGTTCGAAGTTACCATTTTGACGCTATTTATAGGTAGTGACCTATGAATAGTGTACGTGTGAAATGGTGTCCCCGCACTCACAAAGTCCGGGGAATTTGCCCTGAACGATGTGGGGGCACCTCGGCTAGAGCCAGGGTGGCCACACACTAAGTAACTTTGCACCCAAACTTCACCAGGTGAAGGTTAGACATATAGGTGACTTATAATTTACTTATGTGCAGTGTAAAATGGCTGTGAAATAATGTGGGCATTATTTCACTCAGGCTGCAGTGGCAGGCCTGTGTAAGAATTGTCAGAGTTCCCTATGGGTGGCAAAATAAATGATGCAGCCCATAGGGATCTCCTGGAACCCCAATACCCTGGGTACCTCAGTACCATATACTAGGGAATTATAAGGGTGTTCCAGTATGCCAATATGAATTGGTAAAATTGGTCACTAGCCTGTTAGTGACAATTTGTAAAGAAGAGAGAGCATAACTACTGAGGTTCTGGTTAGCAGAGCCTCAGTGAGACAGTTAGGCATCACACAGGGAACACATACATGTACGCTACAAACTTATGAGCACTGGCGTCCTGGCTAGCAGGGTCCCAGTGACACATAACAAACATACTGACAACATAAGGTTTTCAGTATGAGCACTGGGCCCTGGCTAGCAGGATCCCAGTGAGACAGTGAAAACACCCTGACACATACCCACAAACAGGCCAAAAGTGGGGGTAGGAAGGCTAGAAAGACGCTACTTTCTCACAGGTTTTGACCTATATGTAGTGCACACGTGTAATGACGTCTCTGCACTCAAAACATCCGGGGAAATGGCCCTGAACTATGTGGGGGCACCTTTGCTAGCACAAGGGTTCCCTCACACTTAGTAACTTTGCACCTAACCTTCAGCAAGTGAAAGTTAGACATATAGGTGACATATGAGTTACTTAAATGGAGTGAAAATGGCTGTGCCTTAGTGTGTGCACTATTTCACACAGGCTGCAATAGCAGTCCTGTGTAAGAGTTTGTCTGAGCTTCCTATGGGTGGCAAAAGAAATGCTACAGCCCATATGGATCTCCTGGAACCCCAATGCCGTGGGTACCTAGGTACCATATACTAGGGACTTATAAGGGAGGTCCAGCGTGCCAATTGAAATTGGGAAATGAAGTTACTGGCCTACAGTGACAAACTTAAAAGCAGAGAGAGCATAAGCACTGAGGTTCTGATTAGCAGAGTTTCAGTGACACAGGCATTAGACAGGCATATACATTAGGCCACAAACTATGAGCACTGGGGTCTTGGCTTGCAGGATCCCAGTGAGACAGGCAAAACATACTGACATATAGGTTTTTATCTATAAGCACTGGGGTCCTGGTTAGCAGGATCCCAGTGACACAGTAAAAACACACTGACACACACTCACAAACAGGCCAAAAGTGGGGGTAATAATGCTAGAAAGAGGCTACTTTCCTACACCAATCATTGCTGGAAACTCAGCTCAGTGGACAACAACAGCTGCAGCCAGCACTAGTAGTTCCTCCCAAAGTAGGAGCACATCAGGAGGATATTAAGCTTCATGCTAAGGAAGTCAAAGATGCTCTTGTTTCACAAGATCCATTGTCTTCTCTATCTCTTCCATCTTCTTCAAGCTCCCCTTCTGATGATCAAGAACCACTTGGATGCCACCTCAATCTGAGACATGCTAGGAGGGGCAAGTATTGAAAAGGAAGGTTCCTGAAAGTCTTGGAGTTATGGATGAAGAAGAAGAGGAAGATGAGTCTGACAACGAGCCAGTCATCATGGATGGAGTCCAACATTACTCCATCTTCTGAACCTACTCTGAGGGATGTGGCATAAATACCACCACCACCACCTGCTTCCATATTTACAACAAAGCTCTGGCTGTGACCTACAGAAACAGCCACCTAAGTAGAAGTAGGCATTGCTGAGAGGCAAATATCATCAAAACACCCACCTACTGAGAATTCTTCCAACATTGGCAGTGGCACCAGTGTTAGAAAGTTGACCTGCTCCGTTTGGGAATTCTTTATGGTTAGTGAAAAAGAGCCAAACATTGCCACATGCTCCATTTGCAGGAGTGAGTGTTAGATGGGGTAAGCTTGGTACAAACTATGGTACTGGAGGCCAAATAATCCATTTAAGAAAACGCCCCGCAGTCTGCTGGGAGGAGCACCTTTTTGGCCCAAAACCTGCAAGTGGTGGTGGTGAAGGTGGTGAGAGCAGGTAATCTGATCCGGTCATGGTAGAAGGTGAAGTTGAAGAAGAAGGTGAAATTTCTGTTACACAAATCTGCCCTGTCCTTGGCAGTGCAGTAGTATTGTTGCCCAAATCCACAACGTCGCATTGGCACAAGAAGACTCAGAGTCAGGTCAAGACACCAAGGCACAAACATATAGTGGCTGCCCCACTGAGACACACATTGAGCCTTCCACCACCTTCTCAAGAAGTTGCCTGCGTCAGTGGCACTAGCAAAGAAAGAAATCCAGGCTACTATTATTATTACTGGCATGTTTACACAGGAAGGGCAATACGAATGCAACCACCCAACAGCACGTATGCACAATGGGAAGCTGGCTAAAATGTTAGAGCTGGACCTCCTCCTTTACTTTTGTGGAAGGAGTGGATTTTCTAGAATTTGTAGTGGCCATCTTCCCGAAATGGAAGGTTCCCAGCCAAACCTATTTTGACAGATTTGCTGTTCCAGCACTACGTCACAATGTGCTGGTATTGGTTGGACAAGCTTTGTAGCAGAGTGCTGTCCACACAATCCACTTGACGACAGACATGTGGACCAGTTGCAATGCCACTGACTACATGGGCATCACTGCAGACTGGATCTCTTTTCTAGGGGTTAGAGAAATGATGTCTGCAGGTGTTGACACTGCTGAAAAATGTAATGGTACTTGGGAGCATGCAACACTAGCTATGTTTGCCATGAAGAAATCCCCTACAGCTGCAATCATCTTGGATAACTTTAACAACAAGGTCTTTGAATGGCTGCGTGCCAGAGGGGTTAACAGTGGATTTGATGCTACAGACAATGGCAGTAATATAGTTAAGGCCATGTCAGATAGTGACCATTTCAGGGTCCTGTGTTTGGCGAACTGCATCAAAATCATTGTACAGGACTTTCTCAAAAAAGAACCCAGAGTCAGCAACTTACTGTCTACATGTAGAAGAACCTACACTCATTTCAGACATTCTTTTAAAGCCTGGAATCTGTTGAGCATTATGCAGTGTGGTAATAGAATTCCAGTTAAAGCACTCATACAGGAGGTGCCAACACATCGGAATTCAACTTATTAACGTTACAACGTCTGTTTGAGCAGTGCAGACCGATCAATAAATATGTCATGCAAAGAGGGGATGCAACTATGAAAGGCATGATTATTGAGCTGTACCAATGGGGCCTGGTCAAATGCCTGACTGCCTGACAGAGATGCTGCTTCCTTTTGAAATTTTGACACAGGAAGTCAGCAAGGAGGACTGTGCCATGGGCCAAGCTATCCCATTGTTGCATATGCTGCAGAAACAGCTAAAGGAGGTGTCTGAAATGTATGCAGGTATGGATGAAAAAAACAGATGCACAGGACTTGGTGGAGAACTTAATCCTTTGGTTATCTGTTAATAGAAGGCTGAAAAGAGACATAGGGGTCATTTGGACCCTGGCGGTCGCCGACTGCCAGGGTAAATGCGGCATTCCCACGGCCAACAGGCTGGCGGTGAAGACCACCACATTATGAGTGTGGTGAGTTGGCCTCTTCCAACCTGCCACAACTCCACTCATACCACCATGGCGGTCTGAGCCACCGGGCCAGAGATGTTCATCTCCGACCCGGCGGTCCACAGAAGACCGCCTGCGGGATTAGGAACTGACCTTCCAACATGGTACCGGGGAATTCTTTCCCTGTCAGAGGTAGATAGCTCCCCCACCTGCCCAACAGGCACTAAATCCGCTCCAGCCACAGCACCCCCACCTACTGACATAGCGCCCCGACCCCACTTCAGCCACATCGCCTTCCACCCCCCTTCAGACACACTGTCCCCGACCCCCACTCTCACCACACATACACCCATTCACCTATACATACATACATGCATCCGCTCACAAGCATCCATGCACGCAGTCACAACATCAATACACGCATTCACAACACCTTTCATACACACTTTCTCAACTCCTTTCATACACGCATTCACAACTCCTTTCATACATACATTCACAACACTTTTCATACACGCATTCACAACTCCTTTCATACATGCATTCATGCATGCATGCAGATACCCATCAAAACATGCATACTCACAGGCAAACACGCATTCACCACAGCACTCACACTCGCAGACTCACATGCATAGATTCTGACTTGCAAACATGCACTCACCTCAACATTTAGACATGCATGCACACACACACACACATTCATGCACACACACAGACAGCACACACTCATACACTCACACACAACACCACCCACCATCCCACCCCTCTCCCCTGTCAGGCAATCAGCTTACCTGTTCAGGGGAGAAGGTCGTCCAGCAGGGAACGGGGTGAGGTGCTTCCACTGCCGTCGGTGTACTGACCGGCCAGTGGTGAAACCGCCAGGGTGCCTCCGCCCACCAGCACGACTACTGCTGGATTTCTGCCCAAAGTGTGGTCTAAATCCAGCAGTACCCGTGATATGGCGGGCGGGAGACTGCCAGCATTGGTTGTCTCCTGGTGCCCGTGGCTTTTGTGGTCTTGTAAAAAGACCACTAAAGTCATAATGAGGGCCATAGTGTCAGCTACACAATACATCTGTGCCACAATTCTTGACCCATGGTACAAACAGTTACTGCCCACTTTCATTCTTTTTTCATATGAGGATGTTTCAACCTACAAGATGTGGATTGCTGAGCAAGCCAGTGACCTAAAAAAAGAACGGCTGGGAATTAGAGACCCACTCATGGGGAGACATTTGAGCTACAGCCTACAACTTCCATACAGCCTTCGGACAGTGCTGTTGGCTCACAGCAGCCAAAACCAACACCAGCAACAACAACAGGAACAGGAACAGTAGCCTCAAAATCTACCTTTTATTGGCTTCTAAAGGCATGGCTTGAGTCCACTGCAGAAGGCAAAAGAGGTCGAGGAAGGTGGAGCACCAGTGACTATTGAGAGGATTGTGCAGGCCTACCTGGATGACCCAGTGGAGGTCTACCTGGATCAAATCCCATTAGTGTATTGGTATGGGAAGAGGTGGCCATTGCCAGTGCTCAGCAGGCTGGCAATAAAGTATCTGGCTTGGCCAGTAACCAGTGTGTCTGCTGAGCATGTGGTCAGTGCAGCTGGTACAGTTATCATAGTGGAAAGCACCAGTCCCTCACCCCAAAAAGTTGAGAGGTTGACTGTGACCATAATAATTCAGCACTTTATAATCCCAAGATTACAGCATACCAGAAGTACAACAGGAGGTGAATGACGGTGATTCATCAGTCTCAGGTCATGGGAGTGGGGTAGCTGACCAACTTATGGGTGAACCACCTGAGTTTGAGGATGAACTCTACTTTCTTGACTACTGAGTCGACAGGAGCCACCATAGAACTTTCTTCTTTCTATCGACAAACTGCTTTGAAAAAAAAAAAAAAAGGAAAAAATGATATAGCTAGCTGGGGCAACAATATTATTTTGTTTGTTTGTGTCTCACTGACTAATGAAGCACCACCGCTTTTGACACATATATGGCCAGATTGGAGTTGGACCAGTGTGCAGTAAAGAAGCACCCCTACCGCCAAAATCCCTTCACAGACATTGGAGAAACAATGCCTGCCTCCATCCCATATCTATCCTTTCTTTTATCCCCTAGCAGGAATGCCCCCGATATTTGATCTGCTACTTACTGGCCAATGTGTGTTTTGTTTCATGAATCAAAGAGGATCAGTAATGTACCACCTTGCTTGATTGGAACAGGTAAGTAATGCTGTACCCCAACTAGTGATTTGAGTGATTTTTGTTTCAGTGTTGCAATGGTTCATGTCATGTGGTGGCAGATAGTGAGAGTGGGTGTTTATTGTTTAAATATAATTATTGTGCTTGTTTGTGCTTGTGATTGATTTGCAATGGTAGTGGCCATTTGTTCCTGAAGGTGATTTGTATTTTTTTCTTCTTCTTTGACACTTAGTGAGATGTGTTTGCTGGTTTCACATTGCTTTGCTTTCTGGTTCACATTCCTCAAAGATCTGACCAGTCCATTTAGCTAACAAACACAAATCTAGTCTACACAAAAAAACCTCTTTTTATTAAACAAAGCTATGCACTACAGGTTGCTCTACCTCAAAAGGGTCTGGAGACTTTGACCCTCATGAGCAGTTGGTACAGAGATTGACATAATTTTTTATCAGAGTCAGGAGGATGATGGAAGGACTCAGAGTATGAATTGACAACTTCAACAACTGCCAAAAGAAGGAAGTTATCACTTCATGGAAATCAACATGGATGTGACAAGTCTAAGAGTACTACTCAACTCTGTGGGCTGGTGAGAGATGTGTTGATTACTTGATTTGGGAAATGCAATGCTGCTGCGTGTATTTGCTAGCGAGCTCGAATCTGAAACTATGTAGTTGGGTCGGGGCCTGTTGTAGGTAATTGGAGGATACAGACATGTGATGGATGATGTGATATCACATGCATCATCATGTTATGTACATGCTCTAGGCTAAATATTATTATGATGATCATCATCTTCATGACACTTGCAAGTTTGATCATCCCGATATACATGCAGTCACTTGTCTGTGATTGTTGGTTGTTATAATAGCTCTCACTTAATTGATCTCACATCAGTCATAAAATGAATCATTGCAGAACACTATGCTCTAGCTCTGCCTCCTCTGAGTCTTCTTGGTAAACTACTCCTCATGAAGTTTACCTTCCATTCTAGCCTTTATTCTACAATATAATCATTTCCGTTTACTTTTATAATCCGCAGGCCTTCTGTTTTCCTGCACAAAAGGCAAAAACACAATAACACTCATGCTTACCTCATCAGACCGCTTCAGTCAGGCAGGCACTCAAGATTGACAGGGCAGTCCAAGAGTGCAGATGCACCACCCAATGTGGCAATCCAGACCAGTATAACTTTTCATTTACAATTTTCTTTTTTTTAGAACTGTATGTGTTAGCTTCACTCCAACATTATTTGTAATTACTATTTTGCAAACGTTGGTGACAGATCATTTAGATATATATTATAGTAACTTGGGTCTCTCTAGAGCTGATTACATTTTTGCAGTACATTTAAGTTAACTGTGTCTTACTCATTCATTTTTTTCCTCCTACAACAGGTTGCTGATTGTTGCCCAGATGAATATTGTGTTATCTAGTGTTTTTCTTTTTGTCACTCTTTTCCCTAAATCCACTTCCCATCCATTCATCAAATTCGCAACCCTCTCTCCCGGGCTGTTTGATTTATTGAGGTGTGACTTAATAATTTACACCATTAATTTATCACACACTTGGAGGGGTGGATGTGGTGAAAGCAACACCAACTCAGTGTGCAGGATCTTTAGTTGAGGTCATCTTGGTGGGAGTGGGACCTTGCTTCTGATGCTTTAATGTTAGTGCACTAGCATGCTACCACTTCCACCATCATGGCACCTTGGGAAACTATGTAGCCCTTGCATAATCTACTCAGGTTAGAGAGCTATGGAGCATTGTTATACTTTTAGCCTGTGTAATAGTCAAAGGCAAATATCTCCCCTCTACTCCCTATCGGTCAACTATAGTTGCAGACTATAATGCAGAGACTAGGAGATTAGTAGGACAAGGGTACTCAAGAACATAGCTAATTGTTATACACTATCAGCAGATCTTAAAAGAACACTGCACTAAAATGCAACATTGCAAAATAAAACACCCCAAAAAAGATTTGAGGCATAAATAACACTAAATAAATATTTATTCATCCTAAAAAGAAGAATATAAAGTATAAACCCATCCCTTCCCCTTTCAAGTGGCCACCCCTCTTCCCAAACAAATCTCTCTGTCCCAAGCCAATGTCCACAGATGAGATGCTATTTCCTGCCATGATGGTAGACCAGCTATATCAAGAAAGAAAAAAAAAGAAATTGTAAACAATGCTCAGTGTAAAACACTTGTTTAAACTCATGTAGTGGTACAGTAGCAATACAATTGCTGTTCACCTCGGGCCATTTGATTTGATGTGATTAGAGCCACAGCCATTATGCACTATGGAGTACAAGTATTCTTCTTGCTCCTGTTGTGCTAAATTAATGTAGCCATGCTAGTTTCGCTGGTGCCCTACTCGTACTCCTTACTGTCTGCAGGTCAAGCAGCTATAATAGACAATTATCTTATTCTAATGGCCCTACTCTTCTCAAAATGCCTTTCAATTTTACCCTGACTACAAGGCAGATGAATACTAAAAATGATACGCACCACGTACTATAATAAAATCAATCATGCAGACATCCTGTATGCCGTAAGTAAATGTGGAATGGGAAAGGAATAGGATTAAGTGACAGGATATATAGATTATATTTTTCACGTTTGTCACAGACTATCCCATCCGCAAAAGTCAAGTCACTTACCTACTTCCTGTCATTTCCCCGTCACCCTCCTCCTGTTCACTTTGCAATAATAAGTACTTTTTATTTTCCAACCAAACACATTTGCTTGGCAGTAAGGAAAGGAATCCTAACCTACTCTATTGCAGGGTAAGTTAGAGGAGATAGGCTGGGTAAGTAGAGTAGACACTTTACTGATCAAGTCATCATCATCATGTCCTAAAGAGTGCCTAGTAGTGTGAGTCAATGCTTTGATAAAACCAGTTTAAGCAAGTAAAGTAGGTGAGAAGAACATCCCAATTCATAAGAGCTCCCTTGTTTCCTCATTCCAACCATTTATCCATTCATCACTGCATTGCCCTTCTAGTATTCTCATACTTCACCCTTGGATATGATGCACACCATTTAAGCTTTACATTCTCTCATCCAGTCTTTCACCATTTAAAATCATTCAAATTCCAAACATGGCTCTCAACCAACCTTTCACCAACATCCATTTACCCGATACCTGCCCATGTATCCTTTCACCCATTCACCCATCCAAGATCCAACCCACCCGAAGACATCCAGGCAGGCAGGCATCCTTTTACCCATGCCCTTTAACCCACCTGGACAAACATCCTTTTCTCCTGTGTACCCTTTCATTCATCCTTCACACCCACCCAAGCATCCTATCACTCACCTATATGATTATTATGGACTCTTTCACGCACACATCCTTTCACTCATATTACATTTCACCCACCCTTTCTCCTTCCATCCTTCTTTCAATTGTCCGTAAACCCATCATAGTAGTAGAAGTTATTTATGAACCTTTGTCTGCTGAGTTTCAAATAGAAGAAGCCAGTAATACTTAACTACTTAACTCCAGCTGTATCTGCTAAAGCAGAGTGTTCACCAGCTAGAAAACAACAACACCAATATACTCTTGCAGTGATTATATTACTAATTGTCAATAAGCAAGCAATATGACTTACTGCCGTGGACAAGACTCCCCATTCAACCACTGCCACATGGGTGCTGGCTTTGTAACTGCTGGCCCCGGCACTGGTGATCGGTGCAGCTAGAAAAAAACATTACACATTTGAGACGCCTGATATGCCTTCCAATATTGTTTTTTCCTGTAGCAAAATACAACTACAATACATCACTACATTTTGGTTACATATTTATATCAAAATATTAGGTGGTCATTGTGTTGGTTGGCAATTTTTGAAAAGCCAGGTAGTGAAGCCAAACAAAAGCTTTTTTGTAATGGAGGGGCAGAGCTATTGATGAATCTGAGTTTTTAAGAGAAATAAAAGGGTACAAGAATTGGTCAATAAAGGATATATGTACCTGGTTCACAAATGCAATGGGGCCATCCTCCTCATACTTCCAACTATGGTGCACAGTTAATAACTGCTGGTATATTATAATAATATAACGCATACACAACATTGTAGGGTCCAACAATTACTTGACCATGTCCAAACACTTTTATTCTTTTAATGATTGAGCTGGAACAAGAAAATAAAAGCCTTTTTCCACACAAACATGCATAGACGACCTCACTTGGGCATGTAATCTTGATTCCTCACAGTAGAGTACATGGGTTCTCTGAGCCTTACAGTTCCCCCAGTCCACCACATAAATGGGGGGAGAGAGCAAGTTTACTGACAAGGCAGATGAAAGGAAGCTAGTACAGACAGATTAGTATAGGCAGACAGTTTGCAGCAACATATAGAAAATAAGTAAATAGGATAATGCAGGGATAAGTAGAATTTAGGAAACATATAATTGAAGAAGTGTTGGAAGAATTTAGGAGACAGGCACAGTAAAAAGGTAAAAGAATAATTCTAAATGTGGAGTGGTAAAGGTTAAGTAAATACATGTTAATAATAATTTTACAACCCAACAGGAGGACTTACTGGGGCCAGCAGAGCCATCTGCCCCTGTGCTTATGAAGGGGGCACCACCAGCTCCCTCACCCACCTGACCAGCCTTCTTCTTGTATGCTGATTGATGAAAGAAATAAATGAATTAAAAAAGATTAGTGGTACAGTTATTAATAAGAATCTCTCCACAAATATTTTTTTAAAGGAAAAGGCAAACCCAGAAACATTGAACTTTTCAAAATCAGAGCGCCTGTATAATACTAGTATCCTGGACCATCCTATTCCAGACTTCCTAACCCTATTCCAAATTTCCTAAACTACATTTTGGAATTACTAATAAATAATGCAATTCATGATTTTTTGCTTCTCATCTCATTCTCAATCTCTAAACAACCTTTGAATGGCCAACTCAGTCTGCATATTTGTATGTGCATAGATTGATGCATGCATGCATAACTACACAACACTAGGAAATTGCTTGGCATTGTGCCAAAAAATAAAGGCACAGAGAACTTAGAGAAAGTGCTAACTCCCTGATACTAATAACTATCACTATCTTAGTGACAGGAGTGGACACTGGAGGAATCTCTGCATTACTTCTCAAATAATCAGACCAACCGATCGCCAACAACAAGTGTGATTAGGTAGTGCGTACAACCTGTCTATATGATGATCACATATTCTACGTCCACGAAGAAGTGACAGCAATCTTGTCTGCCTCCTCACTTCTTGGTGACACGGCCATCTCCAAAAGCCTGTCTCAGTTAGGGGACTGGCATACACTAATAGAGTTAAAACGAACATGTTAAGACCATCCTTCATGGGGCCGTCTTGACCGAGTATCTCCGTAGTAATGCAGCACCTAATGGGCTTATAGTCTCTAATGAACCACAAATATTCTTAGAAGACCTTGAATGTAGGAAAGACTGTCCATTAATAGCATGGAAATGCACACAGGACTGGCTCATTCTCATCATAAAAACGGCAACTAGGCTCTCTGAGGCACTATTAATACAGATAAAAATGAGTGAGAATAATCTGAAGTCAGGCTTGAGTATCCTCTCTTTTAAAAAGAAACTAGAGGAGATTAATAAGAACATGAATGAGTACAAGGAATACCTTACTCAACAGAAAATCTCAAAATTCCAGAAAGATCTAAATCGGTTTTTTCAGGAGAAAGTGTATCCCTACACTAAACCAGATTACGTGGCCAAGACTAGTAATATGTCTGACACCTCATCTGGCAGTAACATCAGCTCAGACAACGATATTGAATCATCAGGTAACACACGACAATGCTGCGGACGTCGTAGCCAACATCAAGGAGGGTGGAATTATCCACCACTGGCCCCCCCCTATCCTCCTTACAATAACCAGCAATGGGGATGGCCAGCTCAGTATGGCCCCCCAACTCAGTATCAGGTACCCTTTTTCCAACACTCATCACAGTGGTCTTTTCCCGAACCACCCCCGCTTTTTTTAGACAGAGGAAAAGGGAAAAGGAAAGGGATGCTCTGGCGTCCAAGAGAAGACGTCCCAGAGAATGAGACACAGCGAGAAAATGTCCCAGGGACAAGCAAAATGTAGTGACTAATATGGCAGGCAATAAGGACAATATTATCAACTTAAGTGACGGAACAATTGATAATCTTGAGTCTAAAGCATTGAATAATGGTCTTAACTTTGTCCCTACACCTAAAATAGACCTTTTCAAAACCAGAACAGAATTAGCTGGTCTGTTTCGCAAAATCCGCCTGAAAACTTTCTTTTTAGGAAAGATTTTTGAGGCACCAGAATGAAACACTGGACTACGTCCTAAATCTACCTTCTACCCAACCACAGGACAGATGCCACCTGAGGTTCTGTCCTTAGAGAAGTCAGCGTCTCGCAAAATCAGTGGGCTCACTGAGACACTTAAAAAAACATTCCATAACATGAGCTTGGACGAACTCACGGCTCAGAAATGTCTGACCTCTGACCCATCCATTATTATCAAACCAGCTGATAAAGGTGGAGCAACTGTAATATTACCGCAAAAAATATATAGAGATGAATGCAAGTGCTTGTTAGGAAATAGCAAACACTACAAATGCTTGTCCCAAGACCCTACACCTGATATTCAGGAAGAAATCTCCTTCCTCGTGACTAAAGGAGTTGAGAATGACTGGCACACTAAATATGAGGCAGCTTTCCTGATACAATCAAATCTGAGAATACCTTATTTTTACATCCTCCTTAAGGTACATAGAGGAAAGATCCCCCCACCAGGCAGACCCATAGTGTCTGGTATTGGCTCTGTTCTTGAGCCTCTTTCCCAGTTTGTGGACGTCTTCCTACAACCACTAATGAAAAAAATCCCAACCTATTTAAAAGACACAACCAATGTCTTGGTTGTGCTAGACTCTGTATCCTTTGACAAAACTAGAGAACTCTTGATCACACTAGACGTTGAATCCCTCTATACAAATATCCCCCAGGAAGCAACACTGGGTGTTATATGCAACCTTCTTGAAGTAAATAGAGGTAATTCACGTACGCCCCCTGAATTTGTACTCGATATAGCACACCTGGCACTCACTAGGAACTATTTAAAATTTGAAAATACCTTTTATTTACAAATTCAGGGTACATCGATGGGGAGCACTTTTGCCCCAAGTCTGGCATGTCTGTATGTAGACAGCTTTGAAAGACAGGTGGTTCTCCATGACGACAACCCGTTCCTGCAGTAAATCAAGCTATGGAAATAGTACATAGATGTGTTCTGCTGATTTGGACAGGAACCAGAGAGGAGGCCCTTTCCTTCTCCAATTGGCTTAACACAGCTAACCCCTTCTTGAACTTCACCATGACAGTAGGCAATAACCAACTGCCGTTTTTGGATCTACTCATCTATGAAAGTAATGGATCCCTGGCCACGGAGGCCTACTACAAACCCACAGATCGTAACAACCTGCTACAGTTTCAGAGCTTTCACCTGAGGGCCCTGAAGGAGAATCTCCCCGTGGGGCAATTCTTACATTTACGACAGAATTGCTCAAACCTCACAGACTATTATAAACATGCCAACGAACTGGCTACCAAGTTGCAAGAAAAGGATTACCTGACTCATCTTGTCAGAAGAGCCAATAAAAGAGCACACAATAACAATAGGGACCAATTACTGCAACCACGAACAACTAAACCAAATACGGAACAGATAACCACATTTAACCCACTATCTAATAGGATCCAGAAAATCATCAGAGATTACTGGAAGATCCTGACATCTGGAGGCCTTCCTTTTCAACAACCACTGGAAGCCTACAAAAGAGCCACGAACATATGTGACATGGTGGTCCATACGAGACACAATGTCAAACCTCCTGCTAAACAGACAACACTGTGGCACCTACCACCACTGACAGGCCACCACCGTGTGGCAACTGTAGCGTATGTCGGTCCACTCAGAAATCCGCAATGATAAACCTGGATCTAAAGACACCATGGGTACTGAAATTGCTCACTAATTGTAACAGCAAGAACGTTATTTATTTTATCAAGTGCCCCTATCAGCTCAAATATGTTGGGATGAGGAAGGTTGGCACACGAATTTGCGAACACAGGAGCACTATCCACTGCAAACGCGATGCCACCAAGCTCACAAACCATTTCGTCCTGAGCAACCATTCCCAAGATGATCTGTCTTGGACCATTCTTGAGCAACTGCCTCCCACAACCAACAGAAGCTCTTCTTTTATGAACAGCGTTGGGTCTGGAGACTACACTCGGACACTGATGGACTGAATAATGAGATCCCTTGTTTTTCGCTCAACAAATGAGCTTATTGACTTATACGATGACCTAAGTACTACCATGGTCAGCACTTTTTTCCATAGGTTATACGCACTTTCCCTTCTTCTTTTTTCTCCCCCTTCTGGCATTCCTCGTTTCCTTTCCTCTCCTTTCCTCCTCCCTTCTCCTTCCCGTCCCCTGCTCCCGCTTTGCACCTCCTTATTCCAATGGGGTACATCTCCTGCCGTCGCTGCTGGGAACTACAATTCCCAGCGGCCTCGGAGCAGCGCTGGGTCACGTTACCCTCACGCTGACACCGCCCTTCCGGTCTCCGCATTAGTCTGTGGAATCAGCCTGGGTCAGGTGCGGTGAATGTGCGTTTTTCATGCCGTCTGCATCTTTCAGGCTATTAAAAGACCACTCTGACCCTGGATCATTCCTGCAAGTAGTCCAGAGAGGGGACAGAGTAGGCGCACAGTGAGCGTCCCCTTTGGAGTTGTGAGTTGAATCCCGGCGATCACCATGGCACAGATAAGATCACACCTGTTGTTACCCTTAAATTATACTTCCCTGCCTCCTTTTTCCTGATGTAACTATAATATTTGTGCACCCCTCTGCTTTACCTCCCCATCTGACCAACAACAGGTCGCAATGCTTTCGTCCTCACTCTATATAATGTTTAGCCTCTTGGGCATAGGTTCTGTGCCTACTGGTATCTACCTTTAAGCAACGCGCTCACCGTAAGGCGCAGGTCATGGTCGGGCACTCGCCGGGTTTCTGAGTCATCCCTCCATATGTATGGACCGCCTTTTCATTTGTTTTTCATTGTATTTAATCCTTATCCTTAGCGTGTGACAATAAGGGGACACTCCCTCTCCTGGATACCTGTGTCTAATAGCCTTAAGGGATAGGGTAACATTTTCTCCCTTCCCTTCAGTTCTAGGTTTGTTTCCTACACATATACAGTGCATGATCACTTTCTATGTCCCGTTTGCGTGTGGTTTGCTGTGCAGTGTTGTGTTTCACTAACCAATCGTTTAACGTGTTTTATTTTCCTTAGGCCTCCACAAGGTATTTCCTTGCTTAAGGTAGGCCCATTTTCCTTTCTCTCCAACTCTTTGGAGTAGGTTCTCCTTTTCTAATTTGAGACTTAGGGATCCAAGGCCCTGACGAATGCCCGAGACCTTCCTTGGCTCATCACAGAGGGCAGAAACATGTTGGCAACCGACGTTTAGATAGGTGACCCAGTGAGTCCTTGTTCTCACAGAGGTGTCCCATTTTTTGTTTTTAACCACTATTAAAAGTGTACATTCACACAGGTGACTGTTTAGGTGTTTTTAACTGTACCCTGGGTTAGCTGCATCCCACATCTTTCTAGATCAGAACAAATTTACGCACTCCCTCCTGTTTTTTTAACAGTGAGGTTGAGTCCGCCCAGGTGGCACTGTCCTACCTGGGTGGGGCTAGGTGGTCATATGATGAAGCAAGACACTATATAGTGTGTGAGACCACCTAGTCCGTAAAGGAAACTTGCCCCTCCATCGACATCTGACTCTCCACAGCATTTAGCAATTCTTATTCACCTAGTAAGGACCAAGAGCGGGTGGAGGATAAAGCACATCTCCTGTTAGCAGCTCCCCAGCGATAAGTGAACCCCGTACTTCTTTTTGTGATTTTGGGTTATATATATATATAGGGAGACTAGTATGGCTGTGTTCCTCCTAGAGTTATTCTTTTTCTCCCTAAACTCTCCACATGTGTTCTGATCACATATTTGTAACATAAAGTTAATTTACCTGTGTGTGAGCACTGGCAGCACGTTTGGTATTTGGGAAAAAACATTGCCTTAGAACACACCTTCACCCGTAAAAAGTGGCACAGGGCTGCAACCCTTTGCAGTGCTGCGGCCAGTAAGGAAGTACGCTGCCGGTGGTGGTTTGCAGGGCCTGGCCACTGCCACTCTCCTGCTCTGAGATGGCCCTGGGCACTTGGGGGGAAGATAAGCAAAAGGGAAAAGGAAGGAAAGAAAAAAATAAGAAAGTTAAAAAGTTTTAAAAAAAACATGAAAAGACACAAAAGATTAGAATAAAACATAAAATATAGAAACAGAAAAAGAAAGGTAATATTATTAATACAAATTAAGGGAAAACACATTTAAAATGTTTAGGATTGAATTGATTGAAAAGGGATAAAAGTAGGACCCAGCACCATAACAAAGCAAAAATCAAGATAGCCGCACCTATGCAAACCGTGTGGTGCTGTTTGCGTGAGAATTTCAGTGCAAAAATGAACTTTGCATTCCCAGTGATGTTAAACGTCTCACGAATGGACACCAAAAGAAAGTCTACCTGCTTTTTTCCACTTTGCCTAGCTCCGCATAGCAGGACTACGCAAACTCCACCCAGGCCTAGTTGCAAAGTAAGGGGGTAAAATGTGACTTCTGTGTGATTATCAGTTGTGATGTGTACTGTGTATCCTGCCTGCACCTTGCTAAATGCCTTGTCACACTTTATTATTGATATGCATCCTGTATGTTGGAAGGGACACATTGGATAACAGCACTACCCATTTTTTGTCTTGCATAGGGACCCAGGGAGGGGAGGGGAGGACGCAACAACTTCCTGTCTATCGTCCACTGCCAGAACTTCAGACCATGGAAGAATGCCACATCATCCAGATCTACCGTCTGAATAGACAAACCATTGTGGTCCTATGCCATCAGTTGGATCCAGATATGATGCCTGCCATTCGTCATCTAACAAGCATGCAACCCATTGCACAAGCCAGTCATGGCAGTGCTGCACTTCCTGCCCACATGGTCTTTTCAAAATACAGTGGCCCTATCTGCTGGGATGCCAGGGCCCATGTGCAGTCTGCTTTTGAAAGATGTACTCTCAGAAATGTTGAAACAGCTGGACAGCTATATCCGGTTTCCTCAAAATGAGGATTTAGCCCATGTGAAGGCTGACTTCTATGGTTTGGCACACATCCCAAATTTTGTGGGAGCCATTGATGGTACACTTATTGCATTGGTCCCACCGCATGGCAATGAACAAGTGTACCACAACAGAGAGAGCTTCCATTCCATCAATGTCCAAGTTTTTTGCTCGGAGATCTCTACATTTCACAGGTCTGTGCCCGTTTTCCAGGTTCAGTCCATGATGCCTTCATAATGCAGAACAGCACAATCCCTCAACTGATATCAGAACTGTACCCAGAGGGCCTGGCTGTTGGTAAGTCACATCTGTCCTGATTGTGTGTGTGCAATGTCTGCTGCAACAAATCTGATGAGAGGGACTCATAGTTGCACATTTGTTCCATTCCATCATAGGGAAGTCTGCATACCCAAACTGTCCATGGTTGTTGACGCCGGTGGAGAATCCAGCTACACCAGGAGAAGTCAGCTCCAACGATGCCCATGAAAGAATGCAGCATGACATGGAGTGGGCTTTTGGGCTCCTCAAGGCCCAATTTAGGTGTCTGGATAAGATAGGTGAAGCTCTCCTCTACTCACCCGGAAAAGTGTGTAAGATCATTGTGGCCTGCTGCATGCTCCACAACATTGCCCTACGGAGGAATATTCCATACATCCAAGATGAGAGGGAGCTAGCAGTGCCACCGGGTGAGAATCCTGAAATACCGAGTGAGGATGACAGTGATGAGGAGGAAGGTGAAGAATTGCGGGCATCTCATCAATTACTACTTTACCTGAGTGTAAGTATGTAATATGATGTGATTACTGTGGCTGTATGAGGAACTGTAGTTGTCAGGATGTGTGGAGCAGGGTGTTTGTCCAATAGATATGATATCTCATGCTTTGCAGTATACATCTAAGGGTTACTTGCTAAGTCAGACGTGAGCATTTCACTACCTTGATTATCTGCTGGGTTTGTGTCGGTCTCATTGCAATGTAAATGTATCAAATGATGTTTCAAATGGGCTTTCGTTTTATCCAGGTAAATTCACTCAGAAATCCTCATGTGGGCATTTTGTGGGAGAGTAGTCTCTTTCTAGCTTGATTACCCCTACTTTTGGCCTGTTTGTCAGTGTGTTTGACTGTGTCTACTGGGATCCTAATCCTGCTAATCAGGACCCCAGTAGTTATGCTCTGATAAATCCCTAACATATGGTACTGAGGTACCCAGGGTATTGGAGTTCCAGGGGATCACAGCAGCATTTATTTTCCCACCCATAGGGAGCCCATGCAAAGGCTTCTACAGGACTGCCATTTCAGCCTTTGCAAAAAGGGGCATGCACCCTTTCACTGCAATTTACACTACACCACGTCACTTATATGTTACCCCTATTGCAGGCCCATCAGCCCTGAGAGCAAGGTGCAGAATACCTGTGTGTGAGGGCACCACTGCACTAGCAGAGGTGCCCCCACGACCTCAAGGACACATTTTCCAGACTTCATGAGTGCCGGGATGCCATTTTACATGTGTACTGGACATATGTACAGCTACATAATGGTAACTCCGAACATAGGCATGTTTGTTATCATACATATTGGAATCATACCCCTATGCTTTTGCATGCATAGGTTGTATGATTCCATGCACTCTAGGGGCTCCTTAGTATTGCCATTTCAGCCTTCTGAGGTTTACCAGGCAACCCAAGCTGCTGCCACCTCTCAGACAGGTTTCTGCCCTCCTGTTGCTTGAGCAGCACAAGCCCAGGAATGCAGAACAAAGAATTTCTTTGGGAGTGTTACACCCTCTCCCTTTGGAAATAGGTGAAACAGGCTTGGGAGGGTTAGCCTCCCAAAGCTTCTGGAAATGCTTTGAAGGGCAAAAGTGGTGCCCTCCTTGCATAATCCAGTCTACACCAGTTTAGGGACCCCCAGTCCCTGCTCTGGCATGAAACTGGACAAAAGAAAGGGGAATGACCACTCCCCTGTCCACCACCACCCCAGGGGTGGTACTCAGAGCTCCTCCAGAGGATCCCTAGGTTTTGTCATCTTGGATTCCAAGTTGGCAGGGAACTCTGGGAGCATCTGAGTGGCCAGTGCTCACAGGTGATGTCAGAGCCCTACCCTGATAGGTGCTTACCTGTTTAGCTTTCAGGGCTATTTAGGATCTCTCTCTTGGGTGGGTATTCAGATTTGGATTGCAGGTTTCCAGCAGGAATCCTCTGCATCCTTTACTTCACGTTCTTATCAAAGAAACTGCATCTGGACCCTCTAGAAACTCCACAACTGCAACAAAGAAGTAAAGACGACTTCTGCAACATTGTATCTTCAGATACAATGGCTGGTCCATTTCTTACATATCTCTTCTAGCCAGCAGTATCATATAAAACAGCAACTTGGCACTATCCTTTTTAACCCTCTCTCCCTACATACAACCACAAATAATCAGAGAGGGAGTTATCTTATACTTAATGGATAATATCTTATTAATAGTCACAACCTCTGTCCAAAACCAGCTTAGACGAGGACATTCCACAAACAGGTGCAAATCGTCTGCAGATTCCAGACCACATTTCCGACAACTAACTGTATTACTAGACTTCATTCTTTTTAACTTTCCAGTGGTCCAAAACACCCTATGAATTGAAAACAGATGATTCCTTTTTAGACACGCTGGTTTAACTGTGAAATACAACAATGCTTTAGATACTTGCCATAATTCAATTATCTGTACTCTTGGGAGATGTTCTTTCCAAATGTCCTCTGGCATAAGAAATTCTCCATCTATTGTATCCAAAAGTGTCCAGTACCAACTCAATAGTTTTTTTTTGTTCATATCGCCTTTTTGAAGTAACCTTTCTACCGCATTAGAACCACCCACTCCCCCACTGCTCTCTTTCACCCAACTCCTTACTTGCAGATATTTAAACTTCCTCCTGTGCCTCTTAGAAGATCTTCATAGGAAACCAAACCCTCATCTCTACACAATTGGACCCATTGCAAAAACCCGGCCTCTCTCAGAGAAACAGCTAAAGCATACTTGGTCCATTCTAGCGAACCCAGTGAATTCCATATAGGGGCATGTTTACTATAATACGGTAAATTTGTGGCCTTCCTTACCTCATACCAAACTTTTGCTACATCGAACAATACTCTGAGCCTCAGTTTCTTAAAAAGTTTGGATCTCCAAATTTGTACAAGAATGTCCCCTCCACAACCCTCTCAATTTTCATCATAACTTCCAGAATCCCCCCTAGTTCTGAGGTTGTGGACCCACCAAAATCCCTCTTCATACTTTTAATGAAGGTTGCCCATGCATAACGTTCTTAGTCCGGTAGTCCCAGTCCACCCTTCTCTCTTCTCCGCCCCAACTTCTTCCATGCAATACGTGCTCCCCTATTGCCCCATATAAAAATACTAATCTTACCTTTCTTTATCAAATCTCAAAGGAAGTGCATTAAAAATAAAACGCATTTTCAGTAGAATCATCATTTTAATCAAATTGGCCCTTCCTAAAATAGTCAGGGGTAAATTAGTCCAACTCTTCATTTGTTTACAGGACTCAGTCATAACTCTATCAAGATTTCTTTCTGCGATCTTCCCCACCTCATGTGTTATCATAATGCCCACATTTTTCAACTCTCTGCTAACCTTAATGTTCCCCTCAGGCATATGCTGAGCCATATTCCAAGACATAACTTCAGTTTTATCCTTATTCACTGCATACCCTGATATCCTCCCAAATTCCATTATCAGATCATCCAGAACCGGCAAGGAATGCTTTAAATCACTTGTATAAACCATCAAATCGTCTGCATATAGGGCTACTTTACTATGCCACTTCCCAAATTGAAATGGGAGTATCATCAACTAATTTCTAATCTTAGAAGCCAGAGGTTCTATATATAAGTTAAATAGTAAGGGGAATAACGAGCATCCTTGTCTTTTTCCCCTCTCAATCATAAAGCGGCGAGTTAAGATGCCATTAACCAAAATTCTTGCCAATGGGCTCCGATATATATCAACCTTAATATCCTTATAAACCTACTGCCCAGATTAAGAGACTTACAAAGAGTGATCAAATAAGTCCAATTCACCATATCAAATGCTTTCCCAGCATCAATCATCACCACCGCTATAGGAACTTTATATGTACTTTCCAGATCTATTGCCCCTATCAGACCTTGAGTTAACTCATGAAGGTATCTACCCTTTATAAACCCCTTTTGATCTACCTGGATCAATTTCCCTAGGAACATACCTAATCTTTTCGCAAAAATGTTATAGTCACTATTCAGTAACAAAATTGGCCTATATGAGTCACACCTTGTGGGATCTTTTCCAGGCTTTAATATTAAAGTAATTGTTGCCTCCCTCCAACAGGGAGGCAGCGCTGCCCCTTCCATACAAATGCTATCACATAGCCCTGCAAAGACGTTACTTATGGTATCGCCCAGAATTTTATAAACTTCAAGCGCTAGGCCAACTGGCCCTTGCGCCTCCCCGATTTACCAGAGCAGATCAATTCTTCCACTTCGCCTTGACTAATGCCTTTATTCAGAATTTCTCTATCCTCATCCCCCAGGGCCGTGAAATCTACTTCTTTTAACCAATTTTGAACCAACCCTGGAGCTATATCTACCCTCTCTGAGTAAAGGTTTTCAAAATAATCTCAAAAGGTCTCTCCCATTTCCTCATTTCTCTATAAATTTCCCCAACGTTGTTTCCCTGAATTTCTCTCACCTTATTTCTGATCTGCATTGATTTTATTTGCCAAGCTAATATTTTCCACCAATTATTTCCATATTCAAAAAAAGATGTTGCATTAGCTTCACATCTTTTCTATTATCTAGCTCAATTACGAGTTCATTTTGAAATTCTTGGAGAACCTTGGCTGAACTTTCCAAATCTTCCCTCTGACTCTTTAAATATCATCTCCTTTTCCACTGATTCCATACATTCTTCTAGGATGCTAATCTTGTTCATATATGTTCTCCTCTTAAAAGAAGCTGCTCTAATCAATCTACCTCTCAAAAAGGCTTTATATGCATCCCAAACCATCTCTGGTAGAGACAACCCGGCATTTAGCTTAAAAAATTCTTCCGTATCCTTTTTCAAACCTGCTGCAATAGTTTTATCTAAAAGGAGAGTTCTATCTAACTTCCACCTTCTCTGCATCTTAGTCTCTCTGAGCTTAAAACTCACACTCACTGCTGAATGATCTAATAGGTGCACTCCAACATGGGAAAGCTTTTCGACACTCTCTCTCAACCTCCCATCCACCTACACATAATAAATCCTAGATTGATGTTTATACTTCTTATTATTATATGTGTACCCCCGCTTTAATCCCATCGTCTACCTCCAAATATCGTGCAACTCAAAGTGGGAAATCATATTAGTCACCTGAGATCGCATCTTCTCGTTCATTTTTGGCCTATTCCCTTTTGACCTATCTAAATCATAGTTTAATGCTATATTAAAGTCTCCTGCCCAAATTATGGGGTCTGTAAATTGTAGCAACTGATGAATCAAATCTTGCAGGGGCTGAACATCATCCCTGTTCGGACCATAATAACCCACTAATATGAACACCTGATTAAAAGCCTGCAACTTCCCTATCTCCCACCTACCCGCTTTATCCACTGGTCCTCCCTGAAATTACATTTCTGGGTGCTTTTTGACTAATATAGCCACCCATTTATTATCCCCGGCCTGTGTAGATCTTAAAATATGTTGGATCCATCGATGTGGCTTAAACAACTTAATACTCTCCTCCCCAGATAGGTGCGTTTCTTGCAAAATGATCACCATAGCTTGGGCATCTCTACAATACTGTATTAATCTCTTCTGCCTGCCCCTTACCATTTAGCCATTAACATTCCAAGATAAAAGCCTCAATTCGTTACCCTTCATTTTAATTTCTAGCACACTCATAGACTGTCCACCATCCCCTGGGGATGACAAAGATCTTCAATTATATCACATACATATAGTGGAAGATAATTGTTTTTTGTTTTGTTCCACCATGCTCCCCACCATGTGCACCCTTCCACCCTCCCTACCACCCACTCCTCCCTACAATCCCTCACTCCAACCTCCATTCCCCTGAGAGAACCCACCCTATCTCCTTCTAGGCGAAGCCACCCTGTGAGGCTCCTCCTGGTCCCAGTCCATAGAATCCACAATAAAATACGTTACTCCATAACCTGAAAATTGATAATCTTTGTCCACAGTCTTAATCAGACCATCTACCTCTCTAACATCACTGTATGCATTTTATTATTTGCCATCACCCTCAAGGAGGCCGGGCATTTCTGTTTGGCCGTAGCCCCTAATCTCTTCAAAACCTCAATTCTTTTCCCCAGCTTCCATTGTTTCTTTCACTTTACACTAGATAGGGCAGATCTGATCTCAAAATTAACACCCTCAGCTGTCAGGGGCTTTTTCTTCAGTGCTGCCGCTAAGATGCGCTTTTTAATGGCATAAGTATGAAAGCAAACCAGAATCTTTCTAGGTTTATCTCTATTGTGGGGTTTTCTGAACGGGTCTCTGTGCACGCTTTGAATGTCTTTTGCCAGGTCTTCTTCATCCTCGATCTGACTTGCTTGTTTGATTAGACAAACCACCAAGCTCTTCAGATCCCCACTTTCCAAACCTTCAGGGACTTTTAAAAACCTCAATTATTCCTCCTCATATTATTCCCCATTAATTTGAGCTTTAATAGTACCTTATCCTCCCCAACTTTCATTTTTTGGATTGCCTCAGCATTGTTCTCCGTGGCTCTCTCCAACTCACTGACTTCTAATTCCAGGGCCACCATACGTTCCGCATGATCTTCAAATTTCTGCCTGAGAGCTTCAAATAGCCCTCTTATCTCTTTCAGATTACTATTTGATGTCTCCAAACTACCTCTGACCTCCACTGCTAAATTGCGTATCATTCCTGCTATAGACTATGTGAGAGGTTCTTCTAATGCAGCCTGCACTGGGGGGGTTACAACCTATTCCCACTGTAAGTCACCACCTCCACCCTACCTCTCCACCTTTCCTAAGTCTTTCTCCTGACTGGTGGAGGTCCTTTTTGAAAAGTCCATCTCATACTCTTGGCTGGAAACCCTGTTATTATTACTCTGACCCTGGTTCTCCACCTCTAACCGCTGAAACCTGTTAGGGGAATACTCAATTTGCGGTACTTGAATATCCACTAACCTCCTGTCTGGAGTTAGAACAAAGTTCCCGTGATCTTCTCCCTCCATCTCCCTCTCCCCCTCCTGAGTGCCAGGAAGTACTTTAAAATAAGTCTGTAAAGACGGGGTGATTGGTGGCTTCTTGGGAATAGTTTTAGTAGGTCTTCAGTTCAACAAAGCCTCCCTTGTACGCCTTCTATTATCACTGTCTCTGGTCTCCTGTGTATCCACAGGGATTTTGCTGGGTTTCCAATTTTTTTGAAAAGGGGGCCCTATCTGGGGGACCAAATTCCCTTTTAAACTGGGACTCCTCTTACCACTTCTTAGGGAATAAGTCTGGTCCCCTTCCTTCCTAACTCCGCCTCCTCCTGTCCTCTTACCTTGATTTAGCCTCCACGAGCTCTGCATGCTAATATTGTTATTGCTAATATTGCTAATATTGTTTTTATTTCCATCTCTGAGGGGGAGATCAGAGATTTTAGTCACATTCCCCCTCAGGGTCGAGTTACCCCTCTCCAAAACGATGCTTGTGCAGGGCTCACAATTCCCCTGAGGCCCCCTGCCTTCCAGCCGCTTCAGCGTCCCCTAAACGGCTACTGGACCTGTGTTGGCTCTTCCCTTGCTGCCCCGGAGAGGAATCCTGGCAGCTACATGCCTACTGCGTTGTAGCTCCAAAGCTGCCTGCGTCCAGATCGCGGGTCGAAAACTTGGCATCACCCCCTTCCAGGGCAGGTAAGTTTTGCCCCTGTTACCCCCACAGCAAGCAACAAGCAGCAATCAAACCGGGTGTGGAGCGATGTGAGTGATGCACAGCGTTTCCGTACGGAGCCGTTCCCGGGAGTCCTCCGCAACCCGCGTTAGCCGGCCACCATTTTCTCCCCTAACCCCAGGCACTGGGTTGGCTGATTGAAGTAACAGTAACAGAGCATCCTGGCCTTAGAAGTCTTGCCAGTCCCTGCACTACTATGTACACTAATGTTATTCACTCAGTTGAGTACACTTCAATGTAGATTTAATAAACAAGTTACTTTGAGTAGGATACCCTGTTCTGGTGTTTGGAGTTACAGTAACAGTGCTTGCTGAGAATTGCGGTCATGTCAGTCCCTGTACTACACAGACTATACATATGTTATCCTCTCACAAGAATCCACTTCATTTGGGAGTTGAAAAACAAGGATCTTTGGAGCAGCTGTCACTGGGCTGGCTGAGTACAGCAACAGGGACAGAGCCTCCTGGCCTTAGCAGTCATGTCAGTCCCTGTACTTCACCCACTGCACAAATGTTATCCTCCCAGGTGAGGACACTTCAATTGGGAGTTAAGTTACATGGGTATTTGGTACAGAGGACACTGGGCTGACTGAGTGGAGAGACAATAACAGGGCCTGCTGGGAGCTGTAGTCATAGCTGTGCATGTACTACACACACACTATACAAAGGTCATCCTCTCAGGTTACTACATTTCAATGGGGAGTTGACAAACAAGGTAAATTAGAGAAAGATACACTTTTCTGGTTATTGTAACTGTAGAACAGTACCTGCTGGGAACTGTAGTGCTGTCAATCCCTGTACTACACACACCATACACAGATGTGTTCCCCTAGGTGAGTGTATTTCACATGTGAGAATGCCAGACAGGGGTCTATGGACAGGTGAACACTGGGCCAGTGAGTGGGGTGACAGTGAAGGTGGCAAAAGGTGAGTAGTGACCATGCATGACTACATTTTTGTGAGATATTTGTGTGCTGTGACTTACCAGACTCCCCTCCCTCGGGCATGCCTATCAAGCCCTGTGGATGCAGGATGGCTAAGACCTTCTCCTCCCAGGATGTGTGTTGTACGGGAGGAGGAGGGGAGGACTGCCAGTCTTCTGAATCTCCAGCTGGTGCCTGGATGCCATAGAACGACCTTGCCCCTGAGGTCGTTCCACCCCTTCCTGATGTCATCCCTTGTGCACAGGGTGGGGCCTACATAATTCACTCTGTCGACTATTCTGTGCCACATTTCTATTTTCCTGGCAATAGTGGTGTTTTGGACTTGGACTCTGCATAAATGTAGATCTACTTGTGAGAAAGTAGCCTCTTTCTAGCATGTTTACCCCCACTTTTGACCTGTTTGTGTGTGTGTGTGTGTGTGTGTCAGTGTGTTTTTCTGTGTCACTGGGATCCTGCTAGCCAGGACTCCAGTGCTCATAGATAAAAACCTATATGTCAGTGTGTTTTGCCTGTCTCACTGGGATACTGCTAGCCAGGACCCCAATGCTCGTAGTTTGTGGCCTAATGTGTATGCCTGCCTGTGTAGTGCCTAGCTGTGTCACTGAGGCTCTGCTAACCGGAAACTCAGTGCCTATGGTCTCTCTGCTTTTAAATTTGTCACTGTAGGCCAGTGACTTCATTTACCAATTTTATTTGGGACACTGGAACCCTCTTATAAGTCCCTAGTATAGGGTACCTAGGTACCCAGGGCATTGGGGTTCCAGGAGATCCATTTGGGATGCAGCATTCCTTTTGCCACCCATAGGGAGCTCAGACAAGCCCTTACACAGGACTGCCATTGCAGCTTGCTTGAAATAGTGCATACAGTATTTCACAGCCATTTTCATTGCACTTAAATGACTTATGAGTCACCTATATTTCTAACCTTCACTTGATGAAGGTTAGGTGCAAAGTTACTAAGGGCCAGATGTAGGTAAGTATAATTTTGCGACTTGCAATTTGCGAGTCATAGCGACTCGCAAATTACAACTCGCCAAACCAAATGCAGAAAGGTGTCTCAAACACCTTCTGCGACTCGCTATGGGGTCGCAAAGACCCACCTCATGAATATTAATGAGGTGGGTCGCAGTTTGCGACCCCATAGCGAGTCCATGCACTCTCAGGGATGGTGGCCTGCTGTAGACAGCAGACCTCCATGTCTGTGACTGCTTTTTTAATAAAGCTTTTTTTTTCTTCTTTTTGCAGCCCGTTTTCCTTAAAGGAGAACGAGCTGCAAAAAGAAAAACTTCCGAAACCATTTGGTTTCAGTTTTTTCAGAGTAGGCAGTGGTCCATAGGACCACTTCCTGCTCTGAAAAAACATTTTTGTCGACATTCACAAAGGGGAAGGGGTCCGATGGGGCCCCTTCCCTTTTGCGAATGCGTTACCACCCACTTCAAGTGGATGGTAACTGCGAGTTGGTTTGCGACCGCATTCGCGGTCACAAAGCAACTCAGCATGGCGATGCGGTCGCAAATAGGAAGGGAACACCCCTTCCTATTTGTGAGTCGCAGCCTCAAATTGCAAGTCGGTACCGACTCGCAATTTGAGGTTGTGCATCGCGTTAGGCCTTTTGCACGTCACAAACTGCGTTTTTCTAAGTTTGCGGCATGCAAAAGGCTTCCTACATCTGGCCCTTAGTGTGATGGCACTCTTGCACTAGCAAAGGTGCCCCCACATAGTTCAGGGCCATTTCCCCAGACTTTGTGAGTGCAAGGATGTACACGTACACATACACATGTGCACAACATATAGGTCAATACCTATATGTAGCTTCACAATGGTAACTCCGAATGTAGCCATGTAACATGTCTAAGATCATGGAAATGTCCCCCATTCCAAATCTGGTATTGAGGAGCCAATTCCTGGCATCCTGGGGGCTCCTGTCCATCACCACCCCAGGGGTGGTACCGAGAGCTCCTCCAGTGTGTCCCAGACTTCAGCCATTTTGCTTTGCAAGGTGTGGGGGCACTCTGGAGGACTCTGAGTGGCCAGTGCCAGCAGGTGACATAAGAGACCCCTTCTGATAGGTCCATACCTGATATGGTAGCCAATCCCCCTCTCGGGGCTATTTAGGGTCTCTCCTGTGGGTTCTCTTCAGATTCTGCTTGCAAGTTTCCTTCAGGAATCCTCTGCAACAACTTCAGACTCTTCTGACCTCAGATCAACCACAGCCTGCTCCCAGAAATGCTGTAACTGCAACAAAGTGCCTACAAGAGACACTTTTCTTCAGCAACCTCAGTTCCAAGTCAGCAACTGCAACAGTTTCCATGGTGTTCATGCTCTGGGGACTCCCTGTCTTCATCGTGCACAAGAAGCACTGAAGAAATCTCCTGTGGAGTGAAGGAGTCACTCCCCTGCTCCAAGCAGGCACCTTCCAAGGTGATGACCGGTACCCTGGGACTCCTCTTACAATGACGAGCCTGCTCTTAAGGACACAGAGGGTGGATGTAATCGACATAGATTGTCCTGTTGTCCTGCTGACGCAATTTGGAGGAGGTAAGATCTTGCCTTCCCCGAGAATGACAGTACCCCTGTGTATTGTATCTTCTTCGGGTCCTGAGGCCTCTGTGCACTCTTTGCAAAATTCCTTCATGCACAGCCTGGCCTAGATCCCCAGCACTCCGCCCTGCGATGCTAAACTCACTGAGTTGTTCTCCGGCGGCGTGGGCCCTTCTTTTGTTGTGCTGCATCAACCGTGTTTTGCATCTCCTTTGAACCTGGATCCTGCGGCATCTGGGGATGCTGGCTGGCATCCTGAGGGCTTTCTAAAGTGCTGAGAGCACCCTCTTCCTCCTCACACAGAGTTGAGGCCCCCAGGTCCCTCCTGGGTCCATCCAGCGCCATTTTGATGAAAAATTCACTTTTGTCGTAGCCAAGGCTTGTTGGTGCCTTCCAACACGAAATCTCATCTGCAACAATCTTCACACCATGTGACGTCTTTTGCATCATGCAGTAACCCGCTGGCATTGCCTAGGGAGCATTTCTGCAGTCTTCTACTAACCGGGGACTCTTCTTTTGCACCCTCTTCTGGTTTGGCAGGGGCTGATGTTCTTTCTGGAACTTCTTTTGACTTCTGGACTTGGACCCCTTCCTTTGCAGGTCTTCTGGTCCAATAATCCAGCAGTTGTTCTTTGCAGAACTGGTTGGCTGCTGCAAAATCCCCGAAACGAGGTGTAGTGTGTCCTAAGGAAACTACAGTACTTTACTCCTGCTTTTCTGGGCTCTGGGGTGGGGTAATTTACTTACCTTTACTGTATTCTTATTCTCCCAGTGATTCTGCATACACTACACTTGTCTAGGAGGGAATTCGTGATTCACATTCCACTTTTTTAGTATATGGCTTGTGTTGCCCCTAGACGTATTTTCTCCTATTGCATTCTATATGATTTCCTACTGTTTGCATTGTTCTTTGATTATTTACTTGTCTAATTTTGGTGCCTAGTGTATATATTGTGTATAATGCTTACCTCTAGAAGAGGTATTGTCTCTAAGATATTTTTGGTACTGTGTCACCCAAATAAATTCCTTTATTTTTGGTTACACTGAGTATTGTCTTTAATTGTGCATAAGTACTGTGTAACTATAAGTGCATAAGCTTTGCATGTCTCCTAGTTCAGCCTAAGCTGTGTTTTATACTGTGATTTGCAGGTGGGTCGAGTATTGCAATGTGTGTCAGCTTTGTTGCTCCGAAACGAGGTGTAGTGTGTCCTAAGGAAACTACAGTACTTTACTCCTGCTTTTCTGGGCTCTGGGGTGGGGTAATTTACTTACCTTTACTGTATTCTTATTCTCCCAGTGATTCTGCACACACTACACTTGTCTAGGAGGGAATTCGTGATTCACATTCCACTTTTTTAGTATATGGCTTGTGTTGCCCCTAGACGTATTTTCTCCCATTGCATTCTATATGATTTCCTACTGTTTGCATTGTTCTTTGATTATTTACTTGTCTAATTTTGGTGCCTAGTGTATATATTGTGTATAATGCTTACCTCCAGAAGGGGTATTGTCTCTAAGATATTTTTGGTACTGTGTCACCCAAATAAATTCCTTTATTTTTGGTTACACTGAGTATTGTCTTTAATTGTGCATAAGTACTGTGTAACTATAAGTGCATAAGCTTTGCATGTCATCCTAGTTCAGCCTAAGCTGTGTTTTATACTGTGATTTGCAGGTGGGTCGAGTATTGCAATGTGTGTCAGCTTTGTTGTTTTTAAATCCATGCAATTTGGTATTGTGTTTTACTTTGGTGGCCGTGAACCGCCTTTGTTCAGACCGCCATTGCTGGTCTGCCACAGTTTACTGCACTGTAGCTTGTAATACGGTCAGTGGTAGGTCGGCGGGCTGTTGGTCCTGGTGGTTGGACCGCCTATTACCCACCCTCAACGGTGCTGGCGAGCTGAAAATGTTTGGTAGATTTTGGCAGTCCTTCCTTTGTAACTCACAAAAGGGTGGTCTGTAAGACTGTCAATATGGAGGTCTTTTGGCAACTGCCTCTAAGGCACTCTGATGTTCTGACAGGCAAACTCATAATAAGGCTCTTAATTCAATTAATTTTTCAATAAATATTGCAGTTAAGTATTTGTTCAGCCAGTTCTGGAAATCTCCTAACCCATGTTTATTGCTTTTACCACTCATTATAAAAGAGTATTCCTGTCATTTGGGAGGGCTTATATGCTGCTTTAAGGAGCTGTGGCTAGCAAATGAAGGGCAGGTGTGAGCCAATAGCTCAGACAACATGTTGACCTCCCTCCAGCTTGGGAGTAGGTGTTTAAATGTTTCACAGGCATGGCTGGCTTTAGGGTGGTGCTACTGGTGCGGCTGTGCCTGGCACTGACCTCTTTTGGGGGGTGGAGGGGTGCTGTGTTTAAAAATACCTTTATTTGAAAGTAGGTGCTGCACAGTTCCTTATGTGTTCTTCAGTTCTCAGGCAACAATAAAAATGCCAATTTAACTCTGGTAATTAATGTTTCTGCTCCAGTGAGAGTGGAGTTTTGTCTAGTGGTAATTTTGACTTGTCCTAAAGTAGCACAGAGGGTTGATGTGCCTGCTGCAAAGAACATGTACCATGCAAATCACAGAACTGAGAATGAGTGTGCTAATATCCGAGTAATGGATGATAATGCATACATTGATTCATTCATATATACAAACAAAGGTGCATAATCATTATTAGATTCCTCTGTTGTAAACTTTCCATCAACCCTGGCATGTAAATGGCATGTGGGTGCATGGTCAGACATGCTCTGAGGCCTTACAGACTCTGAGGTTACTGACTGACAGGTCACAGGTGGAGTACGATGCATACAGGAAAACTCAGATCAGATCTCACAAATGGCTGCAGCGACACCATAATGGTCCCAGATTGGTCCAAATAAAACATGCATGGCCAGAGAGGTACATGCGTTCCCACAAACATCATAAAGTTAGATGTCACATGTAGTTAGGAACACTTAGTCAGCCAGAACACAGCACACACAGCACAAGCAGCAATGACGTACCTCTCAGTCCGGACATCTGGACACATACTCGCTGGCCTACATTGCGTCGTCGCAAGGTCGAGGCCCACCTGCATTTATTACATGCACCTTATTTACAACTCAATGACAACTGTTTACATTCTTAACCAAGAAAGGATTGCTTTTATTTCTTTATGGTTCTCACAGCAATGTATGAAAACCTACAGCAAACTGATGTACATCGAGTGACAGCCCCCAGAACCCGGTTCTGTAGCTTCTCTCCCAGCTGTAATGTTTAATTAAACAAACTTCCTGTTTTTTCAGATGCTTCTTGACTTTTGTTTCTTAAGGCAAATTCACATTTGAGCAACAAGTAAACTGTGAACAGTGCTATAAACATGAAATCTATGTCAGAGAGGGACTATGGAGAGATGAGGGGCACTGTTGAAGAGATATAGGCCCTCATTCCAACCCTGGCGGTCTATGACCGCCAGGCCGGAGGGCAACGGAAGCACCGCCAACAGGCTGGCGGTGCTTCCAGGGCTATTCTGACCGCGGCGGTAAAGCCGCGGTCAGAAAAGGGGATCCTGCGGTTTCCTGCCGGATTACCCCTGGCCCAGAGAATCCTCCATGGCGGAGCTGCTTGCTTTCGGAGCCGGCTTCATTGTTGCAGGGTCTTTCCCGCTGGGCCGGCGGTCGCCCGCCGGCCCAGCGGGAAAGTCGAAATGACCCCCGCGGTCTTTTGACCGCGGAGCGGTCTTTCGACAGGGGAACTTTGGCGGGCGGCCTCCGCCGCCCGCCAAAGTTGGAATGACCCCCATAGTGAGGGAATTTGTGGAAAAGGAAGTCATTGGTGGGCCCATAATTATTGCCTCACTGGGTGCTACCAGCAGTAAAGCTGGCTCTGTTCACAGGTATGGTTCACCCACTCTTTGTCTTTTATGAGTCCTCTCTATGCAGTGTAATTGATGGAGTTGAATTGTTACCCCATTTTAAGAAGTTTGCCATCAGTACTTTTATAACCTGTGCAGAAAATGTTGCTACAACTATTATATTCGATAGCCACCTATATGTGTAAAGGACTTATTTCACTCAGTGGTGCTTAAATGCTACTTTATACAATTGTAATGAAATACCATACCAGCTGTATGAAGTACAGGTCGCAAAGTATTGGTCAGAATTTGAGAGCAGTGAGCCGACCTATGAACTAAAATATCAGTTCACAAAATACTGTTTCCTAATGGGTCACAAATTGACCTACCTCATGAAAAGTATTGAAGTAGTTTTCAATTTGTGGCCCTTAGGAATCACATCCATCAAAAATGCAACTAGTTCTCCATAAAGGAAAACACAATGGGGGTCATTACAACAGTGGCGGTAAAAGGCGCTTACCGCCGTGCAGAAGACGGCCAATACACAGCCGCGGCGGCGGCATTCCGCCACAGCTATTATGACCCACATCTTGGAATCCGCCGAAATTCAGACACCCACACAACACCGCCACACCAAAGGTCAGTTATAAACTGGCGGAAACAAAACCTCCACTTCCACGCCAACAGAAACACGCCCATGCTATTATAACACACGAATCCATGCAGCGGTCTTTCAACTGCGGTATTCCATTGGCGGTACACACCGCCGAGCTCAAAATACACACACATCTGCAAAACACCGCCACATTGGACAATTCCAAATACACACACCTGATACACATACAAACAACACTCCCACACACCCAATACAATATAAAACACACACCCACATCCCCACAAACCCCTACGACCAAAAATTAGACACGAAGGCGACAGAGAGAGAGCACAGAATAGACAACCCCACTACACAGAGGCACACAACACCATCACCCACACAACATCCACGCACAAAACACTACACACCACTACACTCACCACAACCATCACCACATACACCACCCCACACATCACACACACCACCCCATGTCACGCCAAAGACACCCCCGCTTCTCCGAGGAGCAGCTCAGGGTCATGGTGGAGGAAATCGTCCGGGTAGAACCACAGCTATTTGGCTAGGTACAGCACACATCAATAGCCAGGAAGATGGAGTTATGGCGCAGAATAGTGGACAGGGTGAAAGCCGTGGGACAGCACCCAAGAAATAGGGAGGACATCAGGACGAGGTGGAACGACCTACGGGGGAAGGTGCGTTCAACGGTCTCCAGACACAACATCATGGTACAGCGGACTGGTGGCGGACCCCCACCTCCTCCCCCACATCTAACAACATGGGAGGAGCAAGTCTTGACCATCTTGCATCCTGAGGGCCTCGCAGGAGTCGGTGGAGGATGGGACACTGGTAAGTCAATTTGTAACTATCATATCCCCCACCCTACCTGCATGCTATCACACACCCCCTCCTTCACCCCCTCCCCTATCACTACAACTCCTCACTAATGTACCCATGACACAAACCACCCATCCCAACACCAAGCACTGCATGACACAACTAAGCATGGACACCCCTCACTAAAGCATGCCCACTGAACATACTCAGTACACCTCCCCAACCATCACCACACAAACCCACACACCGGAATGCTTGCACTGGGGTACACAAACACCCACCCATTGCACACCATTACACACACACATGCAATAATCATGCTCTTCTGCACCTGCAGGAATCCGAAGGACCGTCACCACACCAGAGGGTCCAGACAACACCACTCCACCCCCAGAAGAGGCCCACAGTGACGAGAGCAGCTCTGCCCTACTGGATCCTGATGACCAGCCCGGACCATCGTGGGCCTCGGGACAATCGGTTCCCCTTGCACAGGCACAGCCCAACACCGACATTCCACCCTCTGGTAACACCAGCACAGCACCCACCCAGCGGGCCCAAACCTCCCTAACCAGGACAGGTCAATCAGCGGTGTGTCCACCACTACAGGGCACCCAGGGTAACCCACCACCCCAACAACAAGAGGGACCTGGGGGCAGAGGTAGTGGGCACACGGTCCAGGGGACAGAGGCACAGGAACACAGGGGAACTGTGCTGTGCGACAGGGGGCCGACAGGCCAAGGGAACCCACTCTCCACGAGGCCCTCTCCTCCATCATGGTAGCACACCACCACTCCCAGGAGATGATGGCGACGGTCCTGGACAAGTTGCAGGAGACCCTGCGTCTGCAGGACGAACTGTATTTAGTGTTCAGGGAGGAGCTCAGGACCATCAGCTCCGCCCTGGGCACCATCGTAGGGGTGCTGAAGGACATACAGACGACCTTGAGGGACACCGTGGCACTCCAAGGGGCCCCTGACACTAGCCAGGACGATGAAATGCCCACCCCCTCCGCCGGCACTAGTGGACAGGATGCCCCGCCACAGGACCAACACACCAGCACCCCACCCCCTGCAGACGGACAACCACCACGCAAGCGGTCTTTGAGATCCAGGAACAGGACAGAGCAAGATGGCAAGACCCCCGCCAGGAAATGAGACCACCCTGATTGTCCCCCCACCATCCCACTTTGTTACCCTGTCCATACTTTAACTGCCCCAGCTCCACTTCCTATGCCCAGATGGGCAGTGCACCTGTGAAACTAATAGACTGGACTCTGCCATGGACATTCCTCCACCATCACCCATCCTCATTTTCCAACCCCCTCCCATTTCTGAGTACTTCAATAAACACCCTTGAAACACAAAACAATCTGTAGTCAGTCTGTGATTCAGTAAAAATGTATTATCAATGACAGTGTCATAATGGGTGTACCATTCTAAAGCTAACATACCTATGTCACACATCACAAGCCCTTAAAGGATGCAAGCAGTTGACACGTAGGTCACCACACCTGTGAAACCGTAATGGAAGGGTACAACTCAGTTACCAAATGTTGACTCAAATCGAAAAACAGGATAGAGGTAGACGTGTGAAAGTTAACGTAATGCTAAAAATGAAAATTTTCTCACCTGTGTCTCATTGGAAATATTGCTGTATGACTGAATCCCTGTTGTTGTTGTCTTCTTCATCAGCTTCATCCTTATCACTGTCCACAGGCTCCTAAGGCTCCACAGCTGCTACAACACCGGCATCTGGATCATCCTCCTGCAGAAAAGGCACTTGGCGTCGCAAAGCCAAATTACGGAGCATGGAGCAGGCGATGATGATGTCGCACACCTTCTTCGGTGAGTAGAATAGGGATCCACCTGTCATATGGAGGCACCTGAACCTCGCCTTCAGGAGGCTGAAGGTGCGTTCGATCACCCTCCTAGTCCACCCATGGGCCTTATTATACCGTTCCTCTGCCCTGGTACTGGGATTCCTCACTGGGGTCAATAGCCACGAAAGGTTGGGGTAACCAGAGTCCCCCAATAGCCATACACGGTGCCTCTGGAGTTGACCCATCATATCAGGGATGCTGCTATTCTGCAGGATGTATGTGTCATGCACTGAGCCAGGGAACATAGCATTTACCTGGGAGATGTACTGGTCTGCCAAACAGACCATCTGGACATTCATGGAATGATAACTCTTCCTGTTCCTGTACACCTGTTCACTCCTGTGGGGGGGGACCAGAGCTACATGGGTACCATCAATAGCACCTATGACGTTGGGGATATGTCCAAGGGCATAGAAGTCATCTTTCACTGTAGGCAAATCCTCCACCTCAGGGAAAATTATGTATCTCCTTACGTGTTTCAGCAGGGCAGACAACACTCTGGACAACACGTTGGAAAACATAGGCTGGGACATCCCTGATGCCATGGCCACAGTTGTCTGAAAAGACCCACTTGCAAGGAAATGGAGAACTGACAGCACCTGCACATCAGGGGGGATTCCAGTCGGATGGCGGATTGGTGACATCAGGTCTGGCTCCAACTGGGTACATAGTTCCTGGATTGTGGCACGGTCAAACCGGTAGGTTACGATGACATGTCGCTCTTCCATTGTCAACAGGTCCACCAGCGGTCGGTACACCGGAGGATTCCGCCCTCTTCTCATATGTCCTAGCAGACGGTGCCTACGAAGGACAACAGCGAAGAACCAGTCATTATTCATCCAGGTATGTACCCACAGTCACACACAAGACTACACCACTCACAAAACCCTTCCTGTATGTGTGTTAAGTGTAGGCCTAGCTATGTGTGACGCAGAAGTAAATGGAGCCATGTGGGCCCCTGAAATGGCGGCTGCCTGACCTCTAAACTGGGACAATGGGATTGTGGAGTAACAGCGCTGGCGTCACACACCGTCGCGGTAGGCGGTCGTAGACCGCGGAGCAATGCTGCATTGGTTAACATTGGACCCTATGGGTCCCAGGAGCCAATGAACAGGTGCGCTGGCGGTGATGATGCGCACCGCCGCGGACGTCACCGCCGCGGACGTCACCGCCGCGGACGTCACCGCCATTTTCTATCTGTTCAATCACTAGATACCTGACCTTCGACAGGAGAGGACCTACACTGCAAGTGCTGCTGTGACCTCGGTCTGGAAACGACGATGGCTGCTGCGTCTGGGCCCCTGCCTTCACCTCGGAGGAGTTGGAGAAACTGGTAGACGGGGTCCTCCCCCAGTACACGCTACTCTACGGTCCTCCAGACCAACAGGTTAGTACACAGGGAGCACGTTGGATGGGCTAGGCCTGGGTGGAGAGGGCTGGTTGGAAGAGGGAAGGGGGCAGAGTCCATAGAACATTAATGCATGGGAATGTATGGGCCACATGGCCAGAGTAGGGAGGGGGCCACTCACAACGACGGTGCAGTTGGTAATGACTGTTCCTCTTTCCTTGTGCATGTCATGTAGGTCAGCGCCCACCAGAAGAGGGACATTTGGCGTGCCATCGCCAAGGAGGTCCGGACCCTGGGACCCACCAGAGACGGGGCACCCACTGCCGTAAGAGATGGGAGGACATTCGCCGCTGCAGCAAGAAGACGGCGGAGGCTCAGCTGGGGATGGCCTCCCAACGTGGGAGGGTTGCCCGTCGCACCATGACCCCCCTGATGTTCCGGATCCTGGCGGTGGCCTACCAGGAGTTGGATGGGCGCTTGAGGGCATCACAGCAGACACAATGGGGTGAGTACAACCTCATTCTGTGGACTTTGCGTGCAGTGGAGGTTTCTGGGTGGTGGAGGTGGGCTGTGGGTGTCCCCAGGCCAGGGCGAGTTCGGTAGGCAAGGCCCCTCCGTAATGTAGGCCATGTGCCACTCTACCCCACCTCAGCAGAGTGTCAAGTCGAGGTACAGTTGTCCCTGTGGCATGCATGTGCGCCGATGTCCACCATTGCCATATAGGCCATATCCCAGAAATTGCATGTGCAGAGGGCAGGAGCACGGCGTAATGCAGGGGGCATCTGCGTTTGTCTTGTCTGCCAACGGTAGCGGTATGCCATGCACTAAAACCCTCTTTCTTCTGTCTCCCCCCCCTTTGTCTGCTCTCCCTGTCCTTTTGTAAATCAGCATCAACAGGCGGAGGTAGAGTGGCACCGGAGCACGAGGGAGCTGCATCCCAAATGGCCATGGAGGGCCACACCACGGACTCTGAATGCACCAGTGGGACGGAGGGCGAGGGGAGCTTCACGTCGGCCACCGGATCACAAAGCAGAGACACGGATTTGTTCGACAATGTGGGCTCCCTTGTGGTGGCGGCACCATCTGTGCCCCCCACCTCTACAGGTACAGCCGCCACCTCCCCTAACAGCACCACCCTCCCAGCAGCACCTCAGCGTTAGCCCCGTGCCCGCTCACCCAGGAGGGCGGGCATCACCTTCGCCCCAAGCACCTCAGGCCCTGCCCCAGTCACCCCTGCTGCCCTCAGTGAGGAGGCCATTGACCTCCTCAGGTCACTCACTGTTGGGCAGTCTACCATTGTGAATGCCATCCAGGGTGTAGAACGAGAGTTGCAACACGGTAATGCATTCCTGGAGGGCATTCATTCTGGTCAGGCTGTCCTTCAGCGAACCCTGCAATCTTTGGCCTCAGTACTGATGGCAGCAATTGTCCCTGTGTCTAGCCTCCCCCTCCAACTTCCTCCACCCAGACCCAATCTCCTGTACCCCAGCCCATCCCAAGCACACCTACAGACCAGCATGCACTCAAGTCAACACACACAAGTAGCTCAAGCAAACATAGGCACCACACACACCACAAGCACTCATGCAAGCCTCAGCCACATACAGACACAACAACATCCACTGCCTCCACTGTGTCCCCCTCCTCCTCTTCTCCCTCCACCCTCCCAGTGTCGTCTACACATACACCTGCATGCACCACATCTACAGGCACCATGAATCGCACCAGGACACCCAGCACCACAAGCCGCTCACCTGCACTCACCACCTCATCTGCCATTTACACGTCCCCTGTGTCCTCTCCCAGTGTGTCTGTGACGCCCCCTCCCAAAGTACACAAACGCCTCCAATCACTCACCCAACATCCATGCACCTGCACCCAAAACACCTAAAGTTACACCTCCGACATCCACCTCCTCTTCCTACACTCCCAGACCCCCTCCAGCTACCCATCCCAGTGTTCATCAGAAACTGTCCCTCTGTAAAGTTGACCTTTTTGCCCCCACCCTCCCCTCCAATTCATCAGTCCCGTCGTAGCGCCTCAGCCAAAAAGCCTCCAATACCAGTGGTGCCTGTTCAAGGTTTTTGGAGTGCACCGGCCACCAGGGCAGGCAGTAGGACCTGGAGCCAAGGCACTGGCAGCCCACCCCCTGTAAAGGCTCCAAAATTGGAGAGTGGGCGACGGGACCGTGTTAAGACTCCTCGTGGGAAAACAACTGACATGGGTTCCAAGGGGATTGGAGAGTCAGCTGTGACTCCACCAAAGGTGGGGAAGGGACAGAGGAAGTCTGCCCAGCCTGTTGTGAGTGTCACGGCGGAGACGTGCGCCATAATTTCCGGTGGTCGAGACACAACCGCCAGCACCGTCGTTACTGGTCCAGAGACCACCGCCATAGTCACAGCCCAGGAGGGCCCCACTATCGTCACTGGTCAGGAAACCACCGCCAGAGTCACTGCCCAGGAGGGCCCAAGTATCGTGACTGGTCAGGAGACCACTGCCAGAGTCACAGCCCAGGAGGGCCCCACTATCGTCACTGGTCAGGAGACCACCGCCAGAGTCACAGCCCAGGAGGGCCCGAGTATTGTCACTGGTCAGGAGACCACCGCCACCGCCGGAGTCAGTGCCCAGGAGGGCCCCACTATCGTCACTGGTCAGGAGACCACCGCCAGAGTCACAGCCCAGGAGGGCCCGAGTATCGTCACTGGTCAGGAGACCACCGACAGAGTCACAGCCCAGGAGGGCCCCACTATCGTCACTGGTCAGGAGACCACCACCAGAGTCACAGCCCAGGAGGGCCCGAGTATCGTCACTGGTCAGTAGACCACCGCCACCGCCGGAGTCAGTGCCCAGGAGGGCCCCACTATCGTCACTGGTCAGGAGGCCACAGTCACAGCCCAGGAGGGCCCGAGTATCGTCACTGGTCAGGAGACCACTGCCACCGCCGGAGTCAGTGCCCAGGAGGGCCCCACTATCGTCACTGGTCAGGAGACCACCGCCAGAGTCACAGCCCAGGAGGGCCCGAGTATCGTCACTGGTCAGGAGACCACCGCCAGAGTCACAGCCCAGGAGGGCCCCACTATTGTCACTGGTCAGGAGACCACCGCAGGAGTCAATGCCCAGGAGGGCCCCACTATTGTCACTGGTCAGGAGACCACCGCTGTAGTCAGTGCCCTAGAGGGCCCCGGCTGCCACAGCCCCGCTGGGCATTGATGAAACGTCATGCCACACACCAATGTCCAGTGTAGAAGACGTCATGCCACATACCAATGTCCAGTGTATAGAACGTCATGCCACACACCTCAGAACCGCCATGTCAAAGCACCGCTGAACAGTCCAGAGACCACCATGGCAAAGCACCGCTGAACAGGGCAAAGACCGCCATGTCAAAGCACCACTGAACAGGACAAAGACCGCCATGGCAAAGCACCGCTGAACAGTCCAGAGACCGCCATGGCAAAGCACTGCTGAACAGTCCTGAACCGCCATGTCAAAGCACCGCAGAACAGTCCAGAGACCGCCATGGCAAAGCACCGCTGAACAGTCCTGAACCGCCATGTCAAAGCACCGCTGAACAGGGCAAAGACCGCCATGTCAAAGCACCGCTGAACAGGGCAAAGACCGCCATGGCAAAGCACCGCTGAACAGGGCAAAGACCGCCATGGCAAAGCACCGCTGAACAGTCCAGAGGCCGCCATGTCAAAGCACCGCTGAACAGTCCTGAACCGTCATGTCAAAGCACCGCTGAACAGTCCAGAGACCGCCATGTCAAAGCACCGCTGAACAGTCCAGAGACCACCATGGCAAAGCACCGCTGAACAGTCCTGAAACGCCATGCCAAAGCACCACTGAACAGGGCAAAGACTGCCATGGCAAAGCACCGCTGAACAGGGCAATGCACCGGGTAGGAATTAATGGCCCGCCACATCTGGCATCCTTATCCCATGTGCAGCTGGGACAGTGGCAGGACACTGCCTTTCACAGGGAGACTCATCCAGTCTGGGCACCAGTCCCCCCCAGTACCAGTAGAGACCTGCATCAACTTGAGAGACTGTGGCTTTGCACTCCCCAGGATGGCACAGTGGGCAACCCACCCACTGTATAGACTTGAGAGACTGTGGCTTTGCACTCCCCAGGATGGCACAGTGGGCAACCCACCCACTGTTTAGACTTGAGAGACTGTGGCTTTGCACTCCCCCGGATGGCACAGTGGGCAAGCCACCCACTGTAGAGACTTGAGAGACTGTGGCTTTGCACTCCCCAGGATGGCACATTGGGCAACCCACCCACTGTAGAGACTTGAGAGACTGTGGCTTTGCACTCCCCAGGATGGCACAGTGGGCAACCCACCCACTGTATAGACTTGAGAGACTGTGGCTTTGCACTCCCCAGGATGGCACAGTGGGCAACCCACCCACTGTAGAGACTTGAGAGACTGTGGCTTTGCAATCCCCAGGATGGCACAGTGGGCAACCCACCCACTGTAGAGACTTGAGAGACTGTGGCTTTGCACTCCCCAAGAGGGCATAAATGGGCATGGAACCCGGTCGTGGATCTGGCTTTGCAGTCATCCGGCTGAGGTGCCCCCCCTTCCCTTCCCCCTGAGGTGCCTGTAGTATTTTTATCTGATGCCCCAGCAGTGTTCTCTCCGATTGTGGTCAGGTATCGTTTGTGGGCCTCGCCCATGTATTTCTTTACTGATGGTGCACGGACATTGTTATGTACATAAATGCACTACTTCTCGTATTGTATATAATTATGACTGATTTTCAAATATATATCTGTATATTTTTGTATGACATGTATATTGGCACATTACATTGTTTGACCGATTGTCGCTTTGTGTATTCATTCTTCCGGGGGGATTGTGGGTTGTTTCTGTGATTTTTGTGAATGCATTGGTGTGTATGTTGTAATATGCGAGGGTGGGGATGTTTGGTGGGTGTCCCCCTAACTTTTGCCTCCCCATGTCGTAGGTGCAGTACTCACCGTTGTCTGCAGCGCCTACGTAGCTGTTGGTCGTAGAAGAGCAGAAACACAAGGGCAGGGAGTATTTGGAGTTCCGGCTCCATGGATTCCTCGTGGGATATGTTCAGGTGAGCGTTTTCCCATAGCAAAAGCTGTTTTTGCCGTGTTTTTATCCACGCTGAATCCGCCCGGAAAAGGTGGCTCATTGGCGGGTTGTAATAGTGTGGGCGGTACATTGTCTTCCGTCTGTCTGTTGGCGGTGACCGCCGCGCTGCTTGTCTGTACCGCCGTGGCGGGCGAAGTGTTAAAGTGGCTGTCTTTGTTGGCGGTTTCCACCAGGGTCATAATTCCCTTTTTTTGTCCGCCGGCCTGTTTGCAGTATTTCCGCTGCTTTAACACCGTCCGCCAGGATTGTAATGACCCCCAATGCGCTTTAAAAACTAAATTAAAGTAATATTTTTTAACTGTAGCGAGAGGTCTATAGGACTGTTTCCCACTCATAAAACATGATTATTACACCTTTCACTTTGCAAATGGGTTACCACACCATGGGGATTATTTACAAGCCCCTTGCACTGCGGTAGCATCATTTTTTTGTGATGCTGTGGCAGTGCGAGCAGTCCCCTACACTGCACCACATTTAGAATCTGGTGTAATGGGACCATTGCACCAGTTTGTAAAGCCCTGTGCCACATAATACCTGCGCCAGGTATAATGTATGCAGGGTAGGTGTTCCCATATTAAAAGCTCTGCAGAATTGGTGCAGTGAAATTTACTACATTTCACTGCACCATTCTGTTCCTGCTCAGAGCAAGCATTAAAGTGACATCGGGATTTTTAACAAGGGACCCTCGCATTGCTGGAGTAGAGTCAGATTATCGATCCTACTCCTGCTCTACCCCACTTTTTCACCAACAGATGTGCCAGATTTTCTGGTGCATCTGTGGAATCATATGCAAATATGTGCTGTGTCATAAATAGAGCACTACCATGAGACCGTTAAGGATTCTATGGCTGGCTCAAGAAAACTGGTGCATTGATGCTGATGCACCAGTTTCTTGTAAATGAGGCCCCATGGTTGTAATGAATTAAATATGAAAGTTTTGCAATCATTTTTAGATCGCACAACATTAATAAATACCATTTCAATTTAGTATTTGGAAGCTGTTCCGCTTCTTAATACCAAATTAGTATTAAGTTGCATACCCTGATTACAATTTGGTAATGTTTTACTGAATCACAATTTGTGGTTTGTACATATCGAAAGGCATAACAGCAATTTCAGAAAGTCCAATTTTGCCAAACAGTCTGTTTGGGACTGCAAAAACCTTTGTGGTAGATGCCTAAAGTGTATATACATCCCACTGGCTTAGAGGGAGACATTTGAATCCAGTAACAGGAAATGTAATGTTGTTCTTGTTTCAAAACCACTGAAAATTAGCATTAGTGGTTAGAAATTGTTAAATTATTCAGCTGGCAGCATTTGGATAGTGCAGTTATGGAGACTTACTATATATTGATTTGTATGCATCTTCTTAACAGTGCTCTGTTTATGAACTAAAGACACACTAGCTCATGAGCTTTAAAAATATGATGAATATGGGAAACTATTACACTAGTGTAGATGATCACCAGAATGAGGTTCTGTTGGGGGTTGAAGAGCTAGATCAAGCCACAGTTAGGAAACTGAAGGTGGGCCCTAGGACCACCAACAAGTGTACCACTAAGAAGGATTCTCAGCTGAAAAACAATAAATGCACATTATGTTTTAAAATTCACACATCAACAAAGCAAGTAAAAAGAAACACAAGAGAGTAGACTACAGATCTATCAACAGAGTTAAAAATCTATTTAATAGGCACTTATTCAGATTAATAAAATACTCAATATATGCCAGTACCAACCAACATAGAGCTGAAAAAAGATACTGTAAGAAAGTGGGTTGCTAATCTGGGTGAATGGGTGTCCATCCCAATATATAAGACCACAAACCTGTTAGGGTAAAAAACAGTTTCAATAACGTAGGCTCAAGCCCCTGCTAGCTATGGCACAAAGCAGATAGGCTTAATTAAGGAAAATGTGTACAGTATTTAGCAGTAGCAAGACAGTTAAAAAGTAAAAACAAAAATGTGTTCAATTTAGAAAAATAAATGAAAATGTAATGAGTAAAATGACGTCAAAGCTACAAAGCTCCAATGAAAGGAACCAGAGATTTTATTTTAAAGAGTCATGGTAAAAACAGACAAGTAAAAGTAAAGCACCAATTAATAGTCACTGTTCGTAGTCAACCAGGAGCTAGGCATGATTTTTGGTCACTCACAATGGAGTATGGGTTGAATGCACCAAGCGGGTTTGCCCAGATCAAAGATTTTACCTGTCAAATGTGGTCCACATTCATATTTGGGTGTCATCCATCAGGAATGGAGTGTGCTGTCCACTGAATTTAAAAATGGACAGAACATAGTTTGACCACAGTGGGGAGTACTCTGTCTCAGCTGTGGCCAAACTGCTCCGATGGTTTAACGCTATACATACGGCTATCAGCCAATGGCTGATGACAGCACTACTACTACCCACTGTGGGTGTCGACCATTGGCCAGCACTGGGACGCACCTAGAGGCCACTCTCGTACAGAGTACCAGGAGTAGTCCTTTCATATTCTTTAAGCTTGGGCTTCTCTGGGAGAGCTACCCAAGCATTCAGAATCTTTTTTTGTGTGTGTTTGTGCAAAGACCAGTGGTGGAAGTGAATTCCAAAAAACATATTGGAACTACGATGCTGCAAGCAATGGGCCGGAGTCAGTGAGAGCGGGGCTGGAGTTAAAGGTGTGGCTAAATAAAATATTCTGTAAGTTGTTTTGGGCTTTCACTCCCAGGAAACTACATACAAAATAACATGCAGCTTAAATAAAAAATAAACTTTAAAAAGTTGCTACTCAGTGGTAAATTCTCTATAGCACATTATGAAACCTCTATTAGTTAATGCAATTCAGAGTTCTGTGTGTAACCGGAGTGCCCCAGAATTAAATCTTGGTTGTTGCAGTGGAGAATAGTGACTTGTGTATATTGCTACGAGGTCAGAGCCTGTGTGAATATGTAATTCATTATTTTAAACAATCATTACACACAATTTAATACAGACTGCTACAAAATTCACAAAAAGGTTTAAGATAAAAAGCTGCTTCCAAAATATAGATTTAGTAATACCCAGAATGTATGTCTCTTCAACACCTCTTCAGGGGCAGTAAGCACTATATAGATACAGTTTCAATTAAAAGCACACACTTCCCAGCTCAGTTGCTAACTCTTTGCACACCACTCAAAAAGAAAGGCTTGCCATCGTAAAGTTTTGTGTGATTCAATCAATTAATGCCAGCAACAGCACCCAAGCATCCTTTAGATTTGCAGATGATACTATATATTTGCAGATGAACTTTGTTGCGCACATTTGCATTTCTTTCAGGGAAGCTGCCCAGCTTTTGTTTCACAACACAGGAGACTCACTGCATGACGCTTCAGCTGATGCGCATTTTAAATATATGAATTAACCGTCCCTGGATGGTTGTCTTTTTACATATATTTGGGGGGCGGTTTTTAATAAATCAGAAAGCTTTGGGCATTTATATCCCCTTCAATCCCAGCCACTTTGACCACTGGTAAAGATGATTAGTGCACAGTGTGCGTTAACATTACAATAAAGTAAAAGTAAAATGAGCCGATGGACTAGTATTACTTTCAGTGCTTGGGAGCATATCTCAGCACCTCGAGTGCTGATTGGAGTAGGAGAGGTAAATTGAAAAGGGTAGAATCTCCCCTTTTCAGTGATCTCTCCATGGTGGATCCCTTCTTGGGGATTGCCATAAGAGAGCAGTTACCAAGCAGAAATCCACCCACTAGCACCAGGGATTTTGTGGGAACAGTCTCTTGGGCAAGGGCTTGTACTCCCCCCGCCCCATATCAGATAAGTCTTTCTGCCCCCTGGGGCAGATGGTGGTATGTATTCTTGATCTGCCTCCCTGTGGGTGGCAGAAAGCCCGCTAGACACCAGGTTAGTTTTAGAACAATCATATAGGGTGTGTCCTGCCTATTATGGGCATAGCTATGCTGCCACTCCCAAAATCTAAAATGACAGTCTCTCTGCCCCTCTTGGAAGGCAGATTGGGGTAATTACCCTTGATCTGCCCCTCCAGAGGGGCAGAAGGCCTGATACACACCAGGGTCATTTTTAAAATAATTTTAGGGGATGGGGACAGCCATGCACTCTCCCCAAAAACTAAAGTGACAGTCTTTCTGCCACCCTCTGGAGGACAGATTGAAGTGATAACCCCAATCTGCCTTGGGGGAGCAGAAAAACCACTAGACACCAGGAAATATTTTATTTTTTTAATCACAGAGGTAGGAGCTGCCCACCATGGGCATAGCCAGGCACCAGCCCCAACAAAAGAAATAGTCATTCTGCCCCCCCCTTGGGGTAAATGGGCGTAATTACTCCCAATATGCCCCTGCATGAGGCAGACAGCTTTTTTTAAAAAATAAATATAGAGATGGGGGCTACCCAGCATGAGCTTGGCTATGCCCCCAACCTAAGTTAATGGGGAAACAGTCTCCAGTCCAACCCCCCAGGGTGGCAGAAAGCCCACTAGATGCCAGGGATTTTTTTTTTTTAATAAATAGGGATGGGGGCTGCCTACCATGGGCATGGGCATGCCCACACCCCAACTAAATGGGGCAACACTCTTTATGCCCCCAGGGGTCAGAGGGGTTAATTACAACCAATTTGCTCCCCATTTTTAATAAAATAATGGGGTGGGTCTTTCCCTTCCTAATATCATCCCCCGCCCTTATCCCTAAAACCTCAACAGTCTTTCTGCTCCAGTGCAGACTGAAGCATTCCATCCTAGTGCCAAGCAATAGGATGTTTGATCCTTTCAGGAGTTGTCTATACATATGGGCCAGGAGAGTGTTGTGAACTCCAAATATTGTCCCACTTCCAAACTGCACTTTTGAGGCTTGGGTAGGCTGCCGTCTGAAAAAACCTACAAGACCCAGACAGTTCTCAATACTAGACATTCAGGGAAGTCCCGGTGGTGTGCTCTGCATGCATTACACAACATTTCCTACCTACAAGGCTTTGCAAACCTCAAATATTGACTTAGAACACACATTTTCCTCAGTGAAATCTGTGGAGAGACACACATATTGTACCACACCGCATTCCCCCAAGTCTCCCAATAAAAATGGCACCTCTATTGTGTGAATTGGCCAAGAAACCTTGACTCTAAAGGCTCTAAAGTGCTACTCGGAAAGATCAGCAGTGGGGTAACTCCAGGATTTGGGGCAGTACTCAGCTACCACCAATGGAAATCTACAAAACAGAGACAGTTTTGAAAAGTAGACAAACAGGGGATGGAAGGGCAATGTGTCTTGTGTGAACCTTACTATGTTTTCCCACCCACAATCCCATGCAAACCTGAGGTCGCTGGAAAACATGCATTGTCCATACATTTCTTGATGGAATCTTCCAGAATCAGCAGGAATCCACAAAATGACTGCTATTCAGCAGTACCCCACTTGTGCCATTGGGCCTATTGTCCATGACAGGAGCAGATCAAACTGAGGTCAGTAGGAGTCCTCATGCTAGGGGCTCCCATGCCCCTTCCGCTCTGGATCAAAAGTAAAAAAAAGGAAAACACCCTAAGAAATTCAGTGAAAAACAAAGGTTCAAGAGATGTTATGCTTAGTTGACAATGTGAAAACCACAGAAATTCACCCATTATAGATAGTTCAACTACCTATGGCTCCTTCTCTAAAAGAACTATAACTCACACCACTGCCATGCACAGTGTCATGATCAATGATGTAATTTCTGGCGTTGCAGTGATGTTATCAATGATTTCATAAAAAATAACATGAGTGATGTAATATGTGAGGTATTTAGCAGTGCATGGTTAGGGTTATGCACAGTGTTGTGTTATCATCAGTTAATCAATCAATCAAACATTTTTAGAGCATGACAATTCACCAATAAGGGTCTTAAGGCTCTGGAGCTGTATGCTGCTGCATGGAAGAATGATCATTCATACATCCAGGTATTTAGTTCTCTTCTGAATCACTGGAGTGATGATGCAGTCCTGAGGTACAGGGGGAGGTTGTTTCAAGCCGTGGCTGCCAGGTGTGAAAAGGAAAATCCTCCACTATTGGCTCAGCAGATTCATGGGGTGCTTGCATGGGAGAGGGAAGCTGATCACACGTGTCTGGTCTGTTGGTGTAAGGTCAGGTGTTTGTTAATGTATGCTGGTACTTTGTAGGAAAGTACCATCTTGCTTGGCAAGTTACCCCCATTTTTACTTGTATGTATGTTTGTTTTTGCCTGTGTCACTTGGATCCTGCTAGCCAGATGGTGCCCTCCTTGCATAAGCCAGTCTACACCGGTTCAGGGATCCCCCCAGCCCTGCTCTGGCGCGAAACTGGACAAAGGCACCTCCCAGGGGAGGTGCCCAGAGCTCCTCCAGTGTGTACCAGACCTCTGCCATTTGGATGCAGAGGTGTGAGGGCACAATGGACAGCTCTGAGTGGCCAGTGCCAGCAGGTGACATCAGAGACCCCTCCTGATAGGTGCTTACCTTTCTCTGTAGCCGCTCCTCCTCTGAGGGCTATTAAGGGTCTGTCCTGTGGGTATCTCACAAGATAACGAATGCAAGAGCTCACCAGAGTTCCTCTGCACTTCCCTCTTGGACTTCTGCCAAGGATCAACCGATGACTGCTCCAGGACGCCTGCAAAACCACAACAAAGTAGCAAGAAGGCTACCAGCAACATTGTAGCGCCTCATCCTACCGGCTTTCTCGACTGTTTCCTGGTGGTGCATGCTCTGAGGGCTGTCTGCCTTCACCCTGCACTGGAAGCCAAGAAGAAATCTCCCGTGGGTCAACGGAATCTTCCCCGTGCCAATGCAGGCACCAAATGTCTGCATCACCGGTCCTCTGTGTCCCCTCTCATCTTGACGAACGTGGTCCCTGGAACACAGGAGCTGGATCCTAGTGTCCCCGACAGTCCAATGACCCTTCTGTTCAAATCTGGTGGAGGTAAGTCCTTGCAACCCCCCCCAAGCAGAAATTCAGTGTACTGCATGAACTGCAGCTGCTAGGGCTTCTGTGCATTTTTGCAAGACTTCCTTTGTGCACAGCCTAGCCCAGGTCCCCAGCACTCCGTCCTGCATTGCCCAACTCGCTGAGTTGGACTCCGACGTCGGGGCACCCTCTTTTGTTGTGCTGAGTCGACCGTTATGCTCAGATCTTCTGAACACCTGTTCAGGTGCTTCTGCGGGTACTGCCTGCTTCTGCATGGGCTCTCTGTATTGATGAGTGCCCCATCTGTCTCCTCCTCCAAGGGGCGACCTCCTGGTCCTTCCTGGGCCCTGGCAGCACCCAAAATCCTCAAATGCGACTCTTACAGCTAGCAAGGCTTGTTTGCAGTCTTTCTGCATGGCAACAACTCTGCATCCTCCAGCACACCGTGGGACATCTTCTGACCAAAGGAGAATTTTCTGGCACCTTCTGTTGTTGCAGAATCTTTGGCTTCTTCAACCCGGAGGCAGCCCTTTTGCACCTTCATCCAGGGTTTAGTGGGCTCCTACCCCCCTGGATACTTGCGTGACTCTTGGACTTGGTCCCCTTTCTTTGCAGGTCCTCAGGTCCAGGAATCCATCTTCAGTGCTTTGCAGTCAGTTGTTGTCTTTGCAGAATCCACTATCTCGAATGTACTGTCTTTCTGGGGTAGTGGGATAACTTTACTCCTACTTTTCAGGGTCTTGGGGTGGGGTATCTTGGACACCCCTACTGTTTTCTTACACTCTGAGTGACCCTCTACACACTACACTAGGCCTGGGGTCCATTTGTGGTTCGCATTCCACTTTTGGAGTGTATGGTTTGTGTTGCCCCTAGGCCTATTGTCTCCTATTACATTCCATTGTGTTCTACAGTGTTTGCACTACTTTTCTAACTGCTTACTTACCTGATTTTGGTTTTCTGTGTATATTTTGTGTATATTACTTACCTCCTAAGGGAGTATATCTTCTGAGATACTTTTGGCATATTGTCACTAAAATAAAGTACCTTTATTTTTAGTAACTCTGAGTATTGTGTTTCTTATGATATAGTGCTAAGTGATATAAGTGGTATAGTAGGAGCTTTGCATGTCTCCTAGTTCAGCCTAAGCCGCTCTGCTATAGCTACCTCTATCAGCCTAAGCTGCTAGAACACCTCTAATCTACTAATAAGGGATAACTGGACGTGGCACAAGGTGTAAATACCACAAGGTACCCACTATAAGCCAGGTCAACCTCCTACATCCTTCCTTGTGCAGGGCCTTGTAGGTGTGAGCCATCTTGAACTAGCAGCTCTTCTGAATCAGGAGCCAGTGTGGTTTTTTGAGATGGGGTGTGATGTGGGTCCTTCTGGGGAGGTCGGGTATGAGTCTTGCCACTGAGTTCTGTATTATCTACAGTCTCTTCAGTCTCTTCAGGAGGCATGCTGTAATTCCTATGTAGAGTTTGTTTCCATAGTCCAGTCTACTGGTGATTAGGACCTGCATGACGGTCCTTCTGGTGTTTGCTGGGAGTCATCTGAAGATCTTGCAGAGCATGTAAAGGTTGTGGAAGCAAGCATATGGGACTGCATCCATTTTTTTCCTAATGGATAGCTTGCTATCCGGAATGATGCAGAGGTTGAGGGTGTGGTTTGTTGGGGTGGGGGCTGTTCTGAACTCTGTGTATCATCATGAGTCAGTCCATGGTGACATGTTGTTTCCAAGATGAGGACTTCCATTTTTTTGGTTTGAGTTTGAGACAGTGGTCCTTTACACAATATGCTATGTTCATTATGCATCTGTGGAAGTTAGCTTTTGTGACTGAGGGATCTCTAGACAGTGAGAGCATGAGCTCTGTGTTGTCGACGTAGAAGATTACGTTGAGTCCGTCTGACTGCCAGGGGGGTCATGTAGGTGTTGAAGAGGGTCGAGCTGAGGGGCGATCCTTGGGGGACTCCACAGATGAGGCTCCTGGGCTCTGAGAGGAAGGGTGGGAGATTGACCCTTTGGGTTCTGCTGGTGAGTTAAAATGCGATCCAGGTATGTCATTTGTTGCAGTGATGTTATCTATGATAATGATGTTATGAAACATGTCATGAGTGATGTAATATGTTCGGTAATTAGCAGTGCAAGGTGAGGGACATCCACAGTGTTGTAATCAGTTATGTCACTTGTTGCAGTAATGAAATCAATGGTAATGATGTCATGGGCCATATTTGTGATGTATGTGAGGTCATTAGCAGTGCATGATGAGGATGTGAATTATGATTACTTTAGGCCACAATTATAGTTTCTTAATTAACTGTAACTAGTAAATTTCAGGGGTTTTGTTCACTCACATCCGAGGGTTTACCATACCTAACTACAATATAAAATTACAAAAAACACAAAAATATATAATAAATGAGAGGCAGGAGTTGCTTGTTTATTATTAACTGTTCCTGCAAGGCCACCCCATATTACCCTAAGGGGGTCATTCTGACCGTGGCGGTCCATGACCGCCATGGCGGAGGGCGGCGGAAGCACCGCCAACAGGCTGGCGGTGCTTCCTGGGCGATTCTGACCGCGGCGGTAAAGCCGCGGTCAGAAAAGGGGAGCCGGCGGTTTCCCGCCGGTTTCCCGCTGGCCCAGGGTATCTGCCATGGCGGCGCTGCTTGCAGCACCGCCATGGGGATTCCACCGCCAGAACCAGGATGGCGGGAACGGGTGCCGTGGGGCCCCCTAACAGGGCCCCATACAGATTTTCACTGTCTGCTTTGCAGACAGTGAAAATCGCGACGGGTGCCACTGCACCCGTCGCACCCCTGCAACTCCGCCGGCTCCATTCCGAGCCGGCTTCATTGTTGAAGGGGCTTTCCCGCTGGGCCGGCCGGCGGTCTTCTGGCGGTCGCCCGCCGGCCCCGCGGGAAAGCCAGAATGGCCGCCGCGGTCTTTTGACTGCGGAGCGGTCTTTCGGCGGGAACCACTTGGCGGGCGGCGACCGCCGACCGCCGTGGTCAGAATGACCGCCTAAGTCTTTTCAAAATTACATTTTTATTTATGGTGGTGCCCCTAGAACCAGCCGGGGCACCACCAACCATTTATTTAATGTTGTGGTATGCCACAGGGAATGCATCCTCGCACCAATAACATTAAAAAAACGAACTGTCCACAAATATAGTAAGAAATAGAATTAAAAAAACCTGTAGGAATTCACTAAAGAAAGCAAAGGTTACAGGGACGTTATCACATTGTCGTTAGGAAATAGAATTAAAAAAAAAAAAACTTAGAAATTCACTAAAAACAAAAATGTACAGGAACATCATAGTTAGGTTCTGATTTCACATACACAAAAACTTAGAGATTCAGCAGTTATAGATAGTTATCTCAAGTAACTTTAACTTGTGACCTATGGCAACTATAACTTGCCCACCTACCATATCCTTGCCAGAGGGCATGGGGAGAGCCCCAAGGCCCCCACAACCCAAGCCAGCTGCCTGCCTCTAGCAGGGGTGGACTTTGCTCCCACTCACAAGGAGCAGCAAAAAACTTTGTTGTGGCCCGGGGGTAGGAGCAATCTTTTAATCTTTTTCCCTGCTGTCTTCAGTGCAGACAGGTAAACAGATGAATAGTCCACTCCCAGGGGTCGTGAGCATTTTTCATGCTCCTACTCACTGGAAGCAATATTCATGCTTGCTCTTGCTTGATGGGAGCTTTGAAATTGCTCCCACCAGGCAAAGGAACACACAGGTTTCCCTGCCTCCTGTATGGAGGGCACCCCATGACATAGCAGGAGCTGGCCTAGGGTGATGAGGTCTGCAGGGCCAATAATGACTCAGGGAGGTGGCCCCTCAATTTTCAAATTGTGGCCGAGCCCCAGTAATTGGGTTCCCCATGTCTAAAATGGCCCCGGAAGAGAGTCTGTGTGTCCCCCTCCCTGTTACTAATCCATTTGGGCCACAATATAAAAGGGGACTGGGCACGCAGAACCCTCCTGAGGCTAATTTGAGACACGGGGACACCATCACCCAGGGCACGGCTCGATTAGAAATTGGGCGGGGGCCACGTAGTCCCCTCCCCGTGCCAATTTTTTGTTTAGTTTAAAAATATATATATTTACAGTGCTGCAGTACTCCTTCAATACCACAGCTCAAACATCACCAACTGTTAGACTGTGCAAGCTTCATTTATTTATGCATGTGCAGTCTTGTAGTACCACAGCTCCTATAGGAGTTCCACTGAACTTCACAGGGGCTGTATTGAGCCCCACAGACGTGCGAAGGATGCATTGCACAAAAAAAAAAAATATATATCTTTTTGGCCCCTGGGCATTCCCTTTCAGGTCCCACCTTATGACTTTAAGGGGATCAAGGTGTCTCTACCCTGTCCCTTACATGTTTTCCTAAATCGAGTACCCAACAATGGTACTGAATCACTGTATCCTGTAATGGCAGCTGCAACATTTTCCATTATGTTTTGGTCACCCTAATCAGATCACTTGATCCCATAGAACCAAAGCAACCGACATACAAAAAAATATTTGCCAACCAATTCACTCAATTCTTTAATTTACCCTACCGCAGGACTCTCGCTAGACTACGGACTGAATTAAAGTTCGGCAGAGGGGTTACTCTGCCAGGGTGATGCATAAACCGGTCGCCGAAATATAAATCCCATTATATCCTAGGGGATTTAAATTTCAGCGGATGGGATATCCGTCACCATTGTCATGGAATTATCCCTCTTCAAACTTCTAATCAGTCATCAAGTGTCCAGATATAATTATAATTTAAAGACCTGAAAATGGCTGAACAGATTTACCCCAAATAATGAAACACTCGCTTTCTGAGTAAACATCTGAATGCCTGCCAAGGTTTTTGTAATAGTGGTCACCAATCTTTTCTGTTTAGCTTCCTATCATTTCTTATGGGAATTAACATGGGGGTAAATTGTTGTAGAAGCCCCACCCTTTTTTTCTCAGTCCTGTTCGATGAATCACTCAAAAACTTTTCAGGAAAGAGCTAATTTGAATGTAGTTATTTATCTATTTTCCTACATCTTTGTGAGAAATACTGTTGGCCTTTTGGTGCAAAAACTACACCTGTGTGAGTTGCAACATGTTGTGGTGAACAGTTATAATTCCACAGTTGTATCATATTGGTGCCACTCCATAAATGAATGCACTTTTAGCATCAGAGTGCTTGCTTCCACTGTCTTTGTTTCAAAGCAGTGGGAGCACAAAATATTTTGGTTCCTGTAGCCACTTTGGGAAGTGCATCTGACCTGGAGAGTAGTGGTCCATGTTGTCAGCCTGACTAGGAGGATGTAAGACCAAGTGATTGGAGGCGAATCGGAGTGGAGGCCAAATAAATAATAATGCTCAGATTCTGTTCCACACTGAACCAGATATCCTTTGGTTGACATATAGGACATCAGGAGCACAGTCTGATATCAAACGTTTTGACATTCCTGCATCACTCATGTGTCTCTGTTTCTGGTGCATTTCCTATCTCTGTTATGTGCATTACAAAGGAAGACAGATATGCATAGAATTAAAAGTGAGCAAATAGCAAACCTGTAAGAAGGAAGCAGAGGCGAAATAGTATTTCTAGGAAACAATATGTAGGACAGGGAGGGAGCTATTTTATTTTTAGTGTGATGATGAATGGTGGAAAATGATTGGTTAGTTAGGCAGTAGATTTCTTTGCCTGTAAAATAACGTTTTGTAAGTACTACTAAGTACTAATCAGTGTCCTCTTTATCTTCCTTCCTTTGAGGACAACTGAGGAGAATCAAAAATGGAAAGAAGACTAGGACTGGATGAAATTTTACTTATGCCAGCATAATTGGCGTAATTTTGGTAATTTTGTTTAATGAAATTTCATACAAATTATAGGGATTACACAATTATGCCATACTGTGTAATTGCTAGGAGACATGCTAACACGAGATGTATCATTCGGATGTTTTTATGTGATCGGAATTTCAGGTAGTAATTTTACCTGAGTGGACTGTTCAGGTAATTTTTAAGTATGAAACTACAAATCTGTACATAAGATACAGTGTCTGGAAAGAGTAGCAATTGCCATAACATGGATGCTCAACAAACATTTTAAGTAGACTTTTTCCCTGATCAAAACATTCCTCTATTTTTTTATTACAAATGTGAATGTGAGCAGCAATATATTTAATCTGAGTGACCAGAAATTAACTTGAAATTTGATATTGAGTACAATTTTTACTCAAATGGACTGTTTGGGGTATTATTTAAATGTAAGATTCATTTTGCATACGTACACATAGTTTTTGGTAATTTAATGTAATTACGCAAGAGTAAATTACAAGAGTTTTGCACACCCATAAAGAAGGCCTCCACAGCTCAGGGAGAATGTGAAGCTATAACCTCGACACTAGCCATCCTGCTGGTAAATCATGTTTATAATTTTTTTTACCTTAACAACTAGTAAGCATTATGGTCATTTACATTTTCAAATTCCCTTTGTCTAGTTTAGTGACCATCTTAACACCACACACCTCCTTGGGTTTTCTTTAATTTTACATATGTTTTTGCTGTAGCAGCTGACTCCCTCCTGCCTAGTTTTCTTTCCACTTTTTTTGTTATTGTGGCATAATTTTTTTTCTCACTCCTCTTTTACATATCTGTGGTTACAGATGATTGCTGGTAAAGTTAACAGGCAGGAATGCAGGTTTGCAACACATAGGTTGAGAGGAGGATATATTGAGTAAACAGTCAGTAATACAGGAACATAGGTGGTAATGGACACAATCAGAATGTTGTTCACAGCTCACCCTAGGTCTAAGTCTCACATTCCTGACTCTGTGGAACCCCCATTATACAAGGCTCCATTATGTCATGAAAAGGCATCATGACAGGATATGTACATTTCTTTCTACTGACTTCCTTTTATCATTGTGTTTCTGATCGTTCTGTAGCCTTTTCTCTCCAATATCACATTTCTTTATAATGATGAAGTGTTGAATACTTCATTATTAAATTATCAAAAGAACCTTTCAAAGTGATTGGTATTGATTGTTTATGACTAGGTCCTCAAATACTCTAAGCAGCTGTAGATGAAGAGGGCGTAAACCATCAGATTGAGGGAGAGGAGGAAGTGGCTGCTGGAATAAATGGTGAGTCTAGTTCCTTTCTTACTGATAACTGCTGCCTTTGTTAAGGTATTCCTTCCTTGTTGTCAAGCCTGTATAACATTCTTTTTAATAAGGTATCCAGTTTTCTCTGTTTCATTCTCTCAAATTGAGAGTTAGTAAATGAAGAAAAGATGTTGTGCATTGCTTTCTCGTAACTAGCACCTCTTCCATTCTGTTCCATCCAGACCAAAAATTAGAATCCTGTCTCAGCATTTGCTGCATTTCTCAACGGGTTCTGTCTAAGTGTCTACTTTTCAAGGCTTACATTATGCTACCTTCAATTAACCACTCAACTAAGCCTACTCGATAGTTGATCACCCAACCAGTCCATTGCCAAACCTAAACAATGACATTTCATTAGAACTCACTTTATCCAACCAGTGAGTGCCCCACAGCCAAGTAAAAAAAAATCTGTTCTATATTTAATGAATTTGATGTGGAGAGTATATTGTAAGACTCATTCTAGACGGAGGACAGACTCAAAAAGGAGTAAGATAAGAGCAGGGCCATTGGAATTTTTTGCATGCCACTTGTTATCCCAGAAACAACATGCAACCCTACTAGGTTGACTCCATTCTTGTTTCACTATGTATGAACTGTTTGAAATTTGGTATTAGTTAAGGGGAGGAGGATGGTGCACTACCTTAAGTAACAAACGCACACCTTGTCAAGGTGAATTACTACACTAACATGAGTTCAAACCCCTGATAGCTATGGCGCAGGGAAGTCAGGCTTAATGTAGAGGCAAGATGTAAAGTATTTATGCAGGACTAAAGCAGCAAAAAATGAAAATTCCACAACAATGTAGAAAAAACAATACATTCTATTATACTAAATGACACACAAACAACAAAAATCCAATAAAAGAAATCAGACATATGCATTCTTAAGCATTTAAATAAAAATAGCAGGAAAACGCTTTTAACATTATCTCAGGACTTAGGACCTCACTTACGATGCCCTAGCTGCACACAGCACCACTGGAGCGTCATATGTTTTTTAGGCTTCAGTGGCACAGTGTGCCAACTCATATTTACAAGGCTAGCAAAGCCACCTTGTGTGGCTTTTTGTGGCCTTGTAAATATGGATAACTGTGAATGGAAGGGGTGTTCCATGGGTGTTGCTTGGGGTGTTCCCACACAACACCCATGGAACCTGAGGAATCTGATGCATTCCCAGATTTACTAGTCTGGGAATGCATCAGATTCCTGTGCTACCTCAGGGGTGATGTAAGAATGACACATTGGGCAGAAATATCTTTATTTCATTCCATTTTTTACTTATTCTATGTGTTCTACCTTATGTTGCGCACATTGAAAGAGGAAACCACCTCTTGTAATTGTTTTTGTACAGAAAGGTGCCCCTTCCTACACAAAAAGAATCATCCCTACAACGCAGATATCCTTGCACTGTGATGCAACGGTACCTGTGTTGGGACTGGGCAGAAATTTGTACGCCTGGACAGAGGGAGATAACAGATATACGTTGTATCTTGTAGATACGTGCATTTCTGCCCTTTCCAAGTGGTGCAGGGTGGCACAGCAAGACATTTGCTGGACAGCCCTGCACCATGAGCCTCATAAATGAGACCCTTAGTATCACACATTCAGGTTCATAATCCTTAATGAAGCAAGGCAGCAGGCTGTAGCCTCAGAGGTCGAATAACTATAAGATGAGGTTCCAGTGAAACTGTTGGTTTTTGGTGGGAAAGCTCAGAGTGTGAACACTTTGATTTTTGAAAAGTCACTTCCGAATGATACTTTCAGCACCTTCGCCCAGTCAAGATTTCTTCCTTCACACTAAGTTAGTCTTTTGGAGCTCATATTCCTCCAGTCGGAAAAGGATGCAAGCTATAGCTGAAGAGGGCACAATGAGGCTGATATCAATTTCCGCAAGGTCCTTTAAAAGATGATTTGCTGCTACAGAAATTCTCCAAGCATATAAAACCTACATTTTTAACCCATTGGTAACGTCCTGCGCATTGTGGGGTAGTAGGAGATATTTAGCAAGTCAAAGCCAAGGGTTCCAGGACCTCAGAAATAGCACTTGAGGGTCAGGACTCACTCCTGAAGAGGCCAACAGCAGGCTCCAGAACAGGCCCAGTCTGTACTAATTGGCTGGCAGTTGCAAGAATGTCCTCTTGTAGCTTGTTGTGTCCTTGTAACTCGAACAGTGGGTTATGACACTTGCAGAGCAGGTCCAGTTCCTTAGAGCATTTGTCAGATAGCAAACATCAGGTTCAGTCCTCTTCAGATCTTCCTCAGGTCCAGTAATGTTCTGTGGACTTTACTTGGAATGCCCCATTTATGCCTGCACCAGCTTGTTCTTGTAGGTAACTCCTGGCTCCTCCCTAATCAATGTGGTTAAGGGTACCCGTCTTTATCCTGCCCAACTTTTCAGCATTTCATTTGTGGCCTACAGCAGGGAGTCCTACAGTTCCCATCTCTGTCAAACGTAAGATAAAGAACTCTTCTCCCTTTGTACAGAGTCTATGTGCCCACCCCTGCAGTGTGGCCAGGGAAATGAACAACCCCTCCTCTGTGGTCACTTCAAAACAGTTCTGGGGACAGCTTCCCTCCTCACTGGAATTGGAGCCTGCCTTACTCGGTGAAAAATGGCAAAGCCCTGTCCATGTGTCATCTGACATCTGTCTGTGGAGTGAGAGGTGCTTATGAGTTTAATTAAGTACCTGGGCACTGCCCTAATGATCATCCTTCCTCAGGAACAGAACCACCTCCTTATACCCAGGACTCCATCTCTGTTCTCACAGAGCAGTTTTCAATTCTCATTCATGGCTTAAACACTTAGAGGATAAAAGCTGGAGGCTCAAACAACCTTTGTATAATATTAACTAGAAATCTTACTCCACTAAGGAAATGGGCTTTTGATAATTATCCCTACGGGTCCACAAATAAACTTTCTGGCTGCTTCTTAACCGACGTCAGGATTATTACATTCAATAGTGCTTCTCTGTGTTTCTGTATGAAACAGTCAGCCTTGCACAGTAAAAACACCTTTTAGGTCACTGTAAGGATATGTTCAAGATTATTTTTCTACATGTCAATCAATCAATCAATCAAAAAATGTATTAAGTGCACTACTCACCCGTTAGGGTCTCAAGGCGGGGTGAAGGGGGGATGGGGGGAAGGGGGGTGAAGGGGTGCTGATTACTGCTCAAAAAGCCATGTCTTGAGTTGCTTTCTGAAGGTTAGGAGGTCCTTGGTCTTGCGTAGGTTGGTGGGGAGGGAGTTCCAGGTCTTGGAGGCGAGGTGGAAGAAGGATCTCCCGCTGGAGGTGGTGCGTTGGATGCGGGGGACTGTGGCTAGGGAGAGGTCCCTGGAGAGTAGAGGTCGAGTAGGTGCGTGGAAGTTTACTCGTTCATTGAGGTAGGCTTGTCCAGTGTTGTGGAGGGATTTGTGAGCGTGGATAAGGACTTTGAAGATGATCCTTTTGCTGATGGGTAGCCAGTGAAGGGATATGAGGTGAGTGGAGATGTGCTCGTGGGGCGTGGCGGTGAAGGTTGAGGATGAGATGTGCGGCTGCGTTCTGGATTCGCTGGGATTTTTGCGGAAGTTTGGCTGTGGTACCGGCGTAGAGGGCGTTGCCGTAGTCCAGTCCGCTGCTGATGAGTGCATGGGTGACTGTTTTTCTGGTTTCTAATGGAATCCATTTGAAGGTCTTCCGCAGCATGCGAAGTGTGTTGAAACAGGAGGACGAGATGCTGTTGATTGGCTGGGCCGTGGTGAGAGAGGAGTCTAAGATGATGCCGAGGTTGCGTGCGTGGGTGGAGGGTGTTGGGGGAGGTCCTAGGGCGGTAGGCCACCAGGAGTCGTCCCATACTATCTTGTTGGGGCCGAAGATGATGATTTCTGTTTTGTTGGAGTTGAATTTGGGGTGGCTTGCTGTCATCCATTTGGCGATGTTGAGGAGTCCGATGTGGACGTTTGTCTTGGCGGTGGAAGGGTTCCTGGTGAGGGAGATAATGAGCTGGGTGTTGTCAGCGTACGAGATGATGGTGATTCCATGGGGGCGGAGGATGTTGGCAAGCGGGGCCATGTATATGTTGAAGAGGGTGGGGCTGAGGGAGGATCCTTGGGGGACCCCGCAGATGATCTTGGTTGCTGGGGATTGAAAGGGAGGGAGGTGAACTCTTTGGGTTCTTTCGGCGAGGAAGGAGGTGAGCCAGTCTAGGGCCTTATGTTGGATTCCTGCGTCAAAAAGGCATGCGTGGAGGATTTGGTGGCATACACTGTCGAAAGCTGCGGAGAGGTCCAGTAGGATGAGGACGACGGTCTCGCCCTTGTCCACTCTGGTTCTGAGGTCATCTGTGCAGGCGATGAGGACGATCTCAGTGCTGTGGTTCTTGAGGAATACAGACTGGGAGGCATCAAGTGCATTGTTTTCCTCTAGGAAGCGAGACAGTTGGGCGTTCACAATCTTCTCAGCGACCTTGGCTGGGAAGGAGAGAAGAGAGATGGGACCGTAGTTTGTGAGGTCTTCTGGCCTATTAGGCCTAGTTAGGAATGACCTATTGATATTTAAAAGAATTGTGCAGTCTTGTCATGAGGGTTTATTTTGACAGGTCGCATTGTAGTTTTTTGATGGCTCCAGTCTGGTTACAATGGGCCATGTTTACACTACCGCTGTCGTGGATGGCAAAATAGGCAATGTTGTCCACTTTTAAATTACAGGCCCTTGTGCACTTTGCACCATACATTAGGGATTTGTATGCCAATTGTTGTTATGCCAATTCAATTACATTTAAAAGCAAAGCACAGGAACATTACTAGTGGTTGGAAGGGGTAACATGTACAGAGTTCTACAGCCAGCAAAAACAGGTAGGCAACAATCTGGGAATACACTCTTAGACTTGGCATCATTGGCATGGTCTCCCATAACTTTTTGCCCAGGTTGTTGATGTGTGCTGGACTCTGTTTTTGCTGTTTTTGTTACTCGGGGCACTTTACCACTGCTATCCAGTGCTAAAGTGCCAGAGCTCCTGTATAAAATGTGTATGTAATCTGCTCTCCATGATTGGCATTTTTGATTTCCTGGTAAGTCCCTAGCACAGTGCATTCAAGGTGTCCAGGGCCTGTGAATCAAATGCTACTAGTGGGCCTGCAGCACTGGTTGTGCCACCCATATTAGTAGTCCTGTAAACATGGATCAGACCTGCCACTGCAGTGTCTGCATGTGCAAATTGTAACTGCCAATTCGACTTGGCAAGTGTACCCACTTGCCAGGCCTAAACCTTCCCTTGTCTTACATGTAAGACACCCCTCAGGTAGCCCCTGGGTAGCCCCATGGGCACAGTGCAGTGTATGTTTAAGGTAGGACATATACTAATGTGTTTTATATGTCCTGACAGTGAAATACTGCCAAATTCAGGTCTCACTGTTGCAAGGCCTATCTCTCTCTTAGGTTAACATGGGGGCTACCTTTAAAAATGATTAAAGCGTAGATTCCCTTTGGGAGCAGATGGTCATATGGAGTTTGGGGTCTCTGAGCTCACAATTTACAAATACATCTTAAAGCTGGTTTTGATATTGTCTGTATGAAAATGCCACTTTTAGAAAGTGGGAATTTTCTTGCTTAAACCATTCTGTGACTCTGCCTGGTTGTTGATTTCCTGTATGGGTCAGTTTAAGAGTTGGGCTGTTTGCATCTCTCTCTAGACAGTGACACAAAGGGAGCTGGGGTGTAACCTGCATTTCCTGTGCTAAAGGGAGGGGAGGAGTGGTCACTTACACCTGAAAGGGTTGTGCCTGCCCTCACACAATGCAGTCTCCAGCCCCCACATGTGTGTCTGGGGCCTGGCCTGGGCAAGGCAGGATTTCACAAACAAGAGAGCCTTTCCTTTGAAGTGAGCTTACTTCAAAGGCCAAAATGGGTATTAGAAGAGCACCTCAAACCACAGACTTTAGATCACTTCTGGAAATCAAGATGAACCTCTGCCTGGAGAACAGCTGAAGAGATGAGGAGAAGTGCTGCCCTGTCTGTGACTGTGCTTTGTGGAGCTATCCGGCAGTTGCTGCTTCTGCCTGTGCAAAGGACAAAGACTGGACTTTGTTGTGAATTCCTGCTTGTGAAGAAATCTCCAAGGTCTTGTCCTGAGCTTGCCTCCTGTTGTTAAAGTCTCAGGGCCATCAAAGACTTCCCCTGCCAGCAGCTGGACTCTCTGCTGAGACTCCTACTCTGCTAAGTGGTGCCCTATCCAGTTCCTGGAGCCTTGAAAGGTGAAGCTGGCAGACCAAGACTGAAAATCCATGCACAGACCGCCGTGCAGGGAAAATATCGACTCACCTTCCGAGATGTGGCTGAAAAATGATGTGCCACCGGCTTAGCAGCAGAAATCGATGCTCCATCGGCATCGCAGCTGGAAGATCGATGCACGCAGCTCGAGAAATGACGTGCAACACCCGCTGACGAAGGCTGATAATGTCGCAACCCACATACTGTGGTTTTGCTGATACCGTGCGGCAGGATTTTCGACACAAACCTTGCTGGGCATGGAAAAATGACGCAAAGCCTGCCCAGAGCCAAGTGCTTGCCCGGATCGAAGCATCGCTCTCCTGAGGAGAGGAAAAAACACCCATGCCGAGAGACCGACCGACCGGAGAAGGAGAAATGACGCACAGTCTCGCTAGCGGTAGAGAAATCGACACGTTGCTAACCTTTTCTGACATACACTCGCCCAGGTACTTTTCAAAGCTAACAGTGTTTTTACTGTTATTAAAGTATTTAAGACTCTTTTGCTTTTAAAATTAATAATTTGACTTGTGGATGTTGGATTTTTGTTGTTTTGGTCTTCCTTTGTTAAGATAAATATTTCCTATTTATCTAATCCTGTGTTGTGTCATTTTGTAGTGTTTTCACTGAGTTACTGTGTGTGTTGGTACAAATACTTTACACCTAAACTCTGAAGTTTAGCCTGCCTGCTTGTGCCAAGCTACCAAGGGGGCGAGCAGGTATAAACTGTGGGTGATTCTCCTTTACCCTGACTAGAGTGAGGGTCCTTGCTTAGACAGGGGGTAACCTGACTGGCAACCAAAGACCCCATTTCTAACATACACCATGCAAAAGATGGTAATTTCCCACATAAGTATGGTAAAAATAATTTTGACACATAATTTGAATGCACCTTATTTTTCAATTGCAATATATATTTCTGTCTTGCAACTCAATCATTTTTTTTCCATATAAGAAAAAAAAAAATTATGGCAATGGTCATGGATTAATGTATACCACATACTTTGTTATATGAATTATGCATGGGGAAAAAGGCTCTGTGATGAAGAATCATGTAAAAGAAATTCAAGTTGCCCTACGGACCAACAGTGTTACTGTCTGACTATATAAGCAAGTGTGCGATTTGAGCACTACAATTTATGTTTTGTTCTTTCCTTGGGTCATTCAGCCGCTCCTGCTGGTGGCCTTGCCTTGGGGCCCTGGTGGAAGATAGCCCCTTTGATACACTCCTGGAAGATCAAAGCCATTGTGTTGGGGGAAAACTGGCTGGTGCCCTGGAAGAGGAAGAGTAGAACGCAATCACTGCCTTGGATCACCTGCCAGAGGAATCCCAGCAATGCTGTTGACTCCAATGCATTCAGTTCAGATTCCAACACATCCGCAGCCAGGGATGCCTTCCTCTAGCAGCTGATCAAAGGTCAGTAGAAAGTCCCAGTGGGCCAGCGCAAATAGGAAGAAAAAGAACAGGGCATTTGACAGAATCTAAAAAGGCCATAGGGAGGAGTGAGCATGCTGTGACTGAAGAGTATGGGAAGCAGGCAGGGAAATGGTTTAGAATTTAGGGAGATAGAGCTGTTTCAAGAGTTGAGGGTGGGACTTCAGACTTTTTTGTTACTAAAGGGGTGTGCTTTTGTTTCTTCAATATGTGTCTTATTAGCATCACTTTTAACTAAACAGAAAGATCCACCAATGTAGTGATGACAAAGGCTGAGTCCCACCCTGTGCCATCACAAAGCAATTGTCCAACTGTGTCCATTATCTGTGTCCTTTCTTTCATCCCACTCTACTTGAGCTCCCTTGTCACATTAGGTAGAATATTGCTATGAGTCATCCAGTCTATCCCCTGTCAGTGTTTGAAAATGGACCATGACCTTATTCAGCCCCCTGTTTAATATCTTGATCAGATGGAGCATTTCCATTCCTAATATCACCAAAAGTTGTATCCTTAATTCCTTTTCCTTACCCTTTCAAGTACTTACCATTGGTGATGTCTACCAATACAAAGTACAAAAAAACAACCCCCTCCTTCCCAAATATATAATCCTTTTTTTTTCCTGAGTGGAAAACGTTTATCTGGTACATCCACCAATCTGCCCAGTACTTTAATGCAAGATTTTCCAAACTGCCTTCTTTACTGTTGATGGTCGGTGACCCGCTGCTAACAGGGAAGATATCAAAGGAAAATCAAGGGTCTTTGTAGTCTGAATAGTAAACCAGATAATAGATTCTAATTCTTCATCACAGGCTAAAAGAAAATACAGAGTGGAAATTCCATGACAGAGACCACTTTTGTAAAACATCAACTAGCAACAAAATGTTGATTTGTGTACTAATGTAAGCCAATTGAAGCCTTCAATGCTCAGGACTCAGGAGTGTAAGTCAGTAGAATGCGCGGGTTATAGATTCTTTTTAGAAACTAAGTGCATCCTACCTGTCTTTGTACAACCATTGTTATAATTAATTTTCTGGACTATGATGCCCCTTTCTTGCCTGTAGGATGAGTGGCTTTGAGAAATTTCCAATTTTGGATTTGAGCTTCAACCATATCCATCACAAGAAATGTGAGATCTGTTGATAGTAAAATTTACCAGCACAATTGATCGCACTGGGTATGGGAAGAGGGCTAGAGTTTCATGGAGTGATTGGGAGGGGGAGTTAGGAAATGTGAGTGATAGGTAGACATACAAATAATCAGGTCTATGAGTGGCATGTGCTGTCACATCTGGTGTGGAAGGAAGATGACAGTTCAGTTATCAAAAAGTTTTCTTTAGCAGCTCCCAGACTCTCACATTAGGTTGCAACAGTACAAAGTACTCACACACATTTAAAAAAAAAAATTGTAATAAAGGTAAATGATACTGTACACAAATGGATGATGTATATGCATTCTTCTGACATTGGGTGCAGACCAGGTTGAATCACTGAGCAGAAGCACCATGGAAGTTCCTTGCGTAAGAGAAGACCTGCTGAATGAAAAAAAAAATGCCAACATTTGAGAGTCTGGCTCTTGTCAACCATGATTTAAGATTTTACCCAAGAAGAGATCCACATGTTGAACAAGAAAATGAAAAAAAACTTGAGTGTTAGTTCAGTGTAGATAAACTTTTTGGTCTCACAAGCACCTAGATATGATGGACTTAAATTATCAAAAGGAGAATCAACTGAAAGTTGAATTAATCTTTCTCACCTCTTACTGCTCAATCAGCTGAGCAAAAAAATTAAAAAATTGAACGTCTGTGCCATGACTACTGGTCCATTTAAGTTTATTTAAAATAGCTGGTTTAACGTGCTCAGTGACAGTCGCAACTGTAATTACAGTTAGTTTACAATTTCCATAGGAAGAGTGTTTTTATTTTGGTAAGAACTTTGGTGCTGATTGATGAATCTTCCTAAATATGTCCAAACAAATAAACTCATCACAGTGTTGGAGTGATATGCAAAGCAAAGAAAAAGGCATGTCCCAGAATGTTTTCCCTCATTAATTTCCATAGGACATTTTAGGAAGTGATACAGAAAAGAAATGGCTGAATTACACTAAATATGGGTGATACGTCAGCAGCAATACAACAGGACTCAAAACATAAGCTGTGGTACAGTGAGACCTTGTAAGCTTTAATAAGTAAAGGTTGTGTGGCCTCAGAACCATGGGTGGTCCTTCAGCTGTGTTACTGCAGGAGTGCAAACATTTAAAAAATAAATAAATAAGGAAAATGTTTGGTGGTGTTCAGAGGGGGTTTGGCCTCCAGCGAAGTGTTGAGCATGCGACTTGTAGTCCATGTGGCCATCTCGGCCGCAGACAGTGGGGGCTGCAGTCTATGGGGGATTGGGCACAGAGCCTGGCTTTAAGCTCTGTTGAGTTTTTTTATGTTTCTTTTTTGGCGTTTAAACAGTACACCAACATAGTACACAGTGGGCAGCAATAGTTTCAGTATCATGTCAGACAATTGTAGCCACCCAGCAATTACATTTACATCAATGTTGTTGCTCGCAAAAGAAAGGGTACAATGTAGGACAGTCTGGTGCATCAATGCATCAACTCAGTAGTACAATTTGGGCCATTGCGTCCTGCCCATCAGAAGATTAGCCAACATTATATAACAACTGAAATAATATTAAACTGTTTCAGTCTTCTGACTGGAGCCACCACTTGGCAGTGTAGGCAGGGAAAGATTAGTACAGGACAAATGCAGTGTATAACAGTGCCATTTGAGTGATAAGATGTGTGGGAAGCGGTGTATGGGCCACTCAACAGTGTGATTTGCCATCTGCAGCCTTGCACAGTTATGCGTGAACTCCCATGCATCAGTGACCAGAACTTAAAATATTCCCACTCTGCCTATCTCATCAGTTTAAGTGGTTGGTGGGTTAGATTTGTTAAAGTACATAGGTGTTTCAGTGTGTGGCAGCTCCCTCATCTCCCCATAGATGCTGGTCTTGCACCATAGTGTCTGCCCCATCCAGCGCATATTTATGGGCTACCTGAAGCCAGCTTGTAACTTTGGGTAGGTGTACACCTTTCCAGGCCACAGCAATCAATCTATTGAACAAAACTTGAATAAGGTCTATCAGTTTCATATAGCATTTAAAGCGTTTGGCGCACTGTGTGATCCTTAGCAGGCAGAGCATTGGGTCAGGGGACAGCTGCACTTCAACCACTGTGGACACGAGTTCCATTACTTGTACCAAAACATGTGCCAGTTGCAAGCACTCCCAAACCATGTGGAGAAAGGTGGCATCAGAATGACCACAGCATGGGCCGGTCGGTGACACCCTCAGGAACATTGTGCGCAGCCAATGCAGTGTGAGATATGTTTGATGCAGCTAATTAAAAAGCATAAACCCTCAGATGGGCATTGTTTGACACAAGCTTCACCTGTTCCGAAGTCATCACCAACTTCTTGGCAGTGAGCACTATACCTAGGTCGTCATCTCATCAGGGCTTACTGCAAAGTGCAAGGTCTCCGCTCCTGTATGCAGTGCAGTGTAGAACACAGCGACCATCCTGCAGCCCATCCTGTGTGTAAGGAAGCACTGTAACCCATGATGGAGTCCCGGTTCATCCTGTCCCTTGACCACATGTTTCTGAGCACTAATGTATGTATGTAAAGTAGAGGTCATCTACTAGCCCATGGACGCCCTGTAGATCCAGGAAGTAGCGCAAGGTGCTATCGTTATACAAGTCAGCCATGTGAGCTATCTCTTCTTCCCGCCATGGCATTAGATCATGTACCTCTACAAGGGCTCCCATTGCAGGCACACCCCACAGCGAGAGCTGCTATGCCTAGGGGACCCTATCCCACACGGGCTGAATGTATCTATTCTAAGAAAGCTTAGTCACGCATGCTGGTCTAAACAATCCTGTAGCTGAGTCCCTGGGTGTGAGCAGACAGTCCCCCAATGCCACCCATTTCTGCCTGCATAGACTTACCTCCCCAATCCACTGTCCAGCTAACCACCTCAAGGGCCATTGCAGCTGTGCCACTGCAAAGTATACCTTGAAATCTGGTACCCTCAGACTACCCTCCACCATTGGATGCTGAAGCATGTGAATCGAAAATCGTTTCGGCAGCCCCTATTCAAAATCAGGTTCCATCTCCCTCAGGTCTCTTAAAAAGGATCTATCCAGCATTAATGGTAGTGCTGCAAAAAATTACAAGAGACATGAGAGAGCAAGCATCTTGGCAATTGATGTGCGCCCCATGGGCAAAAAGGGCTAGTGTATCCAAACATTCATGGATTGCTGCATCAAAGTGAGGGCCCTTTGATGACTACCATCCAGGAGATCTGTGCCCTTATGATATATGTTCACTCCCAGGTACCTGAAGGACTCAAAACTCCAAGGGAGTCTTTCGAGTTCCAGGGGCTTGTGGTCACCATGTTCCAGCTCAAGGCAGAGAAAAAATACTTGACTTTCTCAGTTAACTTCAAGACCAAAAATATCCAGTAAGGCATCGAGGGCAGCCAGTGTATGCATGTGGTTCTTTAAATACACCAGCACATCATCTGCATACAGGGAGACAGTGGGCCAGTCTACACCCACACGAATGACCCAGTCAGGGCCCCCGGCATGCAACATAGCTGCAAGGAGCTCCATGGCCAGCACTGAAAGTATGGGTGGGAGAGAGAATCCCTTGTGGGTCCCCTTCTCCATGGTGAATTGGCATGACATTTGAAGTCCAGTTCCTACCCTCACCCAAGGTTCTGTGTATAACAATCTAACTCATCTGAGGAGCTCTGTACCTATCACCATGGCCTCCAACACCTAGAGCAGATACGACCAACCAAGCGTATTGAATGTCTTTTCAAAATCTAAGGAGTCCACCACCAGGAGATCAGCCATCCTCTCCACGGCACCCATGATATGACACAACTGATGTGTGTTATAGTAGGTAGCTCGCTGTGTATTATAGTAGGTAGCTCCCTGTGATATAAACCCTCATTGATCAGGGTGGACTAACTAGCTAAGCATAGGAAGCAGCCTATTGGCAAGCACTTTGCTTAATATCTTGTCATAAATGTTTACATTGATAGTGGGCATTAAGGTCCCACTTCAAGAGGGTCTCTTCCAGGTTTTGGTGGCATCACTATGAGGGCCTCTCAAAGAGATTCAGGGAGTGCACCCCACTGATGGTCTTCTTGGTAGACCTCTAGCTAACCGAGGAGCATGGGTAGCTTTAAATGCTGCATAGTATTCAAGGGGGAACCCATCCATGCCAGGGGCTTGCCTCAAGCCATTTGGCTAATCACCAGTTTGATCTCCTTCAAGTGTAGTGTGTGCTCTAATTCTAACAGTTGCAATGGGGGCAGGCAGGGGAGAGCGACCCCATGAAAGAAATCCCTCATGTGTTCTGGGGAGGGAGTTTATCTTGTGAGGGTACAGCTCCTCATAATAAAGGACAAAAACTTTGTTGGTGTCCATCTGGATGTTGACTGGGTGACCTGCAGCATTGTGAATCACACCTTTCAGCATTCTGAGAATTGCTCAGAACAGCAACCACACTGGCATATGCCCTGCCTTGTTGCCATCAGCATGTTGGCTGTCCTGGAAAGCTTTATAATAAAAGTCAGTCAACCATTTCACTTCTTCGCTGTATTGACAAAGGAGTTCTGTCATGCACGGTTGAGCTTCAACCACTGTCACCGCTTCAATTTCTGTGCTTTTCAGCCACAATTCCAGTTCAGACACGGTGTGAAGAAGAGAAGATCTCGACCCCACAAGGGGGGGTGTATCAATGGCTTCCCTGAATGCTGCGTCATGTACGGTCTCAATTCTCAGCCTCCACATTGAAATGTCAGCCTGGGTTCTACCCCCATCGAAATGCAACTTTGCGAGAACTATGGTCCATTATGGTCCTGCCCAAATAATCACAGCTAGGCGTCAGGGGCCAAAAATCTGAGTTGCAGAAAATATAGTCCAGTCTAGTGTGCACCTGGTGGCTTTGAGCGTTGTTTGAATATTCCATGTCCTTGGGGGTGAACCAATCATCAGATATCATGCAACATCCTGGTTCACTGTTGGAAATGTTTAGCAGCCTGCATGCTGCCTACGAAGGAGGGGGGAAGGGAGCGATCAAGATCTGTGTCATCCACACAGTTGAAGACTTCACCCAAGACTCCGAGGGTCTGGGGATCCAACAATATGGATGGTGAGAAGGTGTCAAAAAACTCACCCTGGAGTGTATCAAGTGCATATATGGATACCAGGGACAGGGGACGGCCGTCTAAACTCCCTTCCAGTAGCACGTACTCTACTTTGTCTTTTTAAAAGGGCATCCCTGGGGCCAACCATATTAGAACCCCGTGAGCAAACACAGTGTGCCCAGACCAAGATGTCTGCCTACTTGAGTGTTTGCTGATCTTTTCAGACTCCACTTTAGTAGGGAGCGCTTCTCAAGACCACCCACACCAACCTTTTCCGACATACACTCGCCCAGGTACTTTTCAAAGCTAACAGTGTTTTTACTGTTTATTAAAGTATTTAAGACTCTTTTGCTTTTAAAATTAATAATTTGACTTGTGGATGTTGGATTTTTGTTGTTTTGGTCTTCCTTTGTTAAGATAAATATTTCCTATTTATCTAATCCTGTGTTGTGTCATTTTGTAGTGTTTTCACTGAGTTACTGTGTGTGTTGGTACAAATACTTTACACCTAAACTCTGAAGTTTAGCCTGCCTGCTTGTGCCAAGCTACCAAGGGGGCGAGCAGGTATAAACTGTGGGTGATTCTCCTTTACCCTGACTAGAGTGAGGGTCCTTGCTTAGACAGGGGGTAACCTGACTGGCAACCAAAGACCCCATTTCTAACATACACCATGCAAAAGATGGTAATTTCCCACATAAGTATGGTAAAAATAATTTTGACACATAATTTGAATGCACCTTATTTTTCAATTGCAATATATATTTCTGTCTTGCAACTCAATCATTTTTTTTCCATATAAGAAAAAAAAAAAATTATGGCTATGGTCATGGATTAATGTATACCACATACTTTGTTATATGAATTATGCATGGGGAAAAAGGCTCTGTGATGAAGAATCATGTAAAAGAAATTCAAGTTGCCCTACGGACCAACAGTGTTACTGTCTGACTATATAAGCAAGTGTGCGATTTGAGCACTACAATTTATGTTTTGTTCTTTCCTTGGGTCATTCAGCCGCTCCTGCTGGTGGCCTTGCCTTGGGGCCCTGGTGGAAGATAGCCCCTTTGATACACTCCTGGAAGATCAAAGCCATTGTGTTGGGGGAAAACTGGCTGGTGCCCTGGAAGAGGAAGAGTAGAATGCCATCACTGCCTTGGATCACCTGCCAGAGGAATCCCAGCAATGCTGTTGACTCCAATGCATTCAGTTCAGATTCCAACACATCCGCAGCCAGGGATGCCTTCCTCTAGCAGCTGATCAAAGGTCAGTAGAAAGTCCCAGTGGGCCAGCGCAAACAGGAAGAAAAAGAACAGGACATTTGACAGAATCTAAAAAGGCCATAGGGAGGAGTGAGCATGCTGTGAGTGAAGAGCATGGGAAGCAGGCAGGGAAATGGTTTAGAATTTAGGGAGATAGAACTGTTTCAAGAGATGAGGGTGGGACTTCAGACTTTTTTGTTACTAAAGGGGTGTGCTTTTCTTTCTTCAATATGTGTCTTATTAGCATCACTTTTAACTAAACAGAAAGATCCACCAATGTAGTGATGACAAAGGCTGAGTCCCACCCTGTGCCATCACAAAGCAATTGTCCAACTGTGTCCATTATCTGTGTCCTTTCTTTCATCCCACTCTACTTGAGCTCCCTTGTCACATTAGGTAGAATATTGCTATGAGTCATCCAGTCTATCCCCTGTCAGTGTTTGAAAATGGACCATGACCTTATTCAGCCCCCTGTTTAATATCTTGATCAGATGGAGCATTTCCATTCCTAATATCACCAAAAGTTGTATCCTTAATTCCTTTTCCTTACCCTTTCAAGTACTTACCATTGATGATGTCTACCAATACAAAGTACAAAAAAACAACCCCCTCCTTCCCAAATATATAATCCTTTTTTTTTCCTGAGTGGAAAACGTTTATCTGGTACATCCACCAATCTGCCCAGTACTTTAATGCAAGATTTTCCAAACTGCCTTCTTTACTGTTGATGGTCGGTGACCCGCTGCTAACAGGGAAGATATCAAAGGAAAATCAAGGGTCTTTGTAGTCTGAATAGTAAACCAGATAATAGATTCTAATTCTTCATCACAGGCTAAAAGAAAATACAGAGTGGAAATTCCATGACAGAGACCACTTTTGTAAAACATCAACTAGCAACAAAATGTTGATTTGTGTACTAATGTAAGCCAATTGAAGCCTTCAATGCTCAGGACTCAGGAGTGTAAGTCAGTAGAATGCGCGGGTTATAGATTCTTTTTAGAAACTAAGTGCATCCTACCTGTCTTTGTACAACCATTGTTATAATTAATTTTCTGGACTATGATGCCCCTTTCTTGCCTGTAGGATGAGTGGCTTTGAGAAATTTCCAATTTTGGATTTGAGCTTCAACCATATCCATCACAAGAAATGTGAGATCTGTTGATAGTAAAATTTACCAGCACAATTGATCGCACTGGGTATGGGAAGAGGGCTAGAGTTTCATGGAGTGATTGGGAGGGGGAGTTAGGAAATGTGAGTGATAGGTAGACATACAAATAATCAGGTCTATGAGTGGCATGTGCTGTCACATCTGGTGTGGAAGGAAGATGACAGTTCAGTTATCAAAAAGTTTTCTTTAGCAGCTCCCAGACTCTCACATTAGGTTGCAATAGTACAAAGTACTCACACACATTTAAAAAAAAAATTGTAATAAAGGTAAATGATACTGTACACAAATGGATGATGTATATGCATTCTTCTGACATTGGGTGCAGACCAGGCTGAATCACTGAGCAGAAGCACCATGGAAGTTCCTTGCATAAGATAAGACCTGCTGAATCAAAATAAAATGCCAACATTTGAGAGTCTGGCTCTTGTCAACCATGATTTAAGATTTTACCCAAGAAGAGATCCACATGTTGAACAAGAAAATGAAAAAAAACTTGAGTGTTAGTTCAGTGTAGATAAACTTTTTGGTCTCACAAGCACCTAGATATGATGGACTTAAATTATCAAAAGGAGAATCAACTGAAAGTTGAATTAATCTTTCTCACCTCTTACTGCTCAATCAGCTGAGCAAAAAAATAAAAAAATTGAAAGTCTGTGCCATGACTACTGGTCCATTTAAGTTTATTTAAAATAGCTGGTTTAACGTGCTCAGTGACAGTCGCAACTGTAATTACAGTTAGTTTACAATTTCCATAGGAAGAGTGTTTTTATTTTGCTAAGAACTTTGGTGCTGATTGATGAATCTTCCTAAATATGTCCAAACAAATAAACTCATCACAGTGTTGGAGTGATATGTAAAGCAAAGAAAAAGGCATGTCCCAGAATGTTTTCCCTCATTAATTTCCATAGGACATTTTAGGAAGTGATACAGAAAAGGAATGGCTGAATTACACTAAATGTGGGTGATACGTCAGCAGCAATACAACAGGACTCCAAACATAAGCTGTGGTACAGTGAGACCTTGTAAGCTTTAATGAGTAAAGGTTGTGTTGCCTCAGAACCATGGGTGGTCCTTCAGCTGTGTTACTGCAGGAGTGCAAACATTTAAAAAATAAATAAATAAGGATAATGTTTGGTGGTGTTCAGAGGGGGTTTGGCCTCCAGCGAAGTGTTGAGCATGCGACTTGTAGTCCATGTGGCCATCTCGGCCGCAGACAGTGGGGGCTGCAGTCTATGGGGGATTGGGCACAGAGCCTGGCTATAAGCTCTGTTGAGTTTTTTTATGTTTCTTTTTTGGCGTTTAAACAGTACACCAACATAGTACACAGTGGGCAGCAATAGTTTCAGTATCATGTCAGACAATTGTAGCCACCCAGCAATTACATTTACATCAATGTTGTTGCTCGCAAAAGAAAGGGTACAATGTAGGACAGTCTGGTGCATCAATGCATCAACTCAGTAGTACAATTTGGGCCATTGCGTCCTGCCCATCAGAAGATTAGCCAACATTATATAACAACTGAAATAATATTAAACTGTTTCAGTCTTCTGACTGGAGCCACCACTTGGCAGTGTAGGCAGGGAAAGATTAGTACAGGACAAATGCAGTGTATAACAGTGCCATTTGAGTGATAAGATGTGTGGGAAGCGGTGTATGGGCCACTCAACAGTGTGATTTGACATCTGCAGCCTTGCACAGTTATGCGTGAACTCCCATGCATCAGTGACCAGAGCTTACAATATTCCCACTCTGCCTACCTCATCAGTTTAAGTGGTTGGTGGGTTAGATTTGTTAAAGTACATAGGTGTTTCAGAGCGTGGCAGCTCCCTCATCTCCCCATAGATGCTGGTCTTGCACCATAGTGTCTGCCCCATCCAGCGCATATTTATGGGCTACCTGAAGCCAGCTTGTAACTGTGGGTAGGTGTACACCTTTCCAGGCCACAGCAATCAATCTATTGAACAAAACTTGAATAAGGTCTATCAGTTTCATATAGCATTTAAAGCGTTTGGCGCACTGTGTGATCCTTAGCAGACAGAGCATTGGGTCAGGTACAGCTGCACTTCAACCACTGTGGACACGAGTTCCATTACTTGTACCAAAACATGTGCCAGTTGCAAGCACTCCCAAACCATGTGGAGAAAGGTGGCATCAGAATGACCACAGCATGGGCCGGTCGGTGACTCCCTCAGGAACATTGTGCGCAGCCAATGCGGTGTGAGATATGTTAGATGCAGCTAATTAAAAAGCATAAACCCTCAGATGGGCATTGTTTGACACAAGCTTCACCTGTTCCGAAGTCATCACCAACTTCTTGGCAGTGAGCACTATACCTAGGTCGTCATCTCATCAGGGCTTACTGCAAAGTGCAAGGTCTGCGCTCCTGTATGCAGTGCAGTGTAGAACACAGCGACCATCCTGCAGCCCATCCTGTGTGTAAGGAAGCACTGTAACCCATGATGGAGTCCCGGTTCATCCTGTCCCTTGACCACATGTTTCTGAGCACTAATGTATGTATGTAAAGTAGAGGTCATCTACTAGCCCATGGACGCCCTGTAGATCCAGGAAGTAGCGCAAGGTGCTATCGTTATACAAGTCAGCCATGTGAGCTATCTCTTCTTCCCGCCATGGCATTAGATCATGTACCTCTACAAGGGCTCCCATTGCAGGCACACCCCACAGCGAGAGCTGCTATGCCTAGGGGACCCTATCCCACACGGGCTGAATGTATCTATTCTAAGAAAGCTTAGTCACGCATGCTGGTCTAAACAATCCTGTAGCTGAGTCCCTGGGTGTGAGCAGACAGTCCCCCAATGCCACCCATTTCTGCCTGCATAGACTTACCTCCCCCATCCAGTGTCCAGCTAACCACCTCATGGGCCATTGCAGCTGTGCCACTGCAAAGTATACCTTGAAATCTGGTACCCTCAGACTACCCTCCACCATTGGATGCTGAAGCATGTGAATCGAAAATCGTTTCCGGCAGCCCCTATTCAAAATCAGGTTCCATCTCCCTCAGGTCTCTTAAAAAGGATCTATCCAGCATTAATGGTAGTGCTGCAAAAAATTACAAGAGACATGAGAGAGCAAGCATCTTGGCAATTGATGTGCGCCCCATGGGCAAAAAGGGCTAGTGTATCCAAACATTCATGGATTGCTGCATCAAAGTGAGGGCCCTTTGATGACTACCATCCAGGAGATCTGTGCCCTTATGATATATGTTCACTCCCAGGTACCTGAAGGACTCAAAACTCCAAGGGAGTCTTTCGAGTTCCAGGGGCTTGTGGTCACCATGTTCCAGCTCAAGGCAGAGAAAAAATACTTGACTTTCTCAGTTAACTTCAAGACCAAAAATATCCAGTAAGGCATCGAGGGCAGCCAGTGTATGCATGTGGTTCTTTAAATACACCAGCACATCATCTGCATACAGGGAGACAGTGGGCCAGTCTACACCCACACGAATGACCCAGTCAGGGCCCCCGGCATGCAACATAGCTGCAAGGAGCTCCATGGCCAGCACTGAAAGTATGGGTGGGAGAGAGAATCCCTTGTGGGTCCCCTTCTCCATGGTGAATTGGCATGACATTTGAAGTCCAGTTCCTACCCTCACCCAAGGTTCTGTGTATAACCACCTAACTCATCTGAGGAGCTCTGTACCTATCACCATGGCCTCCAACACCTAGAGCAGATACGACCAACCAAGCGTATTGAATGTCTTTTCAAAATCTAAGGAGCCCACCACCAGGAGATCAGCCATCCTCTCCACGGCACCCATGATATGACACAACTGATGTGTGTTATAGTAGGTAGCTCGCTGTGTATTATAGTAGGTAGCTCCCTGTGACATAAACCCTCATTGATCAGGGTGGACTAACTAGCTAAGCATAGGAAGCAGCCTATTGACAAGCACTTTGCTTAATATCTTGTCATGAATGTTTACATTGATAGTGGGCATTAAGGTCCCACTTCAAGAGGGTCTCTTCCAAGTTTTGGTGGCATCACTATGAGGGCCTCTCAAAGGGATTCAGGGAGTGCACCCCACTGATGGTCTTCTTGGTAGACCTCTAGCTAACCGAGGAGCATGGGTAGCTTTAAATGCTGCATAGTATTCAAGGGGGAACCCATCCATGCCAGGGGCTTGCCTCAAGCCATTTGGCTAATCACCAGTTTGATCTCCTTCAACTGTAGTGTGTGCTCTAATTCTAACAGTTGCAATGGGGGCAGGCAGGGGAGAGCGACCCCATGAAAGAAATCCCTCATGTGTTCTGGGGAGGGAGTTTATCTTGTGAGGGTACAGCTCCTCATAATAAAGGACAAAAACTTTGTTGGTGTCCATCTGGATGTTGACTGGGTGACCTGCAGCATTGTGAATCACACCTTTCAGCATTCTGAGAATTGCTCAGAACAGCAACCACACTGGCATATGCCCTGCCTTGTTGCCATCAGCATGTTGGCTGTCCTGGAAAGCTTTATAATGAAAGTCAGTCAACCATTTCACTTCTTCGCTGTATTGACAAAGGAGTTCTGTCATGCACGGTTGAGCTTCAACCACTGTCACCGCTTCAATTTCTGTGCTTTTCAGCCACAATTCCAGTTCAGACACGGTGTGAAGAAGAGAAGATCTCGACCCCACAAGGGGGGGTGTATCAATGGCTTCCCTGAATGCTGCGTCATGTACGGTCTCAATTCTCAGCCTCCACATTGAAATGTCAGCCTGGGTTCTACCCCCATCGAAATGCAACTTTGCGAGAACTATGGTCCATTATAGTCCTGCCCAAATAATCACAGCTAGGCGTCAGGGGCCAAAAGTCTGAGTTGCAGAAAATATAGTCCAGTCTAGTGTGCACCTGGTGGCTTTGAGCGTTGTATGAATATTCCATGTCCTTGGGGGTGAACCAATCATCAGATATCATGCAACATCCTGGTCCACTGTTGGAAATGTTTAGCCGCCTGCATGCTGCCTACGAAGGAGGGGGGAAGGGAGCGATCAAGATCTGTGTCATCCACACAGTTGAAGACTTCACCCAAGACTCCGAGGGTCTGGGGATCCAACAATATGGATGGTGATAAGGTGTCAAAAAACTCACCCTGGAGTGTATCAAGTGCATATATGGATACCAGGGACAGGGGACGACCGTCTAAACTCCCTTCCAGTAGCACGTACTCTACTTTGTCTTTTAAAAAGGGCATCCCTGGGGCCAACCATATTAGAACCCCGTGAGCAAACACAGTGTGCCCAGACCAAGATGTCTGCCTACTTGAGTGTTTGCTGATCTTTTCAGACTCCACTTTAGTAGGGAGCGCTTCTTGGAGACATGCAATGTGGAAGCACCTGAGTCTAAGATATGCATATATTCTGCTTTCTCATGCAGGAGTCACCAGGTTCCAGGTTAACACATTAAATGTGATGACCATACTTGCAGAAAACCACTTAGGGACCCTCACCCTCCCGGGTGGCCATCCCACCTCACCCAAGACCACCCACACCACCTTCCTACAGTGGCCCTCTCTAGCCACAATACAACTGTAACTGAATAGCAACTCCCTTACCCAGGCTAGGATACCAACAGGCATTGTTACAAAAAGTCCCAAACAACACAACCTGCATTTAAGATGTGTCTTCAACAAACATGCAGAAGTCTCTAGAGGGATGGGCCAGTCCCGGTGGATATCAACTGGGCCCAGCTACTGAGTACGCGACCAGCCAGTCCCATATCATCGGCAGTGAGATAGAAGATTACTTCAGAGTTGTCCCACTGCAGGCCCTTTCACTCACTGCAGTGTCTTTATTCTCTCACTACCTGGGAGGTCACCCCAGTGGCATGGTCAATGAGCCTCCACTCAGAGTAAACTGAGCTGGGGGCCCCCCGCTCTCAATCCAGATCTGTGTCTTGGGCCAATGTCTGAAATGTGTTGGTGCTGCATGTGGAGAACTCCGCCCTTGCTCATTCCTGAGCCACCTGCTCTTAAGTAGGGCAGGATCTTGGCTTGTGCAGATGGTGGCCTTCAGCACTTAGGCCTCCCATCTGACCAGCCCTGCAAGCCACCTCCAGAGGCCTTCAGTTATTTATGTATTCCCCTTCATGGCAGCCACACCCAAGCCTCTTCCGGAGATCGGAAGAAGTGAGCCATGTGTGCATCCACCACCCATAAGCGGGCTGGGAACAACAGTGTATACGGTAGTCCCAAGGTCAACAGTATTGCCTCTCCTCTGGACCTCTGCCAGGTAGTCCAGGTACGCCATTATAGCCATAATTGTCATTGAAAAAACTAGGGCCCTTGGCCCTGAACATCTGGAGCAGCAAGTTCCTGTCTCTAACATTTAGAAGGTGCACAATAATTGGGCACAGCCAGGGATCCTATGCCCTCTTTCAATAGAGAAAACGTCAGCACCCAGGCAGCTAGGACCATTGTCATCAGCCAGCGTTCCAAAAACAGTTCAATGTTTGGACCTTCGGAGCCCTCATGGGAACATAAGAAATGGATATTATTGCACCAGGAGTGCCCTTCTGCACCTTCAGCCATCGGTCTGAGTTCTGCACCTCAGTTTGTAAAGTGTTCAATTGGTCGGGCATGGTCATCAGGGAAGGCTTGATAGAGGTCAGGGAGTATTCTGTTTTGACCACACGCTCCTCGAGCTTCTGTGGTCTGGCTGGAATAACCCAGTTTCAATTTGTGTTATCCCCAGTTGGATCTCTATGGCAATTGTTGGAGTCATGTATGGCTTGCAAGACCTAATCAAACAATCAGGGGTGTTTCTCCATTGTGCATTCCAATTGGTGGATTGGATCTACTGGAGTCAGTGGACAATAGCAAGGCCATGATTGATTTCTCGGGCAGGGGCTTAGATGTTTTTGGGTGAACCATACCCCCGTAATCAATGTCCGCAGAATCCCCGGGTGGTCCCCAGGTCAAAAGGTAAGCAACAGATGACACAGATTTCCACCATGGGCATCTCTGCACCTCAAGAGGATGGGTGACACTGGGAGCACCCTCTACAACGTCCACTCAGCCCTGGTGGCAATACAGCAGCCACAGGCGACACCATACACCGCAACCCCTGGATTAGGCCATATTTGGCTATGTTTTCTCTTGATTCAGGGAAGGACACCTGGTCACCCATGCAACTGGACCCACCTGCCCACAGAATGTCATCAAGTGCCTCATAGGTCTTCCCTTGTTTGTGCAGGATTAGAAGATGCAGTGATATTTTTCTTAGTCCAGGGCTCCTAGGTGCTTGCAGGCTCTGGGTCTCAATCCATGAGACAGAGTATCAGTGATCCCACTCCTTGCTCTTAGGCTGCATGGGTACAGGCCTCTTGTGTTGCACCATGGAGGACTCGGGTTCAATCACCAGCGGGGGGTCTGCTGCACACAGAGGGGTCCTGGGCACTCTATGTATCATAACTGAGGAGTATAGAGGCCACACTAAAGGTCCATCTGCCACTGGGGCAGTCGATCACCCTCAGATGCCAGGCTCAGTCACTCCCCAAAGTGCACCCAGCACCTAGTAGTCACAGTTTGTCTCTTGCAGTGGTCACTTTCTTCTGGTTTTGGCTCCCATGCCTGTCTTCTAACCTTGTCTGCAGTTATGGATGCCTAGTACCTCAATTAGCCTGCTCTTTCTTCCCACAGGCATCGGCTGTCCATCGGGCCTTACCTCCTGACTTTCACAAGCCTGTTCACTTCCCTGCAGGAGTTGTGGCCTTTGGGAGCTGAAGGAGCAGTCCAAGTTCCATGGCTTCCATAGCATTTACACAGGAGTCCCAGCGTGATAAGCTGCTAGCTCCATTCATACATCCACTGTCCTAGGTGAAGGATACATGAAAAGGGCATGCCTTTCACAATGGCAGCACTCCATGCTGGAGTCAGAAGCTGCAGTGCGCATGGGCCAATCCCTGCAGGTGGCAATCGCCGCTCTCACTCCCCTGCTCTTCTGTGGTTGGTCAGCGGGGATATTCAGCTCCGTTGGAGGATCAGTAGGACAGTACCAAATTGCCTGGCATGTTACCCCCGTTTTTACTTGTGTGTCAGATTGTTTTTGCCTGTCTCACTGGGATCCTACTAGCCAGGACCACAGTACTCATAGTTTGTGGCCTGAATGTGTGTTCATGTGTAGTGACTAACTGTGTCACTGAGGCTCTGCTAATCAGAACCTCGGTGCTTATGCTCTCTCTGCCTTTAAAATTGTCACTATAGGCTAGTGACCATTTTCACCAATTCTAATTGGCACACTGGAACACTCTTATAATTCCCTAGTATATGGTACCTAGGTACCCAGGATATTAGGGTTCCAGGAGATCCCTATGGGCTGCAGCACTTCTTTTGCCACCCATAGGGAGCTCAGACAAATCTTACACAGGACTGCCACTGCAGCCTGGGTGAAATAATGTCCACGTTATTTCACAGCCATTTTTCACTGCACTTAAGTAACTTATAAGTCACCTATATGTCTAACCCTCACTTAGTGAAGGTTAGGTGCAAAGTTATTAAGTGTGAGGGCACCCTGGCAATAGCTAAGTTGCCCCCACATAGTTCAGGGCAATTTCCCTGGACTTTGTGAGTGCGGGGACACCATTACACGCGTGAACTATATATGTCAATAGCTATATGTAGCTTCACAATGGTAACTCCGAATATGGCCATGTAACACGTCACAGATCATGGAATTGTCCCTCCATGCCAAATCTGGTATTATGGTGCCAATCCCATGCATCCTTGGTACTCCAGCATGGACCCCGGGTACTGCCAAACCAGCTCTCTGGGGTTTTCTCTGCAGCTACCGCTGCTGCCGACCCACAGACAGGCTTCTGCCCTCCTGGGGTCTGGGCAGCCCAGTCTCAGGAAGGCAGAGCAAATAATTTCCTCTGAGAGAGGGTGTTACACCCTCTTCCTTTGGAAATAGGTGCTAAGAGCTGGGGAGGAGTAGCCTCCCCCAGCCTCTGGAAATGCTTTGAAGGGCACAGATGGTGCCCTCTTTGCATAAGCCAGTCTACACCGGTTCAGGGATCCCCCAGTCCCTGCTCTGGCGCGAAACTGGACAAAGGAAAGGGGAGTGACCACTCCCCTGTCCATCAACACCCCAGGGGTGGTACCCAGAGCTACTCCAGTGTGTCCCAGACCTCTGCCATCTTGAATCCAGAGATGTGAGGGCACAGTGGAGACCTCGGAGTGGCCAGTGCCAGCAGGTGACGTCAGAGACCCCTCCTGGTAGGTGCTTACATGACTAGGTGGCCAATCCTCCTCTGAGGGCTATTTAGGGTCTCTCCTGTGGGCTTTTCCTCAGATAACGACGTGCAATAATTCACCAGAGTTCCTCTGCATCTCCCTCATCAACTTCTGCCAAGGATCGACCGCTGACTGCTCCAGGACACCTGCAAAACTGCAACAAAGTAGCAAGAAGACTACCAGCGACATTTTAGCACCTAATCCTGACGGCTTTCTCGACTGTTTCCTTGTGGGGCATTCCCTGGGGGCTGTCTGCCTTCACCCTGCACTGGAAGCCAAGAAGAAATCTCCAGAGGGTGGAAGGAATTTTCCTCCTGCTAACGCAGGCACCAAACGTCTGCTTCACCGATTCTCTGGGTCCCCTCTCATCGTGACGAGCGTGGTCCCCGGAACACAGGAACTGGATCCAAGTGACCCTGACAGTCGAGTGGTCAATCTGTCCAAATTGGGTGGAGGTAAGTCCTTGCCTCCCCACGCCAGACAGCAATCCTGTGTTCTGAGGGAACTGCAGCTGCTAGGGCTTCTGTGCACTTTTGCTAGGAATCCTTTGTGCACAGCCTAGCCCAGGTACCCAGCACTCCATCCTGCATTGCTCAACTTGCTGAGTTGACCATCGCCTTCGTGGGACCCTCCTTTGTAGTGTTGAGATGACTGCCGTGCTCAGTTTTCTTTAACCCATGTTCAAGTACTTCTGTGGGTGCTGCCTTCTTGTGCATGGACTCTCCGTGTTGCTGAGGGCTCCCTCTGTCTCTTCTTCCAAGTGGCGACCTTCTCGTCCTTCCTGGGTCCGGGCAGCACCCTTTTTCTTTAACCATGATCTTTGCAGCTAGCAAGGCTTGTTTGTAGTCTTTCTGCATATAAACAACTCTGCATCCTCCAGCATTCTCTGGGACATCTTCTGTGCAAAAGAGAAGTTCCTGGCATCTTCCGTTGTTGCAGAATCTTTAGCTTCTTCCGCCCAGAGGCAGCCATTTTGCACCTTCATCCAGGGTTTAGTGGGCTCCTGCCCCCTCGGACACTTTTGTGACTCTTAGACTTGGTCCCATTCTTTTGAAGGTCCTCAGGTCCAGGAATCTGTCTTCAGTGCTTTGCAGTCTGTTGTGGTCTTTGCAGAATCTCCTATCACAACTTTAGTGTGTTTCTGGGAAAGTAGGGTCACTTTACTCCTACTTTTCAGGGTCTTGGGGTGGGGTATGTGGGACACCCTTAGTGTTTTCTTACACTCCCAGTGACCCTCTACACACTGCACTAGGCCTGGGTCCATAAGTGGTTTGCATTCAACTTACATAGTATATGGTTTGTGTTGCCCCTAGGCCTACTGCAACCTATTGTATTCTACAGTGTTTGCACTACTTTTCTAACTGTTTACTTACCTAATTTTGGTTTGTGTTTAAATTTGGTGTATTTCACTTACCTTCTAAGGGAGTATATCCTCTGAGATATTTTTGGCACATTGTCACTAAAATAAAGTACCTTTATTTTAGTAACACTGAGTATTATGAGTCAGCTGCTCTACTATTGCTACCTCTATCAACCTAGGCTGCTAGAACACTACTGATCTACTAATAAGGGATAACTGGACATGGAACATGGTGTAAGTACCATCAGGTACCCACTATAAGCCAGGCCAGCCTCCTACGGGATCTCCACCATGTCAGGGGCCCTGGGGCACTGAGTCATGGATGGCCACATCATGATCTGAAGGATAATTACAGCTGGGCCTGGGTAAGAATGAAGCATCAGCGTGAGGCGTTCATCAATGTTGCCATCTTGGCCATGCCCCATAAGCTCTGCTCATTGAGAGAGTTTGGTGAATATGATCTAAAGCCCCAGAAATGTCCTGAAAAAAAACTAGATTGATGTTATAGTTAAGTATAATAATAAGATCTTACTTTACTTTGAATAAACATAGAATCTAAACCTGAGTTTAGATAGGTGGTATAGTTAGGTGTAATATAAAACCTAAGGTTTAAATACCAAAAAAACTGAAATTCACCATTTATCATTTACTGAGTGACCTATAACATGTGCCCTGCCATGCACTACCTATGACCTCTCATATTACATTACTCATGACATTTCAAAAGACATCACTGACATCATCACCAGCCACTGCTAATTGAGCCTCTAAATAATTTCAGAAAGCAAAGTAAGCAGTACAGAGGAAGCTCACAAACATACACACTGCATGCAGTACTTCATTTAAAAAGGTAGAAACAGTGCGTAAGCGGTGTCATTTGCAGACACATGTTATAAATAGGTTATAAACATTACTTTACATATAAATACAGGGGCATATTTATACTCTGTTTGCGCCGGAATTGCGTCATTTGTTTTCACGCAATTCCGACGCAAAACTAACTCCATATTTATACTTTGCCGTTAGACCCGTCTAGGGCCAAAGATCTTGGAGTTTGCGTCATTTTTTAGCGTGGACACCTACCTTGCGTTAATGATATGCAAGGTAGGCGTTCCCGTCTAAAAAATGACTCCGAGGCATATGCGCCGTATTTACACTCCCGGGCTAAAATGACGCTTTAGCGTCATTTTTTAACGCCTGGTCAGGGCAGGCGTTAAGGGACCTGTGGGCTCGGAAGGAGCCCAGAGGTGCCCTCCCATGCCCCCAGGGACACCCCCTGCCACCCTTGCCCACCCCAGGAGGACACCCAAGGATGGAGGGACCCATCCCAGGGAACTTAAGGTAAGTTCAGGTAAGTATTTTTTTTTTTTTTTTTGTTGTGGCATAGGGGTGCCTGATTTGTGCCCCCCTACATGCCACTATGCCCAATGACCATGGACATAAGTCCCCTGGGCATGGCCATTGGGCAAGGGGGCATGACTCCTGTCTTTGCTAAGACAGGAGTCATTTCAATGGGGGTTGGGAGTAAAAAAAAATGGCGCTAATCGGGTTGAGGCAAAATTTTTGCCTCAGCCTGACTTGCCCCATTTTTTGGCGCCCAAGCTCCATTTTCCCCTACGCCGGCGCTGCCTGGTGTAAGTCATTTTTTTTGACGCACACCAGGCAGCTCCGCCGGCTAACGTCATTCCATAAATAAGGCGCCCGCATGGCGCTTTGGAATGGCGTTAGCCGGCGTTAAATATTTTGACGCACAACTGCGTTGGCGCAGTTGTGCGCCAAAAAGTATAAATACGGCCCACAATACCTAACTACACCCGTCATTTTATCCTTGATTTTTGTTTTAATGAACTACATACTAGGTAGTTATAGTTAAAACAATGAAGTTGATTTTTTTTGTATGCCAAAAACTTTGATGCAGTTTGGCCAATCTTCAAAAAAAATTCCAAAAATGTGTCATCTATCTCAAAAAGTTGTCTTGATAGTTTCAGGATGATCTCTCAAGTGGGAACCGGGAAACAAGGGGGCCTAAAACAATATTTTTCATGGAATTTTCTATAGGAAAATTAGCTGTAGCTAGAGCCTAAAAAGCTAAACCTAATTCCACCACACTTGGCAGATTAGTCTAAATCCGTTCAGTACTTTTTGAGAAAATAGGGTTTGAAATGTATGCATATATAGAGACATGGAGGATCAAAAGATGTGATCTGATTAGCTGCCACCACAAAGATATAGTAGCAGCAATTTAAGGACTCAGGAACTTAGCCCTCTGTCCTGGAAAAAATATATAAAAAACATACAGGGGTAGGGTAAAGATATCCTTCCGCCTAGGCTTTGTGGGTGGCCAAAACTGTATTTTTTTAATGACAGGTCAGCCAATCCACTGAGGATCCATGGTCCCATGAAAAAGTTCAGGACAGGTTCCTGTCTTTTTCAGTTTTACACCCCCCAGGTGGGTCAGGGGATGTTTTCTTTTTAATATTTAATGGGGTATGTTGTCACTTCCCTTGGCCATTACCAGGCCCAAGGGAGCCCTCTCCCCTAGGCCACATCTATATCTAATGGGGAGTAGGGTGTGTTGCCCCATCACCAGGCCATTACAGGGCCCCATCCACCAGGGCCATAATGAAAAATGGTGTCGAGGGGTGTGTAGGAGGCTGGCCAGTTATCCCTTATTAGTTGATTAGTAGTGTTCTAGCAGCTTAGGCTGATAGAGGTAGCTATAGCAGAGCAGCTTAGTGACACAGTTAGGCACCACATAGGGAACACATTCAGGCCACAAACTATGAGCACTGGGGTCCTGGCTAGCAGGATCCCAGTGAGACATATAAAACACACTGACAAATAGGGTTTTCACTGTCAGCTGCCTTTTTCAGAAGCTTTCTTGCAGCCACGACCCATGGCCTCCCCTCCAGATCCTAATTGCTCAGTCTCCATAGACTTTTCAGGAGGTACGTGCTCAGATATTGCCATGGAGTGCATACTACAGGAAGTTGCCACAGTGGGGCTCTGTCTGAGAGCCATGGACTCTAAGGTCACGGACTTGGCCATGTACTCCAAATCAATCTGGGTGGACATAGCCGGCTTCCAGGACAGGGTCACAGAGCTCGACCATCATCTCACTGATGTTGAAGGCAGACTCAAAGCCCTGCCAGGCAGGGAACAAGAACTGGAGTTTCTCCAAACCAAGCTCATGTGCCTAGAAGATAGGAGCTGGAAAGATAATGTCTGTCTTTTTGGAATACCGGAATGAAAAGAAGGCACAGACGTCAGCGCTTTCCTTAGGGACCTCCTCCCTGAACTCACAGGCCTTGTCTTCTCCCTCACACTGGATTTCCAATGGTCCCACAGGATGGGTCCCCCCATAAAGACACCTCACAGAAACCCCACCCCATTATAGTGTGCATCCTTATGCACGAACAAGTGTGCCAATTGCTAACAGATGCACAAGCTCACGGCCTATACACCTACGAGGGACATGAAATCCACATGGCGGTGGATTTCTCGTGAGAAACAAATGAGAAACAGAAAGCATTCCTGGCCCTCCGGCCTCAATTGAGAAACTTGGATGTTAAATATGGCCTCTTCGAGCCGGCATGAATGTGGATAATGAAGGATGGTAGGGGAGCCAGGGACTTCTTTGACCCAACTGAACTGTGTTCATATCTGAAAAGCCTTACTGACCAGCCCATGGAACATGCACCCATGGAACTATTGGCGAGCTACTCCACAGTGGGCAGCTCTCCCTCATAAACCGCCCTCAGTGATCATCGATCCAACTAAATAACGTAGAAAAGGATCAGGACTTTTACACCCACCAAGGTCTCAAGATGGTAGAGAAAATGCCCTCCAAGCTGTGGAGGCCTTTACTCAGGACCACTTCAGGGACAAATTGAGATGTCCTTTAAAACCATTGCCCCCTGCTGACTGAACCGCAAGCAAAATTGGGGACCATCACTAAATCGCTTGAGGACACAGGACGCTCACACAACGGATGGTTAAGTATCCTGCCTGTACCTTTCCGCTGTTGTTCCAATTGCCCTATTGCATGATCTCTTTTGTTTCTGGTTTTGCCTAGGGCCTGTTTGTAGCTGCCCTACTACTGTTTAGTGAATAACGTTTAAAGCACTGACATATCATGTGCATCATATGTTTATGTTTCTGTAATTTTGTATTGCCGGAAGTTCCTTGTCTGATACTGGACTTCCTGTTTCCCTGTCCAGCCTGACTAGGAGCTACAAAGGGCCCTCTTCCATCACCACTCCTCAGACTTGCATAAGTCCCCTACCACTGAAACACAATGGTTCACATGGCAGCCGCAACACACCCCACTTCCCCCTTTCCTTTTCCACCTCCACTCCTCATCATCACCCATTTTCCCTTCTACAACCGCCACCTCCCAATATCATCTCCTTCACTTCTGCCCTTGAACCAAGCTTGGCAGTCCAGCCTGAGCACATCTCATCACCCACAGCAACTTGCAAATGGCTACCGTTAATTGACATCCGGTGACACCTGACCGACTCTGATGGTGGCTGCTCTCCTAGGCTTCCCAGTAGAGGTGGCCCCCCTAGCCTCTCTCACCCCTGCTGGTGCTAACATGATATACCCCCTCTTTCTCAGGCCTGGGCGAGAGTACATGGGGAAAGGAGGGACAACCCGTGTGACCCAGATCAAGGTCCTGTTTAGCCCCTACCTTTCCACTGTTGGATGCAGCTGGAATATCCCTGCAGTGCCTTTGTACCATTCTACTGTTACCGGTCCCCTGGCCAGGAGGTGAAGATACTTGGCCATCACAGACACATTGCTTACCAATGTCAGCTCTCCCTTAAGTAACACCGTGGTCCTATGTGCGCTTGAATACTCTACACTCCCCTGGGGGACCCCCCCTCTGCTCACCCTGCCGGATGTGTATAGCTGCTCCTCCCACACCCCCATTCCTTACCCCCATCGTATGCCCCTCTTAGGCCCTCTCTCAATACTGGCCCTGAGTCATCCCAGCTATTCTCTAAGTCGGCTCCCTGCACCCAACCCAGGGCACTTCTGGCTCACGGCTCTGCAGGATCAGACCCACGGATCAACAGTCTCTAGCCTGCATGAGGTATCCCCGTTGGTTCTGATTCGACTTCAAAACATATTTCTATCTCTTTTCTGATTCCTTTTTTCCCCTCCTTCTATCCCCCCTTCTTTCTCTGTAGCTGGTCTGACTCTTTCCTTTCGCGACTGTGAGTTTTCCATCCCTTCCATGTGAGTTTTCCATCCCTTCCACTCCCATCCTCCCCCCTCCTTATAGTGCCCTTCATTGCCTCTTCCATCACTTCGCGCCCCATTGAACCTGTAGCAGCTACTCCACCTCCAATGGCTCGCATGCCCGATACAGGAAAGGGGACTACCCTCCCATTGGAGACCATATCATAGAACGTTAATGGCCTTGCGCACTATATCAAAAGAAAGAAAGTTTTGTCCTATTTGCAATCCAAAAGAGTAGACATGGCCCTACTACAAGAAACACACCTTTTCCCTCTGGAATTGGAGAAACTGTGCTGTGACTGGATAGGTCGGGTGCTTCATAGCTTTATAACGCTGCCAGGGGGTTCTAGCTTAGCACAAAAATGTGGGGTTGAGATTCTCCTCCGTAGATCCTTCCAATTGAAAGTCCTCAAGACCTGGTCCAACCCGGAAGGTCTTTATGTCCTCACCAAACTCAGACTCGGGGATCACACGATATGCATTGGCTCTGTGTTTCCCCCCACGGGCTCCAAATGCCTCTTCTTCCTCCTTCTCCTTCTCAATCGTCTCCTGATGGAGATTGGTGCCTCCCAATATCTATTAGGCAGGGAATGGAATTTGTCCCATGATGCTGACCTCCCATGCAGGTTATACGTAGGCAACAAAGCAGACAGAGCATTGTTTGGAGACATACAATCGGACGATGGCCTGGTAGAGCACTGCTGCCTTTTATACCCGACTGACAGAGAGTACACCTTTGTATCGCCGGTCCACAGAACACAATCTAGGTTGGGATACTTTCTCACTACCCACAGAATGCTTCCCCTGGTCAGGAATTCCCAAATTCTAGAGGATGCCTTGTGAGATCACTCCCCTGTTCTACTCGCATTAGACTTGAGCCTTGTAACCCCGGGGCTGCAAACCATTTTGCTTGAATTCTTCACAATACCACACACCACAGGGCAAGGACCAGCTACGCTCCTACATTTCTTACTATCCAACCAATAATAATGGATCGGTCTCCTCCCCCAGGTTTTGTGGGCAGCTGCAAAGGTGACAACATGAGGTCAGCTCATGAGAGATGCTGCCATCGCCAATGCCCAAAGATGCTCTGATCAAGAAGCTCTGGAGGAATCAATAGAGACATGCGCCCGCAAATATACTGAGGCCCCCCCTCCTCTCACATGCTGCCACCTCGAACGGGCCAAAATGGAACTCAATTGCAAAGGGAAAAGGCAGGCCGCCTTTTGGCAGCCCAGTTATGTCACCAGGAAGCAGCTCTAACTACCCCAGCCATACGGGCCACCGATGGTATGCTCATCACTCATCCTCAGGCAACAGCCTGTGAATTTGGGTACTTTTATCAGACCCTATACACCCCTGAAACAGAGGTGGACCACATTCAACTCGCTGCGTACTTTGAAAATGCTTGTATACCTAGTTTTACTGACGAGGACAGAGGATTGTTGGGGGGGAAATAAGCAAGGAGGAGATAATACAGGCAATCTCTAAACTCCCTTACCACAAGGCTCCGGGTGAAGACAGATTTCTGGTGGAATTCTACAAATGGTCAGGAGCAGAGACAGTAGATTCACTGTATGAGGCCTTTCAAGGAGTTGAAAGTACATGTTCTTTGAGCCCTATCTCTAATAGGTTGTCCATAGCGGTCCTACCGAAACCAGGGAAGGATCCTCTACTGTGCGATAGCTATCACCCCATCTCCCTCCTTAAATGAGATATTAAGATACTAGCAGGGGTCCTTGCGACCCCCCCTTAAGAAAGTTGTCCCATCCTTTATTCATCATACCCAAGTGGGATTTCTACCTGCATGGTCCTCTGGAAACCGTCTCTGTACTCTGGCACATACTCTGTGGACTTACCAAAGGGCCTGGGAGACGAGACCTTGGCCCCCTTCCTGGATGCCGAAAAAGCCTTGAACAGGATAGAGTGGTGTTATCTATTTGAGACCCTGAGACGATTTGATTTGGGAGATGGGTAATAAACAAAGTCTGTTGGTTATATGATTCACCCATGGCGCAGGTCATATGTGGGGGATTCCCTTCAGACACATTTTCCATTAAACATGGAACTTGACAATGCTGCCCACTGACGCCATTGCTATTCCACCTGTCTGTCGAGCCCCTAGCAGCTTCTATTCGACAGTCACCCCTCATTGCCGAAATCTCGATCCTGGGCAGCTGCTCCACAATCTACCTTTATGCTGAAGACATATTGCTCACACCAACAGACCTCACCCACTCACTCCCAGCATTATGATTTATCTTAGCTGAATGTGAGGCACTGTCAGGATAAAAAATAAACTGGGAGAAAAGCAAAGCACTTCCTCTGTTCCCAGTGACCACATGTACTGTATTAACGGAATTCCCGATTTACTGGAAACAGTCATGCCTTAAGTACCTGGGAATCTACAATAATAGAGGCCTGGGTCATATGTTGACAGATAATCTGGAACACTGCTTATCTGCACCAAGCGGGGTTTTGAAAAATGGTCCCACCTGGGTCTCTCCCTGTGGGGGAAGGAACACGCCGTCCGTATGGTGACATTACCTCGATATACCTATTTCCTTGGAATGTTACCACCACAGGTCCCTCTCCCTATGCTTTGAGCATTTGACGGATGCATAAGTGCCTTTGTGTGGGGATCGATGAGACCGCTGTTATCTAGAGACAAACTCATAGCTCATTGTGAGTGTGACGGGCAAGGTTTACCCTCTGTGTAGCAGTATGCTTTGACTCAACACCTTTCCCAACTCGCCTATGTGCTCCCAGGAGTGCCAGATCCACCACGGTAGTTAGAGACCAAACGCACACTGTCAAAACCTCACAAGGACTCAGTTTGCTCTACAGCACAGGGGATAACTCGCTCTGACCTACCAACCCAATGATACAAGCCAAGTTGAATTCCTGGTGCCCGGTTCACTGCTTGTTAGGAGTAGATCCCCAGATTCACAATGATGCGCATTTCTGGGATAATGCCGGTTAACTATTTGGGGGGGAGAAAGCTGACTGGGAGGGATGGCAATTTAAGGGCATTTTACATATTCACCGGCTCTTGGCTAATGGGAGCCTGAAGCCATTTACGGTCCTACAGAACGAATTTGGCGTCTCTGGACACCAATCACATCGATACCTGCAGCTCCAACACTTCCTTCATCGCCACCTGGCAATCCCCCACCCCCCCCTGTGTACGCTCCAGCACTTCCCGGTGCTTTCCTACCTCAAATCCTGGGGCACCTTCTGGGATTAATGTCAGGCATAAATAACCTGCTGAACCTCTATTTAGTCTCTCCACCCCTCTTAACCAGTCTCAGAACTAAATGGCAAGCAAAACAATGGGTGGAATATGAGATGGAAGACTAAACTGAAGCAAGAGAATGGGACACACGGGAGGCTAGGATGAAATTCTACCTTTTTTAAGACCCTGCATGGCTGGTCTTGGACGCCCCAGAAACTTAGGGGCATATTTATACTCTGTTTGCGCCGGAATTGCGTAGTTTTTTTTGACGCAATTCCGACGCAAAACTAACTCCATATTTATACTTTGGCGTTAGACGCGTCTAGCGCCAAAGTCCATGGAGTTTGCGTCATTTTTTAGCGTGGACACCTACTTTGCGTTAATGATATGCAAGGTAGGCGTTCCCGTCTAAAAAATTGACTCCGAGGCATGTGCGCCGTATTTACACTCCCGGGCAAAATTCACGCCCGGGAGTGGGCGGATCAAAAAAAATGACGTCCAGCCGCTTTTGCGCCGTTTTTTTGCGCCTGGTCAGGGCAGGCGTTAAGGGACCTGTGGGCTCGGAAGGAGCCCAGAGGTGCCCTCCCATGCCCCCAGGGACACCCCCTGCCACCCTTGCCCACCCCAGGAGGACACCCAAGGCTGGAGGGACCCATCCCAGGGACATTAAGGTAAGTTCAGGTAAGTATTTTTATTTTTTATTTTTGTGTGGCATAGGGGGGCCTGATTTGTGCCCCCCTACATGCCACTTTGCCCAATGACCATGCCCAGGGGACAGAAGTCCCCTGGGCATGGCCATTGGGCAAGGGGGCATGACTCCTGTCTTTGCTAAGACAGGAGTCATTTTAATGGAGGTTGGGAGTTGAAAAAAATGGCGCAAATCGGGTTGAGGCGAAAAATTTGCCTCAGCCTGACTTGCCCCATTTTTTGGCGCCCAAGCTCCATATTCCCCTACGCCGGCGCTGCCTGGTGTACGTCATTTTTTTTCACGCACGCCAGGCAGCGCCGGCGGCTAACGCCGGCTAACGTCATTGAATAAATACGGCGCCCGCATGGCGCTTCAGAATGACGTTAGCCGGCGCTAATTTTTTTGCCGCAAAACTGCGTTAGCGCAGTTTTGCGACAAAAAGTATAAATATGGCCCTTAGTGCTGCAGGACTCCTGCCCCCAAGCGAACTGCTGGTGCTGCCCCTGCTCACATTGTGATCTACTCCAAATACTATGCAATTGTCCAAACATTCAACCCTACTGGGAAGCGGTGTGGTATACAATACTGGAGGTCATACCACTCCCGACCCTTGCTCATCCTGCATGACACAGGTGAGGTCCCAGGCCGCTCTCGCCTGCAACTCCACCTCTTACACATAGCACTGGCTACTACTAAGTTGGGTATCCTCTGACACTGGCACGTGATTGCACCCCCCTCCAATGACAAATAGCTCTCGGCAATGTACAAAACTGCCTCACATGAACAAATTATATATAGCCTACAGGACAGAGGTCTTCCTTCAAACCTGGGCCTCTTTTCTCCGTAACACTGATTGTTGACTGCAATACCTCTCGATCACATCCGCACCTCCCTTACCATTAGCGTGCCCTCCCAACCAACACCAAAGTTATACCTGTGTCTACCTTGGCACATGCTATCCCCTTCAGTACTCCACACCCACCTACCTCCCCTCCCACCCATGTTTACCTCCCCTCCGCTTGCTTTTCTTCTTCTCCTTCTTTCTTCTTTCTTCTTTTTTCTTTCTTCTTCTCTACTTTCCTTCCTTTTTCTTTCCCTCCTTTCATCCTACGTTCATTGTTCTTTTCTTTATTTATACACATTACTTAACTCTTTCTGACATAGTAAATGAGCGCCTTGTGATTGACCATTCCTTATGCCAAATACATCCCCTCTGCATCAACATCGCCTCCTCTCTGCCTTACAACAAAAAAGAAAAATGCTGTGGGTGTCCTGGTCCCACCCAGGACATTCACGCCATTGCCAACAACAAAATATTCAGCCCCAGGGATCAGGGTTGCACGTCCCCTTCTCCAAATGAAAAATAAATAAATCACTGAATGTAAAATGAGTGAGTAGCCACTCATTTCACATTCACTTCTCCAGCTGGGGAGCATTCCATAATGCTCACCAAATACTTTTTTTAAATATGCTTTCATGGCTGTGGTAGCCTAGGGCAAAGACACTATCAAGCTCTTTTTTAAACATTGTGATGGGCTGCAGGTAGCACAACAGCCCCTCCAGTAAGCCTCATGAGGTCATTGAAACCATGACCCTAAGAAAGCTTACCATTATTTTCAATGCACTCCAAGCTGGAGGTTTATGCTCTTCAACAGAAGTGTGGGGAACCTGTTGTGGTTGGTTGTATGACTGCACTCTGTGGCCACAAAAATGTAAAAAAGAGACACAAAGACATGGTATATATATATTTTTTTTAACAATCACAAGTGAACATTGCAACGAGTGACTAAATAAAATATACAATTAATTTATAGTTACAGGTGATTTTTTTTACAACAATAGGTCTGTTTTATATATGTTCATGACAGGCTACTTGATAAAGACAATAGGCCTGCTTTTTATAGTTGGTGTTCTGACTCTTTGGTGAAGCCAGTAGGTCTGCCTTACTTGAAATGACACACTTTATATTTTTACATGACATAGTCAGCCATGCACAGATGTAAAATGTTGTGCAGAAATTTCACCCAACATCATGAGAATGGGTTGGGATACCATGATGGGATTGCACCCAAATCCACACTACGCATCTGTGAGGGGGTTTATGCTGTGAATGGTGAAGGACGTGTTACTGTACACTAAACAAATCATAGTAATTCACTGAAAGAAATGAAGGTTAAAATGGTGTTTGGGTCAGTGCTGGACTTGTCCCCCTCTGCAGGGTCACTCACAAACATTTGCCTATTGTATCCTGAACCAGTGTTTGTTGACGGCTTTTAGGACACAGTGTATTTCACCACTGCTTGCTAGGAGTGGAAGGAACTTGTGGTACTTCCCTTCTTGAAATTCCATGAAGTCACAAATAAACTTTATGAAATTTTGAGGAGTATGCCTCTCAAGCTGCTTATGCTGCAATTTAGCACCGGTAGTGTGAGCAGCGCAGAAAAATTAGCGCAAACGGCACCATGCATTGTGCATGAGAAAATCTACTCAAGCTGCAGCAAATCTACTCTAGCTACAGCCCTTTCACTGCAACCTTCCAGGACCTCCTGCTTTTGAAAATCATGCCTCACCGGAGAAAAATTCAGCCACACAGTAACTGGTGTAATTGAGTTGGAACTCCGTGTTAAAGATAATGCATAGTGATTAAACTTCTACCAATTCCCCGGGCAGAATGAAGTATTCCCCCCACCCCTGCTGCTAACCAGTGCTAAAGAGCTGGTGATCTCCCCTTCCAACAGGGTGAAATTGGCTAGTACCTAATTGGTACAATTCATTTACTTATAAGTCCCAAATCAAGTGGTATCATTTATACCCAGGGCCTGTAAATGAAATACTAATAGTGAGCATGTAGCTGTTTTGGGACACCCATTTAAGTAGCCAATAAAATAGGTCTCAGAACTGACATTGCAGCCTGTGTGTACAGTTTTAAGCTGCCATTTTCTCTTTGCAGAATAAAAACTTTTGCCAGGTCTAAAACTTCATTTTTATTACATGTAGGAGGCTGGCCTGGCTTATAGTGGGTACCTTGTGGTAATTACACATTGTGCCAGGTCAAGTTATCCCTTATTAGTAGAATAGAGGTGTTTCTAGCAGCTTAGGCTGATAGAGGTAGCTATGGCAAAGCAGCTTTGGCTGAACTAGGAGACATGCAAAGCTCCTACTATACCACTTATATCACTTAGCACAATATCATAAGAAAACACAATACTCAAAGTTACAAAAAATAAAGGTACCCTATTTTTATGACAATATGCCAAAAGTATCTCAGAGAATACCCTCACTTAAGAGGTAAGTAATATGCACAAGATAAATGTACACAAACCCAAAACAGGTAAGTAACAGTAAGAAAAGTAGTGCAAACAATGTAGAATCACAATAGGATACAATAGGTAGACATGGGTCTAGGGGCAACACAAACCATATACTCCAAAAGTGGAATGCGAATCACGAATGGACCCCAGACCTATGGTAGGTTGTAGAGGGTCACTGGGACTGTGAGAAAACAGTAAGGGTGTCCAAGATACCCCACCCCAAGACGCTGAAAATTAGGAGCAAAGTTACCCTACTACCCCAGAAAGACAGTATAGTCGAGATAGGGGATTCTGCAAGAACCACAACCACCAGCAAATCATTGAAGACGGATTCCTGGACCTGAGGACCTGTAAAGGAAGGGGACCAAGTCCAAGAGTCACGCAAGTGTCCAGGGGGGAAAGGAGCCCACTAAACCACGCATGAAGGTGCAAAAGGGCTGTCTCTGGGTGGAAGAAGCTGAAGATTCTGCAATAACAGAAGGAGCCAGGAACTTCTCCTTCGCTTTGTAGATGTCCCATGGCGTGCTGCAGGATGCAGAAGTGTTCCCACGCAGAAATACCGCAAACAAGTCTTGCTAGCTGAAAGAGTCATGTTTAAGGATTTTGGGTGCTGCTGGGGACCAGGAAGGACCAGGATATCGCCCCTTGGAGGAGGAGACGGAGGGGGTGCTCAGTAGCTCAGAGATCTCCCGCAGAAGCAGGAATCACCCGCAGAAGTACCAGAACAGGCACTTAGAAGATCTGAGGACAGCAGTCAACTCAGAGTCACAAAGGAGGGTCCCACGACGTCGGGGGCCAACTCAGCGAGTTAGGCAATACAGGACGGAGTGCTGGGGACCCAGGCTAGGCTGTGCACAAAGGAATCTTTGGGAAAGTACACAGAAGCCAGAGCAGCTGCTGATCATGCAGTACACAGGATTACTGTCTGGCGTGGGGAGGCAAGGACTTACCTCCACCAAATTTGGACAGAAGGGCCACTGGACTGTGGGAGACACTTGGACCCAGCTCCTGTGTTCCAGGGACCACGCTCGTCAGGATGAGAGGGGACCCAGAGGACCGATGATGCAGAAGTTTGGTGCCTGCGTTGGAAGGGGGAAGATTCCTTCGACCCATAGCTTCCAGTGCAGGGTGAAGGCAGACAGCCCTCAGAGCATGCACCACCAGGAAACAGTTGAGAAAGCCCGCAGGATGAGGCGCTACAATGTCGCTGGTAGTCGTCTTGCTACTTTGTTGCAACACTGCAACAAAGGGTCCCATGCCTAGGGAGAACCACGCGTGCACCGCGTGACTAGTAGCTGTGAGCCGCAGGATAGAGTGCTGGGGGCCAGAGCTGCACAGTGCATGAAGAACTTTGTGGAAGCATGTCAATAAGCCTTGGCAACTGCAAGTCACGCAGTGCACAGGTGTACTGTCTTGCGTGGAGATGCAAGCTCTTATTTCCACCAAAGCTGGACCTTAGGACCATCTGGACTATTTCAGTCTACCACCCGTGATGCTGGATCCATGCACTTCATCAGAAGAGGGGACCCACGCCACTGATTGTCGCTGCAGAGGGGTGGCTGCTTAAGTAGAGGAGTGTCTCCTTCACTCCAAGGGAGATTCCTTCATTCTTCTAATGCAGGCTGAAGACAGGCTGTCCACTGAGGATGGAAAACAGTTGCAGTTGCTGGCTGGAGTTGAAGATAAGATGTTGCAGAAGTTGTTTTTGCTTCTTTCTTGCTGTTTGTAGAGTTCCTGGAGGGTCCAGATGAAGTTTCTTCGGTGAGAAGGTAAAGTAAAGGATGCAGAGGATTCCTACTGGATTCTTGCAATCCGAATCTGAAGAACCACCCAAGAGGGAGACCCTAAATAGACCTGAAAGGAGGATTGGTCAGCTATACAGGAAAGCACCTATCAGGGGAGGGCTCTGACATCACCTGATGTCACTGGCCATGCAGATGCTACCAGAGTGCCCTGCCAACTTGGAATCAAAGATGGCAAAACCCAGGAGCCCTCTAGAGGAACTCTGAGCATCACTCCTAGGGTAGTGATGGACAGGGGAGTGGTCACTCCCCTTTCCTTTGTCCAGTTTCACTCAAAGAAGGGACTGGGGGTCCCTAAAACGGTATAGACTGGATTATGCAAAAAGGGCACCATCTGAGCCTTTCAAAGCACTTCCAGAGTCTTGGGGAGGTTACCCCTCCCAAACCTTTAACTCCTATTTCCAAAGGGAGAGGGTGTAACACACCTCTCCCAAAGAAAATCATTTGTTCCACTTTCCTGGTCTTGAGCTGCTCAAGCAACAGGAGGGCAGAAACCTGTCTGAGAGGTGGCAGCAGCTGGGGCTGCTTGGAAAACCTCAGAAGGCTGGCATGGCAATACTGGGGGTCCTCTAAGGAGCCCCCAGGGTGCATGGAATAATATATCCAATGCTTACAAAAGCATTGGGATATGATTCCAACATGTTTGATACCAAACATGCCTATGTTCGGAGTTACCATTCTTTAGGTGGACATAGGTAGTGACCTATGTCCAGTACACGTGTAAAATGGCACCCCCGGACTCATGCAGTAAGGGAAAATGGTCATGGAGGTTGTGGGGCAACTCTTCTAGTGCAGGGGTGCCCTCAAACACAGGTACTCTGCACCCTGCCCTCAGGGCTGAAGCGCCTGCACTAGGGGTGACTTATGAGTGATCTGGTACAGTGTAAATGGCAGTGAAAGGGTGCATGCACTGTTTCACGCAGGCTGCAATGGCAGTCCTGCAGAAGCCTTTGAGTGGGCTCCCCATAGGTGGCAAAAGAAATGCTGCAGCCATAGGAATCCCCTAGAACCCCAATGCCCTGGGTACCTGGGTACTTAATACTAGGGACTTACAAGGGGGCACCAGTATGCCAATTTTGGGTGAAATACTGGGTTACCAGTGCCCTATAACCATACTTTAAGGGAGAGAGCATAACTACTGGGGTCCCGATTGGCAGTATCCCAGTAGACACAGTCAAACACAGTGACAAACAGGCCAAAAGTGGGAGTAACTATGCTAGAAAGGGGCCACTTTGCTACACATAAGAAAGGCAAAGAGGTTGGCAAATTGTATAAAGAAACTAAATATCTGCTGCTGCCCATGCAGGACCCTTGAATGCCCCATAACAAGGTGGGGGAGGCACAAATCAAATATTACTGAAATATCCCTCCAGGGCACATGTGGGAAGTTTTGGAAGGACAGGCAACATTCAGATAAATGAATCAGAACTCCAATTGTTGAATCAACCAGATGTCAGAGATCAACCAATGTCGCTGGTAGTCGTCTTGCTACTTTGTTGCAGTTTTGCAGGCGTCCTGGAGCAGTCAGCGGTCGATCCTTGGCAGAAGTCAAAAAGGGAAGTGCAGAGGAACTCTGGTGAGCTCTTGCATTCGTTATCTGAGGAATAGCCCAGAGGAGGGACCCTAAATAGCCCAAAAAGGAGGATTGGCTACTGGGAAAGGAGGCTTGGCTACTGAGAGAGGTAAGCACCTATCAGGAGGGGTCTCTGACGTCACCTGCTGGCACTGGCCACTCAGAGCTGTCCATTGTGCCCCAACACCTCTGAATCGAAGATGGCAGAGGTCTGGGACACACTGGAGCAGCTCTGAGCACCTCCCCTGGGAGCTACTGGTCAGGAGAGTGGTCACTCCCCTTTCCTTTGTCCAGTTTCGTGCCAGAGCAGGGCTGGGGGATCCCTGAATCGGTGTATACTGGCTTACGCAGAGATGGGCACCATCTGTGCCCATCAAAGCATTTCCAGAGGCTGGGGAGGTTACTCCTCCCCAGCCCTTCACACCTATTTCCAAAGGGAGAGGGTGTAACACCCTCTCTCAGAGGAAATCCTTTGTTCTGCCGTCCTGGGACTGGGCTGCCCAGGCCCCAGGGGGGCAGAAACCTGTCTGAGGGGTTGGCAGCAGCAGCATCTGCAGTGGAGACCCCAGAAAGGCAGTTTGGCAGTACCCGGGTTCTGTGCTATAGACCCGGGATGCATGGAATTGTCCCCCCAATATCAGAATGGTATTGGGGTGACAACTCCATGATCCTTGACATGTTACATGGCCATGTTCGGAGTTACCATTGTGACGCTACATATAGGTAGTGACATATATGTGGTGCACGCATGTAATGGTGTCCCCGCACTCACAAAGTCCGGGGAATTTGCCCTGAACAATGTGGGGGCACCTTGGCTAGTGCCAGTGTGCCCACACAATAAGTAACTTGGCACCTAACCTTCACCAAGTGAGGGTTAGACATACAGGTGACTTATAAGTTACTTATGTGCAGTGAAAATGGCTGTGAAATAACGTGGACGTTATTTCACTCATGCTGCAGTGGCAGTCCTGTGTAAGAATTGTCTGAGCTCCCTATGGGTGGCAAAAGAAATGCTGCAGCCCATAGGGATCTCCTGGAACCCCAATACCCTGGGTACCTAGGTACCATATACAAGGGAATTATAAGGGTGTTCCAGTGTGCCAATGAGAATTGGTAAAATTAGTCAGTAGCCTGCAGTGACAATTTTAAAAGCAGAGAGAGCATAAATACTGAGGTACTGAGGTTCTGGATTACAGAGCCTCAGTGATACAGTTAGGCACCACACAGGGAACACATGCAGGTCACAAACTTATGAGCACTGGGGTCCCGGCTAGCAGGATCCCAGTGACACATATCAAACACACTGACAACATAGGGTTTTCACTATGAACACTGGGCCCTGGCTAGCAGGATCCCAGTGAGACAGTAAAAACGCCCTGACATATACTCACAAACAGGCCAAAAGTGGGGGTAACAAGGCTAGAAAGAGGCTACTTTCCTACATTACATATGGCCCTAAACAGTCAATAAGGCAGGGATCAGTATATTGAAAAAGTTGGACATGTAGTTTTAAGTTTTACATGTCCGGGTAGTGAAAACTCTTAAATTCATTTTTCACTACTGCAAAGCCCACCCTCCCCTAAAGGTTAACAGTGGGTTACATTATTACATATAATAAGTGATACCTTTTGATTGGATGAATGCAGAAATGTTGAGTTAGGGCTTTAACAAATTGTAATTTAAAACCCTCTTTGGTGGTAAAATTATACTTTATTATTATTATTATTTATTTTCGAAAGTTGGCATTTTTTGTCCTCACCATTTGGTGCCTGCAGCCTGTTTCCTTGGTCACATGACTAGGTATAGTTAGAAGTTGGCCTTGGGGTATTCCTGCCAGACAGCTACACAATAGAGGGTCTAGTGTTCACAGGGTGGCAGGATCGGGGTGGAGCACAGCCCTACTCACCATTCTAAGACACTGCCTTAGCTCACATACAAACAACTTCACACTAGCCTATTGTTTGAAGACCAGGACCAGGGCAGGGATGCGGGAAATTCCAAACACCTCTGCGGCTGGAAACACTCTAAAAGCTCCTTCCATTTCAAAACTAGCCCCAGGTATAAAAATAAGACCCTTAGACCTACTTTTTAGTCCACTCGAGGACCTGTGGACAGTGCAGAAGGAGGACTGTCCTGCTGCCAGAGGTATGCCTTGCTGCTTAAGGCCTGCCCTGCTGTCTGGGAAAGAAGACAACCTAGTTTTTTCATCCTCAGCCACCTGAGTAACTCTGAGGGCTGGTTAGGTGGCCTTCTGTTATGAGCTACAGGGAATAGACAAGCTACAGAGGCCTCTCTGCAAATGCCCAGTTGACTTGCTGCACTGGACCTGAAACTGGACCTGCCTGTGCCCTGCTGGAGTGAGTTCCTGATCCCTAAGAGGCAACTCTCAGTTCCTGGACCCTTGGTGTGGCATCTCCTAGAAGAAAGGGAGAAATCCTGAAGTGCTTGGCTCCTTCCGACCAGGATTGGGGCAGTTTGAGACAAAATCTTGATGCCTGTTCTGACAACTAATGGAAAGCTCATGTGAACCTGACTCTTACATCTACAGTCACCACCACCATTGACAATCTGAGGTGATTGCCCATGTGAAGCTCTAGCAATGACGGCCATGATGCCCGCCAGGATCTTTGCCCTAAAGCGATGATCATCCATGACACCCAGCCTGCTCCTTGTGGCCCTCTCCACCATGAACTAGACTCTTCATGCAAGAAATTAGAAAGTAACTTTTTCAGTGGGACAAATCCAGTTCCTGTATTTAGCCTGCGATCCATCATGGTTGGTGTGAACTTGTGACTTTCACCCCATCTTTAATGACTATGCAACCGCTAGTGGCTCCTTGTGCTTCTAGGTGGTATACTTACCTTAAATCTTCAAAACTACACATCTCCAGTTCTGCTGATTGGATTGTTATTGTATGGTGTCAAAAAGTGTATTACATTTTACACAACTTTTCTAAATTGGTGTGGAATTTTTACTGTGTTGTTTTGCACTGATTTGGAATGGGCTGAAATCCTATTCTGCCTCACCTTCATCTTCTTCTTCTATTAGTTGAGTTTCTCCTCTTTTACCACCACCAGCTATATTTTTGATGTGTTCTGCTTACACAATTATGTGCTGATTTTTTCAAATAGGCCGGTTGTCCCTCTGTACCATAATGTCCACCTTGCTTACCAAAAATGACTTTTAATTTGCAAATGGCACAATCTGTGGTGTGTTTCTCCTGTGTAAATAAAAGTCCTAAGCCTGGAAGCAAAGATTCCTTATTGCCTGAAGAATTTGTTGAGGGTGAGCTAGATCGTTGCGTTGATCTTTCTCTAAGTTGTGCTGTGACTGTGGTAGGACTGATGGTTGCTGCAGGCTTTTTGGGTCCTGGAAAGCTCAAATGCAAATAGTGTTGGTAGACTACATGGCTAAGAGCAGATTGAATAGTGGTGAGCTTTTTTTCCTCTGTGCTACTCCCCACTCTAACACTTGCTGGCTCATTATCGCCTTCCTCACATTCAAGGCTTTCATGAATCTTTGATTTCCCTCATTGGTGGTTCTCAGTTGGGTTCCAGTCAAGGTCATTAGAACTGGGACTTGGAGAAGAAGAGGGAATGCTCTTTCTTTTCCTTGTAAATGTTTTTGAAGCTGAAGTATCAAATGGAAGACCAATAACAACAATATCCTTCTCTGCAGCAAGCTCATCTTCCTGTTCTACCCCTACTTCTGGAAAATGAGATGTTGCTGAGTTTCCTTTGAAGTTTTAGTTTGTGGCCAGGACAATTAGATTCCAGACTCACTCCTCTCCATGACTACAGTCATTAGAAATCTAAGAGACATGGGCTTTGGTTTTGGTGTTGCCTCTTGGATCGAGGAGTGATCCTTCCCCTAGCTTCTTCCAGCACAGAGGAGAGTGCAGCAGGTACTTCATGTTTCTGGAAAATGAAGAGGGCTTGATCCTAGTGCTTGCACTGGCAACAGACTTCTCCTCACTGGCCACTTTCTTGACAGGGAACCTGATATTTTGGGTCCGTCTTCATACTTAGCACAAGAAGAACCTAGCATAGGTTCTAATGTTGCTATCACCTAATGTGCTGACTTCTCTCCATCTCTGGGCCCGATTCACAAAGGTAAACTTAGGCATTTGGTCTAAACATTTATGACTGGGAATTCACAAAGGTCATTTACGAGTAGTATCTCTGGGTCAGTACTTGGTGCTTAGACCAAAAGTCTACATTTGCCTATATGAATTGGGCCCTCAGTGTTTTATGTGATGTGATATGTAATGCACCTAATGTAGGAGGCTGGCCTGGTTTGTAGTGGGTACCTAAGGTACTTACACCTCATACCAGGGCCAGTTATCGCTTATTAGTGAAATGTAGACAGTGTCTAGAAGCCAGGCTCTCTAGGGTAGTGTGGATAAGCAGCCAAGGACTAACTAAGAGACATTTAAAGCTCATGCAATATTACTGTAGTCACACAGTACTCACACACATGAAAGAAAATACTCAGTGATACACAAAGGTACTTTATTTTGGTGACACAAATGCCAAAAATATCATAGAGACTATACTCCCTTAGGAGGTAAGTAATACACAAATTGCATACACTTGTATGCAGAAATAGCTGTAAAAACAGAAAACACTACAAATAGTGAAAATCACAATAGTTAGAAATTAGGGGACAAAAATCATATACTAAGAAAGTGGAATGCGAATGTCGATTTCCCACCTAGGCAAGAGTAGTGTGTAGAGGGGCGCTGGGAGTATTCGAAAACACCAAAGGTAAGTAATAGAACCCACCCCAGAACCCAGGAAAGCAGGAGTAAATCACAGTGACTTTCCTAGAACAGACAAGAACACGAGAAACAAGATAATGCAAGAACCTGAAGAAACTGCATGACACGAACAGTAGATTCCTGGACCTGAAGACCTGTAGAAGAAGGGAACCAAGTCCAAGTCAAAGAAGCACAGAAGAGTCTAGGCAGAACAGGAGCCCCTGTTTACCCGAAGATGCAAAAGAAGAACCACTGGTGAAGAACAACAGTCAGTACTGCACCCAAGAAGATGGATGTGGGTTCCTGGTTGGTGGAGGAGAAGTCCTACACCTGATGGATGATTTCAGTCTGGATTGCATCGCTGGATTCCCCCAACAAGCCTTGGCACACATAAAGCTTGTGGTTAGTGGAAAATGGCACTGCCGGGAACCAGGAGGGACCGTGTGGACTCTACCCAGGAGTGAGAGACAGAGTGGGCTCTCAGCAACTCAGAAAACCCTCAGAAGACCAGGCAGCACGCACAGGAGTCTCACAGCATGGAGGCAAAGAAGATGCAAAAGGAGGCCCACGCAACACTGCAACAAAGGGTCCCACGCCTAGGGAGAACCACGCGTGCACCGCGTGACTAGTAGCTGTGAGCCGCAGGATAGAGTGCTGGGGGCCAGAGCTGCACAGTGCATGAAGAACTTTGTGGAAGCATGCCAACAAGCCTTGGCAACTGCAAGTCACGCAGTGCACAGGTGTACTGTCTTGCGTGGAGATGCAACTCTTATTTCCACCAAAGCTGGACCTTAGGACCATCTGGACTATTTCAGTCTACCACCCGTGATGCTGGATCCATGCACTTCATCAGAAGAGGGGACCCACGCCACTGGTTGTCGCTGCAGAGGGGTGGCTGCTTAAGTAGAGGAGTGTCTCCTTCACTCCAAGGGAGATTCCTTCATTCTTCTAATGCAGGCTGAAGACAGGCTGTCCACTGAGGATGGAAAACAGTTGCAGTTGCTGGCAGGAGTTGAAGATAAGATGTTGCAGAAGTCGTTTTTGCTTCTTTCTTGCTGTTTGTAAAGTTCCTGGAGGGTCCAGATGAAGTTTCTTCGGTGAGAAGGTAAAGTAAAGGATGCAGAGGATTCCTACTGGATTCTTGCAATCCGAATCTGAAGAACCACCCAAGAGGGAGACCCTAAATAGACCTGAAAGGAGGATTGGTCAGCTATACAGGAAAGCACCTATCAGGGGAGGGCTCTGACATCACCTGATGTCACTGGCCATGCAGATGCTCCCAAAGTGCCCTGCCAACTTGGAATCAAAGATGGCAAAACCCAGGAGCCCTCTAGAGGAACTCTGAGCATCACTCCTAGGGTAGTGATGGACAGGGGAGTGGTCACTCCCCTTTCCTTTGTCCAGTTTCACGCAAAGAAGGGACTGGGGGTCCCTAAAACGGTATAGACTGGATTATGCAAAAAGGGCACCATCTGAGCCTTTCAAAGCACTTCCAGAGTCTTGGGGAGGTTACCCCTCCCAAACCTTTAACTCCTATTTCCAAAGGGAGAGGGTGTAACACACCTCTCCCAAAGAAAATCATTTGTTCCACTTTCCTGGGCTTGAGCTGCTCAAGCAACAGGAGGGCAGAAACCTGTATGAGAGGTGGCAGCAGCTGGGGCTGCTTGGAAAACCTCAGAAGGCTGGCATGGCAATACTGGGGGTCCTCTAAGGAGCCCCCAGGGTGCATGGAATAATATATCCAATGCTTACAAAAGCATTGGGATATGATTCCAACATGTTTGATACCAAACATGCCTATGTTCGGAGTTACCATTCTTTAGGTGGACATAGGTAGTGACCTATGTCCAGTACACGTGTAAAATGGCACCCCCAGACTCATGCAGTAAGGGAAAATGGTCATGGAGGTTGTGGGGCAACTCTTCTAGTGCAGGGGTGCCCTCAAACACAGGTACTCTGCACCCTGCCCTCAGGGCTGAAGCGCCTGCACTAGGGGTGACTTATGAGTGATCTGGTACAGTGTAAATGGCAGTGAAAGGGTGCATGCACTGTTTCACGCAGGCTGCAATGGCAGTCCTGCAGAAGCCTTTGAGTGGGCTCCCCATAGGTGGCAAAAGAAATGCTGCAGCCATAGGAATCCCCTAGAACCCCAATGCCCTGGGTACCTGGGTACTTAATACTAGGGACTTACAAGGGGGCACCAGTATGCCAATTTTGGGTGAAATACTGGGTTACCAGTGCCCTATAACCATACTTTAAGGGAGAGAGCATAACTACTGGGGTCACGATTGGCAGTATCCCAGTAGAGACAGTCAAACACAGTGACAAACAGGCCAAAAGTGGGAGTAACTATGCTAGAAAGGGGTCACTTTGCTACACATAAGAAAGGCAAAGAGGTTGGCAAATTGTATAAAGAAACTAAATATCTGCTGCTGCCCATGCAGGACCCTTGAATACCCCATAACAAGGTGGGGGAGGCACAAATCAAATATTACTGAAATATCCCTGCATGGCACATGTGGGAAGTTTTGGAAGGACAGGCAACATTCAGATAAATGAATCAGAACTCCAATTGTTGAATCAACCAGATGCATTAATAAACATAGCAGGGCAAAACAAAAAAATGAACACAAATGTCATTGGGCCTTTTATAACAATGTTCCTAGAAAAAAGCATTTAAAAATTGAATAAAAGAATTGCAACACATTCTAGCTGCTCAAAATGGTGGTAACTGGCTCATCCACCACATGGCCAGTGCAGAAAGAGCCATGGCAAACTATGACAAAACGACTACTACATGTACTACACTACATTATATCATGGCTTGCTTTATATCATGGCTTGCAAAGAAGGAAACTTGGAGAACAAAGAACTTGGGGCCATATTTATACTTTTTGACGCACAACTGCGCCAACGCAGTTGTGCGTCAAAAATGTTAACACCGGCTAACGCCATTCCAAAGCGCCATGCGGGCGCCTTATTTATGGAATGACGTTAGCCGGCAGAGCTGACTGGTGTGCGTCAAAAAAAATGACCCACACCAGGCAGCGCCGGCGTAGGGGAAAATGGAGCTTTGGCATCAAAAAATGGGGCAAGTCGGTCTGAGGCAAAAAATCTGCCTCAACCCGATTAGCGCCATTTTTTTTGACTCCCACCCTCCATTGACATGACTCCTGTCTTAGCAAAGACAGGAGTCATGCCCCCTTGCCCAATGGCCATGCCCAGGGGACTTCTGTCCCATGGGCATGGTCATTGGGCATAGTGGCATGTAGGGGGGCACAAATCAGGCCCCCCTATGCCACATAAAAATAAAAAACAAATTACTTACCTGAACTTACCTTAAGTTCCCTGGGATGGGTCCCTCCATCCTTGGGTGTCCTCCTGGGGTGGGCAAGGGTGGCAGGGGGTGTCCCTGGGGGCATGGGAGGGCACCTCTGGGCTCCTTCCGAGCCCACAGGTCCCTTAACGCCTGCCCTGGGCTAAAACATGACGTCATTTTTTTTTAACCGCCCACTCCCGTGCGCCATTTTTGCACGGGAGTTTAAATAAGGCGCACATGCCTTGGAGTCATTTTTTTAGACGGGAACGCCTACCTTGCATATCATTAACGCAAGGTAGGTGTCCACGCTAAAAAATGCGCAAACTCCAAGATCTTTGGCGCTAGACGGGTCTAACGCCAAAGTATAAATATGGAGTTAGCTTTGTGTCGGATTTGCGTAAAAAAAAAGACGCAATTCCGGCGCAAACAGAGTATAAACATGCCCCGTGGTATCCTACCTAAGGCACCTTCTCCCCACAAAAGAAAACCTTGTAGCACTGCAGGGAAAGGATTTTTCAGATGTATATTATTTACCCAAAATCTGTGGGGGCCCACACATGGGACAGCCCTTTACCCACAACCAGTGAATCAGCAACATCAGAAAAGAAAGGCAAACAAACTTTAACCCTTTCGCTGCCAGGCCTTTTCTCCCTCAGACACCAGGCCTTTTTTTTGGCTATTTGGGGCAGTTCACGCTTAGGCCCTCATAACATTTTGTCCACATAAGCTACCCATGCCAAATTTGGGTTATTTTTCTCCAGGATCCTAGGGATTCTAGAGGTCCTTAGAGTCTGTGGGTTCCCCTGAAGGAGACCAAGAAATTAGCCAAAATACAGCAAAAAGTTTGTTTTTCTTTCAACAAAATGGGAAAAAGGGCTGCAGAAGAATGCTTGTGTTTTTTTCCATGAAAATGGCATCAACAAAGGATTTGTGGTGCTAAAATCATCATCTAAGCAGCTTTCGGGAACAGGCAGACTTGAATCAGAAAATCACATTTTTCAACACAATTTTGGCATTTTACTGGGACATACCCCATTTTTTATATTTTTGTGTTTTTTGCCTCGTTCTGATTAGTGACAGAAATAGGTGTGAAACCAATGCTGGATCCCAGACAGCCAAACATTTCTGAAAAGTAGACACAATTTTGAATTCAGTAAGGGGTAATTTGTTTAGATCCTTCAAGGTTTTCTTACAGAAAATAACAGCTGAAATAAAAAATAATTATTGAAATTGAGGTAAAAAAACAGCCATTTTTCTCCTCGTTTTACTTTGTAACTTTTTCCTGAGATGTCAGATGTTTGAAAGAAATATACCTTTATGTCAGCTGGACTCTTCTCGTTGTGGGGATATATAGGGCTGGAGGTTCATCAAGAACCCTAGGTATCCAGTGCCAATTAATGAGCTGCACCTTTCAATGGGTTTTCATTCTTTACCGGATATACAGCAATTCATTTGGTGAAATATAAAGAGTGAAAAATAGGTATCCATTACCATTTATTTAATTGTTGTTAGCCTATCCGGCCTTAACAATAATCACACAATAAATATCAATCCATCACACTCGATAAAAATCACATTAAATAAAACATCTCAGTAAAAAGGGAAACTCTGCTTGAGTTTTTGATTTAACATGTGCCGAGATGTATCCGATTTGCCATACATTATCGTAAAACCTAATATATAGCCATGATTTACATAAAAACTTAACTTATTCTAGAAAAACATTATAAATCTAATATTTAAGTATCTTGTTCTGGGACAAATCATTTGGGACCTTACAGTACCTGCCAACCATTTAATAGAAGCCCGAGGCCTTACCCAGTTTTACACCACCCTGCACCAATTTCCCAAGCTTGATAGCTACGGGATAACATAGGCCTTTATGCTTATGCCAACTATGGGTGCATTGATGAACGTAACTTCCATGCTTCCAAGATATAAGTTGAGACCTTTGTCACGATGTATTTCTCGTCTGATCGCATACATAGCGCTTCCGCCTCCTTGCACTTCCTAACTCCGTGGGATCTGAAAAGTGGACGTAGGTACAATTTGCGGAGTTTAAGCGTAAAGTGACATAATAGAAGGAAGTGGGAAAGTGTTTCCGGGCCACCATGAAGACATGGACAACATTCTAATCTACCCAGAGGAGCGGGTTGCCATCTATTGGCCACCGCCATCACAGGTAGTGTGCCCATACGGAATTTAAAGTAGAGAGCCCTTTTTTCCTCCGGATAAATACTGTCTATGAATATTGCTGGTTTAAGCTCTTGGTTAAACAAAATATACCGCTTAAATAAAGGGCTAAATGACTCGCACATAGTCTCAGTCTTTTGCTCCCAATATGCCTTTTTTATGACAGCTAGACTAGGCCTTCCGATTTTTTCTGGATGGAGCCAGAGGTCTTCCTGGCCGATAGCAGCCAGGATAGTTGAGATATGTTTGAACCATGGCAATTTCCGATGGCTTTGTAGCTTCATGATGTCCTTAAGTACGTCTCTATATGGTTTGAGAGCCTCTTTTGACCAAATACGGATCCAGTATCTTACTGGAGCCAGAGCAATGTAGTCCTCGACCTTTCTCATCTGTAGATCAATTCTTATTGCATTCATTGGTGTGGCGTTGCCTAGACAAAGTAATCGGCGTAAGAATTTGTTCTCGGTTACTTGTATTGATGGAGTCTTTCTGAATCCCCAGATCTCTGCGCTATAAAGTGCTGCGGCTCTTGCTTTTGTTTTATATGCGAGCAGTGCGGAACTCACGGAATGGTTGCCTGTAGCTTTTGCGAATCTGAGTACTGCTCCAGCTTGTTGGGCCAAGGAAATGCTACTTTTATAAATTTGTGGTTTCCATGTCTGTTTTTCGTCTAGTCTGCAGCCCAGGTAATCGTAAGTAGCCACTCGGGCCAAAGGCTTATTGTTTGCCCTAAAGGTCGATTGCATCTTCTGTTTTTGGTTAAGAATCATAAACTTTGTTTTCCCCTCATTGATTACCATGCTCCTTGAGGTACAAAATTATTCGAAACCCCTAAGTAGTCGATGCATTGCTATCTCCGTTCTTGCCAGTAGTACAGCGTCATCAGCAAAGAGCAGGATAGGTATACTTTCATTGGCTAGTTTTGGCACATCCAGATTTAGTTCCTTCAGGACTTGACTTACTTCATTTATATAGCAATTAAATAAGGTTGGGGCCAAAACGCAGCCTTGTTTTACGCCTCGCTCGATTTGAATTTCTGCCGTATAATCATTTCTCGTAGTATATCTGACCCTGGCAGTATTTCCTGTATGCAATAGAATTAACAGCCTTAAAATTTTTCCCTGTATGCCCATTTCCGACAATAACTGCCATAGTATTTGGCGGTTTACGCTGTCAAAGGCTGTTTGGAGATCCACAAAGACCAGATATAATGGACAATCTTTAAGGGTGGCGTATTTAGCGCAGAGCATGTTTAGCTTAAAAAGTTGATCTGTTGTACTTTGGCCTCTCCTAAAGCCAGCTTGGTGTGATGATATTAAATCTCCGTCCTCTAGCCATTGGTCTAGACGCGACTGAATCATTTTGGCAAAAATCTTTCCAACACTATCAAGCAGTGAAATAGGTCTATAATTGCTCACCATGTCCCGAGGCCCTTTTTTGTGAATTGGAATGATTATTGATTCCTTCCAAGAGGAAGGGATTACCTCGTGGTGCCAAACACTGTTGAATAGACGGGCTAGAGCAGGTAACCATAACGTTAGCTGGTTACGGTAAGCGTCTGAAGGGATACCGTCTGGGCCTGCAGCCTTATGCGGCTTTTGGAGGAGAATAACTTGTTTAATCTCTTTTTCACTGAATTCCGATATTAACTCCATTGCACGTGGAATAACATGGGCTACTTGCATGGAATTTGTGCTGGGGAATTCGTTAGGGACTAGTACATTCTGGGTTTCGTTTAATAATCTAGCAAGCCGATTTGAAGGTACTGCGTAAGTCTTTTGAAATGGAAATACTTTACTTAATCTTTGATTTCTGCCTACCAGCCCTTGAGTGAGGATGTTTGAGTTATTGGTCATCCCAGATGCCATCTTGGCCACTTCCTGGTACAAGGCGGTAAAATGCTTTACCCAAAATTGAGGGTTGATATTCAGTTCTAGGTTTTTCGAAGGACCTTCGCATCCCCACCTGACTATCTCCCAAAACTTTTTGGAGTTCCCTGCCGATATTGCCTGCAGTAGAGTTTTCCAGAGTTTATGTGGGAATATCTTCCTTTTGTATCTCAGTAATTTTTTGTACTGTTGCCTACATTCATAAAAATGTTGCTCATTGGAGTAATTCAAGTGCCGGTTCTTTAGTGCTGGTGATAAGGTCTTTTTTAGCTTCAAACACTTTTCATCGAACCAGCCCTCCATCATTTTAGGATTGATTTGAAGATGCTTGATCTTTTCCCTTTTTGTTTGCAATAGCAGATTATTAAAGTTATGCAGGAGGGGTAAAGCGTCGTTAACTGGTAGGTTTAAAAACGTGCTAAGTGATAACAGCCAGGTTTGACTAGGTGCGCTCATATAAGGTTCATCCTCATTTGACCTTAATATGTTTTTCCTATTTGGTCTCATAGTTATTGTTAAGCTATTTCCGTTGAATGGAGACTCAGCCTTCCCTGGGCTCGTGTCCGGATGGACTATCTCCATTAGCAGTGGGTCGTGATCACTCTCAATCCTGTCCCTTATTTCCATATCGATGACATAATGCCAGGCTTCGATGTTTATTGCCATATAGTCGATTATACTTTGCCTTTTTCCAGTTCGAAAGGTAGATTTAAAAGTTCTGTCTGAATTTGTTCTCCCGTTTAATGTGCGGATTCCTCCTTCTATTAATGCTTCAAAGATTAATTCTCCTTTCTTGGAGTCTTTACAACGTTGGATGAGAGGCGTTGGGATATTCCAAGCATGGTCTTCCTCTACTACTTGTTCATCCCAGAGGATAGAATGAGGTTTAGTGTTAAAGTCACCACATATCAGTAAAACGGTTTTACAAGGCTGGGGAGAGCAGTTGTTCATGTGACCTGGTGCTGGGTTCCTCCAACCCTTAGTTCTTTTATTTAGGATATGTTCTTTAAGGAGCCGCACCCCTGGCATGACTTGAGCCCGGCTGATAGGGAGAAAATACACATTTACTATTTCGAGTGACCACTCCTCGTATTTTACTGCGAGCGTCTGGATTCCCTTGCTTAATACAGCATGAGTTACTACGGAGTTTCCCAGTAGTGAAGTTCTGATCCAAATAATCAGACCTCCCGATGGTCTTCCTTTTTTTTGCTTGATAGCGGGTAAGTGGAAAGTGGAGAACCCATCTAGGTCAATAGCGTGAATAGACCAAGTTTGTTGGAAACAGCTGATGTCTTGTTTTTTAATGAATTCGACCCAGTCCTTATCTTCCATTTTGTTTTTTAAGCCTGCGATGTTCCAGCTTAGAATTTTTAATATAGGACTGATTTTATATTTTATGTTCAAGCCGTCCATTTTTTGCTACGAGCTTCTAAATGGTTGCTCTTTGCAATTCTGTAACTGTGGGGGATTGCCCCTGCTGTTTCTAGGGGAATTGGCCAACAGGCAGAACCTCATATTACTCAAATTTATTCGTTCAGGGAGTTGTTGTTTAGAGCTAATTGCTCCCTGGAGTATCGAACCAAGATTGCCTTTTACCTCTTGCCTACCCATCATATTTTGGTTTGAGGCTTTTTCAAGAAATATTGTTGGATATGGTTCTTTTTGCGGAGTAGGAATGGATATTCCCCAGGTCTTCATCGTGTTAGAACATTTTAGGATCTGTTCTACTATCGAAGGTGAGGCCCAGACTGTTTCTGTTAATTCCCCGTTCTCTAATTCTTTTTTTGGTATGAATCTTACTGAGAGGAGGTCTTTAGTTGTTACATTCTGTACGGCTGGCAGGGAGTTGACCAAATGCAAGATGTTAGACCTGTTCAGCATGTCGTGACTTCCTCTTGAGGAATACTCAGGGATAAACATGATCATGGCTTCAAGCTCTTTAGTTGTTTCAGAACGGATCTCAGTGTGCCCGCCACCTCCCTGCGACCGTCTTCCTTGAAGTTGGTTATTTTCATTTTGTCTGTCTTGAGTGGTAACTGCCCAACTAGTCAATGTTCGATCTACCTGGCCTTTTTCCCTCCCAAATTGCAACTCTTTGTTCCTATGTTCTTCATAGGGTTGCCTTTTTGGAGGCCAGTTGTCCCTTTTTCCTTTGGTTTCTTTAGTTTCCAGGTCCAGTGCTGGGCGCGATAGAGCAGGCGAATCAGTGATCCACCCAGGCTGGTTACTGAGATTATGATTTCCAGGGCTAACCTGAGAGCAATGTTTTACCTTTATCCGGGGTGTGGGAACCGGGGCTATTATGTTGTCCGCGCACATGGTTGTTCTTATACTTTGTTTGCTTCGTATATACTCTGGGGTCTCTGCCCTTCTGCTTTCACCTTTGCTGTTATCTTGTTCTGCCCCCTCAGTAATGGAATTCGGAGGCTGCTGGCATTTTCCATAGTGGTCTCCTACTGTATTTGAGTGATGTACCTGGACTGAATGTTCAGTTTTTATAGCTGGGAGGTGCTTATCAATGCCGGTACTTGATTTTGATGTTTCTGGGCTCCATTTGGGTTGTCCATTGACTAGTGGGTCGTTTACCTCGTTTGCCTCATTTGTCCCATGATTTGTTCCAGGATCTTTTCCAGACCGCCTTCCTTTATCTAAGTCGTGCCCAGATGCTTGGTATCCCCTGGGGCCAATGGGTATGCGGTTTATATGGAAATGGTGAGTGCAACTTTTGTCGCACAATAATCCAGGATTTTTGTTTATGAAATTAAAGACTTTATCAGTAGGTTTCTCAAGACTCTCAGACTTAATGCTTTCATCTCTATGCTGTTGTTGGGCAGTCTCATCACCTGTGTTCCTGATTTCTTCTATTGGGCTTATCTGTTGTAACATGTTTAAAACCTTTTTTGCTGGTGCTTTTTTTTTCCTCTAGCTTTCTTCCATGTGTTTTTCCATCTGCCTATTGGTTGAGGCCTTTTACTCGGGGTCCTTTTTTCTACGGTATTCAGGGCTTTGATTCCAAGTTCAGGACTTCCGTTGGTTCTCTCCATCTTAGCTGTCTGATTTTTTGCATCTGGGCAATTCTCTCGTCCTGGGCCAGAGTGCCTTTCTCTATCTTCTCTGTCTAGATTCTGTTTTTCCTAACTCGTAGTTGCACACCTGTGTGCTTTTAAGGCTATGTTTACAGTCTTCGATTATGTCTTTGATTACTTTCGGGACTTCCAGTAATTTTTCCAGAAGTGGTCCACAGGCTTGTCTGTCCGACTTGTCCAATTTATCAGCCACTGCCTGGTGCAACAGGTTTTCCCTAATTACGCCCTCTACTAGGGCCATCCTGTAATCTATAGACTGTATTGAGGTTGTAAGTTGTTTGGTCAGGTCCAGTTGATCATCAAATTTTTGATACTGGGCCATGATCGTTGTTGCAATTGAGTCCAGTGTTGTACATATAACTTTCATGATGCTAAGAATTGGTTGATCTAATGAGAGGTCATCTCTATTTCCACTTTGCTCGTTGGTTATCTGGCCTTCTAGGTTCTTATCTTCCTCTCCTCTATGGCCTTTTATTGTGCTAGCTTCCAGAAAGTTTAGATCTTCTGATGTTATGCTGTTTAGTTGGGGGTCTATATTGCCAATAACGGAGTTGTCAAGCGAGGACAGCTACAGACTAAAGGAACTACTGTTGAGTCTGCCCAGCGTTAAATTAGTTTTAACAATTTGACTTCCGCAGTGAAGCTGTGGCGCTGAGAGTTTATGGGTCTGTTTAGATGGTAAGTGATCTGTTTCCGGACCCATTATATTTTGGGGTACTATAAGTTCTGCTTGGGCACATCGTGGAGAGAATGTTAATGAGAAATTCCCGGAGTTTAATAGTCCCCTTTGGGGGTCAGGATAAAGTAATTCGTTGCTTTTTCTTTGCTCTCACTTTGGGAAGTTATTTGACTCCACTTCGCCATCCCCAAGGGGGTTATTCATTGGGCAGGATAGTTGCGATAAACCAGCCAATTGCTGCTGGAGTAGGCGAGTGTCCTGGAGCCCAATCTCTGATAGCTCCAGTTCACCCCCCCCACGTTGTAACCACCCGCTTCCCCCGATGGCTGTAATGGGAGGCCACTGGCTTTAGGACTTTGCTTTTGCGGCTGTTCGGAGTTTAAGTTCACTTGGTTATAGTAGTTAGTAATGGTGTTTATTTTTAATCTGGTTTCCCTTACTCCCGTGGTTCCACCCGGGCCTGGGTGCGTCGGAGTATGCTTTTGTCTCCTACACAGAGGACTTGCAAGGCCCCCCAGAGTTTCTCCTGCAGTTTCTCCTGTGATCAGTAAAGCACGCCCCATGTCATCGGAGTCAGTATGGGCTGGCAAACGAGGCACTGGCACCGCTTCTGGTGTCCCACCCAACACTTCTCCTGGCTCACATTCACTTTCGTCACCGGGAAACCCGATTTGGACACCCTCTGCTGTGTCCTCTCCTAGGTTTGTGAATCCCCCCTGGGATAGCTGGATGGTTCTGGGGTCCTGGTCCTGGTCTAACCCCAGACCTTGTGAACTGTTGAACTCCTGCTCTGATCTTTGGAATTCCGCTAGGTGAACGAGCGCCTCGTTGGCCTCCCTAGCCTTCTTTGTTTTTCCTCTTGTCCCAACCATCCTCTCCGTTCGCCGTTCACTCCCCCCCCCTTGGCCCCTTGGCTCCTTGGTTCCTTACTGGCTTCCTTCCTTACTCAGTCTTTTAGAAGAGACCACCAACAACAACGCCAGGTCCAAGTCCAAGGCCAAAGCTAAAGCTAGCTGGGGCTAGAGCTGGGGCTGGGGGGGCTGGGTGAGGCAACGTGACGCGACTGAGCACCAACACCGGAGCTGGGACCGGAGCCGAGGGTAGAAGCGGGGGAGGGGTTCAATGGCCAAGAAGGGTCCCGTATAACAGAGTCTGAACAGGGACCCTCCCCCCAGGAAAGCTGCTCACCTGGTCTCTCCCGGTTGCTCCCGGTCTTTCCCGGTCTGATCACCTACTCCGCGTCTTCAGGGGGCCCGCAGGGGGTCCACAGGGGGCCCACAGGGGGGGCAGCAAGACTCCTTCAGGCTCCTTCTGGCTCCTCCTGGCACCCCAATCCGCGCCGCGCCGAGACAACGACAACACTGCGACAACACTGCGGAATGCCCCCAGCCGGAATGCCCCCAGCCGGAATGCAGCCGAGATACAGCCGGAGTACACACCGGCGAGAGTCCTCCTCCGGCCCCTCAAGGTCGCCGCAGCAGCAGTAGCGGCAGCGTTGCGTTGCGGCTCGCACTCCGCGGCAAACTCCGGACGTGAGCCACCCGGCGCCTGCGTCCGCGTCCAACGTCGTTCTACACAGCCCGTCCTCTCACAAGAAAAAACACTTCCTTGTCATCCAGGTATCAAGAAAACCTTTGTATTTCCAAAATGGCCACAAGATAAGGTGTTGATAAGCAGTGGTTATTTGCACATCTATGAATTCTGGGGTCCACATGGTAGCATATGAATTACAGGGCATTTCTCAAATAGACATATTTTTTACACACTGTCTTACATTTGGAAGGAAAAAATGTAGGGAAAGACAAGGGGCAATAACACTTGTTCTGCTATTCTGTGTTCCTCTAAGTCTCCCGATAAAAACGGTACTGCATTTGGGTGGTTAGGCCTAATGCCCACAACAGAAAATACAACATGGACACATCACATTTTCCCAAAGAAAGCTGACGTGCTTTTTGGAAAGTGCCTAGATGTGGATTTTGTCCTCTAGCTCAGCCGGCACCTAGGAAAACCTACCAAACCAGTGCATTTTAGAAAACTAGACACATAGGGGAATCCAAGATGGGGTGACCTGTGGGACTCTCACCAGGTTCTGTTTCCCAGAATCCTTTGCAAACCGCAAAATGTGGCCAAAAAACACTTTTTCCTCATATTTTGGTGACAGAAAGTTCTGGAATCTGAGAGTAGCCACAAATTTCCTTCCACCCACTGTTCCCCCAAGTCTCCCGATAAAAACAGTACCTCACTGGTGTGCGTAGGCCTAGTGCCCATGAAAGGAAATGCCCCAAAACACTATGTGGACACATCAAAATTATCAAATACTAAACTACCTGTTTCGGCGGGGGTGGGGACCTGCGTTTTTGGTCCTGTGCTCAGCAGTCATACAGGGAAACCTACCAAACCGAAACATTTTTGAAAACTAGACATCCAAGGAAATCCATGAAGGTGTGACAATGTTTTCTTACCCAGAATCCTCAGAAAACCTCAAATTTAGCTAAAAAATCAAATTCTTTCCACATTTCTGTGTGGGATCACTGTGCCAGGACATATTTCCTACCACCCAATGTTCCCCTCAGTCTCCCGGTAAAAATTATACCTCACTTGTGTAGGTGGGACAAGTGTCTGTGACCAGGGAATAGCCAAAAACATGTCGAAATTGAGTGGTAACCAAAGCGGGTCCAAAAGGGCAGTTTAAAAAAAAAAAAATTAGGCTGAATTTTAATCGGTATAGTTAAGACAATGCTGGGTGGTAGGAGTTTTGTGTATTTCCTGCAGATTCTGGAAGGTTCCATCACAAAAATGTGGGAAAATGTGTGATTTCCAGCAACGTTGGAGGTTTGCAGGGCATTGTGGGTAAGAAAGTGGTGTGAAGTGCATGTGAACCACACCCACTCTGGAATCACCCAGATGTTTAGTTTTCAGATGTGTCTAGGTTTTGTGGATTTTTCTACGTGGCAGCGTCCCAAAGTCCAAAAAGTGCAGCCCTCACCATTCCAAGTGGGACGATTTAAAGAGTTAGCCAAGCTCTCATGGCCCAAATGTAAAACCAAAACAGAAAATAATCAAATGTCCTCTTGCTTGCTGTGGGATAAGATGTTTTAGTGTATGGTGGGAGAGCTGAAAGACTGTTACCCCCTTCAGTTGGGGTTGGGGCATAACCAGGCCCATACTGGTTGGTAGCCACCACCCCACTAATTTTTGTTTTTTTAAATTCCCTGCCATCTAGTAGACTTTCTGCCCCCCGGGGTGTGGATCAGTGGGTAATTGCCCCATCTGCCCACTGGAGGGCAGAACAATCTTCCCTGGTCTCTAGTGGGCTTTCCACAAATATGTTAATCTGTCCCCAAGCGTGGCAGATATGGCTAACAGTAATGTGCCCCCATGGGGAGTAACCCTTGTCCAAGGGGATGCCCCACCAAACAAAACACACACATACACACACCAATCCCTGGTGCCTAAGTGGTTTCTGCCCCCCTGGGGGGGCAGATTGGCCTAAGATAAATAGGCCGATCTGCCCCCAAGGGAAGCAGAAATGGCCTAAAATAAATTTGTCTAAGGGGTCTCTCCCCTTGTGTGAAATTGCTGCAAAAAAACAAACAAATCTATGGGGCCTAGTGGTTCGGCCTTATGCTAAATGAAAATATGGCCATTCTGCCCCCAAGTGGGGTAGAAATGGCCTAAAATAAATTTGCTCCCCAAAGGAATGACCCTTGCCCAAGGGGTCGCTCCCTTTGCGTGAAATTGACGCTAAAAAAACCCTGGTGTCTAGTGGTGTAGGAAAGTATCATCTTCCTTGGCATGATATCTCCATTTTTAGCTGCATTTCAGTATGTTTTTGCCTGTCTCACTGGGATCCTGCTGGCCAGGACCCCAGTGCTCATAATTGATGGCCTAATGTGTATGCCTGTGTAGTACCTAACTGTCAATGAGGCTCTGCTAACCAGAACCTCAGTGCGTATTCTCTCTCTGCTTTTAAATTTGTCACTGTAGGCCAGTGACTTCATTTACCAATTTCTATTGGCATACTGGACCCAACTTATAAGTCCCTATTAGATGGTACCTAGGTACCCAGGGCATTGGGGTTCCAGGAGATTCATATGGGCTGCAGCATTTCTTATGTCACCAATAGGGAGCTCAGACAAACCCTTGCACAGGCCTGCCATTGCAGCCTACGTGAAATAACGCACACGTTATTTCACAGCCATTTGCACTGTACTAAAGTAACTTATAAGTCACCCATATGTCTAACCTTCACTTGCTGAAGGTTAGGTGCAAAGTTACTAAGTGTGAGGGCACCCTTGCACTAGAAAAGGTGCCCCCATATAGTTCAGGGCCATTTCCCCGGACCTTGTGAGTGCGGGGACACCATTACACGCATTACACAATGGTAAATTGGAATATGCCCATGTAACATGTTTAAGATCATGGAATTGTCCCCCCATTCCAAATCTGGTATTGGGGAGCCAATTCCATGCATCCTGGGGGCTCCACCGTGGACCCCCAGAACTGCCAAACCAGCTCTCTGAGGCTTGCACTGCAGCTACAGCTGCTGCCACCTCACAGACAGGGTTCTGCCCTCCTGGAGTCTGGGCAGTCCAGTCCCAGGAAGGCAGAACAAAGCTTTTCCTCTGAGAGTAGGGTGTTACACCCTCTCCCTTTGGAAATAGGTGTTACAGACTGGGGAGGGGTAGCCTCCCCCAGCCTCTGGAAATGCTTTGAAGGGCACAGATTGTGCCCTCCTTGCATAAACCAGTCTACACCAGTTCAGGGACCCCTACTCTCCTGCTCTGGCATGAAACTGGACAAAGGAAAGGAGTGTGACCACTCCCCTGTCCATCACCACCCCAGGGGTAGTGCCCAGAGGTCCTCCACTGTGTCCCATACTTCAGCCATCTTCCCTTGCAAGGTGTGGGAGCAGCCTGGAGGGCTCTCTGTGGCCAGTGCCAGCAGGTGATGTCAGAGACCCCTCCTGATAGGTCCATACCTGATAAGGTAGCCAATCTCCCTCTCAGGGCTATTTACGGTCTATCCTGTGGGTTCTCTTCAGATTCTGCTTTGAAGTTTCCTTCAGGAATCCTCTGCAACAACTTCAGACTCTTCTGACCTCGGATCAACCGCAGCCTGCTCCAAGAAACGCTGTAACTGCAACAAAGTGTCTACAAGAGACACTTTTCTTCAGCAACCTCAGCTCCAAATCAGCAACTGCAACAGTTTCTATGGTGTGCATGCTCTGGGGACTCTCTGTCTTCATCCTGCAGCAGAAGGACCAAAGAAATCTCCTGTGGAGTGACGGAGTCCAAGCAGGCACCTCCCAAAGCAACAACCAGTACCCTGGGACTCCTCTCACAGCGACAAGAATGCTCCTAAGGACACACAGGGAGGACATCATCAACATAGACTGTCCTGAGGTCCTGCTGATGCAATTTGGAGGAGGTAAGACCTTGCCTTCCCTGAGAACGACAGAATCCCTTTGTACTGTGTCTTCTTCACCTCCTGAGGCCTCTGTGCACTATTTGCAAAATTCCTTTGTGCACACCCTGGCCCAGGTGCCCAGCACCCCATCCTGTGACCCACAACTCGCTGAGTTGTTCTCCGGTGGCGTGGGCCCTTCTTTTGTTGTGCTGCATCAACCTCATTTTGCACCTCCTTTGAACCCAGATCCTGCAACTCCTGGGGGCGCTGGCTGGTGTCCTGAGGGCTCTCAAAAGTGCTGGGAGCCCCCTCCTCTTCCTCTCACAGAGTTAAAGACCCCAGGTCCCTCCTGGGTCCATCCAGCACCATTTTGACACAAAATGCATTTTTGGCGTAGCCAAGGCTTGTTGGTGACTTCCAACACAGAATCTTGTTTGCAACGATTTTCGCGCAGTGGGACATCTTATGCATCATGCAGGAACCCACTAGCATCTTCCTAGGGTGCAATTCTGCAGTCTTTGACTAACTGTAGACTCTTCATTTGCACCCTCTTATGGGTTGGCAGGGGCTCCTGTCCTTCCTGGAATTTCTTTCGACTTCTGGACTTTGACCCCTTCCCTTGCAGGTCTTCAGGTTCATTAATCCAGCAGTTGTTCTTTGCAGACTTGGTTGGCTGCTGCAAAATCCCCAAAAAGAGGTGTAGTTTGTCCTGAGGAAACTCGCAGTACTTTACTCCTGCCTTTCTTAGCTCTAGGGTGGGGTAATCTACTTACCTTTACTGTATTCTTACTCTCCCAGCGATTCTGCACACTCTACACTTGCTTAGAGGGGAATTCGTGCTTCACATTCCACTTTCTTAGTATATGGTTTGTGTCGCCCCAAGATCCATTTTCTCCCATTGCATTCTATAGCACTTTCTATTGTTTGCATTGTTATATGACTATTTACTTGTCTAATTTTGGTGTCTAGTGTATATATTGTGTATAATACTTACCTCCAGAAGGAGTATTTCCTCTAAGATATTGTTGGTACTGTGTCACCCAAATAAATACCTTTATTTTTGGTAACACTGAGTATTGTCTTTACTTGTGTATACGTACTGTGTAACGATAAGTGGTATTGCATGAGCTTTGCATATCTCGTAGTTAAGCCTAAGCTGCTCTGCTATAGCTACCTCTATCAGCCTAAGCTGCTAGAACACAACTACATTTCACTAATAAGGGACAACTGGACCTTGTAATAGGTGTAAGTACCCAAGGTACCCACTACAAACTAGTCCAGCCTCCTACAAATCGTTTCTGCCCCCCTTGGCGGCAGATTAGCCTAATAAAAATAGGCCGAAATGGCCTAAAGACAATTTGCCCCCCAGGGGAGCGACCCTTGCCTAAGGGGTTGCTCCCCACATATAAAAAAAAAATCCCTGGTGTCTAGAGTTTTCTGCCCCCCTGGGGGCAAATCGACCAAATTACAATAGGCTGATCTTCCTCCAAGGGGGGAAGAAATGGCCTACAACAAATTTGCCCCCCAGGGGAGCGACCCTTGCCTAACGGGTCGCTCCCCTCAAGTGAAACTGACAAAAAAAATCCCTTGTGTCTAGTAGTGTCTGCCCCCCTTGGGGGCAGATTGGACTAATAAAAATGGGCTGATCTCGCCCCAATGGGGGCAGAAATGGTCTAAATACAATTTTCTCCCCAGGGGAGCGACCCTTGCCTAAGGGGTCGCTCACATATATAAAAAAATAAACTAAACATTAAAAAAAAATACCCCTGTGTCTAGGAGTTTCTGTCCCCCCTTGGGGCAGATCGGCCTAAGTATAATAGGCTGATGTGCCCCCAGGGGGGCAGAAAAGGCTCAAAAATATTGTGTCCCCCTGGAGAGAGGCCCTTGCCCACGGGGCCGCTCCCCTTATGTATAAATATGAATGAAAAACAAAATCCCTGGTGTCCAGTGGTTTCTGGCCTAAAAGTAAATTTGCCCCCAAGGGAACGACCCTTGCCTAAGGAGTCACTCCCCACATATATAAAAAAAAGAAACAAAAATAAATTTAGCCCTGGTGTCAAGCTTTTTCTGCCCGCCCTGGGGGCAGATCGGCCTAATTGTAATCCGACGGGTGGCCAGAAATGGCCTACAAATAAATTGCCCCCTGGGGAGCGGCCCTTGCCCAAGGGACCGCTCCCCTCATTCAATAACAAACAAAAAAGCAGAAATGCAGAGAGAGACATTAAAGGAAAGAAAAGGTCTATCATTTCCTTTCATGCTTCTCTCTGCCCCTTCATGTGATCGGAGGAGAAATGCTTTTGCATTTCTCCTCTGATCCGCGCTAGAAAGTGAGCTTCTAGCACAGAGGGGTAGGACTCAGATGAGGTCAGTAAAAACCGCCTACCGACGCAGCGACGGCTGCCAAAAGACCGTCGCCGCGGCTACCAACCATCTGCTGTATATGACCACAGCTGGATTTCCACCAGAAGGATGGCGGAAATCTGGCTGTGGCCATGTCCGCGGATGGCGGTAAGGTGGAGCTGCTGCCACCAGTAGCGTCACACCAATAGAACGCTGCCAGATGTATTATGACCCATTATATGGCCTGGCGGTGTTCTACTGGAGGATGCTGCTGGTGACAGCAGCGCCCCGTCCTGTCTCCTGCCTGAGGACCCACTGAACACAGGTAAGTCGGGTATCCAACAGGGGAGGGGTTTGGGGAGAGTTGTGTGTGTGGGGGTGTATGTGTATGTTTCTGTATGCATGGATGCGTGTGTGTGTTGGATGTTGGATGTGAGTTTGCATGTATGGAGGTTTGAGTGAGTGTATGTTATGTTTTGTGAATGCGTGTGCGGGTGTATGTTTGAAAGTGTGTGCGGGTGTGTGTGAGTGGATGTATGCATACATGGATGTTTGTGGGAAAAGGGTGTGTGTATGTGTGTGTGTCAAGGGGGGTTTGAATGTAGGGGTGGAGTGGGGGGGCCTTGGAGAGGCAGTGGGGGGTAACTGGAGAGGGAAGGGGGAGACCCCTATCAGTGACAGGGAAGGAATTACCTGTCACTGATAGTGCCTACCGCCATGGTTTTCATGGCTGTAAGGAAACCACGAAAACCATGGCCATAGGTGGGGTCATAATCCCACAGGCGGAACAGTGACAGCCATCAGGCTGGAGATGTATATATCTCCAGCCCGGTGGCTGTTACGGCCGTGGCGGTCAGAGTGGTACATTGGCGGGTTGGCTTCAGCCAACTCGCCAATGTCATAAAATGGCGGTATGTACCGCCAGCCTGTTGGCAGTACTTACCGCCATGTTACCACCGACCGCCGGGGTCGTAATGACCCCCTATATCACAAATGCCACGCACATAAAAACTAGCAACAAATAGTGAGTAAGCACATGGCGAAGAAGGTAGCAGAGAACAAGGGAAATATGTCTGGCTACATACACCTGCACTCCAGGTACCACCCTGACACTATCCAGCAGGATGCAGAAAGACAAAATGGCCTGCATTTTGCATTTAATAAAATGCCATCCACAAGATTGTAAAACATATAGCACAGTAGCAGTTAAAATGTGAAAAATACATTAAAATTGTACCTAAAATGTACTTAATACCAAGGCAGACTAGGCCCCAGCCACTTACACAACAACACAGTAACATGATTAAAGAATCCCAACAACTCTATAGAACATTCAGAAAGACAGGCACATTTATGAAATAAATTTAGCTCACCAGCTCTCCACTATTCAAAAATTGTGCAAACAGTATCCCTTAAAAATCTTAATGCCACATGGCCCCTAGTCCTAACCCCCAGACAACCTACCAAAAAAGGAAGATATATAGTTGCGCCTGCCCTCCCTCAAACAACAATCTTTTTATAATGCATTGAACTCACTAGATTTTTCACAAAAAGTAAACATTCCAAGAGTGTGGATGCTGCAGAGGTTGCAGACAAAATCCAAATCCAAAATGACCAAGGACTGAACAAAACAGGGGGAGGAGTCTTCAGGAGAGGAAAGCTAAGCTGCTACTGTATGTACAGTAGCCTCTCAGTCTTTACTGCTGTATCTACAGAAGCCTCCCAGTTCTTTGGTACTTTCGTCAAAGAAAGACACATTTTGCACTCAAAGAAATCACCCAATCAGGGTGTCTTGTAATATATAACCTTGAAAATATATTTTAAAGTTGATTGACAGGACACTTGAGGTAAAAGAAGTACCTATTGCATTTGGAGTGGAAGTTTTGCATTCAAAAATTACCTGAGTAGTGTTTTTTGGTTTTAAAAGAACCTGACATCTTTTTGACAGTCCATGTTAAAGAATTTCTGTTCGCTCCAGGAAGATGCACATCAGGTTCATGTTGATCGCATTATTTCCTTGCTTCTTGTGTTATGATATATCCCCAAATGCCATTTTCATTATGTGATGTAGTGTAATGGCATAATGTCTAGCTTTCATCTATATATTTTCCTCTTATTATTTTATCACAATTTCCAAATCTCGCACATCACTGGGTCTCTAATTCAGTCTTTGTCCGTACCTTTTTCATCAGTGCCTGTGTTTGAGTCCCGTCTCATCTTCATTCCTTCTCACTTTTCTTTGTTATCCTGTCTGTTAGACTTGGCATCATTGAACTGGTCTCCTCTTACTTTTGTGCCTCTACTTCCCAGGTTGTTTCTGTGTGCTGGACTCTATTATTGCTGTTTTTGTTACTATGGGCACTTCACAACTGCTGACCAGTGCTAAAGTGCAAGTGTTCTCTATGTGAAATTATAAGTGTAATTGGCTTTTCCATGATTGGCATATTTGATTTACTAATAAGTCCCTAGTAAAGTGCACTAGAGGTGCATACAGTGTGCAAATCAAATGCTAGTAGTGGGCCAGCAGCACTTGTGCCACCCACTAGTAGCCTTGTAAACATGTCTCAGACCTGCCAATGCAGTGTCTGTGTGTGCGGTTTAACCTGCCAGTTTAACTTGGCAAGTGTACCCACTTGCTAGGCCCAAGCCTTCCCTTTTTATACATATAAGGCACCCCTAAGGTAGGCCCAAGGCAACCCCATGGGTCAGGTGCAGTGTATGTTAAAGGTGGGACATGTACTGATGTGTTTTGCGTGTCCTAACAGTGAAATACTGCCAAATTCGGTTTTCACTGTGCAAGGCCTATCTCTCTCATAGGTTAACATAGCGGCTGCCTTTAAATATTATTAAAGTTCAGATTCCCTTTGGGAGCAGACAGAAATATGGAGCTTGGGGTCTGTGAACTCACAATTTAAAAATGTATCTTTTAGTGAAGTTGGTTTTCAGATTGTTAGTTTAAATATTCCACTTTTAGAAAGTAGGCATTTTCTTGCTTAAACCATTCTGTGACTCTGCCTGGTTGTTGATTTCCTGTCTGGGTCAGTTTAAGAGTTGGGCTGTTTGCATCTCTCTCTAGACAGTGAAAAAAAGGTGCTGGGTTGTAGCTGCATATCCTGATGAGCAATTTTTGCTAGAGTGGAGGGAGGAGCGGTCACTCATACCTAAAAGGGCTGTGCCTGCCCTCACACAATTTAGTCTCCAACCCCCTGGTGTGTGTTTTGGGCCTGGCCTGGGAAAGGCAGGATCTTGTGAACATCAAAGACTTTTTCTTTGAAGTTGGGCAACATCAAAGGCAGAAAGAGGTAAAAGTATTGGACATAAAACCCAAGACATTAATTACTTATAGGATTCACGAGGAACCTCTGCCTGGAGTAGAGCTGAAGAGCTGAGGAGAAGTGCTGCCCTGGCCTGTGACTGTGGTTTGGTGGGCTATCCTGCAGTTGCTGCTTCTGTCTGTGCAAGGGGACAAAGACTGGACGTTGGTGTGCATTCCTGCTTTAGAGGTATCTCCAAGGGCTTGGAGTAGATCTTGCCTCCTGTTTTGAAGCTTCAGGGACAGCCAGTTTTGAGTCTGCATCCTGTGGACGACTCTAGCTTGCCAGAAGTTGCCATTTCAGTTCCTGGGTCCCTGGAAGTGAATTTCTGGAGAGAAAATGTCTAACGATGCCAGACCATGCCATGTGACTTCGCTAAGGACGCCACTGCACAGAAACCACGACGCTGCCTTTCGCGAAGGCTTGAACCTCGCAGAAGCGTGATGACCCCAATGATTTGCAGGGATCGCAATGTTGTAAGTCTGATGTCTGTGACACCTGACAACATTGCAGCACCTGCAGCCCTGTGAGGTCACCTCGCAGCATGGTGACTTTGCCGGATTTCATACGTGCCGGAACCAAGGGACTGACACCTTGCAACTGACGCCGTCTCACCTCCACCGCTCTGCAGATAGGACCGACACTGCTGCGCGACGCCTCTGCTTCTCTGCCCCGTAGCACTGGAACTGATGCCGCATCAGATCCAGCAATCCCTCGCTCCTCGACTCCGTGCACTGGCCTGTTTTCTACTTTTTTTACAAAGGTACTGTACCTGGGGGTCGTATGACTCTGTAAACGGTGCCAGTGGCGTTGCATTGTAGGAAACGACTCTGTCACAATGCCGCTTAACATCAAATCGCAACATTTGTGCTTCTAGGCACTACTTTTGTGTTTTTAAGTGCTAAAATCTATTATTAATGGTGCATTGTGGATTTTTATTGTATATGGTCCTGTTTATTTAGACAAAATATTTACTATTTTTCTAAACCTGTGTTGTATCATTTTGTAGTGGTACACTATGTTACTGTTTGTGTTGGTACAAATACTTAACACATTGTCTCTGAGTTAAGCCTGCCTGCCCATTCCAAGCTACCAAAGGGGTGAGTGGGGGTTAACTGAATGTGATTCTTCTTTACCCAGACTAGAGTGAGGGTCCTTGCTTGAACAGGGGGCACCCTGACTGCCAACCAAAGACTCCATGTCCTTCTATCCTCCTTCTATGTTCACACTGAATGTCATCCTTGTTCTTATGCCAAAATCAATTTCTTTCAGAGATCAACTCACACTCCAGTATGTGATTCTCATTCCAACTCCTTAGCACATTCCCTGAAAATTCTATCTCTCACTCTCCCACTTTTCTAACTCATGCATTTTATTATTCATAGTTATATATGCACCCCACATATTTCTTATTGATTCGACTTTATGCTTCACTTGCCTCTTCTCTCCATCTCTACCAAACATGTTCTCTCACAATTGCTTGAGGTGCAGTTAGATGGATTTTTCAAATGCATATCCTGAACACAGTTGTTAGGTTTTTGGATGCAGGTTTTTGCGCTTCCTTGAAGACTGAACGTGCACAAGTTAAATGTTGTGTATTCCATATAATCATTTTTAATTTAATGTATTTTCATTTTATGGACATTTCACAGTCATATATTACAGTTTTAGGGGAGCTACACAGTAAGTAGGAGACAACAGTGATGTTCACTATAGCCAACATATTAACCTCTTTAGTGCGGGCATAGGCCTCTGTGGATTCAGATCTGAACTTTCTCCAAGAATTGGGAAAGAAGGCAGACAAATGGGCCAGAACAAGGGTGAGCAGAAAAGCTCATACAGGGGGTGACAAGGATGGCAAGAAGAAGGATGGTAATTCACATGACAAGGGTGGGGACAAAGATAAAAAATCATCAGAGTCTTCATAAGGCCCACAAAAATCCTCTTGGGGTGATGTGTCCAAATCCTCTTCTCACAAAGATAAGAAACCTTGGTGTTATATGTGTAAAGCCAAAGACCATTGGGCAACTGATCCTCATTGTCCAAAGAAAAACACCAAAACGTCCACCACCACAACCCCAACTGCAACCACTAGTGTCCCTAGTAATAGCAGTGGTGGTGGGAAGAACACTACTAATAGTCAAAGGGTGTAGCTGGGCTCACCATTGGTAATGTAGTTGGGGTTGGTCTAGTTAGGGAGATCACTGAGACTGTTTTAGTCTCTGATGGTGGCATTGACCTCGCCACTTTAGTTGCTCGTCCCCTTAATATGGATAAGTACAAGCAGCTACCCCTGATTATTGGTGTTAAGGTTGAGTCCTACAGGGACACAGGTGCAAGTGTCACAATGGTGATGGACAAACTGGTTGCCCCTGAGCAACACCTACTTGGTCACCAGTACCAAGTGACAGACGCCCATAGCAACACTGTAAGCCAGCCCATGGCTGTTCTCTTCTCTATCTCAGTCTTACTCATGTACTTTATTATTCGTAGTTATATATGCACTCCACATATTTCTTACTTAGTTGACTTTATGCTTCACTTACCTCTTCTCTCCATCTCTACCAAACATGTTCTCTCACAATGGCTTGAGGTGCAGTTAGATGGAGCTTTAAAATGCATATCCTGAACACAGCTTGTTAGGTTTTTGGATGTAGGTTTTTGTGCTTCCATGAAGACTGAACATGCACAAGTTAAATGTTGTGTTTCATTGAATAACTTTAACTGTAATGTATTTTCATTTTAGGGACATTTCACATTCATGTATCAGAGTTTTAGGGGAGCTACACAGTAAGTAGGAGACAACAGTGATGTTCACTATAGTCAACACATTTACCTCTTTAGTGCGGGCGTCGGCCACTGGCTGACGCCCACACTACCTCCCAGGTGCGGGTTACGACCAGTGGCCGACACAATGGAGGGGGTTCAAAGATCGTTTTCTAAATATACCCTGGAGACACAGAAGATCTTCTGTGTCTCCCCCCTGCCCTCTCACCCGCTCCTTTGTGATGCCAGTGTGCCATAAGGCACTCTGACATCACTGTTTTGTTTTCTCCATCATAGCAGGAAGCGGCCCTGCGCCCGCTTCCTGCTCCTATAGGGAAAACAGCCCCAAATGGCCTTCCCGACGTTCGGGAAGGCCTTGTTTGAAATGGTACACTCTCCCCTTTCAAACAAGGCCTTCCTGAACCGGTGCGCTGCGATCGAGGGCCAGGAAACCCCACTAGACACCAGGGATTTCACTTGTGGGGGTCGGCCCCCTCAGCAAATGGTCCCCCCGGGCATATTTTTTTTTTTAAAAGGTGGGTGCCCCCTGGAGTTGGGGGGCGCGTTTGCACATGATCGGGCTCACCAGGGAGTACATTTAAAAAAAAGAAATTGACGGGCGTCCCCCTGTGAGGGCAATAATTATTTTTAGTAGTTGTATGGTTTCCCTGGGCGTCACTCTGGCCGCCAAGGACACCGTATAGCTACTAAAATAATATATAAATCTATATCTATGTATCAGTCGAGGAGTCCCATTCAATAACTCCTCTTCCAGTGATTATGAGGGAGGTGATGAGCACAGTCCTGCTGTTTCTTCGCAAGCACAGTCTGTGCAACGGGACAATAGCGGGTTAGCCCACACAGAGAGCAGGCATATGCGGGGGCAAGTACAGAGAGAATGCTCTCTTGGGAGCTCACCCAATTTAGTTCAGCCCCAAATTTCACTGCCCAAATCGCATTGTGGAGACATCAAAATTATCTGTCACAAAACAAACTGGTTTTGTAAGGCAGGCACCTATGTTTTTCGTCCTGGGCTCAGCGGCCATATAGGGAAACAAACCAAACCAAGACATTTCTGGAAAATAGACATCCGGGGGAGTCCACAGAGAGTTGTGACTTGTGTGGATTCCCAAAAGTTTTCCTACCTAGAATACCCTGCAAAGCTGAAATGTTGAATAAAAACTCTATTTTTTCTTGAATTTCTGTCGCACAAACTACAGGAATATGCTAGGATACCCAAAATTCCTACCACCCAATGTTTCCCCACCTGTCCTGACAAAACACTACCCCACTTGAGTGCCTGTACCTAGTGCCTGCGTCAGGAATGGATCACCCCAGGGAGAACAGTTGCCCTCATGTTAGGACCAACATTGACCGTTGTGTGATCTATGCCTGTCGCGGGCACTAGACCTACCCACACAAGTGAGGTACCATTTCTATCGGGAGACTTGGGGGAATCTTAGGTGGAAAGAAATTTGTGGCTTCTCTCAGATTCCAGAACTTTCTATCACCGAAATGTGAGGCAAAAGTGTTTTTTTGCCAAATATTGAGGTTTGCAAAGGATTCTGGTGAGAGCCCCACGAGTGACCCCCATCTTGGATTCCCCTAGGTGTCAAGTTTTGAAACATGCACATGTTCGGTAGGTTTACTTAGGTGCCGGCTGAGCTAGAGGCCAAAATCTAAAGCTAGGCACTTTGCAAAAAACAGCTCTGTTTTCTTTGGGAAAATGTGATGTGTCCATGTTGTGTTTTGGGGCATTTCCTGCTGCGGGCACTAGGCCTACCCACACAAGTGAGGTACCATTTTTGGTTAGGCCCCAACCCCAACTGAAGGGGGTAACAGTCTTTCAGCTCCCCCCCCCCGCACACAAAATCATCTTATCCCACAGCAAGCAAGAGGACATTTGATTATTTTGGGATTTGGTTTTACATTTGGGCCATGAGAGCTTGGCTAACTCTCAAAATCATCCCACTTGGAATGGTGAGGGCTGCACTTTTTGGACTTTGGGACACTGCCATGTAGAAAAATCGACAAGACCTAGCCACATCTGAAAACTAAGCATCTGGGTGGTTCCAGGGTGGGTGTGGTTCACATGCACCTCACACCACTTTCTTACCCACGATGCCCTGCAAACCTCCAACTTTGCTGGAAATCACACATTTTCTCACATTTTTGTGATGTAACCTTCCAGAATCTGCAGGAATCCACAAAATCCCTACCACCCAGCACTGTCTCAACTATACCGATAAAAATTCAGCCTAAAAACGTTTTTTTTTCAAACTGCACTTTTGGACCTGCTTTGGTTCCCCCCTCAATCGCAACATGTTTTTTGCACTTCCCTAGTCACACACACTTGGCTCACCTACACAAGTGAGGTATCATTTTTACCTGGAGACTGAGGGGAGCGTTGGGTGGTAGGAAATTAGTCCTGGTCCGGTGATCCCATTCAGAACTGTGGGAAAAATGTGACTTGTTAGCTAAATTTGAGGTTTGCTGTGGATTCTGGGTTAGAAAATATTGGGGGATCCAAACAAGTCACACCTCCCTGGATTCCCTCGGGTGTCTAGTTTTCAGAAATGTTTGGGTTTTGTAGGTTTCCCTATATGACTGTTGAGCCCAGGACCAAAAATGTAGGCAAGTGAAGCATAAAGTCAACTAAGTAAGAAATATGTGGAGTGCATATATAACTACGAATAATAAAATACATGAGTAAGACTGAGATAGAGAAGAAAACAGCCATGGGGTGGCTTACAGTGTTGCTATGGGCGTCTGTCACTTGGTACTGGTGACCAAGTAGGTGTTGCTCAGGGGCAACCAGTTTGTCCATCACCATTGTGACACTTGCACCTGTGTCCCTGTAGGACTCAACCTTAACCCCTGCAAAAACAGGTAGTTTAGTATTTGATAATTTTGATGTGTTCACATAGTGTTTTGGGGCATTTCCTTTCATGTGCACTAGGCCCACCCACACAAGTGAAGTATCATTTTATCGGGAGACTTGGGGGAACACTTGGTGGAAGGAAATTTGTGGCTCCTCTCAGATTCCAGAACTTTCTGTCACCGAAATGTGAGGAAAGAGTGTTTTGGGCCAAATTTTGAGGTTTGCAAAGGATTCTGGGTAACAGAACCTTGTGAGAGCCCCACAAGTCACCCCATCTTGGATTCCCCTAGGTGTCATGTTTTCAAAAATGCAAGTTTGGTAGGTTTCCTTAGGTGACTTTGCAAAAAACAGCTGTTTTCTTTGGGAAAATGTGATGTGTCCATGTTGTGTTTTGGGGCATTTCCTGTTACGGGCACTAGTCCTACCCACACAAGTAAGGTACCATTTTCATCGGGAAACTTAGGGGAAAGCTGGGTGGAAGGAAAATCCTCGTTCCTCTCAGATTCCAGTACTTTTTGTCACTGAAATGTGAGGAAAAGGTGTTTTTTTGCCACATATTGAGGTTTGTAAAGGATTCTGGGTAACAGAACCTGGTGAGAGCCCCACAAGTCACCCCTTCTTGGATTCCTGTAGGTGTCTAGTTTTCATTAATGCAGAGGTTTGGTAGGTTTCCTTAGTTGCCGGCTGAGCTAGAGGCAAAAATTCACAACTAGGGACTTTCCAAAAAACTCTTCAGTTTTCAATGTAAAAATGTGATGTGTCCATGTTGCGTTTCCAGCCGCGGGCATTAGGCCTACCCATGCAAGTGAAGTACCATTTTTATCGGGAGACTTTGGGGAAGACAGCATAGCAGAACAAGTGTTATTTCCCCTTGTCTTTCTCTACATTTTTTCCTTCCAAATGTAAGCCAGTGTGTAAAAAAGACATCTATTTCAGAAATGCCCTGTAATTCACATGCTAGTATGGGCACCCTGGAATTCAGAGATGTGCAAATAACCACTACTTCTCAACACCTTATCTTGTGCCCATTTTGGAAATACAAAGATTTTCTTGATACCTATTTTTCACTCTTTATATTTCAGCAAATGAATTGCTGTATACCTGGTATAGAATGAAAACCCATTGCAAGGTGAAGCTCATGTATTGATTCTGGGTTCCTAGGGATCTTGATGAACCTACAAGCCCTATATATACCTGCACCCAGAAGAGTCCAGCAGAAAAATGTCTGTTTTTTCAGCTCACTTTCAATATTTTTTATTTCAGCTGTTATTTTCTGTAGAAAACCATGTAGGATATACACAAATGACCCCTTACTCAATTCAGAATTTTGTCTACTTTTCAGAAATGTTTAGCTTTTCGGGATCCAGCATTGATTTCACACCCATTCCTGTCACTACCTGGAAGGAGGCTGAAAGCACAAAAAAATTGTAAAAATGGGGTATGTCCCAGTAAGATGAGAAAACTGTGTTGAAAAATGTGGCTTTCCAATTCAAGTCTGCCTGTTCCTGAAAGCTGGAAAGATGGTGATTTTAGCATTACAAACCCTTTGTTGATGCCATTTTCAGGGTAAAAACCACTAGTCTTCTTTCGCAGCCCTTTTTTCCATTAAAAAAAAAAAAAAAAAAAAAACGCTGTATTTTGGCTAATTTCTTGGTCTCCTCCATGGGGACCCACAAGCTTTGGGTACCTTTAGATTCCCTAGGATATAAATTTGGCGTGGATAGCTTACGTGGACAAAGTCATGAAGGCCTAAGTTAAAACTACCGCAAATAGCCAAAAAAGGTCTCAGCACTGGGAGGAGGGAAGGCCCAGCAGCTAAGGTGTTAAAATAAAAACATCTTACAGACTGCTGAACTCACAACACTCTCAAGATGTTTTGCATAACCTAAGACTCTGGCTTAGCTCAACAAGGTTTGTTTTGACACCTGTGGGTGACACAAGTGACCTTTGTTCAATACACTAGTGCTTGACTGTGTAAGACAGATTATTGTATCCCAACAGAACCCCTCTGAATACATAGCTGAAGTGGCATCAGTGTTTTGAGGTTACCAACAATCCCTAAATAGAGATTCAGGTTTGCAGTATGTATATGAGAAATCCAGTTTTGTTCTTTGTAATGTCGTAGTTTGAACTCTTGCTCTGGGCAAGACTGCTGGTTAAAGGATGACAATACTTTTGCTTGTAGGCGACTACAACAAGTCGTAACTGTTGTCCCAACCTTACAGGCTCACTAGCAGCACCTCACCAGAAACACAATAGTAAAAGGTGATTTGTGGTAGCCTTTACGCATGGACTCGAGAATAAGACATCTCAGGGAGTGTCGTGGTTAAACTGAGATTACCCCCTTTCTCACAGATATATCATGTCTCATACAAACACAGGCAATGACAAAGATGCAGTAAAATTTCAATAGTTTTTATTTCACATAACTGCAATTTGCGAAAAGTTGCATGGGCTGCAATGATTAGGATAATGAATGATGCAAGAAACAGAATTGTGAAGACGAGAGCCATTATTACAAAGACCCCCACCATCTTGCAATGCATAGAAAAGACATACAAGATGTAATATGCCCTAATACCCTAATGTGAAAGGCCTAACCTCCTACCTAAAGTAGAGCTGGGTTAGCTAAACCTAATCTCCCAATGCCATGTCCATGAGAGGAGCCCCCAACCCTTGTTACCGTGGAATGAGGTCTCTATCTCAGACTCCACAGGGACACGAAGACTGGGTCAATACAACGTGCAGCATCGATATAAGCGATGGTGCTGATGCCCTCTGGTCGGAATCCCTCTGATTATCTGTCTAAAGTGCGATGTATTTATACAGATCTTCAAGGACCCCTGACGTAGGTGTGTTCCCAAACAATAGATAACAGACATGCTTGGGATGGCAATTGATATAAACAAAAGTATAGAGAGGGAAAATCCCTAAATGTGAACACCTACTGTTTGTTTGTCTTGGCTTGATCTTGACGCCTTAGCGGGGTGACACTGATATTGTAACTCATAACAAATGGCCCAACTATAAACAAGACAGCCATCTTAGAAGAATTAAATAATTAAATGGGCTAAGACAGAGCAAGCTAAGTAGGTTAAAAGTCACTAGGTGACGGGGGCACGAGTCTGCAAGCCAGAGGCTAAGCTAACTCCTGTTATCCCATTAAAACAAACTAGGATTCACTACAGTAATTTCTGAAACACAAACTGCACTAAGAAAAAGAAGCCAACTAAAAAACATTTGTTTCATCAGTCTCATTCTATTGTTTAGTACATTTAAAATAACCACAGAGAATATTATTAAAACAGAAAACATCCATGTTGTGAAGAGAAAGAATAAAATGAACATTTCTACCATAGATAAAATGTCATCTAACAACAGAACACTCTAAACTCTAAAACCTACTTCTACAGGCTACATGGAGCAGGGTATCTTTCATCTAGACACCTAGGCCCATATTTATACTTTTTGATGCAAACCAGTGCCGGAGCTGGTTTGCGTAAAAAACAAATACCGCCGGCTAACACCATTCCTACGCGCCAGGCAGGCGCCTTATTTAAGGATTGACGTTAGCCGGCGTAAGAAAAATGGGGATTATGCGTCAAAAAATGGTGCAAGTCAGTTTAGAGTAAAAAATCAGGGCTCTAACATGACTTGCACCATTTTTTGACGCACAACCCCCATTGAAATGTCATGCCCCCTTGCCCAATGGCCATGGCATGGGCATGGCCATTGAGCACAGTGGCATGTAAGGGGGCACAAGTCTAGCCCCCCCATGCCACTTTAAAAAAATAAAAAAATTATACTTGCCCCAACTTACCTGTACTTACCTGGGATGGGTCCCCCCATCCATGGGTGTCCTCCAGGGGTGGGCGAGGGTAGCAGGGGGTGTCCCTGGGGGTAGGGAAGGGCACCTCTGGACTGCTTCAATGGTCAGAGACCATGGAAGTGGGCCCACATGTCCCTTAACACCTGCTCTCTCCCAGGCGTTAAAAAACGGCGCACATCAGGCTGTGTGCTGTTTTTTAAGGCCCGTCCCCTCCAGTGTGTATGAATGACGCGGGAGTATAAATAAGGCGCACAGGCCTTAAAGTCATTTTTTAGATGGGAATGCCTACCTTGCGTGTCATTAACTCAAGGCGGTTTCCCTCATCCAGAAAATGACGCACACAGACGGATTTTGACATTCGCAGGGTCGGGCGTCATTGTATAAATATGGGGCAAGGTTTGCGCTGAATGACATTCGGCGCAGACAGAGTATAAATATGCCCTCTGATTTGCACTGCATACGTTTACAGTAAAGCACTGTAGTTATCAACAGTCAGGGGCAGGTGATCCCTTGAGAGGAAAATACTCATAAGCTATGATTTTAATTTTATTGATAGCAATTTTACAACTGTGGAGACTTTACACTTGTGGCAGAGACTCCACACATACTAAGACATGCTTGTCCTATCTTTTTATGTGTGGAGTACTCTGCCCTAACCATGAGGTCTCCGCTGTCATAAAATTACAATTAGTAAAATTAAAATCATAGTTTGCGAATACCAAAACAATAGTAACATTTCACAGACATGTAAGTTTATCTTTGTGAATTAGGTTTGTGATATCTTTTATTTTAAGTTTCATTTTGTCAAAAACTGTTATTTTATCAGGTTTGCCTGAAAGTGTAAAACCTGCACCAGTAGGACTACCCACACCTGCCTGAACCATGTTTTCCTTTTCAGCCTAGTGGATGGCTCATTAAGTCTTCAGCCCACAGGACTCATTTAACATCCATGCATTGGTATATTTACTGCACCATTTACGCTAGCCTTTCTCGAATGTTAGCAACAATTACAATGTTTTAGGGGTCTGAGAACATACATTGGGGACTGTCAGCAGTGCACCTGTTTGCAGACGTAAAAGACCAGCAATAGCGGTCAACAAATCAGCGGTGGTGACCATCCAGAAAGAGAAATGGACTCACAATAACTTCATGAAAAGTAATGTAATCAACAGCACAGCTAGAGACTTGAATGTAGGACATTACCATCTGAAGCACAGATGGTAAACCCCAGGTAGAACCTGATTGTTTGTAGACAGGTCTAATCAGCAACTAGGCTGAGGGGAACTGGAGAGTCAGAATACTAGGTTGTCTGTCTTGCACGTGAAAGCCCACATTATTTAGAGACTTTTGGGGCGAGCAATTGATCCCTTCTTACCATGGTAATAGGTATTCAGGTAGTGCTTAACTTGTAAGATGTTAGACAGAGAGATACTGATATGTAATGATATGGGTGTATTTTGTTATACATTTTTAGAGTCGCGGTCCTTAGGAAAGCCTACCTGGGTGCAATTTTTGCATAAAGAATCAAGTCAGGCCCTAGGCGCGGTATATTTCTAAAGGCCCAGAATGCACTAACCTTGTGTAGTCAGTAGTAAGCGCCAGGGAAATTCATTATCGGCCTAGCCTCTTCCGTGGAATTGCCTAAATACATAAAAATACAACTAGCTTGAAAATAAATTACATGCTCTGGGAACATTTTTCGCAGCTAACTCATCAAAAATCATGCAGTGCACTTCATTATGCAATTGAATCTTTTATAATGTACACATAAAAGTGATTCTGCAACGGTAATGTGCACACGCTAATCTACCGTCGCCTCTGCTCGCTTCCGGTGCACACGCAATTACACACCACAACCCAAATGCATGTTAATGCTACTTATAAAATATCCGCATTGAAATTAAATCTATAGGGAAAAGGCACAAAGTTGCTCGGTTGCTTGTTTAATGAGGCTGTTCAGATATAACTGGTATGTATCTTGGGAAGACCCTTATTTGTCTTCCCAGCAACAAAAGTAACTAGAAGGCAGTCAGATAAAGCTATTGGGTTTGCAGGTTCAATTAATTACCACGGTCTGATAAGCACGCTTCCCCAAAACATCTCCTGAGGTTTGCATTCTCTGTTACTTTTTACAGCAATTTAAAAAGAGTAAAAGTTATCCTGAAGTCAAGTATGGCGCTGTAATGAAAAAACAGGAGAAAACAGGTGAAACAGGCAAAATAAACGTGCGCTTCTGTGTAACTGAAAAAAAAACACCACTGTATTTTGCTGTGTATCGATTTAGTCTCTGCCTTTTTTATTCACTTTTTGGCATGTTTCTATTAGGACTGTGATGATTGAAGATAAAAACTTCAAGGGAAAAATGATAACTCATCTAATTCTGATTTATACTTTTTTTGTGCAGCATTACCGTCATTTATTGACGCAAAAGCGGTGCAAACTTACAAAATACAATGGCCCATATTTATACTCTCTTTGCGCCAGATTAGCATCTTTTTTTACACAAATCCGGCACAAACTTAACACCATATTTATATTTTGACGCTAGACCCGTCTAGCGTCAAAATATCAGAGTTTGAGTTATTTTCTGGATGCGTGAAACCGCCTTGCGTCAATGAGATGTAAGGTGGCGTTCCTGCCCCCAAAAATTACTTAAACACCTGTGCGTGATATTTATCCATCTGGGCAAAAATGACGCATGGCTGGGAAGCGGACCCGAAAAATGACGCCAAGCCCGATCTGTGTCAAATTTTAATGCCTGGGTCAGGGCAGGCGTTAAAATGGTGCAAACACACCACTGCTTAAGGAAAACTCACACAAGCAACATCATTGCTCAAGAAGGACGACATAGAGGTGCTACTCATGCAGCATTCCAGATGACACAGAGCACAGGACCAACAGCAGCAGCTACCACCACACCAACGTGGACCCCAAAGGCAATGCAGAAGACAGGAGAGGCTCTTCAGGACCAGGACAACCCTCCTGGACCTCAGGGAACAGGATATCATCCAGAGGTACAGACTCAACTGGCAAGCCATACAGCAGCTGCTGCGCCAAATTGAGCTACAGTTAACGTTAACAGCCAGCGTGCAGACAACACACAATATTCCACCGGAGACCAAGCTGCTAGCTGTCCTGCACATGTTGGCAAGTGGCTCATTCCAAACGACGGGTGGCATGGTTGCTGGGGTATCACAGCCCTCATTCTCCGCCTTCCTTTCCAAGGTCCTTGATGCCAACATCTCCCTCACACCCCTCCACATCAGCTTCCCCAACACACAGCACAAGCAGCAGGAGACCAGGGGTTTTATCAAATACATGGCTTCCCACTTGTGCTTGGTGCTATTGAGTGCACCCATGTCCGGATTGTACCACCCGCTACAACCGAGCACCTATACCACAATAGAAAACAGACCCACTCCATAAATGTGCAAGCCATTGTTGACCACCTGGGATTGCTCACCAACATCTTGGCAAAGTATCCTGGGAGTGTAAATTATTCCTTCATCTTCCGCCACAGAACCATCAATCAGCACTTCCAGGATTGACAATATGGCAATGGCCTTATTGTCAGTAAATCCATAAACATAGTAATATACACACGGCACAGCAACCCTGTAGGACACACAGTACATACACCACTACATTGACACGTGGCCAGGAAGACACTGATGTGTGACACAGGTAGTTATGTTTGACCTCCTGACCCAATGGGATACACACCCATGGACAAATGACAGCTGCCAATAACAATAGATCCCACTCTAGAGCTACAAGGGACCAATTTAAAACCACACAGTGACATGGCCTGCACTGGAAGTACAACTTGGAAGATTAACCATTTAATATTACATATGGCCTCATAGTCAATCCCACACCCTCCCAAGAAATAAGTACTGTGGAAGGGGTGTGCAATGTGTGTTGCTGCAGGTCAAACACCATGAGACATATAGCATGATGATGCTGACTCACATGTAGGTGACATGGAAATACTGAGGCAGTACCAACATCACACAGCACTCCTGGGGTGACGTTGACAGCTAGCAATAAGGAAGTGGACTGTGCTATGAACACATATTGATTTGACACTAATGCAAACTGCACACTGCTGCACATACTGAAAATGCCAATTCTCCATCTACATAACAGATGTACAGGGAGATGGCCCTTCCTGCACACATACATCCACCTCCACAAGCCAGTTAGCCAGCTTACCTGAGCAAGTTCAGTAGTGTAGGTGCACAGTTGCACATGAGCCACTGGCAGAGGGAACCACAAATGTCTCCATAGAACCAAGTTACACATGGGACAATTGTGCATTGTCAATACTGAACACCTCCGTGCTGCCAACTTAGGGAAATGTGTTGGGCATTACCACCAAGCCCAATCAAAGGTCCTGACCTCTAGTTTTCATCTGCAATTACTTATGTCCAAGTGGGAGGGATTTCCAGGCCATCTAGAGCAACCATGTTACCACCACATTGGAATATATTGTGTGTGTAGAAGTATCATGTGCCCTCCAGTGAACGAACACTAAAACATCTTGCTCACTACACAACGTATGGGAAATACACACTGAACTGCAATTTGGAAACTAAACCATAGATATCAGTTCAATGAGCCAAACACAAGTTTTCAAGTCAAACAACCCAAAACAGAAAGAACCTCACAGAAGCCCAGGATCCCACACAATGCCACAAACACATATGAGTCACAGACGACACAAGATATCAACTGCCATGCTGCATGGCATTCCTGGTGAAAGCAACAACAAAATACTTACTCCTATTTTCTCTTTCAGCTGATCAGGGTTACGGGATCCAGCCATGGATCATGACCCCATTTCCCAACCCAAGCACAGCAGCACAGTGTGCGTATCATGAGGCACATCGGAGGACACGCACCATTGTTGAACTGACCTTTGGCATCCTGAAGTCCAGATTCAGATGCCTGGACATCACCAGAGGCAGCCTCTTATATTCCCCAGAAACAGTTTGCAAGATCATATTGACTTGTGCCATCCTCCACAACATTTGTGTTAGGAGGAACATACCCCTATATGAACCTGAACAAGAACTGCCTGAAGAGGAGGAGGAGGTGGATGGTGCCAGGGAAAACATCCAAATACAGCTGCAGGAATGCATCGCAGACAGCAGATAGTTCAAAACTTTTTAAACAATAGTCACTAAAAACACATTGTTACGATATGGAATTAAACAGCTCACATTATCACTGAATCCTGCTCTGGGTAATTATTTATGCATCACATGTTCTTTAGGATTCAGAGTATTACCTCAGGGAGCATGTCACAAAAACAAATCTGACTACTTCTGATACCACATCACACTTGATGGGTATGATTGTACAGCAAACATCACACACAGTTTGTATGTAAACCATCTTTTCTATTTCACATTTGAAGGGCAAAATCATAGGACCACAGCTATGACAGACATCCATGTTGCCAACATGGTCTACTGTAGCACATGACACACAACTATGACATCTTCAATCATAAAGGAAATAAGTGCATCATACATGAGGCAGTGGATGAGAAATTGCATTGGTAACAGGAATGTATGAGCAGACCCTTGACATTAGTAAGTGTGACATTAGCTATCTCTGAAAGAAGCTTGTGTGACAAGAGGTGCATCAATCCTGAAAATGGATAGCACGAGTGTCCACGATATGAAAAGCATTGCTCACAAGACGATCTGCGCAGTCCATCCCAGGTAATAAGTCTTGCCACAGCCACGTTTTAAGACTCTACCCTCCCTTCTCTAGGGGGTACTGTAAATGGACTAGCTGTACTCTGGAAATCATCATCACTCACCCAGACTCCCATTCTTTTCTATATCGCATGCCATAGTACAACTACATCAGCCTGCATGGACTTCAGGTCCCACAATGCAGTGCCTGGTAGTCGGTAAGACCTGTAATCTTCTGTTCATGGCTTCCCATGGGAAAAGTTCGGATGGCCCCTTATTCTGGATTTTCTCCATCAGGACTTGTGAGAGACTGAAGCTGCAGACACATGTGAGGAGCTTGTGTGACAAGTGGTGCATCAATCCTGAATGTGGATAGCACAAGTGTCCCAGGTATGACAAGCAGTGCTCACAAGACATGCCCTGCGTAGTCCATCTCAGGTAATAAGTCCTGCCACAGCCATGTTTTAAGTCTGTGCCCTCCCTTCTCTAGGGGGTGCTGTAAATGGAGCATCTGTACCCTGGGAATCATCATCAACACTCATCCAGACTCCTGTTCTGATTACTGTTTGCTTACTTTCTCTATATGGCATGCCATAGTACAACTACATTAGACTGTATGGACTTCATGTCCCATAAAGCACTGCCTTGTAGTCGGTAAGACCTGTAATCTTCTGTCCATAGCTTCCCATGGGAAATGTCCGGTTGCCCCCTTATACTGGATTCTCTCCTCCAGGACTTGTAAGAGACTGAAGCTGCACCCATCTGTGAGCTCTCTCATGCAGCCCAGCCATTTGACTCTGCCCTGGCCGTGCTGATGCCTGGAACTGCTTAGAAGCTGCCATTCCCTGAAGCTCCTCATCGTGCATTGGTGTACAATTTATTTGTGTACCAGAGCCCTTGTTGGATTGTGTTATAGTTCTGAGTACCCCTGAACCTGCTCTCTGTTTCCACAGTGTTGTACCTGCCTGTTCCAGTCAGACTCTGCTTCCTGTTTTTCTGCCTTGTTCGTGTTTGTTCCTGACAGAGCCTGCTTCCTGTTAGCCAGGCCACTTCCAGTCTTTGCGTCAACCAGAGCCTGTTCCCTGTGCCTGCATTTGCCTCCTAGTTGGTTCCCATGCCCTCCGTTTCCTCTTGGGATACTGTGTCTGATAAATGTACGATCAGTCCTCAACTGTATAGAATTGATTGATTTGATATTTGCACTGGCACATGTTTTCAAGGAGGCAAATCCAGCCCCCATCCTTTGTCTGGTTTTGCATGTATTCATTAGTGCCAAACCGTGACAGTGTGCTATGGCTGTATTCCTGGATTTCTTACTGTGCCTCTAGCCCACCAAACAAGGGCTGGTCTTGTGGATGTAAGGACAATCCATGTCTGTGCCCTGAGGGTCCAGAAACAGATTCACTTCTGCCACCACCTTTCGATGGGGCTTGCGTGGGAACTAACTGTGACATTAATCTGCACAGAGGCACTGACGATCACTGTTGCTGTGGGAAGTTCAGAGCCCTGCCCTGTGTACAAACGAAGTGATGAGCCCTGCTTCTTTGTCCATTACTGATCTGTTACATATTTGTCCACACCAAGGTTGCTCAATCTTCACTCTTCTGTATTATCTGCTATACCATAGCTGCCGTATCCCCTTGTATGCCTTTAGCGGCTCTTCGGCTTTAGGACAAATCTGCTTTGAAAGATACTCTATGAACTCAAGGGTTGCCTCAACAGACTCTTGACTAGACCTGCACGAAACCGTAACATTATGGAACCCTATACTGACACAGGGTACACATGTCCACAAACTTGAACTGGACACTTTTGTTCAATGCACCTCTGAAAGTATGTGAACACATGCAGCCTGGGCTGCTGGTCCACCACAGCCACAGGAGGAACATAGGTAATTTACAAACTGACGTGAACATGACAATTTTATGATTGGAATTAGAATCTGTGTTTCAAACACTGTACCGACCAAACATGTTCAAGTGCTTGACTTGTGGGTAGTATACACACAAGTGACCATGAAGTGGTAGGCAACAATTAATGACATGTGAGGGGTAACAAATCTGACATAGCCCTTATCAGCCAACCTTGATCTTCCCTGTGTATTGTTTGTCGTGGGAAATATATTGTCCCCAAAGTCAAACAGCTGCACACAGCAAAAGAGTTGACACATATTACAAACACATATTATGAGTGTTGTACCTCATTGATTGGCATCTGATGTTGATACCCATTTGTAACACATTCATACATGAACATCACGCCTAATGTTTTGCATGCCATTCCAACTGAAGCACACAAATAGTTGGAACAGTCAATTCACACACAAAACACACAGGCCATGATTTAGATTTTTCTAGCGTAGCCTTGCTGTCCTTTATTGATGCAACATCTGTGTAAACTTACAAATTACATTTAGATTACTTAAATTTGCACTGCTTTTGCGTCATTAAAAAAAAGCTAATCCTGCACGAAGATAGTAGAAATGTGGGCCGCAGTTGCATGGTCTACCACATGTGTCCAAACACTAGAACACACACACTGCAGGCCATACCATCCTATCTTCATCTAGATATAGGCTGCATGCATATTAAATAAAGAAAAATGACGCACACACAGTTTGAGTCAGAAATATTGACGCAAATGTGTCGAAAAATGATGCAAATGCACACTAAACATCAATGGGTCCCTAGCGTTAATTCCACCAGGGCACCCAACACATGCGGATAGCCATAAAAATTGTTGTTTTCTGGGAATGCGTGGGATTTTGATGCTTATGTAGCTTATGTGTCAAAAATATTCACGCAAACTATATAAGCGTTAAAAAATGTACACGCAAGACAGAAAACGGGGCAAAAAGGGGACAGGAAGTGATGTAATAGGATATCCTGTTTACAGACATGGTACAGTGGGTGTACTTTCACTTTGGAGTCTGTGATTTTTCTTGACTGTGTGGCTGTGTGTTGGTCTTGCTCTCTTGTGGATTGTGTATATTGTCTCTTGTGTGGTCTATCTTTTGTCTTTTGGTGTATCCTTATTGTATTTTGTACCTTTCTAAGTGTTTTTGTGTCTTTTGTTGTTGTCAGAATTGTATTTGTACTGTCAGGGTCTGTTTGTGGGTAAGATTAGTTGAGGTAGTTTGGGTCTGTCATTGGGGTTTGCAAGTTTCCTTTTTTCTACTTTCTTTTCCTTTATTTTTCATTTTATTGTAAAACACTTTCTACTGTACTATGTCGAGAAGGGTGAAGCTGGGGCGCATAGGTGTGGAAGAGCTTGGGGCATTTGTGTGGCTGGTGTGACACTTCCTTCCTATGATGCTGGAGTCACGGGGGCATGTGATACAGGGGTATCACTCGGAGGCAAGACGGCTGTGTTGGGCAAAGGTACCCTTCCACCTTAAAAGAATATTCAACACCTCCCGGAATGAGCACCAGCTGAAGCATCACTGGGCTGACCTGGTGGCCCGAGAGCAGCACCTGCAGGACTACTTGGGTGTGGTGATCAGTGGCCCTGTTGGTGAGTATCACGTTGACAAATGTGTACAGTAGAATGCTCCTAACAGTAACAGTAGCATATGGTGTGACATGCTGCATGCAATGTTTGTGGCCATGTGGAATGCAAGTTGAACAAACTGTTAGTGTACCAGTAGTGAGATGTATTACACATGTTTATGGTAACAATGCAGTCCAGAGTTTCATTGAGCCATGTCCGACTATTATTCTGGGCCATAAGTACAAAGCTATTTATAACTTTCACTAATGTCTAAGTTTACTGACTTTTTGTGTTTACGTCAGGACAAATATTAATTCAAATGCACAAACCTAAATTTGACATTCTGCTATGAGATTGCACAATCACAAAACAGGGTTTTCTAGTGGAATTTAGGATTAGGCTTTCAAATCCTATCATTGAGTCGAAGGAGCCTATTTCTTTTATTCTTGGGCACAATTGCCGGGACTAAACAATTGCAGTTACCATCCGTTTCAACTTGGTGCTAACACATTTTCAAAAGGGGAGGGGTCACCATGGGATCTCTTCCACTTTGTGAATGCATGGTCACAAGCTTTTTCTGAGTAAGAAGTTGTGTAACGGACCACTGACTGCTTCCAAAAATCTCTTTTAGTAAAAAGTTTGTTAAAATACTTTCTGTACCCCCCTGCTGCAATATTGCTGCATTTCAATGAATATTGACACCTCAATATGAAAGCAGTCACAGACATGGTGGTCTGCAGAGCTTAGCAGGCCAGCATTCCTGTGAGTGCCGCCATTCCCAAGAGGTTTGCGAAATAAGACCTACCTCATCATGATTGAGGAGGTAGGTCATTTGCTACCCCATTTTTGATTTGTAAACAGTGTCATTTTGAAGGTTCTACTTCTGATCATCCAACTTGCTAATTGCTAGTTGCTAAATCTTGCAATGTGTGAATCACAATACCTGATATAGGTACATATGGCCCTGAGTGACATATTTCAGGTGCGATGACTACACCTGTGCCCATGCATTCTGTCAATAATGTTCCGCTAAGACACTGTCAGCATACCATCTTTCGCAGTTTTGGAACAGCAAAGTGGGCAATCCATGTTTAACACTACATTGTCATCATTACACACACAATCCCTGCCATCATGTTGTCATAGGGGGCATACACGGCTTAGGGGACACTGCCAATGGGGCATAAGTTACCTACATTCAACAGTGCCACACCTATTATGGACCACTGAAAGCACGATAATTCCTGAATGAAAATCGCCCATCATGTCCATCACATAGTTACTCATTGTCCCTTGATGCACAAGTCACAATCCCTGAGTCACTTGTATTGCAGTGCACCAAGGAAGTGCCATAGCAATTGTCACCCAATAACAAATAATGAAATGGAGTACCATCTGAAATCGATTTGCCACAAAAGTGTGTTGTCAGGTTTAGCACTACATAATTGTTAGGGCCAGTGCATGTGTACATATGTGTGCCTATCACTCACTGGAGTGACTGTGTCAATGCAAGTTTGCAGTGGAATGTTTGTTGGAGTGTCTACACGCCTGAGGTGCAGCTCTATCATATAAAATGTCACACACTGTGATATGTTGTTCCCACGTTTGTACAGTGACCAGACATTGAGCAGATATCTCCCTTACATGTTTTACAGGTGGACAGCCCCCTCTACCATCACGGAAGTGGCTTGATTCGAGGACCCAGACATATCCAGTAAATGTGAAAATGTCTGTCCTGTGTTGTGATTGCAGCTGTTGTGTGATTGACTCTTGTGTGTTGGACTCATTGCAAGATATGATGAGCTGGCACGTGATCTGATGTGTGACTTGACTGGAGGTTGACATAGTATTCCATGCAAGGGTTAGACATTCACTGGCAGAGAGTCATAACTTGGGAGTCTTGTGATGCACAATAAGCAGCAGCAGGTGAACAAGGTGATTAGTAGCCACATGTACGCCCACGTTTGAGTTGGAGGAGGTCCAGTGAAAGAATATTGTCAGCAAGTCATACCCTAATTTACACAAGACAGTGATGCATCAGTTGTCCACACTAAATTGTGCATCCCTGTATTGTAATGTACATGTAGGACTCTATGGGTGACTGTCCCTCAGCATCTATCCCCAAATGTTGTACTCCATTTACATGGCACTTAAGTGGTATGGTATAGGCATGCATGCAGGTCAAGGCCAGATGTGTGCTTGCATCAATGTGGGTCATTTAGGAAATGTTTCAGTGAGATCTGATGTTGATGGTTGTCCACAAATGGAAACATGAATGTAGATGGGATTGACCAATGGTTAACTCACTCCTAGTTGGCAGGCCTCCTTACATGTGTTCCACTCACTAAATCCATGTACAGCTGGACAAGGCTTCGTGTTTGTCGTTGACGGTTGAGATGATGTATTGCATGCCCATCCCCCCTGAGGCACAGGGGTAGGGGGAGAAAATCTATGTAGCTAGGTGTGATGGTCACAGTGTAGATATTAGATGTCTAATTCTAAGCATGCATGTGTTCCAAACAACACTGACCCCTTATGATTAGCAACTGCATACCATCCTGCCATTTCCATATACAAATCACAAGTCTTGTGTGCCTTGAAGTTGATCCAGATGATAGGGATTAGTCGGCCTGGCACATGTTGAGTACTTGCTGCATTTGCATTGTGACACATTGCACTACATAAATGCACAGATCAGTTAATTTGATACACACCTTCTTATGCTTTGCTGTGCTGTTAAATACTTGATGGGTAGGCCGCATTGCCATGTCATTCCTCAGGGACAATCTATCATCTGTACTGTGATTTGGACTGCATGTGCAATTTGAGGGAGAGTGTTAGATTATCATCTGTACATGCATCACACAATAATGACACTAATGTTTGCCTGTCTCCTTTTTTACAGCTGCCAACATGAATGGCGCACAGATTCGACAGTTCCAGAGGTGGGCAGTGCGATACAGGCGTATCCTGGATGTGGAGTCTGGGTTTCGAATGGTGGCAAGACGCTATCGTCGGGAGAGAGCCACAACAGGTGTCGCCAGTGGCACAGTGGGCGCCAGTATCTCAGCCACACCTACTGCACCCTCAACCTCAGAAGCTACAGCCACAACACATGCTGCACCGTCAATTCCACCACCCCGACCACGGCACCTGTAGTTGCTATTTCATCAGGGACACAGACCACCACATGGCCGCATTTAGGCACCTACAGAGGGTCATGTGGAAGGTCCTGAAGAGAATGGACAGTCTCCAGTGTGACACTGCTCGTAATAGCCGGAGACTCAAATCTATACAGAAAACTCTGAGGAGGGCAAACCTCTAACTCCTGCATTGCCTCACCCCTAATTCCGTCCCCTCCCCCCTCTTTCCTTATACTGTTTATTAGTGGGTTTGGGGGGTTTAGTGATAGGTTACAGTAGACTATTAGTTTAGATAGGATAAGTAGGTTGGGGGTGGGGGGAGTTATATTGTTACATGTTAGTTTGTGGGTGGGTGGGTGGCGGTTGATGTTGGGGGTTTTGTGTATTCTTTAATAAAAAAAATATAAATACAAAAACAAAAATAATATACTTGATTAGTATTAGTATCTGTTTAGGTTAGTATATGTTGGGCTACATGTGCCCCGTCAGATAAAGGGGGGGGGTGGTAATGTTTAGAGTGTTTAGTTACAAGTGTTAAGTAAAGGTAGGGTAATTAGGGCCAGTTGTGGGTAATGTATAGTTAGGATAGGTTAGGTTAGTATAGGTGTGTGACATAGTTTTAAGTTTTCTTTTATACATAGTTAATAAGGTTTTAGGTACTCCTTTATGGTATGTGTCATATACTTGGGGATCTGGGCCTTTGCATGAGTGTACAGTGGCAAATTTGTGTTGGCCTGTGTATTCCGTCCTGCATCCACATCCCATTCTTTACATGTTTACTCCTACTTCCAAATCAGCTTTCACATTGGCAGCTACAACAAAGCTACTTCTCTATGCATCTACCTTCCATTGTACCCACCACTCAAGGTGACTAGGGTTCCCATGTATTGGACAGGTAGGTGTGCTTTTTAAGCTGTCATCGTTTGGGTCCTGTGTTGGAATTGTGGGCACTGTGGGACGTCTGCCTGCAGCCTGATGTTCATGTGAACCTGAGAAACTGAGTGGTGTCAAATTCTTATGAGGCTAGGTATACAAAATTCACGCCTATGGGTTTACATTGTACTCCCAGGTGACGTTATTGTCCAAACACTCTTACAAAGCCATTCCTGCTGTATGTTGTGGTTGTGGCATTTATGTTTAGAGTCAAATGTCACATACACAATGATTGTCTTGTAGGGGATGTGGCTAGCATTGCATTTAATCTTGTAGATACCTTGGTCCTGACAGCAGCACAAACTTACAAAGTGCAATGATATTTTGTGAGTTAGTGGTGCTTTTACTCCACAAATGAGCCATATGCAGCACAGATGATTTTAAAATCCAGACCCTTGTGCATAGATATCAGCCCACATTGTTTCTACGCTCTTGTATTGACATTCTTTGACCATTGACATGTTACATGGAGCACAAATCGCCAGCACAGTAGATGTGTCACATTACACAGAGACAAAGTGGTTGTGTAGGTGCTGTTTATTTTAAAGTGCTGTTGTGCAATATTTACATTGTCCAGTTTTGTAAGTCCATTACTGTGAAGCATTCTATTGTGACGCAACACAGTGCAATGTTGAGGGACATGTCATTGAACATGGTGCGATGGAGAGTCATTCAGTGCAGAGGAACATGAATTGCCAATTGGGTAGTGAGAGGCAATTGCAGACCATAGTGGTAAGATTAACAGTGTGTCTGAGATGAATGCTTGTCACCAACTGTAACAAGACTGGCATGTTGTCAAGCACAGGACAAAGGAAAGACAGTGCCCATGTGGCATGAGCTGGTGCCAGCAGGTACTCCTACCGATGGTTTGTTCCACGTCTTCATCCTCTGATGTGTGTGTTGTCTCCTCTGCCCTTGATGGTGGTGGTAGTGGGTTTGAGGGGGCAACACACACTTCAGTGGTTGGAGAAGTGGACTCTGAATTCCCGGTAGCTGCCAACTGTGGAACTATTAAGGGCAAACCTGCAGCAAGGAGAAGCTGCTGGTGTTTGAGTATGGAAGCAACATCCCTGTGGTAGACAGCCATGCTGCTGAAGGTTGTCAGCTTGTCATCCATGTCATCAGGGTAGTCCAGGACAGGCAGATCCACAGGAGAGCCATTGTCCTCTGCCATGAGATATTGTTCAATTAGTGTGTCTCTGTTGTGGCAGTTGGAATGTGACGTCACTGACTTCCATTGGTGAAACATTGTAATCTGGGTTTCCTTTCATTGTTCCTGTCATTAATATGTCACAGGCCTATGCCCCACCTGCATGCCACATGTAGTATGGGCAGTTTGGGGGACTGACTGCTTCATATCCTCTAGGTGTGCGTTCTGTCCAAATTGTGTCTTGCCACCTTCTTGTCCTACTCAACCCTCCCTCTGCTACCATTAGCATGGTGAGGCCTTGCAATGCTTGTTGGTGTTCTAATGCCACGTGCGCCACACATAACAATATGGCCCTGACCCATTCTATCATTTTTCACAATCACCTATACGGTGCTGAGACCTATCACCATACCATGTATTGCATTGGCTAAACACGATACAGGTGTCAGCATTGGTAGTTTCTCATGCTGATGTTTGCGTATGTGTGCTACATTGCATTGCACTGATGGACCTGGCAGAGTTCCATTTCCTCTTATGACTGTGCGGGTGTTTTTCACTAGCTACACACATATGTCCTCCCTCTCAATGCTGTTGCCTTAGTACTATGACAGTTGAGAATTTGCACGGTGGTATTGCAGCTATTGTAACACAGGCACAAGGTAGACCCTGGAATGGGCAGCATGGGTATGAAATTACTACTGTGTACTTCATAATGTAAGTGACAGTGCCTGATTTTTATTGAGTCTGTGGACATGAGCAGTTGACAGGAGTTGCACTTGGATAGGAATTGAAGGGGAGTGATCATGTAGTCATCCTGAACCCTCATTTTGAGTGTGTTTGTGCCATGGGCACCTAACAGACATTTCCTAATTGACACTGCACAGTTAGTAGTGGCAAGTGTTGTCAATGGTAAATGCCGCTAGAGGCAATGGCCTGAGACTGGGCATTGTCCTTAGTTTACATTCTGACAATACCAGCTGTCCTGTGACAGCAGCCCAGTTTTACCTTCTACCCTACCCTCCTGGACTGCTTTCACCTTTCCAGCAGCCTTGGCATGGCAATGTACCCCCATGCAAAGGTTGTTGGTGTTGTGTTGTGCTGTCCCCCTGGATGCCCCTGCACAGACCATGAACCTGTGCCGTGCCATGCCCTTTTTCCCTTTCCACTGCCTGATTTCCATGGCTGACATGCATTGTGTAATAGATATATACCTCCCCCTTCTTGCACTTGACATTTAGGTATTTTTGTCCCCCATGCCACTTACATATGTTTTGTTTCCTGGAAGTCTGCGCTGTCCAGTCCTGCGATTCCTATGACTATCTCCTCTGGCATGATGGCTGCAACCATCTCCTCCATCTTGTCCAGGGCCTCCTGTGGTGCTGGATTCCCACCTCCGGTCTGCAGTGCTCTTCTTCCTGTTCCTTGCCATTTTCTCCTTTGTCCTGAGCTTGCAGTCATGCCAGCGTTTCTTACACTCAGTGACAGTTCTCCTGACCTCTGCCACACTGTTAATCTTGTCCACAATTTGTTGCCAAATTGCCTCTCTCCTCCCAATTGGCAATTTCGAGGTGATGAAGACTTGATGCTGGTGCTCCGTTATCTCTCTGACCAGTATTTCATGCTCCTCTGCGCTGAAACATCACTTCCTTTTCTTGTTGTCTCTCCCCAGGGTCATGCCTGTGTCCTCCCGGCTGGTTCCTGGTAGAGTGAGGTCTCCCTGGGGTCTCTCGTGGATTCTGGGATCCATTTTGGGGCTCCTTAGCACTGTTTGCTGCGTTTGAGTTGCTTTTTGACGCTATTGCGGCAAAAATGGCGCATATCCGGTTTGTGGCATTTTCCGTGTCACAAACCGGATTAGAGTAATTTTTTCTGTGTTAACGTCATTTTGCTTTATGACACGGCACAATGGTTTATGTGAAAAAAATGACTGTAACCTGTTCTTAGCACTACTGTGTGTCAAAGTATAAATTTGACGCACAGGTGGTGCTAAGAAATGGCGTCAAAAAGTATAAATATGTCCCAATGTATTTTGTAAGCTTGCCCCGCCTTTGCGGCAAAAAATGACAGTAATGCGGTGCGAAAAAAGTATAAATCAGGGCCCTAGTATTTTAATAATTTCAGTGTTACTTCCGATTCTATGAGGCGCTGGCTAGAATTAGATTTAACATGAAGTTTTTATTAACCACATGGTAAGGCCCTATTTTTTCCCTCCACTTGACTTATAAAACTCCGATTGATTTTTTGTTTTTACCTGTGAACATTTGAATGAGATGTGGGTTTTGTGCTCACAGGCTACTGGAACCAAGCTGTACTTGCTGAAGAGCCCTAACCAGGTTTCTTGTGTTCCAGTTCAGGACGGGATTGGGGTGGCAGTTCAGGCTGGACTTCTCCCATGAGGTGCAGGGTCAAGACTAATTTGCATAAGGTTGGGTCCATACTGAGGTGGCTAGGTGGCTAAAAAACGATGGACTGGTATGGGGTCCCAAGTGATTGCCAGTGGCTGAGATTAATTCAAGCATTCCATCCATCAAGGAGTACTACCAGACAAAATATGCATGGGGACAAATTGAAGGTCCAAAACTGGCCAGTTATTGGATGCTATAATAAGCCCATCTGATATCCCTAAAACGCTGAAGCCCCAGCAAGTTAGTGTTTGCCTTTTGAGATGAAACTAACCACACAATACTATCTTTAACTGCTGGAATTAGGATAATTCCCATTTTCTAATCTATTTCTTCAATATAGATTAATTGTCCACATTCCGTTTCTGAATACTCAACTTTTTTCTTAAAGGCTGTGATTGATTTCTGGTTTGGTGAAACAGCAAAATTTAAACCAACATCAGAGAGCCAAAAGACCCAACCATTTTTGGGTGACTTAACTGAATAGCAAGACCATTGAGACTAAGATACAGGCCCTCGTTATGACATTGGTGATAAATCCCACTTACTGCCACGTTGACTGCCACCAAGTTACCGCTGCCACGGCGGATATCCGTTCACCATATTATGACACACATACACCAATCCGTCAGTATTCAGCCACGTACACAAATCTGCCAGCCCAAAGGTAAGTGATAAACTGGCGGTATCAAAATCCACATCGTTACGCCAACAGAACAATTCCCATCACATTATGACCCACGAATGACCATGGCGGACATTCAACAGTGGTACACCATTGGTGGTACATACTGCTGCGCTCAAAATCAACACACACAAATAAAACAATTTTACCTTGGTCAATTTAAATAACACACACCTGACACCCATACACACCCCATGCCCACACACCCACACCACTATAATACACACACCCACAATACCCACAACCCTTTACGACTACAAACTAATGCCACGAGACAGACACCAAGACCACAGACAAAACCAAAGCTACACACTACTTAGACCTGTACATCACCCACACACCCCACATCACACACCCCAACACATTATCCTACACACGCTCACCTGCCCACCTCACACAACACCCATGGCACCACAAAGACACCCCCGATTCACAGAGGAGATCCTAAGGGTCATGGTGGAGGAAATCATCAGGGTCGAGCCACAGCTATTTGGAGCACACATGCAGCAGATATCAATAGCTAGGAAGATGGAGCTATGGTAGAGAACTGTGGACAGGGTCAATGCCATAGGACAGCACCCGAGAATTAGGGATGACATCTGGATGAGGTGGAACGACCTATGGGGAAGGTACGTTCCATTGCAAGCCATCACATTCCCCCACCCTCACCCTCACTCCCATCACTCCACCACGTCCCACACACCTCACCATCACTTCTCACTCATCCCAATGCCAATACCAATGCATGGACACCAGTCATAGCCCTGCATGAACACTCATCACTAAAGCATGCACAGCATACAAAACGAACAATCACACCATACACTAACATACATAAGTGAAAGCTGGCACAGCAAATACAACCAAAGAGGGCAAGCCACGGATGCACAATATGTCAGACATAGAAACAATAATACATCATTTACATCCCTACAGGTACCCCAGCCAATGTCACTGGAGAGGAAGTGCCAGCACTATCCAGTCCCCCAACATAAGAGCCCCATAGTGATGACAGCAACCCTGGTCTTCAGGATCTGGATGACCAACCTGGCCCATCAGGGACCTCTGGACAGCCGATTACCAAGGCCCAGTCACACACCACCACAGAGCCTCCCCCATCAGGGAACACCACCACAGCACCCACCCAGCTTACCCACACCTCTGTCCTAAGGACACATCAATAAGCAGTGTGTCTACCTCTAGAGGGACCCCAGGGCACGCCTCACCCCCAAGATGATCAGGGACCTAGGGTCAGTGGCAGTGGGCACACGGTTCAGGGGACAGAGGCACAGGCCAATAGGGACACTGGGAGGACTGCTGTGTGCCAGGGGGAGGACAGGCCCAGGGAACCGACTCTCCAGGAGGCACTTGCAGAGATCTTGGGAGCACATCAACATTCCTCCTGGACAATGTGCAGGAGAACAGGCGGCTGCAGGAGAGGCAGTACCAGGGGATCAGGGAGGACTTGCAGGTCATTAACACCACCCTGGTTTCCATAGCAGGGGTGCTGGCAGACATGACCAATATTATGAGGGAGGCAGTCTCACAACAGTGGGCCCTTGCCACTAGCCAGACATCTGAACAGCCTTCCACCTCCGCTGCCACTAGTGGCCAGGAGGCCTCGCCCCAGGACCAAGAGGCCACCAGCACCCTTCCCCCTGCAGAAGGTGAACTACCCTGCAAACATTCCCTGTGATGCAGACAGAAGCCAGAGACACTTGCCAAGACCCCTGCCAGGAAATGAGACTCTCCTGATTGTCACCCTTGTGTCCCATCCTGTCACCATGTCCACCTTGAACTGCCATTGCTCCCCTTCCAATGTCCCCTTGGACAATGCACCTGTGCTACAAACAGACTGGAACAATACCCTGGACTTTCCTCCATCATCACCCCATCCCATTGCACTTGTCCATCAATATTTTAGCACTTCAATAAACAACCTTAGAAAAAAAAGAAGTATGGAGTATGTCAAATTTTTCAAGTATGTATTCATTTAAACAGGTACAAACATTGCAATTCAATTGTACTGAAAAGGACCTGTAGCTGGCTGCAGTCATCACACCAGGACCATATGTAAGGTCACCAACATCTGTAAAATGAATTGCCAAAGGGTACTGTAAGTGGGCATAGAAGTGGGAAATAACAGCATGCCAGTGCCACAGAAATTCCAAAAAACGTCATTGAAATTTGAAGTAACACTGTCTTACATGTATGTCATTGGAAGTATTGTCTGATGACTGATGTTCTGTTGTCCTGATCCTCTGCCTCCTCATCCTCAATGTCCGCAGGGTCCACTGCTGCCATATGGGCATCTCCAGCCTCCTCCTCCTACAGAAAAGGTTCATCCCATCTCAGGACAACGTGCAACATGCAGCATGCCACCATAATGTAGCAGACCTTCTTGGGTGAGTAGCACAGGGATTCACCTGTTAGATGGAGGCACCTGAACCTGGCCTTCAGGAGGTCAAAGGTCCTTTCTATTATCCTTCTGGTTCACCCATGTGCCTCATTATAACGGTATTCTGCCCTTGTCCTGGCATTCCTCACAGTGGCCAGCAGCCATGACAGGTTGGGGTAACCAGAGTCACCTGCAATATTGAGGGACAACATTTAGCCACACACTATCCCATATGGCCCACACCATACCAATACACCAACATATATTGGATGGGAACCAAGGCTCACCTATTAGCCACACCCTGTGACTCTATAGTTGGGCCATCACATTTGGGATGCTGCTATTCCTCAGGACAAAGGCATCATTCATCATTCATACTTAGCATTGATGTGGGAGATGTATTGGTCTGCCAAGCACACCATCTGTACATTCATAGAGTGAAAATCGCCCCAATTATGTTGGGGATATGTCCCATTGCATAGAACTCGGTCTTCACTGTGGCCAAACCTTCAACCTGGGGAAATACAATGTAGCTGCAAATGTATTTAATCGGGGAGACAACACTCTGGTCAGCACTACTGAGAACATTGGCTGTGACATTCTTGTTGCCAAGCCCACTGTCACTTGGGAAGAACCAATTGCCAGGAAATTGAGCACTGATAGAACTTGCACAAGAGGGAAGATCCCAGTGGGGTGATGGTAGCAGATATCAGGTCAGGCTCCAATTGGGCACACAGCTCTGTGATTGCGGCCATCAAGCCTATAGGTGAGGATGATGTGCCTGTCCTCCATTGTTGCCAAGTCCACCAGGGGTCTGTACATGGGGGTATGTCTCCATCTCCTATTTGTCTGCAGTGGTAGCCATCTATGGGACAAAAGAGTGAGAAGCAGGTCACAAACTGAACAATGGGGCTACAACAGAACTTTGCATGTTGTAAACTTGTAATGGGTAAGTGTGAATTGTCCAGTATGTCCAAATTTCACCAGTGACGCAGCAAATATCCAGGGCCTTCCCCCCACAAAATGGCATCCGCCTGTCCTGTGTGGAGGGACAGGTGGAAGTGAGGCAATTCTGCTGATGTGCGCCATTGTGGGAGGCGGTCAGAAACCACAGTGCAACTCCTCATTGGTTAACGTAGGGCCCTATGGGTTACAGTGGCCAATGGTGATCTACACCAACGGTGACAGTATGCACCGCAATGGACGTGACCGCCATTTTCTATCTCATTCCTCACTTGCTACCTGACCTTAAACAGGAGAGGACTTACACTGCATGTGTTGCTGTGACCTGTGTCTGGAACATAGCATGGCTCGTGTGACTGGGGAAATGGCCCCAGCCTTCACTTCGGTGGAATTGGAGAGACTGGTGGATGAGGTCGTACCCTAGTACGGACTGCTGTATGGGCCTCCAGACCAACAAGTGAGTACACTGGGGACACAATGCATGTGGCATGAAGGCATGGTGTTGTGTGTTTGAAGAGCTCGTGTAAGGGGGGTGGGTGGATGTCCTCTGGGTTGTGTATTGGTTGTGTGCTTGGCCATGTGTGTGGAAATGGTGATTTGAAGGGGTATGGTGGGCCATAAGTGTAACAGGCAGGACTGTTTGACTAATAATATTTTCCTGTGTGTATTTACTCTGCAGGTCAGCGCCCACCAAAAGAAGGGTATATGGCGTGCCATCGCCAAGGACATGCGGCCCCTTGGGGTCTACGGCAGGCGGAGCACCCACTGTTGCAAAAGGTGGGAGGTCCTGAGACGTTGGGCACGGATGATGGCGGAGTCCCAGCTGGGGATGGCCTCCCAATGAGGAAGGGGTGCCCGTCGAACCCTGACCCCCCTGGATGGCCCGAATACTGGTGGTGGCCTATCCTGAGCTGGATGGGCACTTGTGGGCATCACAGCAGCCACAAGGGGGTGAGTACAGTGCCCATCATTAAAACCTATGCATGGTAGGGTGGTATCCGGGTGGTGGATGTATGTCAGTGGGTGCCCCTAAGCCAGGCCTGACATTGCAGTGTAGGTCCCCTGGTGGCTAGGGTTCTGCAGGGATAATCCTGCTACCTAGCTCTTATGCATCCACTACTGGTCAGAGCTGCGTGGGTGCCAGGTGTGCTGCATTTGCCGGTGTGTGCCCCTCCCCATGCCTTGGTGGCTAGCAATATCACTGGTAGTGCAATGCATAGTGCGTAGGCCTGTTCACTGTGTGTGAGGGTGCTCTGTACGCCAACGGTGGTATTGGTGCAGCCATTGACCAAGTGTATCCTTTGTCTCTTCCCCCCCATTGTTTTGTCACCTTGTCCTTATGGTCATTAGCATCATCTGGCGGAGGAGCAGAGGCACCGGCGACTTAGGGAGCTGCATCCCACAGGACCCAGGCGGCAGAGTCCACCAACGAAGAGGGCACCAGTGGGACAGAGGGTGAGGGGAGCACCACGGCGGAGACTGGAGAGGGAAGTTTGGACACAGATACCTCCTCCGATGGAAGCTCACTGGTGGTGGCGGACACCTCTGTGACCACCCCGGCTACAGGTACAGCCTCCACCCCCAGTACCAGCACCGCCTTCCCAGCAGCCCCTCATTGAGTTGCCCATTCCCGCTCATCCAGGAGGGTGGCCATCTCCTTCGCCCCAGGCACTGCGGGTCCTGCCCCAGAGAGCTTTGATGCCCTGAGTGAGGAGGCTATTGACCTCCTGAGATCCATCTCTGTAGGGCAGTCAACCATTGTGAATGTCATCCAGGGGCTGGCAGCCCAGATGCAACAGACTAATGCATTCCTGGAGAGATCGATCCAGGTTTTGGCCTCCTCTCTGATGGCAGCCATTGTCCCTGTTTCCACCCTCCCCTCCAACTACCTCTTCCCAATCCCATTCTCCTCAAACACAACCCATCCCAAGCACACAGGCAGACGAGCATGCACACAAGACAACACACAAGAGTGGTACAGGCAAAAACAAGCACCACACTTCATCCCACATGCACTCACACAAACATCATCCATATGCAGACATACCAACATCCACTACTTCCATTGTGTCCCCCTCCTCCTCCTCCCTCCCAGTTCCGTCTAGACTCACACCTGCATGCACTACATCATCATCTACTACCAGCATCACCATCACAGATAGCAGAACACACAACTCACTGGCAGACACCTCCACAACAGCCATGCACACGTCCCCTGTGTCATCTCCCAATGTGTCTGTCCCCCCTCCTAAGGTACACAAACGCAAGCACCCAGACACCCAACAGCCATCCACCTCACAACAGCATACAGCCCATGCACCTGCATCCAAAATCAGCAGACAGACACCTCCAACATCCACTCCCTCTTCCTCCACTTCCAAACCTTCTCCCTCTTCCCGCCCCAATGTCCCCAAAAAACTGTTCCTATCCACCATTGACCTCTTCCCTACCACTCCCCCTCCCGTCCTGCATGTCTAGCCAGGGTGGGAAGAACCCAGCAAAGCTCCTCAGCCACCCAGTCCGTGGGCCCAGTCTTCACCACACCCACTCATGGTGGAAAAGGATCCAGGGCACATGTCCTGAGGGTGAATGAGGCTGCACCAGGCAGCCTCAGGGGAAAGGAGCCTGTCCCAGCTGCTGGAAAGAGCAAGGAGCCTGCCCAAGCTTCTGCCAGGAAGACAAAGGAGCCTGCCCCAGCTGCTGCCAGGAAGACAAAGGAACCTGCCCCAGCTGCTGCTAAGAAGGGAAAGGAGCCTGCCCCAACTGCCAGGAAGACAAAGGAGCCTTCCCCGGCTTCCAGGAAGACTGAGAAGCCTGCCCCAGCTGCCAGGAAGAGCAAGGATCCAGCACCAACAGGCAGGAAGAGCAAAGGGACTGGGGCAGGAACTGTGAGGGAGCCCCACCACCAACCATGGTTGTGCAGCCGTCTGAGGTTGCAGGGGATGGGCAGGAGCCCCCTCCCAGCAGCAGAACCCCTACTACCTCCAATAAGCAGCTGTCCGAGGTTGCAGGGCATGGGCAGGAGCCTCCCTCCCCTGCAGCAGCACCACCACTTCCAGTGAGCAGCCGTCTGAGGTTGCAGAGAATGGGCAGGAGCCTCCCTCCCACCCCCACCAGTAGCACCACCACCTCCAGTGAGTAGCCGTCACCGCTGGTGGACGGTATGTAATCCTGCCTCCTTCGGCTGCGGTGCGGCCTGCCCCTGCAAATCCAGTGGGTATGACACCCACCTGAGATACGGTGACCTTGCACTCCCCAGGATCAAGGGCACAGGGCACGATGCCCCCTCCAGAATCAGTGGGTAAGACACCCACCTACCCCAGATTCCCCAGGATCAAGAGCACAGGGCACGATGCCCCCTCCAGAACCAGTGGGTAAAACACCCACATACCCCAGACTCCCCAGGATCAAGATCACAGGGCACAATGCCTCCTCCAGAGCCAGTGGGTACGACACCCACCTGAGAGACTGTGGACTTGCACTCCCCAGGACCAAGCACAGGGCATGTTGTCCACTCCAGAGCAAGTGGGCAAGTCACCCACTCAAGAGACTGTGGCCTTTTACTCCCCAGGACCAAGCACAGGCATGTTGCCCCCTCCAGAGCAAGTGGGCAAGTCACCCACTCGAGAGACTGTGGCCTTGCAGTCCCTAGGACCAAGCACATGGCATGTTGCCCCCTCCAGAGCAAGTGGTCTTGTTACATCTGCTGGCTGAGGTGCCCCCCCGTCCCTCGTCCCCCGTAGGTGCCTGCCTATTTCCCAACTGATGCCCTGCAGTGTTCTCTCCGTGTTTAGGCAGGTGCCATGTGTGGCTTTGAACTTTGGCCACATTGTGGACTGGGCTGTGTCCCTTTTTGTGTACATATGTATATATCTATTATCTTTCCTCACTTATTTTGCTTGATGTGTAGCTCTCATTACATTCACTTTTAACAATTGACTTGTTCTTGCATTTTTCATCTGAGGTAAAAATGTTTTAGTAAAGCAGCTGATTGTTTGTATGGTGTTGGGGGGGAGGGTGCGTGTGTGTGTCACTCTCTTTTTCCTCCCCCCTTCCGTTGTATGCTAGGTGACTGTACTCACTGCCGTTGTCTTCACTAGAGTTGTTATTCGTGGTGGAGCAGCACGTAGAAGATCACGGGGAAGGCTGCAGCTCGGCCTCCATGGCGTTGTGGTTGTTCCCTGTGTCTCCAAAGGTGAGTCCTTTCACTTCTGTGCAGTGTTTCTGCCAGGCTTTTGTTGTCGTTGGTACCGTCCCGGAAAAGGTGGTGGATGGTCTTGTCATAATATGGTGGGCGGAACATTGACTTCCGCCTGACTGTAGGCGGCTACCGCCGTGGTGGCTGTTATTTCCACCCTGGCCGTTGGTGTGGTACATTGGCTGTCTATCGGAGATCTTTCCGCCATGGTCATAATTTGGCAGTAATTACCACCGGCCTGTTGGTGGTATTACTGCCACTTTAACACCAACCGCCAGGGTTGTAATGAGGGCCACAGTGTTTAAGGCTGACTAGGACTCAAAAAAAGTTGGATTAATTCTAGGATTTGATAAATAACAATCAACATTGGAGACAGAGTACTCCCAATGCCAGCTGGATTGTCAGAGGAAGGCAAACACTAATGCTCCACAAACAAGTTAACACATTATAACATATGAAACGTATGTTATGTAAGGGCATGCATAACGTTATTTTCATCTGCAAATTTCTGGTATCTTGACTGTTGGTGCAGTATTTGCAAATTCCAGCTGCATCCAAATGAACGTGGATGTTGTCAAAGGTCAGAACGTTTCCTGCTTAAACGTTTGACATTTATTTGTTGCTGTTGGTGGTAAAGGTCTTGAAAGTTCACTAATAATTGCTGCACGTAATTTACTGCAGATTAGTGGGTGACTGAGCAGCTGGTATAAGGATGTATTTTGTAGACTCTCTTGTTGACACTTAATCAGGTGTATTAAAGGAAACTGAGTGAGCTAAAAGAAGACCAGCATTGGCACCCACACCTTCAGTTAAAAGCTTGAGGCAATCAAGCATAGCTAAAAACACAGGCTCCAATCACCAACTGCTCGTCTTCTCACCAATACGTGATTTCCAGTATAGCTTTCTAATATTTTTGCAGAAAAGGGACACATCTAGTAGTCAATATTACTCTTTTGTGAGTGGGAAATCCTAGCCCCCTTCATAAGGTCATTAGAAACATGACTTTATCTTTTCGAATGGTACAATGGATGCTATTAATTGTTTTGAATCTTATAAGAACAGGAACATGACAAGGGTGCAATGACAATGCTAACTTAAGTTTGTTCATTGTTCTAATGGTAAACTGCTCATTAAAGGGAACAAAGGCTGTCCTAAAAGAGGATATTAGTAAGGTAACCATCGATATTTGTACTGAGAAATTGACTCTAGCGATGAAGGTCACTTCTTGCATTTAAATCAGAGTTTGCAGGACAATTTAGGTAGCTGGCAGTTTATTTATGAACTGTGTGGTACAAATGAAAAGTCCTATTTTAGATTCTGCCACTTAATTTCATTTATTTTGGTCTGACCTCTAAAATGTAGTTTATAACAATGCCAAAGTTTACTCGTAATTTCAATATCAATGCCACACCATAAACTCTATTAGAGTCATTTAAAAAGTCATCCACAACATTATAGCTGCTTCTGTTGGGAAAAGTCTGATTGGCCTGTATGTAAATGTTCTTGCTTCTATAAAAGCATGACGTTTGCTTCAACACCACCTGTTCCACATGGTGCATTAGACACAGGCCCAAACTGCAACATTTTGAATCAGTAACGTTTCAAAAACAGTTGAGTCACCAAAGGTTTTAGCACTGTTCATGGAATTACTTCCGATTACAATAAATTATTAATTGTTGGTGTAAATGTTTGCTGTTAGACTTTTCATCCTTGGTGTGGTCTCTGGTAACTTTTTGCCTCTGTTCCCCAGGTTGTTGATGTGTGCTGGACTCTGATTTTACTGTTTTTGTTACTCTGGGCACATTACCACTGTTAACCAGTGCTAAAGTGCAAGTGCTCCTTTACAAAATGTGTATGTAATTGGCTTATCCATGATTGGCATATTTGATTCACTAGTAAGTCCCTAGTAAAGTGCACTGGAGGTGCCAGGGCCAGTAAATCAAATGCTACTAGTGGGCCTGCTGCACTGGTTGTGCCACCCACATATGTAGCTCTGTAATCATGTCTCAGACCTACCACTGCAGTGTCTGTGTGTGGAGTTTTAACTGTAAATTCGACTTGGCAAGTGTACTCACTTGCTAGGCCTAAACCTTCCCTTTTCTTACATGTCAGAAACCCCTAAGGTAAGTCCTAGCTAGCCCCAAGGGCAGGGTGCAGTGTATGGTTGAGGTAGGACATATAGGGGGTCATTTTGACCTCGGCGGTCTTTTGCCAAGACCGCTGAGGGACCGCCGTGCTGAAGACTGCCAGTGGTGGCGGTTTTCCGCTCGGCATATTATGACTGTTGGCAGCTCTCTGTCCTTTTTCGGATAGAGAGCCGCCAACAGCCATACTGGCTGTCGGCGGGGAAGTGGAGGTTGCTCCACCTCCACCGCCACGTCAACAGAACACCGCCCACAGAATCACGTCCTGTGATTCGGCGTGGCGGTGTTCTGTTGATGGTGTGGTGTCGGTGGGACAGCCCCCATGGATCCCGTCCCCTCACGGATGATCGACGGACCAGGTAAGTCGATCGTCCATTAGGGGAGCGAGGTGGGGGGGTGTTGTGTGTTGTGTGCATGCATGGGGGTGTGCGTATGTGTATGTAGTGGGGTGTGTGAGTGCGTGTGTGCTTGCGGGGGTGTGGTGAGGTTGGGAATGAGTGCGTGTATGACTGTAGGTATGTCTATATGGTTGTGTGCGTGTATGTTTGAATGTGGGTGTGCGTGTCTGACTGTGTGTGTGGATGTTGACATGTATGTCGGTGTGTGTGCGTGTATGTGTGTTGGTGGTGCCTGCGTGCGTGTTGTGTGTGTATGAGTGATGTGATGTTGGGGGTCGGGGTGGGGAGGGGGGTCCTGCCACCTTTGGGGGGAGGCAGGGGTAGTGGGGGGTGTAGCGGAGGGGGTAGGGGTGGGGATGGGGGGTGGGGGAGACCCCTATCAGTGCCAGGGAAAGAATTCCCTGGAACTGATAGTGCTTACCGCCATGGATTTCATGGCGATTCCAAACCGCATGAAATCCATGGCGGTCAGCCGGGTCAAAATACCGCCGGCGGTATAGTGATGACCGCAGGGCTGGAGACCCGGTCTCCAGCCCAGCGGTCGTCTCCGCCCTGGCGGGCGGAACGGAGAAGCAGCGGATGACCATGGCAGTAACCGCCATGGTCATAATCGCAAAAAAAAGACCGCCAGCCAAGTCTTACCGCCGCTTCTCCGCTTTCCGCCAGGGTCGTAATGACCCCCATAGTAATGTGTTTTATATGTCCTGACAGTGAAATATTGCTAAATTAATTTTTCCCTGTTGCAAGGCCTGTCCCTCTCATAGGTTAACATGGGGGTTACCTTTAAATCTGATTAAAGTGTAGATTCCCTTTGGGAGCGGATGAACATGTGGAGTTTGGGGTCTCTGAGCTCACAATTTAAAAATACATCTTTTAGTAAAGCTGATTTTAAGATTGTGCATTTGAAAATGCCACTTTTAGAAAGTGAGCATGTTCTTGCTTATACCATTTCTGTGACTCTGCCTGTTTGTGGATTCCCTGTCTGGGTCAGTTTGACAGTGGGGTTGGTTGCACCTCACACTAGACAGTGACACAAAGGGAGCTGGGGTGTAGCCTGCATATCCTGATGAGCCATCTGTGCTGGGAGGGAGGGGAGGAGAGGTCACTCACACCTGAAAGGGCTGGGCCTGCCCTCACACAATGCAATCTCCAACCCCCTGGTGAGTGTCTGGGGCCTGGCCTGGGCAAGACAGGATTTCACATTCAAACAGACTTTACTTTGAAGTAGGCCTACTTCAAAGGAGAAATTGGGTATAAGAAGGGCACCCAACACCACAGACTTTAGAAACACTTCTGGAAACAAGAGGAACCTGTGCCAGGAGAAGGGCTGAAGAGCTGAGGAAGAAAAGCTGCCCTGCCTGTGACTGTGCTTTGTGGAGCTATCCTGCAGTTGCTGCTTCTGCCAGAGTAAGAGGGCAAAGACTGGACTTTGTGTTCCTTCCATCTTGCCTCCTGTAGTTTGAAGTCTCAGGGACAGAAAAGACTTCTCTCTGCCAGCACCTGGAGTCTCTGGAGAGACTCCTACTCTGCCCTGTGGTGCCCATCCAGTTCCTCGGACCCTGAAAGAGAATCTGGCAGTCTAAAAGGAGGAAATCCACGCACAGAGCATCGTGTGGGGAAAAAATCAACGCAACTCTGTTCTGCAGCTGAAGACACTCCCCGGAAAAGCAACCGAAGAATCGATGCACGGAGCAGGAGAAACAAAGTGCAGCATTGCTGACGGATACTCAGAGATTGAAACCCGCGCTGCATGTTTTTTTAATCATCATGCAGCTGGATTTCCGCCGCAAGTACCGCTGGGCGTGTAAAAACAATACAAGGCCTGCCCAGACCTAGAGTGCTGACCAGATCGACGCATCGCTCTCCTGTGGAGAAAAGGAATGATGTGCCCAGACCCGACGAAAGGAGAAAAAACGCACGGTCCAGCTCGTGAGTGGAATCGACGCATCACAAGCCCTTTTTGATGCACACTCGCCCATGCGGTGTTATTTTTGATGCACCCAAGGTACATTTTCACAGTGTGTGTGTTTAAAACGTTTTGCATTTTTATTGATAATTTGACTTGTGTATTGTGGATTTTTGTCATTTTGGTCTTGTTTTGTTTTGTTTAGATAAATATTTCGTATTTTTCTAAACCTGTGTTGTGTCATTTTGTAGTGTTTTCATTAAGTTACTGTGTGTGTGGGTACAAATACTTTACAACTATCACTCTGAAGTTAAGCCTACTGCTCTGCCAAGCTACCAGGGGGATAATCAGAGGTTAGCTGAGGGTGATTCTCTTTTACCCTGACTAGAGTGAGGGTCCCTGCTTGAACAGGGGTAACCTGACTGTCAACCAAAGACCCATTTCTAACATTTGCTATAATATTTGGTCCGGGCTACTTGTTAAATATTAATGTAATGTTTAGATAATTTTTAGAGCCAAGTGGTCCAGTAAAACAATTACCTCTTTTTATTGTTTAATCCCGACGGATATGAGATTTGAAAGTTTCTACTTTTTGCCATCTTAATTCATTTATCATCTTTTCTTAATGCTGTACACTTCCACTGAAGTTCCTCTTAAGTAGCTGGGACTGTAGGTCCTTATTTAGGCCCTAGTGGGCCATCTACTCACTGATGTAGCTTGTAGACACATCCTTGTATTTTATTCAGTGTCCCTGCTATTTCATCCTTGATTTCCAGTCTCCCTTTCTTCAAGCATGCAAACTCTGATCTGCTTTTACTCCAAAATGACCCATGGAAAGTAATGGCTGATTTTTGTTTGTCCCACTGGAACACAGAAAGTAAGAACATTCTTATAGACAGGTCCTCACAAAGGGAGTGTTGTTTTGAAATACATTAAGCAGTAAAAGCTGTGTGGGGCACATAGTGGGGGTGATGACTTTTTGAACAAATATGATGAATTAAATACATGTCAAAATCTGTTGTAAAAAGTGTTGAAATATATGTATCAGGTACTAACTGGAATGGGTGACATGGAATACTACTTAAATTGCACACAACACACATACACTGGGTTTTTTGTCAGTCTAGGCCATACACAGACCCGCAACTAATAAACAATGGGGGTATGTGAACTAATCAAGTGGAGAGTGATCATATCATTTAAAAATACCAATAAGGACTAGCCCTTCCCTGAAAGCACTCTTGTAGATACTTTCTAAGTCTGCAGGATGATGTCCCATCACTGGCCCAATCCCGCCCATATTCATTCACCCAAATTCATGTCTATTACTGTGAGGTACCTGCCTCACTTGACCACTGGAAAGCATCCTTAAATGGGCCCTGCCCTCTGGTATTTCTTTACATGAAAAATTTCAGTGTATATATGAGAAGGCAGCCTCAAAGGAAGATGTTTCTGTCTGAATATTTCAAATGTACATACCCCCTCTCACATTCCCAAGATAATCTGTTCCAGAGGTTAAAAGAGTGGGTGGGACCCTGTAATTATCTTTCCATTATCCTGATGCTGGATTACTCAAGCAAGGCAGCTTCCTGCAAAAGCTACATTCGTCAGCAGGCAGCCTTCTGTTTTTACCTTTTCCTGGACAAATCCGATGTGTGGAAGTCCAATTGCAGCCACTGCAGGAGGTTGGAGTCTACCAAGTTCAGTTTAAGAGGCTCTCAGGTCTTACAGAGAGATAAATAACTTTTTCTAAAAAACATCTTTATGACATTGGCCTAAAAATGTAACTCCATTTTCAATAATTAGCAGACTGCTGCATAGATAAATGCTAGAGTTAGTCCCAACATCAATTTACAATTTTATGAATTTTTATATATAAAGCAGACGTTTGCAAACAGAAAGACCTCATTAGCCTTCTTAGCAGTAAAATAAGAATTTCTAAGTCCTGTGATCTCCGAGATATGCCATTTATGTACTTGGCATGTCTCACTTTGAAATATTGTGGACTCTTGTCTTGTTAGCACCTTGACATATAGGCGTAAGAAGTAGGCAGTTCAGGGATGCTTGGGAAGCTTTGGTGATGGTGAGAAATTAGATTTTTGGTTGGGGGTGAATACCTGCCTCAAGCAACAACCACAATCCTTGTAAAAGTGTACCACAAAAGTCACTAAATTAGCTTAAGCTTGGCACAAAAGCAGTCAGGATTAACTTTGAGACAATGTGTAAAGTATGTATACAGCACACAAACAGTCATAAAGAGAAAATACCTCACAAGAAAACTCCCACACAAATTTAGAAAAGTAGAATAAAATCTTATAAATTATTTGACACTGATTTGACAAAACTCCAATCAGTAGAACCTGAAATATGAAATTTCAAAGATTTAGTTGAACCTAGTGCCTAACAGCACAAAGCACCACTTGCGATCGACTAATCATGCTAGATTGGAGAAAAGTCACAAGTTCAGGTTGACCACAAAAGGGCACATTTGCAGTCACTAAGAGCACAGAACTTCGGGATTTCTGTTTACATTTGCAGGAGGAGCTTAACTGATATTAGGTAAGGGTCCAGGACCTGGCGAGGTACCTCTTGGGGATTGTGAATTCATCTCTAGCAGAGCAAGCAGGGCTCATGCAGATCCAGTTGTGGTTCAGTGCACCTTGTCATCTGGGCAGTTGCTAGGAGGACTCTGGAGTTTGTTGTGTCCCTGTAGCTCACAAATGGAGGTCAGACACCTGACCCTTAAAGTTGTTATGCCTTGGATGAAGGGAGCAGGTACAGTCTTCCTTCCCAGAGAACAGGACAGACCTCAAGCAGCAGGGCATTTCTCTGGCAACAGGACTGTCCTTCTTCTGTAGTATCCACAGGTCCAGAGGTGTGCTGAAGAGTGGGTCTGAGGCCCTATTGTTAGAGTTGAGCCTGCAAGTGCATGCACTAGCACATGTGTCTTGCTTGTGAGACACTGTTGTTAACAAAAAAGGCTTGGACCCAGCCCATTGCTCCCCATTTGTTAATGTGCATGGCACTCTTCTTTACAGCCTTGTAATTGGTCACTGCAGGCCAAGCATCATTTCTGTTTCTTTCTGTGGAGCAGGGACCAAGCAGTAATTGATTCAACTTATTCAGTGCCCGTCTGTTGCTCCTGACATTTTTTTGTAAACACATTTTTATTGATTTTATTATAAACCATAAAGTAGATTATCCAGTAGAAGTCAACATGTCATGTCATGTATTACATCATATATTTCAATTATTTTGTGATACTTCAGAGTTATATTGTGCAACATGGCATATAAACTTAATTCCTGAGTACTCTACCAGCATGCATTTATCATTTGTCCTTATTGTATTTATTTTGTCATAGTATGCTATATCATAGAAGCTTGTGCTTTAATTAGTATTTTAAAACATGTAACATCAAAAATTTCTCCCTTCCCTCCACCTTCCGGTTTTACATCCTTTTTCTCGGGGGACTCTGAGCAAGGCATGCTAACCTTTGGGTCATTTGCTATTATCATCCGCACAGTTTTTTTTCTCCAATCTTTATCTTTAAAATGGTACAATATTACAATTAGTAAATTAACAGCAGCCACAGTTGGGTCACATCCCACACCACACCTCAGCCTGGACAGTACTATATTTGTGCCTGGGCGTCGTCTTCTTCACATGTCTTTTTAAATTCCTCCAGTATCTCATCCCAGTCTAGAGCCATTGGTATCTTTCTCAATTCTCTTGATGGTGACGTGGGGAATAGTATATGTAATTTATGTGGTGTGAGGGATGCTCTATGTAGTATCGCATACTGTATAAACTTAAATCTAGTATTACGTGACACTTGACTATGGTATTCTAGTATGGAGGACCACTCTTTGTCCGATAGTTCTCTGCCCATATCTGTCTCCCATTTGGTTTTTAGCTCTGATAGGGGCTGTAGTAAATGAGTTCTAGTTCCCCGATATAGCCATTTTATTAAGTGTTTCCCATGTCCTATGGTATATACAACATGTGTGAGGTCATGCGTAGAGGGTTCTGTGCCAGCTGGGGCCCAGTGGGTTTTAACATAGTGTACTATATTTGCATGCATCAAGTATAGCGAGGGTGTAGGTTGTGTTCAGGTGCGAAATCAGTATGTGTGAGTAAGTGATGATCTTTGAATAGCATTCCGATCATGTCTACTCCTTTTTGTGCCCATTTAAGTATTTGGTTTTGGGACAATAATCCGGCCTAGCAGCGGGATATTAGGGGCATAAGGAACCGTGCTGTGTATTTTAACGCTAGCTTCCAATATTGCAGAGCTACTCGCAGTAAAAGTGGTACGTTCTCTGGGGTGGGAGAGCCAGGGCAGATCAGGGAGTGGAGACATCCCCTATCAAACATTGCCTGAGTGTATTCTATTTCTTGCAAGTTTCGTCCAGCCAGCCAATACCCAAGCCATTGTAGCTTGCTCGCCACACAGTAAGCCTTAAAATCAGGTGCGCCCATTCCTCCCCGGTCTACCGGCATTTGTAGCTTTGCCAAGCTAATTTGGCGCCTTCCTCGCCCCCAGATAAGCTCGAGCAACATAGAGTGGAGTGCTTTAAAATATAGATCAGGCATCCTTACTGGCAGATTCATAAAATAGTATAAGACACGAGGTAGCATCACCATTTTGGCCAGTGCTAGTCGACCTGCTATGGATATCGGTAATGTTGTCCAGAACTGGATCTGTGGTTTAAGTGAGGTCATTGCTCTCAGTAAATTGTCCTCTAGTAAATCTAGTGGGGTTCGGTAAACTTGTATGCCCAGGCATCGAAAGGTATCTGTGGCTACTTGCAGCTGTTTATCCCCAAAGTCCACTGTGTCTCTTACATTTGCTTCTCTGAAGGAGAATGCTATGGATTTATCATAATTAATGGCCAGCCCTGACAATGGTGCAAAATCTTGGAATATGTGCGCAGCAGTGTCCGAGTTATGGGTAAGGTTTCTCTCATAGAGAACTATGTCATCAGCATACAATGATACCGAGTGCATCACTCTCTCCACTCCGATTCCCCATGGCTCACCATCTTTCCTCAATCGGTGTGCCAAGGGTTCCACTGCCAAGATAAACAGTGAAGGAGACAGTGGGCATCCCTGCCTGGTACCTCTGTGGATATGATAAGAGTTTGAAATGTTTTGCCCGGTACGTGCTCTTGCCATTGGAGCAGCATAAAGCAATCTGACCCAATGCATGTATTCATGGTGAAGCCCAAATCAGTTCAGCACCACATAGTCCCAGTTTAAGGAATCAAATGCTTGGCGAAGATCCAATGAGAGACAGCCCGCTTGGTGGTACCTCTCTCTGGCATTATCTATCATATGATAAAGTTGGCGTATGTTTAAGTAAGTATTACGAGATGGTACAAATCCGCATTGATCTGTGTGTATCAGGCTACCTATAGAGGTGATGAGTCTTTGGGCCAATATTTGTGACAGTATTTTATATTCCGTGTTCAGGAGGGATAGAGGCCTAAAGGAGGAAATATCTGTTGCAGTCTTCGCAGGTTTTAACAATGAGGTCACTATTGCTTGTTTAGTAGAATCTGGGAGGTGTCCCGCTGGTAGCGAGGTGTAGTATAATTTTTTCCAATTGAGGGGCTAATTTAGAGCTATACAAAGAATAAAATTTGGCCGGTAGACCGTCTGATCCTGGTGTTTTATTACGTGCCATATCTTTAATTGCCACCCGTATCTCCCCCTGAGTTATCTGTGCTCCCAACGTTTGTTTGGCTTCATCACTAAGTGTCGGGAGCTCAATGCCAGTTAGAAAGGAGCTGAGGCGTTCTCGATCTAGTTCTGGTGGGGCAGAGTATAATGTTATATAATAATCTCGAAGTGCCTCGTTAATCCCTAATTGAGTAGGTATATCATTTTGTTGTGGCATTTTAATTCACAAAATTGGTGTAGGGGATGGTTCTTCTTTTATAAGGCACGCTAAGAGTGTACCTGCTCTATCTCCTTCACTGTGGGCACGTTCCCTATACTTTGTATAGTCAATTTTTCATAGGCGTTCAAGCAACTCTGCATGCTCGACCCTGGCGTCAAGTAACTGTTGTGTTTTGGGGGATTGTAATATCGCCTCCTTTTCTAAGGGCTCTAGTCTATCTTCTACTTGCTTTAGCTCCCTTGATATCACTACTCGTACTCCTGCCGCTGCCCCCATCACTGCACCTCTTGTCACCACTTTGAACGCCTCCCATTCTACTAACGGGGAGGACGCGGTGTCAGCGTTTTCAGTAGAGAAATTGGTTATCACCTCGGCTATTTCCTCTTTTAACACCGCATCCTCGAGTAGTCAAGGCTGTAGATGCCATGCCGGGATCGGTGTAGCCGTTCTACCCCATATCATAGTCAATTCTAATGGGTTATGATCCGAGAGTGTTTTCCCCAAAGCATGAGTTATCTGTGTCTGTAGTGATGCGGTACATAGGACTCGATCCAACCTCATGTGTACTCTATGTGGGTGGGAATAGAAGGAGTATTCTCTCATCTCTGCATTACTGGCTTGCCATATATCTGTAAGCGTCCAGCCATGTAACCAGTTTCGCAATGCCTCCGCTTGTCTTTGTGCATTAGTACCTGATAGCAGGGGAGTAGAGCGATCTAGAGTGACATTTAGCACTGCATTAAAATCCCCACCTATTAACCAGGGAATATGTGGCCATTGTGCGAGTACCAGTGATAGGCGTTCCAGGAAGGCGTCCTGAACAGTATTTGGAGCATAGATGCTACCTAGCACTATTGGTTTCCCATCTAAGTCACCCCTGATCAATGAGTACCTGCCCTCTGCATCTATTTCTGTCTCTAGTACTTTAAAGGGGACCCCAGCACATAGCCACACAGCCGTTCCTTGGGCAAATGAAGAGTAGGAAGTATGTAACATTTGTCCCCGCCATCTTTTGCAGAGTTTCACCACCTCGTGAGCGGTGAGATGTGTTTCCTGCAAATAAGCTATGTGTATTTTGCTGTGATTTAATTGAGCCAGCATTCTATGTTGTTTGTGTATGGATCCCATCCCGCGGACATTCCAAGTAAGAATATTGTAATTACGTATCAACAGTACCATAGGGCCTTAATAGTGTAAGTTCACCTCCAATTCGTGCCAAGCTACCTCCCCACAAATGTGTTATGCATGGTGTCCTTGCTGATGTCAAAACTTGAAAAGAAAAAAACATATAATCAATTCTTCCAACATAACCCAATACAAGGCAGAGCCAACCCAGTCTCTGCCAAACCTTTACGCTATAAAAACCAGTTCGGTATGCAACCATTATCATTGTGAAAGTAGTCCAATAAGCCTACGCAATGGGGGGTGTACAAAAGGTAGGGCTAGTAATTTTTCACCCGTCATGTCAGGTTCCTCAGGCGAAACGTGAATCATAGAGGTCGGCCGTCTGGGCCTGTCCCCTCATCGGAAAATATGAAAGATTCACAGCAAATAGGTACTTCTCCACTCATACAAAGAGAAATAGTTTAGCGGTATATTTTCAAGGTCAGTCTTTGCAGCCAAACTGCGCATCCAGCTGTGGTGTGTATTATTTATGGCTCAAGCCTCTGCTTGAATTGTGTGGGCCTTTTGTGTGTTTTCACACTTCTCGGATTGTAGTCTTTATGTTTATAGTGGGATGTTAAAAGTTTTCCATTGTTTAGGGGATTTATTAAAGTTCCTGTACTGTCTGCGGGGTGATAGAGGGGAACAGTGCTAGGCTCCCCTCCGAGTCCGAAGCGATGGTGCTATCTATCGAGGAAGCCACACCATGAGGGGAAGAATCCACTCTTTGCATGGAATATGCTGAATGTATTGCATCATTCTGACCCTCTATTACTTGCAACAAGGTTGGGCCTGCATGTCCTCGCGTCGAGTGACGTTGGTTTCGCTTATCTTTACGAGGCTGGCGGGCCAGTCTCAGTCTCAGGTTGTCCTCGCGTTCCCTAGGTCCTGGGTGTGTAAAGGTCATGTCTAGCCAGTCGCGCACTAATTCTGGTGTATCAAAAAAGTGTGCCTTTTGATTATAAGTGACTCGTAATCGGGCTGGGAATAGTAAGGCATACAGAAGTCCTTCTGCTTTGAGCCTTTTTTTAACAGCTTGGAAGGAAGCTCTACATCTCTGGACTGCTAGTGTATAGTCTGGGTATAGGGAAACTCTGGTATTGTTTACAATGACAGGTTCTGCTTCTCTCACCACCTGTAGTATTGTGTCACGATCCCTGTAGTTTAGTACTCTAGCTATCAGGGGTCTTGGCGGTGCTCCTGGTTGGGGTTTCCTGCCAGGTATCCAATGTGCTCTTTCAATTGTAAAGTGGGTTGACAATCTAGCTTTTGCTATCATTTTCAGTCAGTCTTCCACATATTGTGTGAGGTTTCGTCCTTCCTTCCCTTCCAGTAGACCAATTATGCAGAAGTTATTTAGTCAGGATCGTCCTTATGCATCTTCAACTCTCTCCGGCAATGCTTCTACTTGTTGTTGCAATTGTTCAGTAGCATTTTTATGTTCCTTATGGGCTGGGAGGATGTCAGTTACATTTGATTCCGTCTGCTTTAGTCTGTCTGCTAGTTTTTTTTAATCATCTTTTAAGGATACCCAATTCCGATGTGATTGAACCCAGTCTCTGTTCCATCGCCTGTCTTGATTCTCGAATTTCTTGCAGAATGAAGTCCAGTTTGTCCATCGAGCCATCTATTGGGGGGGCCGACATCGTGATTCCAGAGGCCGAAGATTTCACACCTTCGAAATGTTTGCCCTTGTTGCGGCCCATGTTCTGGTCTATACGTCGTATGACTGACCGAGGGCAGTTTGTGTCTTCTGATTTGTTTCCCGTCCAAGGCGTGGTGTTTACCCGGTAGTGTCACTATCTCCACTATCTCAGCTGGTTATACTATCTTTTTCTTTTTCTTGTGAGAGTTTCAGGTCAAGAGAAAGGCGCTCAGGCGTTAGCACCGGTTCTGGTCCTCATTTGGTTTCAGCCTCCTTATCTGTCCACATTATTAGGTGCGTTATTACATGGGGTGTGCGCCTTTGCCAGTTATAACTCCAGAGCTAGATCCGCGGGCTCCACCTCACAAAATGTGCCTCAGCCCAGCGGGTACATCAGCACCTCCCCTCCCCTACACGCCATCATTTTGTCTTGGTTCACATAGCATGCTGTCCCATAAGCAGAGGGGGGGAAAAGGGGGCCTCAGTCTCCAGCACGAGCCAGGTCGTAGTGTCACGGCCCGACCTCCACCACTACTGTTGGCCGCAGTTGTAGTTTCGGCAAACACCACTCACCGGTTCAAGCCATCGGTTCAGCAAATCTTTCGGCTGATCTTGTAGTCTCTTCTATTGGGCCTGCCCCTCAATGGCCCCGGTCGCGTCTACCTTTTGGTTGTTAGAGAGGGGGGTGGGTTCGGAAACCATGGGGGCAAGGGTTCTTCCGCCCTGCCTTCCCTATCCGGCGCCTCTCACCATTGCGTTGTTGTAATTTTGTCTGCAGCCAGTGGTGCATCCCGATCCCATGGCCGCCGCGTACGGGCGCCTCTCCTCGCTCAACAGACCCATCCTCTAATCAGGCCTCGTCGTGCTCATGCAGCATCGATCAGCCTAGTGGGTGCCTGGCTTCTGACCCCGAGTAGTAGTTGTTCTCTTCTTCGTGGATGGTCCCATTTTAGTACGGATTCACATGATTTTTGCGGCCCCGGGCCAGGAGCTCTGCTCTTGGACGACTGCCATCCTGGGCGGTTAGCCACACCCGCCTGCTGCTCCTGACATGATAGAGATACTATTTGTTCTTTTTTTACAACTTTTTCAGTCCTGCAAACATAAGGTGTGCGACTGGCAAAACGTGCCCAGCAAGACAAACAAAATTGCGAAGTTTTAATTTCTATAGTTAACTCTTTCCTTTTATTTTGCCAAGTTTTCTTTTCTCACTTTGTACTGCCAAGTTTTCTTTTCTCACTTTGTACTCATATTTTGGTCATTGTGCTAGCTGTTCTCAACAGATAACGATCATCTTGTTCTAAATACTACAAAGCCACATTGTTTTTTCTTATGTGTAATTTCTTGAATTATGCTTTAACACATACTTATGCACCCCAATCTACCCCACTCCAATCCAATCCCTCCCACTCCAATTCACCCCACCTTACCCCATATCAATCCACCCAATCCAATCCACCCCGCACCAATCCACCCAATCCCACTCCAGTTCTCCACAGTCCAATCCCTCAATCCCATTCACCCTTATCCAATCTACTCAAACCAATACATCTCACTCAACACCTGTCCAACCCACTGCACTCCTATCCACCCTATCCCAATCAAATCCACCCTATTCCAGTTCAAGCCACCCCACTCGATCCAATCCAGTCTTCCCCACACCAATCCAATCCACCCACTTCACTCCAATCTAATCCACCACAATCAACCCCACCCCAATCCAGCGCACCCCACACCAAGCCAATCTGTCACACACCAATCTAGCCCACCCCACTCCAATCCTATCCACCACAATCCACCCCACCCCAATCTAATCCACCCCACTCCAATGCAATCCACCCTACTCCAATCTACCAACTCAATTCCATTTCACTCCATTCCAGTACAATCCATCCCACTCCAATCCATCCACCCCATTCCATTCCAGTCCATCCTACTCCAGTCTAATCCATTTTAATTCACTCCACTCCAGTGCAATCCACCCCAGCCCAATCCTCCCCACTCCATACTGATCCAATCCATTCCACTCCATTCAGCCCAATTCAATGCAATCCACATGCACTCCAATCTGCCCAATCCAATCCAACCTACCCCACCCCACCCCAGTCCAATCCACTCATCCCTCTCCAATCCTCCCCACCCCAGTTCAGCCTACTCCACTACAGTCCATCCAACCCCACCACAATTGAATCCACCTCATACTATTCCAGTCCACCCCACTCCAATCCACCCCACCCCATTCCACTCCAACTCCAGTCCACCCACTCAACTCCAATCCACCTCACTCTGTTCCAATCTGACTTTACTATTAAAGATGATTTTAAATTGCAAAATCGTATTGACTGGGGGTTAATTACAAAATGAGTTACCTTGCAGGTAAGTGCACACATTTTTCGATTAAATGAAGCTCTAGGCTTTTTCAGTTGTGTAGATGTGCGAGTACAGCACCTCATCTTTTTTCCTTGGCTTATAGTGGGTATCCCATGCCCAGAAGCAACTGAAAAGCAAGTCTTGCCAGAGTCCCTGCTGCAAGCACCCAGAGTCTGACTGACGTTGACATATTCTCATTTCAAGACACGGTCCAGCTGGACATCAGCACCTCTCAAGTCCACCCTTGCGAAATATTGCAGCCTATAAATGTATACAATAAAAAATATTTGCGACGTCCCCATAAAAAACTGTTGCTTTCTAAAGAGATCACTTAAATGACAAAGCAAGCACTCTGCATTTCAGTCTCATGTGCTTATTGGATGTGTATTTTTCTTGATGGTGACAAATGGAATTGAGAGAGAGCAGGTAGCGATTTGTATTTGCTGTGTCCTCTAACATCTGGGATCTGGCACACCGTGTAGCTGAAAAAGATGACCTGCAGGTCCGGAGAGGTTTGCTGCATGCCCATCTTTTATCTTTAAGGTCTTAGCCATCAATCAAGTAAAGAATATTCATGCAACTACGGTGAACTAAAAAAAATATTTCTATTAAATGATTTTTTGTTCAAGCAGAGCCATCCTCGAATTACATGTTTGCGATAGTGTTCAGAGAGGAGAATTACCTAGTAAGACCCTTGTCGTCCCCATTCCACTAAATCGTGCTTTCTAACACTGGTATAAAATATTTACGGAGTAGTCTAAGTGATGGCTATGGAGCAAACAGACTCTGTTTGATTATTTTTTACAACCCAATCTCAGTTCATTGCAGCTTAATTCATTGCAGCTTGTGAGCAGCTGAAAACACGAAATATAGGAGATAAATCTGGGTTCAATATTAGCTGTGACATTGTCTCTAGCAAGTGCATGGAAATATTAAAGGCACTAGAGTTGGGAAAAAGAATTATATACACGTTCATTATTTGCAAGTATAGAAGTAGGCATGCATTAATGTCAAAACTGAAGAATAATTTAGCAACTTGCCTAATGGGGCTCGGAAAATAGAATGGAAAACCGTTTAATTCTAGCTGTTTAAGAGAGAAAATGTGTTGGCTCGGAGAGGATGTTCAGGTGCTGTCAGAGTTATAATTAAAATTATGAGCATCTCGAAAGGATAAAATCGCAAGTGAGTCCGATGTAGCTGATATTTCACTGTATTCAGGATTCCACAAGACAGGCTGCTTGGCAGGCAGATCAATGTTGTGGTAAGATCGGCGAAAGCCTGCTTGTGACAGATTCAAAAGTGTCAAGGCCAAACCAAGTGTAAGCTTTCATCGCAGGAGGCAGATAAAAGATAAAGCGAGTTAAAATTCGGTTGCATTTGGACTTTTCAAGGCTAATTACAGAGTCCTGAATCCACTGGTGCTGTTACATCATTGGAGACATAGGGATTGTGAAAAATCTAACTGTCAAATAAAATCAAGTGTAGCACATGAGGCACGTCCATTCAGTAGAAGAGTGGTAAGTGTGGGGTAGGTAGCATGTGGTACATTGTGTTGCAAACAATTGTAAATATAGTGATAAAGCATTGTGTGGTAGCGCAGTCAATCACTGGCAGCAAATCCTTCATTGAAATGGCCAATACGTTCGCACAGACTAGTAGGCTTACAAATTACACTGTAGAGAGCATAATGATAATGTGTGGGAGTCGAGTTTCAGTGAATATCATTTGTGCAACAGCAAGTAGTGTCTTGCTTTGATCTTAATAAAATTGTTCTTTTCATCACACTTCACAAATAAAACCAAATGTGATTCATTTGTGATTTCCTAACAGCTGATATGGTCTGAACCATTTGTGCATTTCATTTACAGGTATTTAAATTTTGTTGTGAGTTAAAAAAACTGACATTTTACAGCATTTCCTTTCACTTCCTGTACTCCAGCTAGATTGGCAGCTAGGTCATTTTTACAAAGTTCTCTTAATATGCAGACAGGGAAATAAGTAGTACCAGCAATGCCCAGTTTCAGAATAAACAACAATTTGTCAGAAGGCTTAGCCTGACATTTGACCTTTGTCTTTGAATGCACAGCAAATGTGACAAGATAAATAGGAAATGAAAAAGCACCATTGCTGCTCATTGACTTTCTGAACTGCAAAATAGTTATTTTAGGGGTTGCTGCTGCACCCCCCCACCTGTACATCAGAGCCTATGCATGAATTGTAAAATGCAAATACAAGTTGGTGATGGGTGTGCATGTGCACATGTAAAATACAAAATACAAATTGCTAATATCAGGGCACAGTTTCGGAAAAATGCATGCTTCCATGGTTTAATTAGAAAATACAGCCTTAACCTAAACAGCACAGGGTGAGGTCTTTAACTGAGATAAAATTGGGCACCGAAGAAGGCTGCTGATTAGATCAACAGTAATTGAGAGAACTGAGGCAGCCACACATAACAGGGCTCACAATACCCAAATTACATCATGCCGCCAAAAGAGATGTTGCCTAGTTTTCCCAAAGAGCTAGAGAAAAACACCCAAACTAGACTGTTCGCTGTGCCCACTGGTGACCAACTCTCAAGACATATGATGGTGGCTATATTAGGAGGACAGGCAGGATTTAGGCCTAGAACTGACTAAACCGTCACCTGTAGTGCTCGTACCACAATGTTTTGCCACATTGAGCCACCAGTTCATACAGGGGACATAGAAAAACAATATCACCCTATTCCTTTAATATGTACTGAAATTAAGAAAAATATCCAGAATTACTGAGATTAATATTTGTAAGTGTGACATAACGCAGCTATCCACTGAATCCACCTTGACTTCAAGGGAGTGCTTAACTTTACCTCATGCCCAATGTTCTTAGCACTTGAAAACACTGTAAGACACCCAACCCACCGCACTGGTGCTAACAACTGTTAGCAACAGTGAATTCCCTATAACCACTCTGTGTTTACAAGTAGTATTTTTGGTACCCTCATCAAAGTTGTCATCTGTCACCATCTTCCTACTTCAACTAGGTCTTTCACTTGATGACCTGCCTGTATAGCGACACACCTGAGTTGCCAGAAATTGTTTGTACTGACCCCATATACCACATATACCCCATAGACGCATTCTATAATGTAAAGGCAAAATAACCGTTCAATGCTGTACCCTCCAATGTCAGTCTCAAACTATTCTAGAAGAATACAGACAAATCTTGCTATGATATGTATCCCTGAAAAGGAAAATCACCAAAATTGACAACAGTTTTTCCACCACCAGCTCAGAATCTTGGTTTCATGCGTTCCAGTGCAACCCAATACTAAATATGCTCCCACCACCATCTAAAAGCTCACCACATATAAAAACAAACTTCCCAGCAATGACATGATCATGATTCAAACATACAATATCAACTTGCTATGCTTCAAAGTGATATGCCAAAGTCTTATGAACACAAAAAAGAAACCAAGTAGTGGTGAAGGGGATGGGTAGCCCTAGATTACACATTTGAATTTAACTGCTCTGCTAATCTTGATATCACCAACTGACATGGTGGATTCATTACTTTTAACCCCAACAGCTCGTTCTTTTCAGTAGTGATGTGCCATCCCCAGAATATAGACTGGCTATTCTGAGTGAGTTCATTAAATCTGCTCTCCATTTTCAGAATAAAGCCAAATAAATTGGCACTACATCCACAGATATGAAAACCATAATGGTGGTGCACCACTTGTTAAAAATTATCAATTCACATATAAAGAAAGTCCAGTTCTCTTGTAGTATGGATACATCAAATCTTCTCTTTATTTTCTTCCATTCAGTTATTTCCTTCCATATTGTTCTTGGTGATACATAATGTACATAGTAGCAACAGCCAACGCGTTTCACCCTTTAACATAGGGCTTCTTCAGGGCTGTAACATAATGGGGGTCATTCTGACCTCGGCGGTAAAAGGCTCTTACCGCCGGTCAGAAGACCGCCATTCTACCGCCGCGGCCGCGGTAAACCGCCACGGTCATTCTGACCCACAACTGCCAAACCGCCAAAAACCTGACATCAACGGAAGGCCGCCTCATCAGCGGTCAGCGATAAACTGGAGATGACCAAACCTCCACCGTCACGCCAACACAAACACGCCCATGCCATTACGACCCACAAATCCACGATGCGGTCATTTAACCGTGGTATTCCATTGGCGGTACACACCGCCGCGGTCAAAATACACACCCAGCTCCAAAACACAGCCACATTGGACAATTTGAAATACACACACCTGATACACATACAAACACCACTCCCACACATCCAATCAACTATAAAACACACACCCACATCACCCACAAACCCCCACTACTAGAAATTCAGAGAGAAGGCGAGAGAGAGAGAGAGAGAGCACAGCTATCGAAAACCCCAACACACAGAGGAACACAACATCATCACCCACACTACATCCACGCACAAAACACCACACACCACCACGCACACCACACTCATCACCACAAACACCACCCCACACCACCCCCTGGCACCCCAAAGACACCCCAGGTTCTCGGACCAAGAACTCAGGGTCATGGTGGAGGAAATAATTAGGGTAGAGGCCCAGCTATTCGGCACACAGGTGCAGCACACCACAATAGCCAGGAAGGCGGAGCTATGGCAAAGGATCGTCGACAGGGTCAACGCTGTGGGACAGCATCCCAGAAACCGGGAAGACATTCGAAAGCGCTGGAACGACCTACGGGGGAAGGTGCGGTCGATGGTGTCAAGACACAACATCGCTGTGCAGAAGACTGGCGGCGGACCCCCACCCACTCCACCCGAATTCACAGCATGGGAGCAAGAGGTCTTGAACATCCTGCATCCTGATGGCCTCGCTGGAGTAGGCGGAGGAATGGACTCTGGTAAGTCTAATCTCAACTACCTTACCCCCCCCAACCACCAGCATGCCAACCCACACCCCCGCCCTCACCCCCAAACCCCCAGCACACATCCTCCCTGCCAATGTCTCACCAGCACAACCCACCCAACACAACACCAATCCCTGAATGCCAACACAAACCATGGACACCCATCACCTAAGCATGACCACTGCACATACCCATCCCCCCCCACAAACCACCCTCACAACTCCTCCCACAAGGGAATGCCAGCACTGGGGGACAAGGGCACCCACAAATCGCACGCCATGGCACACACAGAAGCAATAACCATACTCTTTTACCCCTGCAGGGCCCGAACGCCAACACACCGGCCAGGAGGGTCCAGATTTGTCCATCCCGCCCCCAGAACAGGCCCCCAGTGATGACAGCAGCTCTGTCGACCTAGAACCTGACGACCAGCCCGGACCATCGGGGACCTCTGGACAGTCGGTTCCCCACACACAGACACAGGCCACAGCAGACCCAACCCCCTCTGGGAATACCAGCACAGCTCCCACCCAGCGGGCCCATGCCTCTGTCTCCAGGACGCGTCAATCAGCGGTGTGTCCGCCACTACAGGGCACCCAGGCTGACCCACCACCCCAACAACAACAGGGACCTGGGGGCAGTGGTAGTGGGCACACCGTCCAGGGGACAGAGGCCCGGGGAAACAGGGGAACTTGGAGGGCTGCTGTGCGAGAGGGGGTGGACCGGCCCAGGGAACCCACTCTCCAAGAGGCCCTCACCACCATCATGGGAGCATACCACCACTCCCAGGAGACGATGGCGACGGTACTGGCCAGGTTCCAGGAGATCCAGGCACAGCAGGAGGAACGGTGCATGGGGTTCAGAGACGAACTCAGGAACATCG